>NC_059431.1:46251147-48651147 GCF_021028975.2 Sphaerodactylus townsendi
TCTCATCATCATCGCAGATCAGCATCTGCATTGTGTGCACTTGTAACAGGGATAATGGATCTCACTTACAATACCTACAAACTCAGCTGAGAGCCATGCAAAGCAAATGGCCATAAATGCACCCATCCTGGCCCAAGTCCTGATGAATAAAAATGAAGATCTTGTCAAATAATAACGTGACAGGTTAATTTACAGCATGGAATAGTGAGAACAGGGAAAGCACTGCTTTTCCAATCTGTATGAACGGTGCCACCTATCTGCAGATTAGCAGAAAGCCTCAGATACACTAATTCACAAATCAGGATAAACACATGTGATGTTGCTTAGTTTTGTAAATATCAGAGGAATGGAATTTATGATAAAGGAAAATGTGAGATTAGACACACACAGTTGCTTTCGAACAAAAAAAAACAAGATTTTCAACAAAGGGCTGCTGTATCAAACAGTAATAAAGAGCCTCAAGCAGTTGTCTGTGTTCATGCCAGTTTTCATGCTTTAATTCTGCTGCCCTGTAGTTCTTAGCTTTGACATTGAGATCTGCACGGCCACCATAGATAATTATTTCAACCTTCAGGCCATCAGGCGCTCATTTTTGATCATGGATATGTAAGAGACTTTTTTCCCCCTCCAGCTTTGCAAGCCTGCCAAGTGCATATCAAGAGACGAGTAAAATAAACCAAAACAATAAAGCATTTTTAGAGAAATAGAAAATACTGTATGTCTAGATGTCTGGTTATAGGCACATTTAATACTACTGTGTTAAAACACTACATAAATAAAATGAATGGTAACTCCTAAATGCAAGTTTTACAAACAGAAATTAAAACCTGTTATCGCTAATTACACCATCTTCACTTTCAATACTAAATAGCTTGTATAAATACATACATTTTGATAGTGAGATTCAGAGGAATAACAGTAACATTTAAAACAATTCAAATATGGAGTACCACATGTAAGAACGATTGCTTGGTGAATACAAATTTAAAGTTATTTGATGATCCTTACTGAGATACATGATATAAGCAAGTATTTCAGCACAAGTTTCCTGTGTCAACAAAACCAACAGCTATAGCGATGTTAATACACTAAACAATAAAAGAGAGCAAGGTTGACTCTGTCACAGGTCACACCTCACACGCCTAAAAAAACAGTGCAATGATAGTCTAATGCCTCCAACCACAATCTCAGTAGGCTTGACAAATATTTACAGTGCAATCCTAAAGACAGTCACTCCAGTTTAAGACCATTAATTTAAAACAGGTTTAGACTGGAGTGACTCTGCACTGGATTGTGTGTTTGTTACACAATTTTCAAACTAATTATTCCAGAGCAGACCCACTGAGGTTAATGGGGCAAGTCCTGAACTGATTCTTTCAAGCCTGCAGCAGTCAAAGAGTTTAAGTGGTTTGTCTACTCTACAGTCATAGCAGAAGCTTGTGACAGACCTAGGAAAAAAGATTAGACCTCTGTGCACACTCCTTCAGTTACATATAAAATATAGTTAAAAATTGAAAAATAGTCAACACACATTTCTTGCACAGAAAAAGACTTCAGTGTTCCCACACACAGACCTCAAAGTAAGCACATCAGTCAAAGATAAAGTCTGCCAAGTTCACATGCTGTATCAAATTGGTATGTTTAAGGGACATAATTTCCATACTTTTAAAATATAAAGAAGCCTAATAGGAAAAGGAAAAGAATGATGTTTCCCATCTATATATCAGCTCTACCATGACAATATGGATGGCAAATATAAAGCTCTTTGATGTGAAAACAAATCAAATTTAAGAACATAATCGTCAAACACAGGTATTCAGCTTGCTTACTAAGTAGAAAACAAAACAGAATACTGCACAGTAGAACACCATCAGTTTTGGAGAAGCTGTTGCAATACAGCACGCAGACCAAAGCTTGCCCTCAACTCTCACATACTGAAACAGAAAATGCCTCTGGAATGGTGACCCTACCTTTCCTGGATTATTGTAAAGAAAAGCATAGAGCTAATCTGAATGCAACTGACAAATCTATAATGAAAGAATGACTACACAACCCATTTTTATATTGTGACTGGTATTTCTTTCAAACTACATTTCAAAAAATGTTGGGGTTCCTCGATGAGAAGATTAGTAATGGTAGATTTGTTTCCATGAAAATCTCTATTACTGATAATGGAGCACCACCACTGGTCTTTCCCTTCCTTGTCACAGGAACTGGAACACACTGGATGTGATGGAGGCAGGTGCTCAGTTTATAAAGGGGTAGAAAAGCTCATGGAAGGTTGGTGCTCTGTGCGAATGAACTCTGGAAAGTGCCCCATAACCTGCAGCAATCACACAGGTTCTTCGGCACATTCTTCAGAAGTTAAGATAATACAGAAAAGGTTCCAGACAGATAGACATTATGAAACTATGGGAACAGATTGTTTTTTAATTGAAATGTTATACAATGTTCTTGCTTCTGTTAAAGAAGTCGCCCAAGGGCAGAATTATGTGTCAGCTTTTGGACGACACCGCCATCTTATCTCAATCTCCCATTGGTCTTAAAATATATCTGAAAGCTTTTTTCAATTACTGTGGACAAAATAAACTAAAACTTAACAATGAAAATCAAAAATAATTGGCTTTTTAAATCATTGGCGCCATTTTACCTGGAAAATTAACAACATTGCAATTGATCAGGTCAAATCTTTCAAATATCTGGGGGTCAACTTTCAGTACAATCTTAAATGGTCATTACAGAGAACTTGTCTGATTTCTTCAGCTAAATGCATAATGTCCGGTATAATTCAATTTTACTGTGGAAAGGGAAACCAATCTGTAACAGCTGCTCTAAAAAATTTTCAGACAAAGTTATTGCCCAAAATTCTCTAAGGGATTCCCATATGGATTGGAGACTTCCACCCAGATGTTGAGCAAATTCAATCACATTTCCTGAGGAGGATATAGGAACTCCAAATAGTGTCACATATCCAACACTGTGTCTCGAAGCCAGACTCTCAATAGTCGAGACTGAAGACTGGATTGCCGCTTTAAAATACTGGCTCAAGCTACATTTTAGAACCCCTGCTGGTGACGTCAATTTAAACTTTTTTAAAGAATCAGTTCCAATTTTCTTGGTCCAAAGTTATTGTGGATAAAATCAGAACCATGGGGATTGATACGGACAACACAGGGACCAACAATGAATCATACATCCTCGAACAAATTTGTGAAAGACCGAGAGATCATGAACATCCTCTCCTTTATTCATCCAAGGCAGCTATATGTTCTCCTTGCTTTCTTGGAATACAGCCAAACTATAGATCCAGAGTCAAATATTTCTCTACACTTACATCCATCAAACAACGCCGAGCTTTTATGCTCACACGTTTTAATAGCTTTCCATCAGCTGTCACCTCTGGAAGATATCTCTGTATACCCAAACAACAAGGATTATGCCGCTGTGGATGCAAATCTCCAGATACTGTATCTCATATACTCTTGGAATGCAACCTTTATTATGACCCACACATGTCCTTGATTCAACCTTTGCTAATAGCAAGGATCACCCAACCAAATTCCCAGATTACCTGCTTTTTACTAAGTGATTGTAATTCACAAATTACCCCTGTGGTAGCCTTATACCTAGAATTAAAAAAAAACTTTTAAACTTTGTATTTGGACCTTTTATCTTTTCTATTATTGTTTTTCATATGCTTACACTCTTGTGTCATTTTTTAAAATATGCCAATAAAGGTAGAATGAATGAATGAATGAATGAATGAATGAATGAATGAATGAATGAATGAATGAAGTGTCAGCCACTGTGATCTGGGAGGTGGCATATATACCCTTTCCAGGACCATGTGAAGAATCAAATGGAAGATTAATTCAACAAAGATGCCTCTACCATTCCTAACAACTCAGCTATACTATGTTCAACATTAAAGATCCAAAGAGATGTGCCTCAGGAAACAAAATGGCAGGAAAAACTTTACAAACAACCAAGTCTTGCTAAAAGCTGTCCGGGACAATATAAATGATTTTTCCCCAAAGTTCTTTGTTTGATATTGCAGGCAATAATGGTTTTTGATTAGTCTTCTTGAGTCTTGTTTGAGGACGGGAGTAACAGATTCTTACAAGTATCCACATACAAATCCCTATATATAAAACACGTAGATAAATGAATTAACCATGGCTATTTTGTAAAGAATTATGCTTGGCCAGGTAATGGTTCAGAAAGCTTGCAACATTTTCTCATATAAGGTCACAAGAACCACTAAGTAGAAAACCACTAAGTAGAAAATAATAGATGATGACATATCAATATTTGACCTCTCTATCAAGGGATGGATATACATGGACTGAAAGTCATAGATAGGGCACTCTAAAAGTATATGTTGGACAGTCTCGACAACAGCCATTTTACACTGGCATAACCTATTCTCATAGGGGATATTATATGTCATAGTGTTAGGCAGAGCACTAAACGAGCTAGTGAGTATGTTCTGCGTTGTTTGGGATTGCTCAGGATATACAAATAATGAGTGCAATGATCTGACCAGGCAATTCCTAAAGACTGTGGAGAGCAACTCCTCTTACCCTCCTGCATCATTCCCTGTTTCTCTTGTTAAATTAATGCAGTTTTGATTTCATTGTAGATTCTTGTGGCAGACATGTTTTGAAAGTGGTCAGTTGTTAGACCTATATTGTTGAGCTTCTTATCTATGTCTACTAGCCATTTTACAGAAGCAGATTCTGAAAAAAGTTGGAATAGAAGGCTGGTAGGACTGGTCTTGAAATGAATTCAAGACTAGTATCTAAAAGCTCTTGTCCATGCCATCAGTTCCATGTTATTTTGCCCAGTTTCTCTACATAAGGTGGCATATGAGACACACCTTGGAGACCCCAGAATTCTTTGTAAGAAATGTGACTGTGCAAACTCGAGAGATGACTTAATTTGGGTGATCCGTGTAATAACTGAGGGGTGATCTTAGCATTAAAGATTTTCAGTGCAGCGGGAACAAACTGATGCCCTTTAGAGTAGAAAAATTGGACAATCGCTACAGTGTTCACCTTGGTTTTGTTCTCCACTAGTTTACAGTGAGGGGCCCAAGATAGACTGTAGCGAAATAGGAGCCCTAAATATCTAAATTGGCTTACTTGCTCCAAAACATGATTGTTTACTTTCCAACTACAATATTAATGTAATCAATGTTAAGGCATTCCATTTATGGTATATTATCTATCTATCTATCTATCTATCTATCTATCTATCTATCTATCTATCTATCTATCTATCTATCTATCTATCTATCTATCTATCTATCTATCTATCTATCTATCTATCTATCTATCTATCGACCGCCCTCCCCCAGGGGGCTCAGGACGGTGAACACATATAGATAGAGCACAATAACAATTTAAAACCACAATTTCAATAAATACAGGCTCTAATAATTAAAATATAAACCCTATCTCATCTTGAAGCAGCATTAAAATTAGCATTAAAACAAGAATATAAGGCCGTTTCCGCACGGCCCTTAAATGGCGCCCTGGGGACGGGATAAACGCCGTCCCCAGGGAGCCATTCGCACAGGCGGCGCTGCTGCTAAGCAGCAGCGCCGACCTGGCGTCGCTCCCCCACCCCCAGGGCGGCGTCAGGCCGCCCTGAAAAACAACCCTTTAAAAGGTTGTTTTTCCCCAGACAGCGTGTTCCCGGTGGCGCGGTGCGAACAGCACCGCCGGGAACACGCTGTTTCCCTTCCCCGTCCCACTCTCCTTGTCCCCGTCGTCGGCCTGCTGGCCGTCGAAGCCCCGCCCACGCTGTCCTCCGACCCCTGGAGGTCGGAGGGCAGCGTGGGCGGGGCTTCGATGGCCAGCAGGCCGACGATGGGGACAAGGTGAGTGGAACGGGGAAGGGGGAAGAGGCAGCTCCATGCAGAGCCGCCTGCCATCTGCCGGCCTCTCCAGAGGCCGTCCGCGTGCTTGCATGCGAACGGCCTCCGCCTCCACGCCGGCAGAATTCTTGCCAGCATGGAGGCGCCTCGACGGCCGTGCGGAAACAGCCTAAGTTTACCAAGTCATAAAGTAGTGGGTTGTTGAAAAAGATTTTAAATTATTTTGCCGATTGAGAAGTTTCTGCTGGAAATTTCTTATTACTTAATATGAAAAGAAGGAAACATCAATTCAACAATGTTTAAATTATATGCATTATATGCATTTATTTACATCTATAAAATGAAACATTTCTTAATGTTTATTTGTTTCAGGAATGGAAGCATTCAAGAGATACTAAACAAATTTTACTATATTTTATCATATATTACAAATTTTACCATATTTCTGGTAATAGTACCTCCACTGTGATTTAACTGTTTCTTGCTAATTTTTTCCACCCCAACTGTGTTTAAAATCATCATTCCTTCCAGAATACATGCAGAATAATGTGTGCCTCTGTACTGTGTGCACAGATGCATACGTATATTGTCCAAGATCCAAGGCAACCATGGACACATAAAACTTGTTAAATTTGTCTTTACAAGTCAGTGTAAGTACCAACACTTTCTACGTGAGGAAAGTTAATTAGAATGATTAATCTAATAAAAAGGATTAAACACTGAATTTATGTATATCATTCAAAAACTAGAGAAATCTTTTCTCATATTAGCTTTCTCAAGAGCAAAATAGTGAGTTGGATCCCACAATCTATGAATGCAAGGACAAGGGATCTTTCCCTTGTTCCCTTCATCTAGTAGTCCTTTCTGAACATAGGAAAGTGAATTCCCAGGGACTATATGAACCAATAATCAGATGGGTCAGGAGGCTGTAGTGGAGAGCAGGAAGCCAACACAGTCACTGTCTGCCTTCTTCTATAGCATAACTCTGCTGATGAAAGACCAGAAAAAGAGACCCTCTTCCCACTGCAGCTTTTCAATCCCCACAATGAGTACACATGGATACATGAGGATGCCTTCTATTGAATTAGGTCAATGGTCCACCAAGATCAATATTGTCTTTTCAGACTGACAGCAGTTTTCAGGGTCTCAATCTGAAGTCTTTCAAATTATCTACTACCTTTTCCTTTTAAGCAAAAAACAAAACTCCAGCAATTTGAACCTGGGACTTTCTGAATGTCAAATTACAAATGAGCCTCAGTTCCTCTATGAAAATTCCATGACCACAGGAATATACTTCTTAAAACATAGTAGCCCTGGATTTCCCAAAACCCTTCCCTTTTTCAAACTGGCTACTGAGATTGGCTAGATTGGTAATTACTTCTTTTCTGCACAAAACTGTGGTGTGCTCAACTAACATCCATGCCATGATGTATAGCAGCTAGGATTCAGTTGAATGCCAATTTCTGAATTAGGGGAACACCCTCCATATAATATAACCTCTTGGTTGTACAACCTATAAGCAGCTGGCTTAGGCAAACTTCTTTTAACAATAGAGACTTTGAAGTGCTTGCCAAGTTTTCTTGCCCATCTCATTTTTTTAAAAATGCTATTAATTAAAAAAGGGAGCCAAAGACAAAAGTTTTACTTTTTTAATATAAACCATCAATTCTAACTCTGGGGTTAGTCACTGCCAACAAGTAGCCTACCAAACCTTGGGGTAATTTCACCCTGGCTCTGTCTGTGACCAGAACTACTACCCTGTTTCCCCGAAAATAAGACATCCTCTGAAAATAAGACATAGTAGAGGTTTTGCTAAAGTGCTAATTATAAAGAATCCCCCAGAAGTGGAAGATCGTAAGGCAAAGTTTTTTGTTTGGACGCTATGCTGGTCGAGACAGAACACCATATAGCATGCAGCTGTGGAGCTGAGGAAAAAATAAGACATCCTAAGAAATAAGACATAACCGCGATCTCTTGGGGAGCAAAAATTAATATAAGACACTGTCTTATTTTCGGGGAAACACGGTATTGACTTTACACTCCCCCTGCCCCCAGTTATGACCTCGGCAGTCCAGGTCTATTTAAATCAGCTTAAGCTCTTGTATAGCATGAAGTAGGAAAAAAGGACACTTCTGTGGTCAATTACAGAGTCCCAAAAAATTACTGCGCAGTCCTGAAGTTACAAGTTTATCTACTATAGCAGTGGTTCCCAACCTTTTGGTATGGTGACCCACTAGTCCAAATTTACTTCATAGGTTGACCTATACATGGCTTGTCCAAGGCATTTTGGTGCCCAAGGAGAACGATTACCTTGTCTTTTCCAACATTCAATTGCATACAGTGCCCACACAGATGTTTTTGAGAAACCAACAAGCATTGCAGGAAGAGTACAGTTGCCCCCACTATGAATCCCAACCAAGTGGCATTCTGAAATACACAACCTTTACATAGGGCAAATACATTACACACAGATCACCCTGCTGTTCTCCATTACTCCATCTAATCCCCTCTAAAATTCTAAGAAACTTGCTCTAGTAACCATCAAGGGATGTTTTACGTGATTTTTTTCAAAGCAACACGAAGCGAAAATACCATCAGTGAAGAAAAATTATCAACTAATGTACAATCTGGAAGATACTGTTTTCAGGATCAGATCCAAAATACCAGCCAAAGCTTTGCATCAAAGTAAGCACTGAATTTAGTGCTTCTAGGAGCCACTTCACACATGATGGTTTTCCCACACAGATATTATTCATCACAGGAAAGTGTGTATATACCTATCATTTGCAGTCTAATGTCATGGTTTGCTTATCAAGATGGCAAAATTGGTTGCATTTATCACACATGACAGTATATATTCTTTTATTTACAAAGCAGAAATACCAGTGCCAATGAATCACCTATATTCCAGTCTCACGGTAAAAATCTATGAAAGACCTCTAGTTTCCATCTAAAAGTAGAAGATATTCTTTTACCACTGGGTATGAACAACTATGAATGAGAGAATAAATGCTATTCAACAGCTGTTTTCTGCACACCTCTTTTTCTCCCCTGTTTTTTCATGGCATGTTGAACATCTTTCACCTACTCTCTAGCCTTCACCACCCCCCTTATTCCAAGTTACTAGTTGCCAGACAGTTTCCTCTCCTGCATTATTATAAGGCCGTTTCCGCACGGCCCATAAACGACGGCCTGGGGGCGGTAAAAACGCCGCCCCCAGGCCGCCGTTCGCGTTGCAGCAGCGGCGACCTGAATAAACTTCCCTCCCCAGGGCGGCATCAGGCAGCCATAAACAACAACCCTTTAAAGGGTTGTTGTTGGGGAGGAAGAGTCTTCCAGGCGGCGCGTGCGAACCCAGCGCCGACGGGAAGACGCCGTAAGCCCTCCTCCGTTCTACTCATGATGTCCTTGTCGTAGCCTGCTGGCCGTCAGACCCGCCCACACTGTCCTCTGACCTCCAGGGGTCGGAGGGCAGCGTGGGCGGGGCTCCGACGGCCAGCAGGCGACGACGAGGACATCGTGAGTAGAACGGAGGAGGGCGAAGAGGCAGCTCCGTGTGGAGCCGCCTCTCCTGCGGCGGCGTCTGCTTGGCCTGCTCGCACGCTTGCGTGCGAGCGGGCTTGCGCCCCCACGCCGCCAGCACTCTTGGCGGCGTGGGGGCGCAAGGAGGCCGTGCGGAAACGGCCTAACAAAGAGTGAATGTTTGGGTGGAACTTGCTATGCAAAAGTGTGGTTGACTGCATTGTATTGCAGGTGGGGTTTTTCAGTCCAGGGAGTGATTTACATTTGCATTCCCTGCAGCAGGAACAGCTTTAGTGAATGCAAATTCTGTGTCTGGGTGGAGTCCATTGTCCATGAACCTAGCATGCCCTTGGCCTTTCATTACTGCAGATTTTTCAGGATGGTTAAGCTGACAGTAGCTTTCATGCTCCTTAACACGAGTCTGAATGCTGCGTTTTGTAATTCCAGCTGCAAAGCATGCAATAAGACTCCTGCAGAAGTGAGGGGGTCTCTCTTGTCCTTTGCTGAGAGTAGCATCTGTTGTATTTTTCTGGTAGGTTTGAAGATTGTTTGTAGGTTATGTCTTTTAATCAGTTTCTCTCTTTGATCTGTGATTCCCTTGAGGTATGGTAGAAATATTTTTCCTGCAGTGGACTGTTTCTCCTCAGTCCTCTGGTCTTAAAGCTCTTCTGATTTCTGTTGTAGAGTAGCCATTAGCTTGCAGAGCCCAATCTAGATAACTGATTTCATCAGGGAGGAAGTGAGGTTCACAAATTCGTTTTGCACGATCTGTCAAAGTTCTGTTATATCCTTTTTTTTGTTGTAGGTGGTGGTTGGAGTTTTTATGTAGATACTGGTCTGTGTGTGTAGGTTTTCTGTATACTGTGTGGCCCAATTGATGGTTGGGTTTGCAAAAGACCAAGACATCTAAAAAAGGCAGTTGTCCTTTTTCAGTTTCCATGGTAAATTGGATGTTTGGGTGAATGCTGTTAAGGTGGTTCAGAAAATTCAGCAGTTCTTCCTTGCCATGGCTCCAGATTGTAGAAGTGTCATCCACAAATCAGAACCAAATTGTGGGTTTTCTGGGTGCTGTTTCAAGGGCTTGCTTCTCGAAATGTTCCATGTAAAAATTGGCTATCACCGGGCTGAGGGAACTTCCCATGGCTACCCCATCTGTCTGCTCATAGTAATCATTGCCCCACTGGAACAATCTTCAACCTGATCAGAAAAATACAGCAGATGCACTAAAATAGACCTTGTCACTGGGCCAGTGCTTCTAAGACACAGGGGCTGGTTCTGATGGAGGCATTCCTGGGACCAGAGTCAACTTTAGTCAGCTCCCTAAGGCCTTTCAGCTCAGGAATGCCCCCTTTTGATGGTGTAAACTTGCACCTCGAAAAAGGCAAGTGCAGCTCATTGGGCTACATAGGGAATTTGTGGAGCAGATGGTGAATTCAGTCACTTTTTTCACTTGCTGCACCTCTGCAAACTTCTTTAGAGGCAATGTTGCTGTGCCATCGCCCATCTACCTCCCTACCTTAGGAATTAGTTGTAACTTATTTCATATTATGCAGAATTTCTTGCCACATTATTTTTAATGTGAACATTGAACTGCATAGGGAATCACCTTCCTTGGGGTCAGAAAGGATTCCTGGAAAAAAGAAACGAGGGAGATATCCAAATGCATCAGTACCTTTCACAGAGGTCTGATCCTATGTTTGATATTAGACACCTATTCTCAGGGCCACCTGTACTTTTAGGTCTTTCTTTAATAGATTCACTTTTCAGTTGAAAACGTGGATGTTTTTAAATACTGTGTGGACATAAAACAAAAACATTAACAGCTGTAATACGATAAAATAAGACTTTTTACAAAAATCATTGCATTTTAAAGTGTTTTTACAATATGTTTTTGCATACAAGTTACTCCAGGCACAGATACAAAGAGAAGAGTCCTCAGTATGCAGTTTTATAGTATCCCTACAATATGCTATAAACATTCAATTTGAGAAGTGTATCACAGATATTAAATAGTTTGCACATAAATCTTTTTATGATTTTAATTATAATAAATTAAGTTCTCTCACACTTACTCTCATAAGTCCCAATATTCAACTCAGTTTTGATTATATTGGGTGGTCTTCCGTCAGACTTCAATGATCAGTCTCTATCCCTTTCTCTCTTTGTAGCCTTCTAGGGGAATTCCTATCAACTGTGTTCTTATTTGACAACTTTATTAGCCTACAGCATACAAAGGTATGTGCATCTCCATAGCACAGACACCCCTTTTCAAGCAACCACACTTTTACAGTTGTCTCAGAACAAATAATTATATGGACACTTCAGCTTTTATACACAATAATAAGGTTGAAATGAAGAGAAATTTCACATTATGTGAGGGTCAGGACTTGGTTTTCATGCTTTGACTCAAAAAAATCAATTCCAAATTGATTTTTGTGTGTATATCGTTATTGTCGGAGGATTAATTGATGAATTTTTCATTTGATGAGTCAGGTGGAATAGGTTCCAAGGCACACAGTGAGAAGAATTCTAATTTGCTCTGCTTCTTGGCAAAAATCAACAAAACAATCAATGTTTATTCTTCATCATAATTTATTTAAATCAGAACATCTCACGATTTAAGAAAACATGTTAATTAATACCTAAAAAAGAACAGCAATTCCTGATGTAGTTGTGCTAGTTTTGAAATATCATATTATTCAAGGATCTTTTTAAAACCAAATCAAATTCTTGTATTTGTTATCAGTGTAAGTTTTAGACACCCAGACTCTAGATTAATGAAACATCTGTGTCAGAATACTACATTTATTACAAAACCATTTAAATTAACAGCAACGTAGAAAATGAATGAGACTTGAATGAGGCTCTCACCCAACGTGGGTCAGGTAAGGACGTTGTCCTAAATTTTCACTCAAATTATTCACCCATACTGCCAAATTGCATAGCGCTGTCAGAAGGTGTTTTTTTTTTTGGGGGGGGGGGGGGGTGGGGACACTAACAAAAACTTAATGATTTGGTTACCTTTTGTAAAATATACCAATATTCCCAATATAGTTGACCTTCGCACAAAGATATATTCTTCTATATACTTTCATTAAGGTGATAAATGCATTTCTGATCTGCATTTTCTATTGTTTAAGCAATTCTTTCCGTGCACTTCTAATGTGAGGGAGAACGGGGTTAGGGTGCCGACTGCTCCTTGTACTGGAAGATCTCAGAGATACACTGGCATTAGGGGCAGTTATGCTAATGCAAGACCTCAGCACTACCATATCACTCTCGGGAACCAGCACAACTCCACAATGGCTATGCTATGGTAGAAACTCAGGAACAAGCCTCTGTGCAGTTTGTGGAACATGGGCAGAGCGAGTCAGCACCCTCAGTCCTTCCAGCCTAGGAATATCCCCTGACACATGCACAAAGGTGCACCTTCAGAAAACATGGTAGAGTCCACAGAAATCCACTGAATGGGGGGAAAGTGCATCCCCACTGTCACAGTCACATCCCCAAGGCCTCAAGCAGTTTGGGTTGCAAACGATGAGTACAAGAATCATCTCTTCCCCTGCAATAGCCAAGCCCCTTCCCTATCAGTGTGAGACTGCCCATAGATTAAGCTCCTGTATGCTCATGCATCAAAAAACCTTCACTTTCCAGGAAGAAGAGGAGTTTGTATTTATCTCCCACTTTTCTCTCCTGTAATGACATTCAAGGCAGCTTAAAAACTCCTTTCCCTTCCTCTCCCCACAACAGACACCTTGTGAGGTATGTGTAGCTAAGAGAGTCTTAAATGGACTGTGAGTAGACCAAGGTCACTCAGCAGGAATATAGGAGTGGGGAAACAAATCTGGTTCACCAGATAAGAATCCACAGCTCCTGTGAAGGAATGGGAAATCAAACCCAGTTCTCCAAATTAGAGTCCACCTGCTGTTAACCGTAACACCACTTCTGTAGCTCAATTAATTATGTGTGGTCAGAAAAGCAGGGACAGCCTCCAAGGGGGCTTGAGTAAATGACCATTCACAAGTTATCCAGAGGAAGAATCAAAGCAATGTGGATTGTCTGGCAACAACTGCATAATCCCAAGTGAACATCAAAGCCTCTCCTGAACTACCTCTTTATTTATTTTGTGCTGAATTTCTCCTACTGTATCTTCTGTTTCATTTCCCCCTGGATGAGCACCATTTCCTTTTTGGGAGAAGACTGAGGCAAAGAAGGTGTTGAGTAGTTCTGCCTTTTCTCCATCCCGTTTGCATTTTGCCATCTCCTCTATGAAGAGACTCTATCCTATCATTTTTCTTCCTTTTGCTATGGACATAACCAAAATAGCCTTTTTTGTTGTTTTTAACCTCTCTGGCAAGCCTCAGCTCATTGTGAGCTTTAGCTTTTCTGACTTTCTCTCTACACATCCTGCTTATTTGTTTGAATTCCTCTTTGGTGATTTCCCCCTTTTCCATTTCTTGTACATGTCCTTTTAAAACCTTAGCTCAATTGAAAGTTCTTTAGACAGCCATCCAGACAGCCATCCTGGTTTCCTGAGACACCTCCCATTTTATCTCCTCATTGGAACTGTTAGAAATTGTGCCCTCAAGATCTCACTTTTAAGAAACTCCCAGCCATCATGCACTCCTTTCTCTTTTAGTATTTTTGATTTACTATATTGATTACTGTATTGATTTCCATCCCTATTGATTTCCATCCCTATTCTGCTCACTTACTTCTCCCATTCTTCTCTAGAAAGCAACTACCCCCTCCCCAGATATCTTTACATAGGATTATGTTGTGCACCAACATTCTCTGGGAGTAAATTACATTCTGTTGGATCGGCTGATTAGTTTCCACTTTACTCTATCTTTGCGGTTTTTTTATGCTGTCCCTACTATTCTAAATAAAAATATATCATTTAAAGATTTGTTCCCTCCTTTCATTTCTTGGAACACAGTACCAAGTTTGACCGATGTACACACTAGCTTAAGAACCCGAAATAAGGACATGGGCTGGTGTAAATGCATTTGAGAAGGTTGTACCTGTACTTTGGGAGCTTTTTGTATTCCAACAATATTACTACATGCCTTTATCCCTCCTTTCCACATTATAAGTTCCATTTCATTGTAAGACATGACATATTGTTCTTTCGTCATACTTTGTTTTTCCTTAACACGACATGGGAAAGAAATCTTGTACTGAGAGAAGATATTTTACTTTTGTACATATGCTACATGTGTCCTAGTCATCTTTGCTGTCATCTAAACCAGTGTCATCTAAATCAGTGAAGAACCTGCATCCTTGTGACTAACTGCACCAGGCGGCAGCATTAAGCCAGTTGACTGAATTAAAGGTTTTAATAGCTTGCAGGACAATAAGGGGGGGGGGGGGATTATATTTGTTGCCTCTGGGATTTATCAATGCTACCTGCGGCGTTTCCCAGACTTGCTGGTCCACGAACAACAATGTTAAGAAAGGCAGAACTAAATGTACTAATACACTTTGTATCTAATTGTAGGAATGTATCTGTGGAAAGCAAACCGAGGCTGATGCGGGGTGTGTGTGTGTGTGTGTGTGTGTGTGTGTGTGTGTGTGTGTGTGTGTGTGTGTGTGTGTGTGTGTGAGAGAGAGAGAGAGAGAGAGAGAGAGAAAGAGAGAGAGAGGCAGAGACAGAGAGAGGGGGAGGGAGGGAGGGAGGGAAGGAGAGGGTGGGGGGAGAGACGTGCCTTCAGGCAACCCTATGAATTACATGGCATTTTTTCCAATCCTTTCCCATCCTGACGTTCAGTCTCTACTTTTCCCTTCAGAGAGAGAAAAGTAGTACAAAATCTACAATGAGCTCTGCTCCTTTTCCTTGCAATTCCCCCACCCATGAACACTACCAGCAGCTTATCTGCAGAGAGCTGTCTGAGGAAGTGACCTCTGAGACAACAAGTCTAATCTGCATTAGCTCTGGGACTCTCTCAACAGCTTCTGCCTTTTACTTTAGTCAAACTCCTTCCAATACTCCCTCATGCTCCAGGAATTCTTCTTGAGACAAGGCGTGACCTTGCGTCTTAAAATCCTACTACCAGCTGACAATGCTCTCAGAGGTCTGCTAAGGCATCAGCATCAGACCAAGTTAACACTAGTCATAGAGAAATGGCATGCATGAAGGTCTGGTTTTGGTCCATATGGAGATTTTTCAACTTTGACTTTACCACTTTGACTTTTCAACTCTGACTTTACCAAAGAGGAATACAACAAACTAGATGAACAGATTTTAGATTCCTTCTCCTGCTGTTTAATTAATTCTGCATTAGTTAATTCTGCTACTGAAATGATCTGTGGTAAGAATACCTGCACAATGCATTCCATTTTCACATCCCCCCCCCCCCCGGAAATGTTTGCACAAAAAACATGGGGGGGGGGAATCCTACTTGCTTCAGATATAATTTGTCTTTAATCAGATAAAACCTTTTGTAGGCTTGAATTTATAGCATGAATCTAAAGCTGCCACTCACCCACCTGAAAGATGACACATTTGGGAAGTCAACTCCAGAGTCTAAGCAGAGAAGTACCAGTTGGGAACAGCTGTAGAATGCATTATGTAGCATACAACAACTAGTCTCCCTATTCAGGGCAATTGTACTGACAAGACTGACATCAGAAGGCTCATCCCTTAGCAAGTACACCAATATCTGAATGGTAGAAGCCTCCTTCGCCCACTGCCAGGATGTCAGACAGCACAAAGAGAATGTTGCAAAGGTCATAGCATCGAGCTGGTTCTCTAGAGCTGAAAAGTGCAACTGGTTAGCCTGAAGAGGGCCACAAAGCTCAGAATTAGCATACCCTTTATCAACAGTAAACAATATCTCAAGGGATAGGAAAGGTTTTAAACATGCTGAAGAAGAGCTATTACCCTTTCAACGACATAAAAAAAGAACTTGGCACAATTCAGTTTCAAAGCTTTAAACACCTTAAGCACCCACTTATACAGCAAAGTAAAACCTGAATAACATTCTGTCTTATAAACAGTCATTCATTATCATCATAAAGACAATTTATAAGCCTGAAGATTGCTGAAGAAGTTGCATTTAGATCACCCCTTTGTCTACTTTGCTCAAAAATGGTTGCTCATTCGACTTCTACCACCTCTTTCTCGTCAAAATGTGTATAGTTGAGCAGGTTCTTAAGTTCACCAGAAATTTTTATTTCAACTGCCCAAATAATTAGCTCATTGCAACCTTATGAGTCTGTCAATGCTAAGAATCCTTGTCATTATGCCTAACAATATCCCTGAACAAATATCCAAAACAAGCTAAAGAAGACTTCATGCAATACATTTTGTAATGGAGAATCGGTGGCTGGCTTATCATATGAACATACGATGCAGCTTTACACCAACTCAGTCTATTTATCTATCTAGGCTAGAAGATCTCCAGGATCTGCCCACACTTGCCACCCAGAATAACAAGACTGAGCTTACACTCAAACACTGGGCTATGTCTCCTCTCTTAGAAAACAGTAAGATACAAGAAGGAAAAATGATTTGTTTAACAATTCAAACCAATGCAAGTTTGTGCTCACCTGCAGAATTAATGTTTAAGGAACAATCAACTCAGGTAAGTTTTGACCACACTGATTCCAAGCCTAAATAGCCCTGACTACCCTGAGCTCAACACAACTTGAAAGCTAAGCAATTGATCTGATGGTTTCAGAGCAGGGTCTGCAAGACCCAGGTTCAAATCCCCATCTTGCTATAGAAGCTCAATAAGTGATTTGGGACCAGTCACGTACTTTCAGCCTAACCTCCCTCACAGGGTTGTTGTGTGGATAAAAAGGATAAGACGACAATACTGTAAGCTGCTTTGCCCACTGTGGAGAAAGATGGGGTATAAATGAATTAGATAAATAATACGTATAGCTGAAGATGAGAGGCAAATAAAAGGTAGGTTAGTGAACAACTGGCAAGGAGAAAATGAGGCAGGGAAAGTGATATGAGGGTTGCCAACAGGAGGAAAAGAGAAAATAGTGTGAGGAGGGAGATACAGGGGAGAGTGAGGTGCCACCATACAAGCCCTAAAGATGCAAGTGGGCCTGGCCCAGTAGCCAGCACAACACAGTTAGGCCACAGTTTCATAATTAGAGGCTGTTGCAGGAAGCTTAAGAGAGAAGAGCAGATAAAGGTAGGTTGGCTTCTGGGTGAGAAGAAGATAGAGTTGCCAACTCCACGTTAGAAAACTCCTAGAGGTTTTTTTTTGGGGGGGGGGAGTTAGGAAAGCGATGTTTAAGGAGGGGAGGAACCTCAGAAGGGTATAATGACAAAGACTCCACCCTCCAAAGCAGCCATTTTCTCCAGGGGAACTAGGGAATGACAACTGATTTCCAGATGGCAGAGATCAGTTCCCCTGGGGAAATGGCTTTTGAAGGCATTATACCCTGCCAAGGTTGCTTTCCTCCCCAAACCTCACCCTCTCAAGGATTCACCCCCATATCTCCAGGAATTTCCCAATCTGGTGCTGGCAACCCAAAGGGGAAACTGACCTCTGTAGTTCTCAGATCTGCTGTGATTCCTAGAGATTTCCAAGCCCTATTTAGAGGTTGGCAACCCTAGGATAGAAGGAAGCAGGAAAACAGAAGGGACTGTGGGAGCTTTCAGGAAAGGGAAAGAGGAAACAGTGGGGGGAGAGGAAAATTAGATGCCTCCTGCAAGTCACTGCAGGTTTCCACTTGTTAAAAGCTTATAAACATAAATAGATTCAGCAGCTGTACATTGTTTGAAGCCGAGCCACCAAAGGCCTTAAGAAAGAGATAAAGCGGGTTAAAGGATTTTTTTTTACCAGTCTGGGTTTCTCAGGGGGCTGAAAGCAGAAGGTGGGTGGTCACTTACTTTCCCCATTGGCAATTACGTTTATATTCTGTCCAGAAGGCCACAAAAACAACTCTTAATCTTTCCATTCCAGTTGAACTAATGCCTTGGAGGTATTGAAGGTAAGCTTTGAGGTTTGTACATCCTGGAACAGGAAGGGCTTTAAAAGCAAAAGCTAGAACCCCACACTACATCTCAAAGATAATTGGCAACCAAGATGATTGCTGAAAAATAGAATACATTCCTGTTTCCTGACATCTAACAGAAAATGGCACCAAATAACTAGCATTTGAAGTTCTAAATATTGAAGGGAATTTCCACATTGAGTACATTTTATTAGTAATCTCTTGGGGCTACAAAAGCATGCATTAGCACGGCTCGATCACTCCAGAAAGGGATGCAGTTGATGCAACAGCCGTGATTGATAGGAGTTCCCAAGAAAATCAAAATACATGGCTTACAAAAAGCAAAACAGAATCCAGGAGTTATTCATAAGACTCCTAATGTAATGCTCCATTAGAATGAAGCAAATGCGAGTGACAGGATAATTCTAAGAGAGGTGAATCAAAGGAGTGATAGTTGGAAAGAGAGCAGTAATAGTATTTGTAAAAAAATAAAGTTCCCAGGAAAGGATTTCAACTTGCTATTCTACTATTTGGGCACAGAAGTAGCAATTACTATCAGTGTAACTGCCTCTTCTGCCTTTTTAAAGTGTTTTAGGGACCTATGGCTAACAATGACAGTAAGCTGATCCTATGGGGGTAACTGCCATACCAGGCCCGACAACCCAACCCAGAACTTTGGGAATCTCTACTAGCTCACTTCTATCTTGTTTGGATTCACCTACAGCTTGTTTAATCTCATCCATTTGACCACAGCCTACTGGTTCAGACCTAAGATAGCCTCCTGACTATTTACTTAAAGACACACATGGACAAGTGTATCAATATAATCACATCTAATTCCAAAATACCAAATGATTATCTTCCAAAAACATCATAGAAACAATGAATACCAATCACAAACCCAACAGGTGGTGTCTGAATACAAGTGATGCACTGGTTATAGAAAGTCTGTTAATAGTTATGGTTCTAGGTCAACATAAAAGCTGCAACTGAGAATACTAAACTAAAAAAATTAAGAGTTTTTGAGTAGGAATGTCTCTTTCTGGTCTTTGGATTCTTTTTTGACGTTTTTACAACATTTAACAGAATAACGTCAGAACAGGAATAAAGAGGGAAATGAATCCCAACTAGGATGTACAGGGGTAACCCATCCTTCCCATGATAGTGGGAAATGACCAATTTCCAAATATATTAACAGCAGACAGATTTTTTGTGTGAATATGCACCACAAGAGATCAATTTAAAGGGTTGCCCACTGAGCTTTACATTTGCAGTCTGTATTTCATGCTCCCTCTGCATAGTAGCAAACACTGCAACAGAAGCAGACCCAAACACTTCAAGTAAAATATTTTATGGGGTCTTTATTTATTTAAACATGTATATCCTGCCTTTCCTCTTAGTTCAAGGTGGCTTACAATAATAGTTAAAACATTCCTACCTAAAACCAAAGATGAAATAGCAATCAAGTCCCTATCCCCTCCTCCTCCTTTAAAAGATGCCTGCCATTTAGACTCCTTTAGGTTTTTATGTCCTTTCCAAGAAAATAGTTTGGTTCTTAGAGCTATTCTAGAGGTATAAACTTCACAACTGATCAGAAGCAATTATATACAGAACACTTGTTTAACATGCTGGAAAACCTTCTATCTCATGGCACATTAACTGTTGATCTTTGGTTATTCCCATCTTGGTTTCTCAGTCTTCAGAGCTTCAGTGCCAATTTGTCCTACAATTGATTCTAGCGCAGTTTCTGCAAGTTCAGCATTAAGTCCAAATGAGGCCATGATTCAGCAAGCCTCTTCTGGATCTGGTTCAGTGCAAAGTATTTGTAATGGACTTAGTAAGAACTTCTCATTGGACCATACTTCCAGTGTTTCTTTCCTTCCAGAGGTCAGCCAAGGGGAGGCTGAAATACTGTATGTATATAGGTAGGTAGGTAGGTAGGTAGGTAGGTAGGTAGGTAGGTAGGTAGGTAGGTAGGTAGGTAGGTAGGTAGGTAGATAGGTAGATAGATAGATAGATAGATAGATAGATAGATAGATAGATAGATAGATAGATAGATAGATAGATAGATAGATAGATAGATAGATAGATAGATAGATAGATAGATAGATAGATAGTCTGCCTACATTTAATTAGAACCAACAAGCAGCCTAGTATATATCAGTCTTTGTGGCTCAATTTTCTTTTTACTTTCACTATAGCAAAAACTTATGTAATGTGTATTTAACTACAAAATGGTATTTAAGTGTTTTTCCTAATGGAAATGCATTTTTTCAGGGGGTGGGGGAAGATTTTAGCAATCCAGAGAGACTCCTGCATATGTCCTTTAATTAGTCCTCTCTAGCCTCCTACACCCTTCAGTTCTAAATTAAATCATTTTCCAGCTACACAACCTACTTACCAAATACTCATGGTAAATTCAGTCAGAAAATAAAATACACAGTGAGAGACATAAAACAAACAGTACACCTAGCTGAACATGAAAATAGTAAATATGTGAAAGACATCTGGTCTTAAAATATGATATAGATGTTTCCCATATAGATGTCTCCCATCCATGACAGTAACACTGAGAGAATTCGGGCCAATTTCTTTAGAAAAATTCTAGGAGCGCCTAAGTATGTACCCAACTCTGTTATCTGTGCAGAGCTGAGCCAACAACTCTTAGGAACAAAAAGCCTGGGTAATTTCATTTAGATTCTGGATAAAAAATAACTTTAGCGCTACTTTGAATTCTCTTTTATTTTACTTTAAAAATGACCCACAGTGTCTCTTGGTTTTCCAATATAGAAATAAAAATCAGTTCAATTGGTTTTTCCATCAATTCTTTTGAATCTTTTAAAATGGGAACCATATATTTAGACTACAGAAACAGAGAATCATTGATTTGGAATTCCAAAAATTTTTTTCTTCCAAGTCTTCTACTTGTTCTCCTGCTGCACTGAAATTGGCATAGTATTGTAGGAAAACAGCACAGTATTTCTATAACTTAGATAACCCTTTACATCATAGAGCTTTCATGCTAGCTCGTTTTAATGTCTTTCCTTCTAAAGTCCTGAGAGGGAGATATCAAAGAATTCCATCTGAAGAGAGGCTTTGCACTTGCTCTGCTAGTTCTATTGACTCAGTACATCATGTCATTTTAGAATGCCAGTTACACACAACTCCACGTAACCACTATATACTTCCTTTATTAAAATCAAAACACTTATTATCCAATGCCAGCATTTTGCGCTTTCTACTAAACGATCAATCTTCAGAAATAACCACCACAGTAGCTATATTTCTGGCTGAAGTAGTAAAGACAAGCACACTATCAACATAGAAGAGTTGAATTCTACATTTCACTGACATGTAATCCAGAAAGGTAGTATTCCACAATAATTTCATGGTGTTTATGTTAACAATTTAAAGGTATTCCTATGTTGTTGAGATACTAGGCGATTAACTTATGAGTCCAGAAATGGTGGTACATTTTGTATGAGATGTTGTTGTTGTTGTTGTGTCTGTAATATGACAGATTGAGTGTTTGTACTTAATGCCTAATAAAAGTCTGGACTTGGATATAGATGTCAGTTGATTACAAAGACAAGGAAATAACATTTTAAGAAGATACATAAATCAACATCAATAAGTAAGGCTAATGATATTCAGTTTACATAATTTAAATAACCATAGTTAAAATTTAACATAGTTAAAACCAGTTAAAATTTCAGAACCAGCTATTAATTTTTGTATATTAATATGCAAGCATTCCAATGTTAATGGATTTGGCTAAAGCTGGCATTCTCATTTTATTTATAGTTGCATCTTTTTTTAATGTAAAGCCTCATGTCCCCATTAAGAGTTTTAGGGATATAATTATTAAAACAAACATTGTCAAATCTTTATGATACTGAAGCACCGATTTTACATGTGCCACGTCTAAGGAGCATATTCCATATGCATTCATTAATTCAATTTACCTCCTGCCTTTGGTCAATAAAGAGAACGCCACTTAAACCAGAGCCATCATCGTGTAGTGGATAGAGTGTTAGACTAGGATCCAGAAGACCAGCCTCAAATCCCCATTCTATCATGAAATAATCTTGGGCCAGTTACACACTCTCAGTCTAACCTAATTGACAAGATTGTTAGGAAAATAAAAGGGAGGAGAGGAGAATGATATAAGCAACTTTGGGTGCCAACTGGGGAGACAGGCAGCATAAATGTAGTTATATACAAAATAATTACATCAGGAAAACCACCAAGCTGAATTCAGCTTCTACTTCTATTCACCGGCATTTACAGCAGTGATTTTCTCATTTTCTGAATTGAACTTTTTGAACATTTTTTCCACCAAGGAGCTCATGTTTGTTTCAAGGAATTCTGAGGAGCATTCTTGACAGTGTCTTCAGTTTATGACGGGTGTTTACTAGGGGTGTTACCAAAATCTGTAATCATCAGGTGAGTGCACAAATTTGACTGTCTTCTGAAACAATTAGCATTCCCCACCAAAAAATGTCTCCATCTTGGGATGTATCATGAAATTCTGTGCAGACCAAATTCCCAAAGCCTGGCATTTTGTAAATGCATGGGCAAAGGTTCCTTTACTCTCCATTAAACTCTTGTGTACTGCTATAAACTACCACATAGAGAGAGCATCCTTCCAAACAGTTTTTTAAAATGATTTTTCTTTAGGCTAACTATCATTATCATTTTTGGGGTGATCATATCCTGATCTAAACCTTTCCACTGATCCTGGGCATGACTGATTTTCCAAGCAGCTTTCTACCATGAATGGTGCTGTGATTATCAAGAGGCAGTAAACTAAGATCTATGGATACAGCATCAATCACATGGAAGTGCAAAGAGTGTTAGAGAAATCTCAAATTTTTCTGTATTCGCGGAGAAAATCTATCGTGATCAAAAATTTTATAATCTAGCTGAGGTGAGTTCACTTACACTTTCAAACCAACCATCAGTCCCAGATCAGACCCACAATTCTGAGGAATCTAAGCTTTCTGGAGATAACTAGCAGAATTAAAACTATATTACTGAAAAGCAGATTTCCTGTGAAAAGCGTAAAGTGATCAGCATTCAGTCATGATAACTGCTAATGAGAGAGGAAAAGTTGGGATCCCAACGACAATTCCAAAATGAGAAAGTCAGTATATCTAAAACCATAATTTAAACAGTGAGGATGTTCTCAGAACACCTTTCTACAAATAATTATTCAAGTAGCCTTTATAGAATATATTAAGAAGCTCATTTGAATATTTAAGATTCTCTTCTTCCTCAGAGCAACTAAACAGTTATTGAATGAAGCATTTTATCAGAAAAATCTGTATTCTATAATAGGGACACTGAAGCAATACAAATATAAATTTATAATAATTAACAGCAAAACAAATTTACAGAATAGGGCACTAATTGTGCAAGCTAACAAAATTACGATACATTGATAGAAAATTCATAGCCAAGGAATGAGATGCTGCAGAAACTATAAGCAAGATCCATTACGCATTCTCCCAGTGGTTAAGGGATGCTGCAGCGTGGTATAGTGGTTAAGAGCAGGTGGATTCTAATCTGGAGAACCAGGTTTGATTCCCCACTCCTCCACCTTAGTGGCAGAGGCTTATCTGGTGAACCAGATGTGTTTCCGCACTCCTACATTCCTGCTGGGTGACCTTGGGCTACTCACAGTTGTTCAGAACTCTCTCAGCCCCACCTACCTCACAAGGTGTCTGTTGTGAGGAGAGGAAGGGAAAGGAGTTTGTAAGCCACCTTGAGTCTCCTTACAGGAGAGAAAGGCGGGCTACAAATCCAAACTCTTCTTCTTCTTCTTTTAATAGGTTACAGTAGTGTTACCTACTTATGTCTTTCAAGCAGTTGGAATAAACAAACCTAACTGAATAACTCAAAACATCTTCTTCGGCTTTTGTCTCAGCTGATATATGCTCTGATATCTGAAAGACAAAATTTGAAGAAACTAAATGGTTTCTAGCAGGAATATGAACAAACCATTTCTGGGATAAGCCTGGAAGCCACCTTTTTAAATTCTGTTTGTGAAAAACATCAAAATACAAGCAGTGGACCTGAAAAGACTTGTGAGGACATCTCACTGTCCCATCCCCACTATTTCCTCTTCCCTGGCAGCCTCCAAAGCTTCTTCCTCTTTTCTGGCCTCCTTCTCTTCTTTCAGTCTTCTAGCCAAACTACCTTCCTCCCTCCCACAATGAATTTCCAGTTTTTCCCCCCCTTCCCTACTTTGGCAGCCTCTTCCTAAGAAAAGCCTAGCCAAGTAGCAGAGTGCTGGCTGCTGGATCAGGTCTAGTTGCACAGTGGGACTGTGAAGGGACTTGCAAAGGCACCTTGGTTTCCCTGTATCCCCCACTACACCCTTTCTTCATGCCCACCTCCTGTCAGCTCCTACATCCTCACCTTTCCCTGAGTGCTCCTTTCTTTCCCACCAATCAACCAACCTAGATTTCACCTCACATTTTACATGAATTTTACTACATTTATACCCCAGCTTTCTCAACAATGTGGACCCCCAGCTTACACCATTCTCTTCCTTTTTATCTTAATACCTTGTGACATAGAATCTGAGCTGCCTGAGATTACCCAGCAAGATTCGGAGACTGGAGATTTTAACCTGGGTCTCTCAGATCCAACAAGTGGTTGCTCCTGAATAGTAGTAAGCAGCTAGACCTGGAAAAGTCATGTAACTCAGGTTTCCTTATAGTTGTAGCCAGGCCGGCTCTGGTGAATCCTCCCACAATGGCCAAAATGCTGCCCTTTCCCCTGGCTTTTTACTCACAAAAAAATCCTTGGCGAAACAGCTGCAGTTGTCTAGCAACAGTTACAGCTACAGAGAACATATGTTTCTTAAAGCTATAGGAACTGCTTCTATTGTTCTGGGAGTTTTTAAAACCTTTTTAAGATTTCAGATTTTCCTTAAACTTGGGTTTTTTTCAGATTTGTAGAAATATCTGTCTTGTCCATTCATGGCTCCAATCTCTGAATTGAAGCATCAACGTATTTGGAAAAGTTGAGAATTTGATACATTAATAACTGCTAATACAGCCTTGAAACGAAGTCAGTCTAATTACCCCAAAATCAAAAATGGAGAACAGGAAAATTCAATACAAATCATAAAAGTTTCGAAACCCAGCACAAAGCCTTGGGATCTGCACTGAAATGTCCTGGCTAAACCAGTGCAGTTGAAGGATCCGTGCAGTCAAGAAGGGTATTGACAAGCTGGAATGGTCCAGAGGAGGGCAACCAACATGGTAAAAGGTCTGGAATCCATGCCAGAGACTTAGGGAGTTGGGTATGTTTAGTTAGGTGAATAGAAGGTTAAGAGGTGACATGATAGCCATGTTTAGATATTTGAAGGGTTGTCATGTTGGTGAGGGAGCAAACTTGTTGTCTGCAGCTCCAGAGACAATGACCAGGGGTAATGGGTTCAAGGTGAAGGAAAAAAAGATTCCATCTAAACATCAGGAAAACTTCCTGACAGTAAGGGCTGTTCGACAGTGAAATGCAGGTATTCTATCTTTGGGCCAAGCTTCCTCAAGACGCTGCCCATTAATCCACGGCCTGGGCGCGTTTAAAAACGCCGCCTCTGTGCTGCCGCTTCAAGACAGGGGAGCCGCTGCTGCAAACGCGAGCAGCGGGCGTACCTGACCTCCGGCTTCCTCCCCAGGGCGCGCCAGGCCGTCGCTAAACAACAACCCTCTTTAAAGGGTTGTTGTTAGAGGAAGCTATCTTCCCGGCAGTGCAGTGCGAATCCGCTGCTGCCGTGGAAGACGCTTGTTCCAGCCAGCTGGTGCGACTACACAGCAGAAGTTCTCGGTTTCACCACACTAATATCATCCTCCCAACCTCCAGGGTCGGAGGGCAGTGTGGGTCCGGTGGCTGCGACGCATTTCCAGCAGGCTTACGCATACCGGGTGACAACGGCGTGAGTGGGCGCAGGAAGGCGGATAGAGGCGGTTCGCGTGAGCCGCTTCTGCCGCCTGCCGGCCTCCGCTTCACTCTGCTCTTCGCATCGCCATGCGTGCGAACAGTTGCTTATGCTCTCCACACCGCTACAGAACCTCTTGGCGGCTCATGGCGACTCGGGAGGCCGTGCGGAAACGGCCTTGGAGTGTGGTGGAGTCTCCTTCTTTGGAGGTTTTTAAACAGAGGCTGGATAGCCATCTGTCAGGAGTGTTTTGTGTTCCTGGATTGCAGGGGGTTGGACTTGATGGTCCCTCGTGGTCTCTTCCAACTGTATGGTTCTATGAAGGGTTTGTGCTATAAGACCATACCGTATGACCCCAAATTTGAGATTAAATTTTATAACTAGCCAGGCTTTTAGGATTTTAAGCACTCAAAACACTTTCAAAATTATTTTCATTCAGTTATGGTGGTAGGTTTCATTACAAGGCTTTGAGGTTATCATACATCAGAACTGATACAAAAACAAGTGAAGGAAATCATTATTGAGGGTACTTAATGACATATTTCTACTCCATCAGCTGCACTTTCCCACATTAAAATTTTAAGAAGTACCACTTTCTTATAATACATGTATCCTAAACATATTTTTTCAAACAAGGAACACATAGCAAATTGCTTTGGAAGGGTGATAATGAAAAAGCAACACCATTTATTAATTTTGTATAAGTTATCCTCTACCCTAGAGATTCCTTGGAGGGAAAAAAATGTCTGAATTTCACTGTGCAATGCCACAGGCAGAAAGTGAGAGAATCTAAACAAGCACATCCTGAAGGGAGAGAAAACGCCTGCAGCTGCAAATGACCTACTACATACCTCACTGGAAATGTTTTGATGTTATAATTTGTTAATTTAAAGAAAAAAGACAATTACGTACAATTACAGTTTGTTCTAGCAGATCTATGTGACTCTATAAAGTTTTTTTAAATAAAAATGACATATTGTTCAAAAGTGTGGCATGTTTTCAAAAGATTATGATACTAAGTAATTCTGCATGAGAGGTCCTGTGTCAGATTTGTTTCTTGATTATTTATAGAAGGGAAATTCACGAGAGGACACAAAATACTTGAATTTTTGTACTAGAAAAAGTGTCATATTCTGTGCGGCAAGAAAAAGAACATTATTCATCTCCGAATTTAATGATTTGAATAAGCAAATACTTGGTTCCCTTATGAAAAGATGTTTTGAACAATTACTCAAATAAAAAAAATCAGCATTGCATTTGCAATTGGATAGAAACTTAAAAACCAACATTGTAGATGCATACTGTCTAGTGAGTGGAGAGGGGAGAAGTTAACTTGTTAAACATTATAAAAAACCTCTGGTCAAATATTTAAAGTATTTTATAGGAATATTGAATGTTCTTGAAAAGTTTGAATTTTTTGTATGATATTCACTTAATATAACCCCAGAGAAGTTATTCGGCAATACAGTCCGCACACTCTTTTCAGACCCTTGTCTTACAAGTTTTTGGTACTTCAGTTGCAGACTGGAGTCATTTGTAGTGTTATGACTTTGATTACTTCTATACTGCACTATCCTCAAAGTATTATTATACCATGAAGTTGAGTCATAACTGTTTTTGCACTGGTGAAAAAAGAGGGGGTCCTTTCAACTGCCCAAAAAGCTGCTAGGGATTAGGGAACACATACCAACAAAAGCCACATAGGATGGGGCTTCCGGAAGGAGGGAGATCAAGGGAGATTGCCCTTCCTGCCCATTACATCACCACAAATGCTGGCAGCCTATCAATGGAGATAGAAGAATTTGGTGCAGGGCAGTTCACTCTCAGTTGGCCAGGCTGCAGTGATAGTGGCATACAATTACTACATTTTGAAATATGATCTCAGGTGAAATGGTAGAAAGTAATTCCACTGAAACAAAGTGGTTTGGGATCCATGCTACAATATGTTGGTCTGAACAGCACCTGGGAGACTGATATTTGCACATGCAGATTTCTGAATCCATCCTGAACAATGCCGACAATCACCTATCCTCTCTATGGTTCTATTATTCCAGAACTTAGCTCTATGGAGTGAAAAGTGTGTATAATCTTGCATTCATAACCAAGGTTTTGTATAATGCTGTTCAGTATAATACTGAAATTCTGGCTATAGCCCTGACTGTGTTTGTTGTTGTTGTTGTTGTCTGCTAAAACTTTTCTTCTGTTCTTGTTCCAAGAATTCCACAATAAAACAAACAGCCAGATAGGAAGTTTTGGTTATGTGGCTTAATTGGGAGAAGACAACAAAGGCTGTCAAAGACCAGCCCTGTCTGTCCCTAAAACTGCATGCAAGACCCTAAAACATACAGAGATGGGGAATGGTGGTACCTTCAGTACTACCAGTGCTGTCAAGCAGCTCCATGATGCAATAAAAAGGCTTGATCAATCACTTCAAAGCTTGACAATATTTGATTGAACAACAGGCAATCAATTGATATGCATCCCAATCCTATGCATATATGCACACAAGTGAAGCATTATGTTTATATCCTAAAAGCACTGATGTAACACCACACCTGTTGCAGATCAACTTTGCTCACAATTCAGATATAAGATGGGTTGGCCTTGTGTGTGACCAGTCTGACTACCTTGGTCCACAGTATCTGTGGGAAGGTCTCCTTCCATATGAACTCCATTCTCTGAGATTCCTAGCTTCAGGCCTCTTACTTCCTCATGAGATTAAAACTATGAGGAGTTCAAGCATAATATACTCAGTGATAGATCAGCTGCTTTGGAACCAGTGAAAATTATCCAGTGAAATTATCAGATCATGTGAGCATTAGAATTAGATGCAGAGTAATATAGCAATATATAATGAATGCATATAAAACCAGGGGTCCCCAACATGATGTTCATGGAGGCCCTTGGCACCCACCAACACCTGTTCTACCACTCACCAAGTGGTTTTAGAACATGAATGGGGGCAGCAAGATTTATCATTGGCCGCTGGAGATTTGATTGGCAGTGCAGATTTTTAAAAACGTTGTTTTGGCACCAGCTGCCATCACAGCACAAGAATCTTCACTGCGTCAGTTGAAAGTAAGCCAGGGTAGTCATTTTATGGCAGCCATTTTGTGGCTGCACCCACCAAACTGAGTCAGAATTCCAAAGGTGCCTGGTTAGAAACCTCTGGTTTAAAAACAAAACAAAACATGAGAGGCTGTAGCTAAAGGCAGGAATTCGCAGAAGTCAGAGAGCACTCTTACCATTCACACTGGGGAGATGCTAGATCCAACCTAATATTTGGAAGCATTCAAATATTAGAAAAACTGAACACTATGATTATTTTAAATAGAAAAGGTCTATTCCTATAGCAATAGTAACAGTAGCAAAATATCTATTTAAAGTCAAAAGTCAGACAGACTGCTGAAAAATCCTCGTATATCTATACTAAAGTTGTACTGCAGCATCAGTAGATCAAAATTAGGAGTGTGAAGTGTTTGAGAAACTCCACAGCTGTGCAAGTATAAAGAGCATACCAAAATAAAGCTCAAATGTTTGTTTGGAAGCACAACAGAAAAAGAAAATCAATGCTTTATTTATGAAATATTTAGCTTAAATAGCTACCAGAGCTGTGTTCGGTTATTGTCCCGAACGATAGCAGTGATTTCAGCTATCTTTACGTTTCTTAAAGTGCAAGTATTAAATAAATAATTAATGAGGGACAGAACTCTTTCATACTAAACCAATTCATATATTATTTATCAATATTTAGTATTTTCTACACATTATTCTGGGACACTCATTTTAATTATGCCTTGAATCTGAAAAACCGTGTCCAACTATATATTTATGGTGACGGATTAAACAAGAGTTAGACTTTTAAAATATTAAGAAATAAAATATAAGCATAACCTGAAATTAACTTTTCTCTACAGATTGATATAATTTCTCATTTTCCTTAATCCCAAATCCTTTCATCATAGTTGCATGCTATCTTTATTGGTAAAGATGCATTAAATGTGTTTAATGCTTATTCGCTGCCTTTGAAAAAAATCATTCTGTATCTCTGTATTTTAGTGCAATTTGCATCCTGTCTTATATAGGGGAGGATGAAAAAGGTGGGTTTACAGGGGAGAACCAACATTAACTGTTACAGTTATTTTTTTCCACAACACTGAATCATAGGTTTTTATAGGTAAAACAGTTAAATATTCATTCTAGAGGAGAAAGGTTGAGAAACAAAAGAAAGGCAAGTACCATATAAAGATTTACCCATCTCTAATGTTTTCTTTGCTTTTTTTAAACCAAGGCTACTCAAGAATCTTCAACTAATTATTATGTTTTATTGACGGCATCTTTCCCTGGGGAGGTTATTTAAAAAGTTTAACCCCTGAGCAAGTCATGGCTTCTCCTGTCTTTGAAAGTGTCAAGTGCATTGATTATAACTGCAGGAAGTGTTACCTTCTACCCAGAGACTCTCACCCGGCACAATCTTAAACACTGTCTTTCTCCCCAAACAGCTTTGATTCAGCAATTCAGGCCTTCTCAGCTGATATTAAAGGCAGAAGCACCACAGAAAAGGGATCAGCAGTTAAAATGAAATACAAAGTGTGGGGGGGGGGGGAGGGACACAGATCTTGGATATGGTAGCACAAAGCTAGAGAGAAAAGCAGATTTGAAAAAGACATCAGAGCAACTAAAAAAGAACAATATGACAGAAATTAAACAAGATTTGTATGCTTGCCTTCTATGCATTTAAACTCATCTCAACCTCTATTGAAATTCTGATCATATCCAAACCCCAAGGCTTTTGACATACTTTCATAAATCCACACCTCCTCTCTCTCTTGTCTAATCTCCAGAGTCACTGTGAGGTATCCCACAAGTTAGGAGAAAAAAACCCGGAATTTTAATAAGTGTAACAGAAAACAGCACATAATCCTCAAAATGAAATACAGAGGCACGAAACATAAATTATTGTAAATATTCACTAGATGCCTTTTTTCAGTAGGACAGTAATACTTCATATGGTTTTTAAATGCACTTTTTAAAAAAGCACATAGGCAGGAAGATCTTCACAGTAACTTCTCTAGGTCAATGAACAATCAGAGTAGCAAACTAATGTCACAGACAATCTGCTGTCACTGTATTGTATTGAATAGGAAACAAAGGGATCGTATTTATATGCTTAAATTATTGTATAATTTCTACAATCTTGAATTTCAGCAAAGCATTAAAACTGAACAATATTTACTGAAATAAAACTTATTAACATGTGCCCACGAATCACAGAAACAATGCCCAAACTTCCACAAAGTAATTGGATTTTGAAAACTGCAAGTGGGTTTATTCCAATTCAGTCATGACAGGGCCAGAAGGTAACGATACATCTGCCATGATGCAACAAGCAGACCTGTCTTCTGTCAAGAATTGAAATCATAAAGGAAAAAGCTGCCGTTAACAACCTCTCTCCAAACACTAGAGCTGTCATCTTATTGTTTTCTTTGGCTGGCATGGGGGCCTGTGTAGGCTTATATATCCTGTCAATTCAATATTACTCTGAACATTTAACCTTCCCTCTCATTTTTCTTTAAGTAATATATTACTGAGCTTACCCAGTTTTTTGTCCAATTGCTTCCTGATAGTTATCAGTGTAATATTTCTGCATTATAGTCTGTATATTAAATATAAAATTTAAATGGCACCCAAAATTTTCTAGTAATTACTTACTGCCATATTTTTATTTTGAAAACATCTGACTACTTGGTAGCAATTAATTATTTGTGCATATATTGTTAAAACTATAAAAGCACATTTTCATACCGTATAACAGATATTTTCAACATTAATTACTTTCACTAAAATACTAATACAAAGCAAACTAATACAAAGGCAGGAATCCAAAGTAGAACTTTAGATAGGCACAAGGGCTCAAGAAGACCCAGTAGAGCACACATTCACATTCCAAATCATCAATGTGTCCCCTCTGTTTTAAAATTTTGTTTGCAATGTACTACAAGGGAGATAAATGCCCAAGAAGAACTAGCTAAAAGCCTCATTGAGCATACAGAACAAGTTAAATGGAACTTTGGATTTCAGCCAGATATTACAAATTGTTTTATCTGGATACAAATTGTTTTATCTGTATAATACACCAGATCTTGTCAGACATCCATCCACTAGGCTGCCGATCTGAGCCCTATGGCTCAGAGCCCTTAGGGGATGGGGCGGTATATCAAAATTGATAAATAAATAAAATCTAGGGGAGAGTGGCATATAATAAGTTTGTTTGATTAAATACATACATACATGCAATTTATTGTGCTCTAATGTGTATTACTCTAACCTGCTCTGAACTTATAGAAAAACAGGATACACATTTTAAATAAATACTGAATATTTTGCTCACTTCAGAAGTTTAGATCTTGAATTAATTCAATCTTCACTAAATAATTATTCAAATACTACAGAAGTAACTGATCACCCACTGTCTAAGAGATGGGCAGCCCCATCCACACCAGAAGTGGCAGACCATGGTGCCAATGAAGCACCACCCTGCCAAGAGGCTTCCCAGAGGTGTGGGAAGCTGACAAAGTGAAAAAGCACCCCCACCACCTAGAGGCCTCTATGGGCCTTAATGGACTTATGCCACTTTTCAGGGGCTTAAATCCTAAGTAGTGCCCGCCATCATAGTGTTGGCAAAAGCTGGGAGGGTGCCGAGTAATGCTGGCTTCTCCCCTGGCCATGCCACCGGATTGCCCCTGCTACGGCAGGGGTCTTGGGATGCTGGTGCAGCATTCAGTACCACATTCCCGGTCCAGAGGGACAGCAGCCGCATGCAGTAGACTCACTCATCTGCTGGGGCAAATGTCCTGGGATGGTGAATCCGCCAGTGTGGCAGTGCACTGTTCCCAAGAGCAGATTCCCCCCCACTTTTGGATGGGAAGCCCTTTACAGAGATCCTGTACATAGCAATCACCTATGCACATGTTGATGTAGGAGAAGATACCTCCACCAAAAAGATGAAGATGTTAACTTTGATAGCACTGATTATTATTGTGTGGAAGGGAGAAAAAAAAGTTGCATAAAACATACCACCCTGACAGCCTATAATCTTGGGTGCTGTGTGGTTTCCGGGCTGTATGGCCGTGTTCTAACAGCATTCTCTCCTGACGTTTCGCCTGCATCTGTGGCTGGCATCTTCAGAGGATCTGATGTTGGGAAAGCAAGTGGAGTATATATATCTGTTGGAGTGTCCAGGGTGGGTGGAGAAACATAGTCTGTGAGTAACAAAGAAGGCAACCAGGTCAATAGTTGAGGGCATCTGAATAGAAGTATGAGTGACAATGAAGACTATAGCATGGGAGTGTCAATGGAGATAGCAAGGTCACTGGTGGGAGCACTGGTGACACTCCCATGCTATAGTCTTCATTGTCACTCATACTTCTATTCAGATGCCCTCAACTATTGACCTGGTTGCCTTCTTTGTTACTCACAGACTGAAGATGCCAGCCACAGATGCAGGTGAAACGTCAGGAGAGAATGCTGCTAGAACACGGCCATACAGCCCGGAAACCACACAGCACCCAAGTGATTCCGGCCGTGAAAGCCTTCGACAATACATAGCCTATAATCTGTTTGGAAATATTTGCACATGCCACATCTAGGAAAAACTATACAAGAGCTACCCTGAATGTAGCAGTAGTAGAAAGATTTATTTACGGTCTTTGACCAAAGCATTTACAATACAATTTAAAATAAACCAGCTTAGAACCTTCTTAGCTAATATAAGATAACAATTAAAATAATACTTCTGCATCTTTCAGCAGCCAAGATGACCAAAACTTATATTGGTGTTTCTCAGTATCTATTTAAAAAGTCACTTCACCCTATTTTTCATTATTCTTCAAAATTCTTAAATTTACACAAGTAAACACAAAATCTTGCAACTGATGATGTAACATTAGGGTCTGTTCCCTGGAATAATCTTCTTAATATATATTTATTATTATTACCAGCAAATCTCTTTAATATCGGACCCAACATATCTTTACAAGACTCTTCCAGCAGAGGACACCTGAAAAACATATGTTCCATCGTATCGATCTCTTTTAATGGACAATCACATAGCCTTTTTTCAAAGGGAATTTTCCTGAATCTTCCCTCCAAAACCCTAGAGGGGAGTGAGTCACTTCTAGCTAAAGTGAATGCTCTTCTCTTATTACTTCCTTCTAGAAAATATATATAGGGTGCTGGATCATTTTTGTATTTTAGGTGATCTGGAGAGGGATACTCTGAAAAAGCCGCTAAATCAGACTGACGCTCAATATCAAAAATTCTTTGCTTGATAAATGATTTCGCCCGTGCATGTCCCAGCTCTAGAACAGCCTGGGGGGATATACCCATTTTGTACAGAGAACTGATGACTGATTTAAGCCACCTAGATTGAAAATTATCCCACAGTATTAAAGGAAAAAGACCTTGGGGATTGAAATGGCCTGACAACCATTTGTAGATGGAGAAGAGATGTATAGTAGCCTCTACCCTAATGAGCCCCGTTTCCAATCTAAGCCATGTGTTGTCACTAACTTTGGAACCTGCATTAATGATCTTAAAAAAATCTAGGATTGAACTCTTTTCCAAAGTGCCAAACCATCGGTGAGAAGGTCCTAGGGAAGGAACCGTAAGTTAATTAGAATTAGTTTCGCTTTTGTAAAGCTTGAGAGCTGCTGGAACATAAGGAGCCTCCAATGGTCTTCAGGAAATTTTATAAAATACTGTTTGTAGCTCTTCTGTCCCATAGCTTGTAGCCTTATGGTGGAAATTTTTACACCGGAGGTCTGTATTGTTAAATTTCCTAAATATGTAAATCTGGTAACTTGATCTATTTTATTACCCTGGATTTGCCATTTTCTCATCTTTGGTCTTTTCCCAGACACAAGAATTTTAGTTTTTTGGAAATTTATTTCAAATTTTTCTTCTATAAAATAGCTGCACAATTTCAAAAGGGCTCTTTTCATTCCTCGAAATGTTCTCGACAGGATTACTGTGTCATCGGCATATAACAGAACTGGGATATGGTGATTTGCCACTTTTGGGGGGTGGAATCTTACATTTTTCAGAGCATCTACTGTATTATTTAGGTAGAAAGCAAACAATAGCGGAGCAAGCATACAACCTTGTCTCACACCCCTGTGTGTTCTTACAGGCTCAGTCATTTCCCTGAATGTAGGGTCTCTTTTGTCAGCAGTATTCTTTAAAGCACATATATTGCCTCTTCCACATAAAGGTGAAAAAATATTCCACCAAATTTAGGAAGATCTTATTAATTTTAAGGTATGTATGTTTTGTTTTCGGTTTTTGTCAATTGAAACCATCTAATACAAAAAAAAAACCTGTAGTAAAGGACAGCTGATGTATATATACAATCCTCGTGACCTAGCAGCACAAGCTTCAATATATGCAAGATCTACTCATCCACCCATCCAGACAACGCTTCAATTCTCTTCAAATGAGATAGTCCACCTATGCTTTGTGCACGCATTTGCATTTCCAGATTAATTCCTCCCACCTAATAATATTCATAAAATCTGCGCAAACAGCACAGAAAGGTCTAAAGAATAAGATCTGTAAACAGTACCTCCTAACATTTAGATAGGATGTGGGGATTTTAAATGATGGAGGCTTGCTGGAGCTGTGGAGAAATTCTGACCCTAGCTAAAGTAGTACCGTCAAACTTCATTAAAATGAGAAGAGGAAGAAAGGCTGAAACCATGCTCTCACTTCAGGAGCCCCTATCTTTGTTATGCAAGCAACAGGCTGTTGACTAGCTGAACTACACTTAAAGATTGGCTTAATTTCAGCATCATGCCAAACCAGAGTTGAAGGAAACCTATGTATGTCTTGGTATGATGTTTGAACAAACGAAGTATGGTGAAAAAGTCAGCCAACAAACTATATTCCATGCAAACCACAATTTGGCATAATAGCTGAAATGACAAAACAGAGCCATAGCTACTGCTCCACTTCACGAGGCATTTCACCATAGTGATGGCTGGGGGGGAATCTTAGGAAGCTGAATACTGAACGTATGGGAAATGACAGTTGTAAATCACAGTCTGCATGTTGAATTCTCCACCATTTTAGTGGACAGTATGACATCTACCCAGAGTGTGACTTTTTCACCTCCCCCACCCATAGGCTATTCCTGAGGGTTTCCTTTCCCCCAGAAGCAGCTTTTTGGAAGGGAGTTCTGGGGTGCAGCAGTCGGGGAAGCCAAGAAGATCACATTGCACAGTTGTGCTCAGTGGATCCAATAATATGACTGTCTGTCGAAAACTACCGAGCTATCACTCCAAGTTATAGCTGAAGGAATCTTAACTACAGTTTGGTATGACATCTGAAATGACAAATCACAGCTTTCAATTAAGTTACCCAGAATAATAAAATACTTTGCAAACTGTGATTTGTGCTGGTTCAGTATGACAGTTGAACTGACAAAATATGACTGTTTTCTGTGTGCTAACTGGAAAGGACACTGAATATGAAACAAAGAACAGATTTTTTTTTTACAAAAATTGGATCTTTTCTTACGTTTGATGTTATTAAACCCTTCCTCTCACTAATGATGTTACACTTCAATTAACCATAATTCCAATTCCTTTAAATAATAATGCTCTTTAAAATAAACTAATGAAAAATGAGAATTGGCTTCTATTCCTGGGCTTGTTGGCCTGAAAGCTCTCCCCCTGAAACAATCTGGCCTAGAAACAGCTTTATAAAATATTAATGAAAGCTGATGTTCTCAAGGTTTATCAGGAAACGATCTCTCAAGCCAAGAAAGTCTAAAATCAGGGGATTTTGCACATAATCATGAGAGCATTCTTCTGTAGCTATACAAAAGTTCTGTAATGCAAGCCAATGAAATACCAAAGTAAACATTTTGTTCTACGTATGATTTAATAGCAGCAGCCTGCTTGTACAAGGACAGGAACACAAATAACTTTCATGATCAACTCTCTACAATAACAGAACAACTTGAGCTTCAGGTGGGGATAAGGAACACTTGTAAGTTGATGAAATAAAATTTAAGAGAATATTTTAATTTCTAACAGGGTATTGAATTTACTTATCTGCTTCCTAAACCACATGCAGTCCCCCTATAACAGTCTTCAAAAAGTAAACTACAACTGTTTTCTTGAAATAAAAGATTATACAACTGTTTTTAAACAAAAAGAATTGGCAGATAGATATATTTGAGGCACAGAAAATTACATGGCACAGAATTATGGATAATTACTAGTACAAACAAGCAAATACTTTAGAAGTTCAAATTATTACCTTACCTCAATAGCTCTTTTAATATATGGAATCTGTGTACCACTGTCCAAATCTTCATTTATAATAAGTCTCCTTGCCCACTGTCCCGCTCTGACAACACCACTACCATGAATTAAAACCAACAGTTTCTCAGGATTTGTCATTGCATCTTCACTCATAAAGATAAAACTCATGGGTTCACTCTCAGTTGCATCTACCTACAATAAAGATAATCACAATTTTTACAAAAAGGAGCAAAACAACATTAGTAACTTAAATCAATACATCTATTCAGAGAATGTGGGGGTTATTAAATAATGAGGCCTCAGATTTGTAAAACAGTTGCATCCAGTAGAATGTTACCATACTTGTTGTTTTATAATGGCCTCACAATTTATTGCTGGAAGACAGGCAAACCACTCAGTAGAAGAACAGGAATTCTACGTTCAAGTCATTGTTACTTCAAGCAGGTACTTTTTCTTGGTATAATGTATTACACTTCAAACCTGTTCTTCCTCTAAGGAACTCTGGCCATTTCTGCATGGGCCTTGGGGGGTGCCAGTGTACATGACACCGGCACCGGCCTGGGGCCGTTTACACACTTGTGTGCTGGCGGCCCCTGCGCCCCCATGGCGGCGCCTCTGAGTGAGGCAAGCCACTTTTATTTTTAAAACTCGCCTCCTCTTCCTGCGTTGCTTTATCAGGATAAGGGGACATGCCCCCATGGCCCTGGCAACGCCCTGAGGCCAGAGGGCAGGAGGCGTGTCCTCTCATTCCCATGGAGCGACGAAGGAAGAGAAAGTAAGTTATAAACACAAAAGCGGAGGGCCAAAAAACGGCGCATTACACCCAGTGCTGTTCGCTCAGCACCGGGTAGAAGCCGCTGTTTTCTAAAAGTCTTGCTCAGCGAGCAAGGCAGCAAAAAACCCTTTTGTGGGGGGGGGGGGAGTGACACTACCTCGATTTGTAGGTGGCAGCCATGCGAAGTTTTCCCCACAAACAGTGTTTTTACCGGGCCAACACCAGTGATTTTGGCCTGTACAGAAACAGCCTCTGAGTAGTATTTGAATCTTGCAACAACCTGTCAGGAAGATTAGACTGAGACCAACTTACCCAAGGCCACACACAATGTGCTTCCCAGCAAAAATAGGATTACAAATTACTTATTTTGTACTAAATGGTGCTGGAAATGAGCAGCAAGTTCTTTGGTGTGTTTAAAGTTCTAATTTGTTGCCACAGACACAGCTTGACTTTTAATGCAGCCTTTCACAATTAACAGCTATCTAATAAACAGGGAACTCCTACTGATTTACTCAATTCACTTTTGGCAGAAAGCTCTAAACACACTGATATTGATCTGTCTCAATTTTATCCCTCTCTTCTTCCAAGGAGCTCAGGTTAATGTGCATAATTCTCATAGCTTCCATTTTATCTTAACAATTCTGGGAGATATATAGTCCTCTTCCTGCCATCTGACCCAGATCCTGCAAATCTAATTTATTCAAGGAACTGAACATAGATGAGCTGAATGAGAATAAAGCTAGAAATAATAATTTTGAAATTTAAGGTGGATAAAAATATAGGGTAGAATCCATGGGCTATAAATTTCTACCTTTCTTTTCTACCTAATTCTAAGGATGCTGTGATGTTCTAAACCAGTACTTGGAATCAGTAATAGGCTGAATGAATATGAACAAAGTAAAACTTAATTCTGAAGAACAGAGCTTCTCTGGGTTGGCAGAAAGGCAGACCAGTGACTTCAGATCCTTCCTATCTTAGATGGAGTTATACTGCATCTGACTAATTTAGGCTTTAATTACTGGCAATCCAAAATAAGACTTTAAATTGTGGTCTTTAACATATTTTTTTTCATTACTGTTCTATCTGAATTGTAAACTGCCTTGAGTTCTGCAAGGTAGAGAGGTGGCAAATAGATATTTTGAATAATTATATATTTTTTCCAGAGCAAGCAAAAAGTTCCAATTATGCAAAGAGATAGTAGCAGTCATACAATGAACTATGTCCAATCTACAACAGACAGAATTTTCAAGTAGCCACCCTGGTGCAAATAGAAAGCAGCAGGATGAAGTGAGAGAGTAAGACTAGGTGGGCTGGCCGCAGGTGGAGGGAAGAGGTCTGGGGCAAAGCTGTGCCCACTAGCAAATGTGTCCTGCTCTGGCAGCAAAGCAAAATTCAAATTGTGCTATAAAAGGATTTGCTTGCCGCGGAGAGAGTGGAAAGTGAAAGCGGGGCTGGAGGAAATACATCCATACAAGAAAGCTTGCCACGGTGGACATTTGCCTCCACCATGCAGCAAATACCTTGTGCGCAATCAGCCAGAGGCAAATATCAGAGCATTTATCATCTTAGTATCTTGTGCTTAATCTGTCATTATCAAATGCTTTACAAAATGTAAGGACAAACTGGGTGCAAGTTTCCCTCTACTAAAATGGCAGTATTTCTTCTATCTTCAATTCAAAGCATGACTGTAAAAGCAGAGATTTACTTTGAACAAGATTAGAACACTATACTTTTATTACAGCTGACATAACTATGTCCACATTTTGCAACCTCTGTTGTATTACTTGCTGTTCTTTCCTTGAGCATATGAGTTCCACTGTACTATTACTACTACATATGTACACAAGCATTTATAATACAGCTTATATGTTTCTATTAGGCCCTTTTAATAGTTACAATAGTGCCTCAAAATAATGTGCAAATGACCAATAAAAACAAGTCAAGTCAAAACACTATGTGCTGAAGATTAAAAATGAATCTACATAATGATTTACAGTCCATATGCAGACCTTAGTACTAGTTACTTGTAAAAGGTTGATGCCACAATAGGGGAATCCCTACTTACTGAATCAAGCATCTCCACCACATTTTGGTAAGGGAGAGGGCAGATATATAGGAAGGCTTTCTCTGATGCACATAAATCTATTCAGTTTATGGCTATATCAGAAATAAACAAGGCATTCTTAAATTTCATCTAGAAATATTAACTGAACATATGAAAGTTTCAATATTACTGAAGTTTTAATATTTGGGAGAAGATGGACAAGAAAAACAATGGGCACAGCTACAAAAATATATGCATAAGAGAAGGTTTAATTTGCACAACTAAACAATGATTTAACCATCAAGTGTCTACCAAACAAGACAGAAAACAGCCTTTACTGACTTCACCTTAATTACATTTGGAAACATTTCTTCAAGGCAATTTGTCTTCAAACTGCAGTAATTCATTAAATGAAGCTTTCACTAAAGGATATACATAAAAGGTCACACTTGTGCCCAATCACACTTTATTGACAAATCAGCGTAGCATCCCATTTATTTCTCATCACACTGAGACTGAACAAAGCAATTCACAGGACATATAACTCTACCATCCTGTCAAATAATTATACGTGTTCATAGTATACAATTTTCATTTTACTATAACAAAACATGTTAATATTGTTAAACTCCACACATTTTCAATATACTCTGTTCAGAATTAGAGAATTAAACCATGTAAAAGTACAGCATTTTATAGAAGAGGCAATGTCAACTCCTTCCAGCCATCCCACAACTGGACACCAAAGTGCAATCTTTTATTTATTGCATTAGAATATCCCAGAACAGCAACACTTTCAGGGTGACATTTAAGCAATATCCAACTAATTTTTTTCTCTTCTTGTAAGCACATGACTTCTCTGAAACATTGACTTGGCAGCTCCTCTGAAGCCCAGAATTGTGCCATGTCAATTAACCTACAAAATAATTTAGCACAGTGGACTGAATCTTTTGGAAGCACAAGCAGAACGAGCTCGCACAAGCAGATATTCCCTACCTTCTCTTTCTCTCAGCAATCTCTTGGATCCCCAAAAATCCCCCACTCAGGTACAGAGACGCTCAAACAAAATGCACAGGGTGAGTGCAGGGAGATTCGTGGGGTGTGGCAAAAAAACCCCCAAGCTTTCCTTTCATGCACAGAGGCAATGCGGTGATTTCACCCAATTGCCCTTCCTGACTGCAGTCTACTTTGCATAGTACGCTTATAGGCATCTCCCACATTTCAGCAGAGTTTCAAGTTATTCAAGAGGATGCTGTAGAACACCCCATTCAATTTCTTTCCATTTAGGTTTCCAAAGAATCCAACTACTACTCTTTAAAAAAAACCTTGGAAATAGTCTAAAAAGCCATACTTGTGAAAAATTGGTTGAGTAGTTATTATGATTGACTAGGATGAATACTGGGTAGAATTAAGCAGCTAAACAGAATGTAGCATGATAAAATGGGGCTTGGGTAGTGTTGTTGCCCATCTGAAGTGGAAAACTGCTTCTCAAACTGGCTCCCCCGCCCAAAAAACCACCATTAGTATTCATAACGTTTATTTTGTATAAGAGCCATTGTACTATAGTGGTTAAAGTTGTTGGACTAGATTCTGGGAGATCCAGATTTGATTACATGCCATGGAAGCTTGCTAGGTGACCCTGATCCTGTCACAAATTCTTAGTCTAACATAAGAAGAGGAAGAGTTTGGATTTATACCCCACCTTTCTCTCCTGTAAGGACACTCAAGGTGGCCTACAAGCTCCTTTCCCTTACTCTCCCCACAACAGACACCTTGTGAGGTAGGTGGGGCTGAGAGCGTTCAAAGAGAACTGTGACTGGCCCAAGGTCACCCAGCAGGCATATAGGAGTGTGGAAACACATATGGTACACAGTGTTGTTGTGAAGATAAAATGAAGAAGAAGAGACTGATCCAAGCCACTTTGGGCCCGTGTGGGAAGAAAGGTGGGGTAAAAATGACATAAGTAAATAAATATACTCATTTCATTTTCGAAAAACACTTGGTAGGCACCAGGAAAGGTATCGGGGATGACACAGGCATCATGTTAGGAACTCCAACACAGAAAATTACATTAATAAATGCTGCCACTGGGTCTCAACTGCCTTAGGAGAGCCATTCTATGCTGAAAAGATCATGTGGATAGATGTCAAGAATAACATAGGCACCCTTGAAACTGTAAACATGTTCCAATACGGATCTTAATTTTAAGGTCATGTTTTAGAACTTACACTTAACAATGTCTGCACAAACCAGATAATTTTTATCAACCCTCCCCTGCCCAGGCTTGGATTCTAAGGGGTTGTTTCGTCAAGGGAGCAAGATCTCCTCCAGTTCCACAGCTTTCCCATCTGTGAAGGAGGGGAAGGAGATTTTGCCATTTCGCCCCAGATTCGCAGTTTTCTACCCACACTCATCCTTCAGGCCCACTGACATTCAGAAACACAGTTTCATTGGGTGCAGAAGGCCACAAGCAAAGATGAAAAGGAAGTTGTCTCTAGTTAGTGTGACCCAGCTTGTTCATTTTAGGATCCAAACCCAGGTGTCCACAGCCTGTGCCCAAAATCATCCTGAAGCTTAGGGAGAAAGGTGGGCTATAACTGGAATAAATGAATACATCATACTGTTAACAAGATGGCAGAGGTCTGAACTGTCCCTGATATACACAAATCATGAAAAAAAAATACAAATTTCTCATTGCTTCCAGCAAAATTGTATCATTTCTTAAAATGCTAAAAAATCAATGTATATTAAACTTACAGGTATGTATATTTTTTTCAAATGGCATTCTTCTTCCAGAAGTTCATATACATACTTAGTGATGATCTATAAGAGAAAAGTTGGATAATGAATTGCTCTTAAATTTACAAGAGTTTTAAGATCAAACAGCTCTTTTGAACATAATTAGGCCATATGAAATGTTTCTTTTGTTCAAACCAGTGGTATAGTTATATGTAATTTTGTTACCTGCTACTGTTGTGAATTATGTGTCTGAAAATTGAGTATAAAGACAAGTATAATGCATACAAAAAACCCCTCTGTTTTGTTGAGAAACAACTTTCAAATCATTTTCAATAAGCTGGCCTCCTAAAACAATCTCCCTTTGTCACTGCAGGTCCAGTTCATGATGCACACTGACAGAAGATCTTTATTTATCCAGTAGAGGAGGGACAGGTCAAAGGTGACCTAAACAGAAAAAGAAATGTACCCTACCTTCACTCAGTGGGAGAGGGAGACTGAGTGACTTTCCAAGGGGAAATACAAGATGGAGTTACACAAAAGTTACTTAAAATCTTAAGAAGTCTAGTTCCATCGCAATGAAGGAAAGCAACTTTGAAAGGGAAAAAAATTCTAGACTTCATAGCACTTGTTACTATTATATTTTTCAATACAAACAAGGACCAAATGTTAAATTGGGTAAAGCAGTGAGTAACTGGAAAGACTATGCAAATACAAGAGTTAAGAATTGGTTTTATAATCTTATACGTTAGCTGTTTTTTTAAGGTATCATCATAAGACAGGCATCATTTTTTTCACACCACATTTCCCAATCACTTTTTATTGAAATTAGTTTCATTAAAATTATGGAGAACACTTCCAGGTAGCAAGTCTACCTGAAAACTTACTAGAATAAGAAGCACCCCACCTATTCCCAACTTCCAAATTCAGCTTCTCAAGTTCAGAAGCAAAGACCACTGATCTCTAGGTTACTAAATGTGATGATGATCTAGGAAATTTCCCTCATGAAGAAAAGCCTTGAATTGTTGTTATGGATTGGTAAGAACGACCAATTCAAATTCAGGTTTTTTTTAAAAAAAATCCTAGTTATATTCAATTGCAACAGGAAGGCTGACTAGAACATGTTCTTGACCATTTAACTCCACGACATATCTTTACTTGGATTTGAAATCTCATGCCTCTTACAACTGATCAGAACACACTGTTCCAGGCTGCCAGAGGCAAAGATTCTTAGGTGTCAAACTTGCGGCCCTCCAGATGTTATGGACTACAGTTTCCATCATCCCCTGCCAGCACCCCGCTGGCAGGGGATGATGGGAACTGTAGTCCATAACATAGGATATAAGGTGCTCACAATTCTATATTAATACACATTCCTTTGGTTACAAGTATAGGTGCATATTTAGGATTACAGCATGTTATTCTCTATAAATAACACATTTTCCCCCAAAACCTCATAATATGAATTGAAATACTCATTTTTAAAAACATATCCAGATAGAGTACAGCTGAACAAGAATATAACTGTAAGGAATTAGTTGGTGTAAGTCATGTTTATCCCAAAGCAGCATGTCAGAAACATGCACCCAGTATAATTTTACCCTTAGGGCCTAAACATTTCCAGTTCACTGAAATCATCTTCCATTTTATAGCAAGAGTAAAGCATACATTTCTCGAATTTCACCAGCTGAGACTTCCAAGTCACTGAAGTGAATATAATGATAATAAAGGGCACAAAATGTGTTGTGCCAGCTACAAAGCAGTATCTGTTTGCGGTGGTGGGAAGGTACAAGTTGCTCAGTGATGTGGTCATGACTCCAACGTGGGTGCTGTGTACGTCAGAAGAAGTTCACACCAACGAAATTCAAAAGGAAGGGAAACACTTCTGATACTGAACAATACAGTTGTTAAGACTCTGTGATGTGAAGTATGAAGCAATAAATCAAGCTTGAACACAAAATGTATTATCATCACCATCTTTAAGAATTTCCTTACCTCATTAGCACAAGCACATGCTGCACCAAGATAATCTTGGGACAATTCATTGATTTTCAAGGCTGATTCCGATTTAATTTGGGATTTTAGGTCATGCTATCTTTAGGAATCACAGTGGGTGAACAGTAACTCTTCCACTGTTAAAAGAACATTTCATCACAGTTCTCTCCTGACTTAATCCAGAACTCTAGGTTGCGAGAGGACCGTGATGAAATGTTGTGGTTTTGGAAGTATTACTTGCATGCCAGTTCCTTCACTGTCCATGACAGTCAGGGAACATAGAATCCACTGAACATGTGCTTTCATACTGCAGTTTCTATCAAGGTAAAGAGATCAAACCACATCAAAACACTTTTACACTCCTTTGCTTCTTGTTGATAGCACCAATGAAACTACCTTTAAGGCAGCAAGATTCTGTGTGTTCGCATGCTCCATAAGGCAGAAAATTGTGGTTGAGTTTTAACAATCTAATATTATGTTTCATTATTTTAAATACTGCATACTACCCTCATTAAATATCGTTTCACACAATCACTGCAAATTACACATCATCACTATATTTGTTCACTGGTCTTGGATTGTAATAAAGATCCAAAACCCTAAAGGCCAGCCTAAGCAGATAAGGTTTTGGAAAGCACTGTGAGGTGCTCAAGCATGATGCCATATGGTCAGCTTTCACTGCTTCATTCTCTCCTTCCCACCCAATAACCAACCTATTATCTTCCTTCCATTTTCAACTATACTGATTTACTTTATATTCCACCCTTCTCCATAATGGTAAATCAAAGCAGCTTACTATCATCCATTTTATCCTTACAAGTTTGCAAGATATATTAGTCTGAAGGATTGCCTATTTTAATATGAACTTACCTGATCATTTCAGAAATCTTTAGAGACCCTGATTTGGGCATCTGGCCTCGTGAGATTAGGTGGGTGGAAACCAAGAAAGAGCCTTCTCAGTTGCGGCACCAAAACTTTGGAACTCTGTCTCCCAGAGGGATCTGTCTAACCATTTCTGTTGCTATCTTTCACCAACAAGTGAAGACTTGTTTTGTTTGACATTCCTCACCAGTGATCCCTCCTTCCTTCCCAATCCTTTGTCATTTTCACGTTTATTGAAGTATTTTAGCTCTGTTTTAATGATGCATTTTTGTTGGTTATAATAGTTTTTAACATGTGATTTTAGATGCCTTAGTGGTCCTTACGAGAGCACAAACATGGGGCATAAATTCTGTAAAATAAATGTAAAACATTGCTTTTATCTGCATAATATCCAGCCTCCCTGACTTGAATGTCTCAGGCAAATCTGATCTCATCAGATCTCAGAAGCAAAGCGGGTTCAGTCCTGGTCAGTATTTGCATGTGAGAACAATAAGGAAGTCCAGGGTTGCTATGGAAAGGCAGGCAATGGCAAACCATCTCTGTTTGTCTCTTGCCTTGAAAACCCTACGGAGGCGCCATAAATAGGCTATGGCTTGATAGCACTTCACACAAATAACATTCTAGCCTAATGAAGAATTCTGGTGGACTCAAAAGCTTGCCTGCTGTTTGTGGCATTTTGGTTGACCCTAATGAAAACTAGTACATAAATGTGCCAGTAAAACAGCCACAAACCTTTTCCTGATAAACTATCTGCCTATAAGGGAAAACTGAAAGGGTAAAACAAGACATATGAGCCTGGACTTGGAGAGAAGGGGTTCCCCGGTAGCAATTAAGTAGCATCAGGGATTTGAAAGTTTTGACCCCTTTGATCCCTTCCAGTCTGGCTTCTGTGCTGGGCATGGGACGGAGACCGTTCTCGTCGCCGTCACAGATACGCTCCGTATGCAGTTTGACCGAGGCGGATCGGCACTGCTGGTATTATTAGATCTTACCGCAGCGTTTGACGTGGTCGACCACGATCTTTTGACCCACCGCCTGGCCATTTCCGGAGTGCGGGGCACTGTCCTTCAGTGGATTGTCTCGTTTCTCCGGGACCGGAATCAGCAAGTGTGGGGCGGAGATCAGGCCTCCCGACGGTGCCCGCTTCAGTGCGGGGTGCCCCAGGGTGCACTCCTATCTCCACTATTATTTAATATTTATATGAGACCCCTTGCTCAGTTGGTACGGAGCTTTGGGCTGATCTGTCACACATACGCTGATGACACTCAGCTCATTCTGTTGATGGAGGGGGGAGCAGCCATCGCCCCTGCAGCTCTACAGCACTGTTTGGAGGCGGTCGCTGGTTGGTTGCAACACAGCAGATTAAAACTAAACCCATCGAAAACGGAGATCCTCTGGCTGAGACGCGAAGGGGAGGTTGGGGATTTCCAGCCGCCGGTGTGGGAGGGGGCCTCATTGGCACCGACCCCCTCTGTTCGCAGCCTGGGGGTCCACCTGGATTTGTCTCTTTTGATGGAGACCCAGGTGGCCCATACAACCCGGGTTGCGTTTTTCCATCTCCGTCAGGCCCGACGGCTGGCCCCCTTCCTCTCCCAAGCTGACCTGGCCACCGTGATCCATGCAACGGTCACCTCCAGGTTAGACTATTGTAATTCGCTCTACACCAGCCTACCCTTGCGCCTGATCCGGAAGCTGAAGCTGGTCCAGCATGCAGCAGCGCGCTTACTTACAGGAGGTGCCTATCGCGATCATATTCAGCCTGTATTGCGCCAGCAGCATTGGCTCCCAGTGGAGTTCCAGATCATCCACAAGGGGTATTAACCTTTAAGGCTTTGCGCGGCCTGGGGCCCTCATACCTTCGGGACCGCCTTGCCCCATATGTCCCTACACGGCCTCTGCGTTCAGCAGAGGCCAATTTACTGGTGGTCCCCGGCCCCTCAATGATACGGCTGGCCTCCACCTGGGTCAGGGCCTTTATGGCCCTGGCCCCGGCCTGGTGGAACACTCTTCCACCATCTGTCCGGGCCCTGCGGGACCTTGGAGAATTCCGCAGGGCCTGTAAGACCGAATTATTCCACCGGGCCTTCGGGGAGGCCGGCCGCTGATGGTGTGCGCCCTTCCTGTCCCTCCCTTTATTACTCTGGGAGTTCGTAACATCTATACCGCCCCCCTCTCCAGGAGGGGGTTTTTTACTGATAGTTTTAACGCTGGACGCCATATGGTTCATACGGAACGCTGTAATTTTATGTAATTTTATATATTTAATGATGTTAATGATTTTAAATGTTATTGTTATTGCTACATTGTTTATAATACCTGTTGTTCACCGCCCAGAGCCCTCAGGGGATGGGGCGGTTTATAAATGCAATAATAAATAAAATAAATAAAGTGAACAGATGAGGAAGAAAGTGCAGCAAAGAAGTTACTTGGAGCAAAGGGACCCTGACACTCTCACCTAATGGGGGTCCCAGTTTTGTACATATGCACACCTCAGCATGGGCCAAGAAATAAGAGATGGAATCTATATTAAATGAAAATCAAATACTAGTGAGCTACACTAAGAGCTCAAAGGAATTCAGGACAGCTGTTCTATTAACCATGTAAAAGCCCATCCTAAGAGGGATGTAGCTGATGGCCATTTCCCTCAAGGAGCCTCCCTGAAGTGAGAGTCTCAGGGGCATCAATGGGAAAAATAATGGGAGAGACCTATTTGGGTAGAAAGGCAGCATAGAAATGTTTTAAATATATGCGTAAGTGGGATACAGATGTCCAAATCATACACACACAGTTGTGTAGATGCTTTAAGCCAATCCTTGTGATTCTCACCTCTCTGTAAACAGTTAATCACCTAAACCACCTTACCATGTGAAGAATGTACTAGTGCATAAGAAGAAGTAAGATGAACGAAAGGGTTTTTGCATGGTAGGCAGCTTTAGACAAAAAGGTTACCATGGAGATAGCTATCACTAGGCTAAATTAAAGCAGCCAAAATATAACAACTGTTTGCATAAGTCAACATTTAAACAATACTAAATTGTAGTGCAATTAATCTCAAAGTAACACTTGGGCATTTCTGAACAAGTACTACGGAACTTTTTAAAACTATTAAATAAGAAACCAAGTATTTTAGAATGCCAATAGTCAGTGTGTCATAGGATGGGGGCATGGGAGATAACTTTGGTACTGTTTATAATTTTTTAATGCCACTCTGTGTATGTTCTTATGCATGAATAGTGCTGAAAGAGAATACAAACCATAGGACTTCAGCATTACAGAATGCTCAGCCAAACTATATGGTAGGTAGGAATTTCAAAATGCAGGTAAGTTTAATATCCATTTTAATATGGAGAATATGCTGCAATATGCTTGAACAGTTAACATGACATGATGGGACTCAATCACATAACATGTTTAAAATTTATGCACTAGCCAACTTTGACACTCTTGCCCACATTCTACAGTGGCAATTGTAATGCCACACTGAGCAAGTGTTTAAAATGAAACATAAATAGCAGCCTGAAGAAATTATTCCAGAGGGATAGTCATGTTACTTTGCCGCAAAGATTCTTGCTGCACATTAAAAAAATAGCTAACAAGTTTGTGTCATAGACATTCATTAATCACAAATATGAAAGCTATAGATTACAAATAAAAGCAAATGCTCTTTTGATGTGCAAAAGAGACAATGCAGAATGTCCCAAACAATCTGGAGGGAAAGGGTCAACAGTGGCTCCCAGAAAGCAGATAATAAGGCAGCTGAGACAACTAATCTGAATAGGTCTTGCAGAGCTTTAAAGAGAGGGCAGCCAACCTAGATGGCACACAAAGAGAATGCAGCAGAACCCTGGGGAAGCAATGGGGGTGGTCATGCTAATTTACTATGTTGAGAGAGTAAGAACCTAGAAACCTTACTTAATTTATGTCTTTTTAAAATTATCCATGACTGATTTAACTGTGCTGTCTTTTAACCAACATGCAATGTTAACCTGTACCCAGTGTAACTGAATTTATATTTTTGTTAGTTGAACTGTATTTTATGGAATAGTATAGGCAAAAGGCATAAACATGTGGGTGAGTCTGTCTGGGTGTGTCCACCTGAAGGCCATGTAAAGACCAGCTGCAACGACATGAGCCTATTCCATTTTTGCAGCAGACACAAGCTACAAAAGCAAAATATACTTTTTTCCAGTCTGCAGGGAACTCAAGGGACATTGTGTGAATGACTGCCTTCCCATGCCAGTCTTTCTACAGTAATATATTGGCTACTGTGCTGGTAACCTCTGGTCAAGATACCAAAGTTGTCTCAGGATTAGGTTTCACCAGCTATTCAGAATCAGCCCATTACAACTTTCTGTTCAGTTTTTATCAGGTTGTCTCAAACAGAAGGATGTGGTGGCATCCACCTGTATCTGGTTGATTCCTACCACATGCCTAGAAAAGGGGAGGACACAAACCACTGAGGGCCTGGGATGAAAAGGGGTATAAAACCAGCAAAGAATGAGGGGAAAACTGAATCTCTTTCATCATCTGTCAATATTCTCCAACTCAAACAGGACCAGCTGCATCTAAAGATGGCCTAGAGATGTATAGGGGCATGTGCTAGTGTAAGAGCAGAATTTCCTTGGTAAGAGCTTAATAAATTTTACTTCTGGATTCAAGAACTTACTGCCCAGCTTTCTCTCTGTCTCCCTCCTTCACCCATGAGAAACCATGCTGGGTAAGAGTGGATTTGGGCAGAGATGTGATCACCCTTTTACTAGTATTAGGCCTGGTCGTGTAAGCTGAGAGTAATGAAAATAAGTGAAAAAGAGGGCACTACAGTTTTTCAGCATCGTGAAAACATTTCAGCAAATGGGACAGCATGATTAACATGAACTGCGCATTATGAGAAACATGGGCCTGCCACAATAAAAGCATTACCATGGTTAAGTCTTGCACTGTGCCCACATCAACACCATTACGCCCATTTACCAGTTTCTCATCCACCTCACTGACACTAGGATACCGGGTGCATTTTATTACAAGTTAACAGCTGGAAGGGTGAAGTACTTATCATGGAAAGCTGAATTTAAACAGGTGTCCCAGGTTTTTTTTAAAGTATTTATATAAACTTCAAATGAGACTCAGTAATCTCATGCTGTTTCCTTAGCATGGACGCGCTTTAAGGGGTTGGGGCGAAGTACATGATACATTAGCAGGACCGATTAACACGAATGGTCCTGGAAACTACCGGGAAGACGGAGCCGCACCGCGCCGTCGGCCAATCAACTTACCTTCCCTGCGACCGTCTGGCGCGTCGCCGAGGCCAGGGGACACGCCCCCTGCCCTGTGCGACCGCTCCAGAGTCGCAGGGCAGGGGGGCGTGTCCCCAGGCCTCGGCGACACGCCGGACGGTCGCAGGGAAGGTAAGTCGATTGGGAAAGGGGGGAGGGATGGCGCCTTCCAGCTGCCGCCGTTCGCACGGCATCGGTTGGAAGCCGCTGTTTCCCAAAAACCTCGCTCAGGGAGCGAGGTTGGGAAACAGCGGCTTAGCGCCGCTGGGGAGGAGCGTCCCCCATGCAAACAGCTCCCCGGGGACGGCGTTTTTGCCATCCCCAGGGCGCTGTATTTGGCCCATGCGGAAAGGTTGTCACTAAGGACAGCTAGCCATTCTTTACAATAATTCAACTAACAGTGGCACGGAGCCTAAAATGACACTTACCCAACAACTGGAGAAGCAAGAGGGTGTCTTGCTCCTCCCTCCTCAGTCTCTTGAATGCTTTTATGGTCAGACCCCAGATGACATGAGGATAGGAAATGTAGTTTTCCCACAGGATTTATTCAGGCACACAACTTACAGGCAACTATGTGCTGATATCAGGAACAGCATCTGCCATGGGAAAACTAATTTTTCAGGATCCTTGGAGCCAGAAACACAGGCTGTAGAAACAGACCACAATTTCTACAGATATGAGAAGAGGGCTGCAGGGATACCATTGGAAGAACAATGGGATTTTAATTAGGCTTTGAATAAACTAAAGTATTTGTAAAGCTCTGTTTATCAAAGGTCTGCTATAATCAATGCCCTTACTAAGGAATCTTTAAGCTTCAGTACTTTTTTGGAAAATCAAGTCATCTGTATATTTCGTGTACATATGTCTCTGTCAAACTTTGAATCAAACAGAGGGAAGGGGGTGCTCACCCATCACTAATGTTTTTAGTCTTACAATTCATTTCATGCATATCTTGAGTGTCACCTAAGAAGGATCCAAGCATTTTGTTCCTATTGGGCTGCTTGATTATTACCATTTGGAGAAAAGCAACATCAGACACGTATAAGAGTTCCAGGGAAATCTGAATAGCCAAACACACAGTGCTTCTCTTGCCTAACTCCTCACCCTCTGTCCCACAACTAGCTCTACACACCATCTGCAGCCAGATGCTTCTGCTCCCAGGCAATCCTAGAGCTATATATGCTTCAGCTGCTACCACAGCAGTAGTGCCTTATTTAAATTGTTAATTGTTTTTAGCATGCTACTGATTTTGCTGAATAATACATGAGAGCTTGAGAACTGAGGTACAAGATTTTCAGATCTACATTTTTGTCAGAAGAAGTTTCACATCACAAGCAAGAGGGCTCTTCCAAAGACAAGTTCAGTGCTCAGTCTCAAGGGCCTGTTGTAAACAGTACACATATGAAAGTATCTCAAAACTTCAATAATCTTTTAGAAAGCAAACTGCTATGAATACTAAATATGCGTTTCTGTCCATTCTCCTGAAAAAGATACCTCCATCTGTGCCTCCTTGGCACCCTTCCCTAAAAACAGGAGAGAAACACTTTTCATATCTCACCAATTAGAGCCTTCAATGTCTCCATCACTCATTTTTTTTTAAAAAAAATCACATTTATGCTTATTGTGGTGGTGGCTTAACTTCTATTATTCAAACTTCAGCCCTCTCTCTTTAAACACAGCTTTCAGTTGCAAAATACTGAGTTGCAAATACTGAGTACTTCTTGGCACCATAGCTAACAGCTTTCTCTTGATTTTACATGAAATCCTACCACAACCTATTATAGGCTAGATGTGCCAACAGCAAGGAAACAGTCAACTTTGTTTCACTAATTTCTGCAGTGATCACACTGATTTCAACATACAGGATACAATGTGTATCACATTATTTGACTAGCCTTTTGAATCTTTTTACCACCTAGTGGTGGATGGGTCAACAATTTAACTTAAATGATCTGCTAGAACAGATGAAAACAGAAAAAGGCAGATTCCAAAACAAAAAGATTAAAATCAAAAGTATTCTGAGTTGCTAGTCAATAAAAAAGATCACATATGTATGCACAAATTAAGAAAAGTCAACTGAGAACAAGGAAGGTGTAAAAGTTAACACATTATCTAACAGGACTATGGTAAGGAAGATAGTTGCATAATACAGTTTATTATAACACTTATTCAAATTAAACATTTATGAAAATGTATACGATAATAACAGTAACCTAACTTATAAGGTCATCATTCAAAGTTACTTTCACTGCATTCAGAAATTATTTGGACATCCCATCCCATTCGACACCCAAGCCTGCTCTCAATGCATTTTTAATCTACTTTTGTATTTCTATTTTCTGCCTTGTTTATGGTATGTCATGTCTTAAGCTGTTGCTTGTTTGCATCAGTGCATCTAATTCTCAGTGTGGTCCCATCCTAAACGATAAAATGCGAAGGAAATGGAATGTTGCGACAATGAACCACCCACCAATGAGGGAACAGGACTAACAAAGTCACAAACATTCCAGCTGCTGTATTGTCGAAGGCTTTCACGGCCGGAATCACTGGGGTGCTATGTGGTTTCCAGGCTGTATGGCCATGTTCTAGCAGCATTCTCTCCTGACGTTCACCTGCATCCTCTGCATCTGCATTCAGATCCTCTGAAGATGCCAGCCACAGATGCAGGTGAAACGTCAAGAAAGAATGCTGCTAGAATTCATTCAACCCTTATTGAAACCGACAGCTCAACAATTCAACTTTAACTGCTCTGCAGGCCATTCATTCTGAATAGAATAATTCAATTTTATATTATATTATTCCATGCACTTCTACACATGATCTTATATATTTCAAGTAATTTCACCATAAGCTATTTTGATACCGGCAGTTGCTAGGCTTGTTACTTTTACCTTCATCTGCATCTAGAAGTTGGTAGTTTGATAATTTTATTTATTTATTTATTTATTATTTGAATTTATAGACCGCCCAATCCCCGAGGGGCTCTGGGCGGTGTACAATTTCACAGAACTAGGAAATATTTTGCTGGATCTTCTTAAAAGGTTGAACTTTCATATTTCCTATTTAACTACTGAGGTTGCGAACTCTTCACACAGCAAGCAGGCAACTAAACATATATTAGACATTGCAATACATAACATACTGCTTACATATAACACATACCTCTCCAAGAGCTTCATAGCGTTTTTGGTTCCATCTATGCAAATCTTCACGGTAGTTAAAAACAAATGGCTCCCCAGTTTTTATATGTCTTAACTGTCCCTCTACAAGAGAAGCAATAACAGCAAGTATAAAATGAAGGTTTTTAGAAGTAAAAACAGCCCCCAATTTGCTAACGAAAAGGCTTTTTTTCATATACTGTTTCTAAATTATGAGTACACGCAGACAAAATGGACTCTATTATTACTGCAACTTTTTGATCAGATGCACAACATCTATGGGAGAGACCAGAGAACATAAGCTTTAAGAAAAACTAAACATAGCAACTGTTTGGCAGTTCTGTTTGGCAGTTCTGAAGTTTCTGCCAAAACTGAACTTTATATATAAACCTTAGCAATCCACAGGCCATTGAATTTTCCATTAAGTTATCTTTGTGGAAGTCATAATTTTTTTTAACTTGCAGTTCTCTTTTGATGGCAGTAGCCTATCTAGTTACTGATAAGGAAAAAAACATTAGAAACCTTAAACATCAAAATGAATTAATACCTCCAAAGAAATGTAAAACAAGGAGAGAGAATACTGGCACCAGTCTTAGTCAATGTTTACTCCTAAAAAATAGCTATAAAATATTTTGCCCAAAATGTACCTTAAAAAAAGATTAATATAGTTTTTAAGAATATTATTCCAAGTCTTGAAATATATGAATGCAAAACCAAGGTTTTAGTTAGTGGAAGTTGTTTCGCAGATGAACAAACTTTCTCTACCAAAGCAAAGATTCCCTTTTGTGCCTGACTTCTTTGTGTGTCTCATAAGAACAATGTTTGGATTGAAAAGTCTTCCAGCTGCAAAATAAAGTGAGAACTTTTATGCTACTTACTTATTAATATAAAAGTTGACATAAGCCCAATTACTAACCTCAAGAGGACTGCTATTCCCCAACTTCATATCCCATACCTCAGGTCCCAATATCTCTTTCTTGATGGCATAAGCACACTCTGTGTCTTCCAAGGATTCTAATTTCAATAATTCTATGCTCAGTTTTTATGTTCAATTTTAAAGCTGGTTATCAATGACTCTAATGAAATCACAGCATATTATCAAAGAAGAACTACACTACATTTTCAAGTTCTCTTAATCTTCATGGAAGCCACATCTGCTCATTCTATTATCAGAGCTTTGTAAATGAGAATAAAAGGCATACCTTTCCTGCAGACACACCACAACCCAGGCTCCAGCCTCTGGGTTAGCCAACAGTCCAGCTGGCCCGCCCCCTCTTGCTTGGCCCAACCGGCCAAGGCATGTGAGGGGGGGGTCAGAAGTGTGGGGGGTGATTTTCCACCCCATGTGACTCATCAGGGGGTGCTCAGGGCATTTGTCCCCAGATATCCCCATTATTGCTAAGCGATAATTTGTGTGTGAGCAGGGCATGCCTAGGCTAACAGCAGCTAGAGTGTGTTGCAACATTCAAGGGGAAATTAAATCTCAGCAAAAAATAAAGAACCAAGACCAAAAAAAAATACAGTGGTGATTATATTTTCAACTAATCTATATATATATAAAAAGCTAACAGTGACTTTGTTAGTCCCTCCCTAAACGCCGAAAAGGCTGGACGGATCGCCCCCAAATTTTCACATGACATTCCTCCCTGTTGCGGGCAGGTAATCGGACCTTCAAATCGCCAAAAGTCCATACCTGAGCCAGGTAAAACATCTTTTTCCTGGTGCACCAGGCCACGAATCTGTTTGTGTTTAACTGTCACCCTTAGAATGTTCGTGCAGCATGTCTGTGGCCTGAGGGCTTGGTATGAGGGCTTAGAATGTTCGTGCAGATGGGCAGAGATGAGCATTGAAAACAGTAAATAGGTAACACTGTTAGGTAATACGACTGGAAGTGAAACACATACACACTTTGCCATGTGAGACACCAGGTGGGGTCCCCCCCCCACACGCTGGTAACTTTCACTCTCTGTGCCTCACCCACTGCTACCACATAACACACATACTTTGATACACATCCAGCTCATCCTCACACACCTCACTCTGCCCTCCCTCACATCCAACCACCACTTACCCACTTCCTCACCCATATTCACCACAGCTCTCTTTTACTAAAAGCGTGTGAACCAATACTACTGGTTCCACTTCTTTTGCACATGGCCCTTTAAGAACCCAGGGAGCTGGCCTCAATCTGAGCGCCTCACCACCCTGCCTCTGCTGCCTGACTGGGATAGCCTCCTTGCCCCAGTTCTGCCTTACCCAAGCCAGGACTGTGCGTGTCAACCAGCCTCATGGACAGCGGGATTCGCACTCTGAACAGTTCCGTTGTGGAATGGAAAGGGTTACCTTATACTAAAAAAACAAGACAGCACCATATAACAATGTGAATTGAAAAGGGAAAGAGGGATTCCATTTGACCACCCCAAAAGGCTATGCTGCAGATCACTGGACCTGCATGGACATCTGTGTGGGTTGCAGACTGTGATGAGAAGGACAATTGCCACAGCAACGCGTGGCTGGGCCCCGCTAGTTTTAAGACTAAGAATGGAAATTAACACAGCAAGAGGCGCAAATAAGGGGACTGACAGAATTTTAAATGGTGATTACTCAGCAGAAAGAACATTTACTAGGACAAATTTATAAATTGCTACTTCAATTACATACAGAAACAGAACAAGTGAAAACATACATGGTTAGATGGATGCAAAAGCAAAAAAACATATTTTCAACAACGGGAAGCTTTATGGTCGAAAGGTATAACATTCACAGTCAGTCAAATATTAAGAGAAAATCAGTATTAGATGTTTTATCTATGGTATATCACTCCAGAGGATATTGAGAAGATACAGAAGACTTACAACCAGTTAACTTTTTAAAAAATAAATGGATACAATTATTTATACTTTTTAAAAGAGAATAGTGGTGAAATGCGAGGGCAATCTCTGAAATTATGTATAACATATTAATAATTTTTATGATACTATATATTATATTGAAAAGGAGTTTAAAGGAAAATAGATAAACAATGAATCACACTATAAAGGATAATATGCCAATGCAGCTTTTATTTTGTGAGAAGAATTCTGAAATTTGTAACAGTAAACATTTATCAGGGTTTTTTAAAACTTATTTTGGATTATTAGAATTTACATCTATAATGGCCATTCCTGTAATTATTTCTTGATTTTTATATACTTTTACATGTATAATTTTTCTTCATAGTCTCTAAAACTAATTGTAACTAGAATTTGATTCCATTTTCTTTTTTCCGAATCTGTTAATTTTTATCTATAATTTTTTTAAATTAAAAAATGCATTATAACACATGCTTAAAAAATCCAATCAATCCTATATTAAGATCAAGAATGTATTTAGCTACTGCTCTCACAATGCCATTTAAAATGATGAAACTTTCAACATTTCAACACCATTCGTCCCATCTTCTCTTAGCAATCAAATGTGCACCTTCAAATGTGCAGCCCAGAAAGGCTATACTGCTTTAAAAATAAGTCGCTGAAGATCGTTGAACCCTCTCCTTTCAAATAAAATCATTTTCATGACATTTGATTTCTAAGTAAGAGCATACAAACCCATCAGGGTTTTTAAAAGTGAAGGGTTGCATAAATGCTTATGTTTAAAGAAAAGTCTTTCCCCCATAAAATTGGGAAGTATGAAAAGCATTAGATAACGAAGTGGGTTTTTAAAAAAATTCTGAGTGTAATTACTATTGTGCTTGTAGACAGTATAAACTTCTCTTTTGCAGAGCAAAATTTTTAAGAGACCAAAATTGGTTGTACTCAAATAATGTCCATTAACATCTGGGTTGAAACTGTTAAGACATTTCACTTTCATATGTTGAAAAGTATTTCAAAGGAGGAGGCTACAACTGTTTCAGATTTCTATCTGTCAATCATTACCATAATTTATTCCCAAGGGTATGAATATATGTTTAATGGGCTCTGTAGAAGACTGAAAACTGGGCAAAAGCTTCAGCTATCACAGAATTCAGCTCCTGATGGGAGTGAGTCTCTAGGTGCACTCACATAAATGCTCCATTTCTTCACTCTCCCTGTTGCTTTCTGGCCACAATGCAAGTTACTAGTTTTGTAACTGAGCTGTTTATAATATTGCGCTTTTACTTGCTACAATCTGCTTCAGACGCCTCAAAGTTTCCTCCACATATCTGTTATAGTGGCAGACATAGTTTGTAATTCCACAGCTTAATATATGTTTTGGGGTTCTTCCACTCTCTCCATCCCTCAGAAGGCCAGAGCAACATGTATGAATTAACAGGTTCAATCCCAGGCATTTTTCGTTAAAAATCTATGATTATAAGAGTAAAGGGACTTTCCAATTTAGATGCAGGAGAGCTGCTGCCAGCCTGTATGTTAAGAACAGTAAAAATACAAAACTGTATGTTGTCAACAGTTTCCATCTATCCCCTCTCCTTGGAACAGTGGAAGGATCCCTTGTTGGGGCAATACAAGCTATGTTCAGAGTCCACTGACAATAAGCTATAGTAGTAGTGAAGTATAGATACCAAAATGTGGATTAATTTGTCCCAGTTCTTAGGTAATTCACAAGCCATGGTTTACAGCCTTCTTATTAAATAAGCACATAAAAAAATATCCACCATAACAGACTGAGTTGAATAATTAACAGTTTGGTTTTCAGATCAAAAGTTCTCTTTTCACTGAGGCAAAAGTTTTTGGTAAAAAAAATAGCTATTAGAAAAATATATGAATGATTAGGGTGGTTTGGAGGAAAGTAGCTTTCCTCACTTGAAGGTGTAATACTCTTGGGTAAGCCCTAAAGTTTAGTCTCTGGTGAAAAGCTGTACAGTTTCTGAATAAACCCTTAAAGAAAGACAATAAGTAAACTGTACAGCCTCGACTGAAGAAATCTGCACTCCAGTAATTTCTAAAGACAGTGAGGAAGAGGTGATCCAGCCCCCGACTTAGACCAAAAGATCCAGATTCTGGAAAGCTCTGCTGTCTCAATTCCAAGTGAGCTTGGCATATTTCCTGAAATGGACTGATACAGAGCCAGCAGACTTCCTCACAGATTCTATGGGATTTGGAAATTAAGATTATTAATACAGTTTTTGACATTGCTTACAATGTCAAGCCTCAGCTTCATGGAAAACATGAAATCTAAAAGAGAACGTTATTGTTTATGCAGGGAGCTACTCTAGGGCTCACTCAAGTACTACACAGTTCTGATAGCCTTGGGTCAGTTACTTTGGGGATTACTAAAAGACAGCATAAACGTCCCTCAAAAAACTTCCAGAATATTGCTCCACGGTGAATTGGAAACTGCACAGATAAACCTGAAAAGCTTGAAGTTTGTCCATTTAGGGTTGCCTACAGATTCCACAGAACAACTAAAATTAAGTTTTCCAAAAACACAAAGTAGGCAGACATAGGATGTTCGTTTTAGACAAACAGGAAGCCAAAAACACATCAGTCCAGGTGTAATTCTTGTTTCCTAGCTGTACCCATCAGGAGAAACAACTTCATTAAGGCCCCTTGACACCAAAACAGTCCCCTGTAAATGAGATGCATGCCTTGGGAGGACAGCCACCTCTCACAAAATCTAAGCCTTTGTTAGCTTCTTAAACTGATGCAACACTATAGTTCTTTTTAAAGTTGACAGACTTTTGGTAAACAGGTTTCATGATATGTTTTATATTTTAAAATGGGTATTAAAATACAATCAAACTACAAATGCTTTGAATATGGTCACAACAGCAGCTGAAATGGTGAAGCACATGGACTGGCAAAGTACAAGATGCTATTCCGCCTTTCATATGAAAAAACTGGCTACAAACAGAATCCAATCCAATGTGAAAAAAGCCACCAAAATATTTTCCCAAAAGACGTTTCGAGAATAATATACTTGGTACTCAAGAAAATGCTTTACCCCAAGGCAAAACAGATCAACTTGATCAAGCAGTCTTTAGCTGGCATGGAGGGGCTTTCAACATGTATATGGAACTCTCTAACCACTAAGGATTGTGTTATTAATTTCAACTGAGGGAATAGTTCCATGTACATAGAGCAGGGCTCATGTAGGTACAAGTGTGGTAAAACAGACTTGCTTCTAACCCAGTTTGTTAGATGAATCAGAATAAGATGCATCAGTAATACAACACTCGAGCTACACAAACTACTTGACAAAAAATTAATAGTGGATACAGGGAGATAGGACGACTGAAACACCACAAAATGTATATTTGTGCACATTAAATGAAAACACTGGACTATTTCAGAATAATACTTTTCTTTTAAACTGTACAAAAACATACTTAACAGAAAGCTAAAAATTAAAGTACAGTTTAAAAAGAAGGGAAAATCTATCAATACTCTATCCTTTCTAAGGCTGAATCCCCACCAGGAAATTCAGTCAAGATCAAACCAAGGCCCCTTCCGCACTGGCAAAATAATGTGTTTTCAAACCACTTTCACAACTGTTTGCAAGTGGATTTTGCTATTCCGCACAGCTTTAAAGAGCACTGAAAGCAGTTTGAAAGTGCATTATTCTGCATGTGCGGAATGAGCCCAAGTTTGAAAATAAACTGCACCTTTTCATCAAGGTTTCAACCTCCCCACCACAGCACGTTTCCAGTGAATACATCTAGGCCTATCTTGGATTCAAGAAATGTAACAATCCCCACTACCACGCGATCAGCTTGGCAGATCTCTCCTGATCGGCTGTCGTGCCATGTTGGGGTGGGACCTTTTTTCTCACACACAAAAGTGCTCACGTTATGACGTCAGCACATCTCCCCCACCCAAGTTTCTGGTTGGTTATCATTCTCTTGTGCTCTCGTGAGAACAGCACCGCACGCACTGATTGGTGGTAAGGCATTTGTGTCATGCTCCACGGCGGGAAATCTGAACCAGGATTCGACCCCCGATCCTCCCCTCCAAACAGGATTGAAGACATGTTTTTTTAAAAAGTAGTACTTTCAAGCAGGTTCGACAAAGACGCAGGATAAGGCGGAGAATGAGCGCCAGAACCAGGATGAATCCTTGTTCGTCGATCAGGCAGCGGGGAGTTCTTCCTGAATCCTTGATATTTCGTGTGAGTATCACGCGATTAATTGACTGTGGGGAATCAGCCTAAGTAATTTCTTCTTCCATCATAGATTACTTACTTTCATTAAAGGCATATTCAAATCCTTCAAGAGTATCAGGAAATTCAAGAGGTGGCTCATCCTTTTTCATCAGTTCATCCAAGTCTATTCTAGATAACAAATCTGAAAAAGACATTGGTGAGAAAGAAGACTTATCCTTCTGCAGGCCTCAAATTCATAGTTAGTCCCCAAGAAAAGTAGAATTCCAGGATATTACAGCTAATATAGTCCTGGCCTGCTTTTATCAGTATAAATTAGGCTATCAATCCATTCCAAATGGACACAAAGTTTCAATCTATGAAGATATGCATCCAAATACAATTATTCTGATAATCTTAATATTACTGTAGAAATACAAGTTGATACAGGAAAGTATTTTTGAATGAATGGATGATGTGCACTAACAGTCTATATACTTCTCATTGAACAAAAAATGAATTGGTCAGCATTACTTTGCTGAATGGAATAAATGAACTTATCTGAAAAATGTGATGAGATATTTGGCCTGTCTATATGAAGCCGAAATTTGCAGCATAGTCCTATTCCAAATTTATATCTGCTAGATAGCACTAACTCTAGTGTCACTATAATGCTCATCTGTCATGTTTTCAAATGGCACTGCAGGCAATTTTAGGGGTAATAACTGTATAATCTAAGCCAGGGGTAGGGAACCTGCGGCTCTCCAGATGTTCAGGAACTACAATTCCCATCAGCCTCTGTCAGCATGGCCAATTTGCCATGCTGGTAGGGGCTGATGGGAATTGTAGTTCCTGAACATCTGGAGAGCCGCAGGTTCCCTACCCCTGATCTAAGCAGTTACAATGGGATGTTTCAACTCTTCACATGTACAGGTTTTCACCAGCTTGCCTATGGAAATTAACCTGTTCCAATGGTAACTAATACCTAGAAGTCAACCACAGTTCATTAAACCTATAACTTTATTACTCATATGGATACTACATCAAATATATACATTCTTTGTTACAATAAGAAGTTATACTATCAAACTATTAAAAGTCTGTTGCAGCAATTGCATTTAGACTTTTAACTAGGCACAGACTCACAATCTTCTGCAAGTGAATCCTCCCTATTAGGTTGATGGTTCTACAGTCTCTTTCTTCCTTCTCCTTCCCAATGCAGAGAGAGTGGAAACAGAGTCAGGCACAGAGGAAGAGAGGAATATAGTTGTCACATTGATCATCAATTGTACCCTTCCCTTCTTCCAAATAACTCAAGGTAACAAAAGTGGAGCTGTTCAATTTTCACATCTATCCTGTGAGACAGCTTCTACAAGAAACAGTGACTTCCTCAAGATCACCCAAAGAGTTTCAAAGCACAGAACAGATCTAAACTTGGGCATCTTCACTCCAAGGTCAGTAATCTATTTCCCATAAAAGACTGCAGCTATGAAAACATACAGGAGAGGGTAAGCACAGGGAAGATGGACAACTACGGCTAACCACCATTACATTATTTGTCAGACTATAAGATTGTCATACTTTAATCCACATCCAAAGGTGCAACTGGCATACTCCTTTATAGCAGTACTCTCCTGGAGCAGACTGCCAATCCACAGGAAACCTCCCAGAAAAACAAGAGCTTGATAGTAAATGCTAGCTCAAACCTGTTCATTGAGGACTCTTTTTTAACATGTGCATGTTCGCATAGAATACAGAACACACAATCAAGTCTGTAAAAAACCCTGCACAGGCAGTGATGTAAAAGTCACAGGGGGAAAAGAGGTAGGGAGTCACTTCCATTGGAAGAAAACTCGCTAGGGTAGAGTAAAGCTTCACACTTTTAATGACCAGAGTTGTATAATACAAGCCCATGCTATTTTAATATGCTACTGTTAAAAGTGCTTATTTTTCTGTTACGGTAGCACACAAATTTCTCCCTGAATTGTTCCAGGTTTTCTTATCTCTACACACATGTAAGACATTCCTGTTGCATGCATGGTGAAGCTTTGCTTTTTCATGGAGAGAACAAGGAGCCATGGATTATGGAGAGGGATAATAAATGCATAGCAACCAAGAAAGTGGGTTGTACTTATTTGCACTTGCTCACCTGCTTTACTAACCACAAAATTACAGTTCATCAGAACACAGTGTACGAAGTGCCTACGGAGGAGAAGTTCCAAATTAATTTGTACCCTTTAATGCTGTAGTCTTCTCTTTTTCATCAGAGCCTCCTTGCTGGATCTGTGCCATGCTTATCCAAATTCGCAACCAAATTAAAGTAGTGGAGGAAACATACATCAATCTCGAGTAATTGAGCTGCAAAAGGAAACAAAGTTAGGAATTTATATATATTATTTCCAGTTCAAAATGCACCTCAATATGCAATTCATTACAGACTACTATAGGCTATTATCTGAATACAGTTACAATATTAACACAAACTGGAATAGGATAATCAGAGTTGTCCTTTGTATGCAGCAGTATGTGCCTGGGCCATGGGACCTTCACTCTAAGCTTAAGAGTCTGTGTATTGTCAAAGGCTTTCACAGCCAGTTTCAACTGGTTCTGGTGGGTTTTCTGGGCTGTGTGGCCATGGTCTGGTAGATCTTGTTCCTAACATTTCGCCTGCATCTGTGGCTGGCATCTTCAGAGGTGTATCACAGGCCGTTTCTGCACGGCCACAATGGGGGTTGGGTCGGTGTACATGACGCTGACCCAACCCCCCTGGGACCATTCGCACGAACGGTCCTGGTTGCGGTGGGAAAGATGGCGCCGTGGAGCGCCGTTGTCCGATTGACCTACCTTCCCTGCAACCGTCCGGCACGTCGCCGAGGCCAGGGGACACGCCCTCCCTGCCCGACCGTTCTGGCGTCGCAGGGCAGGGGGGTGTCCCCAGGCCTCAGCGACGTGCCGGATGGTCGCAGAGCAGGTAGGTTGACTGGGCACAGGGGGGAGGGATGGCGCCTTCCAGCCGCTGCCGTGCGAACAGCAGCGGCTGGAAGCTGCTGTTTTCCGTAAACCTTGCTTAGGAAGCGAGGTGGGAAAATGGCAGCTTTGTGCCACTCGGGAGGAGCGAGGGCGGCGCGGCTCCCTGGGGACGGCGTGTTTGCCATCCCCAGGGCGCTGTATTAGGCCCGTGCGGAAAGGGCCACAGAGAGAAAACTGTTACACACTGTATCTAGAGTCTGTGTTTTCCAAGCAAGTGAGTAACTCACAGAATTGTTGCTGCCACAGCCAAATAAGATTCTTTGGGAGCACATCAAGCTCCAGACCAATCAACATATACAATTCTCATCATAGCCTCATTAGTGGATATTTATATCCAGAGACTGGGGCCATAGAAAGACATTACAAATATTTCCATCAACTTAAGAAAAGTTTGCAGAAAAATCTGAAATCAAAAGGTATGGTGGTTAAAAGCCCCCAAAATATAAAAGGAATACTTATAGCTTCAAGAAACCAGTGCCTTTAATGGGCATTGATGGCAACCATAACACTACTACCTTTTCCCACTGCCTTTCTCACTTCAGTCATTTTTGATGAAGTGTTACCTGGCCAAACATGCCTATGCATGGAATTACTCTCAACTCTTATTGTTTATTCTACTTTCAAACAGTATTAAAAATTTAACTTTTCAGCATCTTAAATCTTCATACCCTCACAGTGTGAAGCTACTTTCCATGTTGTATTAACCTTCTGTCTAAAAAGTAACTATGGTTGCTATAGATCATGAGAAGACTCTGAGCAACTGCCTTCTGGACTAAACAATGCCCAGTCCCCCACTCTGGCCTCTTACAGTTTTATAGTTTTTAAAGCTCTACCACACACAATTATATAAAAAGGAGAACATAAGCTTTGAATAAAGAATTGGTAGAAAGTTATTCACTCCCTAAAGGTTTCCTACATGGAAACCTGCTTGACTAAAACTGTCTTCCTATGTGAGATAAACAGAGTAAACTTTTCCTTGAACATTTCTTATCCCTACAGAAAAGACACAGATGGAGATGAACAACAAAGATTTATTTAATTTATTTAAAGATTTATTTAATAGAAAATAAAATATTATGTGTGGATGAACTTCAATATATATAGTAAAACTGGGTCTCAAGTAAGGTAAAACTTGACTCCCCGCTCTTCTGCAAGTTACCTCAGTAGGTTCAAGGCTGATCACCCCCCATCCCCCAGAACACCTTTCCAAAAAACCTACAAATACCAGTAACAAATGTAAGGCCATTAATGGGATACTTATTTGTCACACTAAAATAAGCTGTCTTCACTAAGCTGATCCCCAAACCCGGAATAAAAGCCTGGCTAAGATGCTGCTTCTTTCCAGAGTCACAAAATCCCTATTAAAAAGGGAGGGGTGGAGTTATCCCACTTAAGATGGGCCTGGCCAACCCAGTTCCCATCCAGTGGAGTTCCATGTGTTCCACTGGAGTTCCATGCCTGATTAGCTGATAATCACTTGTATTTGCATGAAGCTAAACTTACAAAGATTGGTTCAGAGCCCTGAAAGTGAGGCAGTAATTTAAGGATGACTGCCACAAAGTACCCTTGGTCATTCTGCATTACCCTCGGATAATTTCAGCTGTTTTACTAACATTATTATTGCTATCATCTCGGTATCGTTTTTTTAAAAATTCTTATAGCTTCTCTGCATTATTACTATCAGCTTCAAAATTGCTCATTTTACTTTTAAAGTATTGCTTATCTCTGCCATATGCTACATTACTTGTAACTGTCTTATGCTGAGTAAGTACATTGGACCACCTAGCCCTCAACTGTCTCTTCTGACGGGCAATAACTCCAAGAATCGAGTAAGAATTGTTTTTTGTTTCTTTAACCAGCACAATTCCATGAACACCTTTTCTCCTTCAAATTCCTAATCTTTCAGTGCTTCAAACAAGCTTTTTCAAAGCCTTCATAAGATCAACTGACCCAAAGCTGAGATACTATTTATTTCTCATCAAGACTTCTTCATGGATAACCGGTACTTTTTCCACTCCCCAAAAAATCATGCAGCAGGCTTTTATTCCCAATGCATGGTAATAAAGAGGGATGTACAAAGTCTGTTTAGATCCATTCCTGCTCATGGTCAACAACTTTGCTCAGAATACTTCAGAACCAATGTATCTGAATACAGCTACCAGTACTTTTGTGCATTCATAACATTTTGTTACTGAAGAAAAAATTGGATTTATATCCCCCTTTTCTCTCCTAAAGGAGACTCAAAGTGGTTTACAATCTCCTTGCCCTTCCCCCCTCACAACAAACACCCTGTGAGGTGTGGACAATACCCAAGCTGTGGGTTGGATTTAGCACAAAATTTTTCACTTGTACTAGTGCTGTTATGCAAGTGAAAACAAACAACAACAAAAAGACTGAAGCAGTGGTTTGTTCTCAGGGGAGTATCTACAAAAATGGTGCCAAGCACAGAAATTATGCCTCTCCCCCCAAATCCAGTAGGTTTTCCCCACTGAGGAAAACCAGCTTTCTAACAGTCAGGTCTACCCATTCTTTTCAAAAGTAGATACACTAGTTCTCCGGAGAGCTGGTCTACCTGCCTTTAAGAAAAATGGGAAGACCTGGCCTTCATGAAGTCTACCAATTGTGTATAGATCAGCTCTCTGGAGGGATGATCTACTCACTTTTAAGAATATTTAGTAGACTACCCATTACTTTCAATCATGGGTAGAACTCTCCAGAGGGCTGGTCTATTCAACATTAAGAACTGGTAGACCTAGTCTCTGTGGTGGCGAGATCTACCCATTGCTTTATAATGCCAGGTAAACCACCCTCTGAGAAGCAGCAGCAGCTTCCTGCTTTGCAAAGGAGTGACTGGCAAGTAGCACCCAGGACTTAACACTCTGGCTTGTTCCACCCTAAATACACCAGTGCTTGTTCTAATCACATGTGTTTCCACTTGTCCAAGATCTTGTGCAACCAATTTCTGGATACTATAACACATAGGGTGTTGCACAAACAGAACTACACAGTCCACTGATGTTTCCGCTTGCTCATTGATAGTCCGATGTCTTGTATGCTGTACAGTTTCTGAAGCTTGCTGGATGACCTTGGGCTAGTCACACACTCAGCATAACCCACTTAACAGGGCTGTTGGGAGGATAAAATGAAGGAGAGAATGTTGAAAGCCACTTTGAGTCCCAACTAGGGAGAAAAGTGGGGTATAAATGAAGTAAATTTATAAATATGTTCTCAGAAATAGTGAGGTCTGGCACCAAACCTTTTATCTCCTTCAGTTCTCAAGTCATAAGTACAGGCCACAACTGAAGGCCACCAAAAAAATAACTGAATCGATGTGCTGGCTCCAAAAAGAGGTACTCTGGGCTTACTTCTGGATTGACTGTCCAGAAGAAAAACCAACTTTTCTCAGCTTTGTTATTGGTACATATTCTTGCGCTTTGAGTGTCATGCCCATGAAAATGTCCTTATTGCGCTGCAATGTAAGCAGCTTTGAAAGCAACATACTTAAACCTGGTGAAGCCACACAAATCAAAGTATTTTCCATAGCCATGGATCAGATTGATAAACTGGGACTGAGGTAAATCTAAATTCTAATGCTAACAGCCCCATCCAAAGGGGAGGGGCGAATCCGCTGCTGCTGGAGATGCAGGGCTGTGACAGATTTGCCTTCTCTGGGATACTTGGCGGGGTGGTCCAGAGTCATAGCCAGGGGAGGAGCTGACACTTGTTGGCTTTCACCCAGTCATTGTCTCTGCTACACCAGAGTCTGAGGATTTATGCCACATTTTTGATGGTGTAAGTCCATTAAGTCCATTGATGTCTTTCCAGCAATGGGGAGGGCTGGGGGGGGGGGGCGTTGCCTCCCCCATGTCACCAGAAAGCCCCTTTGGGAATGGTGGGTCAGAGCAGCTGAAATGCCACATTTGGGTGCCAGATTATTTGGATGGGGCTGCCCATTTCACTTTTTTTCTGCTGTCAAGTCACAGCTGACATGACAACTTTGTGGGGCTTTCAAGGCAAAGGAAGTTCAGAGGCAGTTTGCCATTGCCTGACTCTGCATTGTGACCCTGGTCTCCCATCAAAATAATGACCAAGGCCAACTGTACTTACCAGTAGCTGTCAAGATCTGACAAGATCAGGCTAGTCTAGGCAGCAAAATTTCATGTTTGCTATACCCTGTCTCAACAAAAGACAGAAAGACTACTGGGATATTAATCTGCAACCACTCCCTGGATCTTCTTCCTGGGAGGGAAGTGCTTTATTTATTTATTTTTGCAAAAGCACTTACTGGTGAATGATGCATGTAACTCAACCAGACACACAATCAGATGCCTGTCCAGGGCTGCAGTGCAGCTGTACTGCTGAGTGCAAAGCCAGCAGCCACTGTGCACCGTCAGAGCCTGTCTCTCTTTCACAGGGTGCAAACCAAGGGCCCCGGGGACTCGTCACCACTCCGACTGTGCATGAGTTTTAGGTGCCTTGCTTTGCCCTGAGAAGTTGGGATAAGGGTATTTCCCTCTTTCTCTCAGCTCTGCCGATCTATCTCTGCAAGGTGAGAAAAGGCCCAAGAGTTTCCCCAGCTGTACCTCCACCCAGTGCGGTCATACTTGAAGTGCCCTGGCCAGCTGGCGACGGAGCGTGGAGCCCCAGGCATCTGCTGGATCCAGCTCAAAGGAGGTGCCGTCCAGGCCCCAGGTGCAGGACAGTCTCCCTTCCCCTCTGACTCCTGTCTCTGGGGGACCATAAGTGGCTGAACTGGCCTGGTGTGGCTTCTCCTAGCTGCTGCTGGAGCTCATAATTGGAGCTGCTGCAGACCCTGAGGTAGCACCAGAGCAGAGCTAGCGTTGGGCAGACAGCAGACTTCAACCACATCTATGTGGGGACCAACAGCTGAGACACAGAACGGCTCTACTCCTTCAGCCACACCAGCAAGGCTAGCCAGGTGAGGCAAGGAAGGTGCATAGGGGAAGCCTCGGGTGTCCTCCTGCAATAAGCTGGGTCTGTGGGCTGCAGATAGATGCTGAGAGCCTCAGGGAAGCCCTAGAAGAGAAATACAAGACACCTATCTGCCTGCCACCCCTTTCACTGGTACCAGCCATCCCAAGCCCCCTCCCCGCCCCAAAGAACAAGCCAGACCCGGTGGAGCCAAGGGAGTAAGCCCACCCTCCCCGCTGGGTCTGAAATCAGCCCTCCAAAGTCCTTTCCAACCCTCCTCCCATGGAAATACTTTCTTCAGCGGAAGCGTGTTACTTCTGTTGAAGAACTTCCAACCACACTTTCGTCTTTCCTTGAGACAGAGTTTACCAAGCTGGCACACAACAGTTTGCTTATAAACTTTTACTGAGAGAAGCTTGAAGTAACATCTGTCTAGAACATGAGACAGAAAACTCTGGGGCAAAAGCACATCATGTACACACATACAGCACCTCCTGAGCATGCTATCCCTTAGCATCTTCTCCCATTCTGCTCTCAGGGTTTCTTCAGATCACTACTCTTTTCTGCCAAAAGTGTGCAGCCTTCCCTTTCTCCAGGGCCTCTGATTTTTCAGCTGAAGTTTTCACTTCATTTATAGAACCTGCACTGTTCAGTATTCTGACACTTCCTCTCAGCAACTCGACATGTTCATGAACATTTCATAACATTGCACGACGAAGCCAGTGTCTTGGTAATCCACAGGCAAAAAATGTCAATCAGAATTTTAATACACACACATATACATGTAATACCCATTACTAAGTTGTCATATTTATAAGCAGAGTTGATGAAGTGAAGCATTTTTATATATGAACACTTTTGTATGTCTACATGTCCAAACCATTATCTGGAGCTGAAAGTTTCGTACAGCTTCTGCAGTAATTTTACATTTTGTTCAGATTCCTGTTTTAATCTTTGTTCCTCTAGAACAGTTCTGCAGTACCTATACACTTCTGGTCACAAATGCTATCTGTAAAGTCTTCCCATTGCTATATGCCTTAAATAAATATGACTGCATCCCTGCAATCGTCTCCAACTCAACCTTAACAAATCTTTACATTACCTAGATATTACTGAGTTTTTGCAACTCACAAAATATCTGACCAGACAAAAGTTAATAGAATAAGGAAGACAATCCCATGGTTGACCCTGGGTCAATCACACTCTCAACCTAGTCTACTTCACAAGATCACTGAGGATAAAAGCAAGGAGGTGAAAACCACATATACCATGTAGATCCATGAGTAATTCAAGGTCTCTTGTAAGTGCGAAATGAGAATATCAACAAGATGGCTCGAGATGAACCCAAAGGTGCAAAATCTAACTTTCAAAATAAAGTGACGAACATACACAATATTGGTTGTGAGACAAAGTAGTTAAATGGTATGACTCCTTTCAAGAATCCAGCAGAGCACTCTAACTATTGACCTCATTGAGTATGCATTGAACATACAAATCTTGTGGAGAATTAATTCCTTTCAAATCTTTTCTTCTGCAATATCACATCCACTTCAAGCCTTCACAACAGTGACAGAATTGGCCATATGTTCTTCTGCCACTACATCCCAAGCTGACTTCAATAATGACAATTATTTTAGAATATTATATGCCACGGTAGATGCTGCAAGGGACAGTCATGTGTCTTATTAAGCATAAAAGAAACAAAAACCAGCAGCATAAAATAGCAGCAACGTAAGTCGAAATAGTGAAAATTATAGTGTCAGGAATTATTAAAGAGAGAACAGAAACCCTTAATGAGCAAAGTCTCAGATAAACAGGACAGATTTTGAAGGTACTTTGAAGGTAATCAGGATGGCTCCAAAGATCTTTCCAGAGACAGCTCCATTATTACATCTGGTGGACTACAATCACAATCAGCACCAGCACTTCAAACTGTGCCTGGAAATGTCCTGGAAGCCTGTTCCAATCTTGGACCATCGCAGAAACATTGTTACTTTGATAAGAAACAAAACAGAAATGGTAGGGTTATCTTCATGTGGATATCACTACCACCTTTGGATTATATCTTCTAGGGCAGTGGTGGCGAACCTTTGGCACTACAGATGTTATGGACTACAATTCCCATCAGCCCCTGCCAATTGACCATGCTGGGAGGGGCTGATGGGAATCGTAGTCCACAACATCTGGAGTGCCAAAGGTTCGCCACCACGGTTCTAGGGTCTTCACACAGATGTTAAACAGCATGTTGGACAAAGCAGAATCCTGCAGAACTCCACAGAATAAATGCCAAAGTGCAGATCAATACTCTTCTGCCAATACAACATTCTGGCACCAACCTGCCAAGCAGAAGCACAATCTCCAGAATACAGAATTTCTGACACACAATCCAGATAAGCTATCAAGTAGAATATCATTAGTTCAAAGTATCAGAGGGTGTTGAGAGGGTCCTTGAGAACTGACACGATTTTTCTGCATGTTTCCTTCCATTGTCCCCACAATGACCAAGCCATTTTCTATTCCAACAGTTAGCTTGAAACAACTTTGCTTACTCCGCATCACCTACAATTGCAAAGATAGACCCATAACCACTTGCTGAAACACCATGTTCTCAAAAAGTACATTAGCAACCAGCTTATGGTTCAACATATCTTTAGGGAATAGTAGTGGTTGTGGTCTTGCTCCCCCTTTCAAAATCGTTACCTCTCAGATCCAGCTAACCACTCCATAACTGCTACATTTACCAACCACAAAGAGCAAAGGATAAGTATACAGAAGGCAGGTCCCACCTCTGTAAGCTCACTGGCAGCATTCCCAGGGTGCATCATCATAAAGGACTGTACAGCCAAATACCATGGCAACCTTAGATGCAAACCTTATGCAATGAACACATAATAGAGTGGTTACCATCAGGGGACAGAACAAATCTGTATAATTTCCCCATCCCTCATAGTCACCAATATGTTCTATTGACCTTAGGCTGAATGTCCAATGCGTTACCCTTTTGGAGAAGAGTAAATTACAGAAAGTGCATTAACAGAAATTCCAAAACCACATGAAAACCAGCTAAAGAATTATGAATGGTGATAAAAGTCTTTTTAATACAGAGATGTACAAAACAGTAATGTGCCAGCTAGTAACCATTCTGAACCACCTTTTACCAAGTGGCTGCCAGCATTCTCTCCAGCATACTCCAATAGTCAAAATACGAACCTTCATTCTAAACACATAAAAGTCATTGCAGAGGAGTAGGTAAACACAGCAGATATTCTGACTAATTTGCATACACACAGGCTTGTTTTAAAGAAGTGTGATATTAAAGACAAAAATGACAGTAATTTTGCTCTAAAAGAATACCGTATATAGTTTTTCTCATAAAACCCTAAACTCAGAGAAGCTAAAGCAGGAGAAACAAGCCTGTGGAATGGAATGGAAACAAGAAAAATGTTCCTTAAGAGATTGGGGTGTGCACCATACTAAGTAACATATAATCTTTAATAGTGTCTTTGATAGTGTGATCTATCCAGCAATAAATTTGATCAAACTCCAGTACTAGCACTAAGACCTAGAATGAGATGATGGCACTAGATGGCCCAACCTTCAATTGTTTTTGCTGAAGAACTGGAGTGAGAAATGACATCTATTACTCCTAATTTTTTTAACGAACAATCCTAATTTATCATTGCTGATTTATGCGAAGGATAACTTAACAAATTTGTGGATGAAGAAAACAGGAAATCGGCAAAATCAAATTCACCATCATTATTTCTCAAGGGAAGAATTATCTGCAAGACAAAGTCCATTGCCCCTTTCAGTGGAGACTCTAGCTCAGGGGTAGGGAACCTGCGGCTCTCCAGATGTTCAGGAACTACAATTCCCATCAGCCTCTGTCAGCATGGCCAATTGGGAATTTGATGGGAATTGTAGTTCCTGAACATCTGGAGAGCCGCAGGTTCCCTACCCCTGCTCTAGCTTGTGGTACAAAGTAGACCATATGAGACAGAACTGCCTAAGAGTCAGTGGAACACCAGGAGAGACCTTAACACTTGGAATGTTGTTTAAGTCAAGTTCACTCAGGAAAGAGACCTGTAGGTTTTTAAATAACCTTCATATTATTTGATTTATTTATTTGATTTATTGGCCATCCTTTCTTGGTTTACTGCAACTCCATGTATAACAATAAAATCAATACATTAATATAACCATATTCCTGCGCTTTATCTAGTAGGCTGAAGTCAATTGGGAAGGAATAAGTAAACAATAAGGACAAAATCAAACATCCAAAAACAGGGGAGGGAAGGAAGGAATGAAGAGGGAGGGACAGGGAAGGGAGGCCATTCAAATTGGAACCCATTGCTGCCCTCAACCACAGGCCTGGTGGAACAGTTCTGTCTTACAGGCCCTGCAGAGATGAAAAGACTCTGAGTTTAGCTAAGGACAGCTAGACATTTTTCAAGCTAAGGACTACCAGCAGATTGTTATTTGCAGAGCACAATGTTCTTTGCGGGGTAAACAGGGGGTGTATTACATGCATAGCTATTCACTTGTTCAATTCTACATTATGAAATACCTTCCAAACATCATTAGAACGCAAACAGAAAAATGGATCAGTGGGAAGTTTGGAAACAACAATTTCAAGGATTTTGAAGAACTTTATCTGAACTAAGTGCTAATCCATGAGTTTAAGGTCAGTGTTTAATGAGGTGTCCTCATCCACGTTTCTTTTGCAGGATAAGCTGTAGCTCTGAATTACAGCAAATAATACAGTATTGACTATATTATTTCTTCATCTCCCTAGGCATACTTGCCCTAACTGAATTAATCCTGCTTCTATACATATGTTTCGCTTCAGAAAGGAATGTATACAAGGCTGTCACTTTGCCTGGAGAAAGAAAGAGGGGAAGGGGGGAGAGATGAACTACTTAAAGTGTTCAAAGGGAGAGAAAAAAATACACCATCGTTACACTACCACCTGTCTTGCCAGCCACTGCAAGAAAGGAAATCAATATGGAGCATAGCATTAACTAAATACCTGTGGAAAAAGAAATAAGGAGAGAAAATGGAGAAAATACAACTGTTGGGGTGTTTGTTCCAGTGGTAACCTATCCCTTAATGGATGTTTGACAGTGTAGTACAGCACCCAGGCCTTAAGATACTCAGTAAATATGCAAACTTCGAAGTGTCATCAATGATATTACAGCATCCGGATGCCAGCCTCTGCCCCGGTTTGTTAGAGCGAAATCTCGCCTTACAAACACCCGAGCGCAGATTTTATCGTCACAGAGGAAGCCCAAGAGAGCATTCAGACAAACACCCGGTATCTGACAGGGCTACTTTTCACTTCCTGCTCGAGGGCACCCCCGCCGATGTCTCCACGAGCCACCTCCCCTTCTAGCCCGGCTTGAGACCAGCATCGCGGGCGGGCGCCCAGAAGGCTTCGCTTCAGCCTCTCGTGGTGTCTTTCGCGCACTTGACAGGATTCCCCCACACCTGTCATCCTCTTTAAGAGGAGGCGCAGGAGAAACAGGGCGGCCGTTGACGCACGCAAAAACTCGGGGCAACGGCTGCACGTACCTGCTGCCTCGCGTCCCGGAAGCGAGGGGGAAAGAAGTGAAAGGGGCGGGGCTTGTCACCGGGAGACGCGTCGCCGTCGTTTGCTTCACTGTTTCGTTATGGTATGTCCCGCCCTCCTTTACTCGCCCCCTCCTCCTTCCCCGCAGATCAGGGACGCGGCGAAGTTCGAATTTTACTTCCGGGTCCGGAGAGATGATGTCACGCGGCAAAGTCGGTTGGTGTTCCCATCCCAGCCTCGTTCTCGGAGCAATCGTGGTCTCCCCTGACGAAGAAGCGCGAGGGGCGGGGATTTCGTTCACGCGGTTCCCTCGCTTGTTGTGACTAGGCAGGCGCTACGCATTGGAGTTTGCGTAATAGCACCGATTGAAGCCGCCGCGTGCCCTTAGTTGTTTAATTTCGCCCTCTCGCGAGCCTGCGTAACCCTTCCTGAGAAGGATTTGTAGAGGCGAAGATGTTCTAGAGTAGACGACGATGGGGAAGTGATGTAGCCAATTTTGGCTGCGATCCTAATGATTTCCGTTAACAACGTGACATCAACTCCCAAGTAAGCAGGCATAGGATCGGACTGTAGCCTTACTCCCACTTGCGGTCTTATTACTGAAAACAATAGTATTTACTTTCAAATAAACTTAGGCTCTTACAGTTGAGGGAAAGCAGGAGTGGATAATGCTTCGCGACAAGCCGGATTGAACATGTTCAGGGCCTCTTCTCAAAATCCCTTCATTGAATTTCCTAGAAAACCAAGAGAGGATTCCGCTGCCCCCCCCCCCTTTTTTTAAAATACATATTCATCCAGCTCCTCATTAATGGGGAGAGGAGAATAGCCGCTCAGCATGAATATCATCTCTTTACCGCTATGGTGTTTGTTTGTTTTTTAATTAAATGGGCTGTAACTTTATCTGAAACTCAAAGTGCAGTGGGTATTGAAGAAGAGTGTCTTGCCCGTATGTAAAGGTTGTCAGATATATTACACGCAGCACTTCAAATTACCTACGGGCTGATGGGAAGGGGGTAATCAATCAATCAAAATAATGTTCTTTATTACTGGGAGAATGCAGTTTCCCAGCAAACGATATTCTGGCTGTGGAGAAAATATATGGATCTTTGAGTGACAACTGCACATTCCTCATGCAATGCAGCAAAGTGCTTTAAAGGCACAAGAGGAATGGTTGTACCCTACTCCACTGAGCTGTGCAGATATTCGTAGTCAAAGGCTAAAACTCCATTACAATCAGTTCTTGATTATAGGGATTGAATCCACTGAAGTGCCGAGATCTGGAGGAGGAATGGGTCTCTTCACTAGGTCAGCCTCTGCTCTTGCCTGGTGCAGGAGAAGATTGTTTTCGTTTTGTTTAATTCATTGGGAACTTTGAACAGGGAGACTTTCTGTCAAAGTTCACAGCATTTTATGGTGCAATCCTATACAGAATTACTTCAGAGTTAGTTCAATGGGTTTAGACTGGAGTAATTTTGTATGGGATTGCACTGTTAGTCACTTCACACAGGATAATTGGTGGGTTGGTTCATTGTGTCTCCACTTATACTGGCAAGCCAGGTGACTATGTTTTGTGGCTGTATGAATTACCAAGATATGAATGGGTTTCCAGCGCTGTAATTATACAGCGTTTTAAGTTACAATGATAGTTAATTGATCCCAGACTTCACATGAAAATGTTTAATATAAATTATTTCATTCATTCATCAACCTTTTATTGACATAGTTAAAAGAGAAAAGTAGGAAAAAGTAAAATAATTTTTTTTACAAAATTAGGTTCATAAAAAAGAAGAATGGAATTTGCATTGCTTGTAATACAAAATTGTCTACATCCACTGTTCTGTGGGGCTGGCAGTCTTGTAAAAGAAAGCGAACTTTCCCACTGTCAGTTAATGAGGCGTTCATCGAGACAGGAATTCCTCAGAAGAGCATATAGTTCACAATATAGCAGAATATGACTGTTGGTTTCAGTCTGCCTCTGGGAACATGGGCATAGTCTTTCATGGGGTGATATGGACATAAAGCAGTCATTTAAGTTTTATGTTGAAAGAATGTTAAACCGTGCTTGCATAAACTTCCTTCATAGTTACAGTGCGGTAAGTAGGTTAAAGTATGAGGGGAGACACCCATATGTGGGGGTAAGCCCATAGCCTAGAAGCAAACAAGTTGTGGAGGTCAAGGAGAATAGGGTCTGTTTCTCGATGTCTTGTAATCTGTCCTTGAGAGCTAGAAAGGCATGATGTTCATCAGAATTTTGGAGGGAATCCAAGGAAATACAAATGGACTGGATCTTATCAACAATTTGTCTTTCTCACTTTGAATGAAAAATATTGGAGAGGGTTTACCAGGTGAAACTACCAGACTTGGCTTTAAAATGAAGGCGCAACCAGTATTTGAAAGTGGATTGCCATATCTTTGTCTCCAAGAGACTAGAGCGTGTTTCCACACGCAACGAGTGATAGGCAACACAGTTAGGCACCCCAAGCATGTGTCGAAGAAACAATGATTGAATATACTCAAGGAGCTTGGATGCCATGCCCATCCAGGTTGGAGCTCCATAAAGGGCTTGTGGAAGTAGTTTGTGTTGAAAACTTTGATAGCAGAGGGAACATATTGTCCTCCCTTTGAGAAGAAGTAACAATTTAGTTCTGTTATATTACTCTTGGCCATATTTATAATGTGCTTCAGCTGATAGGACCAATTCAGGTTTTGTTGGAAATATAAATTATTTAAATACAGAATATACCTGGAGTGAGTCTTTTGTGAATGGTCTATGTCCATTAATGATTATTGATATGCACAAAGCTGGATCATCTCTTTCCAGGATTTTAGGATAGTAGTGCCTGAAAATTTTAGTATATTTTAGTATAGTTTAGATATCCACAGTATTCACAGCTCAACCCACACTAGGCTATTAGATATATAGATGCTTGATGTTACCAGTGCGGGTATAAATTTGGCTAGTTAAAAGTTTTTGAATACTGGATGCTATTTAATTGCTGAGAAGTTTGCAATGTTTTATTATTTCAATTTTGAGGTATTGTTATATTTGTAAGCCACTTTGAGCTTTAGGAAAGGCAGCATATTATTGTTTACAACAAATGAAAAATGTAGTATAAACGTTTTTATATTTTATTAAGGTTATTTGTTGTTTGCCTTTCTCACAGAGACTCAAGATAGATTATACACAATGAGTCAGTAAAATTAACAAAATAGGACATTCAATAACCAGTGCATTAAGATTTTAGAAGTCTGGAACCACCAGAAAGAACTGAAGCATAGCATAAATATTAACATGACACATTAAATGGTAAAAAATTACATAAATAGGGTCCTGCCTACCTAATCATTTATCCAAGCAATTTTGCAAAACCAGTTCATACAGTGCAACCCTATTACCTGTGCAGAAAAGCCCTCTTGAATAGTTTCAGTGGAAGTATGAGCATTATTTATGTTATGATGATGATGGTAATAGGTTCTTTGGAAGTTGATGAAGGCTGTATAGTTGAAGAGTTGGTTTTTATACCCCACACATTCTCAAGGAGTCTCAAAGAAGTTTACAATCACAATCCTTTCCTTTTCCCACAACAAGCACCTTGTGATGTAGCTGGGGCTGAGAAAGTCCTGAGAGAATTGTGACTGGCCCATGGTCACCCAACAGACTTCATGTGGAGGACTGGAAATCAAACCTGGTTCTCCAAATTAGAGTATGCTTTTCTTAATCACTATACCACATACGTGCTCTCAAGTTGTTGTTGAATGTGAGTTGACAAAAGAAATAAATGAGTTTCAAACATAAAAGACAGCATCAACACTACCTTGCCTATTTGTTAATTTAATTTGGTGAGTTAATTTTTCCAGCAGCTATTTTCCAAAAGTGATCATACCACATGCTAATGGTAATTTTTATTTTACCAGTGCAGTGAATTTAAAAACATATGAAATGTTTGTATGCCAAAAAAAAAATTCCTTTGTAGATGAAGGTAAATCAAGCCAATTTTTGTTCAAGGTTAAAGTTGGTTTTTAATATTTTGTTGATTTAGTCATAATTGCCGAGAAGAACTTTTTTTTTTGCAGCTCCACTACATGCAGTAGTATGAACCTAGATCATGAAGAGAATGTCATCTGCACAGTACTTTCAAGGAACTTTCTCTCACCTTTGCAGAAATTGATTTCAAAGGATATGTCTTTTAGATAACGTCCCAAGCTTCAGCTTACATTTCTGGATTTAAATGCTTTTACAAGCAGTAACGACAGAGGATTTTTGCCCCTTTTCTCTAGGCCATGTTTTCTTCATAGGGTAGTGGTGGCGAACCTGTGGCGCGGGTGCCAGAGGTGGCACTCAGAGCCTTCTCTGTGGGCACGTACAAACAGAGTGCCCCCCCCACACACACACACACATCTAGGCTGGCCTGGGCTGCTGGGCTCGATTATTAGCATTAAACCTAAGATCTAGTTTTGGGGAAGCAGTGTAGGTAACCCTGTTAAGCACTGTTAAACCCCACTGATTTTCATGTGAAGAACTAAAGCGCAATCCTTTACCTGGGAGTAAGCTCAGTTGCTGGCAATGGGCCTTGCTTCTGAGTAAACCCTCCTAGGGTCGTGATTCACCCGTTGGAAGAGTTGCATGGTTGCTTCAAAGCAAAGCCACTGACTACCACCAAGCTTACTCCTGAGTAACGCACGCCTTGGAGTCAGCCGTTTTTTCTAAACTAAAACCTCAGTATTCAGGTTAAATGGCCATGTTGGCACTTTGCAATAAATAAGTGGGTTTTGGGTTGCAATCTGGGCACTCGGTCTCAAAAAGGTTCGCCATCTCTGTCATAGGGCATGCGGAGCCAGAAAAAAAAGATGGACACTTTCCCCACCCCCATTCCAGTTCCCACTGATGAAAACTGAACAGGAGGGAAAGCAAGAGCGCCTTCTCCTCCTTTGCTGAGTTTACAAGCACATTTTAAGGTGAATTCCACCAGTGTACATCTGACTGCCTGTGCCATCACAATCCTATGATACACCATGTGTCTGCCATATTATGCAAATGTGCCCAAAGTCACTTTCTGCTATAGATATTCTGGGAGGAGTTCAATGAGACATCTTCCCAGAAACTGTAATAGATATTCTTCTTATTTTGGAACTCCACAGACACAAAGGTTGACACTTCAATTTTTGTTTTGATAGTTTGTTGTAAGACATTGATTGTCTTTTGCCAGACATTTTTCATTTAGTTGCAAATATTTGTCCATTGTCTTTGCTGGCTGCCTTAGCTACTTCCAGCAGCTTCACAGATATTTCCCTGACATTTTCCTCCAGAAGTGTCATGTCTGCAATCCATTCTGATGCTAATTTTCATTGTAGAGCTTTGAACTGGGTATAAGATTTGAGGTCAGGAGAACTGAGGTCTTTTTTTTTGCGCCCCCCCCCCCCCCGCCCATACACACACACTATGGCTTTTCCTCCTCTTCACTGACTGACATTTGATCTGATGTAGACCCTCAGGCTTCAAAATAAGATTTGAGACTCCCTTCTTGCTGCTGAAAAGGTGCTGCAGGCATTCCCTATAGCAGTCCATTTTATTTTTTTTTCAGTTGTTTGTTCAGAAGTAACATTTAAATTAATTTGTCCTATTGTGGCAAAGAGCTCCCAGGTTAGGACACCATCTTGCCCAATTAACGTGACACATTCCCTAGAATGGTCCTTTCTGAGGTTGCTCTCCAGTAAAAGATATATGTGTTCTGAACCTTACTATATAATAGGACCTTGGGGAAAGATATGCTTCAGCAAGAGAAGTACTAGTTTTTTCCTTTTCTATGATTTTTGTTTTCTAAGTTCTGGGAAGTAGGTTTCGAAATTTGTTGTAAAACTGCAATGACAGCAAAAACTTTAGTTCTTATGGATTCATTTCCTCATTTTCAAGTTAACAAAGATGCTGAAGTTGCTAAGTTATAATATTTAATAATATTTTATTAGTCCCATTTTAGAAAGGTAATATCTGTAGCTTCATTGTGGCAGAATGGTAAAGCAGTGTAAACTGAGACAGACCAAACACCTAACACATTGAGCAATCCTATGCAGATCCCTACTGGATATAACCCAACGTTCCTTTCTTTTTTTTCTTCCTTCAGCTATCCTCTCACAATGGAAATTTCTCTCTCTTCCAAATGACACAAGGAAGTGCACAAAAAAGCAGCTCCTAGAAGGAAACTAATATTACTACAAGGAACTTAGAAGGGTGTATTATTCAGATGGATAAAAAGTGTGCCTTATTTTATCTAATGGTTTGGAGCACAGGGGCTCCTTGGATTTTAACAGCAGAACTACCCTGTTTCCCTGAATATAAGACATCCCCTGAAAATAAGACGTAGTAGAGGTTTTGCTGAAGTGCGAAATATAAGGCATCCCCTGAAAGTAAGACATGGCAAAGTTTTTGTTTGGAAGCATGCCCGATGAACAGAACACAGAAAAATAAGACATCCCCTGAAAATAAGACATAGCGCATCTTTGGGAGCAAAAATTAATATAAGACACTGTCTTATTTTCGGGGAAACACGGTAGTTAAACAATTTGTTTGAAGTTTTCAAGAATACAAGTTAATACATTTTAAAACTAAATTTGTGTAGTTTTTTTTTTAAAAAAATGTTCTTGTCAATGTCAACCTAATCTTTCGTATGTTGTTTAAAAGCCAATATTCTGCAAAGACTTTTGGACTGAAGGAAATGTAATAGAATACAATTAAAATGAAGACCCCACTGTGACTTTCTATGGAGGCTACCACTTAAAATTTCCACGAAATCAGTTGGACTTCTTGTGGAATGGCATTTCAAGGTGGTTGAGCCTTTGTGAGCTTCCAGACTACACACATTGCTGAGAGCGTCTACTTTGACAGCTGTAGAGCAGGTAGCTCTCACCTCCCCAGATATTGGGGACCTTGATTTTGACGGGTGGACTGGAAGGGTCTGGATTTTAGACCCACTAGTTCCGAGAAAATCTAGAATCAGCACTGTGAGTGAGCCGTTGTGCTCTTGGAAACAGCTTCCCCCTCCTTTTTGTTTTCCCCCTCTTATCTTCTCCCACTTTAAATCTTTGTTTTATTTTTCAATAATAAGTGGATCTGCATTACATGAACATAAATACAAATCCATTCTAATTATGTTGAAATATTCTTACTGTTCTTACTGTTCTTACTTCTTTTTCTTCAATCTTTTTTGTCAAAATAAAATTTATTTGAAAAAAAATCAGTTAAGTTATGTGCAGCTTCTTGGTTGGGAGTACTCCTAGGATTTTACTGGGCAAGATGGAGCTTCGTAGAAAACAAGGTGGATTTGCCCTAGCAGCTATCATTCTGCTTTTCTAATTTTCTAAACATTTAGAGGGGAACACTTTGGTCAGTATCCCTCAAATAAGTTCGATGGATTATACCCACGTGGTTTTCAAGTTACATGGATGTTTTGAAAAAGAGGAACTTTCCTCTGACTGTTTCAGCGAAGTATATTAACCAATGACAGGAAACCAATCCTCATGCAGAAATGTAGTGAGGGGGCATGGGAGGAGGGGGCTAGAGCCCCAAGCACCATTTCTCACAGTCACATTGCAGAATTGCCACCATGGAGTTCAGGGCAGGGGCACAGCTAAATGCCAACCAGCCAGCCTTGCCCCAGCTCCAAACTCCATGAAAAGCTCAGGGCAGAGGTGCAGCTGGCCAGCAGGACTTGCCCCTGAATGTTGGCCAGCCTGGCTCACCCACCCCCATGTGGAATTCAGGAGTGGTGTGGGCTGTTTGATGCTGGCCTCAGCTTGCTTGGCTTCCAGCCCAAGATCAAACTGAGCTGCTGGGCTGACTGGCTCTAGCTTTATACTGTTGGCTCCCCCCCACAAGTTCCAGTAAGCCTATTACTACTTTTGTTATGTTCCAAGAACTTAGAAATGAAATCCAAATTGTCTAATAGAAAACAATAGTATCATAAATAACCTTAACCTTTCTGTCTGGTGCTGAGGTTAATCCATTCTGAAACACCTAAATTGGTGGGAGTTTTTGATTTTTTAAGGTGTTTAAATAGGTGTTAATTGTTAATTTTTTAAAAAACATAGTCTATTCTCGAGATTGATAAAGCATAACACCTGGTTGTGGTGGGTTTTCCGGGCTGTGTGGCCGTGGTCTGGTAGATCTTGTTCCTAATGTTTCACCTGCATGTGTGGCTGGCATCTTCAGAGGTGTATCTCAGAGAAAAGTCTGTTTCACACAGCGTGAAACAGACTTTTCTCTGTGTCACACCTCTGAAGATGCCAGCCACAGATGCTGGTGAAATGTTAGGAACAAGATCTACCAGACCACGGCCACACAGCCCGGAAAACCCACCACAACCAGTTGAATCCAGCTGTGAAAGCCTTCGACAAACCATAATACCATTTATTTCACAGAGATGCTTCTGATTTGGATTTCATTCATCTCGCATGATCAGGACATACAACGTTCTCAGAGCACTGGAAATAAGTCTTTAATTCCATAGCTTCCTTCATATCGTATTAGATTGGTGAAGTAAAGGTGCTCCAAACAAATGTTTTGGTCCCCTTTCCCATCTGGTCACATAAAACTATTGTAATGCATCTACTTCTTGAATATATAGGAAGTTAGAGGATAAAACTCGTGAAGTGGAATTGTAAAGTAATTTATGTTTTGGGAGGAAGATATCAGTAAAAAGTTAACCTTAAACTACAGGGGACAATTTGTGACTTCCTTTATTCACTTGCAACTTGCTTACATTTTGTTCTGTGGACCCAAAATAAGATGCACATGGCCTGGATTAGATGTGTTGCTTTAGTTGCTAAGCAACAGGTTTTATAGGCTGGGAAATTCTACTCACTACTTGACACTGATAACTAGGTAGGAGAACTCCAAGAAATGGCATCTTGGGAGCATGTGGTGATTACATAAGAGAATACCTTTCCCAGATTTATGGCATATGGGATAACTCTCTGGAATGTTTTGATTACAACTATATTGTCACCAAGCAACAGCCATTGTGACCTGATATCCCATCTAATCACTTGCCCAGTTGACAGGAACATCCCTAATCCCAACCCTTTCTTTTCCTCTCCTAAATTTCTCACTTTTCTACTTGCTCTGCAGCTCTGCAGAAATCAGTTACAACCAAGGCATAAGTAAATTATTACATCTATTGTCTCTTCTGGACATTTTTCTATCATCCAAAAAGCAATTAATTTGCTTGTTTTAAGCTTTTTTCAGTCGTGAAATATAACGAAAAATGTCAATAAATCATGTACTTGACTTTTTCTGTAATGGGACAGAATGTAATGATAGGATGGCTATTGAAATTAAGCACAGCGGCTCTCATTTGCAATAGTTAAATCACAAATAGATTCAGTAACAAAGTTATATGCATGTGTGATTGCATGTACTGTGTTCTTGATGTCTGATCATGCATGACAACCCTCAGCTCTGAATTACATCCTTGGTCATGAAGAACAATTATAGTGCTTTTCAGAAGTAGGTTCTCAGCCCCAACAACTTTTAAAATGCATCTTAAATGTTTTTGTGGAATAGATTTTCATTTCCGCTAGGCACTTAATTTGTGTGAAAGACAGTTATGTCTTTGCCCACATTTAACTGCAGACAACAGAATATAAGAGACCCATCTCAAACTGAAGAATGGATCATGCATTTTCCTTTGAGCTATTATTCTGTCAAGAATGTAAGCAAAACTTCACATTAATTTTGCATTCATTGCGTAGAATCAAATACTTTCCATGGCTGCCTCCCACTTCACCATTTTTGATACAAAAGTGCTTTCCATTCTAAGATAATGGATATGAAGCACTTTAAACTTTTGAAATGTCATGTGTGTGAAGCACATTACTATTGCAGTCTCCCCCAAAGTTGGTGCAAGCAATTGATTCAAAAGGGGCTTGCTGAACAGAACCCACATGTTTCTCAAAACTAATGACATGGAATCCAGTATTCTTATGCAGCATTTCTGAAAACAGGCATTGCAAAAATTACAAGCCATCCATTTTATATTGTTTTCATTTTTCATTCATGAGTGGGAGCCAAATAAGTTTGGTAAAAGGCTTCAACCCAAGTTAGTCACAACTGTCTCAGTCACATTTCCTTTTTGTTATTGTGTCACTTACCATATCAATATAGGTTTTCAACCAGTTCGGGGCTGAAATATAAATTACGTGGGAAATGCATGATTCACTTTCCCAACATGTTAAAAAGGAACAGAAATACCTCAACCACCTAATTTCTGACTAGGCCACAATGCAGTACGTATGGGGTAGCGACCCTTGTGATGGTTACTAATATTCCAGTCTCTGGAAGTTTCTGCCATTGTGCCTCAGGCTCTTCAGTTTTTCATCATTGCGAAAACATGTTATTAAGGTTGTATCATGTCAATTTTATCACAGCAAAAATTAATGTGAACTTTGTAGTAATGTGAACTGCGAGAAACCCCAGTAGCCTTGCAACTAAAAAAAAATAGAGCAATATAAAATATTTTCCTTTAATTGAATAAGCAGTACAAATGTTTAAAAATAAATATTTTGTCCAGTTTTATAATATATAGTTCTCTTCTATAACAATGTATCAGAATAACTCAACATATTACATAAAACATTTGCAGTATTAGAAAGCATTCTAAGAATGAAAAAAAAAACTTGGACAATACCATAAAAAGGGCTATGAAAATCATTTCCAAAATCTTCTTCTACAAGCTTCCAAGAAGTTAAGATGCAGTTCTTTGTGTAATTGTATAGACCCTAAAGGGATGGATATATCATAAATATATTTCACAGAAAAGCCAATGTGATATAGTGGTTAAGGTGGCAGACAGGGGCCATGTTTGTGTGATCTCTCTGCAGCAAGCCCTGATTCTCTTTGGGGAAATCTCCATGTCACACACAGATTTTTTTCTCTCCCCTGCACTCACTGTGACTCAAAGGACCAAAGCTCCATGGCTCTGAAATGCTGGGAAACCTCGACTTGTCCCCGTACCCCTTCACACCAAAAACATGTACATTTTGGGGCTTCTTGCTCTTCCCAGCTCTTCTGTCTCCCTGCCCACACAACAGCAGGAACTCTGGCAGGGAGACAGAAAGTGGGGGTCTGAGTCATGTGGCTAGTGGGTGTTTCATTGCTGGAGAAACCCTGTTTGTCCAGAAAGTGGTGGGTAAATTCCATTTCAAAGCTCACAGCTGCACTGCAGGAGATGGATAACAATGGGCCTAGGACCTGGGAAACTAGGTTCAAATCCCCACTTGAGCCATGGAAACTTGCTGGGTGACCTTGGGCCAGTCAACACTCTCATTCCTGACTCTGACTAGTAGTTGGATGGGAGACCAACAAGGAATACCAGGGTTGTGATATGGAGGCAGGGAATGGCAACCCACCTCCAAATGACTCTTGCCTATTCATCGCTATTCATGTTGCCAGGCTGCATCACTTCATTATGGTTACTGATGAAGATCTTATAGTGGCAACCTAATCTTAGAAACAACTCTGCCAGCTGAGAGAGATCTGTTCCCTTCTTTGTTAGTGGTGTTTAAGCTGGGGAGTAGCTAGAGGCAAGAACCTCTGCAGCAAGTCAAGGGGCCCTTGGCTTTTGACTGTTGCCTCATGGTTCATAGCCTGTGGCTCTGGCTAAGTGAGGCTAGAATGTTGGAATTGTGTTGTGGATTTTCCCTGCTTGTTTGTTTAAAAATGTGTCCTTCTTTATATGCTGAGCTCTCAAAGAGGAGAAAAGTAGGGTAAAAATGCTTAAATAAATCCATAAAATATATCCTGCACAGCTTAGGATGTTATTAATATACAGCCAATCACAGCTCTCCTAAGTACTATGTAAGACACAGCCAAGACACCCATAGCTGATATGATAGATTATGTGGCATATTACCTCTAGCCTTGTTTCAGACACACTTATAACGTACATGGAGAGACTATCTCACGATGGGAACTCCAGAGAAGGGGCACTTCACAAAACAAGGGTGTACTTGCTACAAGGATAAACAATGTTGTGAGATAAAAATAAGGTCGAGGTCAATGGTGAAGGTAAAGTAAAAATCATTGTCTAAATATCTAAGAGCCCTGTGTGGCCTCCATCTGTGGATACCTAAATTTACAGACAGTGGCATATTTGCCTAGGGACAAGGGATACCCTCTGTCCCCGGGTGCCACTAATCTGGTCACATGGGGGCGCAAAGATGGCAGGAAGACGGCAAGGCAGCAGCACGTCCTGCTGCCTTGTCATTTTTGGGCACCCTCGACCCTGCCCATGTTGTCATTGACATGGGCAGGGTCGAGGGCACCTGGCTGTTGCCTCCCCCCCACTGCCACCTCTCTTGCTCCTGGCTCCCTGCCGGGAGGCCAGAAGCAACTGCCATCCCTCAGCCTCCAAGAGCTGCTTTTATAAGCACTAAGGCTGGGGGGCAGGGGATAGGGGAAGCATGGCCACACCCCCTGAGCCCCACCCCCCGGCCTCAGTGCTTATAAAAGTAGCTCTCAGAGGCCGAGGGACAGCACTTGGTTCTGGCCTCCCTGGGGGGAGGGCAGAAGTGACTGCTGGCTGACGGCTGGGAGCCGGGAGCAAGGGGGCAGCAGTGGGGGGGACAGTGGGGGACGGCAGCCGGGCAACAGCCGGCGTGGGGGGTGGGGGTGCTCAGAGACAATTTGTCTCCGGGTGCCATTTCCCCCTATATGCCTCTGTTTGCAGATAAGGACCATACTGATGCGGAACAAATTTTTCTGCAAACAATGGAGACTTCCCAGGTTTGCATAACAATCTGAAAAGCTAAAAAATATACATTGGGGGGGTTATATTCCCCCCAACACACTTACCAAAAGAGCTGGTAGCAGTCACAGCAGGAAGCCATACCCAGCAGCCACCTCTGTGGATGCCAAGAGCTGCTCTGAGTACAGCCGTAGTAGATATCAGGAGAGATTCCAGGTTCATCTGCCATTATGGCAGATACCAAGGAGAAACTCTGGGCCCGTAGATTTAACAAATTGATTCTGTCTGTGGCTACTGCAAGGCAACCACACATTCCAAAGCTTCAGTTCTGTGAGTAAAACGCAGAGGAAGGGGGTAGGCCCTTTTCAGGGATGTTTTGGCTTTTCAAGGAAAACTAATTGGAGCCAGACCTTACAGCAACTACTTTGTGACTTGTTATCACTTGACTAACATGATTCAATTAGTTCTGATGGCTTGCTACTCTTCAACAGTAGCCATCCATGAGAACCAGTATGGTATAACAATTGCAGCTTCAGAGAAGGATCTAAGAGACCCAAGTACAAATCTCCATCTTGCTTGGACACTCATTGTATGATTTGAGGTCAGTCACATACTTTCTCCCTAATCAACCTCACAGAGGAGAAAAAATGAGCACAGAGTAATGTAATCTGCTCACTGTGATAATCTAATCATATTATTTTAAAATTTTATTTTACCATCATTTTAAGATTTTAAAAATAATTTAAATTTTCTTACATCATTTACAAAAATAGTTAAACAGCAATAAATAAAATAAAAGGTAAAATGCAATGGCCGAACAGTTGCTTAAAAACACGTAAAGAAAAACTTGTACAAATTATAGACAGATTCTTTGAAGAACTGATGTATTTAATGAAAGAACTTTTGTCAAGCTCTGTCTTCTACTTCATCTTCTGAGGAAGGAGAGGCTGGAATGAGACAAAGGTTTTTCAAATGTTGCAGCATAACTTTTTCTTCTTCTTCCAGGGTCTCGCCCTCTTTCATCTCCCATCTGAAATGTAGAAAAAAAATCTTATTTCTTCAAATCAGTTAGTTATTACACATAAAGCAAGCAAAGTAAGAATGAACTGATTCTGGTGATCTTAAACCTTGCTTCTGAATGACTTGGGAGAGTGAATAAGCCTGGCACTTGTAGCCAACCTGACCTATAGCAGTGCAGAGGGAAAGAGAATGGTCTTTCTCCCAGAATGCTGCCCTGACAGACCTGGCAGAACAGTGCCCTGAAAAGAGTTTGTTTGGATTCAGAAACTCCATCTTGGGACTGTGTCTGAACTTGTGGGCAAGAATGCCTAAGGACACCCCCCCATTATGCCTGGCTCATATGCAGGAAACAACATTTGAATATGGACAATAGCACACCTGGGTGAGACCAGTTCTTTTGTCTACCTTTCTTAATCTACTCAAGAGTCTCCCTCTGACTCATCCTGCTGTGACCATTTATGTTGTAACACCCATTAAGGGTCGTTACCTGTTTTGTCCAACAGCTGGCAAAACCCATCAAGATAATGGGTCAGCCATCAAGTCAAATGGTCTGACACTCAAGACCATTACCTCATCTTGGAACAGCCGAAAAATCCATTGTTCAAGGATTTCCTTTGCCCCAAGACATTTTTCCCTATAAAAGCCCACCCCAGACCCCAGTCAGGTGTTCAATATTATCACACCATCATGGTGCTTGATAATGTTGTTCCAACAGTGCTGATCATCCAGAGCCTAGCTATTAGGTCTCTGCTTCCTGGACATCCACTACAAGACTGGTAAATATAATCTTTGATGTTTGTTGTGAGGGGGGAAGGGAAAAGAGTTTGTAAGCCCCTTTGAGTCTCCTTACAGGAGAGAAAGGGGGGATGTAAATCCAGCTCTTCTTCCAGCTGGGCGAGCTTTTCGGGATTATTTTTTCAAAAGAAGAAGCAGCCCACTTCACCACAAACACACAAACATATTTTTCATCTTTGTCTGAAACATGCCATAGGTCTTAAAACAGCTTAAAACAGGGTTCAAATGGTTCATCTTGTGTCAGTCACTCACTCTCTCCCTAACTTACTTCAAAGTTAGTTGTAAGGATAAAACTGATGCAGGAAACCACATATGCTGCTCTGAGCTCCTTATTTAAAGGAAAGATGAAATGATCATTTTTATGACAGAGAAAGTTCACTGTATCGTTTTCTCCACATAGTACATAATTTTATGAACTTCTGTTGTGTCCCATCCAGTTGTCTTTTGTTTGATCCCCAAAGTCTAAAACTCTACATAATGAAGATTTTCCAACCCCTTGGCCATGTTGGTTGCCTTCATTTGTATTTTTTCTGTCTCTACACTATCCTATTTATGTAGAGTAACCAAAATTATAAACAGAATTCAATTATTCATCTGAAGCACAGAATGATACACAGATATTATAATACTTGTTTTATTTTCAATTGCTTTCCTGATCAACATGAAATTGGCACTCTTCACCAATGCCACACACTGAATCAGTGTTTTTATAAACTACTAGTATAATCTCTGTTTTTTTGTTAGTCATTGCTAGCTCCAACCCCATTAAGTGTATATATTAGTCAGGACTTCCTGTCACAGGTAAATCTCTGCACATTTACTTATACTGAAGCTATTTTGCTATCCATTCACCCAGTTTGGCAAGATCCTTTTGGAACTCCTCACAATTTGCTTTGGTCTTTCCCATCCTGAATAATTTGGAGCCATCTGCTAATTTGGCAAACTCATTGCTGTCATGACTCCGGATTATTTATGAATTGCAGCATTTCCACTCCAAACACAATTCCCCAGAGAATCCTGCCACTTGCTTCAGTCCATTATGAAAATGGATTACTTCGACACTCTGCTTCCTATTTCTTAACCAGTTACTAATCTGTCTTATGTCACGGTTTCTAAGTTTACGTAAAAGCCTTTAATGGGAGATTTTATCAAAACCTTATAGGAAGCCCAGATACATAATGTTTTTTGAATTCATCCTATCCATATGCTTGAGAATATTTTCAAAGAATTGCAAAAAGTTTATGAGGCAGGACAGTTCTTTGCAGAAATGATGCTGATTCTTCTTCAGTAGGGCTTGTCTCCTTTACACTTAATCTTTCCATTTTCAATAATGCTATCTCATCCATTTACCTGGAACAGATGTTAGATTAACTGACCTTTAACTTCCCAAGTTCACCCCTTTTTGTCCTTGCCACAGTCTAGTGAAGCTAAGTGTTTGTTTGGTTCAAGATGATGCAGTGAACTTCCTGGCTGAGTGATGATTTGAACCAGATTATGGAACCACCTCTCCAAGGAGTTTTCCCCAGCCTCCTCATTTTAGGAGAAAGTGGAAAATGGTTGTGATAGGACTGCATTTTATTAATTGACTCAAAGTCCTATGTAGTGATTTTTAATTCTGTATCTTTATGTATTTTATCTACATTGTCAGTCACATTGAATTCTTTAATGTGGTAAGGCAATGAATAAATATTTTAAATAAATATCTCCTTGGTCTAATGCTCAAAGCACTACAGCACCCTGATTTTAATAACAAATTGCACATTTTTGTCCCTCATTTAATCTAATGGGATTATGACATTCTGAATGAAGAATAACTTTTAAATTTAGAGACATCCTGCAACCCTTGTTTACATGGAAGATATGTAAGGCAAGTAGTTGTCACATGAAATTAACAAACACAGGCCAATCTAGATTCATATAATTTATATTCAGTCATAAAACTGCATCCCTCCCAACAATGACATCGTGAGGTAGAATCTTGGCTCCATTGATGTAAATGGCAAATGTCCAAGAAACTGGTCCAAACTTCCATCTCTGGCATCTGATTTTGCACTCCGGATTTTTACTTGCTGAAGCGGTTCCTTCTGACTGACGCTAAAATGAGCCATGTCACACATGTTCATCAGCTCATTCAGTACCTGAGATTGGGAAATCCAGGCATCTGTCAAACAGAACAGCCTTTGCATATCTATCTCCAGTACTATTCAACACCAGAAATCTATATATATTTGCTCCAAAAAGAAAGGGACAAGGGATAATATGTATTTTGTACCTATACAGTTAGTAGGTGGTATATTTTTCTGCCTCCTTTCTTGCACATAATGGCATATGAAAACTGAGGTCATGCCCTGATCAGTAGCCAAATGTAAATGGCAACTGTCTTCCCCATTACCACTGTGCATGTAGCTCTGATTTGCCAAGGAACACATCCAGCCCTGACCTGGATGCCCTAAGCTAGCTTGATCTTGTCAGATCTCAGAAACTAAGAAGGATCAACCCTGGTTAGTCTTTGGATGGGAGACCAACAAGGAAACCCTGGTTGCAACAATGCAAAGCCAGAAATGGCAAACCAACCACTTCTGAACATCTATAGCTCTGAAAACCTCATGAGTTGCTACCATGTCAGCTGAGGCTTGACAGCACTTGCTATCCATCCATGGAACACTGAAAGTCTTTCAAGAGAACCTAGGTTGCTATTTAGAAACGGCTGCATTATTATGTGTAATGTAACCAAAAACATAGCAAACAGCAGGCATCAAGGCAACACATTATAATTACTGTTCCAAAATTAATTAAAAAGTGTCTCTGTGTTTAAAGGAAGACAGGACTCAACACTGACAACTCAAGAGATGTCCAGAATGGAACATGCTTTTATTAGCATATTCAAAATGCATAACAATTATTTTGGCAGTAACAATTGGCATAAATTCAACAATGTACCAGTTCAAGTAATGTGAATGAATTTCTTTTAAAATACTGGCTTCATCAGCTGAACAGTGAACTTTAAACCTGTGTTATTTCAAATTAACAACAATGGGGCTTTCACAGAAGTCTTTTAAATGCATAACTGGCACATAGTTCATTTAGGATGGAATTAGAATTTTAGAAGATTCAATTAAATTAAATCTGTTGTCCAAATGGGTAGTAGAGATGCTTGGACCAAATCATAATGTCCTTATTGAATATTTTGTTTATGACCATCATGTTGGGAAAGCACTATGAAAATTTAGTAGAGACAACTTTATATCCATTGCAATTGCTATAATTAATTTTGCTACAAACGATAGGCATAATCTAGCCCAAGTTTTTTAAAGTCCTGCTTATTTCATCAGAATTGTGCTTACCTTTTCCACTGAAATTAATAGAATTTAACAGAACTAAAATGTGCATGTAATTTTGGTAGAATCATATTCTATGTAGAATACCAATGTCTAAACAGCAATGAGGACTGGGTATGGAAGTACAATCTAATAAATACTACAGAACATGCTAAGGAAGGTTAAACTGAGTTGCATTTTACCTGTACTGTCTAAATATATTTGCTTCACTAAGTGATCCTCTGTGCAATCTCAAATGTGAACACATATGCACACAATACAATACCAAACCTTTCAGAAGCCTTGCAGATAAAGACTCCTCTCCTGTTCCCAAGTGATTTCAGCACTCTATGCACAAGCTATAGTTAGAAGCATGTCTTCCCATGGACATACTGACCCTGTTGCAAAGAACCAAGTGCCTATAGTAGGGTAGGATGTATAACTACACAATCATGTGAAGAACAAAAAAGAAACAATACCATGTTGATCTATCTAGTCTCTCTGCAGCTGCACATCTATCAGATTATCAAATTTGCCTAGCAAGATGTTGGAGGAGAACTAGCTCAGGCAGGAGATTCTACAACATTGTTCTTCCTTTGGCCAAGTTTGAACTGATGTATGAATGAGGATGCCATGGACCTTGATTAGGTGCTCACCATATTTTAAGGATTTGAGACATCTCTATTGTCTTCAGATCTTACTAAATTAAGTTCAAAATTCAAATGAGGGAGACAATTACAGAAATACATAACCATTTATTTATTTCCTTCATAAATGCCCTCCCACCTTCCCAATGGTACACCAAAGCAGCTTATATCAGTCTCAGCATCTCCATTTTGTACTTTGTATTAATGTGCCTTCACTACTACGTTAATCAAATATTACGTAAAAGTCTGCATGAGAGATGCTACAAAGATCCAATATTTACCAAATTATTTTGAATGTCTGGCAAAAATACCCACTTAATAATACCTTTTAGATCCTAGCCTCAAGTTTTGCATCCAATCCAAATTCAGTCTATTTCCTCATGAACCTACCAGACCACTACAGTCAACTGCCAAGGCCCTGCACTGGGTGCTCCTGTCTCCTGAGATTAAGCAGGTGGCAATTCAGGACAGGGCCTTTTCTGTCATGGCACTGAAACTCTGGAACTTTCTCCCCAGAGAGACTCATCTGTCCCCTTGTTACCACCATCTTTTGCCAGGAGGGCAACATTTCTTTGTTTTGTTTGGCATTCTCTTGATCAGGGGTAGGGAACCTGCGGCCCGAGAGCCGCATGCGGCTCTTCTGCCCTTGCACTGCGGCTCCATGAGCCAAGCCGCTGGCCCCATCCTTACCCGCCCTGCAGGCAGCAGGGCGGGCATACCAACTGCCCGCAGCCGGTTGGGCTGCACCGCAGGCTTCCCCTCTCACCTGCCCCGTTGGAGCAGGGCGGGCGCTTTCCCGGCGGCCGGCAAGGCTGAGCCGCTGGCCCCATCCTTGCCTGCCCTCCAGGCAGCAGGGCGAACGCATCCATGCGCTTCTCAGAATGAGCGGAGTAAAAGGTTAAAAAGCCCAATATATACAGTGTAATCTTTATTTTAAATGTCAAAAATTATTTGCGGCTCCAAGTGTTTTCTTTTTCCATGGAAAACGGGTCCAAATGGCTCTTTGAGTGTTAAAGGTTCCCTACCCCTGCTCTTGATGATCCCTCATTCCATTCCTGTTGGTAATTATATTGTGTGTGTGTCTCTCTGTGTGTGTATTTTGCGCCAGTGGGTCTAGGGATGTGAAGTGGCTGCTGGGTCAGCCACCATAGAGCTGCACGGTACCCAGCCACCCAGGTACGTAACACACACACACACCTGTGGCACATTTGCCTCTTGCTCAGCGGGGTGGGCACACATGCCAGCACAGGATTGCACTGGCCTGAGAGTGAGATTCAAACCCCCCCCCCCTGGATTGGGCTGTAAATTTTATATTCATTAGTTTTAATTATATGAATTATGTGCAGTGGTGTACCTAGGCAAACTGGAGGCCTGGGCAAAACCTGAGTTTGATGCCCCCCCCATGGGCGGCCACCCTCTCCCACCGTGACCAAACCATTATTTTTCCACCAGGTCGTTTCAAAGTCACCATCACATTATAGAACATGCCTCAACTCACAAATCTGAACACAGCAATGGGCCATGCCACACAGCAGAAATATTTTTGAAAACATTTTCAAAATGCTTTCAAAATGTTTTATTGCTGCTATGAAAACATTTTATGGTGTTGTATCCAGTTCCCCCAGTTGGGGGAAACAGCATCAGTTTCAGTGTTATTTAAACTGGAATCCACCCCCAAACAGCATTATTTTCAGTGGTGTTTAAACTAGGGAGCCCAGATTCTCCTTTTAAATCCACCTTAAAGGGGGAATCTGGGGTCCCCAGTTTAAACAACATTGAAAGTGATGCTGTTTTGGGGTGGATTATCCCCCACCCTGAAACAGCATCACTTTCAATGTTTAAACTGGGGACCTCAGATTCTCCCTTTAAATCCATGCCAAAGGGGGTGGATTTAATAATAATAATAACCTTTATAAGGCATTGAGAGAATAAAAGAAAGAAAGAAAACAAGCATTGGCAGGAAGGGGGTGGATTTAAAAGGAAAATCTGGGGAAATTTAGGGGTTGCCTGATGTCAGGGGTGCAATTATTAAGATAGCAGCATCAATATTTTAGAGTATTTTCGTGAGACCCTACTGATGATACCACCCAGGTTTGGTGAAGTTTGGTTCAGGGGGTCCAAAGTTATGGACCCTCAAAGGTGTAGCCCCATCTCCTATTAGCTCCCATTGGAAAGAATGGGGGATGGGGGCACTCCCTAAACCAAACCTCACCAAACCTGGATGATATCATCAGGAGAGTCTCCTGAAAATCCCCTGAAATTTTGGTGCTGCTAGCCTAAAAACTGTGCCCTCTGCAGGCCAAAAACGGAAAAACACTGAAAATACAAAAAAACCCACAAACCAACCTGCAGTTTTTGCACCCCCCACAAGGGGCGCAACTGCCCACTTTGCCCAATGGGAGGAACACCTCTGATTATGTGTTTTTGTCTGCTTTGAATGGTTTCTAATGGTTTTTAAGATGAATTTTTATTTTGTATTTTTTTATCCTGATAGCTCCCTTGGTGGCCGTGACAAGAGTAAAAAGGCAGGGTATAATCTTTTTTTTCTTTTAAAAAATCTACGATTTCCTTAGAGGTTTGTAACCCTCAAACACTGCAATAATGTACGGAGCATCTATGAGAATTACATTAGACGCACTACTCATGCATAGGAATGTTAGCTAAGGCTTTCACTGCCTGAACCAGGTCTTTTCTGATTGCCCCTCCCCTATCTCCAGTAAGTACTGCAAAGAAATGAGCGTAGTGACAGTCACTTCACGTTGTCAAGTACATAACAGAATCTAAGCTTGTCCATTTTTTGCTAGTTTTGAGCCATACAGCAGCCAAAATCAGTGAAATGGTGATATGAACTTTCCAATATTTTTAAAGGCAGTTGTTGCTCAGGCCACAAATTCAGAGAGGAGCAAATGGTATGTGTTGTGTGAGTACCATTCTGCCCCTATCTGGCTGTGCTGATAAAAATCAGCCCCCATATCTTTATTAGCTTTGGAAAGAAACAAGATGTGCCCTTTAACATTTTTCTTTTACCATGAGTTTTGTTTCTAAATTAAAACACAACTGTACTTAACAAAATTTTCTGCCATGTGGTCTTTTAGTACCCTGTTTCCCCGAATATAAGACATCCCCAGAAAATAAGACATAGTAGAGGTTTTGCTGAAGTGCGAAATATAGGCATCCTCCGAAAGTAAGACGTAGCAAAGTTTTTGTTTGGAAGCATGCCCAAAGAACAGAACACAGAAAAATAAGACATCCCCTGAAAATAAGACATAGCGCATCTTTGGGAGCAAAAATTAATATAAGACACTGTCTTATTTTCGGGGAAACACGGTAGTATACATTTCCTTATTATGAGAACAACTAAGGCTTGAAAAGTGATTTTTAAAAAATCCTGAAAAAGAATAGCATTCTGTACATGCTAGCTTTTACTTAGAATATTCTATGGGTTTGAGAATTCAGGCATTACTTATTTGACTTCATGAATGGTTTGGGAAATAACAGTCTATTGTAGAGCTTTTTAAAAAGCTATTCTCTTTTAATTGCTTTTTCTATAACCTCCTTATTTTCTCAAAGTTTCTTGGAATTTTCTCTTTATATTGTGGCAGTGAGGCAGACTTCTGATAATACAGTGCCTAGTGTACCTCACACAGTAATTTTTCAGGTAATTTCCTCACAGAAAAGACCCAGCCCACATTTTTAGTCAAATGCTAGTCTGTAATTTACTTTTGGACAACAAATGAACAATTTAGTTTCACCTGAAATAAAAACAAATTTCCTTTTCTTTGGTTGATTTTTACGGTACTATTACAATATTATTCAACAGTGGGAGTATCATACATATTTGAATACCTTCCACAGATAAAGCATTTTGGGGTTGGAGGAGGAAGGTGAAGTCACACAAAATGAAATTCTGCCTCCGAGATAAAAATAACCTACATGAAAACAGCATTTCAGGAAAGGTAAATTATAAAGTCAGCATTTATCCAATCATTTTAAATACTATAATTACATAGTCTGTGCATCAAAAGACTTAAGAACTATTAAAAGGAAACATTTTAATTAAAGATATCTTTAAATTAAATTTCTATAACTGATAATAGATGCTTTCAGCAAATTTTAAATGTGTTTAAAAATATGAAAATCCATCTAACCTGTCCTGAATCTGTGTTGCATAAAATTTCTCTCCCTCTGCCATCCTCTCTGGTTGCAATCCTAAGGACACTTTGCTAAGAGTAAGTCCCACCTGTGAGTAGGCTTGTTTAGGAGTGCTTCCTGTGTAGCATTCTTTCCAACTCAGCAGACTCAATTGCTACAGAGATGCTCTTCAGTTCCCACAAACATCAAGGCAGAAGCAGTGCGACTTAAAATGATTGGCTGAGCCAGCCCAAAGCCTTGCTCTACTGTCCTTCAGTAATAATCTGTCCAAGGTACCTGGTGCTCCCATGAACTTCCAGTGCTTAGGCCTGGCTACTGTGCAAAAATGGTCATTACAGGCATTTTTTCGATACTGAAAGAATGAATAGTTAATTATCCAGAGAAATAAGAGATAACAGACGAGTCCCAGTGGCAACGGAATCCACAAACGAACCCTTTGGGGCTCAGTGTGAAAAAGGTTGTCTATGGAATATTTATTGATATACATGTCCACATCACTGGAATTATCACACCATGCCAGAAGGAAATAAGGGATTTTAAAACCACCAGAAAACTGTGGCAGCAACAACCAAGACAGTGTTTGTGATGACTCAATGGAATTAACAGACTGTTCCATTTTATAAGAAAAGGGATCAGTTAAGACCACAAATTTCAGTGCACACAGGTTGGGTTGGAGGTCCCCATCCTGTATCAAATGAAACACAGTTATGTGAGAGTTGAGGGTTCTTCTAGGTTCCGGCAGAAGTGTTGTCCAATTCTGAACAGGGCTTCATGGGCTTTAGTAGGCTGGATAAAGACCTTTAAAGGCCCTAAGCACTTAAAAGATTATGGTACTCCCATATGCTGTATATGTAATGCAAAATGAAAACAATAGCAGACCATTATATATACTCTTGTATCTTCACTGCAAGAAAGCAATGGAATAATAAGTGCTTCACTTCATACAAATAATGATATTTATTCACTTATATATATGGGGAGGCTAGATCCAAGCTGTGTATATCTTAATGTGTAACGTTAAGTTACTGCTGACCAATGAGGAAAAGAGTAATTTATTCACTGTATCACAATACATGAGAGACCCATGGTGCTTCAAGAATCCTGGGCTAATATTACCTAATTTTTTTCTACACATAGAAATAACCAGACCTTCTTGAACCCTCCTTGTGATTAATTAGAAAGCCTATCTTACATATTTTTCTCTCAGGTGTAGTAACCTTGTAAGACCTGACCATTAGGAACTGATAAGTAAATGCTTGGTTAAGCAAAAACAGCTTGATAGGCAGTGAAAAAGAATGATGATGCTGGATTTTGTGCAAGACACTTATGCTGTCATTTTACCTCAAAGGACCAAACAATACAAATCAGGAAATAATATCTTGAAATATCATAAATGAAGATTATTTTAAAAAAACACAGTCTGACTAAAATAGCTAAAGAAAAGGTTTCACCTTTGAAACTACAATTAAACTAAGAATTTTTAATAATATGTATACTAACCTAAACTGGCTCTCTTAATACTAGAAATAAAGGTACATTAAGATGCTAACCAATGCATAAAAATGGAAAAGCAATCTTAAATTTTATTTAATTACTTTAAGGAGTCTACAATTACCTAATGATTCCAATACGCTACAATTACTTTAAACACAGTCAAGAAGAGCCTAATGAACTTATGACAGTGTAAAATGTCTATATACTAATAGTGAATATGGCCAAATCTCAGGATACTTAAATCTGGATATTGGTGAAATTTTGCAAAATCTGGAGGTTGGAAAACCAAGGACTGGAAATAACTTCTGGATGACTTGATAGCACCTGACTTCCATGACTCAGCTAGGTCTAGCTGTTTGCTGCTTTTCAACAGCAGCCACTGTATGAAAGCTACTGTGGTGTAGCAGTTCGAGCATCAGAGTAGGGTCTGGGAGACCCAGGTTCAAATCCACATCTTGCTGTGGAAGCTCACTGGGTGATTATGGACCAGTAACACAGTTTCAACCTAACCTACATCATGGGTTGTTGTAAAGATAAAAAGGAAGAAAGAATAATGTAAGCTGCTTTGTTTCCCACAGTGGAGAAAGGTGAAGTATAAATGAAATAAGTAAATAACAAAAATAATAAATATAGCTGAAGATGGGAGGCAGATAAAAGTTAGGCTGATGGATGGCTGAGAAGGAAGGAATGAGGCAGGGAAATGGGAGAGAATATAGGGAAGGAAAGATGAAATAGTGTGAGGATGAAGATACGGAGGAAGGTGAACTGCCATCTCACAAGTTTTGAGGATTCTCTTCCATGCAAGGGGTCCTGGTCCAATGGCTGGCACCACACAACTGGGCCTCACTTTTCCTAAGCTGAGGATGCCAGGAGGAAGTTTCAGATGGAAGGACAGGTAAAAGTACATTGGCTGGTTTGAAGAACAGAGGGACCGAAGAATGGCATAATGCACTCTCCAAAAAACCTCATCTCCTTCAGGGGAATTGGGTTCTCAACCTCCAGGTGGGGGATAGAGATCATTAAGAATTACAACTGCTTTCCAAATGTCAAGAGATCAGTTCTCCTATTAAAAAATGGCTGCTTCGGAGGGTGCACTTTGGCATTATGAGCAACATTGAAAAAAAGTCCTAAAAGAGGGCTAAACTTCCTGCTTCTGCAGCTAGGTGTTCTAGGAAGGTCCCTTTTCATTAGGAGTTGGTTCAAAGAAAGGGGCTTGAGAAACCAAAGACTCCTCCAATTCAAGCACAGAATGTTCCCTATGCTGAGAATTCCTCTGCTCCTGCGTAGAATTATTAGAAGTATTAGTGTGGCATGGGGAAGCAGATTTCCTGTCTTTTTGCTTCTTGATTTTCTTGTGAAAGGGCTTATACTGTTTAGCAGACACAGGAACTTTCAAACTCAGTTTCTTTACTTTGCCTTATACAGTGGTACCTCGGTTTTCATTGCCTTCGGTTTTCATTGGTTTCAGTTTTCATCGATTTTTTCAGTGAAAAATTGGTCTCAGTTTTCATCAATTTGCCTTGGTTTTCATCGATTTGCAATAAGGTGCAGGGATTTGTGGAGAAAAATCACCCGGACAAAGCTGTTGCAGGCCGTGTCTGCAACTTGTTTAATGACAATGTCTTGCCCCATTTCAGACAAATCTTAAAGAAGCGTCAGAAACAGACCTCTTTGGACAGCTTTCTGGTGTGACACTGGTCCATTGGCTCTGAAGCTGGTCCTAGTATTATTGTTTGTTACTGATTTTAGCATTAAACACTATGTTTATTCACCCAAAATGTGTTTTTGGTATGTTTTTTGGAGGGCCTAGAACAGATTAATTGGATTTACATTGATTCCTATGGAAAAGTTTGCCTCGGTTTTCAACGGTTTTGGTATTCATCGATTCTTTTCGGATGGATTACCAATGAAAACCGAGGTTCCACTGTATCTCTTGAAATAATGCCTCTACAAGATAACCAGACTGACATGTGCTATCTCTCCTGACATTTGAGAATTTCCAGTGTAACACCTCCTCCTAAATGTAAGTTTAGAGATATGCTAACCCTGATGAGGCTGGCTGGGGGATTGGGGTGACCACTCAGAGGTTGCTTGTATGATTGAAGTTCCTTCATTTGCTGCCATAACTGGCCAGGTAACAGGCATAGGAACTACTTAAAAGGTGGATAATATTTTCCTGTTGCATGAGATAAGGAAAGGAATGTGTGGAGAAAATGGAGGAAGAATAGGGTGGGGCTTCTGTGTTATTTCTTCTGCAATGTATCTCCTAACTCTTGTTCCCTCACCCAAAAAGGGGGAGGGAAGGGAGCTGCACAACAAAGTGCATATTAGTTCCAATGCTGGGATGATGAGGAGGCAAGCAAGCCCCTACCAGAGACCTGGGTTAGAAGAAGCAGAAAGAGGGATCCCAACAACAAAAACAGTGTTAAAGGACAACACTTCTTTTCCAACTGGAGCTAATATAGCTCCCCTAACCCTAATTAAAGTGGACAGAGAGAAGGAGGAAAAGGAGATTTCCTTTACTACTAGAAGGAATCCAGCTAATTACTACCTAGGCTGACTCAAGAACTACATACCGGTATCTTTACTTTCTTGTTGAAAGTTCTAGTCTTGCTGAGACTCCTTTAGTCCATTCTTAAAATACTATACATTATTTTTGTTTTGCATGTATACAAGTGGTAACTTTTGACAAAACAGGAACTACCGATAATTTTGCTACACTACACAAAAAGAAATCCAAGTAAACAACAGCCTTGACGGCCTAGAAGGTGCCATAGTATTCCTGCATAACAGTCTAATAATTGGCATAAACATCCAATTAACTTGCTTCCTCCTCAGATTTTCACTGGCCAAGATGCATAGCGGTGTAGTGTGTTCAGTCATAATGATCCTCCATGAAGGCTCTAAATGTTGCCTTTGCGTTTTCAGTCATTATGCCAGCTGAAGTGGAGACAAGCCCATTGACAAATGAGAATGGCAATAATTTATTTTCTATCGATGGCCTGTGACAAATCATGTTGGAGCTATGGCTGCTTACTGTTGGGACTCCATGAAGGAAGGCAGTGATGGGCAGAGACAAAACCCTTCACAGTTCATTTAGTCCAAATGTAGCCACCTGGGTGGTGAATCGGTTCAACATACCATCCCAGGCATTCCTGCACAAAATTAGACCACTAACAGGCAAGCCATATAGGGGTTCCTCAAAGCATTAATCATAAAGGTTGAGCTGTTAACATGCAGATTTTAAAATTAAGAAACACAGAAATAATTAAATTATTAATGTCACACATTCTGGAATGTAATTACCATATATTATTCAAGGTACAGTAGAAGGCTAGCAAGAAAAATAATGAACTTTAAAGCACCAAGGTGAATTATTACCACCACAGAAAAGTCCCTAGGATTTTTATAAATATTAATTAGATCCAGCATTTATACAAACTTGAGCCCACCCCTTTGTCATACAAATTAAAACAGGTCAAATTAAATCTACTTTTCCTACCAATTCAAACGAAACTTCAAGTTTGTTTGTTTGTCTGTCTGAGGGAAAAAATGTTTGGTGATGAGTACGGTAATAACATTTTTTCCAGATATGATAAGTTTTTGCTGACTACGCTGCGTTTTCATTTTTTCCTTCCTTCAGTTAGCTTTTTTTTAAAAAAATCAGTTTACATTTCAAGTTTAGAAAACGTATTTTGCGTGTATGCTTACAAGTAACAGTCACTGAAGCATTCTGGCACCAAACATTTACAACGAAGGGCAATTCCTCTGTGAAAAGGGCAAATAGTGTCTTCTTTTGTTCAGTTTTTTTCTGAGCAACTCAACAATATTGTAAATATTCTGTTAAGTATTATAATGAAGTTTTTTTTAATTCCAACAGCAAGTACTTATACATAATTTCATCTTGAAAAAACATGTTAACTAGAGAGTTTAAAATGTTACATTTAAGGAAGGATATTTTCAAGTTATTCCTATTGGATGCACACTAAAATGCTATTTTTTAAAAAAAATTCTGGTCAGTTATTTGAAATAAATCATGTCTAACCTATGCAGACTCTTTAAAATATTAATTTTAATTCTGAGCAGTATAATCACGATATGTTTATGCTAATGAAAACAAAGTTTGTCAGGGTAAGTGTCTGACTTCCAATAATAGCCACAATTGTTCTCAAAATAATGAGGAACATTAAATCCTAATATAATAATAATAATCTGTTCCCACTTTTTAGTTAATTTCTAAACAATTAGACGTTTACCATAATTATTTGATGATTATTTTTTATTCAGTTTTGGGAGTTTATGTCCACATACTATTTTCTGGTCCCATGCAGTTTGTCTTTCCCCCCTTTGACTGGTTGGTTGGGTGTGGAGTCAAGAATTTGTTTCTGAGTCTCACGACTCCCTGGTTTGGGCCTTGTGTCACCTGGCACCTGAGGATTAAAGTTGCCATAAATTGTTCTGGGGAGGTATGAACATGTGGGACAATAATCATATGGAGCATCTACAAGGAAATCAGATGCATGAATCCAACTGTTGAGTATCTTCCATTTATTATGAACTTCATATTAAGGAAAGGGAGACCATGACCATCATGGTTTCAGAGAAAATACTTAATTGTACTAGTAGGAATTCAGATGACAGCGCTTTTCAGAGAAAGATGATGAGCCCAACTTTTTTTAACCAGTCTTTCCATTTTCCTAGCAAAGCAAAGAAAGCTGCCAAGTGACATAAAGAGAAGGCAAGCGCAGCAAAGGTTCAGCAACCCTTCATACTATCTCCACCTTTAAATAGAGAATAAATGACCTCCAGTATCTGAGCTCACTTGTGCAAGGTAAGCCCCACAGATATTATTGTAGATATTTTTGAAGCTACCAAATCACTGCCATGAAAACAGCAAGTCCTGGTGAAAAAAATGGCCATCAACTAGCACAAGCTGTAACTTCAGAGTTCTTCCTTAGGGCACTACAGTGGGCTTGTTGGAAGAACCCTAGGGAGACAACTTGATATCAGTAGGGATGACATCTGAACTTAAAAGTGTTGCCATACAAACCAATGCAGACAACAGCATCATACAGTCACTGCAGGAAGAGAAAGTGGATGCGAATATGCTGCTCCTCTCCCTGCATGATTGCCTAATCATCCAAAGGGGGGACTGACAGCCCCATACAAAGGGCCAGACGCCTGGATATGGTGCTGCAACCACTTGGCCCTACCATCCCCCCCAAAACACAAAACAGTCTCCCCACTGCCAGAAAGTTCCCATTGGGCTTAATAGACTTACACAACCAAAATGGTGGTATAAGTCCAAAGCCCCAGGTGCCTGCATAGCAGAGGCAATGGCCAGCATTGGCTCTTCCCCTGTCCACACCTCTGAACCACCCCCACTATGCTGGTGCCAGGGGCGCAGGAACGCTGGCGCAGCACTCTGCACCACGTTCGATACCTCCTCCACCAGGACAAGTGCTTCAGGGAGAGCAAATCCGCCAGCATGGCCCTGAACCACCTCCAGTGGTAGATTTCACCTCTTCTTTGGAAGGGACTGTGAGTGTAGGAAGCAGCTGTGCAAACCTTTTCACCCTTTGATCAGCAATATTTGGAAAGCAACTTCACAAATCAAGGAAGTAGGTGTATGTGTAGCCAGTTCCTCTGCATGACCACACATGACTGCACTTAGGCAGGAGATGGGGCCATCATGTTTTTACCTTTCAGTGTGCTTAGTGAACACATCTTACCCTATATAATTTTCTAATGTCATAATGACAAACCCTCTGCGCAAGTGCACCCATTGGCTGAGGGTGTGTGGTTGCACTCAAAATGGCCCTGCCAAGCTGCCCTCATGACAGCCACCCTCCCCCCATCCCAACAAATAACATCCCAGCAAAGAAGTGATGCCAAGCCGCTCTCTCGCTGGACCTCCCATCTGCCTCCCCATTCCCCCACCCCCCCATCCCAACAACTCTACCCTCCACAACCCCACCCTCCTGTCTAAAGCCCTGGTTCTGGACTCTCACTCCACCCCAGATCCTGACCAGTGGAGCAGGGGTGCCTCAACACCTGCTGCTTCGCTGGCCTGCATTGCAAACACATACTTTCCCCATTTGCAAAACCACTTCAGTATATGCAAACAACAATGACCCTAATCCGGATGTCCCAGGCTAGCCTGATCTCATCAGATCTCAGAAACTAAGCAGGATTGACCCTGACGAGTATTTGGATGGGAGACTTCCAAGGAATATCAAAGTCATGATGCAGAGGCAGGTAATGACAAAACATCTCCAAATGTCTTTTGCCTTGAAAACCTTACAGGGGTTACCACAAGTCAGCTGTAACTTGATGGCAAAAGAAGACGCAATAATAGGAACAGGGCTCATAATTACTGAACTGAAGACATGCATCCAAGGAAATAAAGTGACAGGCAGGCCCTAATTAGAGCAGAGAGTGCTGTCCAGTGGTGAGAATACAGAAGATTAATACATAAGAAAGACCCAAAAGAACAATATATAATACATATTTCTATTTGATGGCTTTTCCACTAGGAATGCCTAAGGAATGCCTAAAATGTCTTCTGTTACCTAAAAGTGACCCTACTGAGTCTTTATTTAATCTGAATCCCTGTAATCTGGTTGAGGTAAAAACAATGGTGGAATCACTAAATTATGGTGACTGGCAAGTCACCAGCATGACAACATTATTAAATAATTTGTGTGTCAGTTTACCCTAGTGGATAGTAATGTTTCTTTATTTACATATAAGGGAATGCTGTGAAAAATGCTTTTCCTCCATAAATAACCAATGGTTGTTGATTAGCACACTATTTACTCAAACACAAGTGAATTAAATATGCCATCTCTAATGCCAACATATATATGAAATAGCTATGTCATGTAGTAAGATTTATTTACGGTCTTTGACCAAAGCATTTACAATACAATTTAAAATAAACCAGTATAGACCCTTCTTAGCTAATATCAGATAACAATTAAAATAATACTCCTGCATATTTCAGCAGCCATTATAAGTTGGTCTTTATAATGGTGTTTCTCAGTATCTATTTAAAAAGTCACTTCACCCTATTTTTCATTGTTCTTCAAAATTCTTAAATTTAAACAAGTAAACCCAAAATCTTGCAACTGATGATATAATATTAGGGTCTGTTCCCTGGAGTAACCTTCTTAATATATATTTATTATTATGACCAGCAAATCTCTTTAATATCGGACCCAACATATCTTTACGAGGCTCTTCCAGCAAAGGACACCTGAAAAACATATGTTCCATTGTATCGATCTCTTTTAATGGACAATCACATAGCCTTTTTTCAAAGGGAATTTTCCTGTATCTTCCCTCCAAAACCCTAGAGGGGAGTGAGTCACTTCTAGCTAAAGTGAATGCTCTTCTCTTATTACTTCCTTCTAGAAAATATATATAGGGTGCTGGATCATTTTTGTATTTTAGGTGATCTGGAGAGGGATACTCTGAAAAAGCTGCTAAATCAGACTGACGCTCAATATCAAAAATTCTTTGCTTGATAAATGATTTCGCCCGTGCATGTCCCAGCTCTAGAACAGCCTGGGGGGATATACCCATCTTGTACAGAGAACTGACGACTGATTTAAGCCACCTAGATTGAAAATTATCCTGCAGCATTAAAGGAAAAAGACCCTGGGGATTGAAATGGCCTGACAACCATTTGTAGATGGAGAAGAGATGTATAGTAGCCTCTACCCTAATGAGCCCCGTTTCCAATCTAAGCCATGTGTTGGAAACACACTTTGGAACCTGCATTAAGGATCTTAAAAATCTAGATTGAACTCTTTCCAAAGTGCCAAACGAACGGTGAGAAGGTCCTAGGAAGGAACCATAAGTTAATTGGGGAATTAGTTTCGCTTTGTAAAGCTTGAGAGCTGCTGGAACATATGAGCCTCCACGGGTCTTGTGAAATTTTAGAATACTGTTTGCAGTTTTCTGTCCTTTTATAGCTTGTGCCTTATGGTGGAAATTTTTGGCACCGGAGGCCTGTATTGTTACCCCTAAATATGTAAATCTGGTAACTTGATCTATTTTATTACCCTGGATTTGCCATTTTCTCATCTTTGGTCTTTTCCCAGACACAAGAATTTTAGTTTTTTGGAAATTTATTTCTAATTTTTTCTTCTATAAAATAGCTGGACAATTCCAAAAGGGCTCTTTTCATTCCGTTAAATGTTCTTGACAGGATTACCATGTCATCGGCATATAACAGAACCGGGATATGGTGATTTGCCACTTTTGGGGGGTGGAATCTTACATTTTTCAGAGCATTTACTATATTATTTAGGTAGAAAGCAAACAATAGTGGAGCAAGCATACAACCTTGTCTCACCCCCCTGTGTGTTCTTACAGGCTCAGTCACGTGACCTTCACGACTGCATCTGACTCTAAGAAAGGTGTCCTTATAGAAAATTTTCATGAGACTCAACAATCGCTTATCTATAGACGTGTTTTGGAGTTTATACCATAATCTTTCTCTAGATACAGTATCGAAAGCAGATCTCAAGTCTAAAAATGCTGCATACAGGGTTGTGTCTTTCTTTGACCCATACTTCTTCAGAAGATGTTGCACCACCAAACAATATATCGCTTCATTGACTTACTGCTTTGTAGATTCACCTCAAAACCCCCACATTAAATGACAAAAATGAGAGGCGAGGGATGCAAAGGGGGAAATTGGGCGGTGGCACAGAGGCATGGAAAATAGCAGTGGGAATGATAAAATGTCATAAATTTGACAGCACTGAGATGGAAGCCAGCTTGAAAACATTTCAGACAAAATAATTATTTTATTTTTTTTTAAAGAGAAAAAGCTGCTTGGAAACATTTCAGGAACAAAGAAGGAAAAAATGATCAGAACTCCAGGGAAGAAATGTTTTATTTCCTGCCTGAAAATGTTTTAATTGGTGTGTGAGGAAAGGGCCACTGTCTCTCCCTCCCCTTCTGCTCTGTTTGTGCTGTGATTCTTTTATTAGGGCTTGGAGCCACTCATTGGACCCAAAAAACGTTAGAACTATGTTTTTCTATTCCCGCTTTGAGTGAGTTGGGGCTTAGTAAAACTTGTATTTAGATAAAACAGCAGCCTGAATTACTTGGCTGGGAATATTTATAACCATTGCCAGGCAAATTTGTTTGTCATTGATTTGGGGCTTTATGCCCTCAACTCCTTTCCCAAAAAATAAGTATCCTCCTCAACGTTTCCTTACATCGCCATTTTTCCTTCTTGGCACACTTTAATGCACTACTAATTTTAGACTTACATGATAGGTTTTCTAGCTTCCCACATGGGTAAAGGGTACATCTATGTCGACTTCAAGTCCCTGGAAGCCTAACACACCTTTTATTTTTATGCAAACTGTATGGTAGTTTAAGAGCTCTCCCTTTCTTAGGACATTTTCAAAGACAGTTCAAATTGTTATCATATACTTACAGCCCCATTCAAGGGGAGGGGGCAGATCTGCCTGTGGGAGGATTTGCCAGCTCCTGGAGCCCTTCCTGATGCTGGGACTCTGACGCAGACACGGCACCAGCTGCCACCAATGTAGTGGGGGTGGGCCGGGACATGGTTGGGAGGAACCAATTTTGGCCTCTTCCCAACAGTTAGCCCTGTTAATGCTGGTGGTCAGAGCTTTAGACTTATGCCACCAAAAAGGTAGCAAAAATCTATTAAGCCCAATGGGGGCTTCTTGGTGGCAGGGAGGCTTTTTTGCTTTTCAAGCCTCCTTATGCCACTGGCAAGCCTCTAGGGGGGGTGGCAGTGCAGGGTGGCCGCGGCACTGCAGCTGGCCCCCTGGCCTCTTGGTTGGGGCTGTTAATAAATGAAATTTGACCACCTTGGATATTGGCAAATATATTTCAACTGTTCTGAAAATTGAAACCATTCTTAAAATTCAAACCAAAAAAAATCAAACCATTCAGCATTACAATAATCAAAAAGGAAGTAAGCAAGCCTTTATTGGGATAGACAACAGTACAACAGTAATAAAAAAGAGATTAAAACAGATTAAAAAGCATATACAATACAGGTCGAAGGAAATCTACTGGCGTTTAGTAATTTCCAGGAGAAAGTCTGCCACTATCGTACAGAGAGAAGGATCAGGGTTGTCCAACAAGTAGTGTAATCTAATTAAATCGGGGAGATGGGGTAAATGTAAAGGAGTAAGATTCACATACTTGGATCTAATTTCCTTGAATCTGAGACAGTGTAGTAATTGGTGGGCCAGAGATTCAACTGAGCCATTGTTACATGGGCACAATCTTTTAGCCTTTTCTTGCTTATTAAATCTGCCATGTAACAAGGCAGAAGGCATAACATTAAACCTGGCAAGCATTATGGCTCTCCTTTGAACAGGGTTTATTAAGCAATACAGGTAGTGTGCCAAGTTCAAATGGGAGAGAAAAATACAGGGGGGAGCACGTTTTCTTGGCTGCGGTGCAATAATCAAAAAGCAATCCTTTTGATTTTCTGTGATTTTTAATCTATAGTATTTTAAAATATGGTACATATTTTTTCTTTTAAATTCAAGAATAGCATTCTGTTCTCTTTTTTAATTTTTTTTTGTCTAAAAGCCAGTTTGCTATGCTGACCTCTCTAAAAAAAATGTAAGCATGTCAGTTCTAACAAAAAACACACCAAGCTTCAGTTTAGGAGAAGAAAAACATTCCAGTTGCATTTATGCTCCACAAACTATGGAAATTGTCAAGCTGACACCTTAAGTTCTGGACCATAGTACTGACACTGAGCAGTTTTAACATTTTCGGCTTGCTGACTATGCGGCTATACTCTTTCTTTTCTTTTCTTTTTTCATCTTTGTTCCTAATTGATATCCATATCTTCTAATGGGCATTCCATGTCATTAATGCAATGTGTACAAGAAAACAATTTTTGATTAATATGTCTCCATGTTAATTGCAGCATGCCAAAACTCTAGAAGTCAATTATTTTACCATGGATTTCCCTCTTGAAATTTGGCCCGATAGCATGCCTCTCTGGGTAGATTCTTCATGCTAAATATCACACTGATGACAAATCATCTGGATTTTATGATGAATGGACTTTTCAGGCATTATAACAACGTAACACTGAGCAACCAACCAAGCTATCCAATCTTGCAGCAACATTTTACTATGTATTAAAACTATGCATGAACAAAAATAAGATTATTTTTCGAGGAGTGGCTATACACAAAAATAGCTCATATAACAGAGAAGCAATAAGCAATTTATTCTCTTACTTCAATCTTTAGTCTAACCATAAATTGGTCAATAAAACTGCATGCATTACAAAATACAATAAATAAAATGTTCATAGGAAACAAATGTGAATTTTTTGCACTGTTTCAGCTTATTGACAATGAATTGATGACTGCCAGTTTTATTTAGTACATCTGCTAAAAGGATTTAGCAGACTCATAAATGTCTGCATTTCTAGAGAAATTTACAATTAAATAGCCTGTTATAACCATCAGAATCCTTCCAATGCACAATGCTGAGAGCTTCTGTGTACTCAGTAGGATTTGGTTAGAGGTTCCTCATCCAGTGCAGCACCAAGCACACAGAAAAAGAGGGAATCCTCTGGAGGAGGTTCTGATGCATCTGAATAAATTGCAGAACTAGTGAAAGCCCAAATATTTAGGCCTGTGACCAGGAACCCTTTCAATTCTAACTAACATATCTAGATTTAGCAGTAAACGTTTTAAAACAGAGAATATTTTCATGGAGCCTGTGAAGACTTTTATAGTACTTCTTTCCTCACGTGTATGATTTCTAACATGCCGGTAAGCGGTAGACCTTTACAGAATGGTACACTTATCACTGACTACACATTTCACATGTGATTTAAAAGGCACTAGGTTCCATCTATTTGCCATATAAAACTCCACAGATTTTGGAACTTCCTGTACTTTCACGTGGATATAACATCACTCTGAAGTTTATTAGGAGAAAAAGAAAGGAATGAAAAGTAGAAAACATTCAGTTGTATAGGACAAGGACACCAGCATAAAATGACACATCCCCCCAAATGTCAGATCAATAAAATATATCCAACCATGCCTTTTGGAGAAAAGGTAATTGCCCTATGTGTTTACAATTTCTTAAATACTTTACTTTGCCAAAATTAAAGGCCATTATAATAATCTGTAGGTTGAATTAAGTTTCAGGAGTAACCTGCAAGTTGTATACTCTAAGCATGTTTTATTTAGCATATTTAATAGATGTAAAAGCTCGCAAGTGATGATATAAAGGATAATTTACGCTTGCAATGCATTTTTGTCCAATTAATAGATTGCCTGTGTGTTGCATATTTTGCATGACAAAAGAGCAGAATATTAAACTGCCATTCATAATGAAAATGCACTTTGCAAATTGGAAGTGCCGAAACAGAAATTTTTCACCCTGTTTAGGAAATAAACAGTCCTTAACCAATTAAACTGCATTGTAATAATTCCATGATTTATTGCAAGTTGTTTAACTTTCAAAACTTGGCTAACCCATATTAAGGTCACAATCCATCATGTCTTGCTTGGAAAGCCAGCAAATAATGGCTGTTGTATTAGCTGCTTTTGATGATCGTATGAAAGAAGTATTAGCACTTGTCAACAAAACTGCTTACAACATAACATTAGCATGCATGGGCTGCTGTACCTATTTATTATTCTGGCAGCTTCACACATATTGTTACAAGCTTATAAAACATTTTGTCGGGTGGAAACCGAATGTACACTGTTTGATTTTCTGATAGACTGGCAGCATAAATGTCTGGGCTGACTTAGTTTAGTTTAAGTGTAAATAGAGACACAAATTCTTCAACCTGTTCTCTTATTGATACTGAAAAGTGCTGAATTATTCAGTATCCAACTCTTCTGTTTGTGTCTATCACAGTTATCAATTACCCATCAGTCTACTTGTCAAAACAGAATGGATTAATCTGGTTCAAAACAAGACAAATAAATGGATACTATAACAAGGGTACAGGGTTGCCAAACTGTCAAAGGGAAATCCAGGCAATGACATTTGTCGTCAGGAGTGGGATATTTGGCTTAAGTGAGCAAATGATTCTCCTTTACGAGCCAAGAATGTACTTAGCTTACTGTAAGCAAATTAATCTGCCTACTTTGACTACTAATGCCTTGCCAATATTCATAATATAATAGTTACTATAAGTTTCTGTTATGTGGCTGAGCTGTTTTTATGCTCTAACCCCAGTTATGTGCTTCAAATCATAAAAATGAAGTGCATTAATATGTAATCAGTGTAAATGAAATTAAAATTACTTGGACCAGTTTTTAGGTTTCAGGGGACAGAAATCAAAGTTTTATTTTATGCATACAGGAAGGAGGAAACCATCCAATCCAACATGTAGCTATTCAAGTCTGACCTGCCAATTCTCTGCAACTGTACATTACTGCTAAAACATTCTCAAGCTAAAGCCATCTAATCTGATTTCTGAAGGTAAAAATCAGTAATATGACAATCAATTTGATAGAGAGGTGAAAGCCTAGATTTGGATTTATACAAAGGATTTGTATAGGCCCTTTCCACACTAGACTCTTTCCACACTACAGGTTTACTCTAGATTAATTATTTGAGGCTGCTCCATATTCTACAAGTTTTCTACACTGTCAAGCCCTGTAGCATGGATTAGTTTTGCTCACTTTCTAATTTGCGCCACATCTGGCCGTTTACCCCACTTTTTTCCTGCCCCTGGATGTTTAAAAAACCCTGGTTTAACTCCAGATGTGCCCGACTAGTGTGTAAAACTTTTGTGGCTGCTCCACTTTCAAGGTGCCCGCCTAAGCTGTGACGCAATTCAACCCAGCCAATCGGAAGGCACTACTGAATTGGAGTTGTGCGCGCAGATTTGTAGGTTTTGATTTGCTCTCACTCGCCTTTTACTGCTCCTTGCAGCTGTTCATGCTTTCCATTATCTCTCCGTAGCACTTATTGGATCGGCAAGAAGGGAACACGGCTCATTGTTATGCCGTTTACTTGGGGGAGGCTGTCCATAAGAGGCAGAGAGCCCCCACTTTTGATGCAACCAGCATGTACTTTGGAGATGCTCTTGTAGAAGGAAAGGGATTCTCTGCTACAGTGGAGGGGTGGGGGCTATCCAGGGGCATAACGAGGCAAACTGGAGCCCTGGGCAAATTTTTGGGATGTTCCTGCAGGGGGCGCATTTTTGGACATATCGGCACCAAAATTTCAGGGTATCATCTGGAGACAGTTCTTATGACACCCCCCAAGTTTGGTGCAGTTTGGTCCAGGGGGACCAAAGTTATGGACCCTCAAAAGGGTAGCCCCATCTCCTATTAGCTCCCATTGGAAATAATGGGGGATGGGGGCACCCCTTTGAGGGTCCATAACTTTGGTCCCCCTGAACCAAGCCTCACCAAACTTGGGGGGGTATCATCAGGGCAGTCTCCCGATGAGACCCTGAATGTTTTGAGACCGTGCCTTCAGAAATGTGCCCCCCAGACAGCCCCCCCTTTGGATGCAACCAGCCTGTACTTTGGAGATGCTCATCTAGAGGGGGGGAGGAGGAGGTTCCAGGCATGACGAGCTGGGGGCTGGAATAGAAGGAAGAGTAGATCAGAATCACCAAGATAGTTAATAACCCCAGTGAAGTGAGAATACTATAGTTTGTTTTTAAAGTGCAGGCACCAGCTCTGTATTCTGTTGTGCAACTCTGTATTCTGTTATTTTCATTAGTCTTGGAGCAGACAGAATTTCATCTCAGAAAAAAAATAGCCAGGTCCTTGTTGCTTTTTCAAAAGACACATTCCAACCAACGATGTCTTGTGCTCAGTTATGGAGAGCCACTCCATTGTAAATGAAAAAGAACTGTATACATGCTTTTGGGTTGCCAACAGATCTGCTGGAAAATGTCCTTTTTTAAAAAAAGTCAAGGCTTAATGTGTGAGAATGCGGAGCACAAGCGCACGATTGGCAATTGGAAGGAAGGTTTCTGAGATCTCGTTATACCCCCACGAGAAAGCACGAGATAATGGTAGCCAATAAAAAGACAGGAGTGTCATCTTCTTGTTGCCACATCCTTACTGGCTGGCAACTTACGTTCGAAAGTACCACGCCCTGCATCTCGGCTGCCGCGGTACCTATTGTTTTCAATCAAGACATCCATGGCAATCGAGGGCAACAGCATTTTTTGGTAGTGTGGAAATGTCGGCTTTCTTGAATCCGATGCAGGACTGGATACCTTCCATAGAATGTAGGTGAGGTGTGGAAGAAAAAACCTACATAAAAAAACTTCAGGTGCTGCTCCACGTAGCATTAATCCACATCTATTTTACATTTTCTGCCAGTGCAGAAAGGGCCCTAATGCAAAACCAGTGTATCAGTTCCATACAGATTCTTTTGAACTCTGCATACTTAGGAGTGTCCAGCAGATTACAGATTTTCTACAGATTTTCTGCTGTAAAAAAAAATTCCAAGCACTTACTCGTTTTCACAGAAGTTCTAGTTCAACCAGAAATGAAACTTGTCATTTAACAAACTGCCGAGTCAAAACAAACAAAATATCTTGGATGCAAAGTTCATGCTGTAGCATTCTTACAATACTTCCTAACATCCCTCTAAATAGAAGGGCATCACTGATGATAATTGGCCATGCTGGCAAGGGCTGATGGGAATTGTAGTCCATAACATATGGAGTGCCATAGGTTCGCCACCACGGCCCTAGGGGCTTACCTCAGTTGTCCAAGTGGAAAATTAGTCCTGTGTGCTGAACCCTTCACTGTTTGGGGCCACAAGGGGGTGGAGTATGTAGCTTGATAGTTGGGATTAAGGTTTTTAGAAATTTGCAAGTGGAACCCTGCAAGGACTTGCAGAATGCATCTCATTTTCCCCACTCCCACTATTTCCTCTTTCCCTTTCCTAAAAGCCTCTATAGTCTTAGGTTTGGTGATTCAGTAAACCCATTAAAGGTTTTTCTTTTGCTGGTTTATTTTTGCAGGTTTTTCTTTTACTGATTAAAAAAAGGGTATATTCAAAAAGCCAGATACACCTGAGGCTTGGAAGTGAGGGGGACTTGGAAGGCGGGGGGGGGGGGAGGGAGAGAGACATTTGTCCCCCACCATACTTGCCCAGCCGTATCAGGCTTGGAAAGAATGGGTGGAGGAAGGGACAGCCAGATCCATCATGGCTTGGAAAGCTTGCTCAGCGAGCCACAGAGGATCTGTTCCCCATTCGTGCTTTTCAAGACCATTTGGCGCTTGAAGAACGCTGGCAAAGGCAGTTCTCTCCCCTTCATTGCTGTTTCCCAAGGTGGGGGGAAAACTGAAAAATTTCAGATTTGGGTTTTAAAAAATCTGAATATTTTCAATAATAGCTGAAAAATTCCAGTTTTACAGAAAATTTCTAGGTTAAAAAAACCCAAACCAAAAATTTACCAATTATTTACCAGTTTACCGCTGTGGAATAAAACAAAGTTTTACATTAAATAAATTCTAATCAAGTTAGCCATTATTTTGTTGCTTATCATTCAAATGCAGTACACTCCATCTTCCAGCACAATCTTAAACAAATAACGTATCTATAGTTGATGTAAATGTCTTCACTGTACAGTAATTTGTCTGTACAATCATCTTCTTGACTTAATGACCAATTATTTGAATTGATTCCAGGATTCAAATATTTGCTTAAGAGAAATTAGTTTTGATCACAATAGCTGTTCAAATACACCATGTATACTTTGTTTTCGTTTTCACTGCATTTCCATGGGGTGGGGAGGAACTGACAGTTTCTGCTCCTTGTGACAAAATAGTTATCTTAGCTTTTTCCACCTTACCTGGGAGAAATTTACTTTCTTTTTAACCTTCCAGTTTTTCTCTTCCAGTAGTACTGGCATAATACCTTGGAATGCTATAATTCAAAATACAAAAACCAGAATGCAGACAGGAATTTCAGAAAAAAACTGGATGTACATATAAGTGCGAATGAAGCAACCTATTAATGTTGTTGTGGCGACTGCCAAGGCATTATAAAGTATCCAGAAAGCTACCCTGATTTGCTGAATGGAAGTTCCCTGATGTTAGTTACATTTACACTTACAGTGTGCTTACACATTCACTTTTGCTCTCTTTCAAAAGAATCTTTACAAATAAATGTGAATGATAACTCATACATTGCTATAATATACATTCACCTGAGATCATCTGCAACATAATTAAATATTTTGAACATACTTTTTTTACTTTAAGGATTCTTTTTAAAAGGTCACTGTAATTTATGAGAATATCTTCATTCAAATCCAAATCAGCTGAAGATCAACAGACTACTGGCAATCCAATCCAAAAAGGTGTTTGGAGGCACAGCCACCGAGAAAACAAACAAACAAACAAACAAACAAATAGAACAGTCAGCCAGTGGAAAGCCCCATTGGGGGAGATGGCTCATGCCATCTTTTTTGGTGGTATAAGTCTGTGCCCTGAAAAGGGAAATAGTTCCTGGGCCAAAGGAGCACTAGAAGCCCCTGGGGATGCCTCCAGTACACTACCATTTATGCTGATGTGAGTTCCTGCAGTAGTAGTAGTAGTAGTAGTAGTAGTAGTAGTAGTAGTAGTAGAAGAGGAGGAGGAGGAGGAGGAGGAGGAGGAGGAGGAGGAGTTTGGATTTCTATCCCCCCTTTCTCTCCTGCAGGAGACTCAAAGGGGCTTACAATATCCTTGCCCTTCCCCCCTCACAACAAACACCCTGTGAGGTGGGTGGGGCTGAGAGAGCTCTGAAAAGCTGTGACTAGCTCAAGGTCACCCAGATGGCATGTGTGGGAGTGCACAGGCTAATCTGAATTCCCCAGATAAGCCTCCACAACTCAAGCGTGAATCAAACGTGGTTCCTCCAGATCAGAGTGCACCTGCTCTTAGCCGCTACGCCATTGCTGCTCCTGCTGTAGAGGGGCAGAGGTGCACACAACAGCTTCTGGGTTTGGGTGCCATGCAGTTGTGCAGCACCCTGCTGCAGGCATAATGCTCCTCCACCAGCGTATTTGCTCCCTATGCCAGCAGTGGCCACTTCGAAGGCTCCATTCACTCCCCCCTTTGGATAACACTTTTAATCAACTATTTGTGTTTTACTCTCTTTTGATGTTTACCACTTCCATACTTACAACACTGCTTGCTACAACAATGCAAACAGAGCTATCGTTTTTGTGGTAGAAGTCAGAATCCTGTTCCTCTTGTGACCTTTTAATTCTACCGAATACCCATTTTTGTGACAGTATCTTGTTTGAACAAGCTTGCACTGCACCCATGTATATGGTGGCCAAAAGTGGCTTTTGGATCATGTACATTCAAGCCATTCTCCTTTATTAAATTGGTCTGAACATGTCAGTCTCATCTTTGCCAAAATCTGAGTCACATTAGTGATGCTATATCTACTATATATAGTCATTTCTGAGATCTAGTAGAGTTTGGTACTAGACTAAGATGTGTTCTTACCTTAAGTAAAATCAAAATATAATACACCTCTCTCTAGTTCAAGCACCCTTCTCAACATAAAATTAGAGTAAGGAAACTGTGCCCCTCTTTGGAATCAATTGCCTTAAGTAGAAAAAGAAGAGTTTGGATTTGTACCTTGCTTTTCTCAGACGTATGGAGTCTCAAAGCAGTTTACAAATTCCTTCCCTTCCTCTCCCCTCAACAGACACCTTGTGAGGTAGATGAGAGTTCTGAGAGAACTGTGACTAGCTCAGGGGTCACCCAGCAGGGCTTCATGTATAAGAGTGGGGAAACAAATGCAGTTCACCAAATTAGAGTCCACCACTCATGTGGAGGAGTTAGGAATCAAACTTGGTTCTCCAATTTAGAGTCCACCTGCTCTTAACCATTTCGACAAGCTGGCTCTCAGTGTGAAGTAATTCCTTCACACTGCCCTGATAGGGCAACACAACCATACTCTATCTCATTCTGGATTGCCGCTTTAGGACCTTACTGTGATATGCAAGTAGAGTTGCCTTGCATTCTACCCTATGATCTTACTTAACAACTTCACAAGTATAGATGGTTAGTCTTTGCAAAACTATCTTCTTTCTTAAAAACTGTTTATCTGTAACAATGAAAATGAAAATTAATGATGGATAATAATAATAAATTCTGGATGAACTGAACTGTTGAAAATGTCCCTGTCACTGATGGCAGACTGACCCAACTCCACAAAAATAAATGGATAAAATCCATTGAGCACATTTTTAAAGTTTCTAATTATGTCAAAAAGAATTGCTCAGGGCAGCATAGCAATATTTGGTTGTCCTCTGTATAACAAGTCTGCCAAAAAATTAATATTTACAAAAGGTGCTGTGGGGTTAACTCATGTCAGTACTATCCATTTTTTTAATGAGAATTGTTATAATATGTTAGATTTACTAATTTTAGATTTCCTAACTTTAAAAGTGTTGAATTTACTTCTCAAATTATCCAAATGACTGCCAATTTGAAGTAATGGAGAAAAAGATTAATATGAACAGAAACCCACTGTAAGTTGTAACCTTTCTGTCTTTTCTTGGGATACAGTACTGATTGCTTGCAGATAGTCAGCAGAGCAGCGCCCTAATGTTCCTATGAATGTAGACTAGCCTGATAAGCCCTACCTTCCCTTCCTACAATTTACCCTTTCCTTCAGTACCTCTCATGCCTCCACTGTGTTATCTTGCCACTGTATCTAGCATAGATTATGCTGTTTAACTTTGAAGTAAATGTGACAATTCTTCAAGAACTTAACAAACTGTAAGATCTTCAGTACATGTATTTAGGAAATTAATTTTGTTGTTTTTGTGTACTTTGAACTGAAACTTCCCCAGTCTACACTTTACCGCCAGCAAGCTGGGTACTCATTTTACTGACCTCAAAAGGATGGAAGTCTGAATCGACTTTGAGGCTTCGGAATCAAACTCAGGTCATGAACAGAGCTTTGACTACAGTACCACAGCTTACCACTCTGCACCACAGGACTCATAACCTACCTCCAGAATAAAATTGTAAAAATAAGAAATAATCATAAAATAATATGTATTTTATATATTGTATTTGATTTCGTTTATACCCTCTCATTTCTATACTGCTTGCAGAGGGGACTATCTTTATCTTAATCCTTTTTTGTTTGTTAATTACTTTGTGAGCCATCTCGAGAAGTTCTTTTAAGAGGTAACATATAATTTTTAAAATATTAAACATTTAAAACTTTTATGTTATGTGACAGTTTGCAGCTGCCTCTCCAAGCAGCAGCAACAGATGATGTCCATTGGCCAAATATTAAATGTTACTTCATAATACAATAATACAATGAAATACAGCTAGCTGTGAATACTTAGCACCCCTTTGCACAAAAATGTAGGAAGGCCCATTTGTATCTATTAAGTAAAATGGCTCTCTTTTAAATGGAAAAATTAAAAGGAATTCTATTCTCAGGAAAAAAAATTTCTTGCTCGGAGCAGAGAAAAAATAATTTTAAAATCTGTCTTAGTTCCCATTTAGGTTCATTGGACTTTTTATCTCTATGATTTGGTTTCCGTTAAGTCACTGATTTAAAAATTTGATAACTGGTTCATAATTATTACCTGGTTTCAAAATGGCTCACGTTATATAGAACAGTAAGAGGGTAACACTTTTACAAATGCCATGTAACTTCTATAAAATTAATGTATGATCAATATTTAAAGAGAAAAGTTTACATTTTTAAAACATGCAGTTTGCCTGCACTAATGCCAGATCCTTAAGAACTCTGTCAGTGATATTTGACAACTCAGTGAACAGAATGAATTTCAGTTCCCATTTTTTTGTACACTGTATAGCATGGCAGTGGCAGAAACAGAAATGTAATTTTAATTTGTTTCATGCAATTTTGTCCTCTCCAAGCAATCAAGATGAGTAAAATGCCTCTTTATAAATCTGCAGTACAGCCACATTTATCATACTGTATACAGCATTCGTCAAAATATTTTCTATCTCCAAACAGAACAGAAAGACAGTGCAGATTGTTGAAACAGAAGGGCCACTGTGTCCAGTGAAATCTACTTTGCAATAAGTGTGCATAGGATTGTAGACTAGACGAAAGCCACAAAATCAATTATATATTTAAAATATTTATAGAACTGCTATCTCCTGATCAGGTAGGGAGAAACCCAAGCAGGGGCGTACTGCCTATAGGGACATGGGATAACCCATGCACCTAACCTCTCCTGTGAAATGGCAGTAACCTCTCCTGTGAAATGGCAACCTCCTCCCTGCACCTAACCTCTCCTGTGAAATGGCACCCCAGTCGGTGCCCAGGGACTTCCCCTGTGCTGGGGAGCCGCTCGTCAGCGCCCAAGGCCAGACCCAGCCGCCTGGCTGGGAGGCCTCTCCACTGCTGGGAGATCATGCCAGCGTCCAATACCGGGCCCAGCTGTGCAGCCAGGCGGTCTCTCCCCTGCCAGGGGATTGTGCCAGTGCCTGAGGCCAGGCCCAGCCGTGTGGCAGAAAGGCCTATCCCCCACCAGGGGATCGCACTGGTGTGCCGTCATCCACTCTATTGTCCTTCCGACTGGTCTTCCCATCCTTATGCAGGCCCTCGGGGCCGCTGTTAATGAAATTCTCTCCCTCCTTGATTTCATAAAGAATAGCTATCCAATCCTCCAGCCTCTGAACCATCTTCACCATGAGTCCTATCGGTTTACACTTTGACATGCACCAAAAGTGTAATTATTCACAGGTAATAGATAGATAAGAAAATGTGAAGTTGTAATTATGTGTTAAGTGATAGCAAGTTGCTTCTGATGGGATTTAAATAATTTAACAACCAGTTCCAGTGGTGGGATTCAAATAATTTAACAAGTGGTTATTTACAAGCACCATTTTAACAACCAGTTCTGCCAAAGTGGTGTGAACCTGCTGAATCTCACCACTGCTGACTCACTGTGACCCTATGAATCAATGACCTCCAAAATGTCCTTCTTAACAGCCTTGCTCAGGTCTTGAATCTGGGGGCTATGGCTTCCTTTATAGAGTCAATCCCACAGCCTTAATTTAGACATTTCAGCTTCTAAGGGCAGTTTAGGCTTGATTTGATCTAGAACCCACTTTTTTGTACTTTTTGGTGACCTACAGTATCTTTAACACTGTCTTCCAATACTATATTTCAAAGGAATCTACTTTCTTCCTGTCAGTTTTCGTTATTGTCCAACTCACACACCCATACATAGTAATGGGGAATATTCTGGGATGGATTTGACTTGATCTTGGTTGTCAGTGACACATCTTTCACTTAATAATCTTTTCTAGTTCCTTCATGAAACAAAATTTGGTTTCTTCTGATATTCTCTCTTTTGTTTCAATAAGCACCATAAATTTGCAATATGATCTCTAGTGCCTCTTCCTCTTCTGAATACAACTTGAACAGGCATTTCTCATTCCATCTATGGTAACAGCCTTTGTTGTAAGATTTGTTCATTAACAATTCACAAATTATGCTATAATTTAAGAGAGATGTTGATTATATATGTATATTAGAATGGAAGCTCAAGTCACACATGTTGCTCACCTCATTTTTTGCCAGCTTTGCCAGGTGAGGCTATTGGCACCTGACCTGTCCCAAACTGATCTAGAAACAGTGCTCTATGCAACAGTCACCTATAGGGTAGATTATTGTGACTTGCTCTACACAGGGCTACCCTTGGGCTTGCGCTAGAAACTCAGCTGGTGCAAAATGTCACAGCACAGGTCCTCACCAGGACTCTGTGGCAGGCACACATTCAACCGGTGCTCCACCAGCTGCATTGGCTCTGAGTGGAGTAAGTCCATGCCAACAAAAGAGGGCATTGCCAGACTGAAGTGGCTCAGGAAGGTGACTAAGGTCGACTCTGCCCCCAGAAATGTCTCCATTGGCAACAGCACAGATTGCTACACTGGAGAAGCACTGGCACTGCCCACATGTCACATAGCTGCTCAACTCACTGGTGCCAGTGTAAGTGTCCTGCACCAGCCTAGATGCCACCTATGCTGGCAATATGTGGTATCTATGCTGGGACATGAATCATGCCACATCCAGAGTGCTTCCTCCGACGCTTGCACTGTCAGCCTCTACATTTCCTCTTTTCAACAAGAGAAGAGACAGCAGTACTATGCAAAAAACAACCACATATAAAATCCAGTAAATGAATGCAACAGCCAGCCATTAGTTGCTCAAATACAACAAGATCAATAAGGAATTGGTGGCAAAAGTATTGTTACCTGAAATGGTGGGAGTCTCTTACTTTTAGAGTGGTGAATTAACAAAAGCAGACTCTAGGCTCAGCAAAAGGCTGTGCAAGCTTGAGATCTTGGTTGCCTATGTTTTACGGAAGTTAGCTTTTGCAAAAAAAATTTGGCAGGAAAGCAAATAAAGTTTAACAATTTTATTAAGGGATAAAAGTAGTACACAGTACAGAAGAACACACAGAGAGTCCTAAGATATAAGCAGGTGTGAGGAGATGGGTATGGAACAGATGAGGGAACTGGGGAGTAATGGTTATAGACACCTGATATTGGAGCAGAATGGTCTGATGAATGGAGCTGAGCAGCCCGTGCTTAGTTTTGACAGAAGAGCAATGCATTGTGGAACAATATCCCAGACAGAGAGGTGTCCAGAGATATTTAACAAGGGCTATTGGGAGAAGGAGGTTGTTATAGGGAAAAAGGGACCCTCGAGGTTATGCAGAGTGGCTCTTAATCTCCCAGGACAAAGAGAAGTCCTGCCTTTACGGGGAAAGGCAAAAGACAGACGTCAACCTTAACGGTTAGGTCATTAATCTAATGGACTGGGCATCAGTTTGATCATCCAAGCTTGGGGGTGCTTGAAAGGGAGAAGGTAGTTGATGGAATTACAGCTATAGAACAATGACAATGCAAATTAGGCGGTTGTTAGAGAGGTTAGTCAGAGGAAGAAGCATTGGGTTAATACAACACTCGGCAGGAACACTGGGGAAAACACTTTAACATGTCCTTTGTCTTTGCAGAGGTGTAAGGCCCTGAACTGGAGATGGGAACTCTTTCCAGGGCAGGGGTATTGTGCACTCTTAATCCCTTTAGGAAAGGTACGAGAAAGCTGCTTTGAATGACAGATGTGGGCGAGGGCAAGTTCCAGACAGGTTTTTATTTACTGTGTGTCCTTGTGGGTACACTGAGCCAATGCAGAGAATGGACCCCCCTTTTTGGCACAGTACTGCTAGACAACCCAAGGGTTGGCAGAATGGGTAGAGACACTGCTTACTTAAAAGCAGGGTTCCCCCAACCCACCATGAGTTAGTCTGGTAACAGTATCTTCAGATTTCCAAAACCAGAAAACAGCTTTTTAAAAGATGTTATATTTTTAATATCAATCTTTGTGAACACATAATATTTTTGAACTAAATACCAGCTACAACTTAGAAAGGTGGCATTTGGATATGGCATGCACATGCATTTTTATGACCCCATGTAGGGCTTTTTTATGCCATCTGTTTGTAATCAGTTTTGAAGCTTATGCTATTTATAATGTTTAAATGTTTACTTTTATATTATTTATATTATTTATTGTTTTATATGCTTTTATTGTGAGCCGCTCTGAGTCCTGATGGAGATTGGCAGGATATAAGTGTAATAAATAAAATAAATAAATAATTGATAGGACAATTAAAATACATGTTAGGGATGCATCTGGCTCCTAAATTTTTAGGCCGGATCATAGACAAATTTGTGGAAGATGGGCTCATCAAAGGTTATTAATTAAGGCAGGCACATTCAACGTCCATATTCAGCAAAAGTGCACTGTCTGCTCACAGTGCTGATTAAATTACTTAGGGTGACACAATGGGAAGTAGCTGGCCCCACTGTCCAGCTGGGCACATGTCAGGGCCAAGGGAAAAGTTCAACAGCCAATCATCTTCTTGCTCAGGCTTGACACATAATATGGATCCCCAAACTCTCTGAGAGGCATCAATTTTGAGAAGACCAGAGAATTACACCAGTCTTTGGCTCCAGTGCCTTTGTGGCATCCCTTAACAGGAGGAGGGATCTGATTGCTTACACAATGTCTGAATATTATGGGTTCTATTGTATTTAAACCCCTAAAACTTACACATCTAATTTTTAAAAAACAAACTATTTGAAATTATTCTTTAAAAGAAGCTTTCCCGTTTTGTGTCTAAATCAAAGGTCCAATGCTGTTAACAGCTCATATTGGACAATTCTCAATAACTGTTACTACAGTTTTGTTTAAGCTGCTTGTATTTAACTGTTTGAATAGTAAATATTGACACTTTTATGATGGCATAATTTGCATCAATAATATTCCACAAGTATGGTCTGTTACATTATGTACATTAGTTTCAATTAAATTAAATACAGAAAGTACAACAGTAATGAAACAAAATCCAAAAACCCTGCCCCCAGATTACCACTTCAAATTTATGTTGTTGAACTGTTATTTTATTAGCAGATGTTAGCTAAACAGAGATTTCCCCCCATTTTTGCCCCCCAAAATATTATTTTGCTTAAGGGGGAAAAATCCCTCTGGCACCACAGACGTGAAAACACCTAAAAATCCCTTGATGTGACACCTAAAATATTCTCCATGCTATAAAAATAATACTTAATGCTGTGTCAGTGGAACGTATTTTATGCCACTGTGCTAAGGAACGCAACCTTCCTATATACTTTCTGCAAAGGTTCTTTAAACTGCAACTATCTGACATCTCTGTGACAGAATGCAGATTTCTATTTATCAGCCAACTTTGTGCTCCTCATTTCTGTTTGCCTGTGTTTCAGTAAAACAATTCATAAACAATACTTAGTGAATTCAAAACTCAGAATGTGGTATGCAGTGCACACTAAATAGGGCGCCATTTGCAATTTAAAATATAATTCATCATAATGAAAATGTAAAGCAGTAGTTCTGTTTTATTTGGCATGGCAGGTTAGGAATCCCTGTGAAGCAACACTGAAGCAACGAATAGATTAATAATTTAATTTGGTTCAGAACTATGCAAGCAGGGCACCACAAGCCTTTTATTCTGTAACCAGCTGCTGACCCTAATATGGATCAACCAATTAGACATCTCTATTTAATTGTTGAGTAACCGATCTAAAACTCACTAGGAATTTTCATTATAAGCAACATGCAAAGGTCTAAAAGAATCATAGTTATCCCCCTGGTGGAGATGCCTGACTTGATAGAAACATACACAGGAGTTCAGAAAAAAAGCAAGATCATTTTAAGCTGTGTTCTGCAAAGGAACATCTTAATATAATGAGGCTTTTTTCGATCTCTCTTGGCAGAGCTTCACCCTCTCAGATCACCCCACACAAAGCGAATACCATTCGTCTGAAGTTACATTTGCTCCTTGTTATCACAACTTATGCCACTTAATTCATTATTCAACGAATTCACTTTCTTGTTTATTAGATGCAAGGTAGCCGCTCTTCCCTACAGGCCATGTATGCAAAAGACTGCTTGTAATCCTGTCACTTCAAACCTCTCTAGGCTTTTACGTTGCTTCAGGAATTAGGAAGATAGAAGCAAACAATTTAGATTTATTCATGCCGATATTAAATTTGTATATGATAAAGGAAATGAGAGTAATGTTACACAGAAAACCTCAAATGGCTGATACAGATTAGTGGAATATGTTACCCCATGTATTTGTCAAAGTTAGCACAATTCACAAAAAGAACAACAGATGATGCTGTCTATCTTCAAAAGATATGATAAAAAGTATAGGTTTCTTGTAGTGATGCTTTTACAAAAATTGCAATGCAAAACCCTTATACCAAGCTTGAACTATTTAATGTATCCACAGAAAAATAACCTGCCTATGAACCTTCCAATTATATATTTTGGAAACATCTATAATTTGAAAATATAGAATAACAGAACATTAATTCTGTAGCAATATTAAATGCTAGCTGGTTTTAAATACAAATTGCACCTAACTTTTAATATTTATTAACACATTCTAGTAAAACTCATTGTGCATGCTATGCAACGAGAAAAGTATTCCAGCACTTTGTTCACTATGCAATAAAGAGTCCCAGGTCTTTCAAATTGATTCTGTAATGTTATGCTGAAAAGATCTTTAAAATGCAAATGAATTAATGAATCAAACACATTTTCAGAGCATCTTAGTAGAATTAACATTGTATAAAATAATCTACAGGATTATATGCAATACTTTTTATACAAAACACAAAAGAATACCAATCAGATACCTATAGTTACATACTTAACACTACATTAGAATCTTCAATATACGGCCTGGTTGTTTGCTTTATTGCATCTTTCTGACTACACTCTGGCTCCTAATATTTCAGACCCTCTTTATTAAGTTGCTAAATAACTCCTTAGTGGGTTTACTTAATTTGGTTATATGAAGTTATGCAATCCTTAGATGTATCACTCTGTATTATTCAGTAAAGAGAGTAGTTATCATTTCCTTGTTATTAATGTGCATTACGAATTAGCAGTTCACTGTGATCCCACCAACACAATTCCCAGGACACAGAAAAGCCCCCAAAGCAAGGGCAATTGTGTAAAAGGACAATTTACTGAATACGTCCTGTTAATATGAAAACTTTAAAGGCAGTTAATTTACGATCACAGCCAGACTGATATAAATACAAGCAATGTAAGTATTTTAATGATTTCTACAGAAGACTACAGATTGAAAATCTGCATTAAAAATACACCTATTACAGGAATATTTGACATTTTTACATAAATATAATGAACCATTATGATTAATGAAGTGCATCTCCTGAATAATTAACCTTTCCTCAATGGCTACATACAGGTATCAGAAAAATATTCTGTTCATTATGACATACAGGAAAATATCAGACTCATTAAATATGGTGTAAAATCAACTCTTTTCTGCCACTGGGAAACTTTCATGACCTGTCACCCAATCATACCATGCAGGATTTCCCCAAAATCTTAAAGTTAGTTTTTAATGAAAAATTTAACAATTATTTAACCCTGGCACCCTGAATATTAATTACGTCCAACTTTATTGTTGTGATCTGGAAATATACTATTATTATTTGCTATAAAACTCATTTATTTTTTCACTGGAGAAATTTTAGAAGTCACCCAGTGATTTTTATAGCACAACAGTATGCTAGATAAAGATATTTAAGCTGTCAGTATAAACTGCTTCTGTTTTCATTTTGCATTTAATTTCAATGCCAGAGTCAAGACATAAATTTTTCATCACCTGCAATGCTATGAATAAAAGATTAAAAAAGATCTCTGAAGAAACTCTAACACATGCGGTGCATGCAGCACATTGTGCAGACACAGTATGCATAACTAGATGTTTAATTTCCATCATTTTTCCTATGTTAGGAACATTATTATTTGGGTTAATACGTCATGCAGTTAATTTCCCATATTTTAGCTCACTAAATTTAAGTTTACTTGTTTCTGGACAAACAATCCATCGAATAGTTTTGGAATCTGAACGAGACACATCTAATGGTTGAACCGCACAATATTTTCTTAGCATAATAACAGGAATGTCTAGTGTGATTGAACCATGCTAACATTGTACCCGCACATATTTTTCTTTGTCTTAAAAATTTGTAGATAAATGTATTTTCTCCTATATTTAAATAAATACTAAACAATTCAAACCTAATTTTAATTCCTCATTAAGACTTACTTCATGTTGAATGGGATCAGTGATCATTCCCAGGAGGTGAAGTTAGGAGCATGCTCTTACAGCATTTTTTATTTAGCACTTAAGAGTGCTTTCTGTAGTGCTATGCATTTTCATTTTTTTATTAGCACACTGAGGGCCTCCAATGAAATTCACTTTATCTTTTTGCAACCAGCTCAGCTGGAGAAAGCTAAGTAGTTGTGGAATTTACCTTTTTCAGCAGTCATGATTAACTTAAAAAAAGAAGAAAATACTTGAGCTTCATAGTGTGATGTTTATAGAGAATCAAACTCTAAGACACACAGGGAAAATTCAGTCCAGTTCTGTGGAACAATACTGATTTTTCCTAAATGAATATTTTGCATATTTTTATGACTAGCAATAAAGTCCATTGTGGAGAAAAATGCAGTGGGCTCTAGAAAAGGGGGTGGGGCAAGTAAACATTTTCACCTGCAATGGGCTTTACTGCTGCTTCACCTCCCCCCCCCAGCATTGGTAAGTGTTGAAAGCTGCCTGGGGGAGGGTAGCAGAAGTAGTAGTGGTTGGCAGAAGCAGCAGTGGAAAGGGGAGGCCACTGGCAGGTTCTGCATGGAGGGTGTTCTCCCGCAGGGCCGGGTAGGTGTTTGGGACTAGGAAAGGGTGGGGGATGGGAATGGGAATGGGACAGCTGCTGGCAGGCCCAGTAGGAAGGTACTCTCCAGACCAGCTGGGTAGGTGTTTGGGGGCTGGGAGAAGGGAAGGCAAGAGTTTAGCAGCTGGGAGTGGGGAAAGGGAAGGCTGTTGGTAGGTCTGGTGTGGAGGGCTGGCTGGGTGTTTGGGGACTGGGAGGGGGGAGAAAGGAAGGCGGGTGATCCCAGAGCCTGGCTTGTTGTTTGGGGCAGGGGGAGGGTGGATTAGGGAGGCTTTGGGGCAGGCAGGGGGATGGAGAGGCTGGTGGGATGGAAAGTTGCCCATCAAAAGGCGTGTGAGTCCTGCACACTTCATGAGTCCTGCACACCCATCGTCAGACATTCCATTCCTTAGGGAATTATGTAAAAGGATAGTCATTAGACATGAAATAATCCCAGCCCCTGAGGTGCATTATAATATACTTTCTAAATCTGGTTTAACCAATAAGAAAAAAAAGGCTCAATTCAATTGCATGGCCTTCACAGAATGGAAGGCCTACACACATGTCCAAACTTATTTGTACTTTTGTGTGTGTAACTTGCACTGAGGGATAGCTGGATAATTTGCAATGAGGGATAGCTGGATGGAGATATGGGAGGTACCTTGGATCTTCCCCTAAAGTCAGTCATGCTGCCTGAATGCATACAGGCAGGAAAGCGATAAAAATAGGGCTCCTCTGAGTTCCATAAATATCTTTCCCATGAAGGTGTTTTTATGCCTGTATCTTGAATGGCCCAAGTCCTATCAGTGCCATTGACAGTATGAACAGTATAATTATAATAAGCCTTATGCTCTTCTAATCAGATGGACATAAGAACATAAGAACAAGCCAGCTGGATCAGACCAAAGTCCATCTAGTCCAGCTCTCTGCTACTCGCAGTGGCCCACCAGGTGCCTTTGGGAGCTCACATGTAGGATGTCAACGCAATGGCCTTCTGCGGCTGTTGCTCCCGATCACCTGGTCTGTTAAGGCATTTGCAATCTCAGATCAAAGAGGATCAAGATTGGTAGCCATAAATCGACTTCTCCTCCATAAATCTGTCCAAGCCCCTTTTAAAGCTATCCAGGTTAGTGGCCATCACCACCTCCTGTGCAGCAGCATATTCCAAACACCAATCACACGTTCGCGTGAAGAAGTGTTTCCTTTTATTAGTCCTAATTCTTCCCCCCAGCATTTTCAATGTATGCCCCCTGGTTCTAGTATTGTGAGAAAGAGAGAAAAATGTCTCTCTGTCAACATTTTCTACCCCATGCATAATTTTGCATAGACTTCAATCATATCCCCCCTCAGCCACCCCTCCTCTCCGGCAAACTAAAGAGTCCCCAAAGCGGCTGCAGCCTCTCCTCATAGGGAAGGTGCTCCAGTCCCTCAATCATCCCGCTTGTTGCCCTTCTCTGCACTTTTTCTATCTCCTCAATATCCTTTTTTGAGATCTTGGCGACCAGGGAACTGGACTGAAACGAAGTACTCCCAAAGAATGCTGATTAGCACCACTGCTTTACTATAAGGGCATGACAATCTTTTTGCAGTTTATTCTCAATTCCTTTTCTAATGATCCCCAGCATAGAGTCTGCCTTTTTTCTACACAGCTGCCATGCATTGAGCTGACATTCCCATGGAACTATCAGCCTAAGGCAGCCCAAATCCCTTTCCTGGTCTGTGGAAGCTGTTAGCACTGACCCCTGTAGCATCATGTATGTGAAGTTTGGATTTTTTTGCCCCTATGGCCGCATCACTTTACATTTTGCTACATTGAACTGCATTGCCATTTCTGAGCCCACTCACCTAATTTATCAAGGTCCGCTTGGAGCTCTTCGCAATCCTTTGTGGTTCTCACCACCCTACATAATTTGGTATCATCTGCAAACCTGGCCACCACGCTACCCACCCCTACTTCCAGGTCATTTATGAATAGGTTAAAGAGCACTGGTCCCAAAACGGATCCTTGGGGGACACCACTCCCCACATCTCTCCATTGTGAGAACTTCCCATTTACACCCACTCTTTGTTTCCTGTTTCTCAACCAGTTTTTAATCCATAGGAGGACTTCCCCTCTTATTCCTTCATTGCTGAGTTTTCTCAACAGTCTCTGGTGAGGAACTTTGTCAAAAGCCTTTTGGAAATCCAAGTAGACAATGTCTTGGGCATCCACGGACTTAAAATGTACGAAGAATGCATTGGTATAATGTTAAACAAATACTGGCACAGGAATATGAAGTTACATGAATGGGAGCAAAGTTTGATAGATGACTAATATTACATACCACTCATAATGTGAGGCAATGGTAGACAAAAAAATTTATCTCTACATCACAAAATGTTGTCAACAAATCCAGAAAATTCACCTTTACATAAAAGTCTTCTCCTAGACAGTAGCATTGATTTTTTTTAAAAAAAATCTCATTCTGTTTGCTAGTTTTAAGGCTTTCATAATTTCTACCCTGATAAGACACCCAAACAAAAGTACAGTACTCACAATGTGCATGGACAGGTTCCTCATATAGTGTTACAGCAGCAGCTTTCCCATGCAAATTGCATTATGTTGTAATAGCATAGGTTGGTTGAAAAAAATCCTTGACGCTAACAATTTATAGTGAACTGTGGAGGTAAGAGAAGGGTCAGGGACATGGAAGTGTAAATAATGAGGTTCACATGATTCAGGAAAGATTTTGCTAAGAGGTTTCAGAGGGACTTTAAGAGGACATTGGAGGCAGCCTGATGAATCAAGAGGCAGAAAGTGCATAAAGACTATATAGGTAGAAGGTATGGAGAAGAAAGGGGGAAAAGAAAAGGCTAACAATGGACAAATTAGCATGGTCAAGAAGGAACTACTACAGTGAAAGACCAGGGAAGATCTTAGGACCGAAGATGTGGAAAGCTTTATAAATAAGGATTAGAATGTTGAATCTGATTAAAAAGACAATGAGTTAAAAAGAGATGGAGGCACAGTGATGGGAGAGTTAAGAGGATTTAGAAAGAAGAAGAAGAAGAAGAAGAAGAAGAAGAAGAAGAAGAAGAGGAGGAGGAGGAGGAGGAGGAGGAGGAGGAGGGGGGGGGGGAGGAGGAGGAGGAGGAGGAGGAGGAGTTTGGATTTATATCCCCCCTTTCTCTCCTGTAGGAGACTCAAAGGGGCTTACAATCTCCTTGCCCTTCCCCCCTCACAACAAACACCCTGTGAGGTAGGTGGGGTTGAGAGAGCTCCGAGAAGCTGTGACTAGCCCAAGGTCACCCAGCTGGTGTGTGTGGGAGTGCACAGGCTAATCTGAATTCTCCAGATAAGCCTCCTCAGCTCAGGCGGCAGAGCTGGGAATCAAACCCGGTTCCTCCAGATTAGATACATGAGCTCTTAACCTCCTACGCCACTGCTGCTCCCACGCCACTGCTCTGGTTTCACTGGACATGATAAATACAGGTCTGAAGCTAGGGAGGCATGCAGGAGCAGTATTCCAAAAATATGTAATGTCCCACCCCTGAATTCCTAGCTTTCATTCTTTTTTTAAAAGTAAGCCTTGAACCCTTTTTCTTGCAGAGACAATAAGAAAATGCACGTGTAGCTTGTGCCTGGACTGTTTAGGAAGTAATGTCTCTGGAACCAGCAGAGAAGAGGAGCAGTGGAGAAGAGGAGTGGGCCAGAAAGGGCTGAGTGAGCTCTGGTTTTTCTTTACAGAGGGCTTTTCTCAAAGCCACATCTTTTAAACAGTGTATTTTAAACAGGGGGTTTCTCTTTTTTTCTCCTTGTCCTGGGGCTGCTGATTAGTGGAGGCTGTTGAAGCTGCTGATTGGTGGGGCTGCTCAGGGGTGGGGCTTCTCAAATTTTTAAATCTTTTCAGTTAGTCTCTGGAACCAGCAGGTGTTTTACTAAAAAAGAACATATTTTAAGGGATAGTAGAAGGTATAGAAACCTCAAGAGGGAGGCACTAATTAAAATCAGTATTTGAATATCTAAACAAAATTAGATATGAAGGCAGGAAGCCAGCAGGGGGATGGGGGCTTTCCAGTGTTTTGCACTGAGTGTCACATGTATGACTATCTGCCACTAGGACAGAAGTCAATGGGTGTGCCCTGCAGCTGCAATGAGCTCCTGGGCACTCAATGAGCGATGTGGACGTTCTCTTGAGAGCCAAGGAGTGTGCAGACCTGGAGAAGCTGAGAGGAGGCGAGGGAGGGCAACAAACGAGGCTTTCAGGGACCCTAACAGCCCGGGTCCCACTCCCAAAGGTCACATCTCTTCAGATGTCATGGAGAATGCCAAGGAGTCTGGGTGGACCCGGAGGGTGCTGCCAGTCCTGAGGGAGGTGGTGGGAAGATGCTCCCTTAGATGGGACCCCTTCCTTAGCTGGTGGTCAGGATATCCCCTCGCACTGAGGATACCCCTGGCGGGGAGGTGGGGGGGGGCTCCCTTGTAGTGGAGTGATTAGATCATTAGGAATATAGAGAGTTGGAGTTTGTAGAGAGGCATGATGGACCGCATGGTGACTTGCCTGCACCTGGTCTCGCCGAAAGGTTGTAAGGATATCCGCGCTTTGTCTAGATAGGCTGTTAGACAGTGCTGGGGTGGAATCAGCAGTTGTAGTCCCACATCCCGGTACACCAATGACATTGGGAAATGTAGTTGGGAGAGTTCTGGAAGCTAAATTTAGGCTGCTAGGAAACAGGTTGAAATCAGGACCCCCCAAGGTGGCATTCTCCAAAATGCTACCTGATATTCCCGATGCAGAGCCCGAGCTGAGGCAAGCCCGAGGAGATACGCAGGGTCTCAATGCGTGAATGAGAAGGTGGTGTAAGGCAGGAGTGTTTTCCAGATTTGTGTCCAGGAACTGGGAACCTTTTGGGATAAAGAGCAGGCTTGTACAAAAGGGACAGGCTTCATCTTAACCAAAGAGGAACCAGGCTGCTGGCGCTCAACATTAAAAAGGTGGCAGAACGAAGCTTTTAAAGCTGATCCTTGGGGGAAGAAAGCCGAGCAGAGAGCTGAGAATTGACTTGATTCCGAGGAATACAGAGTCCATGGGGATGCAGACAGAGAGGGAGGTTTTCTAAAATCAACCACATACAGAGCGAGGAGCATAGCAATGCTTGATAAGTGAAAGTGTCTACAAAAAGGCTAGAGGGGCAAAACACATAAATCCCAGGTTAGGGACAGAGACAGAGTATACAAGTGTCTCTATGCTAATAGTAAGAAGCACTTCGAACCTAAAATGGGGGAGCTGGAGTACAGAGTTTTGAAGGAGGACATTGATATAGTGGGCATCACAGAGACATGGTGGAATGAGGAGAACCAGTGGGATGTTGTTATCCCAGGTTACAGGCTCTACAGGAAGGATAGGACAGGGCGTATTGGGGGTGGGGTGGCCGTCTACATCAAAGAGAACATAGTGTCACATAAAATAGACAATGCAAGGGGAGCTGATTTCTCTACAGAAACACTGTGGATATCAATACCAGGAATGAAGCATAGTTTAACATTAGGAATATATTATCATCCCGCTGACCAAAGTGTACAAGAGGATTCTGAGATGGAAAAAGAAATTAGAGAGGCCAACAAAAGCAAAAGTGTAGTGGTAATGGGCGATTTTAACTATCCCTATATAAACTGGAAAAATGCATGTTCAGGTCATAGTAAGGAGAGAACATTCCTGGATATGCTAAATGACTGTGGCTTAGAGCAGATGGTTGTAGAACCAACCAGGGGAGATGTGATCCTAGATCTAATTCTATGGGACCCAGGACCTGAGTGCAGGGGAGAGTCGAGTGTTGTTGAGCGATAGGGAACAGCAACCCACAATGCTGTCGAATTCGAGTATCTCTACCATGCAAAGAAGGGACAACTACTATTGTAGTTACGTTTGCGTTCAGAAAGGGAAATTTCTCAAAGATGAGGGGGACCATAGTGCACAAGGAAGCTGAAAGGGGAAAATTAAAGAGAGTCAAAACTGTCCAAAGATGCTTGGAGGTGATTTAGAGACACACTCTTAAAAGCTCTGCTGGAATGTGTTCACACTTCAGGTTAGGAAAGGCAGCGCCCAGTCCAAAAGAAAGCCACAATGGTTAACAAGGGAGATTGAGGAAATTATTAGGAAAAAAAAGATGTCTTTTAGAAAATGGAAGTCCAACTTAACTGAAGAATACCAGAGAGAACACAAATGGTGGCAAAAGAGAAGCAAGTTAGCTGTAAGGGAGGCAAAAAAGGATTATGAGGAACGCATGGCTGCAAACATCAAGACCAGCAACAAACAGTTCTTCAAATACATCAAAAGCAGGAAGCCAGCTAGGGAAGCGGTAGGCCCGTTAGATAATGAAGGAACAAAAGGTGTGCTAAAAGATGTCAGGGAGATTGCAGAGAAGCTGAATGAATTCTCTGCATCTGTCTTCACCCAAGAGGAGGTGAGGAAAATTCCTGCACCTGAACCAAGCTTCTTAGGAGGTGAATCCGAGGAACTAGGGAAGATAGTGGTAGACAAGGAAGAAGTTCTGGCAGCCATTGATAAAATAAATGTTACCAAATCCCCTGGCCCAGATTGCATTCATCCAAGAGTTCTTAAAGAGCTCAAGCATGAAATTGCTGATGTTCTCACTTTAATATGTAACTTATCCCTGAAATCTGCCTCCATCCCTGAAGACTGGAAGATGGCCAATGTCACACCAATCTTTAATAAAGGGTCTAGGGGGGACCCAGGAAATTACAGGCCAGTCAGTTTGACATCTGTTCCTGGTAAATTAATAGAATCTATCATTAAAGATAAAATTATTAAACATGTAGAAAAGCAAGACCTGTTGAGGAAGAGTCAGCATGGCTTTTGCAGAGGCAAGTCCTGTCTTACAAACTTACTAGAGTTCTTTGAGGGTGTAAAGCAGGCATGTGGATAAGGGGAACCAGCGGACACATTTGTCTGCTTGGATTTCCAAAAGGCTTTTTGACAAAGATTCCTCACGTCAGAGACTGTTGAGAAAACTCAGCAATCAAGGAATAAGAGGGGAGAAGTCCTCCTATGGATTAAAAACTGGTTGAGGAACGAGGGGGAAACAAAGGGTGGGTATAAATGGGAGAGTTCTCTGTGTGGAGAGATGTAGGGAGTGGAATTCCCCAAGGATCCGTTTTGGGACCAGTGCTCTTTAACTTATTCATAAATGACCACAAAAAGATGAGGGTGGGTAAGTGGTGGCCAGGTTTTGCAGATAATACCAAATTATGTAGCATGGTGAGAACCACAAGAAATTGTGAAGAGCTCCAAGTGGACCTTGATAAATTAGGTGAGTGGGCTAAGAAATGGCAAATGCAGTTCAATGTAGCAAAATGCAAAGTGGTACACATGAGACCCAAAAATCCAAACTTCACGTACACACTGCAAGATCAGTGCTATCAGTCACAGACCAGGGGAGGAAAGAGATTTGGGAAACTGAGTTGATAGTTCCATGGGAATGTCAACTCAATGCATGGCAGCTGTGAAAAAGGCAAACTCTATGCTGGGGATAATTAGGAAAGGAGTTGATAATAAAACTGCAAGGATTGTCATGCCCTTATATAAAGCCGTGGTAAGTCTGACGCTTGCCAGAATACTGTGTTCAGTTCTGAGTGCGCCCACATCTCTCAAGGATATCGAAGAGATAGAAAAAGTGCAGAGAAGGGCAACGAGGATGATTGAGGGACTGGAGCACCTTCCTTATGAGGAGAGGCTGCAGCGTTTGAGACTCTTTAGTTTGGAGAGGAGATGGCTGAGGGGGGATATGATTGAAGTCTATAAAATTATTCATGGGGTAGAAAATGTTGACAGAGATAAATTTTTCTCTCTTTCTCACAATACTAGAACCAGGGGGCATACATTGAAAATGCTGGGGGGGGGGGGGGAGAATTAGGACTAATAAAAGGAAACACTACTTCACACAACGTGTGATTGGTGTTTGGAATATGCTGCCACAGGAGGTGGTGATGGCCACTAACCTGGATAGCTTTAAACAGGGCTTGGACAGATTTATGGAGGAGAAGTCGATCTATGGCTACCAATCTTGATCCTCTTTGATCTGAGATTGCAAATGCCTTAGCAGACCAGGAGCTCAGGAGCAGGAGCAGCAGAAGGCCGTTGCTTTCACATCCTGCACGTGAGCTCCCAAAGGCACTGCGAGTAGCAGAGTGGGCCACTGCGAGTAGCAGAGTGCTGGACTAGATGGACTCTCTTCTGATCCAGCAGGCTAGTTCTTATGTTCTAATGAAGAAGGGGTGCAAGTTCTCCACTGTTAAGTCAGTGACCCACTTCTCGAACAAGTTCCTTCTCATCTGTCCCATAAGTATTTATAGGTAAGTGCATAATGAAAATTCAAAGCCAAATATATAAATGGAAATTACTGGATTCAGTCATTACAGTGATGCCCAAAATGGGAATATAAATCTGGGGTTCTTGGAAATTATGAAACCCTTTCCCTTGAACAATCCATGCCCCCTCCTCTGAAAGTCTGAACACTTACCAGCAATGCTGCATATGCTCGTGTTTTTGTTTCTTCTGATTCCCTGGGGGCAAGGCTTTCCCCATTCCAGTTGGATTCTTGCAAGAAAGGAGCACAGAATACTCCTAACCAATCTCCTGTGGAGACAAACTGCAGAGATCTCCAGTTCTCCTCACCTCCTTCATTTGTGAGGGTGGATCACTTTTTTCTTTTAAAGCACAATTGTTGAGGATATCTTGATCAAGGATCTGTTTAACTGGATCTCTTGATCCAGTTCCCTTTCTTTAGTAGATAGGCAGTGGCAGCTCCTGAAATTTTGGTTTCACTTTGTTGAAAAACAATCACTCTGCCCCCCTTGAAAAAAGTCCCTCTTTCCTCACTTTTTAAAATGAAACAAATAATAGACCACTCACTACAAGAGAGAATGGCAGTCAGAGTTGTCAGTAGAAAGGTGAATTTTTTTAATTGGTAGACAAGCACCACATGAGTAGGAAAATGTAATGAATGCAGGCAGTATTTTTTGGTTGTTTTTAATGCTAGTGGCTGGCACCATTGTTCCCTGAATGGAGTCAGAGGAGAGAACTGTGTGTGCCCCAAGATTTTGGGGGCTGTAAAATTATACTGTCTGGTTCAATTTGTTTGGTTCAACTTGGGAATCCTTAGAGGGAGAATTATGTTATGTGTAAATTTGGTGCCATAATCATTTTAAACAGCTGCCACAGACCTTCTAATAGATTCCCCATTGAAAGTAACTCCCCCTTCAACGCCCCCCCCCCGATTTGAATCTTGAACTGGCGACCAACCAGATCATTTGTAACTTTTGAAGCAGTCTCAAGAGCAGGCTAGCATAGAGCAAGCTACAGTAATCCGGTCTGGAGGTGACCATTGCATGGATCACTGTAGCTATGTCTAAGAACACCTGTGGGGACCAGGTGTTCGGCCTGGTGAAGATGCAAGAAGACCACCTTGGTTGTATCTGTGACCTGGGCCTCCACTGATAGGGAGGACTCCTAGATTGCACCCAGGCTCTAGATGGATGAAACAGATGTTAATATCGGTTTGTCTAATTTTGGCAGTTGGAAAATCCCCTCCAGCCCCTCCTCAGCCCAGCCACAGGACCTCAGTCATCGATGGATTTAATTTCAGTCTGCTGTTTCAACAATTCCACCACAGTCTCTAAACAGCCAAAATATTGAGGAGGTGGCTGGCTGGCCCTCCATCAACAGATAAAGCTGGGTGTCATCAGCATATTGATGGCAACCCAGCACAATGCTCCAGAGCAGTTGAGCCAGGGGTTGCATGTAGATGCTAAATAACCCCTGCAGCTCCCTGCAGAGCAAGGGTTGCAACTGGGATATATCCTCACCAAATGCCACACGCTATCGCCAGCCTTGGAGAAATGAGGCCAGCCATTGTAAGGCTGCATCCCAAATCCCAGTGATGGCAAGGCTGTGGATCAAGAGATAATAGCTGATCATGTGAAATGTTAACAACAGCAGCACTGCAGACCCGCCTTGATCTAGGTGGGTCTAGAGCTTGTTCACGAGGATGACCGGTCTCCATCCCATGGTCAGGACAGAAACCAATCTGAAATAGTCCAAAGCTGAGATACCATCCAAGAACACCTGTAGCTGCTCCACAACTGCCCTCTCAACTACCTTACCCAGGAACAACAAATTCAATACTGGGCAGTAGATGGATGGATCAAAAGGATCCAGAGATATTTTTTTTCAGAAGCAGGAATCCTACTCCACAGTCTTATGTCCTGAAACAGATATACTATTTCAGTCAACAAAGGATTCATAGTGTGATCATAAGCAAATCATACTTGTCTGGCCAGCTAATGGTTTGCCATACTGCAGATAAATGACTTCTTCTAAGACTTCTATTGGATTGGCTAAATAAAGAAAGCCACAGCCTTCAGTTTGCAAGACCCAAGCAAGGCTATAAATGATAGGACATTTTGGAGGTCATTCATTTATAGGGTTGCCATAAAGAATCAACTTGACAATACGTAACATACATACAAAGCTTCTATGCATATCTGCTTGTGACAATTGTTGCCCATGTAATTGGCACTTAAATCTCAACCATAATTTATGTCTGGCACATAGCTACTTTCCAGTTTCTATTTAAAAATTAGCTTGGTAAATACTCCATCTCTTCAAAGCCACATGATTGTGACTACACACAGACACCATGTAGTACATACTTAGTGGTATGTGGAAATACTATTCCAACTATTTAATGTGACGTTACCAAGTTCTACCCCATGACATCAGTGGACCCCACTCAAAAAGGTCCTGGGGCATTGGATGATGGGGACCTGATAAACCTAGCCCCCTCACCATAACATTTTTGGCTATTGATCTGGGTAAGTATAGTACAAGGGAAATCAGAGGGGATGGGGAACATCACAGCAATATAGATGAGAGTTTGCTTTTAGCAACAGGTGCACAGAAGAAAAAGCAAGTTTGGTAAGAGGAGCAGCAGTAGGATATTGTCACTGCAGGATATGGCAAGGCAAGAATCAGAAAGAATCAAAGGATGGATCCTTTGCTACATACTTCAAAGGCAACAAAATGATAGGAAATTGAGGAAAGGATATTACATGAAAATGTAAAAGCTCAATCCACATCATGTTCAACTTCAGATGAAGTGATAACAAATGATGGCCAGAGAATTCAGAGAAAGCAGTCAGATTAATACCAGGCAAGGATGAAATCAAGAACATGGTAATCGTTACATGTTGTAAAGGTGAACTGAGATCAAATCAGATAGTGAGAGAGGAATCAATATAAAGAAAATGGAATCAGGGATCATCAGAATGGGTCTCCAATGATAACAGCCGTAGGTTTGAGTCAAAATGAAAAAAAGTCCAGCATTGTTAGAGAGAAAAGGACTATGACAAGGCTCCAGAGAGGATAATACATTATGGCAATTTCGACAGACATGTTGCTATTGTTATAAACATTTGTGATCAAAGTGTGGATTTTAAGATGCCTATTCAGGACCAATCGCATTAAACTGTGATTTCACTGAATTCTGGGCTAATCATATTCAGCTAAATTGAATTCCATGAGTTGAATTTGTGCCACTGTGTCCTGTGGCTGATCCTGACCATGGATCCTACACTATTTTATCATTCCTGTGATACATGCTATGCAGTTTCAACTGTTTTACAGAAACAGGAGGTAGACAAGAAATATGAACTTGTACTTCCACTTTTTGAGCTTCTTAAGCAGTATCCCAAGGTGAAGCTGTACGTAACACATGCGTTCAAAATGTAACTAAAGCTCCTAAATCTCAGCCTTGTGGACACGCAGGGACTCTCACTTCAGAAAAGGCTGCAGTTCCTCTATTTCTGTACAACATCCAGAGCCTTTTGAATTTACAAGGAAAGATTTTCAACTGCTATACAGTCGGTGCTATATGAAAATGAGCCTGAGATAGTGAATTTGGTAATCTAATATTCAACTTATTATTATAAAACATAGTAACAGTAATAATAAATTATTACATATAAAATGATATGGAGGACAGGAAACTCTCAGAGCTAGTGTGGTATAGGAATTATGAGTGTCATTATGAGTGTCATGGGGTGACCCAGGTTTGACTCCCCACTCATGCCTATGATTAAGGCAGCAATGGCTACATCTTAGCTAGCCTCCCTATTCTTATCGTCTTTCTTTCTTCAGTTTGGTTTTGGGTTTTCTCTTTCTCTCCCTCACTAATTGGTATCCCATGTGATGTTAACTTTGATAGGACACCAAGTGGATTTTTTAAAAAAATGATGTTTAATTGTATTATCTAGGTTATGTATTTTAACTGAGGGTATTTTTAACTGTTTGCCACCCTAAACCTGACAACAGTCAGAAAAGGGTGGGATATTAATATAATAAAATATATTAAATGTCATGGAAGCTTGTTGGATGACCCTATGCCAGTCCCTCTCAGCCTGACCTACCTCATGGCGTGTTATAAGGATAAAATGGAGGAGAGGAGAACAGTGTAAGCTACTTTGGGTCCCTGTTATCTCAGGGTTGCATTTTACACCTACTTGGGCACCTGTAACCCCATTGTGAGAGGCCAAAGAAAACTAAGCCAAGTTTGTCTATCCATGTTCCCTCTCCACATAGAAGTAGTACTCACGTGGAGACAGAGACAGCTTGTTAACTAGGCTTTATTTAGGCACTCCCAGCTGAGGTTGTCAGGGTGGTTTTCCCATTCCCTTTCTCCGCTGCCTAGTCACCCTACCTTCCCTGTGCAATCTGTCCCATCTTCACACCTTATGTTCCTTTGTCTTCTTCATACCCTTACCCAACGAACTCCTTTCCATGTCTGCCCTTAGGTCCTTCCCCAGCTTAGGCCCCACAGCTTTGAAGTCCACCTGGAATCCCCACCTTCTTTGCATTTGTGGACTCTTCCTACCCGGGGATATCCCCTCCCTAGACAAAATGTTGCCTTCTCCTAGGAACCAGCCTCTCCTGAACTGATGCCCTTCAGCCAGACTCTGGCTGTTGGACAAGCTTATCCTCAGTGAACTTTTCTGCATTTTAAAAGGTCTTCATCCCCAATCTACCCTTCTGTGTTAGAGTCCTCACTAGAGAGAAAGATAGGATGCAAATGAATAAAATAAAATAAATATATGCCACCTGGGTTAACATCATCTAATGGTGTTGGGTCTGGGATATGCCCCGGGCCAACTAGTGGGGAAACGCCTCTCTTTAGCTCACCACGGGTTTATTTAACAGGACAAAGGCCTATGTTTAGCTTCAGGCTCAACACATTTTCCCCCCTCTTGCCCCATATGTATATGGTTTCAGGGCTGGGCTGGGAAGATTGGCCCAAGTTTTTCAAATTGCTATTTTTTTCCCATTTTTCTTGGTTTGAAGTAGCTATTACTTTCATGTGATATTTTCTGTCATCACAGGATTGGCATTTTGCTTTGGGCAGGAACACAGCCTTTGAGAAAGAGCATGTTAGAGGGGTGGGGCCTTCTAAAAAGTCCTAGGGAAGCTGGGCACTCTATGCCAGTCTGGTTACTGGAATGAGATTCTTCCACATCTCCATAAAAATGGCCAAGGGCATGGGAATCCATCTGATTTGGGCTTCTAACCTCTACTAGTCTTCATCCCAAGTTTACGAAGAAACTGAACTGGTCTAGCAGGCAGTAGAGTGGCAGGTCTCTGTCCTTTTACCTTAACCTTCTGGATGTCAGGCCTGTTTCACCCAGCTCTTTAAATTGCCCCCCTATTATCTCCCCCCCCCCCTCTTGGGCACAAAGGAGATACCTGATATATTACATTGGTGTGTGCAGTGAAAGAAAGTATAAGGGAATGCAAAAAAAATATTCTTGGTATATTATAAAAATATTAGTTTTCTTTTCCTGCTTTAATCAAGATCAGTTTCAGTATGTATAGAAAATGGCCAGAAACAGCATGTTTTCGCCATAAAGTATCCCAGGAGAAACATTTTAATATATCCTTTTCCAGAGCTGTGGTACTATCCTGGATTGATAGGAAGAATGTGTGTAAGTCATAAGCAAGGACATATATTATTAGAAAACAGTTAAATGTTTACAAGAGGATGAAATAAAGAATATAAATCGAAGACACCTTCTGTTTCTAATCATTCTCCTATTACATTTTTTCTAACATAAAATGTGTGCAATGATTTTACAGATGTTTTCTCTGAATATCAGGGAAAAGTAAAGGATATACGCAACTTGGATCATTTGCAGATTGAATCCATGGCTCTATTAATTCTGGAATGATTTATTCATCCCTGTAGTGTAGCTTTCCAAACGCATTTGGAATATTGACGTTTCAAGTACAATATGCCAAGGAGCCCCAGAAGTAGTGAGTCATTGATGAAATGCAAGAAGATATCAATATTTTATTGCCAAAAGCACTATAAAAGTGATTTGCTCATGGTACTTCCCTCAGAACAATCCTTTGAAAAGTTTTGTATTTGTTTTAGCATTCCTACAGTATCATGGCATAGAAAATTCTTTGTCTATGATTTTGCTTGTTTTAAATTTTAACAACTGAGTAGTCTCCTTTGCTTATTTGTGAAAAACTCTTGCAGCACAGCATTGGAAAGATGCAGGAACATATACCATATATACTCATAAGAACATAAGAACAAGCCAGCTGGATCAGACCAGAGTCCATGTAGTCCAGCCCTCTGCTACTCGCAGTGGCCCACCAGGTGCCTTTGGGAGCTCACATGCAGGAGGTGAAAGCAATGGCCTTCTGCGGCTGTTGCTCCCGAGCACCTGGTCTGTTAAGGCATTTGCAATCTCAGATCAAAGAGGATCAAAATTGGTAGCCATAAATCGACTTCTCCTCCATAAATCTGTCCAAGCCCCTTTTAAAGCTATCCAGGTGAGTGGCCATCACCACCTCTTGCGGCAGCATATTCCAAACACCAATCACACGTTGCGTGAAGAAGTGTTTCCTTTTATTAGTCCTAATTCTCCCCCCCCCCCAGCATTTTCAATGAATGCCCCCTGGTTCTAGTATTGTGAGAAAGAGAGAAAAATTTCTCTCTGTCAACATTTTCTACCCCATGCATAATTTTATAGACTTCAATCATATCCCCCCTCAGCCATCTCCTCTCCAAACTAAAGAGTCCCAAACGCTGCAGTCTCTCCTCATAGGGAAGGTGCTCCAGTCCCTCAATCATCCTTGTTGCCCTTCTCTGCACTTTTTCTATCTCCTCAATATCCTTTTTGAGATGCGGTGACCAGAACTGGACACAGTACTCCAAGTGCGGTCGCACCACTGCTTTATATAAGGGCATGACAATCTTTGAAGTTTTATTATCAATTCCTTTTCTAATGATCCCCAGCATAGAGCTTGCCTTTTTCACAGCTGCCATGCATTGAGTTGACATTCTCATGGAACTATCAACTAAGACGCCCAAATCCCTTTCCTGGTCTGTGACTGATAGCACTGACCCTTGTAGCTTGTATGTGAAGTTTGGATTTTTTGCCCCTATGTGCATCACTCGAGTATAAGCTGACTTTTGCAGCACATTTTTTATGCTGAAAAAGCCCCACTCGGCTTATACTCGAGTATATATGATAATTCCAAGATGGCAGCCAGAGCTGGGGCTGCTGTGGGGAACTGGTAAGAATGTTGCTGCTTTTTTTTTCTAACTCACCAGAGAGCTGTAAAAACAAGCTGTAAGGACAGCCTGCATAGCATTACAACTAGGGTGTGTGTGTGTGTGTGTGTGTGTGTGTGTGTGTGTGTGTGTGTGTGGTGTGTGTGTGTGTGAAGAAACCGAGACATTTCTCTCCTAAGGGTTATTGGTGCGTTGCATTCTAGATGAATACAATTCCTCATACAGTAGTTTACTGCCAAATACTGATGTTGCTGACAAAGACTTTCTTTGGAGCAAAGTTTAGGCTGGCATGGCTATGAATCCCAGAATTATTCTACATTTGGAGGAAAACAGTGGTTCATTTGTGTTCCTAGAGTGCTGGAAAGCTGCTCATTCCTAATGCAAACTTGGGCCCTTTCCACACCGCAACAGTGCGGGGTTGCGGCGGCATATACAATGCTGACACACACCCCAGGGACCGTTTGCTTGGACGGTCCTGGGAGGGTGGTAGGCAGCGGCGCAGCCTTCACACAGGCTGCGCCATCGCTGAATGCTTACCTCGTCTCCTGGCTTCCAGCTCATTGCAGAGGCCAGGGGACACGCCCTCGCAGGCTGGAGTGACAGCTCTGAAGTCGCAGGCCAGGGGTGTGTGTCCCCTGGCCTCTGCGACAAGCCAGAAGCCAGGATACGAGGTAAGCATTCAGGGACGGTGTGGGGAAAATGGCACTTTCCAGATGCTGCCGTTCGCATGGCAGCAGTTGGAAGCCGCTGCTTCCGAAAAACTTCACTGGGGGAGTGAGGTTCGGAAGCAGCGTCTTCGCGCCGCTCAGGGGTTGCAAGGCTGGCACTGCTACGCTGCTGTTTTTAGCATCCCTGGGGCGCTCTTTACCGCCCGTGTGGAAAGGGCCTCTGTTAAGCAACTCTATCTCATCTTGCTCCCAAATCTTCTGTTTTTAGCTGCTACTGAGTCAAGTTTGAAGGCTTATACTCGAGTCAATAAGCTTCCCAGTTTTTTGTGGTAAAATTAGGTGCCTCGGCTTATATTCGGGTCGGCTTATACTCGAGTATATACGGTAGGATATTCTGAAGAATTTGGCCTTATTGAGAATATAGGGAGGTTGATCAGTCAGCTTCATTGCTAATTCCTCCCAGGAACTGAAAGAGTGCTAAGTGGGCTTATATACAGCAATCTTCAGATCCAACCAGATGGATCTGTTCGTGCAGAACACTAGCAAAATCTATAACTTTTTGTAAAGACAGATGCTATAAATGAATTAATGGATAGATGAATGTCTACTATCTATAGCATCATCTGGACCTATTACCAAAATATGACCATTATACTGATAATGTGGTCACTTTATGGCTGGCCAGTCCCAAAATGTGGGTTGGATGATGTAGATCAGGGGTAGGGAACCTGCGGCTCTCCAGATGTTCAGGAACTACAATTCCCATCAGCCTCTGTCAGCATGGCCAATTGGCCATGCTGGTAGGGGCTGATGGGAATTGTAGTTCCTGAACATCTGTCCACCCCCCCCCCCCCCCACCCCCCCCCCCCCCCACCCCCCCCCCCCCCCACCCCCCCCCCCCCCCACCCCCCCCCCCCCCCACCCCCCCCCCCCCCCACCCCCCCCCCCCCCCACCCCCCCCCCCCCCCACCCCCCCCCCCCCCCACCCCCCCCCCCCCCCACCCCCCCCCCCCCCCACCCCCCCCCCCCCCCACCCCCCCCCCCCCCCACCCCCCCCCCCCCCCACCCCCCCCCCCCCCCACCCCCCCCCCCCCCCACCCCCCCCCCCCCCCACCCCCCCCCCCCCCCACCCCCCCCCCCCCCCACCCCCCCCCCCCCCCACCCCCCCCCCCCCCCACCCCCCCCCCCCCCCACCCCCCCCCCCCCCCACCCCCCCCCCCCCCCACCCCCCCCCCCCCCCACCCCCCCCCCCCCCCACCCCCCCCCCCCCCCACCCCCCCCCCCCCCCACCCCCCCCCCCCCCCACCCCCCCCCCCCCCCACCCCCCCCCCCCCCCACCCCCCCCCCCCCCCACCCCCCCCCCCCCCCACCCCCCCCCCCCCCCACCCCCCCCCCCCCCCACCCCCCCCCCCCCCCACCCCCCCCCCCCCCCACCCCCCCCCCCCCCCACCCCCCCCCCCCCCCACCCCCCCCCCCCCCCACCCCCCCCCCCCCCCACCCCCCCCCCCCCCCACCCCCCCCCCCCCCCACCCCCCCCCCCCCCCACCCCCCCCCCCCCCCACCCCCCCCCCCCCCCACCCCCCCCCCCCCCCACCCCCCCCCCCCCCCACCCCCCCCCCCCCCCACCCCCCCCCCCCCCCACCCCCCCCCCCCCCCACCCCCCCCCCCCCCCACCCCCCCCCCCCCCCACCCCCCCCCCCCCCCACCCCCCCCCCCCCCCACCCCCCCCCCCCCCCACCCCCCCCCCCCCCCACCCCCCCCCCCCCCCACCCCCCCCCCCCCCCACCCCCCCCCCCCCCCACCCCCCCCCCCCCCCACCCCCCCCCCCCCCCACCCCCCCCCCCCCCCACCCCCCCCCCCCCCCACCCCCCCCCCCCCCCACCCCCCCCCCCCCCCACCCCCCCCCCCCCCCACCCCCCCCCCCCCCCACCCCCCCCCCCCCCCACCCCCCCCCCCCCCCACCCCCCCCCCCCCCCACCCCCCCCCCCCCCCACCCCCCCCCCCCCCCACCCCCCCCCCCCCCCACCCCCCCCCCCCCCCACCCCCCCCCCCCCCCACCCCCCCCCCCCCCCACCCCCCCCCCCCCCCACCCCCCCCCCCCCCCACCCCCCCCCCCCCCCACCCCCCCCCCCCCCCACCCCCCCCCCCCCCCACCCCCCCCCCCCCCCACCCCCCCCCCCCCCCACCCCCCCCCCCCCCCACCCCCCCCCCCCCCCACCCCCCCCCCCCCCCACCCCCCCCCCCCCCCACCCCCCCCCCCCCCCACCCCCCCCCCCCCCCACCCCCCCCCCCCCCCACCCCCCCCCCCCCCCACCCCCCCCCCCCCCCACCCCCCCCCCCCCCCACCCCCCCCCCCCCCCACCCCCCCCCCCCCCCACCCCCCCCCCCCCCCACCCCCCCCCCCCCCCACCCCCCCCCCCCCCCACCCCCCCCCCCCCCCACCCCCCCCCCCCCCCACCCCCCCCCCCCCCCACCCCCCCCCCCCCCCACCCCCCCCCCCCCCCACCCCCCCCCCCCCCCACCCCCCCCCCCCCCCACCCCCCCCCCCCCCCACCCCCCCCCCCCCCCACCCCCCCCCCCCCCCACCCCCCCCCCCCCCCACCCCCCCCCCCCCCCACCCCCCCCCCCCCCCACCCCCCCCCCCCCCCACCCCCCCCCCCCCCCACCCCCCCCCCCCCCCACCCCCCCCCCCCCCCACCCCCCCCCCCCCCCACCCCCCCCCCCCCCCACCCCCCCCCCCCCCCACCCCCCCCCCCCCCCACCCCCCCCCCCCCCCACCCCCCCCCCCCCCCACCCCCCCCCCCCCCCACCCCCCCCCCCCCCCACCCCCCCCCCCCCCCACCCCCCCCCCCCCCCACCCCCCCCCCCCCCCACCCCCCCCCCCCCCCACCCCCCCCCCCCCCCACCCCCCCCCCCCCCCACCCCCCCCCCCCCCCACCCCCCCCCCCCCCCACCCCCCCCCCCCCCCACCCCCCCCCCCCCCCACCCCCCCCCCCCCCCACCCCCCCCCCCCCCCACCCCCCCCCCCCCCCACCCCCCCCCCCCCCCACCCCCCCCCCCCCCCACCCCCCCCCCCCCCCACCCCCCCCCCCCCCCACCCCCCCCCCCCCCCACCCCCCCCCCCCCCCACCCCCCCCCCCCCCCACCCCCCCCCCCCCCCACCCCCCCCCCCCCCCACCCCCCCCCCCCCCCACCCCCCCCCCCCCCCACCCCCCCCCCCCCCCACCCCCCCCCCCCCCCACCCCCCCCCCCCCCCACCCCCCCCCCCCCCCACCCCCCCCCCCCCCCACCCCCCCCCCCCCCCACCCCCCCCCCCCCCCACCCCCCCCCCCCCCCACCCCCCCCCCCCCCCACCCCCCCCCCCCCCCACCCCCCCCCCCCCCCACCCCCCCCCCCCCCCACCCCCCCCCCCCCCCACCCCCCCCCCCCCCCACCCCCCCCCCCCCCCACCCCCCCCCCCCCCCACCCCCCCCCCCCCCCACCCCCCCCCCCCCCCACCCCCCCCCCCCCCCACCCCCCCCCCCCCCCACCCCCCCCCCCCCCCACCCCCCCCCCCCCCCACCCCCCCCCCCCCCCACCCCCCCCCCCCCCCACCCCCCCCCCCCCCCACCCCCCCCCCCCCCCACCCCCCCCCCCCCCCACCCCCCCCCCCCCCCACCCCCCCCCCCCCCCACCCCCCCCCCCCCCCACCCCCCCCCCCCCCCACCCCCCCCCCCCCCCACCCCCCCCCCCCCCCACCCCCCCCCCCCCCCACCCCCCCCCCCCCCCACCCCCCCCCCCCCCCACCCCCCCCCCCCCCCACCCCCCCCCCCCCCCACCCCCCCCCCCCCCCACCCCCCCCCCCCCCCACCCCCCCCCCCCCCCACCCCCCCCCCCCCCCACCCCCCCCCCCCCCCACCCCCCCCCCCCCCCACCCCCCCCCCCCCCCACCCCCCCCCCCCCCCACCCCCCCCCCCCCCCACCCCCCCCCCCCCCCACCCCCCCCCCCCCCCACCCCCCCCCCCCCCCACCCCCCCCCCCCCCCACCCCCCCCCCCCCCCACCCCCCCCCCCCCCCACCCCCCCCCCCCCCCACCCCCCCCCCCCCCCACCCCCCCCCCCCCCCACCCCCCCCCCCCCCCACCCCCCCCCCCCCCCACCCCCCCCCCCCCCCACCCCCCCCCCCCCCCACCCCCCCCCCCCCCCACCCCCCCCCCCCCCCACCCCCCCCCCCCCCCACCCCCCCCCCCCCCCACCCCCCCCCCCCCCCACCCCCCCCCCCCCCCACCCCCCCCCCCCCCCACCCCCCCCCCCCCCCACCCCCCCCCCCCCCCACCCCCCCCCCCCCCCACCCCCCCCCCCCCCCACCCCCCCCCCCCCCCACCCCCCCCCCCCCCCACCCCCCCCCCCCCCCACCCCCCCCCCCCCCCACCCCCCCCCCCCCCCACCCCCCCCCCCCCCCACCCCCCCCCCCCCCCACCCCCCCCCCCCCCCACCCCCCCCCCCCCCCACCCCCCCCCCCCCCCACCCCCCCCCCCCCCCACCCCCCCCCCCCCCCACCCCCCCCCCCCCCCACCCCCCCCCCCCCCCACCCCCCCCCCCCCCCACCCCCCCCCCCCCCCACCCCCCCCCCCCCCCACCCCCCCCCCCCCCCACCCCCCCCCCCCCCCACCCCCCCCCCCCCCCACCCCCCCCCCCCCCCACCCCCCCCCCCCCCCACCCCCCCCCCCCCCCACCCCCCCCCCCCCCCACCCCCCCCCCCCCCCACCCCCCCCCCCCCCCACCCCCCCCCCCCCCCACCCCCCCCCCCCCCCACCCCCCCCCCCCCCCACCCCCCCCCCCCCCCACCCCCCCCCCCCCCCACCCCCCCCCCCCCCCACCCCCCCCCCCCCCCACCCCCCCCCCCCCCCACCCCCCCCCCCCCCCACCCCCCCCCCCCCCCACCCCCCCCCCCCCCCACCCCCCCCCCCCCCCACCCCCCCCCCCCCCCACCCCCCCCCCCCCCCACCCCCCCCCCCCCCCACCCCCCCCCCCCCCCACCCCCCCCCCCCCCCACCCCCCCCCCCCCCCACCCCCCCCCCCCCCCACCCCCCCCCCCCCCCACCCCCCCCCCCCCCCACCCCCCCCCCCCCCCACCCCCCCCCCCCCCCACCCCCCCCCCCCCCCACCCCCCCCCCCCCCCACCCCCCCCCCCCCCCACCCCCCCCCCCCCCCACCCCCCCCCCCCCCCACCCCCCCCCCCCCCCACCCCCCCCCCCCCCCACCCCCCCCCCCCCCCACCCCCCCCCCCCCCCACCCCCCCCCCCCCCCACCCCCCCCCCCCCCCACCCCCCCCCCCCCCCACCCCCCCCCCCCCCCACCCCCCCCCCCCCCCACCCCCCCCCCCCCCCACCCCCCCCCCCCCCCACCCCCCCCCCCCCCCACCCCCCCCCCCCCCCACCCCCCCCCCCCCCCACCCCCCCCCCCCCCCACCCCCCCCCCCCCCCACCCCCCCCCCCCCCCACCCCCCCCCCCCCCCACCCCCCCCCCCCCCCACCCCCCCCCCCCCCCACCCCCCCCCCCCCCCACCCCCCCCCCCCCCCACCCCCCCCCCCCCCCACCCCCCCCCCCCCCCACCCCCCCCCCCCCCCACCCCCCCCCCCCCCCACCCCCCCCCCCCCCCACCCCCCCCCCCCCCCACCCCCCCCCCCCCCCACCCCCCCCCCCCCCCACCCCCCCCCCCCCCCACCCCCCCCCCCCCCCACCCCCCCCCCCCCCCACCCCCCCCCCCCCCCACCCCCCCCCCCCCCCACCCCCCCCCCCCCCCACCCCCCCCCCCCCCCACCCCCCCCCCCCCCCACCCCCCCCCCCCCCCACCCCCCCCCCCCCCCACCCCCCCCCCCCCCCACCCCCCCCCCCCCCCACCCCCCCCCCCCCCCACCCCCCCCCCCCCCCACCCCCCCCCCCCCCCACCCCCCCCCCCCCCCACCCCCCCCCCCCCCCACCCCCCCCCCCCCCCACCCCCCCCCCCCCCCACCCCCCCCCCCCCCCACCCCCCCCCCCCCCCACCCCCCCCCCCCCCCACCCCCCCCCCCCCCCACCCCCCCCCCCCCCCACCCCCCCCCCCCCCCACCCCCCCCCCCCCCCACCCCCCCCCCCCCCCACCCCCCCCCCCCCCCACCCCCCCCCCCCCCCACCCCCCCCCCCCCCCACCCCCCCCCCCCCCCACCCCCCCCCCCCCCCACCCCCCCCCCCCCCCACCCCCCCCCCCCCCCACCCCCCCCCCCCCCCACCCCCCCCCCCCCCCACCCCCCCCCCCCCCCACCCCCCCCCCCCCCCACCCCCCCCCCCCCCCACCCCCCCCCCCCCCCACCCCCCCCCCCCCCCACCCCCCCCCCCCCCCACCCCCCCCCCCCCCCACCCCCCCCCCCCCCCACCCCCCCCCCCCCCCACCCCCCCCCCCCCCCACCCCCCCCCCCCCCCACCCCCCCCCCCCCCCACCCCCCCCCCCCCCCACCCCCCCCCCCCCCCACCCCCCCCCCCCCCCACCCCCCCCCCCCCCCACCCCCCCCCCCCCCCACCCCCCCCCCCCCCCACCCCCCCCCCCCCCCACCCCCCCCCCCCCCCACCCCCCCCCCCCCCCACCCCCCCCCCCCCCCACCCCCCCCCCCCCCCACCCCCCCCCCCCCCCACCCCCCCCCCCCCCCACCCCCCCCCCCCCCCACCCCCCCCCCCCCCCACCCCCCCCCCCCCCCACCCCCCCCCCCCCCCACCCCCCCCCCCCCCCACCCCCCCCCCCCCCCACCCCCCCCCCCCCCCACCCCCCCCCCCCCCCACCCCCCCCCCCCCCCACCCCCCCCCCCCCCCACCCCCCCCCCCCCCCACCCCCCCCCCCCCCCACCCCCCCCCCCCCCCACCCCCCCCCCCCCCCACCCCCCCCCCCCCCCACCCCCCCCCCCCCCCACCCCCCCCCCCCCCCACCCCCCCCCCCCCCCACCCCCCCCCCCCCCCACCCCCCCCCCCCCCCACCCCCCCCCCCCCCCACCCCCCCCCCCCCCCACCCCCCCCCCCCCCCACCCCCCCCCCCCCCCACCCCCCCCCCCCCCCACCCCCCCCCCCCCCCACCCCCCCCCCCCCCCACCCCCCCCCCCCCCCACCCCCCCCCCCCCCCACCCCCCCCCCCCCCCACCCCCCCCCCCCCCCACCCCCCCCCCCCCCCACCCCCCCCCCCCCCCACCCCCCCCCCCCCCCACCCCCCCCCCCCCCCACCCCCCCCCCCCCCCACCCCCCCCCCCCCCCACCCCCCCCCCCCCCCACCCCCCCCCCCCCCCACCCCCCCCCCCCCCCACCCCCCCCCCCCCCCACCCCCCCCCCCCCCCACCCCCCCCCCCCCCCACCCCCCCCCCCCCCCACCCCCCCCCCCCCCCACCCCCCCCCCCCCCCACCCCCCCCCCCCCCCACCCCCCCCCCCCCCCACCCCCCCCCCCCCCCACCCCCCCCCCCCCCCACCCCCCCCCCCCCCCACCCCCCCCCCCCCCCACCCCCCCCCCCCCCCACCCCCCCCCCCCCCCACCCCCCCCCCCCCCCACCCCCCCCCCCCCCCACCCCCCCCCCCCCCCACCCCCCCCCCCCCCCACCCCCCCCCCCCCCCACCCCCCCCCCCCCCCACCCCCCCCCCCCCCCACCCCCCCCCCCCCCCACCCCCCCCCCCCCCCACCCCCCCCCCCCCCCACCCCCCCCCCCCCCCACCCCCCCCCCCCCCCACCCCCCCCCCCCCCCACCCCCCCCCCCCCCCACCCCCCCCCCCCCCCACCCCCCCCCCCCCCCACCCCCCCCCCCCCCCACCCCCCCCCCCCCCCACCCCCCCCCCCCCCCACCCCCCCCCCCCCCCACCCCCCCCCCCCCCCACCCCCCCCCCCCCCCACCCCCCCCCCCCCCCACCCCCCCCCCCCCCCACCCCCCCCCCCCCCCACCCCCCCCCCCCCCCACCCCCCCCCCCCCCCACCCCCCCCCCCCCCCACCCCCCCCCCCCCCCACCCCCCCCCCCCCCCACCCCCCCCCCCCCCCACCCCCCCCCCCCCCCACCCCCCCCCCCCCCCACCCCCCCCCCCCCCCACCCCCCCCCCCCCCCACCCCCCCCCCCCCCCACCCCCCCCCCCCCCCACCCCCCCCCCCCCCCACCCCCCCCCCCCCCCACCCCCCCCCCCCCCCACCCCCCCCCCCCCCCACCCCCCCCCCCCCCCACCCCCCCCCCCCCCCACCCCCCCCCCCCCCCACCCCCCCCCCCCCCCACCCCCCCCCCCCCCCACCCCCCCCCCCCCCCACCCCCCCCCCCCCCCACCCCCCCCCCCCCCCACCCCCCCCCCCCCCCACCCCCCCCCCCCCCCACCCCCCCCCCCCCCCACCCCCCCCCCCCCCCACCCCCCCCCCCCCCCACCCCCCCCCCCCCCCACCCCCCCCCCCCCCCACCCCCCCCCCCCCCCACCCCCCCCCCCCCCCACCCCCCCCCCCCCCCACCCCCCCCCCCCCCCACCCCCCCCCCCCCCCACCCCCCCCCCCCCCCACCCCCCCCCCCCCCCACCCCCCCCCCCCCCCACCCCCCCCCCCCCCCACCCCCCCCCCCCCCCACCCCCCCCCCCCCCCACCCCCCCCCCCCCCCACCCCCCCCCCCCCCCACCCCCCCCCCCCCCCACCCCCCCCCCCCCCCACCCCCCCCCCCCCCCACCCCCCCCCCCCCCCACCCCCCCCCCCCCCCACCCCCCCCCCCCCCCACCCCCCCCCCCCCCCACCCCCCCCCCCCCCCACCCCCCCCCCCCCCCACCCCCCCCCCCCCCCACCCCCCCCCCCCCCCACCCCCCCCCCCCCCCACCCCCCCCCCCCCCCACCCCCCCCCCCCCCCACCCCCCCCCCCCCCCACCCCCCCCCCCCCCCACCCCCCCCCCCCCCCACCCCCCCCCCCCCCCACCCCCCCCCCCCCCCACCCCCCCCCCCCCCCACCCCCCCCCCCCCCCACCCCCCCCCCCCCCCACCCCCCCCCCCCCCCACCCCCCCCCCCCCCCACCCCCCCCCCCCCCCACCCCCCCCCCCCCCCACCCCCCCCCCCCCCCACCCCCCCCCCCCCCCACCCCCCCCCCCCCCCACCCCCCCCCCCCCCCACCCCCCCCCCCCCCCACCCCCCCCCCCCCCCACCCCCCCCCCCCCCCACCCCCCCCCCCCCCCACCCCCCCCCCCCCCCACCCCCCCCCCCCCCCACCCCCCCCCCCCCCCACCCCCCCCCCCCCCCACCCCCCCCCCCCCCCACCCCCCCCCCCCCCCACCCCCCCCCCCCCCCACCCCCCCCCCCCCCCACCCCCCCCCCCCCCCACCCCCCCCCCCCCCCACCCCCCCCCCCCCCCACCCCCCCCCCCCCCCACCCCCCCCCCCCCCCACCCCCCCCCCCCCCCACCCCCCCCCCCCCCCACCCCCCCCCCCCCCCACCCCCCCCCCCCCCCACCCCCCCCCCCCCCCACCCCCCCCCCCCCCCACCCCCCCCCCCCCCCACCCCCCCCCCCCCCCACCCCCCCCCCCCCCCACCCCCCCCCCCCCCCACCCCCCCCCCCCCCCACCCCCCCCCCCCCCCACCCCCCCCCCCCCCCACCCCCCCCCCCCCCCACCCCCCCCCCCCCCCACCCCCCCCCCCCCCCACCCCCCCCCCCCCCCACCCCCCCCCCCCCCCACCCCCCCCCCCCCCCACCCCCCCCCCCCCCCACCCCCCCCCCCCCCCACCCCCCCCCCCCCCCACCCCCCCCCCCCCCCACCCCCCCCCCCCCCCACCCCCCCCCCCCCCCACCCCCCCCCCCCCCCACCCCCCCCCCCCCCCACCCCCCCCCCCCCCCACCCCCCCCCCCCCCCACCCCCCCCCCCCCCCACCCCCCCCCCCCCCCACCCCCCCCCCCCCCCACCCCCCCCCCCCCCCACCCCCCCCCCCCCCCACCCCCCCCCCCCCCCACCCCCCCCCCCCCCCACCCCCCCCCCCCCCCACCCCCCCCCCCCCCCACCCCCCCCCCCCCCCACCCCCCCCCCCCCCCACCCCCCCCCCCCCCCACCCCCCCCCCCCCCCACCCCCCCCCCCCCCCACCCCCCCCCCCCCCCACCCCCCCCCCCCCCCACCCCCCCCCCCCCCCACCCCCCCCCCCCCCCACCCCCCCCCCCCCCCACCCCCCCCCCCCCCCACCCCCCCCCCCCCCCACCCCCCCCCCCCCCCACCCCCCCCCCCCCCCACCCCCCCCCCCCCCCACCCCCCCCCCCCCCCACCCCCCCCCCCCCCCACCCCCCCCCCCCCCCACCCCCCCCCCCCCCCACCCCCCCCCCCCCCCACCCCCCCCCCCCCCCACCCCCCCCCCCCCCCACCCCCCCCCCCCCCCACCCCCCCCCCCCCCCACCCCCCCCCCCCCCCACCCCCCCCCCCCCCCACCCCCCCCCCCCCCCACCCCCCCCCCCCCCCACCCCCCCCCCCCCCCACCCCCCCCCCCCCCCACCCCCCCCCCCCCCCACCCCCCCCCCCCCCCACCCCCCCCCCCCCCCACCCCCCCCCCCCCCCACCCCCCCCCCCCCCCACCCCCCCCCCCCCCCACCCCCCCCCCCCCCCACCCCCCCCCCCCCCCACCCCCCCCCCCCCCCACCCCCCCCCCCCCCCACCCCCCCCCCCCCCCACCCCCCCCCCCCCCCACCCCCCCCCCCCCCCACCCCCCCCCCCCCCCACCCCCCCCCCCCCCCACCCCCCCCCCCCCCCACCCCCCCCCCCCCCCACCCCCCCCCCCCCCCACCCCCCCCCCCCCCCACCCCCCCCCCCCCCCACCCCCCCCCCCCCCCACCCCCCCCCCCCCCCACCCCCCCCCCCCCCCACCCCCCCCCCCCCCCACCCCCCCCCCCCCCCACCCCCCCCCCCCCCCACCCCCCCCCCCCCCCACCCCCCCCCCCCCCCACCCCCCCCCCCCCCCACCCCCCCCCCCCCCCACCCCCCCCCCCCCCCACCCCCCCCCCCCCCCACCCCCCCCCCCCCCCACCCCCCCCCCCCCCCACCCCCCCCCCCCCCCACCCCCCCCCCCCCCCACCCCCCCCCCCCCCCACCCCCCCCCCCCCCCACCCCCCCCCCCCCCCACCCCCCCCCCCCCCCACCCCCCCCCCCCCCCACCCCCCCCCCCCCCCACCCCCCCCCCCCCCCACCCCCCCCCCCCCCCACCCCCCCCCCCCCCCACCCCCCCCCCCCCCCACCCCCCCCCCCCCCCACCCCCCCCCCCCCCCACCCCCCCCCCCCCCCACCCCCCCCCCCCCCCACCCCCCCCCCCCCCCACCCCCCCCCCCCCCCACCCCCCCCCCCCCCCACCCCCCCCCCCCCCCACCCCCCCCCCCCCCCACCCCCCCCCCCCCCCACCCCCCCCCCCCCCCACCCCCCCCCCCCCCCACCCCCCCCCCCCCCCACCCCCCCCCCCCCCCACCCCCCCCCCCCCCCACCCCCCCCCCCCCCCACCCCCCCCCCCCCCCACCCCCCCCCCCCCCCACCCCCCCCCCCCCCCACCCCCCCCCCCCCCCACCCCCCCCCCCCCCCACCCCCCCCCCCCCCCACCCCCCCCCCCCCCCACCCCCCCCCCCCCCCACCCCCCCCCCCCCCCACCCCCCCCCCCCCCCACCCCCCCCCCCCCCCACCCCCCCCCCCCCCCACCCCCCCCCCCCCCCACCCCCCCCCCCCCCCACCCCCCCCCCCCCCCACCCCCCCCCCCCCCCACCCCCCCCCCCCCCCACCCCCCCCCCCCCCCACCCCCCCCCCCCCCCACCCCCCCCCCCCCCCACCCCCCCCCCCCCCCACCCCCCCCCCCCCCCACCCCCCCCCCCCCCCACCCCCCCCCCCCCCCACCCCCCCCCCCCCCCACCCCCCCCCCCCCCCACCCCCCCCCCCCCCCACCCCCCCCCCCCCCCACCCCCCCCCCCCCCCACCCCCCCCCCCCCCCACCCCCCCCCCCCCCCACCCCCCCCCCCCCCCACCCCCCCCCCCCCCCACCCCCCCCCCCCCCCACCCCCCCCCCCCCCCACCCCCCCCCCCCCCCACCCCCCCCCCCCCCCACCCCCCCCCCCCCCCACCCCCCCCCCCCCCCACCCCCCCCCCCCCCCACCCCCCCCCCCCCCCACCCCCCCCCCCCCCCACCCCCCCCCCCCCCCACCCCCCCCCCCCCCCACCCCCCCCCCCCCCCACCCCCCCCCCCCCCCACCCCCCCCCCCCCCCACCCCCCCCCCCCCCCACCCCCCCCCCCCCCCACCCCCCCCCCCCCCCACCCCCCCCCCCCCCCACCCCCCCCCCCCCCCACCCCCCCCCCCCCCCACCCCCCCCCCCCCCCACCCCCCCCCCCCCCCACCCCCCCCCCCCCCCACCCCCCCCCCCCCCCACCCCCCCCCCCCCCCACCCCCCCCCCCCCCCACCCCCCCCCCCCCCCACCCCCCCCCCCCCCCACCCCCCCCCCCCCCCACCCCCCCCCCCCCCCACCCCCCCCCCCCCCCACCCCCCCCCCCCCCCACCCCCCCCCCCCCCCACCCCCCCCCCCCCCCACCCCCCCCCCCCCCCACCCCCCCCCCCCCCCACCCCCCCCCCCCCCCACCCCCCCCCCCCCCCACCCCCCCCCCCCCCCACCCCCCCCCCCCCCCACCCCCCCCCCCCCCCACCCCCCCCCCCCCCCACCCCCCCCCCCCCCCACCCCCCCCCCCCCCCACCCCCCCCCCCCCCCACCCCCCCCCCCCCCCACCCCCCCCCCCCCCCACCCCCCCCCCCCCCCACCCCCCCCCCCCCCCACCCCCCCCCCCCCCCACCCCCCCCCCCCCCCACCCCCCCCCCCCCCCACCCCCCCCCCCCCCCACCCCCCCCCCCCCCCACCCCCCCCCCCCCCCACCCCCCCCCCCCCCCACCCCCCCCCCCCCCCACCCCCCCCCCCCCCCACCCCCCCCCCCCCCCACCCCCCCCCCCCCCCACCCCCCCCCCCCCCCACCCCCCCCCCCCCCCACCCCCCCCCCCCCCCACCCCCCCCCCCCCCCACCCCCCCCCCCCCCCACCCCCCCCCCCCCCCACCCCCCCCCCCCCCCACCCCCCCCCCCCCCCACCCCCCCCCCCCCCCACCCCCCCCCCCCCCCACCCCCCCCCCCCCCCACCCCCCCCCCCCCCCACCCCCCCCCCCCCCCACCCCCCCCCCCCCCCACCCCCCCCCCCCCCCACCCCCCCCCCCCCCCACCCCCCCCCCCCCCCACCCCCCCCCCCCCCCACCCCCCCCCCCCCCCACCCCCCCCCCCCCCCACCCCCCCCCCCCCCCACCCCCCCCCCCCCCCACCCCCCCCCCCCCCCACCCCCCCCCCCCCCCACCCCCCCCCCCCCCCACCCCCCCCCCCCCCCACCCCCCCCCCCCCCCACCCCCCCCCCCCCCCACCCCCCCCCCCCCCCACCCCCCCCCCCCCCCACCCCCCCCCCCCCCCACCCCCCCCCCCCCCCACCCCCCCCCCCCCCCACCCCCCCCCCCCCCCACCCCCCCCCCCCCCCACCCCCCCCCCCCCCCACCCCCCCCCCCCCCCACCCCCCCCCCCCCCCACCCCCCCCCCCCCCCACCCCCCCCCCCCCCCACCCCCCCCCCCCCCCACCCCCCCCCCCCCCCACCCCCCCCCCCCCCCACCCCCCCCCCCCCCCACCCCCCCCCCCCCCCACCCCCCCCCCCCCCCACCCCCCCCCCCCCCCACCCCCCCCCCCCCCCACCCCCCCCCCCCCCCACCCCCCCCCCCCCCCACCCCCCCCCCCCCCCACCCCCCCCCCCCCCCACCCCCCCCCCCCCCCACCCCCCCCCCCCCCCACCCCCCCCCCCCCCCACCCCCCCCCCCCCCCACCCCCCCCCCCCCCCACCCCCCCCCCCCCCCACCCCCCCCCCCCCCCACCCCCCCCCCCCCCCACCCCCCCCCCCCCCCACCCCCCCCCCCCCCCACCCCCCCCCCCCCCCACCCCCCCCCCCCCCCACCCCCCCCCCCCCCCACCCCCCCCCCCCCCCACCCCCCCCCCCCCCCACCCCCCCCCCCCCCCACCCCCCCCCCCCCCCACCCCCCCCCCCCCCCACCCCCCCCCCCCCCCACCCCCCCCCCCCCCCACCCCCCCCCCCCCCCACCCCCCCCCCCCCCCACCCCCCCCCCCCCCCACCCCCCCCCCCCCCCACCCCCCCCCCCCCCCACCCCCCCCCCCCCCCACCCCCCCCCCCCCCCACCCCCCCCCCCCCCCACCCCCCCCCCCCCCCACCCCCCCCCCCCCCCACCCCCCCCCCCCCCCACCCCCCCCCCCCCCCACCCCCCCCCCCCCCCACCCCCCCCCCCCCCCACCCCCCCCCCCCCCCACCCCCCCCCCCCCCCACCCCCCCCCCCCCCCACCCCCCCCCCCCCCCACCCCCCCCCCCCCCCACCCCCCCCCCCCCCCACCCCCCCCCCCCCCCACCCCCCCCCCCCCCCACCCCCCCCCCCCCCCACCCCCCCCCCCCCCCACCCCCCCCCCCCCCCACCCCCCCCCCCCCCCACCCCCCCCCCCCCCCACCCCCCCCCCCCCCCACCCCCCCCCCCCCCCACCCCCCCCCCCCCCCACCCCCCCCCCCCCCCACCCCCCCCCCCCCCCACCCCCCCCCCCCCCCACCCCCCCCCCCCCCCACCCCCCCCCCCCCCCACCCCCCCCCCCCCCCACCCCCCCCCCCCCCCACCCCCCCCCCCCCCCACCCCCCCCCCCCCCCACCCCCCCCCCCCCCCACCCCCCCCCCCCCCCACCCCCCCCCCCCCCCACCCCCCCCCCCCCCCACCCCCCCCCCCCCCCACCCCCCCCCCCCCCCACCCCCCCCCCCCCCCACCCCCCCCCCCCCCCACCCCCCCCCCCCCCCACCCCCCCCCCCCCCCACCCCCCCCCCCCCCCACCCCCCCCCCCCCCCACCCCCCCCCCCCCCCACCCCCCCCCCCCCCCACCCCCCCCCCCCCCCACCCCCCCCCCCCCCCACCCCCCCCCCCCCCCACCCCCCCCCCCCCCCACCCCCCCCCCCCCCCACCCCCCCCCCCCCCCACCCCCCCCCCCCCCCACCCCCCCCCCCCCCCACCCCCCCCCCCCCCCACCCCCCCCCCCCCCCACCCCCCCCCCCCCCCACCCCCCCCCCCCCCCACCCCCCCCCCCCCCCACCCCCCCCCCCCCCCACCCCCCCCCCCCCCCACCCCCCCCCCCCCCCACCCCCCCCCCCCCCCACCCCCCCCCCCCCCCACCCCCCCCCCCCCCCACCCCCCCCCCCCCCCACCCCCCCCCCCCCCCACCCCCCCCCCCCCCCACCCCCCCCCCCCCCCACCCCCCCCCCCCCCCACCCCCCCCCCCCCCCACCCCCCCCCCCCCCCACCCCCCCCCCCCCCCACCCCCCCCCCCCCCCACCCCCCCCCCCCCCCACCCCCCCCCCCCCCCACCCCCCCCCCCCCCCACCCCCCCCCCCCCCCACCCCCCCCCCCCCCCACCCCCCCCCCCCCCCACCCCCCCCCCCCCCCACCCCCCCCCCCCCCCACCCCCCCCCCCCCCCACCCCCCCCCCCCCCCACCCCCCCCCCCCCCCACCCCCCCCCCCCCCCACCCCCCCCCCCCCCCACCCCCCCCCCCCCCCACCCCCCCCCCCCCCCACCCCCCCCCCCCCCCACCCCCCCCCCCCCCCACCCCCCCCCCCCCCCACCCCCCCCCCCCCCCACCCCCCCCCCCCCCCACCCCCCCCCCCCCCCACCCCCCCCCCCCCCCACCCCCCCCCCCCCCCACCCCCCCCCCCCCCCACCCCCCCCCCCCCCCACCCCCCCCCCCCCCCACCCCCCCCCCCCCCCACCCCCCCCCCCCCCCACCCCCCCCCCCCCCCACCCCCCCCCCCCCCCACCCCCCCCCCCCCCCACCCCCCCCCCCCCCCACCCCCCCCCCCCCCCACCCCCCCCCCCCCCCACCCCCCCCCCCCCCCACCCCCCCCCCCCCCCACCCCCCCCCCCCCCCACCCCCCCCCCCCCCCACCCCCCCCCCCCCCCACCCCCCCCCCCCCCCACCCCCCCCCCCCCCCACCCCCCCCCCCCCCCACCCCCCCCCCCCCCCACCCCCCCCCCCCCCCACCCCCCCCCCCCCCCACCCCCCCCCCCCCCCACCCCCCCCCCCCCCCACCCCCCCCCCCCCCCACCCCCCCCCCCCCCCACCCCCCCCCCCCCCCACCCCCCCCCCCCCCCACCCCCCCCCCCCCCCACCCCCCCCCCCCCCCACCCCCCCCCCCCCCCACCCCCCCCCCCCCCCACCCCCCCCCCCCCCCACCCCCCCCCCCCCCCACCCCCCCCCCCCCCCACCCCCCCCCCCCCCCACCCCCCCCCCCCCCCACCCCCCCCCCCCCCCACCCCCCCCCCCCCCCACCCCCCCCCCCCCCCACCCCCCCCCCCCCCCACCCCCCCCCCCCCCCACCCCCCCCCCCCCCCACCCCCCCCCCCCCCCACCCCCCCCCCCCCCCACCCCCCCCCCCCCCCACCCCCCCCCCCCCCCACCCCCCCCCCCCCCCACCCCCCCCCCCCCCCACCCCCCCCCCCCCCCACCCCCCCCCCCCCCCACCCCCCCCCCCCCCCACCCCCCCCCCCCCCCACCCCCCCCCCCCCCCACCCCCCCCCCCCCCCACCCCCCCCCCCCCCCACCCCCCCCCCCCCCCACCCCCCCCCCCCCCCACCCCCCCCCCCCCCCACCCCCCCCCCCCCCCACCCCCCCCCCCCCCCACCCCCCCCCCCCCCCACCCCCCCCCCCCCCCACCCCCCCCCCCCCCCACCCCCCCCCCCCCCCACCCCCCCCCCCCCCCACCCCCCCCCCCCCCCACCCCCCCCCCCCCCCACCCCCCCCCCCCCCCACCCCCCCCCCCCCCCACCCCCCCCCCCCCCCACCCCCCCCCCCCCCCACCCCCCCCCCCCCCCACCCCCCCCCCCCCCCACCCCCCCCCCCCCCCACCCCCCCCCCCCCCCACCCCCCCCCCCCCCCACCCCCCCCCCCCCCCACCCCCCCCCCCCCCCACCCCCCCCCCCCCCCACCCCCCCCCCCCCCCACCCCCCCCCCCCCCCACCCCCCCCCCCCCCCACCCCCCCCCCCCCCCACCCCCCCCCCCCCCCACCCCCCCCCCCCCCCACCCCCCCCCCCCCCCACCCCCCCCCCCCCCCACCCCCCCCCCCCCCCACCCCCCCCCCCCCCCACCCCCCCCCCCCCCCACCCCCCCCCCCCCCCACCCCCCCCCCCCCCCACCCCCCCCCCCCCCCACCCCCCCCCCCCCCCACCCCCCCCCCCCCCCACCCCCCCCCCCCCCCACCCCCCCCCCCCCCCACCCCCCCCCCCCCCCACCCCCCCCCCCCCCCACCCCCCCCCCCCCCCACCCCCCCCCCCCCCCACCCCCCCCCCCCCCCACCCCCCCCCCCCCCCACCCCCCCCCCCCCCCACCCCCCCCCCCCCCCACCCCCCCCCCCCCCCACCCCCCCCCCCCCCCACCCCCCCCCCCCCCCACCCCCCCCCCCCCCCACCCCCCCCCCCCCCCACCCCCCCCCCCCCCCACCCCCCCCCCCCCCCACCCCCCCCCCCCCCCACCCCCCCCCCCCCCCACCCCCCCCCCCCCCCACCCCCCCCCCCCCCCACCCCCCCCCCCCCCCACCCCCCCCCCCCCCCACCCCCCCCCCCCCCCACCCCCCCCCCCCCCCACCCCCCCCCCCCCCCACCCCCCCCCCCCCCCACCCCCCCCCCCCCCCACCCCCCCCCCCCCCCACCCCCCCCCCCCCCCACCCCCCCCCCCCCCCACCCCCCCCCCCCCCCACCCCCCCCCCCCCCCACCCCCCCCCCCCCCCACCCCCCCCCCCCCCCACCCCCCCCCCCCCCCACCCCCCCCCCCCCCCACCCCCCCCCCCCCCCACCCCCCCCCCCCCCCACCCCCCCCCCCCCCCACCCCCCCCCCCCCCCACCCCCCCCCCCCCCCACCCCCCCCCCCCCCCACCCCCCCCCCCCCCCACCCCCCCCCCCCCCCACCCCCCCCCCCCCCCACCCCCCCCCCCCCCCACCCCCCCCCCCCCCCACCCCCCCCCCCCCCCACCCCCCCCCCCCCCCACCCCCCCCCCCCCCCACCCCCCCCCCCCCCCACCCCCCCCCCCCCCCACCCCCCCCCCCCCCCACCCCCCCCCCCCCCCACCCCCCCCCCCCCCCACCCCCCCCCCCCCCCACCCCCCCCCCCCCCCACCCCCCCCCCCCCCCACCCCCCCCCCCCCCCACCCCCCCCCCCCCCCACCCCCCCCCCCCCCCACCCCCCCCCCCCCCCACCCCCCCCCCCCCCCACCCCCCCCCCCCCCCACCCCCCCCCCCCCCCACCCCCCCCCCCCCCCACCCCCCCCCCCCCCCACCCCCCCCCCCCCCCACCCCCCCCCCCCCCCACCCCCCCCCCCCCCCACCCCCCCCCCCCCCCACCCCCCCCCCCCCCCACCCCCCCCCCCCCCCACCCCCCCCCCCCCCCACCCCCCCCCCCCCCCACCCCCCCCCCCCCCCACCCCCCCCCCCCCCCACCCCCCCCCCCCCCCACCCCCCCCCCCCCCCACCCCCCCCCCCCCCCACCCCCCCCCCCCCCCACCCCCCCCCCCCCCCACCCCCCCCCCCCCCCACCCCCCCCCCCCCCCACCCCCCCCCCCCCCCACCCCCCCCCCCCCCCACCCCCCCCCCCCCCCACCCCCCCCCCCCCCCACCCCCCCCCCCCCCCACCCCCCCCCCCCCCCACCCCCCCCCCCCCCCACCCCCCCCCCCCCCCACCCCCCCCCCCCCCCACCCCCCCCCCCCCCCACCCCCCCCCCCCCCCACCCCCCCCCCCCCCCACCCCCCCCCCCCCCCACCCCCCCCCCCCCCCACCCCCCCCCCCCCCCACCCCCCCCCCCCCCCACCCCCCCCCCCCCCCACCCCCCCCCCCCCCCACCCCCCCCCCCCCCCACCCCCCCCCCCCCCCACCCCCCCCCCCCCCCACCCCCCCCCCCCCCCACCCCCCCCCCCCCCCACCCCCCCCCCCCCCCACCCCCCCCCCCCCCCACCCCCCCCCCCCCCCACCCCCCCCCCCCCCCACCCCCCCCCCCCCCCACCCCCCCCCCCCCCCACCCCCCCCCCCCCCCACCCCCCCCCCCCCCCACCCCCCCCCCCCCCCACCCCCCCCCCCCCCCACCCCCCCCCCCCCCCACCCCCCCCCCCCCCCACCCCCCCCCCCCCCCACCCCCCCCCCCCCCCACCCCCCCCCCCCCCCACCCCCCCCCCCCCCCACCCCCCCCCCCCCCCACCCCCCCCCCCCCCCACCCCCCCCCCCCCCCACCCCCCCCCCCCCCCACCCCCCCCCCCCCCCACCCCCCCCCCCCCCCACCCCCCCCCCCCCCCACCCCCCCCCCCCCCCACCCCCCCCCCCCCCCACCCCCCCCCCCCCCCACCCCCCCCCCCCCCCACCCCCCCCCCCCCCCACCCCCCCCCCCCCCCACCCCCCCCCCCCCCCACCCCCCCCCCCCCCCACCCCCCCCCCCCCCCACCCCCCCCCCCCCCCACCCCCCCCCCCCCCCACCCCCCCCCCCCCCCACCCCCCCCCCCCCCCACCCCCCCCCCCCCCCACCCCCCCCCCCCCCCACCCCCCCCCCCCCCCACCCCCCCCCCCCCCCACCCCCCCCCCCCCCCACCCCCCCCCCCCCCCACCCCCCCCCCCCCCCACCCCCCCCCCCCCCCACCCCCCCCCCCCCCCACCCCCCCCCCCCCCCACCCCCCCCCCCCCCCACCCCCCCCCCCCCCCACCCCCCCCCCCCCCCACCCCCCCCCCCCCCCACCCCCCCCCCCCCCCACCCCCCCCCCCCCCCACCCCCCCCCCCCCCCACCCCCCCCCCCCCCCACCCCCCCCCCCCCCCACCCCCCCCCCCCCCCACCCCCCCCCCCCCCCACCCCCCCCCCCCCCCACCCCCCCCCCCCCCCACCCCCCCCCCCCCCCACCCCCCCCCCCCCCCACCCCCCCCCCCCCCCACCCCCCCCCCCCCCCACCCCCCCCCCCCCCCACCCCCCCCCCCCCCCACCCCCCCCCCCCCCCACCCCCCCCCCCCCCCACCCCCCCCCCCCCCCACCCCCCCCCCCCCCCACCCCCCCCCCCCCCCACCCCCCCCCCCCCCCACCCCCCCCCCCCCCCACCCCCCCCCCCCCCCACCCCCCCCCCCCCCCACCCCCCCCCCCCCCCACCCCCCCCCCCCCCCACCCCCCCCCCCCCCCACCCCCCCCCCCCCCCACCCCCCCCCCCCCCCACCCCCCCCCCCCCCCACCCCCCCCCCCCCCCACCCCCCCCCCCCCCCACCCCCCCCCCCCCCCACCCCCCCCCCCCCCCACCCCCCCCCCCCCCCACCCCCCCCCCCCCCCACCCCCCCCCCCCCCCACCCCCCCCCCCCCCCACCCCCCCCCCCCCCCACCCCCCCCCCCCCCCACCCCCCCCCCCCCCCACCCCCCCCCCCCCCCACCCCCCCCCCCCCCCACCCCCCCCCCCCCCCACCCCCCCCCCCCCCCACCCCCCCCCCCCCCCACCCCCCCCCCCCCCCACCCCCCCCCCCCCCCACCCCCCCCCCCCCCCACCCCCCCCCCCCCCCACCCCCCCCCCCCCCCACCCCCCCCCCCCCCCACCCCCCCCCCCCCCCACCCCCCCCCCCCCCCACCCCCCCCCCCCCCCACCCCCCCCCCCCCCCACCCCCCCCCCCCCCCACCCCCCCCCCCCCCCACCCCCCCCCCCCCCCACCCCCCCCCCCCCCCACCCCCCCCCCCCCCCACCCCCCCCCCCCCCCACCCCCCCCCCCCAGGCTGATGGGAATTGTAGTTCCTGAACATCTGGAGAGCCGCAGGTTCCCTACCCCTGATCTATGGGGAAGGGATTCTGGCAAAGAATATTCCACAGAGGAACGCAAGAGTCCAAATTGAGTTTAAACGTTTTATATAAATTTGGTTCAAAAATACATACATACAGTAAGGCACAAGAGCACATACATTCAAGTTCTAGTATATAAAAAGGTTTGAAGAATAGATTGGGAGGATAGAGGAGGAATGGGGTTTTTTGCAGGGTAATACATTACCTAACGATTCTTGAGAGTAGACAAAGTAGAAGGCAGGGATTCCACGCCAGCACAGAAACCCGGTGAAGACGATATCGTGTCTCAACACCAACAAGACCAAGGGAGGAACAAGTGGCAATGAGCAATGTGCTCCAGGTGAACTAAACTTTTATAGGGTAGATCGTTCCTTGGCGGGAAAAGGAACCAATCAGAGCAAGTTTTACTTCTGCAGCATCTGTGCTGGATTTGGGGTGCTGACCTTGATGAGTCAGCTCACCTACTGCTACCCCATGACAATAGGGCCAAATTACATTGTTAAGCTAAATGAGGGAGGGCTGCAATGCTCCCATGCAGATTAACCATGTAGGGTCACTGCCCAAGATATTCAGATTTTGGCTGAGACCTTTAGACTTGGGAGAGGTAAAGGCTTTTAGGAGAACCATTACAAAAGGAGGAGAAATGCAGAGCAGTAAGTATTTGCTGCTGAGCTGTGTTTCCAATGCAAACTAAAGAATACAGTATCTGCTGGCAGGGTGACTTTCCATATCCTTTGACTTTAACAGTTTCTATAGCAAGGTGGGGTAATCAAGCATGCTAGTAACTCAAATGAGACCTCCAGGTTGCCAGGAGTAACTCATTATCTTAATTCAGCTTTTGTTAAAGTAGTTTTGACCTTGTGGTCAAGTGATCATGCGGCTACCTACACCCAGAGGAGTGCTTTTTGGCCAATATAATTTTAAAGCAGAAATATATATAAATAATATTCTGGGGGTGTCAGGGACCATAACATGAGTATCTAACATGAGTACCATCTCCCTGTTTGTGCAAGGAAGCAAGCAGAGGCTTCCAGGAACCAGTGATGCCAGGGCGGGAACAGCATGCACCATGTTTTGGGACCACTAGAGGGTGCCAGGAGCTGGTGTCAGCAGCTCTTGTACAGCACTTGATTGGTGCTCGTTTCTGGGAGATTCCAACCACAACTGAGTGTGCCACACAAGATTGGTGGAAGTAGCAACAGTGGCTGCAGTCTTTGGGCAGTGTGAGCGCTAGGGTGTTGGCAGTAGGAGATCGAATCACAGGTCAGAACCTGCTGTGCGGACTATCTGGGACCCTGATGTTCCCCACACCATTTCGCTTCTAGCAAAAAATGTAGTTAATTTTCTCTCTTATAGGTTTAGAGAGATGAGGTTAGTGTAGCAATTAGGTGTAGTTGTGATTAGTTATTTCTTCTGATTGCTGTTGCACTTTAGTGAGTAGTTAGGTATTTAAGAAGTTAGTATTATTGCTTAGGTTAGTTGAGGTTAGGCTTAGCTTTCAGATTGAGGTTATTGTGTATTTTTTCTTAGTAGCTGAGCTGAGTTATTTAATGCTAACATTATTGTTATTGTTAAAATTAGTCCTGGGATATGTCATCTATTATGTTCAGTTTATGCTGCTAGTGTTGTTTATTGCCATGACCATTATTGTTTATATAATCTATTTTGTTATGTTATGATTGATTATCAGTGCCTTTATTATGTGATGTTATGATGTTGAAATGTTGTTGTTGTTGTTTCTATGATGTTATGTTAGGATTATTGATGCCTCTGTTTTGTCATATCATGATGTTGAAATGTTGATGCTTCTGTTATATTATCCTATGTTTAAAATGTTATATTTATTGTAATTTAGAATGTTTTGTTATAATACTATGTTTATTTCATGTTTATTGATATTATGTTTTTTATGGTTGTTGCTAATGTGATGATTATTGGTCATGTTATTTGCAGTTGTTGTTCACCCTTTGGGGGAGGGCAGTATACAAATCTAAAAAATAATTAATAAATAAAATCCACAGTTCTCCAGATATTTAGAGCCATTTTAAAATGTTACTGTACCAAAGGAGGCATTTTGATTGATCCTTTCCTGAAGTTGTATCAGAGCAAGCCCATAGCTGAACTTCTACAAGGAGTAGAAATCTGGGGCTGGAATCAACAACCTGCATACTGTTCAAAATCTTTTTTAAAAATCTAGTTCTAAGAACACCCTTGGTTCTTGAAGGGGGCCAAACTCAGCCTCCCTTCAGTAGGGGTTTGGATACATGCTGATTTAATTAATTTTTGGTATAAGCAGATGAAAGCCCCACCTTCCATCTCCCAATGTTTCCCCTTTATCCAAAATAATAGCACCTGGGTCACTAGATATAATAGCATTCTTAGTCAATACTCTCTCCTAGTTGAACACCCGGGGGGTCACCCATATTAGCTCTAACTTCTGTAAAAGGATGTACACTTTTGATGCCTTGATGGATAGAAATGCAATGGTGGTGGTGGAAAGTGTTGTTAAATAGCAGCTGACTTATTGTGACCTCACAGACAAAGCAAGAAACATTCAGAAATGGTTTGCCATTGCATTACAATGCTAGGCTTCAAATTTTCTCCCTAGTATAAATGGCACAAAGTAAATCACAACAGAGTTTGTTACTTGTCTAACACCATTTTTAACAAATTAAGACTTGCCTTACAAGCCATTCACTTTCAAACCATGCCACTGACCATGTTAGTAGGACAATACTCTCATGAACAGGTCACTCAGCATTTTTGTGTTAGTGGTTCATTAGAGGTTGAGGATCTTTCTCAATATATGCTACATTGTCCTCAGTATTGGGAACTTAGATATAGCTTTCTGCTGGCCATTTTAGCCAATCAGGAAAATATGTGCAAAAGAGATGTCTGACACCTACAATCTGTAGTTTTGTAATTTGTTTTTATTATGCATCCCCCCCCCCCTTTTAACAATATCATTTATAATCATCTGGATAAGAAGGCTGAAATTTGGATTTATCCATATTTACCATTAGACCCAGGGAGGCTAATGTGTCCAGTGTAAATGCCACCTTCTCTTTTAGAGTTGAGACAGACCTTGCCACCAGCAGCCAGTCATCCAAATACAGGAAGACTGTACAAGTCTTGAGGATCAAGTAGGAGGTCACTTCAGGCATACACTTTGTGAAAGGCCTAGGGGCTGTGGCCAAACCGAAGGGGAGCACAGTGTAACTAATATTTCCACATTGGAAATGTAAGTAATGTGTACATTCCTCCCTCATTTCAATGTGAAAATATACTTCTTTAAGATCTAGCACCACAAATCAATTAGAATGTTTGTAGCAACATATGGCTAGTGGTGATGTCAGGGCTGCACTGGAGTGCCTGATGCCTTCAATTTTATAAAAGGTTGTGTGGTAAAGAACAATCTGAGCACCAAACAACATGAAAAATATTTTTTATACTAAGAAATAATCTGGACATTTCTAGAAAATCAAAAGAAAAATTGGAGGAATATCCTTCAGGATTAAATATAGGGAGTGCTAACTGGAAGACCTTAATCTCTTTTCTGTAAATGTGGTGTGGAATTTGGGAATCACGTATCATGAATTCCATCTCTGGCTGTAATTGGCTTTAGGATGTTTGTTGGCATGGCAAAACTTATACAGATATGTCTTTGGAATTATTTGTTGAGCAAGATTTATTATATGCACAGAATTAGCTATAGGATTTGCATACAGACTTATTTTATTCTCTTTTAAAAAAAGGTGTGAGTATATTATACTATATCTCTTGACAATCCTTTGCTGCTGGAACTGGTCCTAAGAGCAGCCGGAAATAAGTAGATCATCCCTAGAGTTACCATATACGATACTGAAGAAGAAAAAGGATACATACTGTTCTATAATTCTGTAAGATGCTAAGTCTAGTATGTTCCCAATAGCTATCAGCTTAAGTTCTACAAAAGCCAGAATTTTTGGCAAGTGTCTATTTCCATGAATTGTTTCAGAACTGGCAAGTAATAATTAATTGCTTAAAATATTTGGAGGAGGAAAAAAAATCCATATGTAAGGTCTGTTCATTCTATACCTACAGATTCTGGGTATTCAGATTCTTGAAACTAAAAATTCTGACCACTCAATCATAAATATAAAATTCACCCACATCGCCCTATTATTCTGCCTCTGTATTCTTAGTCCCATGGGTTTCCCTTTCCTGGTGAGGGAGGATTTTAGTCTCCAGGCCCAGTTCAACCTTGTATTGAGACTGCCATCAAGGTTGCCAATTAGTAGTGTACACCTGATGTGGATTTTTGATATTTACAAAAAGATTCTCTGCTCTTCCCTGTATACGAAATCTGCAAGCCAGAATATTTACTGAGCACGGTGTGGTACTTATCAGCAGAGGAGAAGCCATTGGGAGTTAGAAAGCAAGGACTACTTGTTATCATATTTAGAGAATGTAAGGGCTGCCTCAGCAAAGTCCACAGAGGCTAATACCTCCAATGTTTCTATTTTGATTTAAAACAAAAACAAAAACCTGCCCCACAACATGCCCTTTTTTTATTCCACTGCAAAATTTCAGGTAATGAGGTAAGGGGTACACCCAAGTTCTTTACATGCCAAGAAGAGCAAGATTAATTTTAATTTTAAAAAGATGAGAATACTGGTGCAGACGGTCGCTAACTATGAGCAGCTGCTCTATGATACTGGAATCTGGAAAAGGACTCCTGTTATAAACAGAACAAAACTGGAAGGGGTTGTTGTATTGCAATGAAAAATGAAACATGATTATGTACAATATATTTTTAAAAAACTAAAAAAGACGCAATTCAGTTTTAAAAAGACTGAATACTTTATTAGCTGATTTTAACCGAATTGTTACTAATACAGTAGCTAAAGTTCTGCCTTAGCTACAAGATTAAGAGAACAACAATGTTAGTTATTTACCTTTTTATGCCAGTAAAAATGGTGATGATGACGATGATGGGAAGTCATTAAAAGATTAAGAATGTTGTTACACTATGCTGACAGCCCTGTGACTGATCCCAATCTTTAGTGTTCAGTAGAGAACAAAATCAGGCTTCTAAGCACATCAGTGCCAAAGATTATAGTTTTGAAATAAACATCATGAACACATAACCTTTGCTTCCATTGAATTAGGGATGAATGGATAACCCCAGTCAACTCCATCCTGATAGGAATTAATTTTCTCTTTAATTCTGGAGTTTTGCCCTTATGAATGTCTGCAGTGTTTTGATGGGCAAAAAAAAGTGTGAAGAAAAAATACTTCACTTCCTTGTAGACACCACACAGATTAGAGAAAATATCTAAGGCTGCTTCCGCACGGGCCAAAAACAGTGGTGTGAAAATGGTGTGAAAACAGTATAAACCCTTTTACACCATTTTCACACTCTTTTTACACTGCTGTTTTTGGCACATGTGGAATCAGCCTTAGTTAAAGTTCCACTTTGGTGATCCCAAGGATCCAGAAGTCCAGGAAAAGCACAGCCACATGTTGCAACAATGAAACAAATAAACAAATTGTTCTAGCCCATAATATTATGAAATTCTTTAAAAATGCTTTTCAGTATGCAAAGAGCTAATTTTTATGGGTTGTTTTTGTTTGTTTGTTTGTTTCTACGTTGTAGTGTGTATGGCTTCTTCAGTGGAGAAGAAGACTGGGCCAGGAAGAGCAGAGTGAGCTCTGGTGTTCACTTTGGAGGGCTTTTCTCAAAGCAACATCTTTTAAAACAGTGTATTTTAACAGGGGTTATCTCTTTTCCTCCTTGTAAGGCTCCTGAGAGCTGAGGCTGCTGAAGCTGCTGGGAGGTGCGGCTTAACAGGGGTTAACAGAGGTTCCTCTTTGTCCTGGGCTGCTCAGAGGTGGGGCTCCTGAGGTGAGTCAGTCCTTAGTTCAGTCTCTGGAACCAGCAGAGAGGAGAAGCAGTGGAGAAGAAGACTGGGCCAGGAAGAGCAGAGTGTGCTCTGGTGTTCATTTTGGAGGACTTTTCTCAAAGCCACATATTTTAAAACAGTGTATTTTAACAGGAGTTATCTCTTTTTCTCCTTGTAAGGCTCCTGAGAGCTGAGGCTGCTGAAGTTGCTGGGAGGCCATCACCACCTCCTGTGGCAGCATATTCCAATGGCCACTATGATGGCCACTAACCTGGATAGCTTTAAAAGTGGTTGGACAGATTTATGGAGGAGAAGTCAATTTATGGCTACCAATCTTGATCCTCTTTGATCTGAGATTGCAAATGCCTGAACAGTCCAGGTGCTCGGGAGCAACAGCCACAGAAGGCCATTGCTTTCATATCCTGCATGTGAGCTCCCAATGGCACCTGGTGGGCCACTGCGAGTAGCAGAAAGCTGGACTAGATGGACTCTGGTCTGATCCAGCTGGCTTGTTCTTATGTTCTTATGTATGTGTTCTTTACAGAGGAGTTCCAAGTCTCAGAACAATGGAACTGCATTTCCATGTTGTACAGAGCTCATCCCCCACCCAAACACTTCTAATCCATTTTATTTGGCTGAACACGGGTTGAATTAAAATTAAATTAGTGACTTTTCCCCTTTAACCCAGGTTTCACAAGCTTCCTGCTTGCCTGTGTGCAAAGGGTTGTATTCCCGCACCCCCCCTCATTCACCATTATGGTGGATTCTGTAGGCAGCTACCTCTAGAGTGGATTCTCCAGGCAGTCACCATTTTGTGCCAATATGTTTGTGGGAGGGGATTCTCGGGTGGGAGGGGGAATTCTGGGATGTGTGGTTCGCAGGGAAACAAAGTGTTTCCTGTGTGAACCATGCCGCATCCTGTTGCTGGGTTCCCAGTGCTCCTGGATGGCCCCTGCAGCCACTGTGCAAATGGCGAAACAGGCAACATGGGTTCATTTAACCCGTTTGTATTGCCTGTGCAGAAAGAGCCAGAGTTTGTAAAAGGAAAGTAAACTGATATGGGGGAAAGTAAAAATTTGAAAGGGTAATCCTATGGTTATTTAAACACAGGATACCATCAAATACCAGGAAAGATTCCAGTTTCAATCATTTATGGGATCTCTTGATTCCAGTCATTAGTCTACATAGAATGGTTTTGGAAGCCACCATATAAGTCCTAGTCTTTCCTCATAGGGGAAAATGTTTTTTTCCATATCAGCTGTGTGAAATCTTTTTGATGCTTTTCAATGGAAAATTCACAACGCACTTTAAAAATTAAGAACAATAAATACAAGGCAACAGGCAACAGAACAACACAGCAAAATATAGAAAATTTCTAAAAATTTCCAAAGGTATTCTTAAAATAAAATTTTAATTTGTCTTCGTAAAGAGAGGAGTGGGGCAGTAAAAAAAAAACTTCCTTAGAGAAAATGGTCCCTATCTCTGAGAACAGAAAACATGCAGCTACTTAAGGACTTCAATGTTTCTGGCATTCAAGATGGGACATAGTGACTGCATATTCTGAATGTAGCTCTCTCAAAAAATTCAATAACAGAGGTTTTTTTGTTTTTTTGGTGTTTTTTTTTTGCTGGAGCTTACTATCTGACAGCTGTGTATTAATCATTTCAAAAGAGCTTCTAGAACAGATCAACTGTTCAGTACTCAAACCACACTCTTAACAGAAGTGCTATTGAATTTTAAATCAATGGAACTTTGGCTGGTGAATGGTTGGAAAATCAAAGTCCCAAACATCAGCTGCAGCTTTATGAGTTTATTCCTCCCATTTTTAAATATCAGTAGTTGAGTGTAGAATATTTAAAAGTAACATTTGTTTTTATACATGCCTCAGAAACATGTTGGTCTAAAAACTTTCCCCAGTGTTTGTACATAAGTCTGTGTTAAACATGCAATGATGATAGATTCATTGAGTAACTTCAAATTTTTCACAAAGATTTATACACTTTTTAGTAACATAGTCTATAGAACTTGTGTCAGTGTATGTGTGTTAAGTGCTGACAGGTCACTTCCGACTTACAGCGACCCTATGAATCAATGTCCTCCAAATTGTCCTATGTCATAATGTATGACAATAAATTTGAGAGCAGTACATACAGGGGAATGATCTAGAGCAGGAGATCAGGTTTTGTCCAATTTCTGTGAATGCAGGTGTTTTTTTTGTCCCAAAATCACAGAAAGAGGTCACATATAGCTCTCAAATACGAGCCTGGCTTCTTTCATTATACAATTCTTTTAAAAATGTTCCAAGCCTTTCAAGTGGCTGCATAACTATTAAGTTGATAATGATCAATTACTCTAATATTTTTGAAGTATTTCTCTCCGCACCTGGCTGAAGGAGTCTTCATAGCAGTTTGCAATGTAAAACCTTTCAGTCTTCTTGGTAGACGCATAATAATTGTTCTGTACTACACAACCTCATGTTTTAAATTCATTGAAAAATAAAAAAGTCTCCCTAAAGAAGTGTATACAAATAACAGTAATGGGAAACAAAAACACAGTATTATAACAGATACAATTTAAAAAGTTTATATCATGCACAACAGTTTTGAAATTAACTTCTCTGAAAATAATATTTTCTAAGATATGGTTGAAAGTCTATGCTATAACTGGTTATAACTCATTTATACCTTATTAGACGCTTCCCTTTCTTCCATAATACTGTTCATCTAGTCTACACTTCATGCTCAAGTCATGCAGATTGGAGTTGACTCTCAATTACACGAAGTCTTTCTCCAAAGATGACAGTCCAAATACAGTAGAGATAAAATACATCAAGGTTTAAAATAGGTCCGTTCAGCCCCAGTGCCGCTTCATCATGAAATGATATAATTCACTGATGCCTCTGCCTAGCCTAACATATGTTCTATTCACAGCCTGCGTCATTCTTCATTTGTAATTATTTCCTTTTTTTAAACCCATCTTGTAATACTTTGCTTGGCTGAAGACAAATACTGAAAAGCAAAAGAAGTATTATCATATGATGACCTGTTCCAGGGTATTAAACCGCTGTCAAGGTTTGAGCCTAACATGGGGTATCAATGACAGTACATCAATTCAAGCATCATGTCCTGAATTAGACTATATTAATTATCACTTGAGTGCAGGATGCATGAAAGTGCTGTTTCATTGACTAAAAAGATTTGACTGAATAAAAATTCATTTCTCATCTGGTTGCTTAAGGATAAAGACATTGCTCTTTGCCTTGGATTTTTCTTTATTAAATAAGATATTGATAAAATGGTTTGAATAAACTGTCTCACTCACAAGTATTTTTAAACAAAGAACATTAAATCTGTTGTATATTAATGGTAAATGTTACATCAGGCAGTGAAGTAAATAATTTAGCTAATATAATGAAGTTTTAAAAACAATGTGAAAAAATATATGTACTGACTTTGGAATCCAAAATACTAGAAGTTAGGGGAAATTGAAACAATTGAAACAAATTAGAATAAAATGTCTTAAATAATATGCAAGGCAAGTAATATAAGAAAATATGTTTTTTAAAGTATTTGAAGTTACAATGTACTGCTAAATTGTTTTAAAAATAATATTTGTGAAACTATTATTATACAAGTATTTTCTTCATAAAATCCAATAGGTTCATTTCTTCCTTTAGCCATTACTGAACAGTGAGAACTTGGATGTTATCTGATACCTCGCCCCAGGAGAGGAATATAATAAGATGCGGTAGAACCTCAATACATATCAAACAGACTCACTGCCTGGAAGTGACAACAGAGGTTTCCTGACAGCATAGGATTGGGATTGGTGGGTGAGTAGAGGACATACATGGCAGTGGAATTGGGTGCAGGAGCTAGCAAAGAAGACAGTACTGTTGTGATCACTCTTAGGCCCCTTCCGCACACGCAAAATAATGCGTTTTCAAACCACTTTCACAACTGTTTGCAAGTGGATTTTACCATTCCACACAGCTTCAAAGAGCATTGAAAGCAGTTTGAAAGTGCATTATTCTGCATGTGCGGAATGAGCTTCAGTTTCAGTAAGTTACCTAAATATAAAAAGCAGACAAAATCTGAATAGGGATACTACAAAGATAAGTTAGGACAGCATGATAGACTTTTTTAAGCATCATAGTCTATTATGGACAGGAGGGAATGACACGTCTCTGAAACAGCTCATATGCAGGCTGTAAAGGCATCTGGCTCAGTGGAAGATTTATTTTTCCTTCATTTGTTTACATTGTCCACATATTTTTATTTGTCCTCTTGCTTTATTATCAGAATTTACTCAGATCTCTCTATAGTTCTGTACAGTCATAGCTCTATTCTGCTCCACTTGTTGTGTATAGTCTCCCTTCCACATTGCTAGTTCAGAACTAAACATGCTTTATTCAAGAACTGATTTTGAAGCTTGTACATTCCTGCATTTAAAGCCATGGTATTGAATAAGTCACATGCCTCCGTTCTGCAAAAGCTTCTGGCTTCTTGAAATATGCCCACCGCATTAGATGGATGCTAGTTAATAACAATGACACAATGAACTCCAATTTCACTATGCCACTATGAGCTATAATCTCAAAGAACACTGACTGTTCAGGAATTTTTGAACAGTTGTAGCAAAACAGTAATAATATTGATTCATGTTCGAAGGGCTTTACATAAACTATATCAGTTGCTGGAACAACTATGTAAGGAAGGGGAAGGTCAGTATTACTATTCTTATACAGAATATGGAGGTCTGCTGAGGTAGTAGTTTCACTTAAGGTCACCTAGCAAATTCACAAATGAAATAAGATTTGAATCGATAGAGTTGCCAACTCTCACTTGGGAAATACCTGGAGATTTGGTAAATGGAGCCTGTGAGGGTGGGGTTGATGAGGGGAGGGTTGTCATCAGAGCATAGTGCCATAGAGTCCAACTGGTTTCTGTCGTCTGGAGATCAGTTGTAATCCCAGAAGGTCTCTAATCCCCACATGGAGGTAGGTAACCCTATATCAGGAACTTTCCAACTCATATTTACTAGAGTATGCCAGTTCCTTAGGTCTCACATCACAAGCTGAACTTCCTGCAAGATCATGTAAACAGAGGCAGGAAATCTACAGACCTAAAAATATCACACTAAATTAATTTTGTCACTTTTTTCTTTGTTCATAACAGCATTTAGGTTGCATCTCCAGAATAGGACACTCCCTTTAAAAATGTAATATCAGCGAGAATATCAGAAAATCTGGATTTGCTTACTGTGATGTGTTAGTTCATCCCCTGTGTACAATAGTTTGTTCTAAATCACAGAAGGCAGCTGAAAGGTAATCATACCTATGAAAGACTCTTATGAAACGAATCCTGCTAAATTTGAACTCTTCTACAGGACTTAAAGAGAGGGACTCCGTTGCCAAGAGATAGTTGGCAAAATAGGCCTAATCTGGTTTGAAGTTATACTCTAGACAACCATCACAAGCAATTGCCATTTCATATAGGAATGTGTATGCCAAACTGATACCCAGAGTTTTGAATGAGTCATTTGTGCTCTAGAATACTGTAGATGAGATTCAGAAAGAAATCTACAGCAAGACAGATTAAACTACATCCAGCTATTACAAAAAGAATGCAAGCATCCTTGATACAATAATTAACATTACAACAGCAGTTTGTAAAAATGTTTCCTATTCGCATTGTTACCTGAATATAGATTGCAGACATTATCTCTTTATGACTACTACTACTAACTAAACATGTATACACCGATATAAAAACCCAATATCTGTACATTTTGTAAATATTTAGAAACGATATAACATGAGTGACCTCCAGGGTGCAGTAGGTTTATGCCATTGCATCTCAACATACAGGAAATTGCTCTGCCGGTAACCAGAAACCTGGAATCCAGTTCATAGATTACATATCAATTCTAATGTTTTATATGATGAAGGGAAATAAGGACATGTGATTTAAACAGCTTTTTGGAATGTGAAAGTATTTGTGGTTTGGGAGGACAGGGTAGATTGCTGTTTCATTGTGGCTGCATTTAGGCTGCCTTATTGTTCTTGCTGGAATGCTGAATATTGGTTTTATTGCCATTTCTGAGTCATTTTGGTAGCAGCCTAGACTCTTTGGAGAAAGACAAGATATAAATATTTTAATGAACATGCTGTAATAGCACTATAATGAGTATATATCAATATGGCACTACTGTTATGCTGGTGCAACTGCTGTGTAGTAATGCTGGTGCAACTATAGTAGTAATGCTGGTGCAACTGCTGTGCCAGTGGACATCACTGCAAGGAGCAAACAATTGTTGGTTTTCAGGAATGACAAAACCACTGGAATTTTTTACGAACAGCATACTTTATACAAACAACCCTTGTAAGGACTTAGCCTGAGGGTTTCAGATAAAAGGGCCATGAGCAATCTTAACTCCCAACCCGCAAATGAGCAAAATCATCAATTGCCTGTACATGTGCCTTCTCCACTATGGCCCCCACTTTCTGGAATGGTCTGCCTGAGGAGATCAGGAAGGCTCCCCCTCTCATGGTTTTCGGCAAACTATACCAAACCAAATTATTCAGGAGGGTTATCTATATAGGCAATAGACTTGCACTGTAGGAAATGATACACAAAGTTCCTTAGAAAATTTATTAGACATTTTGGTCCATTCTATTGGGAATTCAGCATCACTTAATGTGTCATATTAGTACTATGCTTTGCTCCATTTTTGATTTTAGACTTATGGTTGGTTCTACAACACTAATCCTAGTGCACTGTTTATTGAACGTTCCCTTAGTCAAATGTATTAATTCACTCTGTGCAATCTGCCTGGAGTCCCAGTGACAGAGGTGGACTAAAAATAACCTAAATAAAAATAAACAAATACAGGAAAACCTAGCTCCCTGTCTTTATGATGGGTTAAAAATGGGAAGGGGGTGATGAGTTCTCTACCATAGTACCGCATTACGCTCACGAACATATGAACTGGTTCCAGAAGCCAGTGATGCCATCAGGGATTGACTTGGTTGTAATTTTTTTTCAATAATTATTTGTAATACTTATTTCTTAACTTATTTCTTCTTTTTTTGTATAAAGTACTTAATAAAGTACTTAATTAAAAAGGGGGGATTGACTTGGGGTGGAAGTCTAGGGCCGTGCCTAACAGGCTGAGTAGGGACCCCTCAAAATAGGCTTTAAATTAAATTTTGAAGCATATATTACCAGAAAAGAAGAAGAGTTTGGATTTATACATCCCTTTCTCTCCTGTAAAGAGACTCAGAGGGGCTTACAAACGTCTTTTCTCTTCCTCTCCCTACAGCAGACACCTTGTGAAGTAGGTGGGGCTGAGTTTCAAAGAACTGTGACTAGCCCAAGGTCACCCAGCAGGAATGTGCAGGAGTAAGGAAACAAATCTGATAGTTTTTTTCTTGTTACAGGCCACACATATTTCTCAATATTTTCACAATTCAATGTTTCCATTGTTGGCAAAACTGACTAACATGGAGCAATCATAAAGACTGTCATTTTGTTGGTGGGTGGAAGCAGAGTCACTTGAGATGCTGTGTGAGTGGTTGTTGTGCTGTACTGGCTCTTTCTTTCTTCTCTTCTTGGAGGGAAGGACCACCAAGGAGAACTGAGCTTACTAGGCAGAGAAAGGAAATGGCAAACACCCTTTGCTTTGGCCATTAACAGCTGAGGGAGCATAGTATCTCAACTAATTACACCAATTTATGCTCCAGTATACAGAAGGCCATCTTTCTTAACCAGGCCATAGGTTCACCTTGCTTTTTAACAAATGAAACCAGCATTACAACAGTTCGAACCTAGTCATTTTTTCCAACTCAGAAATAATTCCGAATTATTTTTAATGGGATTTATTAATTAAATGTGGTTAGGATTGCAACCTTGTCAAGTTTTTACACATACTTTAGATACAGTATACCTGCAATATATTGATTTTTCACGTGCCAGTTTTTCTGAGGCATCAGAAAGGTCCAAATTTTTGAGCTGGGATATATATATATATATAGTACAGCATTTTGGCAAACTCTGCAGGTTCTCTAAATGAAAATACCCCTCCCCCCTTCTGTGTCAGGAGACCATTTTAATTCACTCAAACTTAATTCTCAAAGGGACTAGTATATATGGTTACATAGGAGCCAATATCCCAGCTATCAGTTTTCATACAGCCTAGCTGGACCTTTATATTACTTCTGTCCCACATTTATTGTTCTTTCATTGCAACTGTCAGCTTTTCCTGACAGCACATTATGGAGCACATGGCTACAAAGTCGGTATCAATCAGTCCAAGATCATGCAGATATAAGTAGCAGACTATTGATAATGGGTTTGAAATCAAACCGTTTTGGTTTAAACATAAGATTCTTAAAACACAGTTCCCCTAGGGAGCTCCCTTCCTCCTGTTAGAAACTGTACAAGGTTGGCACCTTCTATTACCTACTGCTTTCTAGAACAGCCAAAATTAATCCATTAAAAACAACCACACACATGCAGTCTCACTCACTTTACTGTATCCTGAAAGCAGCAATTAATACCCCTATATCTCCTTTACACTATGTGTACCTGAAATATTATACAATACCTGCCATTACACTAATGTTCTTTTTCCCCCCTCCCATTGATAACAGCAGTTTTGTTGTGCTTTGAATATGTCTTACTTCAAAAAGCACTTCAAATTTGATATGGCCATTTAAGAAGAAAAGTGAGAGAATATGTATAGTTTAGAGGAGCTTTTCACTAAAGCTGAAAGCACCATGTTAAAAACAAAAGGATTTAATTTGCCCCAGACATAAATAATAAAAGAAAACAACAGTTGCATGCAAATTTAGTAACATAAATTTTGTGGTGATAAACAGAATGGAGTCTGGCTTCTTGTTTAGTATTCCTTAGTTATCACCATAATTGCTGCATGTCTGTCATCACTAGGAAAAGAAAAAAGTGTCTTTCTCAGCTGCTCCCCTGCTTGTTTTGTTCGCTGTATTCTTGTAAAGTGGGAGAAAATAAGTGTCATTTAATGAATAGTGCTATTCTTTGTCTGACAGCTTCATATCTGTTAGGTGTAGGAGGCCTAGTACTTTCCTTTTCTGATAATGTTTTTGACAGTGTGCTAAATTCCTCCCCCCAAAGGCCAGCGTATAGATTCTGTTAAAAGGGGCTCCATCTATCCTGAATGGGTGCCCTCTTTTAACCCCCTTCAGCTTCTGTTCTTACATTAATTGAGCTGATCAGATTGAGTATATGAATTTGTCTTTGATGTATTCGTATGTTTAGTTGATGCTGCTTGCTCTCTCATTGGCCACAGACTGAGCTCTTAGACAAATAGGGCTGTTGTCATGGTAACAAGGAATAGCTAGGGAATCTCTTGAAAAATATTTTTATTTCAAAATTCAAACTGGAAAATTCTCACTGGATACGGTTCTTGGTTCTAAACGTGTCATAGCTAATGATGAATGCAATTAGGAATCCCACCAGTGTTTTAAATAATAAATTAGGCTAATTTTCTAGGCATGATGACATACAAATACTAAAAAGGAATCTTCCCTTTGTTATCCGTGACAAAAGACTTATTAATTACTTTTGTTCTTAGGATTTAGAAATTAGAAGAGTGACAAACTTCTTTGTGCTGAAAACCAGAAATCTAAAGATGAACCCCCCCATAACCCCCCAGTTGTTCTTATATTTTGTAATTTCATATTAAAGCAGGTGAAGAAATCATTCTAAAAATGTTTAAAGCTATGGCAGTTGGCAAATCTCAGAGGATAAAATGCCCATAGCTATTTTTAATTACTGTGTACTAAAAAGACATATCTTGAACATATGTTTTGTAGGCCTATACAGCATTAGAAGCATAAAATTTTAAATCATAAGATCTCAACACACATAAATGTTAAAAAGCAAAGTATAGGTGGTTGTTATGATTTATACTTAAAAATACAAATTTTGTGCTCTGCGTTATCACTATTTTGCCTAGACATTAGCTTCTTGACTTTTAAAAAACTATATACTAACATATAAGCAGGAAAACAGTTGCTTCTTCCTAGGATATTCTACAACAAGAGCCATTAGAAACATGTAAAATCTTTTATTCTACCTCCAATTGAATTATTGTAGTCTTTAAGGGTCATTTTTCTACAGCTTGGTGTTGAATTAAATGTTAAAACTCAAAACTTCCATGACAATGTCAGCTGCAAGTGAGGAGAGATCATAAAGCAGATTTCCTTTCGTGTTTCTATATGATATTCCACATTTGTCGATTTTCTGAAAAGAGGAAGGCCTGCAGATCATTCACAGTAAATGTCAGCAGAATAAAACAAACCTGAAAACCATGCCATCAGGCCTATCTGTCACCATATTATCTGCAGCTACTTAGTTCAGGTGCCAGAGTTCTGGATGTTATTAAAGGAAAATTGAATGAATATAGACATAAATTAGGGATATTCAAGACCGAGAAGAAACCAACATGGGATCCTTCTAAAAACACATCTCCATTTATGAGTTCTCCACAGTGGATGTAATGTTTCCAAGATTTCTTTTTGCTGAACACAACTAACACTAGTCTTCAGCTGGGACTATGTGATTGCTGTACTGCACACGGTAAGAGCTTGTAGAATTACTGGGTGAAAAACATATTAAGAGTATGTTGTCTTCAGCAGGATCCCTGTAATAAGAGTAATATATGTACTGAGATTAAACTATATTTATTTACAGAATGTATATCCGTCCTTTCTGCTCTCACAAGGGCTACTGAGACTGCTAACAATTTAAAACATACATGACAGAATCACATGTTAAAACCATTAGAGTAATCTCCCAACACATATCATTAAAATAAATTTAAAACATAGCTAAAATACAGAGGGAGGGACTGCTGTCAAGTCACAGCTGACTTATGGTGACCCTGCAGGGTTTTTAAGGCAAGACATGTTCAGAGGTGGTTTGTCATTGTCTGCCTCTACATCACATTCCTGGTATTCCTTGGAACTCCCATTCAATACTTGCTAGGGTCGAGGCTGAGAGTGTGTGACTGGCCCTAGGTAACCCTGCCACTATCCGTGGCAGACTAGAGACTCAGAAACAAACTAGTGCCCAGAAACAAACTGAGCCCAGTTTAGTTGTCCAGGAATATAGTAGCATGGTCCTTATGACCAAGGAGTCAACATTTTAGCTGCAGCATTCTGTACCAATTGAAGTTTCTGAACACTTCTCAAGCCCCACACACAGTATGTTGCGGTAATCTAATCTAAAACCTACTCTACCAGTGTTTATGATGAACCATGTTGACTCATAAAAAATTACAATGTAACGCCAGCATTCTTATGATAATATACCAGAATAATAGAGATTTGACAACATAAATATTTAGGATTGAAATGCCAGGCTGCGTTTCTGGGCACTATGGGAAATCTCTATAATAACATATGGATTTTTTGCTTGTTGCAGTACGTAATGGTGCTGGCATGTACTAACATTAACTATAAAGTTCAATTGTAGTTCCCCACCCACCTGTCCACTAGTTCTCTATGAAAAAGCTTATTGCATAACCAGATAGGAACAAGGAAGTAGTTGTGGCCAGGAGGAATCCCCTGATTGCAAGAGGATGTGTGAACAAGTGCATGCAGTCACAATAAGAATGTCAAAATCAATAACTATCATAGTCTAAAAGAAACTTCTGTATATACAAAGGCTTCTTCAGGATTATGGTATATTCTCATTTCCATTTGTTTGGGCATTGAATGGTAGGGAATAAAGATGCATCACCTACATCTTTCAGGATTATCCACCATTCTTATTTCCCTATTACATACGTATAAATTGCATGCAATCCTACAAAAGTTAGCCACAACACAGGCCCACTGAAAATGAGGGAAATAATGTATAGTTTTTAGTGGGGTTTAGTCATGATTATCTTTCACTAGGACACATTCTTTGAATTGTGCAGTCTCCTTTTCCCTGAGAAAATAAGTCTAAGTGGTAGGGACTTAAAATGTAACATTGAATCTGAAGGTGTGAGGATATGAATAAGTAAAAATTTATTCAAACTTCAAGCATCCTAGAGGGTGTGCTAAGTGGGGAACAGCTACCCTAGGATGTTTGGAGGTTTGGAAAAACCTCCAAAGTTATTTCAAAACAATTTTATCTGTATGAGAAGATACTATAGAAAATCATTCTAGCTTTATGAGTGAATATATAACGTTGGCGTGAATATATAATGGAGTTTCTTCCTTATGATTTAATGTAAAATTTAGCCTTTTAATCTTGACCTATTTACGTGAAGTATCAGAAATGTTACAATAGGGATTCAACTATAGCATGCTGAATTCTATGGATTTGTTTTAGATACATGCATGCATATTTAGAACTCAGTTCAATTGAAATAAGCAGGGCACGAATTAATGTACAGTTGTACAGTTGGCTGGACATAGAAACAATCTCGAGTATCCAGAGTGTTTAATGTGAATTGAAGCTTCACAGACAAGCAACCATGCTATATCTCTGCATCACAACAGAGGATTTAAGCACAATGTAGAAGCATGAGACATGGATTGACTGGAGCCATTTCCAATTACAGGAAAGTTTATTCCAAGAATTGAGGAACTCACAGGTACTAACAGCTACGCTGCAGAGGGAATGGGGAAGGGATGAACTTTTCTTCCTCATAAAGGGGGAGCTAATTTTCTTCCTCCTCCTTGCTAAAATTGCCCCAATACTTACATTAGTAGGATCCAACTAATTTTTTCCCCAGTGTAAAAAGGAGGAGACCATTTGACCACCAAAATGGCTACAGTGGGGATCATGAGACATGCATGAATAAAACCAATATGAGACAGGAGAAGTAGCAAGGAGAAGAATTGTGGAATACTGAATGAAAAAGCTGGTTGACTCCAACAAATCAACGTTTTCGTTAGTGCTCAATGTATGAAACTATTTCCTCCTCCTCCCCATTAAACTAGTATCAACTGGAAGTATTCTTCTCCTAACTTATCATCCATGCAAATATAAAGTTGGCAATCTTCATAAACACCTTTCCTTTGTGGCCCCTGTACAGTCCAAGATGGACTTTCACACAAAAGTTTGCAAGACCTTTCATTTTGGGTGAGAAATGATCTTTGGGGCAATTATGAAAAGGAAAATAATAGACATGAAAGTTCCAGTTCTCAAAACTTACTGATATATTATTCCATAATTAAAATGTTGGCCGCTTTATTCTCTTTCTTTAAAAATGAAGATGAAATTCACCTCATACAGAATCTTTTTAAAATTGATTATAAATAGATCCCTTAAGCTTATGTTTACATTTTAGTGTTGACAAATACATGAAATTTCACATAGTCAAGATATGTAATCAGATCAATAATTACAATGGTTTCATATACCACTCTGCTTAACTGATATCAATGGGCACAGCCTTTTATTGCGTTATTACAGTTGTCAACCAAGCATTCTTCTATTGATTGTCCAACAAGTATAATTATAATCAACCAGTTATTATCATCATCAGCTGTCATCATCTTCTTGTATAGCCCGTCTTTCTCACTGAGACTCAAGGTGGATTAGAAAATATGATTAAAATAATTCAATCAAACAGCAAAGATCTCTAGTGAACAAAGCAATGAAGCAAGGCTGGGGTTGAAGAGGTGGGAAAAAATGCAACAAAAAAACTAAGGTAACATAATAGTACAGACAGCGATACTCTATTTCTCAGAAGCTACATGTGGGTCTCTGACATGCCACCAATGATCTTCATAGTACTGTTCTCCCTGTGGCACCTGCCTGATTTTTGGGAAAGTGTGTAAGGTGGAACTTGTAACTGGCAGGTGGTTTCCCCCTTGAAACAATCACTGATGGAGGAATAGGTAATCTGCAGACTCCCTAAGGTGGCACTTTGTACCAGGAATGGAAGTAAATGTGGTTGTTTCGGTAGATGGAAATTATGAATGTAGCTCTGTATGCCATGGCATGAGTATCATTGGTCTCAGGCAACACAACTGTCTAAAGTTTGACATACCATTCTGAAGAGAGAGTAACAAAGGTAGAAGACATTGAATTCTAGTAAAACAGGAAGCGGCAATACACATCATGACTCTGCCCTAAATTATAACAATTAGAGTCCAGTAATATATTTTATATGTTATAATTTACCCCCTTATAGAAGCAACCTGCAGAACAGAACCATTATACTACAGCTCTGATCCCTTCATAAAAAATGCTCTCCTGAATATTTCTGTTAATTTCAGGCAGGCCATTCCACAACATAGGCAGTGTCAGGATCTTAAAACATATGTAATTATCTCAAAAATGACTCCACAATTGACATGACTGTTTTTTTTAAATACTGATTCGACTTCTGGGCCTACCAAGTTCAATCCACAGCTTGCCACATTCCATATGACCCACCAGGTTTCACCCAGACGCTCTGCCTAACCCATTAGGCTCTGTTGCCCTGCCATTTCTGCAATCAAAAATTAGCAAACTGATTTCAGTTCAGTGACCCATCAGCACAAGATGCAGATGGGTGTGTTTCACTGCATTCCCCTTCTCAACAGCCACCTCTGACCCCCAGGAAGTTGATTCCTGGAATCGTAAAACCTGTACAAACAAAAAGCCAGGAGGGTCAGAGTCTGTAATGAGGAAGGGTGCAAAATGTTCTCTCCTCCTATAAGCAGAGCTATAGTTTTAACAATTTATCCCTTCTCACTTTAGCTCCTAACCCATGTGGCTGGTTTTCCACTTAGTTTCCCCCACCCCTTAAATCAATGCTAGGTGGGGGCTGGCGATCTCCTATTATTACAAGTGATCTCCAGAGGACACAGCTCAGTTTACCTGTAGAAAATTGCCATTTTGAAAGGTGGACAGTATGGCGTTATATCCCACTGAAGTCCCTCCCCAATATCCTCCTCAGGCTCCACTCCCAAAATCTCCAGGTGGTTTCCCAATCCTACTCACTGATTGCTGGCTTCAAGTTGCTGTAAATTATCCTTAAAATCCAATTGGATATGTGCATGCATGCATGCTTTAGACTGTACAACATACAGGATCAGAATATGCACAGGCCTCACATTTGCTTTCTGCTTATAAGATTTATTTTATTTTCTGTGTTTAATTCTTATAAACTCCCATATTTCAGTCTATTTAATGATAATTATAATGCAAATAATGCTATTTTTAAATAGTTATTCAAGGAAAAAGCATTTAACATACTTTGTGAGAAACATATGTGTCAGATGTTTATTCCATAAAATATTTCAAATCAATGCACTAGAAGCCATCATATTTTGCAGTACACCTGCAAAATTACCAAATCTGTAATTCTCTTAATATTTAAATAATATATTAAAATTTAATATTCAGCACCTGGAAGAATCTGTGTGCCAGCAAATGAGATACTTGAGCCTGAAGCTTTTATACATATGGGTCTTTAAAAAACCCTATCACAAACAATTACGAAGTTAGAGCAGCTGTACTCACCATATTAGACAATTTAAAATCAAGACAAAGTTGCTTGAATCCACTGCATTAAATGATATCTATGCATATGAAAAAGTCTACTGACATCCATCTAACTTCTGCTATATTATTTTACAATCACTGAATATTTTAATAATAACATATTAAAGTTACAGGAATTCAACACGTCTTTTTCTGAAAAATTGTGACAGAGTAACCTACAAATGCACATAAATGTTGACAGTTAATAAGATACTTGCTAAATAATGAAATTAATAGGAGATAAGACTATTGAGAAAATATTAACTTGTATGACACCTGTACTCCTTTAATATTATATAGTGTTTAAAAATAATGTATCTGATGGACTAATAAAACTAAATAGCAGTTATTTATATTAAGATACTTGGAAATTAAGAATATTGGCATATTTTATCGAATTTTTTAAGTAGTTGCTATTTCTACCAATTAATCTGGAAAAAAATGAATGACAACATATATTTCTAAAAGTTTGGCTCTCTTTAAAAAAATTGTTAATGCTATGTTATTGTCCCAGAATTTTTAAAAGCTCTTCAACTTTTTTGGGGAGGGGGGATTAGTACTAAACATTTGTACCTCATTACCTCAAATAATTCTAATGGAAGCCATTCTACTACTACCACGCTAATAAGGCATCCAATTTACTAAACAATGAAAATATATTTAAAAGGTACAAATGACTGTCCGAAGAATGACACTGGAAAATATTAAGTAACAGCTCTACCTCCAGATAAACCTTACAATTAAAGAGTTTTAATGAAGAGTGCGTTCAAAGGTAAAATCAGGAGGCATTGATTAGATTGCCTCTAACTTTGTGTTTTGACACCTTTGTCTTTTGTGGCATTATATTGTCTCTGTGCACCTTACAAAGGAAGCTTTTTACTAAGCCCACACATGAACAGAAGACAGCAGTGCTTATAAAAGAGACTGTCAAGGGTATGAGCCAAAATGGGTCTCATTTGGATTTCAAGTGAAGAAAACTCCTAATGCATTTCATTACAATGTATGTGAACCTCTGAAAAGAAGGATGGACTGGGATTCTCATCCCTATTAATTTATTGAAATGGATTCCGTCTTTTTCTTGTATATCAAGAGAGACCATGTGTTTGAAACAAGGTAACAATATTATAGAACCAAATAACCAAATATGATGTGATGCAGTGTGCCCTTCTGAGAGATAAAAGGATGCAATTTTTTTATAATTAGATGTGAGTTTTAAGAATAAAACTGACAATACCTTTTCAGAAAATAAATATTCTTTTTTATTAATATTAAAAAGATGTTCTGGGAAATCTACCACATAAATCTGATTTACACTTCAGTAGATCTCAGTGAGACTTACTCCCAAGTAAGTATGATTTGGAGTGCAGCCTTCGTTACAATACAGTGTTCACTGTTCCCTTGCTAAATAACATGCAGTGACCAATAAGGTCACACTGATCAATATATTTATAAACACATAACACATGAGAATGCTTTAAGTAGATCAATTTATTTCAAAATAAGGCCATACATGACCAACTATAATGTTATCCAAACTTCAGAAAGATTCTATATGAATTCTTAAATTTGTCAATTTCTAGTTTAACTCTGGGGATAATATTTATCATGCTCTGTTAAAAATGCCAGCACTTTACCCGTACTAAACTATATTTAAAATTAAGCAACAGATGCTATATTTCAACACCATTAACATTTAGAAATGATTGATTTTACACCACTGCCATTAAATGAGTTCAAAGCTCATCTATTTTTATCCAAATCTCGCAGCTTCGAAAATAATCTGCTAAATACAGGGCCTAAGAACAGAATTGAGTTTTCTTGTGTGTATGCATGTGTGAATTTACTCATGAATGACTCAACAAGCATAAGATTTCATATGCAAACATAAAATATTATATTTCCAGATAGTGCCTATTACTGTTTTTAATAAAAGATATTTTAACTATAACTAATTTTATTGTTCTAAGAAAAGTTACATCCTTCTAAGCACATTGGCTTCAATGGACTTAGATGGGTGTCATTTGAGATAAGATTGTACTGCAAATCTTCTAGATGTTTTGTTTGCTCCTTTCAGGATTGGAAGTGTTGCTGCACTGTAAATATATTATGTATCTCTGCATATCTTCTGAACTAAATGCACATTTCAATATTATACATTTCAATATTATGGCAATGATAGAGACACAGTGGTGTTGATTCCTAAATCTTTACAGTCGAAAAACAAAACGATAAACAAGACTGTTTTGATATTTACACACAAGGCACAATACTTTACTTTGTTTACAAATGAACAGTGAACATGAAAATGACATTTGGAAATATTTTTAGGGCACTCAACATTACGTATAATAGTAAATGTCAGAATTTTCCAATACTTCCCTCTGTACTATAAAAAAAGTTCACTGGTTATAGACAGTAATACATCTGGCCTTGACTTTGGATGTCCAAAAGGCATCCCTTGAAAAAGTGTACTTTACCAGTTGTGCCACTCCATCTGCTACCCCTACTGGACAGGACTGGACAGGAATAGCAGGTCAAGCTATCCATGCTCTAGTAACATCCATACTGCTTTACTGTAATCTATTATGCATGAGGCTGCCTTTAAAGGCTATTCTGAAATCTGTGGTTAAGGTAGTTCAGTTGTCAACAAGAATCCACTTACCTGAGCATATTACACCAATATTAACAGAAACTGACTGGCTTCCATTTTGTTTCAGGATACAACTCAAAATTTGGGTTTTAAACCTATAAACCATTAAATAAGACAAGAATATCTGAAAGAACCCATGTTTTTTCAGATCTTTTTGTGAAGGCTTTTTCTGAGTGTCTCTGTGTTCCACTTGTGGAATACCCACATCAGAAATATACACTAGGCACCAACTCTTATTTTTCAAGCATTGAATTTAGAGCAGTGGTTCTCAACCTTCCTAATGCTGCGACCCTTTAATACAGTTCCTCATGTTGTGGTGACCCCAACCCTAACATTTATCCATTTTACAGATGGAGAACACTGATGCAGAGTCTTAAGCGACCCCTGTGAAAGGGTCTTTCGGCTCCCAAAGGGATCCCGACCCCCAGGTTGAGAACCACTGATTTAGAGAATATCTTCTCTCATCATTTCTTCTCCCTCACTAATATTTGCAGGTGGTTCCACATAACATTAGACTTGTGGCAACTTCTCAGTAGGGTTTTTCCACCATGGTCTCCTAGATTAAGTAACCAGAAGCATGCCAAAAACTGCCAAATAAAGATTTTTGTGGTTTTTAAAAAATGCTGAAGGCCTTTTTTGTCCACTCAGGCCTTTGATATATAAATAGTTCTTGATAGTTGCTGGATATTTTTAATTATGATATTATAACACATGATGCTGCTGCTGATTGATTTGATGATGCTAATGATTTTAACACATAATTATTTTTGAACATTTTTCTGTATGATTGCAATCTTAAGAACACTTTCCCTAGGAATAAGCCTCACTGAATAAAATGGGACATACTGACATGTAGGCCTGCTTAGGAATATCCCATAAATTACTCTGAGAATTTCCCACTGAAAAATGAGCTATAAATAAATTGTTTACTATATTAAGCACTTACAGCAGATGACTGTTGTGTTATTTCTTCTGGCTAGCTCTCGATTTACTCTTAAAATCCAGTTTCTATACTGGCTTTTTAAAATGTTTGAATTCCATTGTTCGTGCGTTTTTAAAGTACTTTGGCAGTTTGAGAACAGAACAGGATATTTTAAAGACGTTGGACTAATGTGTGAATTAGTAGATAGATTTATATAGGATATGAATTCTTATTTTGAAAAGAGGAAATTATGTGTATATATAAAGAAAAAGACTGGCATACAACTGAAACAGGGGTAAATAAACTATCAAATAACTGTGATAAGGAACATTTAGTAAATAGCTGCAATCATAAGTTTTGCTAGGGACTTCATACAAGCCCATGAACTCAACGGTAAAACTCCCATAGATTTTAATTACACAAGGTCCCAAAGCTTGTCATAAAGCTTTCATCAACCTTCTCCAATTTTTTAGAAACTATTACTGAGTTGGAGTCATCCATGTGACTGTGGTTTGCCTTGGCAACTACTATATATGAAAACAGAGCCCACTAAACACAAAGCAAGTTATTTGTTCATTAGTGCAATTTGAATGTAATTTGCTAAACCATGATGAATTTCCGTGAATATTAGTTTTTTAGAACACAAGGTAGTAATACCTTTACAATATAAAGTTTAAGACATTCTGAATAAAACTGACAAGAGTAAAATTTGATCCATAAACTAAGTGATATATTTATGCTAATTCTCCTTCCAAAAGATATGTGTTGCTCAGATTTTGACAGGCAACCCATTCATTCTGGAGACATGTTGAAAAACACCGTATTTTCTCTCAATAAAGTTGATCACTTTATCTTTCTGTTTCAATTTTTAAAATCAATCAAATTCTTATTCCCAAATTCTGGGTTTTTTTATTTGTGCATACTTTTGGGCTTCACTGACACCCATTTTGCAGTACTTCTCATTATTATTATTTTTTAAATGTATCCATTAATTGCTTTTAAAAGTTCATTATGAATCTGCAAAAAGAAGAGAATTTTTACTTCAAATTACTAAGTATGGTTGACAATTTTTAAAAAGGAAAGCTAAGTTGTATTACTTTGAAAGTAAGATTCCACAGACTAACATAACTGCATCAGTTGTCTGAATGGTAGTAACATCCATGTCAGACATGTGGTTATCTTCTCATCCTGACCTATTCGTCAGTGTGTAAATCAAATGTTTGAAGGACAATCTAGTGACCTGTTATGGCCTCTCAAACACAATACCAGTAATGCCACATTTTGGATAAAAAATACTTCATCAATGAAGTCTTTGCGACATCTGGCGGTGCACAGTATATGCAAAAAATTAGTTTTGTTTTTATAAATCTATCAGTACTTGAAAATTCCAGTCCAAAAGGCTTTGATACCATCTAGCGGGGGGACAAAAGCAATCTGGTCTGAAAAAAATACGTAGATTATCATGAATCCATATGGTGCAAAAGGTCAAATCTTGAGATGTGGTGACACTGTGACAATGAGACACTTGCCAGACAGAAAGCTCGCTCATTTAAATATAAAAAAGATCCTTTTCTAATGTTCAACATGTTTAAAAGTTTCAACTACAGAAAAAAACAACAGTAAAAGTGTTCAATGCAAATTCCAAAAAATCTGAAAATAAAGTATACCTATACGTCAAAGTTAACTGACAACAAAACTAGTAGCACAATTTTATTGATATCAATACAAAACAAAAGACAAAAAAGTAACTGTATTGCCACTCTAAGAACATACCCATTATGGTTTACTAAAAGTATTAGATTGCTGATAGCAATGTAACAGATGTGACATTGAATGTTTTTTGTTTTAGAAATATAAAAATAAATGTAATATTTTCCCCTAATCATTACATCAGTTCTAGGAAAAGAATAGTGGTCACACTGAGAAATACTGTTTGATAGAAAATGTACTATTACTGATATTTTCAGATCACTTCCTTAATGACATACATACATATAAACTCAAAAATATCTGAAACCATTTTCTATGGAATGCATATATCGGTCAACATATCTAATTCTCAATATTTCCAAATCTAAAGACAAGACAAGGTATATCTTCCACATACCTGAAAAATGCCCCAGGTTTGCAGACAAATCTGAAACTAAAAAACAAACACTGAAAGGTTTGGTAAAGGTAGTTCCTTGTGCAAAAACTGGGTCACTACTAAATCATGGGTTGACATCACATTGTGACATTTACTAGGCAGACTTTGACTGCAGTACTGCCGCTTGCCACCCTGCGCCCCCTAAAAGAACAGAAATAGAACCTGTACCTTTAAAAAATGAATGCCCCCTAGGGCCATTCCTAGGAAATCTGTGGGGCTTCCCTCTTGCTGTACTGGCTTGCTTGCCCTTTGCTATCCAGGATGGGTTAGGGCCAACCTCCATGCCAGTCTCAAAATAGGAAGGAGAGAAGGTTCAGGCACCCTGGTCATCTTCTTCCTTCCAAATGAGCACATTTCTCTCTTCTCTCCAAGTGAGTGAGTGAGTGAGTGAGTGTGTGTGAGTGTGTGTGTGTGTGTGTGTGAGAGAGAGAGAGAGAGAGAGAAAAGGAAGGAAGGAAGGAAGGAAGGAAGGAAGGAAGGAAGGAAGGAAGGAAGGAAGGAAGGAAGGAAGGAAGGAAGGAAGGAAATGAGTTTGGAAGAGTATACCCTGGGAACAGAAAGTTGGGGGAGAGACCGAATGCATATATGCATGCTCCATCTGTTTTTCACAATCCCCTAGAGCTTAGCCCCAATCAAGAATACAGAGGAAAATGAGGTGTTCCCAGCAAATTCTTGCAGGTTCCCCATTGTGCAACTGAGCCCAGTTTGGTGGCCAGTGCTGTACAACTGGACTACAGTTTTTTTTCCAGTAGACAGGGAGAAAAGGAGGGAAAAAGGTAGACAGGTAAACACACAAAGGTTGAAAGACTGGTGGAAAGAGACAAGTAAGCAGGAAAAAGGGAGAGGGTGCAAGGGCTTTCAAGGAAGCAAAAAAGGAAACTGGGAGGGAAAAATGAAATGCCTCTTTACCATTCCTTGTGTGTCCCTGCTTGTTTTGTCTACAATCCTATATTCACTTTCTCTACTGTAAAATACATATCTGGAAATGAATGTTTAATAGCTAGCTATATTGCTACAGTTCTAGGGATGCAATGTATATTTCTGGTAAGAACTATTTTTAAAAGAATTCTAAAGGAAACCACAAATCAGAAATCATCAGTTAAAAAGAAATTGGGGAGATTTTTTTTCAAAATACGCAATTGATTTAGGATCAAGTCTAACCCATGTTCAAGATGGCCACAGTACATTATTTTAAATCAAGCTTTCTATAAAATTAAATTATGAGAATTCTATGTATTTCAATGATATTACTATTATAAGGTAATATCAAATGTTAACTGGGAAATAGAGCTATTATACTTCATTGGGAAATATAGATATTATACTTTAATAATTATGTAAAGGAGCTAATGTATATGTCATTGGCAAAGGTAACAAATGGACAAAGCACTGACAGCTAGAAAATCATTATACGCATGTAATTTAAGACATACTAATGTTTGGAAAAGTCTGAAAACAGAATATCATGACTTCCATCATGCTCAAACATATCGTGGGTACAGAACTGCCTTTCAAGTAGCAATCTCTAGAATGGATTTCTTAGTGGCCAAACAACAAACGACTTGCATTCAATATGCATATTTACAAGCATAAAATAAACCTCAGAAATAGTAAAGTATACCTGTCAATAGATCATCTCAAGCGAAGAATCTGTAATGGTGTCAGTAAACATCCTCCCCCACCCGTCCCTTACTGCTAAAACAGATTATGGCACATACAAAAGAAATGAGGCTATCAAAGAGACAGCTCAAACTACGCATGTTGCTCATTAATGGATGGTTCTTGTATTTTGGGCATTCATATAATTTTACATTAATAGTGAAAATTAGCAATTAGTAATAGTTGCAGTTAAATTGTGAAGCATTTCTCTTTCGCAAGCCCCAGTGAAAGGAACAGTTGTGAAATAATGACTGCAATTAAGTGATGGAAGTAACTATAATAATATGATTATTTACTTTTAAACTAATGGGCTGGGAGCTGGCTATCTGAAACCTGAAACAAGGGTTCCTTCTACCAATTCAAAAAAAGAACTCCGGATAGAAATAAATCTTACATATATTTCGAAGACTCTGGACTTAGGAGTGCTCTCAGAAATGTGGGGAGAACTCAAACTACAGATCACATGGCTGTTGAAAGTAAAAGCCTTGCTGAATTATGTTTATCTGTCATGGCACAATCCAGGTGCAAAAACTGTGCGCAGGCAGCTAACAGTAAAAATATAGACTGCTTGCTACTGACCCTGATGCATTGTGCCTGATCCAGGATGTGAATACCGTCTATTAAGACTAACAGGCATGCAATAGATGATGACGCCTGATATAATATCATTAGACATGAAGAAACAAGCAGCACTTAATATAGCAGTGCCATACATACAACATGACATATGTTGTATGTAAATGATATTCTTACATCAAGTATGAAAAAGATCCAAGTATTATAACCTTGTAAAATAAACAAAAAACAATAGAATCTTGTGGGTTTAAAGATACTCTGCCACTACTGAGGTAATAGTCAAGTAACTGAGGAATTACTCAAAAGGAGACCTTCTGTATTTTTTGTGGCCCAGATATAAGAGCCATTCTGCTTCAGACTGGTCAATCTACAAACATTTCTTAAATGTCTATCATGATCAAATTAAGAACAAGGGAAGACCCCAACATAAAAATTATGTGAGAAATTTAGTCATATGACTGATATCTAATATATGATGCTATTATTAGAAATTAATATTTGAAATGCCTAGAAGGACTATTTTCTCTCAGTGCATAATTTCCATAAATCTCTTTAATCATAGTAAACTTACATAGCTTTATATTTTAAGTAAGACATCCGGATATCAACTCTTTTCTGCAATGCAGCTCTGCTTATGCATAAGGGTGAAGGCAGTGATTTCTCACCCTTTCCCATCCCCACTGCAATATCCCAACTAGTTAGGTTATTACTTATCCTGTGACCCCAGGATAAAGTTCCCCATGGTTGGAAATGGAGAGAACTATGAAGACCTCAGACAATTAGCACCTTCTGCTGACAGATCATGGGATCCAACCCAATGTCTGCACAAAGTCCTGAGTCTCAGGCCCTTTCCGCACGGGCTATTTACAGCGGCCCAGGGATGGCAAAAACGCCGTCCCTGGGCAGCTGTTTGCACAGGGAGCAGCAGCGCCATCCTGGGCAGCCCCAAGCGGCATGAAGGCGCTGCTTTCCACCTCCCTTCCCGAGGGAGGTTTTTGGAAGGCGCCGCTTTCCCGTCCCCCCCTCACCTCGTCCTCCAGCGTCAGTCTGGAGGGCTGCTGAGACCCGCCCACACTGCCCTCTGACCCCTGGAGGTCGGAGGGCAGCATGGGCAGGTCCCTGCAGCCCTCCAGACCGACACTGGAGGACAAGGTGAGTGGGGGGGACGCAGAAGAGGCTCCATGCGGAGCTGCCGCTTCTGTGCTGGCCTCTGCTGGGGCTGCTCGCATGCTCCCGTGCAAATGGCCCCCTCCCCTCCACCAGCATAATTTCTGCCAGTGGAGAGGCGCCTTTTCCGCTGTGCAGAAAGGGCCTCCGTGATAAAGATGGACTTTAAATGTAGCAAATAAATAAATTTTAAGTAAGTCATTGATGTATAGAGCGTACAACATTTCTGGGAGTGAGATAGGGTTTCAAGGCTTGGGCTGGTAGCCATTAGATGAAGTGGGGCAGGAACATGGGAGGCAATATTTTCTTCACTCTTACAACATGATCCCAGATAATCAGAGTTCATGTGGTGAGTGAGATAACATTCTCTTGCTAAGTAGATAATCCAATATAACATAGTTGTTGATAATAAAATAGCATTCTTTTACTAGGGAAGAGTCAATGTGTCACCCAGGTTGCTGATGCAAAAAGATGACACTCACTGTCTTCCAAAACAGTATTCTTGATCAGCAGCCAAGAATACAAGGGCAATTTCTACCAGATCCCCACAACCTGGCCATGCCACATCCCAACTTTCAGGAGAGGCTTTTTGGGGAATTGGAGGGCTACTGGGAGAAGGGGAAGGCAGCAAAGCTCATTTTTGTGAATCATCCACTGTTGTTGGATACAATCCTCTGAAAATAAATTAGGAGAACTGCAAATAAAAATACAAGCTAAGAGATGTTTCAGGAGATTGGTATTAGGCATATCTAGAAGCATTCAGTTAGGGCTGCAAGTTAGACCTGGAATTAAGATACCGTACATTAAAATAACAGTGCTGCATATAAATACAGATGTGCATATAATTGTGGTGTAAATACTACAGCAGAGGTTTTTGATTTTGAGTTTAGAAAAATACAATGGGACTTTAAGAGGGTTACCAAACTGTTGAAATGCCAAAAGCTGGTCAGATATTTTAAAATAACAAATATATTTTTTTAATTGGAAAGGAAGTACACAGGAGGCATTGAATTCACAAATACATTCAGTCAAAGGTGCAAACTCATTTATTGCCTTTTTTCTTTTTTTGATATTCTTCTGAATACAGTATACGTAATTATGAAAATTATAAAAAGAATGTGTATTAGTGCAACCCTGCTACCTCACTCATTGGCATGATAATAAAAATGTGGTAATGGAACTGAATTTTGGGGAAGATCCATGACAAGTTTACTCCTTTGCTCACATCACTGGCGTTCCTGCCTAGGGACATGGGGTACCCCTTGTCCCCGGGCGCATCGATTGAGGTCACGTGGGGGGCGCCAAAACATCCTCCTACACAGGGAGGGATTGAGCAAGCCCTAGAAAGCAGGCACTGAAGCAGCGGACTGCTCCCAGTGCCTGTCGTAGCCCCGCCCACTCTGTACGGTGGCCTGTAGTGTCCAGGGGGCGGGGGAGAAGTCCCACTGGGCTCCCAGGAGCAGGACTGGGGAGCTCCGCCTCCCCTCCCTCTAACCCAGCATGCCTTATTCGCCTTAAATTAAGTGTGGCATGACTCAGAAGCCTTCTCCCCGGCAGCCAGGCGCCGGCAGGCACAGGAAAAGGCAAGCTGAGCAGGGAGCCCAGAAGCAGCAGCAGAACTGAAGATGATGCTGATGTTTGTTTGGTAAACCTTCGGGGGGGGTGACTTGTGAGAGATTTACCTGCTTAAAAGTTAATTCCCCTTGCACTGGCTTGGAGCTGTGTCTCAGGCTAGCAGCCTACCTCACAGGGTTGGTGTGAGGACACAATTAGGAAAGTGGTGGGGAGAGAGCCATGCCTGTTTTGCTGGGGGTAGGAGGTGATTTGTGAGAGATGATGCTGATGTTTGCTTGGTAAACCTTCAGATGGGGGGGGGTGACTTGTGAGAGATTTACATGCTTAAAAGTTAATTCCCCTTGCACTGGCTTGGAGCTCTTTCTCAGGCTAGCAGCCTACCTCACAGGGTTGGTGTGAGGACACAATTAGGAAAGTGGTGGGGAGAGAGCCATGCATGTTTTGCTGGGGGTAGGAGGTGATTTGTGAGAGATGATGCAGATGTTTGCTTGGTAAACCTTCAGATGGGGGATGACTTGTGAGAGATTTACATGCTTTAAAGTTAATCCCCCTTGCACTGGCTTGGAGCTCTTTCTGAGGCTAACAACCTACCTCACAGGGTTGGTGTGAGGACACAATTAGGAAAGAGAGTTGGTGGTCGTCCATATCTGGGGTGGGGGTGGGGGTGGGGGGGCACCAAACTCAGATTTTGTCCCCGGGCTCCAGTTTGCCTAGATTCGCCCCTGGCTCACATTCTTGCTTTTGTTTTCTGACTTACGTAGCTCTTCTGTTCTTCTAACTACTATAGTCCAGATTTCACATAATTCAAATAAGCTGTCTTCAGACTGAACAGGTTAAAGTTGTAGGTTAAACTTTTACTTGGCAGGCTCTTGAATGCAACATACCATCTACAGCTAATATAAAGTTTTCAACTATTTGAATTAGACAGAATCCAAGGTTTAATTTGTACCAACACTGGCTATTGTGACTCCACTCTTAAGTGATCAGGTATCATTTAGCTTCTGTTGGCTTATATAATCAGACAAGCAGGTCAATCTCAGAGCAGATTGTCCTCATGATGTCTCAGGGAACTCGCACAATTGCCTTCACTAGAGAAATTCAAGAGTCTTTCATGGCAGAACTTTTTATTCTGTATGATTTTGAATGAGCCCTGGTAGTCTGATAGGATATGCATACAACTGTATAAGGGTTGTTTTTTCTTTAATTGCAACAGCATACCTTCAGAATCCTAAATCTCATATTTAGGTACTATGAAAGTAAATTTTTTTACAAATATGAAATAAATATTTCTTTTAGACTGAAATGACTTCTAGATTTTAGACTGAAATGACTTCTAGATTATTTCTCACTGTTCTTTTTAAAACTGATGCTACTTTATCCCACAAGATTTTTTTAGACTTATTTATTTATTTGTTGGATTTATAGGCCGCCTCACCCCCGAAGGGCTCGAACTTAGAAATGCAAATATGTGGCCATCATCAAGGTTTTAACCTTTAAGGCCTTGTGCGGCCTTAGACCTATGTACCTGAGGAACCACCTCTCTCCATATTGCCCAACTAAGTCCGTCCGTTTGTCAGAGGTGAACCTTCTGAGAATCCCCGGCCTGAAAGTCGCCCGGCGTTCCTCCACGAGGGCCAGGGCTTTTTCAGTCCTGGCCCCAACCTGGAGGAACAAGCTCCCCCCCCCCCAGAGATCAGGGCACTGCAGGATCTAAAAGAGTTCCGCAGGGCCTGCAAGACGGAGCTGTTCCGCCAGGCCTTCCCATCATGCCAGCCGAGTTAAACCAACAAGTTTTATCATGGCCTCCTGGGGGTTTAGATAGTGAAGCCGCCATCTGGTTTTTACAGTTTTTAAAGTTTTTAATGTGTTTTACTGTTATTGTTATGTTTATTGGGTTAATGTATTTAAGTTGGAATGTATTTTATTGTGGGTTTTGATGTACGCCGCCTGAGTCCTTTCAGGAATGGGCAGCCTAGAAATCCAAAAATAAATAATAATTTTTTTAAATTCCTATGTTTTCCTAAGTATATGTTCCTTGAAAACTTTGCCTTATTCTTACTATTTGTTGTTGTTATTGCTAGGTCAAGGAATAACTATTTCTTTGCATTTTGGCTGTAGGTTTTCAATAAAAAGTTGATGTTCAAATATGGTGATTTTTGCAATTTATATTTAGTGTTAAATGCTGCTGTGGAGGGTCAGAGCTGGATAAACGAATCTAATCATATATGCTACTTAGAAAATATAGATAGCACTGGTGGTAGATGACTTATCCAGTCTGAAGAAAAGTTCTGGAGAACACCAATGCAGGCATACTGTTTTGTGTTATTTTGCTTGGTCCTAATAAAAGGCATTATGTAGACTGTGATCTACATTTTTCTATATAATTCCACATTCTGTGCACTATGCTGGCCTGGGCCATATGCTGTCCACATTGTCATTTAATTTTGTAGTCCTAAACCTATGGCACTGACATTCAATTTTATACTCCTAGTTTTACAGCTCTGTTCATTCAGTTTCCTACACTGTACAGGTTTTTTCTCCTTCTGTATTCTGTAATCTGCCATGAGTTTCAATGAAAAAAGCTAAATAAACAGACTAAATTTAAAAATTCCATTCCTAATTACTTTAAAGCATTATCTTACAGTTCATATTTTACAAAATAACCTTTTATAAAAGCAGCTCATACAAAAATTCTGAACTGTTTCACTGTAATACATGTCATAGTATCTCAGATAAGATTTTAGTTGAGAAAGTGTGTCTTTTTTAACATGGACACAAATTAGTATGTTCAGTGCCAGTTTCAGGGGAAAGAACATAAACCCACAAGTGGAATAATACTAAATGTGTTATTTAAAACTAGGAGTAATGATAAAAATACATCTTAGTAGATGCCACTTTTCCACATTCCAAATGAGTTCTTTGTTCTTGAGAAACAATAGGAATGTTTTTGACTCTACATAGGATTTGCAAAGCTTACCTTTATATCTTACAAATGCTTTCAGCATTTAAGCAAATGTATTGTTAAATTACCCATATAATCATTTGTGGAGAAGTTATTATGTCTTTTTAGTGTTAATTTCACTAACACTTTGCTGGTAGAGGCTTGGTTGCATATAAGTGGTTGTACGGTTCTTTACTAACATTATTAAAAAGATAATTTCCATATTATTTTAGACTGCTACTTCTTAAAAGGGTGAAATTACTGAATTAAAATAATAACAGGAAAAAACAGTCCAAAAAGATGACAGAAAAAACCAGTTCCACCCTCTACAATACTAATGCCAATATATTTGAACCAAGCAACGGCTGTGGAATCAGCATTCTATGCAATTGGATCCTCTGTATCTTCTGCCTTTTGTTGAGTCTAATTACTGAAATCAATATGCACAGTAGCAAGATTGTCACTCTGTCACAGAAGGTGTAGAAGTATAAGAACTGCTTTTTCATTATGTTTAGCATCTTGGCCATTACACCCCATCCAAAGAGGGGGTGACATGGCTCAATGGAGTGCTGGCTCATGCTGGCACATTTGCCCACCCCACTGGTGCATTGGGCACATGTGCTGGCAGGGTGGGCAACCTGGAAGGTGGGAAGATGACACATATATCAGCGGCAACTGACCTGGAAGAGAGGCTGGCATTCCAAGCTGCACTGGCATCTGAGTGGATGCCAGTCAGTGGTGGGATGGGGCGTTCCTGCAGTGGACCTGGAATAGTTGGTTCCCACTCGGACTTTTGTGCTGCAGGTGTCATGCCCAGCATCCCAGACTTACACCACCCAAAAGGGTGACAAAAGTCCACTGATTCCCATGGAGGGCTTTCAGGTGCCTGGGAAAGTCTTTTGCTTTTTTGCTGCCCCACACCAGCTGAAAGCCCACTGAAGATGGCAGGGTGGCGTAGTATTGGCACTGTCCCTGGCAACCCATAAACAAAATACTTTCAAAGATTTTCAGCTGCCACTGATTTTGGCAGCTCTTTTTCCTATACTGGGGTGCTTTTAGTGGTTTACAATATACTAAAATTCAATAACAACATAAAATAAACTTTGTCATTTGGAAAAAATGTTGTATTATTGTAAAAACTCATCAGGAGCCTCTGAGGTGAACACATTCAAAAGTAATCAATTACTAAGTGTATGTTAATCAATAATTTTCCACTATTGAAAAATGCATAACTGAAAATAGAGTCAAATGGGGGTGACAATTAGCTCATAAAAACATACAAACTCTTACTTTCCCTACACACTTCTTAAAACAAGAGAATTTTAAAACCTAAAGCAAGGGAGAATACTATTTCAGAGTGTTTGTGGGTCCAGTTTAAAATTGTATGTTGAATATGACTTTCACAGTCTGCTAACAGTTTGTAGGAAAACCACCACACCTGTGACGCTAGTGTTGATTAATGAGTCTTTCAACTTATCACTACCATCTGAAGAAGGGCCATGGCCCTTCCAAGCTTCACTGGTTCATTCACTTTCAACTGCAGTGCTCCCCAGCTATCTTCTATACAGAAAACCACACCTGGTTAAAGCAAATGAAAACCTCAATATGTCATTTTCTAGACAAGTCAAAAAGCATGTAAAACCAGACAAAAGATGTATTCAAGCAACATGAATACAGTTTTGTCATAACCTGTCAATCTAGAGAGGCTAATAAAAAAGCTTGCTTCAGTGGAATATTTCATATTGCAAACTTTGAGAATGGCAATAGTGACTTCTTTCTTTACCACATAAGATGCAAATCCTACAACACAGGATTTTGTCCCACAAAAACAATAGTTGCTGCAGATACAAGAAAAATCCCATCCATACAAAAGAAGTCATTGGATATGCTTAAGTTGTATCTGAACTACACTAAAGGAACTATGCAAAGAGAATGAAATAACTTTTTAGTCCCATCTTTATCATCCTTTGCCCCTAGCTTAATTAATATATCACCACTCCTCTCTCCCCTTAGATATGTAACATATTTTTGGACTGTCCCAAAAGTAGTAAAACATATTCTAACAACACAGAGGTAAGGTTGCCTTTGATTATACACTTACTGTGCCATAATTTCACAGTACACAATGACCACAGCATATGTTGATCACAAATTTTGGTCCTGTCTAAACTAACGTATAATTTAAACAAAAAAGGAATGTCCTTCTGACATCAACACTGTGCAGTGATTACTAAGCTAACAACTGAAGATTTGGAGAAATAACAGGCAATGTAATATCCTGTGACATGTTGATACCTCTTTTGGCCTAAATTCCAAGCTACAGCAAATCACAACCTTTCAGGGCACAACCTAGTGGAAGGGGAGTCAACCCATACAGCTGATAACTCTCCTACTCTTCTGGCTTTTCTGTATTAATTACCCACTCTGAACTGGTTAAAGTTTGAGTGGTGAAAGCCAGGTCATTTTCCAAAGATTGGCAGGATGAAATAATGAACAGCCAATCGTTAGGTAGGGATAAAACACAAAGCCCTTTGATGTTAAGAATTCAACCACAGCTGACATAAAATTGTTAAAAATGAGATCTAACTAACCCAAAAGGAAACACATTATAGTCATAATAATTACTCCATATTCAAACATTTAAAAATTCCTATAAAATTTGTGGATGGAAATATGAAAGTATGCTTCCTTTAAATCTAGGAGTGCACCAGACATTTTCAGGGAACAAAAGGAAGATTTCTGAAAGTGACAACATCCTAAATTTAGGAGTATGTAAATATTTGTTGAGAAGTCTGAGGTCACTATCCTTATCAACCAGGAAATATGTCAAATAAAACCCTTTTCAGAAAAAAAGGCAGAGTTGATAGCCCCTTTTTGCAGCAGCATGAAAACCTTGACTGATAGTACAGGTGAAGAAAACTCGAAAGGAGGTAGTACCCTGTTTCCCCGAATATAAGACATCCCCGGAAAATAAGACGCAGTAGAGGTTTTGCTGAAGTGCGAAATATAAGGCATCCCCCAAAAGTAAGACGTAGCAATGTTTTTGTTTGGAAGCATGCCTGACGAACAGAATACAGAAATATAAGACATCCCCTGAAAATAAGACATAGCGCATCTTTGGGAGCAAAAATTAATATAAGACACTGTCTTATATTCGGGGAAACACGGTAGAGAGAAGCAGGGAGGGATAGATTCAAAATGCAAACAGTAGCCAAATTTTATTACTGAAAGAACCCATTGGTCTTGGACAATTAAAGACCTCTGGTCACAGACCAGTACAAACCTGTCAAGAAAATGTTATCCAGTGCCCTGTAATCATGCTACCTGCTGTTCCCTGAGTGGTGGATCCCTGGAGGACTGACCTCCCTGTCTCCCCTTTAGCCTATGCTGAAAATGTCTCCTTTGTTGCTGGAGATTTGGGATTTGAACCCCTGGTGGGATTGCTGATAGCAATAAAGTTTATTAGAATAGTACTGGTGTGAGTGATGAAAGAAGTACCTCTGTTTGAAACTCCTAATGTTCTGAGAGGTAATACCCAACAATTTTGCAGTGAGTCTACTTTTTCTAATCCTGTTGAGGACAGCATTCGTCTCTTCACTGAAGAGATTCTCGCTCTCGAAAGGAAGGTAATTCTGGCCCTAGTGTCATGGGGTAAGGAGGAAGCCCTGAGCCAAGTATCTCTCCCCAAGACCATTCCAGATGCCATGGCCCTGCAAGCATTGTCAGCCATATGTCTCTCAGTGTTTTACTCCTGTTTACCCAGCCTACATCCCCAGCAAACAAGACCTTGCGCAAAGTCGTTTTGTCTTCTGGTAAGCAATAAATACACTGTGCCAAAGGAATATTTGATAATGCCCCACCAAAGCAGTGAAATTGGATACTCGAAGGCCAAGAGCAACAGAAGAATATCCTTTTCTGCTTAAAGTGTCTATGGGGAGGAATGGGATCCAGACCTGTGGAATGAGGGGAGTACCTCAGTATCATTGAATTAAATGTGGAGTGGTGGAAGAGAAACTCTGTCCCTTCCTGTTTTATTTTATACAAATTCTCCACTTTTTTGTGGAAGCTTAGCTAGAAGATGGGCTAACGCACATGCCCTCAGCCATCTCCCAAATACCTTTGATTAAAGGGAGGGCAATGGGCCCCGTATTGGACAGTGACAAGCCTTGATGACAATGGCTTAGACTGCGAGGTATTCTTAACCTTCTTTTTAGCCTTTGTACCAGGGGCTCAGAAGCTGTACATTTGGCCACTAAAACTGAGTGAGGAATCATATCAGATGGAGCCATCAGGACTTAAGAGATCCCATGGCATAAGGACCCTCTTTAAAGAGTTTTCCATGGGAGCATCCACCAAAGTGACAGACTTTTCCCAAAAAGCAGTCTTAAACCTTGAGGCCTGTTCATGTCTCCTTTAGAACAAAAAGGAAGCAAATTGGGCACATCTCGGAGACATGAGTCTCACCAAGACAGAAAAAACATTCATTATACTCATCACTTTGATCCATCTTCATTCCACACTTAGAACATTTCTGGAACAACACCATCTCAACAAAAAAGATAAAATGAGAAGAAAATTCTGAGGTAAATGAAGCATTCAGCTGAAGCAATTTTCTCTCCATAGCAGCAAAAAGAGAACCGAAGGAGAAGCACTGTCTCTGCTTCCATCACGTGACCACTTGGGCAGGAAATTAGTCTGCTTTCAGCTCTGGATGAGGATCACTCTGCACTCTGAAGTTTCTGGAAGCCGTCTAGTCAGTTCTCTAAAGTGGCCTGCACCTGCTCAGTCCCATGCGAACTGCACTGAAGACATGACAATGAAAGAAGGGTTCAAATCATTCTTCAAAAACTGGACCCAAAGAATTGCCAAGGCAGGCCAGTTATCAGTGTGGCACCTATCCTGCGGGGTTCCACAGGGTGCAGTCCTATCTCCCATATACTTCAATCTCTGGAAGAACTTAGAGAATTGCAGTTTGAGACCACCTGTCATCAGTGTAAGATTTTACTTGTGGGGTTCCATCAGGGCCTCCCACTTCTGATGGATCCACCTGATCTTTGCTCGCTCATTTAAGAAAGGAACCAGCTCCATGGAGAAGTTAACACACCAGAAGCATTCTAGCAGCTTCATTTAACCTAGAACAGGGGTAGGGAACCTTTAACACTCAAAGAGCCATTTGGACCCGTTTTCCATGGGAAAAGAAAACACTTGGAGCCGCAAATAATTTTGACATTTAAAATAAAGATAACACTATATATATATTTTACTCCGCTCATTCTGAGAAGCGCATGGATGCGGCAAGGATGGGGCCAGCGGCTTGGCCTCACCGGCCACCGGGAAAGCGCCCACCCTGCTCCAACGGGGCAGGCGAGAGGGGAAACCCGCGGCGTGGCCCAGCCGGCCGCAGGCAGTTGGTGCACCCGCCCTGCTGCCTGCAGGGTGGGCAAGGATGGGGCCAGCGGCTCGGATCGTGGAGCCAAAGTGCAAGGGTAGAAGAGCTGCATGCGGCTCTCGAGCCACAGGTTCCCTACCCCTGACCTAGAAGATATCCCATCACAGGGACTTAGGTGGTATGGTCACATAGATTAGTGGCATGGTTACCTTGACAAGAAACAATTACAATGAACTCCATATGGGTTTGCCCTTAAAACAATGTGGGGACTCCAGTTGGTGCAGAATGTTACTAAGCCAGTTACTAAGGGGTGCTAGGCAAAACATGTATGTACCCCCATTCTGAACACACTGCTCTGGTAACAAATTAGTTATCAAGTTCAATTCAAAGTTCCAGTTATCACCTATGAAGCCCTTAATGGCCTTGTACTCACATACCTGGAAGATCATTTTTCTACTAGGGTCTACTGTGTCAGCTTCAGTCATCTGAGCAAAGTCCTCAAAAGGTGTCAACCTGAAAATGGGCAGCTGCCCATTCTCAGTGGTGGTTCCTACCTTATGGAATGGCCTGTCTAAGTTGATGAGGAATGTACAAAACTGAAAAGTTCAAGATAGCATTTTTAAAATGAAATTAGAACTGGAGCAGAATAGAACACTCCAGGAAGGCACCTTATAATGAAATAGGATTGTAGTTTCTTGCATTTATTGTAGGACAAGTGGCGATTAAAGAGAATTTGCAGGGTCAGGCAACAGCAGCTATGGTCGGGAGTGGGGAGAGAGCTGCACCAAGCCAGCAATGGCAATGGCAGGGAGGGGGCAAGGAGCCCAATGGTGATGTGGGGGAAGCAGGCCCCAGTCATGGTAAGGAGGCCAGGAGCCGTGCCAGTCCTGGCAATGGAAGTGTTGAGATTATTGGGAGCCATGGTGGGCCTGAAAACCAGAGAGCCTCCTGGCTTCAGCAACACCCAGAAGGTTTCCTGGCATCAGCAGCATCCACGGAGGACCACCTGATGTCAACATCTTGGGGTCCAGCCCTACAGGACCTTCCACAGGGAGTGGAGATGCCTTCTGCTGCCAGCAAAGACAGGGGAAGCAGCCTGGCTCCCAACAGCAGCTGCGTTACCACCAGGAGCTTTCCTGAATATGATGTAGTGGGGGAAGGGTGTCTATGAGTCCTTCACTGACAAATAGGTGTGGTATTCTGCGCTTGCCCAGACAACACTCTTGGAATTTGGGGGGACTTAACCCTTCCCCCCAAGTATTTTTTTAATGTTTTCAGATTTTTCTGAAAAGTTAGAGATTCCCCCATCTTTGCAAAAATATCTGTTTTATGTATGGGCCCTATCCACAGAATTAAGTATTCACAAATGGACACAAACATGACGATTATATATATGATTGATTGCTTTTACTGCACAGCTTATGTCTTGCATTGTAATGCTTATAGTGAAACTTGTCTTAGATAATTTATTTGCTTTGTTTTGTATTCTTTGTCCAGTTGTGTTGCTCACTGTTTTTTTAAATGCTCTCTGATTGCATAGCTTTATATTTTATAATATGCCTTGAGGCTTGAGCCTTGGGATGAAAGGTTGTTGCATAAAGTGAATAAATAAATGCACAAGGTGGTTTACAGCATAAAAGTTAGTAGAGTCAGACCTCTGGCTCAAGAAGTTTGCAATCAAAATTTAGACAGTGGGAGATAGAGTGAAGAAAAGGATATAAGGATAAAAGGATATAAGGAAACTGGAGTGAATACAAATTCATGCACCAAACAGCCTTTGACACCTGTGCAACACCACAAGCCTATGAATATTTAGGATTTTAGATTAGGTCCAGTTTTGACTGAAACTTTTGCGCTACTTTTCATAAAATTTTTGCACTGCAATTTAATTATTGCCAAATATTATTTTAGACAAATCTTCAGAAATATGGGTCTTGAATTTAAAAAGTACATGGAAAAGATTTCGAATTTAAGTGTGTGCATGAGAGAAATGTCCAACATTTAAATTTTAAAAAACATATTCACAAACAAAAGCCAAAGCCATGCAATACATTTTATTAATATTATTAATACCAACAAAAATAGCAAAGCATACTATGAAAGACTTCAGGCTTTTTTAAATTCTTCAACAGTCTGGATATTTAAAAAACACAAGACAATGAGGAAAAAAGTTTCTCAGGAAGTCTAATGATAGAAGGGTAGAGAGATTAGTAGTACAGTCCTATTAGGGTTTCCAGACAGATGTCACGCCATTGGACACAACACTTTAGGATTCACGAATAGGATTATAATGAACCCTAGAGCATCACTCCAACAGTATGGTGTCAGTTCTGCATACATCTCACAAATGATGCCATGCTGTTGATTTGATGGCTATTTTTGACTTGTTTTCCCCTCACCATCCTACTGAGGAGCACCAGGAGTCTTCCACTTATAGCAGCCCCAAAACCTAAGCATGGGGGTGATTCAGAGGTATGTCCCTCTAAATTTAGTGGAACTTGGTAATAACTGTCCTTATGATTGCAGCCCTTGTGTACTGTAGAGAGAGACTGATTAAATAATGGGAGACACACAAACTCACCAGTGATTACAGCAAAACAAGACAACACCATTTTTCTAGATAAAGTATTGAAAGGTAAAACAAGTAAAAGTCAGATCTACACGGATTTTTGTGAATCCCTTGTTTATTTAGGTGACCCTCCCCAAAAAATACTGCATTAGATCCGTGTTCCTTATGACCAACTATACCTTCAATTAAGTTCCTTTCCCCTCCGCCCTTACAAGCCCAGGAAAAAATTAACTCAACTCCTTCCTAGTCTATAATTAGATAACAGACAGCACAGCAAAGACTGAGGTCTGGTCTGACCTAGCTCTGCCGGAGTATAATCACAGCCTTCACTTACTATTCACTGTTACAAATCATCGCAGGGCAGTGGGTTCTATCACAATTGCAAGTCACTGCTCAATAAATTCCATAACAATCTATTAACCAAGCCAATCAATCTTTTCTTATTTTAATTTCCCTCACTCTCTTTCCACATTTTCCCATGGGACATCCATGTGCTTTGCCTCAGAAAAGAACTTTTTATAGGGTCACCACAGAACAGGTGGTGCAGGCATTATTCCGTATTCAGGTACAGGTCTCCCATTGCTTTCATCTGGACAGTGGAAGGAAAGTGGTGATGGTGGGAGTGGAGTGATACATACACTGTGATTTCATTTACATATTTTAATAAGAAGTGATATCATAAGCATCCTGTGACACTCTAGGAATCACCAAGTAAAGTTGCAATACTTTCAATATTTTTAAAGGGTTCTGCCTTCTCAAGCAATCTTATCAGAGGTGGGATCCAGCAGGTTCTCACAGGTTCCCGAGAGTAGGTCACTAATTATTTGTGTGTGCCGAGAGGGGGTTACTAATGGGTGATTTTGCCACGTGATTTTTGCCTTAGTTACGCCCCTCCTCCGCTCCTCAGCAGTAGCGCGCAGAACTTGAAGCAGTCTAGCAGGAGGTGCGCCGGCGTGCATGTCAGCCTGCGTGCATTCGTTTCCCGCCCAAGGACCGGCGCAGCGGCTGCGTCCTTGCCACAGCCCGTCCCAGGAATGCCCCGCCCCCGTAGTGCCCCGCCCCGCCCCATTGGCGCTACACCACAGTTTGAATCCCACCACCATGGGAACCTGTTACTAAAATTTTTGGATCCCACCACTGAATCTTATGTTTGTCCATTTAACAAGAATGGAGAAAAATGCCCTCTAGCTATGCGAGTAGAGAGGAACTTGTCTGAGATTCAGAAAGAAAAGAAGGAAGAGGATGAAGTTTGATTAAGGAGAGAACTGACAGCCTGCAAACCTTGGACTGGTAGAAAATTTATTATGGCTGTTATTTTACTTTTATTTTAAAAGGTAAGTAGCAAGGAGATGAGCTTGGTAGAATGCTTCAGCTTTGCCTGAATGGACCAGCTGCCCTTGCTTTATCTTAACATTTACAGGAGAAAAGTGGGAGGCCTGCAAAGACTTGTAGGGGGCATCTCATTTTTCCTCCCTTGCTATCTCCTCTTCCACTTTCCTGAAAGCCCCATAGCCTTTCTCATTTTCCTGTTCCCTTCTCACTCACCAGGCAACCTACCTTTATCTGTGCCCTCTCATCTCCAGATTCCCTGCTTCTCTTTCTCTGGCAGCTTTTAGCAGAAAAACTGTGACTAGGTTGCCCAGTGCTGGTCACGGGGCCTAGCTGCACAGTGGTGAACCCACAAGGACTTGCCGGGGGAACGTCACTTTCCCCTGTACTCACTCTTGACACTGTTCCTCTTTCAATTCCATATTCTCATCCTTCTGTGCTTCCATCTCTCCTTCCCATTCAACAGGCACTCTACCATTTATCTGCCCCTATTTACTTCATTTAAACCCTGCTGTTTTCCACAATGGAACCAAAAGGAACTTGTGTCATTCTCCCCTCCTCCATTTTATCTTCACAACAACCCCGTGAAGTAGGTTAGCTGAGAATGGGACGAGCCCAAGGTTCCCCAATAAACTTCCAGGTGGAGTTGCCAACCTCTAAGTGGGGGCGGAAGAGGTCCTGGAATTGCAACTGCTTTCCATACTATAGGAATCAGTTCTCTGGGAGAAATGGGTTTTCGAACTATATGAAATTTATGTCCCTCCCCCCCCCCCCCGAACTCTCCTGGACCCCTCCAAATATCTAGGGATTTCCCAACCCAAAGTTGGCAGCCCACTGGAAAAGGCCTTTCCTTAGGTCTATAGAATATATCTAGTCTGTTCATGGTTCCAATCTCTGGATGTAGGTATCTACAATTGAGGCACACAGAGAATTAGATATATTAATAATAATATTTATAAATCACCTGCAAGGGTTTAAAGCACTTCACATACATTTTCTTGTCATTCTTGTGACCAACATGGATGGTGTGTAAGAACAATTATTTTCATACTGCTGATAGGCATCTGAGATTGAGAGAAAATGGCTTGCCTATGGCTACCTGAGATTTAACTCCAGCTCTCTGGGACAGAATAAAAGGATGTAATAAAATGATGTACTGGAAGATGATAGCTAAAACAAATAATCAGACAAGTTATATAGCAAGAAAGCAATGATACAAAAAGCCACATTTATGTTTATGTGATAACACTAAGTATGTCACTCCAGACGAAAAGCTTATTATGCCTTGGCAATCTCCATGTAGTACAATCTGAAATCTCTCTTTACATAATGCCACTCTAAGAATTCACAGTTGAGTATTTTTTTCCCCACATAACTGGCCCTTAGTAGGCAGCACAACCATTTTTACAGGATAGCATAAATATCAACAGAAGTCTTCAACCTCCATTGAAATGAGAACTGGCCCAACTCAAAAGGCACTCTGGCATGTCCAATGACCTGTAAATTTGTGAAGTGGATTTTTCCACTCCCTCCACCCCCTGCAGTCCACTAAACTTCTCTCAAGGTTCATTCATGGTGGACAGTAGGCAGTCAGGATGAGCATCAAAGGAAAAGTTTGGGTTTGCAATGAGAGGAAAGAATTAGTGAGAATCACAGTCCCCAGTTACAAAGGCATAATTCATACAGAGCCTTCTGAACTGCTTGGTTGGCCACATATCAGTACACATGATTGTCTAAGGCAGCAAAATTTCAGGATGGCAGAATTTTAGCTTAATTTAAAAAATCTTATAAGAGAAGATTTTATTTGACCCTTGTCTCCCAATACAATATGGTCTGAGACGTGGAGTCCTCTCTTTGAAGTAAACAAACAAAAAGAACTCCTTCCTTTGAAACAAGGAAAAGCTGCTGAAATCATGAAAACCCTTTAAAAGGAAATATTCCTCCTCCCGTTATTAAAGAATTTCTGTTGGGGAACAGAACTATGAGATTCCCCTCAGAATCCCCTCAGGGTTTTACTTGAGCAGTACATTAAGAATCACATTTGTGTCTTAAAGATCACATTTATATCAATGTTATTAGTTAAGGTATGTTAGGAGGAGGGTCAGTGCTAGTGGAGGAAAGGGAAGGCTGTCCAATGATCCCTTTCTGGCAGGTCAATGCGTGAAGGTTTTCACAACAACTTCACTGTAGATAAGGTGGATGTACTGAGTTCACTGTCCATCTCCTGCAATGGCCTCAGACTGAGAGGGGAAGGAATTGAATCTTCACCCTGATCCACCTCTACCTGTTGAAACCACCTTCATTCCAATGCCCTTCTCTTTAAACTAACTCTGTGGGGAGAGGGGTAGTCCTTTACCATGTTCTCTTTGGCTCTGGGTTGGAGCAACTTCAACAGCTCTTCACAGTCCCTGCTTCCTCTGGTTCATGTGGAACCAGTCAAACTAGGGCATTGCCTTCCCTTCCTGGAAAAGATTTTGGAATGGTCTGCACCCCCTTGTGGATAAATGTACTCCGGCCTTCTTCCTACCTTGACCCCATTAGGCCACTGCAGAAAGTCATGGCTTTTGTTTCTGGCCTGCCAATTTTTGAAGCCCCTGCATTCTTTAATCTTTGTGATTTGTCATACAAATAATTCATTGTAAGGGACAATGTCAAACCATTTGTAAATGTTTTAAAGGTAAAATCTAATACATATTTTGATATTCACTTCTGAAACACATGTATGTTATGTGCTGCTGAATGTCTGAGCCAATTGGGTCAGAATAATTTCCTGTAGCGAATTGGGTCAAAATAATTTCCATGAATTGTTGGAGGAGACCCAGTACAACATTACAATAATTGGAGCTCAGCGAGCTTGATGCCAAAACACAGAGGCTCAGATTAGACCAAAAATACCTGTAAAACGTTTCCTTTGTATTGTCTGTTTCCTAATATTTGGTCAACTATCGTTAGAAATAGTTGTGCTTTCTTCATAGCGTGAAGGTCTCTCTTTACAACATCACTATTTTTCTTTAAAAAATGAAAACGCTATTTGTCACCTCCTTTTTCTACACTAACTGATTAGAAACATTTTTAATGCCATAACAAGGTACTTCTGTATGCTCAATTGAACTTGCTAATACACTATGTAAATGCCTGGCAATAAAGAGTTTTTAAATATGTTGATGGAACAAAATTTTAAAACAGCATTTTCTGAATATATGGATAGTCAACAACACAATAAACATTATAAATGTAAACATTTCCTCCGTAATAGTTCACCATATGGTCACCATTCACAACAGATGCTGTCTGTGTATCCACTAAAATATACATAATTTATGCAATTTTGCTCTATAACAATTCTAAACAAGTAAAAGCATGCTACTCTGAAGCATTACAGGTGGTATGGTATTACATGACTATTGATTTGAGAAAGAAAAACTACACCTTTTTTCAGAAGTATCCATCAAACATACATTATAAAATGAAATAGTATTTGCTAGCTGCAAGCAACACAGTGTTACACTATCATGTGAAAATATCAATAACTGAATTGTATGCTTAGTTCAAATGACCAGAATCTATATGAACAAGTGGCCCAACAAAAGTAGAATTATACCCTTTTAAATTAACTGCTAAATTCATTTACTCTGCTTAAGATGGCACTGAAGTTAGCTCTGTACCATTGTTGAGCAAATTACACATCAATAAATGGTAAAGTAGAAACAATTAATGTATAGTTCAATAACTTTGAATCTTCAGCTCAACTTTCAGCACTGATTTACATTTTAAATACACAAGTTTTGCTCCACTAGTAATCTATCTTCTCACACAAAGATCAATGTTCCACAGCAGTGTTTTAACAACACACACAATATTCTGACTCTATATTGTTTTAAAATGGCTTCTCGTTGCAACACTTCCCTTATCATCAACCTATGGAATAAGTTTATCTACCTAATAGATAAACATTTCCTGCATCTGATGAAGTGAACTTGTAAAAACTATAGTTGGAATAAATGTTATTAGCCTTTACAGGTGCCATTGTCTTATTTTGCTGCTACAGATGGGCAGCCTCATCCATCAGTTGGGCACCTGGCCACAGTGCTGTGGCTGTGCTTGACTGATGCTCCAAAGAGGCTTCCCGGTGGCATGGGAAAGTCAAAAAGTCTCCTTGCTGCTAAGCCTCAATTGCCTGGAGTGGACCAATGCCAGTCAAAAGGCCAGCTTAAGTGTAGCCTGCAGCCTGCTGGCCTAACCCTGGCAAAGGCCAAGAGAGAGTCGACTAATATGGGCTCCTCCCCTGGCCCCGAACATTCTGCCCCCACTGTGCCAAAAAAGGATGCTGGTGTCAGATTCAGCACTGCGTTCCAGTGCTGGGTGGGAAGGTGGCAGCCTCACTCCAAAGAGATCACCCCTCCACCAGGATAAGTGCCTCAAGAGGGCAAATCTGGTGGCACAGCCAGCATGCCACTCCCAGAGCGGATTCACCCCCTCCCCCTTTTGGATGTGGTTCTAATACAGCTACTCCTCCAGAATTACATTCTCCTCAGTACATCAGTTGGTCTAGATATAACTGTAGCTCTTTATTGTTAAGCAATAGATCTTTACCACATGGCACAAGAGTATTCTGTAGAAAATTTATAAGTGCAGAACTCTTAAATCACAGTTGAGGTGCCACTGCAAGCTGGCATAGGCATCCATCACATTTATATCTATTTTTCCTGCACATAGTGAAGTAATCATTCAATTAGAAATATACTAACATCCACACATTTCTTGTGCTAGCATGTTTTTGTGAGTCAATCATTAGGACACACCAAAATCAGAAAGCATGATATAGCAGGATGTAACAATCCCCATGCATGCACATCAAGGCCTGCACAATTTGTTCTTCTGACATCAACTTTTCCTGTTGTTGTCTCTCTTTAGAGTCCCTCGACTTTCAAACCAGCTTGTTTAAGTTGTATCGGTACTTGCGGGAGGACGATTCTCATAAATTCTAACATACATCATTCTAGAACCTTCCTGGGTGGCCTTGCAGAATCTTTCCACATTTATTTTTTGACTTTTATTGAACCTTTTCTGTCTGTTAATCCACTAATTCAAAATATGATTTTCCACACTGCCCTATATTTTATCTCATAAAGGAATTCTATGCAGAACACAAGGCATACAATACTATAAAGAAATTTTTATGCTCAAATGCGATTACCTGTGCATCAGTAGCATCTTCAAGGTCATCTTATTTAGTCCAGTATAGCTTGGCAGGAAATTTGACCAATCCCATTGCCACTCAGTAATGGTGCACTGTTGATGTATAAGAAGAAGGTATTGTTAGTTATTAATCAGAGTTAATATGATCAGTAAATTAAAGCTCCAGCTGTGATAGACTAACTAAGGAGGAGGGGGGCCTGGAACAAGGACTTAGACAGATAGCATCAATCATGCTCACAGAAGAAGGATTTTATTCTAATAAGACAGCAATTAATTTATAAATCCATTTGGGGATGTAGCCATTATGTATATAAAGATAAATCAATTTTAAGTCGTTATTCTTCCAATTGTTAACAGCATTTTACCAAGCTACTTTCTCTGAAAGTCTGACTCTTGGTTACAAAAGCAAAATAATTGTCAATTTTTAAATCTCTTGTCACAATGTACATTTTTTTTACTGTTACAAAAGTTTATCAATAGGGAAACTTTAACAAAACTTGAATTAGGGATTATGCTGTATCTTAAGTAGTGCAGAGTTTTATCCGCCTGTCTGTCTGTCTGTCTGCATATCTACTAGTTTAAGACAGTCCAATTATTCAATTTACAAATTACTACAAATACAACGTTAACACGGGTAATATTCTCTAGCTTATTATTTAATTGTGTTAAATTACTGCATACAATAAGGGTATATGCAGTACAGTATGTGAATACACAACATTAATGAATATTATATAACAGTAAAATCTGACATTACGTTAAAGTTTATTGAACATACTTAATTGCTGTGTACACATTGTACAGTGTGCTCACATTGGATCCCTTTCAGTAGAAACGATTCCTGAGTGTCAAAGGCAGGAGAAGATTTGCTCTCCCCCCCCCCCCATCAGAGGCGTATCTAGGGAAAATTGAGCCCGTGGCAAAATCTGAGTTTACTGCCTGCCCCTGGCTTACTATAAATAACTCCTGTGAATCATGTTTAAGGCCTGTGAATGTTTTGCCCTTCTCCAAATCCACTCCTAGTTGCAACTATTTATTTTGTTCCTTTTAACTCCATGGAAACCAACAACAACTCATATCTGAACAATGTCATACCTTAATTAACACAGCCATAAACAGTACTGTAGATCTTAACCATATTAACAAGGGATACTAGAGACTGATATAATACTGGGAACTGGCTATTTAACCACAGTAGCTAAATGCTCTCTCAAGTTTGATGTGCAGAGGGAAGCAGAGAGGTACAAATGTAGGGTATATTTGTAGGTACAAATCCCCAACTTCATCCACACTCCAACTCATCAACCTTTCCCTATCTACCACCCCCAGTCTTGCAGAAGCTTCCCAGTACAGCTCCATGTTCTTGTCATCTCCCTCTCCCCACTTCCTGTTTCCAAAACTGAAGTGGCTAAGGTCATGCTGTTCTCCAACTAGATCACTGCAGTGAAGTGTTGAGAACTGCCTCCTCCTCAGCTGCCATCTGCTCACTCTCTTCCATAGGTTTCAATGAGTAAACAGAAAAGTGGGCAAGGGATACCCATTCCTCCACCTGCTACAATAACTACACATTCAGCAATAATCATTGACTTTTTAAAACCATAGACACAGCAAGAGACAGGACCAACACTAATTTTCCAGATCCGGAGCCTGAAGACTTAGGTCCTTGTGCACTTCTGTCATCCCAAAACTCAGTTTTAAATTTGTGGGAATTGGGAAGCATGGAAAACTCATTATTCCTTTCTTCACAACTGAGAGGCTTATGCAGAAGGAGAAGAGGGGGTACCTCAATTCTGACACATTAATCCCTCCTTATGTAGTCAGCAGAAGTTGAGCCATACAGCAATGCTGTCTCCACCATACTTCCCCCAACAGAAAGTATGCCATCCACTTGTTATGTATATTATATTAAGTATATAATTCAAGGACACTTTGAGGCTCAAATGGAACCTCAAAGTCTGAAGTGTGGGAAAAGTTACAGTTTATCTCACCTGAATCCCAAACTGCAGCCTATTTAGGTTCATATCAGTAGTTACCACTGTGGATTAAACATAGCAATCTCTTCCAGAATGGTGAATTTGCACCTATCTTTTGAGTTATTGGCAGTTTACTGCAGCAGTAAATTACATCACTTCTGTACTGATGTATCAGTGCACTTCTCACTGATTTATCCTCAGTAAAATATTAACCATGCCACAATCCCTTGATATATGCAAAAGAAAATTGAAAAAATTAACATTTTGCCTTTGGAAATATCACTTTAGGCCAACATTTCTACCCAAGAGGACAAAAGCAGTCACACTCTAAACTAATTTCCACGTCTCTTTCAGGCTTCGCATGGGAAGAAGCAGTAATCTTCAAGACATAGTTTAATAACTAGCTTCTACCTAGAAAATGTGGGGAACAGGTATGTCTCAGTGGTAGAAAAGATGTATATACAGAAGGTTCTTCAGAAACTGATATCTCCCGTTTAAAGATATCACACAGAAGATGTTAGGTAATATCTGTCTTCTTGAGAGCCTGCTGCCAGTCAGAGTAGACAATATTGAGCTAGAGGACTAATGATCTAGTTCAGTATAAGGTAGCTTCATAACACAGATTCAAGTTAAACCATAGAATAGGGGAAGCAAGGAGCAGTAAGCCAGAGTTCATGCCAGAGTTCAATGGAAGATTGGGAATAGCATACGGCAAAGAAAGAATGTGGGGGCCAGGCTACATTTATGTCACAGATAGGAAACAATGAGGGACAATGAATAATTAAATGGCACTATTATTATTATTATTAGTAGTAGTAGTAGTAGCAGCAGCAGCAGCAGCAGCAGCAGCAGCATTAGTATTATTTATTCTATTTGATAGACCGCTGTATCCCCGAAGGGCTCATTCGTTCACAAAATCACCTCCACATTAATTTGGATGGTTTTCAAAACAAATCACAAATATATAATGTGCTGCAGCTGATTTACAGCAACCCTGTGGGGTTTTCAAGGCAAGCAAAGGTAGTCTGCCATTGCCTTGCTTTATACATACCATACAAAATAGAACAATTAAAATTCTAAGGTACTATATGAAAGACAATACCATAAAAATATTCATTCATGCAATGCAGCCCTGAAATACACAAAGAGGAATATTAAAGATAAACACAAAATGATATTGCAATCCTTTAAGCACTGGAGACATAGCAAAATTAACCAGAACATAACATTTCAGTCTAGAGACACTAGCAACTGTTACAAGGGATATTGATAGCCATCCCAAGAACTCTATGTGAAAAAAAATGTATTTCTCCTTATGACAGCAGTTTTCTGGCCCCTGAAACCTGGCATCAAATTTAGTATCTCAAGGGTACTGGGCCACTATACTATTAGCTGAAACCCTGCCAACACAGTCCTATGTCATGATTCTCAGCTATGAAAGAAATCCAAGAGTCACTTGAGGGATTACTTCAGAGCAGACAATTTCATTTGTTTTAACAGCAGGTACAGTGATCCTGCTGTCATCTGTTTGCTCTGCCTTTCCTCTTTCTTCCCTAAAGCAGATCATGCAACTTGAAATATTAGGTTACTGCATGAAGGACATGATGATGGGCGGTGGATTGAATTAGATAACTCTCTTGATCCTCGCGATTCTCCCGTACTTCTCATACAGCCAGCCGGAAGTTGAAAAGCAGATATGATGGCAATGCCCCCTCACATGAAAAACAGTAATACACAGCCTCTGAACAGGCATACTATGTTTTTGCCTTCACATGCCTAATGCATATGGTTTGATCTATTTTTAAAAGCCATTTATGCTGCCAGACATTACAATATTCTGGGGACAATGAATTGAATGCATGAATTATCTACTGCAACAACCTACTTGCTTCATGTCGTTTTAAATTCATGGCCTACCAATTTCAGCAGATGACCTGCAGTTCTCAAATTCTGAAAAAGATTAAATAATTCTGCCTAACTTATTCATCTCATACCATCAGGATTTTATTATTGAATAGGACTCAACTTTTAAGAGGGACCACAATTCAACAGCTAAGTGTGCTTAAAATCACTGATTCAAATGAAGAAATGGCCAAAATAATGAGAACTTAGATCACCACATTATATTATATTAGAATACCCAACTATATTCCTCCAGAAGTAGGAACACATTTTTTTACAATTCAAATAGTTGTCAACCTGTTGTTTTCTTATACATGTCTCAGAAGCATTTTGCACTGCTGACATTATATCTGTCATCTGACCTCCCCAGCCTGCCCCAGAGGAAAATTTAATGGAAATAGAGAAGTTTAAAGGAATTAATTTTAACCACAGAATTATGTTTAAGGTAAACATGTGAAGACAGAACTTTCATGTACTTTTAAACTTTTTGAACTTTTAACAGTTATAGTATCAATGGATTGAATTATTTCTGTGTAACCACTTTTTCAATTTTCAAAATCTTTATGAATTAAACATTCTGACTGTTTGCTACAGTCTGATCATGAAACAGCACAGCAGAAGTTCCTGCAATAACTACTGCTTGTCACTTGCAGCTTAATAGAGCACAGCAGTCCTGCCACATAGCAGAGGAACTCTGAGTTGTCAGCATTTGAAGGTCTTATACTACTGGAGTACTAATGAATATCAGAGAGAGCTGAAACAGACATGGTAAAATATTATCTGCATTTCAAATTGGGGCCTAACTTAATTTTTGTTCTGTCATCTAAACAGTTTATTAATGCTCCAATAGTGTCTTTTTAAAAAAGTAAATTTCTATCTTAAGGTGAACTTTTCTGAAGCAAAAAGATTTATTAACTTAATGGACAAATATTAATGTTGTTATGAACATTCTCACTAGAACACACAATATAGACAAAATCAGAGCTGAAGCAAATGTGTCTACCTCAACATTTGTGAAACAAATGGGCCTGATATTGTTTGTATCCAGGCTACTTTTAAAAAATGCACTTTAAAAAATGTTAGCAACAGTTGATTGTCCTTTCTGCAGCTGCCTCATCATTCCCATGACCCCAAATCCAGGGTCCAAAGAAGATTCTGGCATTGTACCCCATCTTGCTAAGGCTATGAGAACTTCAACTGACTGTTCAAATAAAAATAATGAATCTTTTTGTCTTTCCTAATTCTAAGAAAAGAAGCTGTGGCACTCGACAACTTGGAATGCTGAGATGATCCTCTAGTAAGGAAGCCAAGATCACTGGAAGCCATGGGGCAAGCTAAGTGTGTTTGTGTACTGACTACTTATGCGGCAGATGAGCAGTCAGTCCTCAATCTTTCCCTTGTGGTGAGATTGTCCTATTTGAACAGCCCTCCTCCCTGCCAGATTTTTCTGTTTGTGTAGGTATTCCCCCCACACACAAAAGTATCTTTTTCTGGTCTTATCTGCCATTTTCCTGCCAAGCCTGATGTCAGGGGGATGCTATCTGGGTGATTAAGAGGCATTCCTACCTTAATGTAACTGTTGGCAACTATATATCAATGATACTACAAGACATATGTAACCAGCTTGCTTTATGTTACCACTGCCATCTGGGGCATTCTTTCTTTGATCTTTACTTTATGGCTTCACAAGGTCTGTGGATAACTAGACTTCCCCCTAACATCCTGGTCTCATGAGATACGGTGTTGTTTCCATTGCTCCATGGGGGCAGGATGCCAGGTGGCTCTCTATCACTATCTGCTTCCAACCTTGGGGTGCCTCTGCTCTGCAAACTCTTTCAAACTTCTTGGGAAAGCGGGAGGAAGGATTGACAACGGGGATGGCAAATGCCACGTTCACCAAGCTTGGTGCTCTGATCTTATCAATAAATGCTACTGATCAACAACACAGAGTGTATTTATTGGCTTAAGGTTCGAGACCAACACCTGATCTGTCCATCTGCATTATGTGAAATTGCCAGTCTTAAAAAAAATTGTCCCACCTGGTTTTTCTATAGTTTATTGACCAGGTGGGGGGAAAACAGAGGATGTCGCTTTCTGCATGGTATGATTGTTGAGGGAGTGGGGTTGTTGGGGGGGAAAGGGCTGGTGGCAGCAGGGAGATCCCAGAACAATCAGGCTTGAATTCAGTGTAAAAGGCATTTGGCTTTTCCCCCTCCAGTACTTTACCATGTTAATCAGCTGTTTGGAGCATCACCAATACTAGTTATCACATGCTTCTTACAATGCGTGATAAGAGCTGTCAGAGCTGAGAATATTTACCATCAGTTTGCCCTGGCACACAGCAAAAAGCAAGCATCCATTACTGAATGTGAAATTCCCTAAATGAAAGCTAGTATGTCTTTCAAAGCATATATAAGATATATATTCTCTTTCCAATAAAAAGGGACCAAAATTTCAGGATGTCAATGTGAAAAACAAGCTTTAATGTTGGTATCATTACAATTAGCAACCAAGTATTTCTATTTTAAAAATAAAAATGTTTAAAATCATAATAAATCTTGCAAGGGCTTGTGTGGGTGTTTCCCCTCCCCTTCAAATAACATCTCTAGCATAGAATGAGAATTCATTATTTCAGATAAATGCTCAATTAATAGATCTGTTCATTTAGTTATGTTTATATTGATTTATCTGTTGCTCATGCATTTTAATCTGTTATTTTTGAAAATAGTTACAACTGGCAGCTGTAATTTATGGATGCTTTTCAATAGTCCTCTTAAGATATTTTAATACTTGTCATTGATAACAGATGGAACAACCTCCTGCCCCTGTTGATGGCTGTTCCAATGCACTTCCTTCTAATTATTCTGCAATTCTGAAGCAAGGACTTTCAATACTACACTACTGTTCTTTGGCATCATAGGACAGAGCCCTCTATATTCCTGGGTCACTCTACACTAGGGGTGGCCAACCTATGGTGGCCCAGATGTTCATGGGCTACAATTCCTATCAGTCCCTGCCAATTGGCCATGCTGACAGAACAAAATGTGGTCACACCCAGTTCTAGCTCAATCTTTGTTGATATCTTTGTTGCCCTTTCGCTAGACACATTGGCTCCATCCATTTCTAGCTTGTTCAGGGTTATTTCCCTCACAACATCAGTTGGGTTGAAGGAAGAATCTGACTACACAGAGATGTTCAAACACCACACATATCAGGACAGTCTCTTTTAAGGGTAGGTTGGAGATCCTTGATCTGTAACCTAGATGTTACTTTTGCTGCGCACAAAAATACTTGCAAGCATTCTCTATGTCTAAATGGGCTTTGAAAATTTCAGGCTAACGTTGCGGAATACACAGGCAATGTCATGAAAAGCTGCAAATGCAAGTTAGCTGATTCTTGGTTCTGGAGGCTTAGAAGCAGAAATATAACTATTTAATGAAGCATTTCATACAGCATAATCTATGAGTAACCAGTATTCAAAATGGAACTGATATCCCACATCTGACATAGTCAAGAAAGCTGGAAGTCAGAATGAATAACACAGCCTAAGGAAAAGGCATGAGTACAGGCAGAGATCAAACCCTGGGATCCAGCAGTAATACTACAGAGTTTTATTTTTTTAGTACCAGCGAGTTGTACAGCCTGAAAGGCCTAGCCTGGAGGCAGTAACTTTACATCCAAAGCTTGATCTTACTGGGTCCTTCAGCCAGTTGTTTGCTACATTCTCATTTTATCCCTCCATGTATGGTGTGTTTGCTCTACTGCTCTGCTGGTCATCTTGAGAAGGGAACCGTGCAGATGCTATTGGGTCAGCTACTAATGTAGAATGCAGCCTGCTTAGGTGCCACACAGAGTAAAACTCTAGAGTCGCTAGCTCCAGGGTCTGGGTGTGAATTCCACTGCGCCTGAAAAGCAGGATTGTTTTCCACCTTCCTGTCTCAGTGGAATGGAAAACTGCCTCTTCTTTAATTTGAGGTATTCACAGCCAAGGTGTAAATACATTCAAAACTGTGTAAGAAAGCAAACACCTAGAGAAAATTGACTGAATAAAGGAATAATGCCCACAGCACGCTTGAAACTAAGTATGCACAAAGACCACAAAAAGCCCATTGTTAAGAGCAAATATTTTAAAAGAAAGATTAAAAAATAGTATAAGGTTTTCTTGTGCCCATTCAGCTATGAGAGACAGCCAGCGACTCCCCTCAGCATAAACAGGATGGGATATCTGTGTGTCTCCAAGCAGAAGGAATTGCTATGGAAACACTAATGGTATGGGGTAAATATGATGGTAGGCAGAGGCCGTATGAGAGAAGGGGGCCAAGAGGTGGTTATGCTAGCCCCCCCTGACTTCCAATCCCCTTCTGACCTCCAACCTCTGCCTAACTATTGTTTGTAATTTGAGGGATATCTTAAGAGGACTATTGGCATACTATTTCCTCCAAGGCATGCGTATATCTGTGGCTGAATGCTGTGCTGTGCTCCCCCCTTCTATACTTTTGCGTAGGTCTGCTTCAACTGGGCCAATCCATGTCACTGTCTGTAGGTGCCCACAGGACTATGCACATTGCCTCAGTGACTCCTGTGAAAAAACCACAGAACAATGCTAGAACTGACTTTGTCCTTGACTCTATGCCTAATACCTATATTGTCTTTTCCCATGTAATATATTGGGGTGGGGCAGGAGACTTAACCTTTAAGCAGGAAGGAGAGACAACAAGAATGTTACCTTCTCTGTGCTACAGTGGAAAAAAGGAGGGATAAAGAGATTCCAGAAATAGAGAAATAATAATAATTTCAGAAAGTTAAACACCTGATTAAATAATGTGGGAATGCTGGATAGGGAAGATGTACACTTATCCTTACAATCATAAGAAACAATACGCACTGCCTGGATGATACTTATACACGGCATTCCTACACAGCAATCACATAAAGTAGCACATTTACTCAGGCAAACAAAATTATTATTGTTTCAGAGTGGAAATTATAGTATATTTATAACAGGTGTGCAAACCTGAGAAATGAATGTGCATTTATTGCATTAAAAACCTGACTGTGCCAGAACCCCCTAAAACTTTTTAGCAATATTTGAAATTCGCTTGGCACTCAGGTGATAAAAGTCTGGAATCAACAAAGGAAGCAATCCTAAGCATGTCTAGTCCCATTTTACTCATTGCAGCTTAATCCTAGGAAAGCGTTCTAGGATTTCACCCAAAGATTTCAAGGGAGATGTAGTGTGAGGAAGTAGACAGTTCTTTTACTAGCTTTTTATTGCAACAGTAACATTATCAGAAGTCAGCTGACAAAGGTACTAACTTTTGCTTCATCATCACACAATATTTCATTTCAGTGAAAGTGGAAATGCTTTGAACAGTCACTAACCTTTTCTAAGACGTTGGTACAATACCAGTAGTGAACACGGAAAGGGTCAAAAACAGGCTGTTGTTCTTTGTTTCTCAATGTGAGATTCAATGGTCTAATGTTTGCCATGTTTTCTTCAGAAAATTCCTCAAAATACAGCTGTTTGTGCAAATACTCCTTTAAAAAAGAAACCCAGGTGAATATTAATTGCATTCAGAAAGGCAAATTAAGCAAATTTCACATATATTGACACAGCAATCACCTTCTACTCCTACAATTTTTATTTATGTAAATAGAAACAGTGATCTCTTTCAATCAAAAGCACCTGTTCAGTGATTTAGCTGGCATTTTATGCTTTTGTTAATAGCCACATCTCTGTGGAATAAGCTGTTTTTTCCAATAAGAAGCATAATATAATTTTTGTTGTTCTGTACCTTACTGGAAACAATAACTAATAAGAGACATTCAATTACATATATGCATTATAGAAAACAAGTATTGTGAACTAGGTCCTCTAAACAAGTGCAGAAATAATGTAATTCGCAGCAAGTATGAAATTAACTTCCATGGCTGAGATAACAAGATTGAGAAGTATAACTTGTTCAGTTGGAAAAAGAGGTATAAAACTATATATAACATTGCACAAAATGCAGGATAATAGAAACAGAATTTTGTTATGAATAGTCTTATCCCTAAGACTACTATACTTTCAAATCTCCCGTGTAACTAAAATGATAGCATTAGGAAATGATATTGTGACTTAAGTGACATAGCTGAATGTATTTTTTCAGTAAATTAATCAATTCTGCCAGTTTTAGGCACCTACAAAATCCTGCTTCAAAACTTTCAAGATTCAGGATGCCACTTTAATTGCAGTCATGGACATCAATACATTACAGCTAAAGCATCTACATACGATGGAGTTGCCCAATGGAGTTCCCCAAATAACTTGCCAAGTTAAGAAAGGGGACAACAGTAGACTCACTAGGTAATACTTCGTAAATCAAGGAAATTGTAACCATCTGAAAATAATTTTTATTGATTCTGAGACCTCAAATTAAGAAATGTCTCTGTTTCAACATAGAGTACAACTGATTAAAATTCCACATATTGCAAGCCATGTAGATCCCTGTTCTAGAACAAGTCAATTTGGCTATCACAGTTAAAGGAGGAAAGCAGGGCAGGCAGACAAGAGCAGGGAGACATGGCATCTTGAAACATGAAAAAGTCAGAAGGAATTACAAACTTGGTTGGGACTCCAGGTGGGGGCCTGGAGATCACAACTGATCTCCAGACTACAAAGATTAGTTCCCTTAAAGAAAATGGTTGCTTTGAAGGGTAACTTCTATGACATTACAAATAGCTGAGGTCCCTCCTCTCTCCAAATCCTACTTCCTGGGCTCCATCTTCAAATCTCCAAGAATTTTCCAACTTAGCATTGGCAACCCTGAAGCTCACAGACAGTTCTGGGAAGTCAAGTCTGACTGGGCAAAGAGCATGAGGACTTTCTTTGCCTTGTCACACTTAAGAAGTTTCTTCCCTACTAGTCTTCCATTCTACACTACTGAACTGTCTCAACAAAAGAAAAAAAATCGTAACTTAATTCACAACATGCTGGACCATCTTTGGTTTAGAATGCTCAGTTTGGGCCTTGGGCACTAGTACCCAAACAGAGCATTCTAAAACAGTCCAGCATGTGGTAATGAAGTTACGATTCTGTTTTTTTTTCTTTCAGTGAGACAGAGTATAGGTGGTTTCAAATATCACTAAAGGATCTATGAACCCTTTAAATGTAATGATAGCAAAAACATGAGAAGAAATACAAAAGTGGCAAGATTGTTATGAAAAACTGGCACAAAAGGGAGATTATTTAAAATGCCACTGTGCTTTTATTTCAAAGTACCTCACTGGTGCCTTTATTTACCAACTACGGTGTCTATTTTTCGCCACACAGAACTGTGCACTCAATATTACAACTGTCATGAATTTTTAAAAATGTAATCACTGTTTGATGATTTTCTAAAAGCTATTATTAATGTCGCTTTTCCTTACAAAAAATATCCACACTGCTATTCTGTGTCAATTACTTCACAGCCATATCCATCAGTAATGTGGATTGGCTGAGAAACATTCTACACATATCAAATGCAGGGAAAAATGTGTTGCATGAGGATAACCTTCCTTGAACTAAGCAACTGTGTGCATGCTGAAGTACATACGTGTAGACGGTACATCAAGTTCTGTAGATATTAATAAGCTTCTGTAATAATAATTATTCCACTATTGCATTATTCAGGATGCACTTGAGATATTAGGTAAAATTAGGTGCAATCATTTTGTGGCAACTATTGAAACGAACTGCTTTGGAGATTATCTTTATTAATTGTGTCTAAACAGTGTTACTTAGCATAATTTATTGATGATTTGTTTATGGTTCTTAGTGATGGTGAAGTACCTAAATTATTTTTGGAGTGGGTTAACATTTTACATCCAAATACAAGATCATATAATGAATTCCAGATTCCATTTTTGAACAATGTAGTAAATGTGGATACACAACATAGGCTGTTTCCGCACGAAGGCGGAAGCGGCCGGGTCGGCGTTTCTGACGCCGACCTGACGACGCTGGGACCGTCCGCACGGACGGTCCTGGAAAGAGCCGGGCAGCCGGCGCCGCTGAGCCAGGCGTCTGCCGGGCCTAGTGTCCTCATTTGGCGTCAGCCGAGTGCCTGGGGACACGCCCCTGGTTCTGCGCTACTGCTCCAGCGCAGGGGCGTGTCCCCAGGCCTCGGCGACGCGCCGGAGGCCCAGGGACAAGGTAAGTGCCGGGTGGGGGAGGTGTCTCGAAGCCGCTGCCGTTCACTCGGCAGCGACTTCGGTAAGGCTACGCTTCAACAAGAGCTTCTAAGCCGCTTCTGGGGAAACGCCGGCTTCGTGGCGGTCGGGCGGCGCGAGGGCGGCACGGCTGCGATGCAGCTGTGCCCCCTGTGTGAATGGCGGCCTGGAGACGGCGTTTTTGCCGTCTCCAGGCCACCATTAAATGCCCGTGCGGAAACGGCCATAGATTTCACTCTGTTTGAAGTTCGTGGATTGCAGTTCATACTTGCACTTTAACTCATATCATCCTCACCATCTTAAAATTGATCTTCCATATGGCTTATTTTTGAGAATGAAAAGAACAGCACTAGAAGCAAGGACTATAAAAAACCACCGCAGAGTGTAGAAGTGTGCTTATTAAATAACGGATTTCCCCTGGAAAGTGACTGAAACAGCTATAAGGCAGACTTAGTTCCACAAAATTCCCTATTTTGTGCAAGATCAAGAACAAAAATAAAATTAAAATAAAAAACCATCTTGTGTGTTTACATACTCTCCTTTTAGTTGAAAAATTAAATCTGATTTATAAATTTGGGGCACTGTAGCAGATATTCTGGGATGTCAACAACCTCCTCTAATGGGATTGAGGAGAACCTGAAGTTTTGGAGAGCTCCTTATTAGATCAGATGTGAAAAGCAAAATCAGCAAAAAGCCAAGAGTGTGTAGACACTTTAAATGTGGCTCATACTTTCTCTATTAGCTTATTATGGAAATGTTTTGAAAATCCAGAAAAAGCGTATAAAAAGACATTATATATTTCTCCATTTGTAACTAAAAATGTTGTATGTGTGATAAAATGTGAACGAGATTTACATGGAAGAGGTCTGGACTCATTAAAATTAGAATTTTGGAGCACTTATCAATGATCAGAAATCACGTGTTAGAGGCTCCATTAGCACGACATTTTCTGGAGACTGAACGTGCATCTGAATCATTGAAATATTTAACACCAAAGTTGAATTTGGACTCTATAAATATTTACTTGAAGTGACGTTTATCTCAATTAGAATCTCCTTATAAACACAGACTTGGTACCCTTTTACCTGGAGGTCTAAATGTAAATTGGAATTTAGCAGTTTTCCTTTAACAGAGAAAAATATCCCAACTGAGCCTAATTATAGTGTGAATATATCAGAAAGCCAAGTTAAGGCGAATCAAGGATGTTGGCAAGCTGATAACAAGGTGTACTGTCCTGAAGTCTGTAACTAATTTATTATTCACTTATTTCTCATTCTAATAATGTATACCATAGTTTTGTACTGAATTTTGTGCCGTTATGGATTATTGTTTGTAGTAAAGACCAAACATAAGCCTGTGGAAGATGTGTCCAAGGCAAGCAGCTATCCGGAAAACTTGCAAGGCTGTTCTGCAAGGCTGCTCTTCTATCATACAAAGTGACAGACAACATGGGAACGCTATTGCCAATCATTTTTAAAAGGACTTTATAATTATGAGAGATATTACAATTTAGTAACAGTACTGTTGTCAATTTTAAATGTTCTGATGTAAAAAGTACTCAGAGTGAGAGACTCCACTGTTAAGATACAATAAGGTTACTTTGAGTAAGGATTGAGTTTCATTTAAATAGATAGTTGATTTGTTTTGAATATTTGTAAGAACTGGTGATTTGAGATTTTTACATCGATGGTGCATTTGTTGTATAAGAATTTGAAGTGTCAGGATAGCTTCGGTCCTTAATTTTAAGCGTTAACGGTATTTACTATGTGTGAGGTTTTCTTAGGAAAACAAAGAAACAGGAAAACTGCATCCAAAAGAATATGAGACAGAAAGAGTTTGATCGTACAAATTAGTAAAATAATCTTAACTGACTGGTGGCTTAAATGAGGCATACATTTTAATAATTTTAATGTACTGTATGTGTACCCATTCTTCTTGTATTTCTCTTTTAATGGGTCTGTTATATGCTGCTACTAACTTATGGAAACCGTAACATAGATAAGAGAAGTTATTTTTAATTTTATTTTCCATAAAAAAGATAACTGATTTTATAATTCTATTAATTTCTGACTGTTTTAGCTGTCAACATAAGCTGTGGTCTATGCAGTATAACTCAGAAACAAGCAAATGAAGCATGTTGCAGTTTATATTAATAAATAAAAGACAAATAATTTCCTCTAAAATAAGCTATTCTAAATAAAAGCAGAGCACTTAAAAAGAAGTCTAACAGTCCAATATTGGGTTTTGTATTGACTTTACAAAACATTATCACCTCCTTGACTAACCCTTAGCTGCCAGCAGACGCTGCCTCAGGCCACTACACACCTAATTGCTCGGTAAAAAAGGCCGTTTCCCTACCTCATTGAGCTGGATGATGTGATAAATTTGCCTCAGGTATTCGCTGCCACCTGGTTTGTGGCAGATATCCAGGACCATCATGTTTATTTTCTGCTCAGTCAACTCAAGTTCAATAGCTTCCACTTCTAAGCTTCTACCATCTTCTGCTGCAGTGACAGTACTAGAGGAAATGAAAAGAAAAACCCCACAAGTATCACAAATAGTCACGAATCACAAACAATAATGCTACTAAACCTCAAGAGTAAAATCCAGAATACTAATACAAATGTATACAACCACAGTCACATGAAAACGTGCCCTTCTATGTAGTTTAAAATTGTGCCAGCAGATACCTGAAAATATTGATAAGTATGTGTTCTTTTACCAGTATATATTTCTCATAATCACAGTCATCAAAGAAAATAAAACTGTTAGTTTTCTGTTAGCATAAAAGTAGTTTCAAGAAAAAGCATTAATATTCTTTATTTTGCAGCATTGTGTTGTTCTAGTCATTTTATGAAGTCCTGGCTGGAAAATCAATATCTGAAAAGGTATGCAACAGTCCACTCATGGGTAACTTTATATCACTATTTGCTTTGCAGAAATTAAGAACTTGTACTTTCCATTTCAGATTTGAAAGAAAATATAATATATCTTTGTCTTTTATTTATGATACATTGGTTCATTACTGTATTAATTCAAGTCTTGAATCTTGCCTTCAGTTGGGCATTTTAAAAACTATGAAAACTGACAAGCCTACTAGTCCATGAGACAACCTTTAAAACTATCAGAGCCTACAATACAAGCATTTCTGAATGAAAACAAGCAAAATATAATATGGAAGATTTTAGCAGTAAATTCCAATTCAATATTTAAAATGTGCTAATATTACACAACCTTTCTGGGTGATTTATTGGTCTGGTCTCTGAAATGTTATACAGCTGCTGGACAATAGAAACAATGTGGTTTCACAATACAACTTCAGGACTTGAAAGACAGTAAATTATTTTAAAATACTGCAATGTGCAATGTATACCTTTGCTGAAGAATAAAAAATATTTTACCTGAGAGATTCACAAGATGAAGACACTTATATACTTAGCATATTTTAAAGCCAGTATAGATGTATAGCTGAATTTTATGTCAAACTGCTTAGAAGATGACATTGAAAGAGTTGAGGCCATATGACAAAGGAGTGTATCAGTGTCAGAACCCATACTGTATCCTTTCCTGTCCATCACTGTGCAGGTGAAGCAGATGATTGGATTCAGTCAGTGCTGTGATTAATGAGTTCCTCTCTAGATTTGGTACTGCCTATCAATCATGTCATTAGGGAGAATGTGCCCTGAAAGAGGCAGACCTCAGCCAAGGAATAACTGCATTCATCTTAATCTTTATATGCACCCAGTCAGGCAACTCAGGGTCACCATGATGAAAAATAATAATCTTCAACTCAACAAATTACTTTGCAAAGACAGACATTTTCTTTACTTTTTGGGGATGGGGCTTCTCCAGAATGTTTAGTGGGCTGTTTATAACTTGGACACTAACAAAAATATGAAGGTTATTTTAGTGAACTGGTAACGTAGGAGATAAGCAATAACTATCACTGCCACTTTTCTTGTTGGTTTTTCTTACTGTTTTTGTTTGTTTATCAACATAATTTTATTCAGCGAAACAATTTACCTGATCAGCACCAATATTTTGAAAGATAATAACTGGAAAGCATTCTTATAATGGGAAAATAGAAATGCAATTATTAGTGTCCAAATTGTCCAAAGTAAATAATGTTAGACAGACACTTTATTATATACTTGATAATAATAAAACATTTTAATCAGGGAATGGTTCCAGAGCTAGACATTTATCAATGATACAAAATTTGTACAACCATTTGAAAGAATCAGGTTTGTCACTTTCCATTAGAAATATCGTTGTGATTTGTTTAGCAAATGAAATTGTTGGTAATAGACCCTTTCCATAGACAACATTCCAAATACACATAGTTTGAATTTCCAACTTCATTTTGCCTCATTTTGATGAGACATGTTTTATATTTGCACTAGAGGCTTACAACCAAGAGGTATTCTGACCAATAAATACCTGCACACCACCTCAAACATGCTGTCTTTTTTATTTAATTCCAGTCCTTTCCTGTTTATCTTTGTCTCCATTCATATATTGTTTGTGACAACCTCCCTGGAATCGATGAGTAGGTCATGATTCTGAAAAAAATGTGATCTACCCCTTTCAAATCATAGTATGACTCCCCAACACCCAAGAATAAATAGGGCTTCCACATAAACAGAGATGAACAACTGGGAAAGCCAGGTCATGTGGGGAACAGGAGAATTACATTACATTATATTACATGCCATAAGAATAATCCAGAGAATTCAAAGAATTTTGCTACACTTAAAAGCTTTCACCTTTTTGCAAAATATTACTGTGTTTGATACTTGGGGGAAATCTGAAAAGGTTCCTATTTTATTCTATCAGAAATGGCTAGATGCTTTTTTTCCTGTTACTCCAAAATGTTCCAAGTCCCTTCTAGATATGGTATGCTGCAAAATTCAATATGTTTACTTGTTTCTCATCACAAAATACCCTTTACGTACATATATTCCCCTTTAATGTAATCTCCATAGAAAAATCCATTACTAGAATATATGTAATGACAGTTCAAACACAGTGGAGGAAAACACAATTTCCTTTGTTTTCAGTTTATCCTAATAATTATATCCCTGTGGGAATGTGATACTTGCTATGAGAAATATTTTTACTATAAAATATATTATTATGAATAAGTGACAGGGAACAAAAGGAAACTGATATGCTTTCTTACCAGTCTATGCTTAGCTTTCTTGCCTTCAGTAACTGGTTTTCAATCCAGTTTGGTCTTTGCTGTTCAATGCTCCATATAATCTTCTGTGTCACTTCTTTAGGGCTACTTTTCTTTTTTCCCATAATGCTTTCCAAACACACACGAACCAAACTAAGCTTCTCTTTGCTCCATCTGTCAAGTGTTGTACCAATTAAAAGTTCTGTGGTGTTTCCATCCTCAAAAATCCGACATATAATTACAATCAAGATCCAGACAAGAAGACCAGCTTTTTTCAATTCAACACAAGTTTTTGGCATTTTTCTCTCAGACAGAAAAAAGAAATACTTAATTGGGAGAGGCAAACACGCAATCACTGTAGGTAACTTGCTGATTACAATAGATACTGCCTGAGCAGCAAGCCTTGTGAAGCCTTTAAAAAAAATAAAAGAAGGTATGATTAATACTAAACTCTGTTGTTTTACATGAAGTTTTGAGCACTGCCTATGTCTGATTTTAGAAGTCACTGAGATGCACATGGCAGATAAGGTTGGCACCATCTTCTGTGGCAAGTTTTCCTCTCCATCCCTTCCACTATGCAGATGTCATACGAAGACATGATTTATATGTATCTCCACTTCTTTTTTTGAGGAGGAACAACCCACAACCTGGTTTCCCACATCATAAGGTAATTTGAATGGAATTCCCAGTTCACTTTAGATATTTTTGTGGTATAGAGATAGTTACTTATTCTACACAGAGGATAGCACCAAGCACCAGTTCAAGCCAATATGTACTAAATATGTACTTGTACTAATATGTACTTGTACTAAAAAGGTGGGGGGAACCAGCATAGAGAGTTAAATCCCTAATAAGCCATGACCTGACCATGCAACCTGAGGCAAGTCACTATCCCTCAGTCTAAGCTATTTACCCCACAGTATAACTGTTGAATACTATTATTCATTACTTAGTAAGCCTTGAAATGAAATTGAAAACAAGTTACGATCCAAACAGTTAATGTATGCTCATCAAGTGGCTTGCTCAAGTCACATTGGATGTATCAGTGAGTTTCTCACTTCTTCAGGGATTGAGAGTAGAGGCTGTTGTTCAGAGGGTGCATCTGTTTTGCATGCAAATTGTCCCCAACATCTCCAGTTAAAAAGAATCCGGGAGTGGATGATGTAAAAGAGCAGTACTAGAGACTACTGGAAGCTGTTGCCAGTCAGAATAGACAGTAATGCCTTTGATAGACCAATGACATACGCACAGTGCCATCCACAAAGGGTGTGTGTGGCTGAAATGGTTCAAGAGGTGGTATGACCCTGATGTCAGCATAAATGCCACTTGCACTGGCATAAGGGGCATGTATGTTGGTAGTGTGGCCAGTGAAGCAATGGCTCTGTGCAAGAGTTCACACCATTCCCTTCAGTGTTGTTCCTGGGGAGGGGATGGCATTAGCTGGCTTCCTGAGCCTTTTTGGTCTGAGAATGCCTCACATTTGCCAGTGTGAACTAGCATTTCAGTTAGAAATTACTCCCACATGAAGATTCTTTTCATAACTTTAAAACGATTCCCTTTATACATAAAGCTAATGAAACATTTAAATTCACATTATTAAAATTCTAGATACTTTGTTACTCTTTGGAATACAGGTAAAATTTTAAACTTGTTTTAAGAGTTAGAGAAAGTAACTTTACTTTCTCTAATGTGACATTATTAGTGGCAGTCAATTATAAATGTTTGTATTATAAATTTATGACAAAGTACATTCAAACATTACAGTCCCAACATTCGTTATAAATGAATCCTGTGATAGCATATTTACAAACAGCAAATTCTAATCTGCTTCATAAACTCTAAAAAGACAAAAAAAACCCCCAGGTTGCTGTTTTAATAATTGGGGACCTTTGACTATCAATAGCATAACATTTTATCCTTTTCACCACACGTGATAATATACTATATCTCCCAAATGCTTAGAAATCTATTAATGCACTGTTCATCATTCCAATAGTGAACATGACGGTTCTGTAACTACCAGTGGGCAATGAAAAACGATACAGCCAGAAGATGCACATAGGGGAATACTTTTATTCTTACTTAAAATATATTTATTTAAAAATACTTAAATATTTTTTAATGAAACTCCTTACTCCTGGAAATGGTCAATGAGGACTGAGTGGTCTACTTTTTTCCAGTGGTCATAGAACTAAACCAGACATCATGGAGGCCATGGCTATTTCCATTTTAGATATGAATTTGGCCATTTAAAAAAGGTCTCAAGGGCTGCAGCACAGAGGGACCGGGTGATCTTGTTTATCCATCACACATCTTTTCACGCCAAATAGCTTATCTGAATTCTCCTCTTTACTTTCCCTGCCAAAAATTCCTTCCAGCCCTTGCTTCTTCATACCATTACAAAGACGGGCATTACTTAGTAAAAAGCAACAACGATGGCATCAATACATGTCAACAATGATCTCAAAACTTCAAGAATTATCTTACTAGAACTATTAAATCATGCTCCTTAACTCTAACTTTAATTACATGTGCAACCATTATTTTGGCAGGTTTATGTAAGAACACACCTACATTTCCCAGATTCTTTTCTCTTCATTTCTCTAGGAACATAATTCCATTCCTTTGGAACAGTCTTCAACAAACTTTCAGGAACTATTTGCTTGTGCTGATAGGTTCCATAGTTTTCAGTTGCTTCCCAAGAATGCATCAAAGAAATGATCTGCTTCACTATACCCTTAACTGAATCCATCAAAGTCAGCTTCAAACATCTGATTACCTCTGGTTCCAACTCAGCAGAACTAGAAACTTTGGAAGCAAGATAAGAGAGACATTAACTACATTGAGCCATTTAGAGAGCAACCCCAGTGGGGTTAGCCCTAGAAAAGTGTCCTTAGGATTATTTTTTCCTTTAATTTTTGTAAATTATAACATATACAAAATAAAGAACCTAACATTACAGACAAAAATACGAAGAAATCTATGCTGTACAAAAAACCCATAAAGCATTACTTAATGCAACACTTTTTCCGTTACAAAATATAACAAAACATTTAAATCTAGCTGTAATGTTCATTGCCAAAACACCAAAAAAGTTACATTATTGTTAAACAAGGTTTCTGCTGTCCAGGATCCACAATTGTTCAAGCATTCAAACTTCAACAGTTCAGCAATCTATCAAACCTAACTGTTCCATGTTTTTATATTCAAACCAATCCATGATTTCCAGTTTTCTGCAATCAGTATTTTTCTTCAGTAACATAGTCCAGAATCATATTTAAATTTGGCTTTTTACAATTCTTAGACACAAGTCTTCACTAAAATAACATTAGGGCTCTTAAAAGCCAAAGATCTAACATATGATTAATTTCCATAATGACATTTTTCCCAGATTAGTTTTTCAATGTCACATTCCAGTGCTTAGATAAATCAAATTTTTCTTTATCATGCAATTAATTCAATCAAAAATAAAATATTTTAAGCAATTCCTGTTTCCATAGTAGTAAATAAAATCTCTAATAGAACTACTCATATAATCATTTCTTACTTTATAAATGGAATATAAACTTTGTAATTCTAGAAAAGTTAAGCATTACTCAGCATAGTGAGTTTCAGCATATAATTTGTGTCATATTTTCAGCTTGGGATATAATTTGTGTCATATTTCCAGCTTGGGATATATTAAAGATCTTTAAATTCAGAGTTGCATGCAAAGGTTGTAAGCAACAATATCTTTGGATTTATGAATTTTATTTTAATCTAGCCCAAACTTCCAATATCTCAACAACAAAGTAATTTGTATAGATCATATTTAATTATTTTGCTTAAAAGGTCTTGAAAATTTGAAAAATTTAGGTAGATGGTCGTGGAATTCTTGAACCATGTTGTACCATCTGATACAGAAAGCACCGTTTATTGATATCCACTTGAATATCATTTCAAATTTGGAAGACTGGTGATACAGAATGATATTAAAGCACTGGATACAGAGGCACAGAGTAATTAATGAAATGTATGTTTTTATTTAAAAATATATGTGAAGAAAATTTATGTAAATGGATTGATTGTAATGGTTCCTGCATGTGCAGAAAGACATATATGGCCATCAACTACTAACAACAAAACCTTTACTTTCTCTTCCAGAACCATCATGCCTTGTGATGCTGTTTAACAGTCAGTTTTCAATTTTACTCTAGGGAGAAGTCCTAGAGTTTGATGACATCCCATCCTTCTACAGGTAAACTGGGCTGTAAACAGATGGTGCCTGTCAGGTTATAGTCCTTGCTTGGCATCCCTTGTCTCTACTTCACTTCTTCTTTGCTCCACTCTTCTTCTCTTCATCTCACACTTCTCTATCCTCCACCAGGCATCAAACCCCACCTGCACTGATGCCAGCTCTTTGCTTCCCTCCATCCACCTGATTCAATTTCCAGGTGGACTGAGCAAGTTGGGATGTTGGTGCTGAGGTTGCCACCAACAGGTCGAGACTTGCCCCCATCACCTCTGGTTCAAAGTGAGTTGGAGGTGGGCCCTTGCTGCTGGGGCCAGGGCAAACTGGGGAAGGTGCATACTTGCCACTGGAGCAAGTTGTGACTGATGCCTGTGGCTGGCACCCATTGTGATCAAGGCTAGTCAGAACACCAGTTTTCACCTCACAGGCCAACCTCAGATTCTAATGAGGTGGTGGAAGCAGGCCCTTGCAGTTGGGCTCAGCAGGATTCCCCCCTCCACCTTACAACGTTATATTATCATTTACTGCATTGTAATAAATTCTTTTTTCTCAGATGCCATTCTTTTATCCTTTAATCAGTCCAAAAATTATTACTATTTATACTTCCTGTTTCTTTTCTTGAACAAACAAGTTCTCAAGGGTAGTTTCATTCATTCATTTATTCGATTTATACCCCCCCCATAGTGCTTAGGGTGGCTAACAACAAGCAAATAACAACAAATTCTAATCAACTATCAAACCAACAAATGATCAAATATCAAAACATCACCAATCATGGCATAGCAACAATATTCATATCATATTATATTGGCTAAGTGCAACCTCTGTCTAAGTGTGTGACGTGTTTCTTGGTTTCCATAGCAACAATATTAACATATAACATAGTAGAAAAAAAGTCATAACATAACAGCAGCATCATAAACATAATAATATAACAATGAAAGCACATCTTAACAGCAAACAGCTTGATCTAGTACCATCCTAAGAACACTTCCCAGGACTAAGCCCCATTGAATAGACCTGAGTAGAATTCTACAAAGATCTGCTTAGCATTGCTCTCTAAATTAAGTATTCAACAATGCACACCATCTATGAAATGTTTATTACTAAAACAATTTGAAAAATTATCACAATGTTTGATAATTATAATGATATTTATGGCATTTGGTAAGAATCATACATAGTCAGAAAAAGATCTGCAGCAGTAGGTACATCCGAAAAGAAAAACAAAAGAAAGAATTCAGAAAAAAATTACTTGGGGCTTCTTTCAGTCTACCACTGCTTCAGCATTACTTTCCCAGACAGAACTGAGAAGGGGTTGATGAGGATATGGAAGGATGAACTGGCCACTTATTTCCGTAACAGCATCAATATGTGCACTGTATATCAATATTATCTATCCAGATATCACCATGCACTCATGCTAGATTTAACATGCTACCATCTGCACTGCATTCCATCTAGTTGTAGATTTTGTCCTCGTTCTGCTAATCTGATTAAAACATTGGTCCATTTGTTTTTCCATTATAGATTCTATGCACAGATACACTTGGATTTATTAGAACCAATATTGCTTGACAAAAAATGGCTCTCAAAACTTATTGCTATGGTTTGACCAACAAACTACTATATCTGTAACTAAGTTTTATAATCTGGAATTAAAATATGGCCCGAGTTAACATTCTATGTATAATCTACTCAGATTCTAACCCTTAAACTGTAAAATATACTAGGATGAATGATGTATGCCAAGATTTAGTGTTTTTTCTTCTTCTCAATGGCCTGTGGTCCATAATAAAGACCCACTGACTAATTTCCATAACAGTTTGGCATTGTGCTTGTGAGCCCATAATAAAAGAAGGGAAGGGAAAGAAGGCTGTGTCTTGCAGCACTTGTAGTGGACTAAATTGGAACTTTATGAAACACTAAATTTGACCAGTAAACATCCAATACAAAGTCTAAATGGAAGAAGGCAAAAAGAAATACCACCTTTCATAGAGAAATATTGCTACTGTCCCATAACCTAACAATAAACCCACTTTCAGGATGATTTTTCAGAACTCAAACTGGGGCAGTTTTGATTTAAATCATGATTAAAATCACTAGTCAGCAAGACGATTTAAATCATTATTTCTTACATAGTATAATTCTTGCAGGTATACTTTTAATATTTACAATCAGATGAAGGTTTCATTTTTAGAATAATGCCTGCTTTACCCACAGGTAGAGAAATTTCATTAAAATATTCCCAAACTTGGACTCTTTTACGGCCTACTGTCATTACACATTTTGCCTCTAGGGAGAAAATAATATGATGAAACTCAAACAAAGATACCAAGACTTATGGAATAGTTTGCTCAAAATGTTTCACTTTCACTTTTACTGACTGCCCCGCCCTGTTCACACTTAGCCCCTTGTGCAGATCTATTCCACTTCCAACAAACTTCTGTACATTGAACTTCTTGAAACTTAGCTCTTAAGAGTCAAGGATTGATTCTATGTACATTGATGTGCAAAGGACTATGGGATAAAGGGTTCTTTTGAAACTCTGCAAGTTTCTTTTACAACATTTTTACTGTGAAGAAGTTGCATGTTATCTCTGTAGACACAAATTCACAGCTTTTAGAACTGCAAAACAAGCATGTGTGATAATATCATCTAGATGAAAAAAACTGCCTCAAATAATTTTATAGAAATCTCTGGAAGAGATTGAGAATGGATTATTGGAATTTACTTTACCCCAAAAGTGTAAACTTTGCATGAATATACAGTCTCATGCACATAATTAAAAATGAATCCTTATTTCATGATGAATAAGACTATAATGTAGCTTCAACAGAAACCATTTAACCAGTTTTTAGACTATAATGTAGCTTCAACAGAAACCATTTAAACTATCTTTGGATAGATTTCTTTCCTCAAAAGGTTTTTCATTAAAAACTGTGACTGAAATTTTAAAAAATCAATTTAAATGTTAAAAATCTGATTATTATTTTTTAAATCATTAATTTTTATCCACCCGAATAAAGCAAACTAAACATTACACCGTTTGATTAGGAGAGCATTACAACAAATTTAATTTATATTATGGGGCAGGAAGACATAGGTTTAAGATACTTTCACAGTCATTGTCCATGAGTATCCCCCTCAAGAAGCCAGGAAAGAAACTCTAAACTTTCATATTTTATCCCCAATTTACTTTGATGATTCTCTTTTGTCATTTACAAGTACTGCACTTGGGGGAATGCTACCCTCCCAGAACTTACCTCTCATGTTGAAAGATGAAGTCACTTTTGAAAATAGGATATCTAGTACTTAGCATTATATCTGTGGACACCTCATTGCTTAACATTGCCACAGTTTATCTTGATTTGATAGTAGAGAGACCAGCAATGCTACTTAAATAAATCTCCAGGACACTTATAACATTATGCGGTTTAAGATGTTTGACATTCTGTATCAATAAACCAAGAACACTAAATCTATATAAACACACGAACATTCCACCATGTTTGTCATACCTGATACATTGTGCAAACAATCCCACATCTTCTCTTTTTCCATGAAGTCCTCAAGAACAACACCAAGTGATTTGGGAGATAAAGTGCAATAAGACAGTACGGTAAAGACTGCTTCAGTTAAACTTGGTTTGCTGCTATCTTTCTCATCAAGGCAAGTTCTTTGTTCTCCACATTTGAACAATTCAGATTCTTGAACACAGAAAAAAACAGTCTCAACTCAAGCCAGAATCCAGTTCACAGCCATGGAACATCCAATGGAAGACTGTTAGCCACCTGACTCCTTCTGCTGCTATTTGTCTCATTGGGGAAAATACACAGGTAGCCAAATGGAACTTTTAGATTTTTGCCAATGGAGTAGGTAGGAACTCTGGGGGGAACATTGACATATGCCGTTTGGAAAGGGTTTACTCCACCTACCCTCAGTATAGGTGAAATCCAGTGGTGTAATGTCCATTGGGCAATGTGGGCAGCTACCCAGGACTCAGGAATTTTGCAGGGCAGGTTCCTGCGTTTTTATTTTTTGGTGTTTTTTTCATATTTTGGCCTTCAGGGGGCGCATTTTAGAGATATTGGCACCAAGATTTCAGGGTATCATAAGAAGACTGTCCTGATGACACCCCCCAAGTTTGGTGCAGTTTGGTTCAGGGGGTCCAAAGTTATGGACCCCCAAACGAGTTGCCCCTATCCCCCATTGTTTCCAATAGGAGATAAGGAGATGGGGGCTGCACCTTTGAGGGTCCATAACTTTGTCCCCCCTGAACAAAGCTTCACCAAACTTGGGGGGTGTCATCAGGACAGTCTCCTGATGATACCCAGAAATTGTGGTGTCACTAGCTTAACAATTCCACCCCTGTCAGGCACCCCCAGAAATTTGCCCAAGAATCTTACTTCTGCATTGATTTTTTTCCATTGATGTCAGTGGGGAATTTCTGGTGCAGCCTGTGGGGTGCACATTTCTGAAGGCACAGTCACAGAACTTTCAGGGTATCTTCAGGAGACTGTTTGGTGAAGTTTGGTTCAGAGGGGCTAAAGCTATGGACCCTCAAAGGGGCAGCCTCTATCTTCTATTAGCTCTCATTGGAAACAATGGAGGATGGGGAACCCCTTTTGGGAGTCCATTAACTTTGCCCCCCCCCCCGCCACTAACTTTAAAAATGCTGTTTTTGTGGAACCCAGCAGGCTTCATGTGCTGGAGAAATGATACCCTAAAATTTTGGTGCCAATATCTCTAAAAACACGCCCCCTGCAGGCCAAAATGCGAAAAAACACCAAAAAATAAAAACGCATCCGAGAATCTTGGATGTTACCACAAGTTCAGATCACGCAGAGTTCGGAGGGGCCAGGCTCGGGCCCTTGGCCCTCCAAGCACCTCCGAACCAGCTCAGCTCAGCCTGATCCACGGATCGGGCCGAGCCAAACTGCCAAGCTTTACTGCCTGTACTCTGCCTCTTGTCAGCCCTGCTGGGTCCTCAGAAGGATCTTTGTGGGGTGGCAGGACTAGCAGTCAGGGGTGCACTTTTTACTTCATTACTATCCACCCCCAGCAGTGTCCCTGCTATAAATGTCATTTTAAGGCTAGCACTCATATGTCCTACTTACGTTAATATTTAAACAAACTCCAAGATAGTCTCCACATAACTAAAGACATTTAGTTCTTACAGATTTAGTAAAATGTTTAAGGATTTTGTGGGACATTATCAGAAAACTTTAAAGGCTGTCATAAGTATAGAATATTACTAAAGATCCATTTCAGTTAATGCATGTATGTATTTTTTTCTCTTTTTGTTACTTATGAAAAATAATTTTAAAATATCAAAAAAGAAATTTAGTTTTAAGGAAGCTTGTTGAGAGCTGTGAATTTTTAACTCTTAATTCTTCTGAAACTGGAGGGAATTGTCAGTCAATAGATTAATAACTTCGGTCTCTTAATTCTTGTGATAATTGAGAGAGCCAGTAAATTCAACACAGGGTAATACAAGAATACTATGATGAAGTAAGAATATAATCTTCATCAAACATTTGTCAGTCTTTGTAGAAGATGACATGTATTTGAATAGGTAAGTGAATACATTGTAGAATTCAATAAGAAACATGACAGAAGTTGAATGGTGATGTTCTCCTGACAAATGTTAGACCACTTTAAAACGACAGAACTAAATAATATGTGAATTTACTACAACCAATATGAAATAGTTTTGGGATGAGATGATAAAAATAAATGCTAACATTATGCAGTTTAACAGCAATACAAAATAGTTGTAGCTAACATCTCAATAGATTGCAAACATTTATTATTTTCAAACACATTAACAGAATAGTAAATGAATTATTGTGCAAAATGAGGCTGTTTCTTTTAACTATTTGTTCCCTGACCAAATCATTTCTTATGTAACCATGCCTACTATGCAAATGAAACAAACCGCAGTTTAGATTGCATTAACAAAAATTCCACAATAAATTTATAACAGCTTTCTGCAAATTCACCAGATTTGAAATATTGATGTTTCTAAGGGAAAATACAAACACAAACTTTATTTAAATGTAGCTGTTGCAAGTTCGTTCTGCTGGAATTTGGAATTTACCTCCCCCGAACATCTGCCCAAAACAAATCACTGTACAGAAGCTGCCATTTAGCGCTACTGATATACCCAATAAAACATCCTTTTTACTGTACTGGGGCAAATAGCAGCTTCAGAGGATAAAAGCCAGCATAGGGTAGTGGTTAAGAGTGGTGGATTCTTATCTGGAGAACTGGGGTTGATTCCCCACTCATCCACATGAAGCCTGCTGGGTGATCTTGAGCTATTCACAGTTATCTCAAAACTCTCTCAAACCCACCTACCTCACAAGGTGCCTGTTGTTGTGGAGGGGAGGTGATTATAAGCCACTTTGAGACTTTTTGCAGCAGAGGAAAATGGGATATAAAAACCAATTCTTCATCATGTGTGATTTGGATTGGGGAACAAGGCTAGTAATAGTTGAATTCCCTCCCGTAGAAATAATGTTCTAATCTAATAGACAGTTAATTTGTAAGTTAAAACCCAAATTTTAAAACACTGAGGCAAGATATTCCATGTCTCATATTTCATGCATCCCAAGAATAATATCCCCTGACCTAGATAGCCTAGGCTTGCCTGGTCTTATAAGATGTCAGAAGCTGGATGGGAGATCACTAGGGAAGTTCAATGCAGAAGCAGATAATCACAGACCACCTTTTCACATCTCTTGTTTTCAAACCCTACAAGGTTGTCATACATGACTTAAAACTCAACAGAAGGGGGAAAAAGGAAAGAAAGGATACCATGCCAGATTAAACAACACTGAATTGGATCCAGTGGTACACAAGCGGAAAGAGATTCAGCACAGTTCTGCCAAAACAAGAGCATGTGCAACATCTTCCACTTCCTTCCCTATACATTATAGTGCCCAGAAATGGGTGACACAAGATTTTGTCCACGCAGAAGTGCAAGAGGGGATACAATAAATGTGACTTAGCACAATCAGTTACCGTGATCTTTTTCTTGTGTTTTGGTTTGCACAAGAGCTCTGAGGTAAACATAAATGTTGTGCTGAATCTGACGCACAAGTTTAAGTAATGAAGTCTAATAATCTAAGGACATATTAATTTCTTCTCAAAGGCATATGGAGCCGCTGTAGTGAGAATAATCTATCTTATCAATACATTATGATCAAAATGGAAATATCTAGACATAAAAAGTATGGCAGTAAGTAAAGGTATGCAACTAGGTTAGAGTATGTCCTCATGTCAGCTGATCACAGTCTGCCTACAATTTATCCACTAATATTTAAGCAGTGGGACATGTGGTAATCTTGAATAATGTATTTGTATTTCTACAGTGATACTATTACAAATATAGATAGCATCGATACTTACTGGAACTTCTCAGCAGAATTTTTACTAAGAGACAATCATGATGTAGCAGTGTTTCCAAAAGCAAGTTCCAATTACAATACGGCTGGGATAAGAGCAGTTTCAGTTGACCCCAAGCTGGCATTTCCTTGGCTGATGGAGTCCTTTCAAAATGTAAGATAAAGACAGAATAATGTAGTTAATTTATCTATGAAATTAATAGCCTTAAAGTGCAGATGTAATGCTAACTCCTTTAAATGTTAATTCCTCCCAGATCACTCTGAAAATGCTTTCATGGTTGCTTATTTTAAGGCTGCTCAGGGAAGGAATTACATTTAATCTCAACTAGCTAAAAGCAAATTAACATTTGGTAGACTGCCAAATTTATAACTGATACAAAGTAACCTCACTTATCTCTTTCATTGGGACCATGTATGCTCTTGTTTCATTAGGAAAAAAATGATTTTAATGCCTGAATACATATATTTTAGTTACATTTGTTTAGAATGGTTATAAAATAGTTGAAATTGTCTATAAAATGAATAAATAACAAATAGGGGGAAAGACTCATTAGTCACACTATAAGTGAGGCAAAATTATAGTCTCTAAAACGTGTTCCATCTATAAAACAGAAACACTTAGCGAGTTGAACCCGTAAATGGCTAGTTAAAGACCACTGCTAGAAACCACCATAAACTTGGGTCACCTTCTGGTCAATATAGTTCATGAAAGCTTATACTACAACAAGCATAAGCTTCAAAATGCTTTTGTTCCATCTTTTAAAATGCCACAAGACTCTTTGTCATTTTGGTCCAGCAGATTAACAAGGTTATCCCTGGAACATGGTGTGATACAGGCCTTGTTATATGGTACTGATATTAACTAATCTGCCTACGGAAAATTACAAAACATTCCAGCTTATGGGAACACATTATTCTGGGAAGCTCTTCCTATTGAAATTCATAAACTACCCGTCTCTTGGACAATTCCCTTTGGTCACCCTGATTATGTGGGGGAACTTTCCAGTAGATTGTGCTCCTACACGAATTCTTTACACAAAGGGAGAGAAAAATTAATTGTACCATTTTAGTTGAATTTGAAAGTAACCTCATTTGGATTCATATAAGAGGTTTCATTTCTTTGCCAGCAAGACATTACTGTGTAGTTTCAAAGTGTGGTGATTTGTGGTTCAAACATGAACTGACTAGAGAAATTCACTCATAGTTGCATCTCTGCTAGTAATATACATTGAATGTAAAGGCTTTTATCTTATATGGCTGAATTCTATGATTAATTGTCCAGTTTGAGATTTCTAACTGAAATGATAATGTTCAGGAAATTAGTCTTAGATCCTTTTTGTTACTACTTGCTGTTACAACTTCTCTTCATCATTGCATCAGCAGCATCTCCTGCCAATCCTTACCTGTGACAAAAGCCAGATCTTTAGATAGTTAGGTATTTCACCAATAATATTTAAATTAACTAATGGAGCACTGGGGGTAGTAATAAAACTTAACTGTCATTGACCAGATGGGCTGTTATTGCCTTTCAGTATATTTACTGGTTCTTGGCTCTTACAGCGTCATGCAAATTGAAATGTACAATGACATTATTCACTCAGAGGGGAAATAGAGTCCTGTAGAAATTCCCTGCAGTCAGGATGGTAACACCAGTAAAGACACTGAAAAGTTTCATATTGGACATATGGAGAGGCATATGTTCTCTCATTCTCCAATCTCATGTAGTTGTGAACACAAGGCTAACCACATGAAGAGGCAAAAGGTGAACTATATATAAATATGGTACATAGAAATGTTCCGTTCTGTAATAAGAAAAGAGCAAGTGATGATTTGCATCAACTCCCACAAAACTAGTGCAATTTGAGGACGTTATTATAATTTGATACCTCATAGATGAGCTATTGGCAGCCTCACTTTCTGCAAATCATTTGTAACAAGGCATAGATACCCTTCTGTGGTATTACTGAACTGTACAAGGGCCACAGAGAAATCACTCACATAACATACCCATAAAACTACTGTGCGTCTGTTATGCTTGAACTGAAATCTTCCAATGGAACGTAGGACAGGGTTCTTATAGTGCAGCCCAAAATGCAATACTCTTCTAAGCCCATTGACTAAAAGGGTGTAACTACACTTAGGGTTGCCCTGGCACCAAATAAAGATCAATATTAATCATCACTCCATTTAATTCTAAACATGGTACCATCTGTGGACACTCAAATCCAGCAACTGGAGTCATGGATAGATAAGACAGATCTTTATACAAATGTGACAAAAAATCCAGGTTTGCAGAAAAATCTGAAATCTTTAAAAAATACATTGTGGGGATTAAATCCACCAAAAATGATGGAGGCAACCCTTGTGGCTTTTAACAAACTACTGTCCTCAGTGGCTGTTGTCCGGCAACTGCCAAAGCATTGCCAGCCTTCAAGACTTGGTTTCTGCCATAAAAGTCAGGGGGACAAGGCCCTTTCCAGGGCTCTTTAGGCCTTTGAGGAAGGAATCAGGGCTAGCAACCACCAGGTGACTTGCATGGTTACATGCGATTACAGGGGCTACCAGAGTGACAGAAAGAAGAAATGGGGAGGGTATTACAGGGGGCGGGGGGATGTGACATGCCCTTACAAGTCTTGCAGGTTTCCCACTGCGTAAGTGCACCTAGCTCTGCCAATGACTGGCAGTGCACAACTTGGTCAAAGTTTTCCCAAGGAAAGGCTATCAGAGGGAGGAATGGGATGACTCAGATATTGGCTGGTGTGTGGGAAGGAGAGAAGTAAAAAGAAAAAGGGGAAAGGCTATGGGAAGTTTCAGAAAAACAAAACAGGAAGCAGTGGGGGAGAGGGAAATTAAATGCTTCTTGCAGGTCTCCTGCTTGTTTAAGCCAGTTACTGATTAGTAAAAGTATTGGTTTTGTTGCAATATAAAATGAAACCATTAAAAATAAAAGTTCCTGAAATACTACAAAGGCTAGCACAATTATTATGGATTAGAGCCTATTATATGCAATCCTGAACATAGTTATTCCCAAAGTCCACTGAAATGAACTGTGTTTAGAACTGCTCTGGTAATGAAAGGGCATTCAGATGATCTCTAATGCTTATTTGGTTGCAACATGTCTTTGTTCAAGGTCAATTCAGAGCTGTACTGATTATCAGTAATGCTAATCCACCGTCATATTGCACTGAAGGTTATCATTCTGGCTGAGATATTGTACAGCATTATCATCTTCCATGCAAGAAACAAATACCTATGAATTTGGAACCAGAGGAATTTAATAAAATACAAGTTAAAAATATACTTTTTTTTCCAGAAAAATATGAAAAATTACAGCGATTAGTTCCAACAAATGAAAGTCACTGGGGGAAAGGCACACTCCAAAATGTTGTGAGAAGCAAAAATACGCTGTAAAATGGATGTGGGAGGACTTCTGGTCCAAAATTATAAAGGGAATGACAGTACAGCTGATAGCATATGTCTCATATGTAAATTGTTATTACACTTATTTAAATAGCAAGAAAATTATTCATTTGCAGTAAGCTCTAAAAATACCAAATCTGAAAATCACAATGAAAAGAAAGTGTTTTCCAGAATTATGTAGCCTATCCTATCCCACTGTAACTACTTTTTCAAATAAAGTTTTACATATTTTCTTTATACAACAAAATATTATACCAAGGGTCAGTAACCTTTTAAAATTAAAGAACTAAATTGCATCAATAGGTGGTCAAGGAACAGCATAAGGAAGCAACCACACAGCCCAGAATCCCACAATAACCAGTTGAAGCCTTCAACAATACGTAAGAAAGCAAATTTGCATAACTGAAAATACCCTATTTAGTAATTCATAGTTTCTTCGGCCACACTGGTTGTTGTGAGTCCTTTAATAGGATGACAGTGTCTCCCAATAAACAATAAATATACACAGAAGCAGCCTGTATGATTGCTTTAGTCAGCTTTAAGTCTGCATGTGGTGTAGCCAACCTGAGGCCTGTAGCAGTGTGGAAGGTGAGAGAGATGGTCTTTCTCCTGGAATGCTGCCCTGTAAGACCTGGCATAACAGTGCCCTGAAACGTAGGAGTCTGTTTCAGAAACTCCATATTGGGACTGCCTGGCAAGAGTGCCTCAAGGGCTCCCCCCCCCCCACACACACACACAGCTTCATGCCTGGCCCATACTCAGGAATTAACATTTGAATATGGAAAACAGCACACCCAGTTCTCTTTTGTCTATATTTGTTAAACTTTTCCTGTGACTCAATCCCTTGTGACCATCTTATATTGTAATGGCCATTAAGGGTCATTACCTGTTTTGTCCAACACCTGGCAAAATCCCATCAAAGATAATGGGTCAGCCATCAGCTCAATGGTCTGATACTCAAGACCATTACCTCACACGGAACTGCAGGAAGAATCTGTTGTTCAAGGATTTCCTTGCCCCAAAACATGCTTTTCCCTATAAAAAGCATGTCTCAGACCCCAGTCAGTGGTTCAATATTATAATGCCACTATGACGGTCTGCAATATTGTTATCCGGAGCCTAGCCATTAGGTCTCTGTTTCCTGGACACCCACTACAAGACTGGTAATATAATCTTTGATATCCCATCCCTTCTTTCTCTATATCCAAAACCTGTCTTTCACCTCTAAATTATATCCTAGGAACCCTTGAATGCATGTGGTTTATCCCAGTAACTGAGAGAGAGAGAGAGAGAGAGAGAGAGAGAGAGAGAGAGAGAGAGAGAGAGTGTGTGTGTGTGTGTGTGTGTGTGTGTTCATACAGAACATATAATATCATAAAATTCTGTCCATTTCTTCACATTTGATTTAAAATATTTATTAATGTATTCTAGAAATAAAAATATCAGTGTGCAACAAGGAATATAACCATTTCCATCCTACAACATCGCCTGGAGATACTCACTTAAGGAATGAAGGAGAAAATTCTGTTATGCCGGATAACCAGTATAATGATTGGTTAGGAGGAGGTTCCAAAAGAAGTGAGGGAAAGGAATGATCAAAATTGCTCTGAAATGTTCTGGAAAATAAAAGTAATTCAGAATGGTAAAACATTATGTTTAACAACAAACACTGAAAAAGAAAAAAAAGACTGAAACACTTTGGTCAAAAGAGCTTGTTATTCAAACAAAAGGTCAGCTCGCATAAGGATGGGGGGGGAGATGTTTGATTTTCAGTAGTTTCTCTGACAGTCTCAGTTTCATGTACCCCATCATATCATTACAGAATAGCTCCCTATCCTTTAGGAATGGGCATTGGAAAGAACCATGAAGAAAGAGACAACCTTTTACAAACTCCCTGGAATGCCCCCACCACGCCTCCGCCGTGGCTCCACTCAGGGTGTCACCCCCCGCCCTGTTGGCACTATGCCACCGTATTATACAAACTCCATCATTTCAAGCTGAAGCTTGTTGTAAAAACAATACATTATTCCTACGATTTAAAGAATCATCTACACATTGTTAAATTTTTACTGTATATTACAATGATCCCCCAAATGTTTATGACAAGCAGCAAAGTCTAACAAAATAGTACTAAGTTCTTACAGCTATTTCTGAATAAATTTGGGAGCATGAATCTTTGTTTGTCATGCAATCTTGGACTTCAAATTAAATAATTATTTTATTTATTTAAATATTTATATGTTGTCTTTCCACCCAACTTAAGATCCTCAAGGCAGCAAACAATCAAAAACATTAAAATGTTTAAATTGCATGTAAATGAAACAAATTTGAAAAACACATCTTTGAAATTTGGGCAGAAAAAAAGGAGTACCATTCACTGAAGGGACTGAAAGCTAAGATGGTAGAGAAGTGCACTTTATACAGGCAACCCACTACCCTTTAAGTGCAACAGATAATCACTATTCAAAGGGAAAGACTCAGGTGTCCAGACGACCAGAGAATGAATCTAAACTATTTAGAAGATTAGAATTTCCTGGAAGAGGGACATCTGGAGGATAAAAAGACTTGGACAACCCTATGGACTAGTCTAATGACTCTCCAAGTATAATCAGAGGTCCTGAATTGGAAAGGTAGGCCAAGCATCACCAATCCCTCATCTGGCAATGGTTCTGAAGCCACATCAAAGCTGATAAGACAGGGAGACATGTCATCATCTCAGATGATTGAATTCAGACCAGTGGCAAAGCTGCAATGGGGCAGAGGGAGCGCCACAACCCAGGCACATGCCATTGACATCACATGGGGGTGTAAAATTACCCCCAGACCCTCCTCCCAAGGGCGGGGCATAAGGGGCGTGAGTAGGGCATGAGGTACGCCCAGGTCATGCTCCGGGCGCAGTTTCCTCTCCCTCTGTCCCTGATTCATACCCAATGTAAAGGAGGTGGAGGAAGGTCAGTGCCAAGGGCAAGAGGTTGGTTCCGACACTGAAGCCACAGGAAAAGTGCCTTGTTGTTTTCACTGGTCAGATAGTAGTGGATCTATTGAGATTGACGAGGTCCCCAATTGTATGGAACCAAAAGGTCACCTGGAGTCCTTGGAGTCATTTGGCAGGAGGGTCTATGGCAGACCAAGATGGAGATATTTCAACAACCTCTTCATTGGAAGATAGAGACATTGTGGATAGCCCAAGAGTTGAAAAAAGGATACAAAGGTGCTGAGGTGGCAGCAGTTCCAGCCTCGAAAGGGAAGTATGAGAAGTTTTGTGATTAAACTTAGACTCTTTCAATGGAGGTAATTCCAAAGAACTATGTGAAATTGATGGTTGCCTCAGTTCAGAGAATGGTCCTAACTCTGACACCAAACTTAAGGACACTGAATCTGAAGAAGGAATGTGGGCCCTCTGCTCTGGTTCCAACCCTTTATGAGAGGGTTGGTCTTTGTCCAGAGGTCTTTGTCCAGAAGTCCTCTCCCACAGAAATGCCTTCAGCAGGGCACAAATGCTTTCTGGGCCCTCAGAGTGAATTGCTTGCACAGGGACTTACCAAGACATTGAAGGCAGTAGTTGTGATTGTTGGACTGGACCATTTTAAGCCTGCATTCTGAACATTTCTTGAACAAGTTCATTTTTCTCTTTTGGAGGGGAAGGTAAGAAGGCATTCCCCCAGAACTCGGCCAAAGTTGTGAATAAACCTTGGCAACAACATGAATGAACCAAAAAAACCCCTTTTTCTTTTATTTTTTAGCGAAGGTGCGAATGGACAAAAGGGAAAAGAAAATACTGACCAGAAAAGTGGTGAAGCTGTTAAAGTAACTTAGAAGAGTTGAAGAGGAGTCTCATGTATCCATGGAGGCAAAGACAGGACTAAGGAAAGGAGTGTTCTACCCACCTGCATTACATGCCAATTTGAGTGGGAAAACTTCAGCTTGCATTGAACAGAGGGGGACCACTCTGAACCTTCTAAAGAGAGCTACAAAGCTTTAGAATTGATCTCTGTGGCAGGCCTGCACAAGCCGATTCCCATGTGGAACTGTACAGAAGCCATGAAGATGAACCTTTATTACTGTCAATACAGCAATTTAAAGAATTGATGTTCCCCTAACCACAGGAGCTAAGCTGTTGCAGTAGAAATGTTGCAGTGGAAAAAACTGTAGTTAAGCCAGTCCAACTTGCAAAGCTAACACAGTAGGTGGGAAGGTCATTTATACTTATTTCCCTTTCTGAGTGCATCCCGCACCAATGTCACAACCCATGTTGTTCCCAAAAATCGCTAGCATTCAGAAAAGGCTACAAGCAGGACTTGGTAAACAGCAATAAAAAGGAGAAGACAGAAAAAACACTTTTGAAAACTGACGCCATTTGCAGTAGTGAAGAATAACATCCAATACCTTTTGCACACTGTAAGAAATAGAGAAAGCCCCGATAAAACAAAAACAAATCTCTCCTTTAAAAATGTGCATTAGGAACATGCCATATCAACTAGGTGATTAATGAACCTGGATGAACAGTACAAATTAGATACAATGCTTCAGAATTCTCTGAGTGTACATGAAAAAACCTTTAAAGCCAGGATTTAAGACTGGATGAAAACAATCGAACCAAATTTCTAAAACCATTTTGAAACTGGGATAAATTTTAAAGAAGCCTCTTAAAAACTTAACAATTTATTAACCTATATCAGATAAACGATCTAAAGAATAATGCCAAGAACTTGTTTGGATTAGTAGATCTCTGTGACTGGTGCTAGCAATGAAAATATTAATAGTAGCTCTATAAGTTTAATTTTTCTGAGTATGCTAATTGAATCATAACTATAGATACTTCTAGTGCAATCCCAAATGGAGTCACAACTCTCTAATCCCATTCAGTTCAATGGAGTTTGAAGGGTGCAACTGTGTTTAGCATAGCACTGTTTATGTATAAAATATGCTATAGCAGCTGCCTCTAGTCTCAAAGCTGGGGAAAGCATCTGTGAGAATATTTGATACCAATACAAAATTCTGCGCTGGAGCTGTGTTATTCCTCTGCAGTATTTGACAGGGTGAGAACTGATCTTGTAAATCTCACTGCTGGTGTGAAATGATGAATGCTTAAATAAGAAATCCTAATAATGTTTAATTGTAGGACTTGAAGAATTTGGTGTTAGAAAGACTCTTAAATTCAGTACATATCAGGCTATGTATGTTCCAACTGATTTGTTTTTGAAAACACAAAAATACCTTTATAGGCGAAGCTATAATGAATTATGTAAAAAACTAGAATAATTAATAAGGAGAAATTTATAAAAAGTGAAATTTTCAAGGCACATTAAGAAGCAAACCTATAATGATATAATGAAAAGATAAAGAATGACGGGAAACTAATATTGGACAGTACAGTTCAGACACTTATCTCACCTATGTTTTATTGCCGCCCTGAGCCCTACGAGGGAGGGTGGGATATAAATAAAATAATAAAATAAAAAATAAAATAAAATTGATTCAGAGTGTTTTACAGAATATAAATGTAAGAACAAGACATGTTGATCGTGCCGGAAATTTGGTAATAACGGTTATGACCTAGAAAAGTGCAATTAACAAACAGAAATATCATTGGAATACCACTATTTATGGACAAAGTTTTAAAAAATAAAAAATTAAGTATAATGTGAAATTTTTGATTTTTTTCTAAAAAATTAGAATTGTCCATTTGTTACTGGAATGTAGCAGTCAAGGATTGTGAGGTTTCAAAATTTTAGTTCATTAATATATGATGCCTAGGTCATGAATGAAAATGGTTCTCCTCTCCTCAAAAGTGATAGATCCAAATAATTTCCTGAACACTCTGGGGAAGCTTCCTGCTGACACAGTAGGTAATTCAGACAATGCCCTGGTAGACCTCTGGAATCAAGAAGCCACACAGGCAACAGACACAAGTGCTCCTAAACATTCTTTCCCATGCACAAGGGCCCATTCATCTTCCTTTGTCTTTGAAGAGAAAGTCGCAAAGAAGTGGCAGAGATTGTATCTGAAGTGACTGTGGAAGAAAACGCATAGCCAAGCTGACAGAACACAAACTAGAAACCAATTTTGTGTCCATTGTGTGGGTAGTATGCCAGCAAAGACATTTGAGTTAATGCAATCAGAGAATGAGACAGAATACTTAGAGATGTGAGACCTACCACTTGTCCACTTATTACATGACCACAGTGGCTTGGAAAGACTCCCAGGAAGGATCTGCCTCACAAATTGAAAGATCAGTGCCTCCATTTTCAAAAGATGTTGTGGCAAACTTTAAACTTGGCAAATATAATTTGGAGAAGAGGTGGGTTCTCAACTTTAGGTGTTTCTGAACCAGAGAGTTTACCTAACCTTTATAATCTTTCTTCTGACCTTGGCAGGGTTCTCAAAGTTCCTCCGGTCCTCTGATTAATTATTTGTGTTAGACAACTATCAGGGAGAGCATGCCCGGACTTCTCTGTGACTTTCAATACCTTCAGCAATGACATTATTTTTAATTAGCTAGGATGGGTCTAGTCCTCCTTAGGGGGCAGATCCTAGAAGGTGGTCTGAAAAAGTGTTGTTGTGCCCCATGGCAATTAGCCTGTGAGTACTACAGGATTCTGTTCTGTCTCCCCGGTGCTTAACATTTATATGGAACCATTGGAAGAGGCATATGGAGAGTGAAGTGCGTGAGTACCAGTTAGATTCCAGTGGGTCAGGATACTTTAATCCAGTGTCTAAAATCAGTGAGTGGATGGATGTGGGCAAACATCCTGAAAATCCAGAGAGGACAAATGCTCTAGATATGAAGGAACTGATATGTACTGGATGGTGTTGTATTTATTTATTTTTTATTTTTATTTATGTTTCAAATTTCTATCCCGCCCCGTCCCCGAAGGGCTCTGGGCGGCGCACAACATATAATGGATACAATCATAAAATATCATAAATAAACTAAAACTTATAAAAGCAGCGAAACTAACTACACATTAACATTTAAAATGTGAAATGAGTAAAAGCACAAGTATAGGTATAGGTGGCGCCCGACACCTAATATCAAATACTTCCCCCTAGAGATAAAAGGCGTCCGGACTTCAATTTTAAAAAACCTACCCCCACATGGGGATGGCTTAGGACCCCCCCCAATATGAGGGACCCTGATGTAACTCGCCCTAGGGGGGGCAGGGGCAGGCAAGGGGCACCATGTCAGCAGCTGGACACTCCAAAGGCCCGGTGGAACAACACAGTTCTTACAGGCCCTGCGTGAGACTCACTCCAGGTCCCTGCAGGGCCCGACAGCTGGAGGAAGGGTGTTCCACCAGGCCGGGAGCCAGTGCCGTAAAGCGTCCTGGCCCAGCGTGGAGTGCCAGCCGCCCTCATAGAGGGGCCTGGGGCCACCAGTAGAGTTGGCCTCTGCAGAGGCCGCTAGAGGCCGAAGTTGGGGATTATATGGGGTGATGCGGTCCCGGAAGTGCACGAGGGTCCCAGCCGCCGCGAAAGCCTTAAAGGTCAAAACCCACACCTTGAAGATGATCTCGGAATTCAACCGGAGGCCAATGCAGCTGCTCGCTAACACAGGCTGGATGTGTGTTCTCTGAAGGCGCCTCCCTGTGAGCAGGCGTGCGCTGTAAGCGTTTATTCGCGATGTTCAGACCAGTTTTAACTTCCGGAATCAAACGCATGAGAAGGTCCCGCATTGCACAGCTGAGGAGTTACATAATAGTCCAGCCTGGGAGGTGACCGTTGCATGGATCCACAGTGGCCAGGATCCGGCCTGGGAGAGGGAAGGGGAGCCAACCTTGGCGGGCCTGGCGAAGATGTGAAAAAATGCAGTCCGGGTTGTATGGAGCCACCTGGGTCTCCATTGAGAGAGATCGAATCTAGGTGGACCCCCCAGACTCTCTGCGTAACAGAGAGAGAGAGTCGACGCCTAATGAGACCCCCTTCCACACCAGCTGACTGTGGAAATCCCTAACCTCACCCCTGCGGTCTAGCGCCAGAGGATCTCCGTCTTCGATGGATTCAGTTGCAACCTGCTCTGCTGCAAACCAACCAGCTACCGCCTTCCAAACAATGCTGGAGAGCCGCAGGGGCGGCAAACCGCTCCCCCCCTCCATCATCAACAGAATGAGCTGGAGTGTCATCCAGCATATTGATGGCAGATCCAGCCCAAAAGCTCCGCGACCAACCTGGAGCAAGTGGTCGCATATAGATGTTAAATAATAGCTGATATACTTAGCGCTCCCTGCGGTAATTCCCGCACTGAAGCGGGAAGACACCTCCGGAGGCTTTCATCCCCAAGCATCTTCACAATTTTGCTGACCTCCCGGTCCCGGAGAAACTGGGGCAATCCACTGAAGCTGACGAGTGCCCCGCATGCGACTCGAAGCGGCCAGGCTGCAGGGTCAGAAGGTCGCGTGATCGGCATCATATCAAACGCCAAGCGTAAGATCTAACAAAACCAGCAGCCGCCGATCCGCCCCGGTCGAAAAGCGTTGGGCATAACGGAGCGCGGCCTCGTGATGGCATGACAAAGATGCGGTCTCTGTCCCATGCCCAGCACGGAAGCCGGACTGGAAGGGGTCGAAAGTCGATCGCGTCAATCCAGGAAACCCTGAAGCTGCTCCAACACCACTCTCTCAATTACCTTCCCCAGAAACGAAGATTCGAGACGGGGCGGTACGATTGGCCAGATCTGACCCTGATTGATCTAACGATGGTCTTTTCAAGAGTGGGCGGACTCACTGCCTCCCTTCAACCCATCCGGAAGAGACCCCTTGCTCAAGGGAGCCATTGATGATGTTCAACAGATGGGGGGTGCGTAGGCCCGCCTCGGCAAGCTTTTATGCAAGCTTCAGGAGGGGCACGGATCCAGAAGGGACAGGTAAGTAGGTCTAACAGCAGCCAAGGCCCTGTCAACAGCGGCTTCGAGAGCAGGGAGAACTGGAGCCAGACTTGGGCCCGGGAAGACGGCAAGGGAGCCTCCAGAAGTTCACTAATTGTAGATAACGAGGGCGTGGAAAGGTTCCGCGAAGCAACGTGGACTTTTATCTGCAAAAAAGCTGCATGAATGCCTCTACAGCTAATAGCCAATGCGATGATTTAGTAGACCCTTCCGATAAAGGAGGTCAAAGACCGAATGCTATAACGAAATAATTCGGCGCTTCGGTGCGGAGCTAGCAGACGCCTAGCAGAGAGGGAGGAGAGAAGAAAGCCCTCTTCGGCCTCCTTCCGTTTGCCATCTCATAGGCCTTCATAAACGCCCTATAAAGATGTTCGGCGCAGCCGCCGCCATTGCGAGATTTCTGCGCACACTCGCTTCTAGTCGCCTAAGCATCCGGCTTTCATATGGGCAGCTCCTCGGTATACCAAGGAGCCTGCTTCGAACACGGGGGCGAAGAGGACGCCGAGGGAGCAACAATCTCGATGGCATCGAGAATGCCGGAGTTCTCCAGTCCTCCACCTGCTCTACATCGAGGTGTGCCGGGCGGGTTCAGGGTCCCGCAGAGCATTCAGGAAACCAATCGGATCCATAGAGTGCTCCGCTGGCGTGGCGATACATCCAGCCCTCGCCTTACAGGACGGGTTTGGCGTGGCAGGGGCCATCCGGAACCTTCAAGGCGTAATACTGGTCAGGACCATGGCATCTTCTATCCGTGAAGAGTTGCGATATGACCATATTAACCCCCAAACCGAAGACCAAATCCAGCGTGGTGGCCGATACCTTCATGAGTGGGGCCAGAACGTACCAAGCGAGGAGGCTCTAGTGCCGCCATGGATGACACACCCAGGTCCAAGCAGCCACTTTCGTACATGAGGCTGTGCTTCGGCATGGACATTAAAGTCCCCCAGAACAATAAAAGACTGAGGGAAACCGCGAATGCCCAGTCGCGGCCACCACCTCCAGCAAAGCCGCAGCAGGCTGTCCCCTGGTAGCGCTTAGGGCGACCGGGTACACCAGGAGGACCGCCATCCTCTTACCACGGCCAACCACTCCTAGGCCCGACACACTCACATGCCGCAATCTCTCTGGGATGGGGGCCACCCTGAAGGGAGATGGAATCACGGATGAACATCGCCACACCTCCCCCCCCCCCGGCCCTGTGCGTTCGTGGCTGGTGGAGACGCATCGCGAACCCGGGTGGCGTGATTCTTACGCTTAAGGCTGCACGGCTTTCACCCCTCACGCATCTCCAGTGTTTCAAGTGCGATACAAGCCAGGTCCATCTGTTGGGCTTCAAGATAATCTCTCGAGCACAGCCGTGTTGCCTTATTGTTGGATGGACTCTGGCATTTGATCAGCACATTCCAGCTTGAAACGAAGCCAGAGTAAATCCCTGAACTCTGCCAATCGGGCCGCTGCCTCTTGGGATAGGGTCGGAGGTCAGAAGGCTTAACGAAAGCATGTGACTGTATCTTGTCTAGATCTTCTATCATATGGCCGCCCAGCCTACCGCTATATCTACCCCCTGTCCCATCAATACCGGGATCCCCTGCCCCAAAGCTAGGTGCCTCCCCTCTATTGTTCCAGTCCCGGCTCTCCCCAAAACCTATAGCCCTCGGGCTTAACTACTACCACACCAAGCAGGCAGACCAACAGGGAGGGTCTGTCCCGGAGGCAGGGGCTGAGCGAGTGCATGGCTGCTCTTGGGCTGCTGGTGGAACTCCTGTTGTAGCTGCCAGGCCCCACCCCCTGCAGGTGTTCCCAATGGGGTGGGTGGGGAAGGACTCTCACTCCTTCCCAGTGGCAGCAGGCGGCAGCTCACCCGGTGGACTTCTGCTTGGCAGGCAGGCAGGCAGGCAGACCAACAGGAGGGTCTGTCCCAGGCAGGGCTGAGCAGGCTGGCTGCCTTGGGCTGCTGGTGGAACTCCTGTTGTAGCTGCCAGGCCCCACCCCCTGAAAGATCAAGCTTGCAGTCAGGGGGTTCTTAGGAATCTATCATTGATCTGAATTGCAGATGCCCTGCAGCATATTTTAAAAGCTTAGGTTAGCTCACCAAGTGCATCTATCCCTAGAATAAGTGGATCAGGCCAATTTTTTTTGGTTAGATACAGTTGGTTTTCTGTTCTTTCACTTCTATTACTGTAAGTCATGTTGGTTATTTTTAAACAGAAAAGTGGGATATAATGTATCTAAATAAAAGAAATAAACATTTACAATGGGTTTGATCAAGGCAGAACAGCACAAATTCTCCTTCTCAATACAGCATCCTATGTACTATCAAAAGTCATTCACGAGGATCTAAAAACTCTTAGGAACAGTGTGGGTTGCATTGCACAGGGCTTCAGCAAGAACATAAGAACATAAGAACTAGCCTGCTGGATCAGACCAGAGTCCATCTAGTCCAGCACTCTGCTACTCGCAGTGGCCCACCAGGTGCCTTTGGGGATCATCTTTCTTGCTCTCGTGTGAGCAGATTTACCAACAGTGCTAGCTTGGTATGCTGTGAGGTGTTTTTTTGCCACTTTCTCTTTTCTACTTTCACATCACTACTAGCATGCCTCGTCAGTATAACTCAGCCATGGGTTGTGGATGAGTAGCTATATGCTGAGATGCAATTGGATCTTATTGAAATTAATGTTTTATTATTGTTATTGTACTATTTTTCTGTTGGCCATTCTGTGTTCCATTCTAGGTGAGCAGCAGAATAAAATTTCAGTAAAATAGAAATAAAGTGTGATGGCCTAAGTCTAGGATTGGGCTTTTACTCTAGGTTTATTAGTCATGTTGCTTTCAGGTCATCATTTTTATTACGAAGATACAGAAATAAAAATAGTGTGATGTAAGATTAAAGAGTTTTTAAAAATTAAAAATACAAAGGATTACATTACATCAGCGCTGTTTTAAGAACTTGCTGTCTGCTTTTTAGAGTAAGATTTTGAGTTTACTGCGATATTGGGTTAATAGCTTTATTTGCTCATTTATTGGTTTTATTGCTGTTATTGCTGTTTTAGTATACTGTGATATTTAGCATTTTATTGTTTTATTTTAATGTGTTTTAAGCAGCATCTGTAAATAACTGCAGGTCATACAAAGTAACCCCAAAGGGAAACCTTTTTCAGAAGGTTGGACTGAGTGGACCATCACAGCAGATAACTGACTATTGATCTAGGCACCAAAGCTTTAGGAATTGGTGGTCCCAGAGCCAGCTGCAGTTGTGCAGGAACCAACTTCGCAGTGTCCTCAACACAACCTGGTATGCACTACTACTGCAATGGTAGAGACCATCAATCCCAATAATGATAAAAGCCATCTCAAACCTGCTGCATTTGAAATGCTCCCCCAACTTACCAATGGATAGAGCTCCGGATGTGGGCAAAAGTGCCTTATTTGCACAGGAATCCAAAACAGACCCAATGAAATCTAATGATTGCCAGAGCGTCATGACCAATTTTTCATGGTTGATTAATAGACCAAGCTCAGAAAGGGTGGATGGGGTGACTGAGACCTGGTGGGTGATGTTCTCCTGCAAATCACCTACTAGCAACCAATAGTCTAAACAGGGGAAGATATTGCATTCACCAGTAGCCAAATGGGTTACCATCAACAACATGAATTTGGTGAAAACCCTAAGCACTATAGTGAGGCCAAAAAACAGCACAGTGCATTTGTAAAATTAGGGCCTCTGATACTGTGAAAACCTAGTTATGCCTGGTTCTATACTGTGATGTTGGCTAAGTAGTAATCCCCAGGGATCTGGCAGTGGTGTCCTCCTTCTTCAGGGCGTGAAGTATATAATCCGTCTTGGAATTACAAAATTCTCCCCATCAAAAGCACCTAAAACATTAAGTTCTTACCCAGTAAACAGCTACTGTCTTAATAAACAGATGGATGGGTCTTAATAAATAGATTGATGCGTCATCACCATATTGGAAAACAGCTACCACATGTGGACGGATGGACAGTTAATAATCCTAAAATTTATATTTTAAAATATTAGATTTACACTTACTCATACAGATTTTTCATTGGGACAGTTAAAATGACAGCTGCTGTAAGAAGATCATTGCAATGCTTGTGTATTTTATAAATGTGAGGATTTTTGTCTTGACGTGGGCTCAACAGTTCACGCATAGAGCGACAGACTGACCACAGCATATTTTCACAGGTCATCAGAATTGCTGTACAATCTATTCTGTGTAAGACAAAAGAAGAACCCCAGAAGCCTTTTTAAAAAGCGATACAATCCACAATGTGATGTCATTTGCAATAACGCAGGGAAGATTTTTAGTCTAAAACAAACAAAACCTCTTTTTGTTTGCTTGAAACTCAACAACATTCCAAGGCATAATTAATTAAATGAAAGCAATGTGGCATTTATTCCACAGGGTTCCCAGTGGTTCTGTGACCCTCAGCAGTACACTTTATACCATATGTTGGAATATGTGAAATTGGAAAATTAATTTGCTCAGCTTCAGCCTTGCAGTTGATTTCTTTTTCGGTTAAATTAAAACTCTAATACTGACCAGCAGACATACATATTTTGCAATGTTCACTTCTACTGACGAATCAAAGAATAATAGGCGGATTCTGAATGGGCCAAAAACAGCAGTGTGAAAACGGTGTGAAAATAGTGTAAACCCTTTTACACTGTTTTAAACCATTTTACATCATTTTCATACCATTTTCACACCGCTGTTTTTGGCCCATGCAGAATCCGCCATAGATTTGGAAGGGGCCATACAGACCATCTAGTCCAGGGGTCTGCAACCCACGGCTCTCCAGATTGGCCATGCTGGCAGGGGCTGATGGGAATTATACTCCGTGAACATCTGGAGAGCCGCAGGTTGCAGACCCCTGATCTAGTCCAAGTCCCAGTTCAGTGCAGGATCAGCTTCCCTGACAAGTGTTCATTCAGATGCTGCTTGAAGACTGCCAATGAGGGGGAGCTCACCACCTCCCCAGGGAACCAGTTCAACTTCTGAGCTATTCTTACTGTAAACATTTTTACCTCATATCCAGCCAGTACTTTTCACCCATAATTTAAACCTGTTATTGTGAGTTCTATCCTGTACTGCCAACAGGAACTGCTCCCGGCCATCCTCAAAGCGACAGCCTTTCCAATACTTACAGTTACCCCTCAATCTCCTCTTTTCCAGACTAGACATTTTCAAGTCCCTCAGCCTCCACTCATAGGGCTTGTTCTCTAGGCCCTTGATCATCCTCGTTGCTCTCCTCTGCACCCACTGGCATAATGCCCATTGGGCAAGGTGGGCAGCTGCCCAGGGCATCACCTTGTGGGGGGCATCAAAATGCTGGGTTCGTTTTGGGGTATTTTTAGTGGTTTTCCATTTTTGGCCTGCAGGGGGCGCAGATTTTAGGCTAGTGGCACCAAAAGTTCAGCGTGTTATCAGGAGACTGTCCTTATGCTACTCCCCAAGTTTGGGGAGGTTTGGTTCAAGGAGTCCAAAGTTATGGACTCCCAAAGGGGGTGCCCCTATCCCCCATTGTTTCCAATGGGTGCTAATAGGAGATGGGGGCTACAGTTTTGAGGGTCCATAACTTTGGTCCCCCTGAACCAAACTGCACCAAAACTGGGGGGTATCATTAGGGTTACCCTCAAAAGGGTAGCCCCCATCTCCTTAGCAAAGAATGTGGGATGGGGTACCCCCTTTGAGGGTCCATAACTTTGGACTCCCTAAACCAAACTGCACCAAACTGGGGGGGGGGTCCCATTGAACAGTTTCCATATGATACCCTGACATTTTGGTGCTGATACATCCAAAAATGCGCCCCCTTCAGGAACATCCCAGAAATTTGCCCAAGAAACTTTGTTCTGCATTGAGTTTTCTGTATTGCTGTCAATGGGGGTGGCAGGCTGGGGACCATTTCTGAAGGCAGTCTCAAAACTTTCAGGGTCTCATCAGGAGACTGCCCCCCAGGTTTGGTGCAGTTTGGTTCAGGGGGGCCAAAGTTATGGACCCGCAAAACTGTAGCCCCCATCTCCTATTAGCTCCCATTGCAAGCCTTTATTGGCATAGACAACAGTACAACAATAATAAAAACGGATTAAAAAGCATATACAATACAGGAAATAAATGTTAGGTCGAAGGAAATCTACTGGCGTTTAGTAATTTCCAGGAGAAAGTCTGCCGCTATCATACAGAGAGAAGAATCAGGATTGTCCAACAAGTAATGTAATCCAGTGGTGGGATCCAAAATTTTTAGTAACAGGTTCGCTCCCATGGTGGTGGGATTCAAACAGTGGGGTAGCGTCAATGGGGCTGGGCGGGGCACGACAGGGGCGTGGCCGGGCATTCTGGGGGCGGGGCATTAATAATTTCTCTGTTACTGTAAAAAAACTCTTACTGTAAAAAAAAGTTCCTAATTTCCAGCTGGTATCTTTCTGTCCATAATTTAAACTCATTATAGCAAGTCCTATCATCTACTGCCAACAGAAACTTCTCCTCTAATTGACTGCCTGTCAAATACTTAATACTTTCAAATACTTCATTTTGTTTCTAGAAATCAAAAGAAGGATACTTTCCTTAAACAAGGAACTTTACCATATTTCTAAAACATGTTTTTAAAACAGCCCAACAGGGAGAATTATCCCGTTTTCTACCTTCGCTAACCAGCCACATAGGAAACAACAGGACTTTATGATATTTGGACCTAATGGAATTTCAAACGGAAAAGCAGACCCAATTAGTAACCCCCTCTCGGCACACACAAATAATTAGTAACCCACTCTCGGGAACTGGTGAGAACCTGCTGGATCCCACCTCTGGTGTAATCTAATTAAATCGGGGAGATCTGGTAAATGTAAAGGAGTAAAATTCACATGCTTGGGATGCTTGGGGCCTTTTCCCACTTACCTTAAGCCCCACGCTACTCTCCTCAAGTAGCGCGGGGTCCCCCGGCACTCCCCACGACAGGGGCAGCGACAGCGCAGCCGCCCCGACACTGCCGCTATCGCGCCCCCTCAGCGCGCGGCATCCCTGGCGCTCTTGTAAACAGCGCCTTGTTATGACCCTGTGCAGAGTGCGGGGTCATGGGGATGCCCGGGCGCACGCCAGGGATGCTGCGCGCTGAGAGCAGCGCGCGGCATAGGGGGGATCGTGGAGAGTGGGGAAACGCCCATAGATCTGATTTCCTTGAATCTGAGACAGTGTAGTAATTGGTGGGCCAGAGATTCAACTGAGCCATCATTACATGGGCACAATCTTTTAGCCTTTTCTTGCTTATTAAATCTGCCATGTAACAAGGCAGAAGGCATAACATTAAACCTGGCAAGCATTACGGCTCTCCTTTGAGCAGGGTTTATTAAGCAATACAGGTAGTGTGCCAAGTGGCCCCATTCAAATGGGAGAGAAAAATACAGGAGGGAGCATGTTTTCTTGGCTGCGGTGATTAGGGTAGAGAACTCTCTATCCAATAGTTGACCTTTTAATTTTCTATAAGCTTCTGAATAGGACAAAGGGCAAAGTGAATCCACTGACAGTCCAATAGAGGCCATTTTTTCTTCAATTATGGAAAACCAGGGATTGGAATGGGTGTCAAAGAGAAGACGGTGGACCAGGGAATTACAGTCTGAGAGAAAATGAATTTGCAGCCAGAATCTAAAAGCCCTCAGCCAAGCGGCTGATTCCAAGGAGTTTTGACCTAACTCCAGACAAAGGGCTGCATAGGGCACGCAATTTGGGGATTAGCTCCCATTGGAAACGATGCAGGATGGGGCACCCCTTTTGGGAGTCCATAACTTTGGACTCCTTGAACCAAACCTCACCAAACTTGGGGGGTAGCATAAGGACAGTCTCCTGATGATACGCTGAAATTTTAGTGCTGATATGTCTAAAAATGCACACCCTGCATGCACCAATGTCCTGGTGCAAAAAAATGTTGGTTGTGGTGGAGTGGCCACCCATGGGTGGGGGGGGGGCATCCAACTCAGGTTTTGCCCAGGGCTACAGTTTGCCTCGTTACGCCCCTCTCTGCACCTGCTCCATTCTGTTCATATCCTTTCTGAAGTGAGGCCTCCATAATGGCACACAGTACTCCAGGTGTGGCCTGACCAATGTGAAGTACAGCAGGACTATGACATCTTGCAATTTGGATGTTATGCCCCTGCCTTCCGTTATAGCTTAGGGTCTCCTCCCTTGTATGTCATGTTCAAAATGAACCGTTTTAATGAGGTAATTCTCCATAAGAGTAAAGATGGGAAAGTGTGGATAAGAAACAACATGACAAAGTTCATGTTTGGGCAAAATATGAATACCACAGTTTCTCAGAAAGTTCACTATTACACAGTAGAAGAGGTTTTTTGTTTTTTTTGCAGAAGTCTGCAAGATTAACCTAGTTTACACACATGCTTAATCCTGCTTTGGATTTTAACCAGATGGTTTTCAGTTCAGGCACAGAACAAAGATAAAATTAATAATGGAGTACTAGTAAATCATTACCTTATTTGAGATGTTCTTTTGTAACTGGGCTGGGCTTGAAAATATCTGCAAGTCAAGAATGCCAAAGATTCCTCTAGCACTTCTGTTAAAATCTCCTGGGCTAACACAGGGGGTAGAACAGTCCATAGATCATGATGAAGAGAACAGCAGAAGTAATGCCACATCTGGACAGAGAATGAGCATCTTTCCCCCTGGCAAAACCACCAAATGTTAAACAACAGAAACACATCTCTGAAACATCAGCTTGGATTCCGTGAAACTAATCTATTCAGGCTGAAAGGAAATTGCTAAAGAATTTGAGATGCTTAACTACCAGAACAGAATCCCTATATGACACAAAACATATTTCTCACACACACACACACACACACACACACACACACACACACACACACACACACACACACACACACACACACACACACACACACACACACACACACACACACACACACACACACACACACACACACACACACACACACACACACACACACACACAGTCTGTTTCAGTTATCCACTGATGTTTTTTTAATTCAAACCACAAACAACTGAACTATCATAAACTTGTCTCCCCATTCCTTTAATATTTCACTTCAAAAACAATAATTTTTGCAGTACATACATTCAGTGTGAAAATTTAACTTTGCCAGAAAGGGTAGATATAAAAAGAAAAAAATAAATGAAGGGTGATCACCTATGAGGCAATTTCTACCAAAGCAAGTCCCTGTTGTGTCTTCTTAGTACCATCAGTTCATAACTTAGTTCACATACATAGCAGCTAAGGTTTTACCCCAGTGATGGCGAACCTTTTCGAGACTGAGTGGCCAAATTGCAACGCAAAACCCACTTATTTATTGCAAAGTGCCAACACAGCAATTTAACCTGAATACTGAGGTTTTACTTTAGAAAAATGGTTGGCTCCGAGGCGTGTGTTACTCAGGAGTAAGCTTGGTGGTAGTTGGTGGCTTTGCTTTGAAGCAACCATGCAACTCTTCCAATGGGTGAATCATGGCCCTAGCAGGTTTTACTGAGAAGCAAGCCCCATTGCCAGCAACCGAGCTTACTCCCAGGTAAAGGATCGCGCTTTAGTTCTTCGCATGAAAATCAGTGGGGTTTAACAGCGCTTAACAGGGTTACATACAATGCTTCCCCAAAACTAGGTCTTAGATTTAATGCTAATAATCGAGCCCAGCGGCCCAGGCCAGCCTAGATGTGGGGGGGGGGGGGCAACTCTGTTTGCGCGTGCCCACAGAGAGGGCTCTGAGTGCCACCTCTGGCACCCGTGCCATAGGTTCACCACCATGTTTTACCCAATCTTCACTTGCATAACAAATATTCCCCTATCTCAAGGTTCCTGGTTAGACTTTCATTAGCAGCCAAAATCATTTCTGTGCAGCTAACCCATCTCTAAATGCTCCATCTTCCCTATTGAATAGTCTGAGCCAATAATTTCCAGTAAAGGAATTAATAATCATTTTTGTATGTAAAGTTTTGCATAATGTTACTCATGAAGTAGGGAATAGCAGTGGCAAACAGCCAGATGGTATTCATAAAAGTTTAGAAGAATTTGCATGATACTGCAACCTTGCTAAAGCCAACCAGGTCTCAATCTGGTCAGTACCTGTATAGGAAATCATCTAGGTTCCTTTACACCTTGAATTCCATGGAAGAATTTAGTAAATGAATAAAATGTATATCATAATAAACCTTGCTTTGGGCAACAGATCGGTAGTAACTAGAAACTAGATGAGATTGTCCTGTTTACTACAGCTGAAAGAACAGTGAAAGTGTTTGTAGTGCATCCAACACTTCTTGCTGGATATGTAAATGTCTATTCATTGTTAGGATTCTTTAAAAATATACTGATATCTCTTTATTAGGTTCGAACAATACCAGATGTAAATACAATAACAATGTAAGCTCTGTGCAATTTATCGTCTTGGTAGATTTTTTCATCCAAATATACTCTGAGACCAGAGATTATAATAATTTCCTGTCTAATGTGTAACATAATATACAGTTCTGTTATTATGGGTCACTAGAATGAAGTAAAAGTATCAAAAAATAACCTTATTGATACATATCTCTACACATTATGTTTCTAAGATTATTTTCGTATCAAATAATTGTATGTGGACACTATTAATGTTTCGTATTTTAATGTATATTGATTTTATGATATGCTAATAAAATGGTTAACTATTGTAAATTTTCAGCAACTGTAGTAAAATTATATGAAGGCACTGTGTGTAAATCACCTGCTCCAGCAAACATTTTGAAAAAATCTGTTTTAATTCATATAATTCCGAACAATTTAAGCATTTTGAAACAAGCTCATTTGTAACAAGTTTTTAAGTGTCCTTCAATGTGTATAAATACTCTGTATGTCCTATCTGCTATGTATTCTACATTTAATTTACTGTATTTTAAGTCATTTGTAAGATTTGTTTATAAATTATCGGAAGCTCCGCATATCAGTCCACATACCAGTCAATATATATTACTTTTCCTTATTATTAACAATATTTCACATTGCATTATCTCAAAGTATAAGCTTGGCCATAAATAATGTGATCAGTTTAAAAGTACTCATGGGAGATTTGATTTTTTTCCCCATTTCCTATTTGTTGCTACTTGTAAGTATTCACACAGATAAACATCTGCTATTTTTGCAAGCTTCATACAATAAGACAGATGTTAGCTTTCATCTAAATTATATGTAAGGAAACAGTTGGGCAATATTATATAAACTACTCAGTATAGTCTGCAAACTGTCAAGTTTATTTTTTGGCAATTAGAATGCAGGTTTTACAGCAGATGCTTCGAAAAGCTTGATTCTAAGATATAGACTGGAGGGCCACTTGGGCGGCAAAGAAAGTATTCATTCAGCTGGTGAGACATTGAAGTTCTTATATTCTATCATGTGCTGGTGCAGCTGACGCACTCCCAACTGCAGATATTAAATTGCTTCCCCATACTCTCTGTTTTAGAGCGCAACTTGTAAGTATCACACCAGCAGTGACATTTACTGTGAGCTCCTGCTTATCTAGGATTTTGACCATGGTTCCAAGATAGTTTCACGTTTCCATTCCATATACAATGCTGCAAGACTTGTACAGTTCCCAGTTTTCCCAGCTAGCCAATTAGATACTACCCTGGGCTAGTTGAACAAGCTCCAAGATAGAACTGAATGTTTAAAGACATGACATACTCAGGCTACATGTGGTTAAACCAGTTCCCCAGATCTCAGAAGTATGTTTTATTTCTGAATAAAAGCCAGAGGTACACTTCATTCTTACACATGCAAAAACATTTTAGAGGATAAAATAATATGAATTACTGTCTTGAGAGAAAACATTCCAGGGCTAGATTTAGGCGGGGGGGGGGGGTGTAGGCTCAGGGCTCCTGTCCTCTGCCTACCACCATGGCCCTTACTTGTATGTCCAATCCCCCATCAGACTCTCTGAGACATGAGCTTGTAGACTGTGTATACACAGTATATATGTTTTTCTTAAATTTTCCTTTATTATGTAGTTGATACTCTTCTGAGGAAATAAGAGGATAGAGGCCTGCACAATGCATACACATTCTGCCACATGTATTTTGAAAATAAACTGTCCAGCGTGTGGCAGGCACCAGTGGAAGAAAAGGGGAGAGAGAATTTTGAGGTCTTAGAAAATGTTTTAATCAAAATATGAGGAAGCTTGAGAATGGCTGAGTAGTCTTAAAGCTGCTACTGGGTTCTCTTAATACTGGACTGTTTTATTTGTGGAACCCCCTCTCTACCAACGTTCCACTACTACAACTTTGCTCAAATCAGTAGAGGCTTCTGCAGGTGCCAGCCTGCAAGTGGGCAAAATCATCAACTGCCTTGAACAGGTGCCTTCTCCACTGTGGCTTCTGCCTTATGGAATGGCCTACCTAAAGAGGTTCAGGAAGGCTCCCACCTTCCTGGCCTCCCACAAACACTGCAAAACTGAACCATTCGAGAGGGGTTTTCTGTGCAGGTAATAGCTTTGCAATGAACAAAATGATTTTACCAACTTGCTTGGATAAATGATTGTGGACTATGGCCTATACTGCTGAATTTAGCTTACTGAAAGTAGGATCCTAATTATGTATTTTCTGTTTAATATATTATGTGCTTAATATGTCATAGCTATGCTATGCTTCAGGTTTTTTTCCAGTTGTGCCAGACTTCTAAAATCCTAATGCATTGGTTATTGAATGTCCCATTTTTGTGAATGTACTGACTCACTATGCTTAATACGCCTTGACTCCCTGTGAGAAAGATGGATTATAAACAACAAAAGTAAATAAATTAGCAATTGCTGAAATACTGAAGCCGTAACAGTAGCGCTGAAGCTGTGTTTCAAATTATGCAGAAAGCAGAAAAGAATAAGACATAGTGTGTAAAATAAAGGATTAAAAAGTTAACGTCACACCTCATAAAAAGCTTTGCAGTCATCCCAATAGTGACTCTCAGCATCCTGTAAAATGCTTGTAGCACAAACTCTGATGCAGTAGTTTTTAACTTGAAATTGCAGAACACTGATCAATTCCTGATATCGCTGGAGAGGCACCAGGAATAAAGGTCTGTTTAAATGGAATGATAAAAAAAGAGAAAAATTTAAGGTCAATGTAGTAGGAGGTATCAATCTATAGTTCTACAAATGGTTTGGATTATTTAGTATCAATCATTCATTTCCTCTTAGTTCTTGAATTCAAACCAGCATTCACTTCAAAATCTGGTTTTTGTTACAGAGGCTCTTTGAAAATCTACATCTGCTGTTCTACAAATAGGCGTTGTACTTCTGCTATAAGCAAACAGAACTGTCAATCCACTATTTGGGGGTGGGGGGGAAACCCACTCCTGTCATCTCAGATCACTGTTCTGCTGCTGCTAAAATGCTAAGTGCAATTCTAAATGCTGATTTCTAAACAACGTGATATGTAGTTTAATCTTAGCTGAGAACTGGTAAGCAAGAAGCAAACTGCAATTTGTTTAACAATCCACTGTGGGTGTCACAACAAATTGCAGTTAGTTGTAAACAAGGAAGACTTCAATATTAATAATGTGCATCACTGGAAAGAGTGAGAGCCCAAGCATTGCCAGGCTTGTTGTCAACACTATTCATGACACCTGAACACAGCCACTGAGTCTGAGATAGCCAGTTCAAGTGAAATACAAAAGTTGAAAACTATGCAACAGGTTAAGAAAGACTTTACAACAAAGAGAAAATTCAAGATGGAAAGGAATAAATTGCACTTTTCTTTGACGTTCTGTTGTATATTTAAGCAATCCGTTCTACTGCTCAATGAAATAATTTCCCATACCCACACTTTATCATGCAATGGAATAGAGAAGACTCACTTCCTGCTTTGCTTTTTCATTAAATCATCATACATCTTAAAATGCTGATAGACATGCACTGCTGTGGAGAGGACAGCATACAAGTTCTGGAGTGAAGCTCTGGAAGGGACGTCTTTACTTCTCTCCTCCAACCTTTCTAGGACAGCTGTTGCTACTTTGCAGGAAGCCTCCACAAAGTTGGCTCTCATTTCCTGAAGAGATTCATCTCTGCATGCCAGAGCCAATGGAAGCAATGTGTCAAGTTCTTCCAGGATATCTGAACAAAACTAAGGGGGGGGGGGGTTATGGAATCCAGTTTGTTTGGTAACAATGTTTAATTTATGCATAGCACAACAAATAATGTACTTGTCACAGAACGACAGCATTTTAAACTTTTATACCCATTACATTTTGACACTGAAAGGTAAAGGTACAATGCAAAAACTCCCAGAAAATATAACTAGGACATAATATTTGCTAGAAAAGTAATTTTTAAAAACTGGGAAGCAGACTGGAGAGTAGCAAATATTACACCATTTTAAAAGGGTCTAGAGGAAAACCAGAAAACTACAAGCCAGTTAGTCTATGTCTCTCCCAGGCAAATCAGTAGAAACTATATTAATTCTATTTATTTGATTGCTTGAGCATTATTGATATCACAAGTACTTCAAAGTTTGCATTCTATAAATCCTCAAATTTCAGAACTTTTGATACATACCTTTAAAATTTGTTTTGGTTGCTCTTTCTCATTAAGAGCTCCCCAAGATTTCTTCATGCACTGTACATTTACAAGATTTATCACATAACCAAAAGGTGAAGACTGTTCTTCCTGTTCATGTTGAAGAATTTTAGTGGAAACATTGTCAACTGTACTTGTTATACAGTATGCCACTGATGAGGAAAGATCTTTAAATGCATTTCTCCAGTCAAAAGCTAAGATGGCAGACTGAAATATATAAGCATAACAAAAACTGAATTGAACTGCCATGTGAATGATCTCCAAAGTACACAGATAATCTGGAGGAGGTCTTCAAGTATTCAGAGCGCAATCTACTTGGAACATCTCTTACACAAGCTCCAGTGAAATGACTGGAAGAATGAAATAACATCAATTATAATAAACAGTGTTCTTGCATAATTACCATTGTTGTGCCATTTTCAGAGAATACTGACCCTCAAGAGAGATTTTAAACTGATGTCCCCCAGTGATGAACTTTCTCCTCTTATAAAACTTGCCAGCGTTTAGGTTGCAACATCTTTGCAGAAGTCTTTCAAGACTTATATGTCCAAATTCCCCTTGTCTTTATAGTTAAGGAAATCAGGATCTTTATAAATTCCATTCATTCCCCATTAACATCAAGGAAACCACAAGTAAGGAATAATTTAAAAATTCCTGCCAAAACACAAAACTCACTATGTAACCTTGGGCCAGTCACTTACTTTATAGGGTTGTTATGAGAATAAAATAAAGTGTATGATAACAGTACAGTTGTCCCTCCCACATTGTGACTTTCCACATCACAGTTTTCTAAAGTGTGGGTGGAAAGTCGCTGCCCAACACAACCCAGAGCCATGATTACCTGGAGGCTTGGGGAGAGGAAGAGGAAGAGGTGGGTTGCCGGTGGGAGATGACAGAGGCATGCAAGATGGCCTGGTGATGTGGAGCAGGAGCTTTAAAAGGCCAGAGGGAGCAATGAACGACCAGAGGGAGGAACGAAGAGCCCAGCCCTGGGGGCAAACCTTAGGCTGGAAGCAGGGGAAATTTTATGCATGTTGCAAGGGGCACTGAGCCCCTAATCCCATGATGTGGGATGGATGATAGTACTATGGATGCCACTCTGAGCTGTTTAGAGAAAGCACACAATAAAGACATTTTTATATAGAAAATGTTTTATTTTACACAATAAACATTTGTGTGCATGAGACAGTGACAGACATTTCTGGGCATACATAAATGTGTTATCATCAGAAAAATACAACCAAGTCACCATTCAGGTTTTCTAATATAAACTGAAAGACTCTCTATGAAATACCACATAAAATAACCCATATAGCACATGAGAGATTTTTTCTATTTCTGTTAAAAAATCTCAGTGAAGACCTGGATGTACTTTTCTGATGATGCATGAGTTTCTGTGGTACAGAGGTGACAGCAGCTGCTCCAGGACAAGGTGGGGCACCACCTAGAACAGCAGTTGCAGAAAGATGGCCTCAGTAGGAGATTCTCTGGAGACCCTTCTCCACACCAAGAGGCTAAGGTGCATAATACCGTGTTTCCCCGAAAATAAGACAGTGTCTTATATTAATTTTTGCTCCCAAAGATGCGCTATGTCTTATTTTCAGGGGATGTCTTATTTTTCTGTGTTCTGTTCGTCGGGCATGCTTCCAAGCAAAAACGTTGCTACGTCTTACTTTTGGGGGATGCCTTATATTTCGCACTTCAGCAAAACCTCCACTACGTCTTATTTTCAGGGGATGTCTTATATTCGGGAAAACAGGGTAGTAGAGACATGAGGTTCGCCAACTCATATTGCTGACCAGGGTCACAGCTGGCAGCATGTGTTTCCATTTGGCCCTGTGAAAACCAGCTGGGGTGCAACAAGGCAAGGAAGGGCTTCAGAAATGAACAGAGAAGGGAGGAGAAATGATGGGTTTGGCCAGCATGAAGAGGGGACAGTGATCAAAAGGGAGGTCAAGGGGGAGAGACTGAGGGGGCAAAGCAAGAAGGTCTGAGAAGGCACAGAACTGGGTGAGAAGGTCTGAGAAGGCACAGAGAGGGGAAGAAAGGAACCTAAAGGAAGTGTTATGGCCTTGGGCAACATAAGGCAGCCACACCTGCTCAAGCCAAGGTGAGTGGAACAATAGCAGAAACACAGCTCAGCCTCCTGAGGTTTTAAAGACACAGAGCAGGAAAGCTAAGGGAACTGCACTTGGATCAATACATGTGTAGCCTTGGTTCATAGTAATAAATAAAAGTTTAACAGGCACTTTTGAGTCTCAGCGAGTCTCTGCATAGTGCAGAAGACACCTAGGGTGTCCCACTGCCCTGTACCAGGACCAGAGCCACACAATTATGCATTTCCCCTGTCAGGTGTACAGTCTTGACAGACACCCGGGAACACCTGAATATACTTTCCATTGACACCTGGATTTTAGGTTTCCAAAAACATACACCCATAAAACATAACCGTTGTTCATTCACTTTCTCCATTGTATGTTCTCTTTGAAGAGGTGAAAAAATGGGGTAGAACCATGGACAGATTTCTTACCAGAAGTCCTATAGATTAGATTCTGATCCAGTGTCCTGTGTTTAAGGTGGCCTAAATTCAATTATGAATACAGATTTAATAGGCTTTTATGATCATCCCTGTTGGGTAAATTTTAACAGAATGAATAAACACAGAGATCCCCAGTTTTAAAAAACCTCTGCATGCCACAAGATGACTCTATTTCAGGTCTTTATGTCACACAGAAAACTCCTTTTCAAACCAAATGGACTTTCAAAAGTATTTTGTAATGCTAAAAAACAGCAACATAATTTTTTAAACACCCCACAAATTCAAGTGGACATGCCCAAATACTGGGGTTGTCCATTAAATGGATCTCTGATTTGTGTACCAAACTTAGATCAAAACTGAGAATGACCACTACGTGGCAGCAGTGGCGTAGTGGCTAAGAGCAGTGGCTAAGAGCAGGTGCACTCTGATCTGGAGGAACGGGGTTTGATTCCCAGCTCTGCCGCTTGAGTAATGGAGGCTTATCTGAGGAATTCAGATTAGCCTGTACACTCCCGCACACGCCAGCTGGGTGACCTTGGGCTAGTCACAGCTTTTCGGAGCTCTCCCAGCCCCACCCACCTCACAGGGTGTTTGTTGTGAGGGGGGAAGGGCAAGGAGATTGTAAGCCCCTTTGAGTCTCCTACAGGAGAGAAAGGGGGGATATAAATCCAAACTCCTCCTCCTCCTCTTTTTCTTCTTCTTCTTCTGCTTCTTCTTCTTCTTCTTCTTCTTCTTCTTCTTCTTCTTCTTCTTCTTCTTCTTCTTCTTCTTCTTCTTCTTCTTCTTCTTCTTCTTCTTCTTCTTCTTCTTCTTCTTGTCAGCTTTATGACCCATTAGATTTCAGACTTTTCTAAGGATCTAAAACCTTTCATGATTAATTAATTAAAATATTTATGGTCCAGCTTTCTACAATTGCCCAAGTTGTTCAATTCTTGCTTTTGAGTTATCAAAGTAGTAGGTAAAAGGTAGCCCCCTGAGCAAGTATCCGGTCACCATGAGGTGGTACCACATCACATCACAGGTAGACTATGGTTAAGGGGTGGTTTGCCATTGTCTTCTCCAGTTGTCCACATTTTATCCCCAGGAAGTCGGGTACTTATCCAATCTCAAAAGGATGGAAGACTCAGTCAACCTTGAGCTGGCTACCAGAAATTGAATTCCGTCAGGATCGATCTGAGGTTATGAGCAGACCTTTGACTGCAGTATTGCAGCTTACCACACTGTGCCATGGGGATCCTCAATCTGGCTAGTAAACCATCCTATTATTGAAAATGTTTTAAGTAATGAATCTGAGAATCAATTTTGATTGGATATAAACATAAGTGTGCCTTATAAAGCAGGATGCACTGCTTAGGACATCCACTTAGAAACAGGAATGTCATTTGGCCTACCTAGTGATCTGGAAAAAACATTCTAGGCAGTGTCTCTCTGTGCACAAGCTGCATAGTGGCAATTATTTCTTAATCACGCTACAATGGGGGAAATAAAAGCAGATTTTATAAACAGGGTAACTAGTGCATTGATATTTAAAGGGTCCTTTGTGAAAAGGCGATATCAGATTCTAGTAGCAAGATTACATACAACCATGTAGGCTCTCAATAGATTTATGGCACTGTCTACCTGGGTGGCCCAGACTAGCATTATCTCATCAGATCTCACAAGATAAGCCAGGTCAGCCCTGGTTAATACTTGGATAAGAGACTGCCAAGGAAGTCCAGAATGCAATACAGAGGCAGGCAATATCAGATCACCTCTTTTCATCTCTTGTCCTAAAAACCATATGGAGTCAACATAAGTCAGCTGCAACTTGATGGCACTTTGCATCACCACCATGGAAACAACCACAATGTTAAATAAAAACTTGCCCATTTCTTTTCACTTGTTTTCATTACCCTTCTGGTAGCAGCACAGCAAAAACAACTTCTGAACTGCTTCTTTTATGTTCATATACATAAGAACATAAGAACAAGCCAGCTGGATCAGACCAAAGTCCATCTAGTCCAGCTCTCTGCTACTCGCAGTGGCCCACCAGGTGCCTTGGGAGCTCACATGTAGGATGTGAACGCAATGGCCTTCTGCGGCTGTTGCTCCCGATCACCTGGTCTGTTAAGGCATTTGCAATCTCAGATCAAAGAGGATCAAGATTGGTAGCCATAAATCAACTTCTCCTCCATAAATCTGTCCAAGCCCCTTTTAAAGCTATCCAGGTTAGTGGCCATCACCACCTCCTGTGGCAGCATATTCCAAACACCAATCACACGATTCGGAAGTAGAAGAAGTGTTTCCTTTTATTAGTCCTAATTCTTCCCCAGCATTTTCAATGAATGCCCCTGGTTCCTAGTATTGTGAGAAAGAGAGAAAAATTTCTCTCTCTCCAGCATTTTCACTACCCCATGCATGAATTTTGTAGACTTCCCAATCCTTATCCCCCTCAGGCGCCTCCTCTCCAAACTAAAGAGTCCCAAAGCGCATGCAGCCTCTCTCCTCATAGGGAAGGTGCTCCCAGTCCCTCAATCATCCTTGTTGCCCTTCTCTGCACTTTTTCTATCTCCTCAATATCCTTTTTTTGAGGATGCGGCGACCAGAACTGGACACGAGTGTACTCCAAGATGCCCGGTCGCACCACTGCTTTTATATAAGGGGCATGACAATCTTTGCAGTTTATTCTCAGATTCCAGCTTTTCTAATGATCCCCAGCATAGAGTTTGCCTTTTTTCACAGCTGCCATGCATTGAGTTTGAGCATTTCCATGGAACTATCCAACTAAGGGCACGCCTAAATCCCTTTCCTGGTCTGTGACCTGATAGCACTGACCCCTGTAAGCGTGTATGTGAAGAGTTTGGATTTTTTTGCCCCTATGTGCATCACTTTACATTTTGCTACATTGAACTGCATTACTGCCATTCTGAGCCCCACTCCACCCTAATTTATCAAAGGAGTCTGCTTGGAGCTCTTCGCGAAATCCTTTGTGGTTTCTCACCACCCTACATAATTTGGTATCATCTGCAAACTTGGCCACCCACGCTTTCTTACCCAATTCCCTACTTCCAAGGTCATTTTATGAATAGGTTAAAGAAGAGCACTGGTCCCATTAAAGCGGATCGCTTAGGGGACACCACTCCCTCACATCTCTCCATTGTGAGAACTTCCCATTTACACCCCACTCTTTTTGTTTCCCTGTTTCTCAACCAGTTTTTGAAATCCATAGGAGGACTTCCCCTCTTATTCCTTCCATTGCTGAGTTTTCTCAACAGTCTCTGGTGAGGAACTTTTGTCAAAAAGCCTTTTGGAAATCCACAGTAGAGCAGTGTCCACCGGTTCACCCTGTCCACATGCAACATGTTTACACCCTCAAAGAACTCTAGTAAGTTTGTAAGACAGGTTGCACTCTGCAAAAGCCATGCTGACTCTTTCTCAGCAGGTCTTGCTTTTCTACATGTTTTATAATTTTATCTTTAATGATAGATTCTACTAATTTACCAGGAACAGATGTCAAACTGACTGGCCTGTAATTTCCCGCAAGGTCCCCCTAGTCATCCTTGCTTAAAGATTGGTGTGACACATTGGCCATCTTCCAGTCTTCAGGGATGAATACGGACTTCAGGATAAGTTGCATATTAAAGGAGTGAGAGAAGATCAGCAATTTCATGCTTGAGCTCTTTAAGATACTCTTGGGTGAATGCGATGTCCTGGAGCCCAGAGGATTTTGGTAACATTTAGTTTGCCTCAATGGCTGCCCGAAACTTCTTCCTTGTCTACCACTATGTCTTCGCTAGTTCCTCGGATGCTACGCCTCCTAAGAAGCTTGGTTCAGGTGCAGGAATGTTCCTCACCTCTCCTCTTGGGTGAGAACAGATGCAAAAGAATTAATTCCCAGCTTCTCTGCAATCTCCCTGCCATCTTTTAGCACACCCTTTGTTCCTTTGATCATCCTTAGCGGGCCTGCAGCTTCCCTTGCTGGCTTCCTGCTTTTTTGATGTGCTTGAAGAACTGTTTGTTGCTGGTCTTGATGTTTCCTTAATAGCCATGCGTTCCTCCATAATCCTTTTGCCTCCCTTACAGCTAACTTGCTTCTCTTTTTGCCACCATTTATGTTCCCTCTCATGTATTCTTCATCAACCAAACTGGACTTCCATTTTCCTAAATGACATTTTCTTTTCTGATAATTTCCTCAACCTCTTCTTGTTAACCATGGTGGCTTTCTTTTGGACTGGGTGCTGCGCTTTTTCTAACCTGTGGAACACATTTCCAGCTGAGCTTTTATTACTGTGTTTTTTAAATAACCTCAAGCATCCCTGGACAGTTTGACTCTCTTGATTTTCCCTTTCAGCTTCCTGCGCACTATCCCCCTCATGCTTTAGAGAGAATTTCCCTTTCTGAAAGGCGAATGCTCGCCAACTACGTTAGTAGTTGCCACTTGTTCGCATGCTGAGATACTGAATCTGACTTAGCATTGTGAGTTAAGCTGTTCCCCTATCGGCTCCAACAAAAACACTGACTTCCCTGCACCAGGTCCTATGGGTCCCACATAGAAATTAGATTTAGGATCCACCTCTCCCCTGGTTGGTTCCCACAACCACATCTGCTCTAAGCCACAGTCATTTAGCATATCCAGGGAATGCTCTCCTCCTTACTATGAGCCTGAGACATGCATTTTTTCCGAAGTTTATATGGGGATAGTTCAAATCACCCATTACCACTACATTTTTGGTTTTTTTTTTGGCCTCTCTAATTTCTTTTTCCATCTCCGAATCCTCTTGTGCACTTTGGTCAGGAGGAATGATAATATATTCTAATATTAGAAGCTGTCCTTCACACCTGGTATTGATATCTACAGTGATTCCTGTAGAGGGAACCAGCTCCCCCCCTGCATTGTCTATTTTATGTGATACTATGCTCTCATTTGATGTAAGGGGAGCAACTCCATCCCAATGCGCCCCTGTCCTATCAACTTCCCTATAGAGCCTGTAGCCTGGTATAACAGCATCCACTGGGTTCTCCTCATTTCCACCATGTCTCTATAATGCCACTGGTATCAAAGTCCCTCCTTCAAAACTCTGTACTCCATAGCTCCCCCATTTTTAGGTCGAATGCTTCTACTATTAGCATAGAGACACCTGTATACCCTGTCTCTGTCCTTAACCCACTGAGATTTATGTGCTTTACCCTCAAGTCTTTTTGCTTAGACACTTATCGTCACATGCACATTGCTATGTTCCCTATCGCTTGTATGTGGTTGATTTAGAAAAACCTCCTCTCTCTGTCTGCATCCCCCATAGATACTGTATTCCGAACCCGAAAGTCTACCTCCCAGCTCCTGTAGGCTTTCCCCCAGGGATCAGTTTAAAAGCTGTTCTGCCACTTTTTTTTTAATGTTGAGCGCCAGCAGCCTGGTTCCCTCTTTGGTTAAGATGAAGCCCGTCCCGTTTGTTTTACAGGCCTACCACTTGTCCCAAAGGGTTCCCCCAGTTCCTGACAAATCTGGGGAAACCCTCTGCCTTACACCACCTTCTCATCCACGCATTGAGACCCTGTATCTCTGCTTGCCCCTTAGCCTTCGCCTCTGCACGATGGAGCGAGGTAGGCATTTTCTGAGGAATGCCACCTTTGGAGGTCCTGGACTTCAACCTGTTTCCTAGCAGCCTAAATTTCGGTAGCTTCCAGAACCTCCCGGCTACATATTCCCAATGTCGTTTGGGTGCCAATGTGGACTTCACAACTGCTGACTCCACCCCAGCACTGTCTAAAAGCTCTATCTTAGACGAGGCAATGTGACATCCACAACCTTCAGCACTCAGGCAGGCAAGTCACCATCACGGTCATCACGCCTCTCCACAAACCCAACTCTCTACATTTCTAATGAAAATTCGAATCCCACCCACTACAAGGGAGCCCCCCCTTACCTCCCTTCGAGGGGCCCATCCCTCAGTCGCGAGAGGATAAGCTGATCCACCAGGATTAAGGGAAGCTGGATCCCATCTACAGGGAGCATCTTCCCCCACCTCAGAGCTGGCACCCTCCATCCCAAGGCCTTCATTCCTCCACATGACATCTGAAGGAGATGTCGCACCTTGGGAGTGGGACCCGGCTGTTAGGTCCCTGAAAGCCTCGTCTGTCACCCTCTCTGCCTCTTTCAGCTTCTCCAGGTTTGCCACCTTGGCTTCAAGAGAACGCACACGTTCCTTGAGTGCCAGGAGCTCATTGCAGCGAGGGCACACCCACGACTTCTGTCCTAGTGGCAGATAGTCATACAACCTGTTGCATGCAGTTGTTTCTTCACAAATTCAGTCTTTGCAGAATTAAATTAAAGATACCCCTGAAATTAGCTGAGTGTCAAAATTTGGAATTAATATTTTAATTTGCACTTACTGAAAGCACAAACAAACAGACTTCCAAGATCACAGATTGTTTCTTGACTTACCTCTTTTACCTGAAGTAACTGTTCAGGAAGCATACTGGCTCCATTTGTTTTACTCTCCCCTGTCAAAAGATCCCCACCAACTTTCTTCAGAACTCCTGCACAAAGGAGATCAAAGCTAAGATTAATTCTGAAGAAATTTGCTAACCTATTACACCTGATATATTCATGTGTCCTACAAAGGCATAAGCTGTAATGGAAAGTTAGGAGTGTAAGAAAGCAAAATTCAGATATCAAACAGAAGTTGTTTTACAAATTCCACATTCCATTTTGCATTTTACTTATCAACAGTACATATAAAGGTATACAATACTTGATTTAATCACTGATGTTTAGATAATTTGTGCATTAAAAGGCTTCTAAAAAGATTTGGCAGTGATTTGGTGGCCTTTGGTGGCCTTTGTAAGAGCAGTAAAATGGGATACAAATTTGGTAAATGAATAAATAAACTTGTTATCTCCTGAGTGCTAGAATGATAGAACCTGCCCTGTCCTCATTGTGCATAGTACTAAAGTACAGCAAAAAGTTCTTATCTTTAAATGTGGGTCTACTGAATATTAGTAAAGCTGGAGTGAGGGTGGAAAAACATGAAAGCACTATGCTTCCGAACACATTTGGTTGGAAGCAAAATTTCAATAGAGCTTTCTTCCACATCTTCATGTTGAGGAATCTGACACCATATACGTTTGACAGAAGACAGTTTTTGGCTTTATAGATGGATTTGATCTTCTGAGAACAGTACGATATAGTCTAGAGATGAGAAACAACAATTTTAAATTAAGATCCGCAGCAATAAAGAAGAGCTTGCTTAAATACTATCTACCGTGTTTCCCCGAAAATAAGACAGTGTCTTATATTAATTTTTGCTCCCAACGATGCGCTATGTCTTATTTTCAGGGGAATGTCTTATTTTTCCGCTCCACAGCTGCATGCTCTGGTGTTCTGTTCGACCGGCATGCTTCCAAACAAAAACTTTGCTACGTCTTACTTTTGGGGGATGCTTTATATTTAGCACTTCAGCAAAACCTCTACTACATCTTATTTTCTGGGGATGTCTTATTTTTGGGGAAACAAGGTATTAAGCCATATTACATTCCCATGAACACATCCAGTATTAATAAGTTTATGTTCAGTATGCCAAAGGCAATCTGTACCAATTTTAGGTTTCCATGTCAATGTACAACCTCCGTTTCTACAATCAGGAACATTGGATTGATATTTTGAAACATATGACAGAATGAGATTTGGAATGCAGATAATGAAACAGGTCAGGATGATGCCAGAGGTAAGAAATTTTTCCTAAAAGAATTGATTCTTGTAGAATTGTAAAACAATTCTACCCCATTCATATGTGTACACCCCTATAAACTAGTTCATATGTGCCACTGTTGGCACTATTATAATCCATTAACTATTCAGTTTTCAAACTCTAACTAGAACTGATAAATGATCACAAATGATCACAAATGATCTAAACTTAATCCCAAATCTAGAAAGATGTTACTGGCACCAAAAAACTTTGAAAAACTAATGAGAGTAGTAAGTCTAGTTCTCCTACATCTTGAGTGTAAATTCCATCTTCCAATCCCACTCCTTGAAAAATAAGATTTTTTTAAAGAAATGCTGTTGCAGTTTCTTTTAGAACATACAAAACCAGAATTCATACGGCTTCAAAAGCTGCCCATTAGGGCAATGACTTTGTAAATCTGATGGTGTTGTTCTTTTATAGTGCTTTCTAGAGATTTATATGAAGAAATAGATTTCTAATTAATGTGTGAAGGAAAGACCTTTGCAAATCTTTCTAGTCCCCTGAGGCAAAGCTTGAAAATCTAAGGCCTTGACAAGTTTGCCCAGAGTGGTTTCAAAGAGCTCCACTGGAAAAAGCTTTTCTTGGCACTCATTATCAGATCTGTCTAAAGTTCACCTTTCTCTCTGAAATGGGGGAGAAAAGGTGAGAGGAAGATGAAAAGTGTGTTAGATGTTTTTGATTTTTGAAAATCTTAACAAGATACTTCTGACACACCAGAGGAAAGGGAAAGCACACCAGAAGGACAGAAGGAGAATATAATTTGGTCAAGCATTCTTCATTCTAAACAGGACATTTTGCTTTATCCCTTCTGCTGAATGTTCCAGGTTTCTTCAAAGGATCGTATCTTCTCTGATAATGAATGTGCTAGGTATGTCTCAACATTTCATTAATTTAATTGTACTATAAATCCACTAGAACCGAACTGTAAGGATGGTCAAAGACCAGGAAAAAAGATTAATTCTTTTCAGTACTTCAAATGAAGGCATATTACAGTTCTTTTATTTTCTTGAATTTTCTGTTAATTCTGGAAGAGTAGACATGAGGAGCTGGCAGATACTTCTGAGAAAAAGTCCTACATCTTTGCTAGAAAAAAGGAATGTTTGGGGCAATATTCATGGTGGATTAAAAAAAAAATTAGGCATTTATGATACTTCTAGCCTCAACTTGAAAGTCAACAAAATTGGACGTCAACAATATTTGAGTCAATGTATGTAAAGGACATTGCTGTGAACATTATTCAAGTATGCTTTCAGTTTGATAATTACCTCTTCACTCACTGTAATTCTCAATCAGAATTAAAAAGCAATATGAATAAAAAGAGTTAAATGAGCAAAACACAAGCATACTGAAGTTTGAAAAAATGTTTTTAATATGATTGTTCTTCTAAATGATAGTTTTAAAAGAAATGAATATAAAATGTACTTCATTTATTTATTAAATGGCAAGAGATACAAATTAAATTACAAAAAAATCCAGATCATTTCAGTATGGCTGTTACAAGCATGCTTTGTCAACATTCACTTTTTCCCCACTGTGTCCCTTGGTGCTATTGTCTGCCATGGGATTACAGTCAAACAGCATCAGTGATCAGTACTTCCTTGAGTTGTAACTTCTATTTTCAGCCACCTAAATTGGTCTTCATAGGTTTCCATTGTGCAAACTGCAAAGGAACTCGTCTTGATGGCAGCAAGAAGTAGTGTGAACTATGCATCTCTCTTTTCTTTGCAGTTCTTTTTTTTTTTTGGTTCACAAGCAACCTCCTACCAAAAGCAGAATCTGCAGAACAGACTACATCCAAGTGATAATGCTATGAAAACGTATGAAGAGAAGCCCAGGTGGCCACCTTGCAAATTTCCAATGTGGAAGCCTTCGACCTCTCCGCCCAAGCAGCAGCTATAGTCCTAGTGTAATGAGCTTTACAAACCCTGGGAGCCACTTTACCCTTAACTACATACGCCTCCCTAATACAGTCCCTTAACCATCTAGCTAAGGATCTCTTAGAAGCCATTTGACCCCTCTTAAGACCCCCTAAGAGTACAAACAATCTGTCAGAAGATCTGAAATCTTTGATTTTTCTGAGATAAACCCTAAGTGTTCTCACATCCAATTTATGCAGCCATTGCTCTTTGTCATCGCTGGGTCTAGGGAAAAAATGATGGCCAAGAAACCTCCTGGTTTAGATAAAACTCAGATACCACCTTCAGAAAAAATGAAATAAAACTTCCCAAAGAACTACTTTATTTCTGAGGGAGTTTTACAAATGTTCTGTACATCAAGCCCAAAAGCTCCATATGATATTCTGAGCAAAGAACAACTAAACTTTGGATTCTAATACTCACTTTCCCCTTTTTGTAATTATCTGACATGACTTTAATTCAGAGCTAATAAAGGCCACTTCACAAGTGTCCAAGACTCCAATTTGTTTCATAATCTGAAAAACCAAGCCATTGCCAAAATAGCACAGCTATTTTGCTACCTTTTATTAATGCTGTAGCTTTTTGAATGGAGATGAGGTGATGTCTTCTAAGATAGTACTATTGCATCTCAGTGTGGCCTCGAAATTCCTCACATTATCCCTGTTGGAATACTCTTGTCCTCCCATATATAATAGTTTTTCTAGCATATATTTTTAATTTATATCTTCCCACTCTGATAATTCAGACCAAATTCCTTTTAACTATCATTCCATTTTGTATGGTCACATTGAGGATTGGCAAGGAGCAAAGATTTGGAGCTCAATGGAACAGAAAAGTACACTGAGAGGTTGTGTTGTGATGGCAATTCACCAATCATATTTCTCCCTTCTATACCAATTTGAATGCTTAGGGTTCAAACTTAACCAGAAATAGTCACTTTTCCCACTGTTTTAGCCAATCTGATATGCTAGCTATTTCATACTTACAGGACAGATTATCTCAGAAAACAGGACAGATTACCTCAGAAAACAATGAGATGTAGGGATAGGGAAAGTGTGTATTACCTTGAACACATTGGTTGTCAGAAAAACATGGTGAAGAAAGCTCTTCAACCTTTTCCTCCATCACCAAAAATAGCTTTACAAGGTGGGAGAGGCATCTCAGTTGATTTATTGTTAAACCAAAGTTTCTCTCTTTTCTAGGACATTCCTGAGAAGCTGAAAAAGAAGTAAAGAAAGTTAGTTTCAGGGGGGGAAAGTATATATGTAATGTTTTATGAAACGAATCAAGCCATCACTGAAACCACATAATTACTACTGAAACAGGAAGGATAAAGATTAAAATTGTTCTGATTACTTTGATTCTGTAACCAGTGAAAAAGAGGAAAGGAGTGGATCAGAGAATGAAAGTATATTAGTTGAATGGTACTATGGAAAAAGTTTTATTCTTACTTTTTTCCAGTCGGATTTGGCCTTTGTTTGGAACCAAGATCTAGCTCATGGTCCTAGCAGACAAACCGAAAAAGGAAATAGTACTACTACTAATCCTACTGAAGTTCTCAGATACTTTCAATACTATTGGTCATCTGAATTACTAGGAAGGCATCACAATATAATATTTTCAGGCAGTTCAAGTCTTTGGTACCCAAGGAAGTCCAAAAAATACAGCTACCTTTCATATTTTTGTGAACTATCCTCTGTAATCTAAGAATTCACTTTCCAGCAATCATGTTCAATATTCAAGTTTCCATATAAATCCACTACTTTGAATAAAATATTGTCAGTATGCTTAAGATACCCTATTTTTAATTGCCAAATACAAAGTCAGTCATTTCCATTCTAAAATTGGGCCTGGATCACTAATGAATAAATTAAAATCAATACAAAAATGATATTAGAAAAAAATTGCGATCTAGTTATAATAGTAGAAAAAGAAGAGTTTGGATTTACACCGCTCTTTTTTCAACTGTAAGGAGTCTCAAAGTAGCTTACAAATCCCTTCCCTTCCTTCTTAATAGACATATTGTGAGGTAGGTGGGACTGAGAGAGTTCTGAGAGAACTGTGATTTGCTCAAGGTCATTCAGCAGACTTCATGTGGAGAAGTGGGGAAACAAACCTGGTTCATCATATCAGAGCCCATTGCTCATGTGGAGCAGTGGGGAATCAAAACCAGTTCTCCAGATTAGAGTCCACTGCTCTTAACCACTATACCACACTGGCTATTCTGGAAGAAGAAGCAAGTCCACAACATGGAGGTATGTTTGGACACTCAAGTGATGGCTTGGTCAGTAGTGCTTTTGGACAGTAAAATCTGTATGGCAGCTATGAACTTGTGTGGAGGATAGGGACCTACCAATCTGGTCCTAGATACAGCCGGAAAGCATAGAATGAAGCAACCTTGTTGATACTAAGCAGGTATAGATCTGGACAGCTTATAGATGCGATACCTCCTTGGAATCTATGTACAGACCTCCAGGCAGAGTAGAGAATAAGAAATAAACAACTTGAATAACTTTTATATAAATAAAAGATTCTATAATTTTGAGGAAAGGCTGCTGCAATATACTCTGAGCAGCTGCTCTTAAAAACGCAACCGAAAATGGATAAGTATTTCACAGTAGTTTTTTTCCCATGCTCCCCCAAATTGTAAATTTTTCCATTGGAAAAAATGGGGTGAATGTCTTTGGAAATGGGGGAAACAGGAAAACCTTTTTTTCTAGTCATAGGGGAAGGGGCTTCACATTCTACTTAACAACTGAGAAACTTAATTGTATTCTCATCAATACATAATACTCTCTCTCACCACACCCATATATATATACACACAAACAAATATAAAATTTACAGCATCAGGAATGAAAGTTATAATGACACCAGGATTTAGGGATATTTTTTCATAAACCACATCTTAAAACACAGGTCAGACAGTTCAGGAGAGATGTTATTTTTTTCTATATTAGATTTACATTGTAGATACATCTCTCTGTACTAGCTCAGGATCAAACCTGAACTAATAATTATTCCTAAAGTGCCAATTGAAGTAATATGAAACAAAAAACCACCGGTACTTCAAAAAAGCTGAACATAATTTAAATTATATACAAGTGGAAACCTGCAAAGAAGTGTTGTAGATTGTTGTCAGGCTATCCAAGAATGGCTACAAAGGTGAGAACAGTTACACCAGTGCAGCTGTGCTCAGGTAAGCTAAAATACTGCTCTTCTTGGAGTTCTGATGGTGAGCCTGCTGAGAATACCCTAGCAGGCATGCCCTCTGTAGTGACTATGAGTTCAAAAAGAAGACCCAAGAGAAATCATGAAGGGGCAATCTCAACCCCCCCCCCCCATTAGTCTCTCTATCCTCTTTCTTATAGGCCTCATCCTCTCCCCCACAACTCAGTTGTTGGGGATACCAGTGCTTTCAAGAGAGGCATTGACTGATTCCGCATGGGCCAAAAACAGCAGTGTGAACACAGTATGAAAATGGTGTAAAAGGGTTTATACACAGTATAAACGGTGTAAAAGGGTTTATACTGTCTTCACACCGTTCTCACGCCACTGTTTTTGGCCCATGCGGAATCAGCCAGAGAGAACTCTGCATGAGCACTTTGGGTACCTATCCTCCCTGATGGAGAACAGATTGGAAAGCAGCCTCCCTGTCTCTCCAAGGCAATATTTCTGGCCACAACAATGAGTCCTGCAGTTGGCACTTTGTGTGCCTACCCTTCTTACTTAGGGGGCTACTGTTACAAGGGAGCTTCCTGGAAATCTCAAAAAGGTAAATAAAATCTGGCACTGTAATTTTACACCATCATTTATTTTTCAGGTTTTTTATAAGAGTTTCAATTATACCCTGCCCTTCTCTCTTGTAAGGAGTCTCAAAGGGGCTTACAAACTCCTTCCTTTTCTTTTTCCACAAAGACTCCTTGTGAGGTAGTGGGGCTGAAAGAATCCTGAGAGAACTGTGACGAGCCCAAGGTCACCCAGCATGTGTAGGAGTGGGGAAACAAATCTAGTTCACCAGATAAGAGTTCATCACTCATGTGGAGCAGTGGAGAATCAAACCTGGTTCTCCAGAGAAGAAACCACTACACCATGCTGGTTCCATTTGAATCCATTTTTTTCTGCAGTAACATCTTTCTTTGATAGAAAAATCTACCAAATTTCACCATCTACCAGGACATACTGTGGCTATTTTAAAGGTTATTATTCTTCAAAAGAACTTCACAGGTAAGATCCAAACAATGAGTAATTAATTAGGAGGCATTTACAAAATCAAGGAAATGTTCCCTCTGGTATTTATATATGATTTGTTCCACTATCACATTTTATCTTTCAGTAGATTTTATATTTATCCTGCTCTGCTGTTGTTGGCTGGAAATGTTTCACATTTACTCTGGATGCAATGATTTCTCTTTTGTTTGGACCTTGTGTTACACCAGCCTTTCTTTGCAACATTCCACCCGCCCCACTTCTGCTGGGTAATTAGCCAAGTCTAATGCATGTGTACGCATCTATGTATCTGAAGAAATAAGATGTGACTCATGAAAGATTTTGCTGAAATAAATTTTGTTAGTCCTTAAGAAGTCAATGGTCTTTTGTGCTACTTTGCTACAACAGTGTAATGTAGCTACCACTCTAGAACAATTTCAAAGTATCCTGTCTGTGCAGATTTTTAGAACCATAAGGCAGGCAAGTTAGGAATTCGATATATGATTCTGTTGCTGTGAAAATTGCTGGAGATCAGAACCACAGTTTCTAAGACAGTTGGACAGTTTCAGTATGCATTATCCTACCAGTTATATGTTTGATGATATCCACTGTGGGTCAGGGTAGGTTTTTTATACTCTTTCCCTTCATACACTGTGATGCAGGGTGTGGCTTTTCTCAATTCCCTACCATAAGAACAACAATGGATTTCATTAAGAAAGCGGGATATGAATTAATGGATTTATGCCAATACTTTAAAAAGAAATGCAGACATTCAATGCTACTAATCTTACTAACGCCACTTATCCTATATTATCTGTTCAGACGCATATGGTACCCTTTCAAAACCATAAGCATTTTGTTGAAAAATACGGCATTTCTGATTTCAGTTAATAAATCACAACCTGTTATCCATTTCTCCGACCAGAACTGAATTCACTTTTTTTAAATCCTGAAGAACACACGCAGCTATGATGAAACACACCAAAATTAATTACAGTGAGTTTTATGCAAGGTTTTGTCTTACAACAAAGTCCAATCAATTCAGCATGCAAAAGGTAATCTTTAGAAAGTTATAGGCAAAAAAACAGAGACTCTGGAAAGGAATCTTTTAAACATGGAAATGAAACACCATAAATAACATTTATAGAGTGTACAGTTACATCAGCATGTTTATTATATTTTTCATTAGTAACACACATAAGGTTAATAATCTATTATAAACTAATTGTTTTCTAATCTGGGCTCCAAATTCTAAAATGCAATGGGGAAAATAGTAATTGATTATTCACCATCTTTCTATGACACTTTGTTATATTTTTGAGTGGTGAGACTCTTTCAGCTGCCATGAATAACATTTTGGGCTTTAGAAGAGATAAGACCCAAACTAAACAAGTTTCAACGATGCATAAAAGTGTCATCATTTAATGATAAAATGAGGAGGGATACAGCATTATGGCTAGCCTGTCCCTATTCAAGCAGAAACTCTGCCCATCCTACATGAGCTACATCCAATTTTGAACACTCAGTGTCCAAGTCCTCATTGAAACTTCAGAAGCATGCCTGCAATGTGCACTATTGAAACAGGGAAGGAGAGCTTTTGCAGTAACTCTGAAGAGATAAAGAAGGGATATTCTGATAATTCTGTCAGCTGTTAAGAAAGAAGTCCTACCCAACTGTATTAAAATGGGATTAGCATGAGAAAGGTTGATGTGCTGAATATGCATTATCGCTTATTTCTATGGTCATTGTGTTAGTTTTGTGTAGGTCACTGCTAGTAAGATTAAGGATGAGTTGATAAAATACTCTATGAGTGTGGCAGAAATTATAAACCAGAGTAGCTATAGAAAGCGATACGGTAAAAAAAAGAGAGAAGCATTAAGATATTTTTTCATATAGAGTATAGTGAGTTCCTCAAATAATATTAAAACCAAGAAAACAAAAGTATCACGATTTTTTGTGGGGGATTAATAAGGCAGAATATACAGATCTAAAGAAAGGATTTGCATGCATAGGATAGAACTGCACACACGGTAGGAGCTCTTTTTTCATCTCTCTCTAAAGTAGGCCTCACTGCCCAACAGAAAACCAGTTTTGCAGTTTAAAAAATCATATTGCCTGTTCAGCAATGAGAACGGCCACAGTGAAAAAATAAAGTTCTAGCTGCATACACGGTCTCCCATATCCTATCCAAACATTAACCAAAATTCAACTATATATTAAATTTAAACAATCATATTACTGTATTGTCGAAAGCTTATGAAGATGCCAGCCACAGATGCAGGCGAAACGTCAGGAGAGAATGCTGCTAGAACGGCCATACAGCCCGGAAACCACACAGCACCCAAATCATATTACTAACATTAAGCAAAAAAGGGTCATTATGAATAATTGCTTGCTATCTTCTATGCTCAGGGATAACAAACAAATGTTCAAGGCAATTCATGGGATGTTATAAATCCTAATAATAACAATCACAAAAGCAACAGTAGTGCTTCCAAACTCTCAATGATACAAATTTTTAGGTGAAGCCATAACCGTCTTGCATTTGTATCAACCATCACCTATAGGCTTTCTGCAAGAATTTAAAGGATTCTTATTCCTCCATGTTTTCTGTGATGCTCGAATAATTTTACATAGACAAGATCAGAACTCTTCCATGTTATAGCAGCACAGCTTAACTGTATGACAACTGTAGGATTAAATTATTTGTTTTACTGAATAACAACTGACTTTACTGGGATTTAAGCAGCCTGCGCAAGGATTGCAAAGATTACTGCCCTACCAATGTCGCACTAAGCACAGTTATGTCCTTCTAAGCCAATTGACTTAAACTGGCTTGGCAGGCTATAATTCTTTACACAGTAAAGCTCCAAAAACCAGTTTGAAATTTCTGAACTAAGGATACAATGCAGTTCCAACCTCAATCACTAGAAAGAGCTTTGTATACATTATTTAAGGTAGTTATTTCCAAATCTACTTTATTATTACACACTAACATTTCAAAACAGTTATATCTGACTAGGTAGCAGGATAAATGTAAATCACAAAGATATAGCTACTACACATCAAAGAAGCTTTAAAAATATTTGCAAACAAATCCTTTTGACCTAATCAATGTCTCCTTGCTAATCTAAGGCAAACATCTGTAGATTGCATTTGTTGTAAAATATGGAAAAGAAAGGAAATCCCTCAGCAAGTTTACTGATCCCAGCATTTACAGACTGAAATTTCAGTGCAGTTTACAAAACAGAACAGATGCAGATGCTGACAAAAAGGTAAGCAATTGTTGCATGGATTACTGCCAGACTCTGAGCTGATATATTAAACTCCAAGTGAAGCACATTTCCCCTATGGATTGCACTTACTGCCACTTCATTTCCTATGTGCACTGTTTCTCTATTGCTGTGCCTGGCAGTAAGCTATTTCCAGTTCTTTCGTGACCCCTGAGGCCTAGTGCTACCTCACACAACCATTAGAGAAGGGAATTGCATGTGTCTGACACAGCCTGAAACCAATTATTTGATATTTTCTTCAGAATGATGCCCAACTCTGTTGGGAATGAGCAATCATGAAATAATTTACTTCCTGATTTAATTTTTTCCTGCACAAATTAGTTGTAGTCTATGCTAGCTATACACAGCTGCCCATGACATATCTCTGTCTTATCAAAATTATACTTGAAATGATAAAGAAGAGATGGAGCTGAATATAATAGGTTGGGGAATCCTGCTTTAAACAGGCATTGACAAGTTTATCAGATATACTGATCACATGTACTCTCTGCTGATTGAAGATGACAGAATCATAAAGAACTGTCAGTGTGTCAGGGGAAGCCACGTAGATACAAACGATTATCAAAGTGTTTAACATTTTTTCTTTAAAAAAACACTGGTCTGCTTTTCATTTCCATTTAGTTTTGCTAAATATCGTTAAAGAAAAAAACCCACAAATTAAAACAATAATGCAATCATTCAGGACTTCACAGCTTAGGTTAACATTTAATCTCCTCCAGTATAACTTTTTAAAAATTAACACAGTTATGAAAAAAAATATTTTATCAGTCATTGGTGCTAGATATATGTGCATACATATTAATTACTGCTTCACCATGCCCACTCATAGGAATCTTTTGGAATGGAATGTCAATCTATATTAGCAAAGTAGACACAAATTCTGCATATTCCACAGTTAACAGCCATTGCTGAGCTACAGAAACCCATTCAAAGATTAAATAAATCTCTTAAAAGAGAAGCACCATTCAGCGCTCCGTAAGCTTGATACAACTCAATGGAAACATAACTGAGCAGTTCTTAGAATGTTGTCTAATTCCTCAAGCCTGAGGGTGCCATGGGTTTGCATTTCTCAAACAGCTGCCGCTCTGCCACAAGGCACAAACCTCTGAAGATATAGGCTATTTTGAATGCAGCTTGTAATATGGCATTGTGGTATGTTATTCAAAGAGAAAAGAATGTGTAAGAAATATGAATTATCAAGTCTTCCAGAAATGCTATATTATAATTCAGAAACCTTTATATTATAATTTAAAATGGAAATAAATGTAACAGAACACTTGTGATAAAGTAAATTAGTCAGGGAAGCAAAATATTACGTTAATACCAATTTAAATTTTATATTTTGGAGCAAACAGTGTAAACAGCATAATTTATTTGGCTACATTCTTTTTTAAAAGTGAAAACTTTCTGTGTACCTTTACACTGCAATCCACAATGAGGAGGGCCAACAGTGCTATGGAAATGGTGTGATCCCGGTGCAATGGCTCAAGCAGCATTAATGCCTGAACAGGACACAAATGCCAGCCCCAGGGAGGGGCACAAGAGTGCAACACAGGGGCATGGCACAGCAGTGGTGGCGATGTAGTGGTATGTGCCAGCATTGAAAAAGCCATGCCTGGGGGTGGGTGCAACATTAGTTGACTCCTTGATCCCTTTTAGGCTGAGAATGCCCACTTTTGAAGGCACAAACTTACTCCTCCCAAAAACTTGGTACATCCCAAGTATTAGAATCAGTGCAGACTTGCCTCCAAGATGCCAAAGTGCTCAGAATGCCACCTAGCCACCTAGCCAATGGTGACCCCCAGAAGCCAGACATGCCCCCTCTCCAGGAACTAATGGATAACTGTGTCATTTAAAAACACAAGCCAGAAGCTACCAAACTCCACAAGGTAGAACATGCAGCAGAGGATGTTGTCTATCAACTCCCTGCCAAAGAGACTTAGAGGCGGGCTGCACTCAGGGCAGGGAAAAGGGCACAGAGAGATTACCTTCCACAACAAGGCAAGGACTTGGTGCAAAAACCTAGGAGGGCAAAGACCACATTTGCTGATGGAAAAGTTAATTACAAAATACTGTTCACTTATCCTTGTCAGGATGCACATCTTTGAAATAACTATGTCAATTTAAGTGACTGAAATTTGATTCCTAATATGTTGTGGAACCTGTTTCAAAACTACACAGGTACTAGAACACCATCCTTTATCATTATACAATTGGTGGCAGAACTCTATTTCTGCTATACCAGGGCAATGCATACTCAAGTTAGTAAAGAGAAACCAAAAATAAAATCAGTTCCATTCCTGACTGACTGTCAAATAATAAAAAGGCACAGAAAAACTAATTGTATTCAATGTTAGGTTGCTATTTATTTTTCATTGTTCTTTATTATTTTATGTGCCTTGAGCACATAGAATAATATCGTATAACTGACCCGAGGGTGAGTTATCTACTTTGTTAGTATTGTCATTTACATCATGTGCAAGATTTTCCCTATTTCCCTTTAGTGTTTGTTCACTATAATGCAAATCTATCTGTAAATCAATGTTACTGTAATTATTTACGGAATTCCTAAATACTAAGTTCTTGTAAGTCACACAAATCACACACATGTTAACTCAAGTTTGTTAGTGAATGAGTGCTTGTGTCAGTGTGAATACAAAATTATGGTGATTTAAAGTACTATGATCCCAATATTTGCTTGTCATTAAGCACTCAAGCTTCCTTTGTCAATAATGAGCAAGAGACTGCTTAACTACAAAGGAGGGGTAATGGCCTCTCAGTCCAAGGGAGAAGATGATGGCACAGGAGTGCAAGGAAGCAGTCTTGCGGACAGCCCCGCCTCAAGATTGAGTGAAAACTTCTGTGGGAGGGAGTAGAAAAGAATGGATGGGAGTTCTAATGTGCGGTTGCCTAATCCAAGCACAGGTGTGCCCCAAAACAAGCATCTTTTTTACACTCTGTCATTGTGTCCATTGATCATGCTTGGTGTCCTTCAGGGTTTCATATGCAACCCTCTGAGCCTGATGTGTAATTCTGCCTGACTTTCTTGGAATGCCCAATGTCCACGTGTGCATGATCTGTAATGTTGCCTGCTTTCTTGGGTTGCTAAATGTCTGCCTCAGTCTAGTTTATAAAGAAGAGTTTTAACTAGCTATAACATCAGTTCTGGTTTCTCCAGCTGCCTGAAATTTGACATGGAGGATGTTTTATGTGAGATGTACAACCCTCAAGAATTTCATCCCAACTGGATGGAAAAATAATGCAATTACAGGTTGTACTTCCCAGAGAAATATGTTTTCCATTGAAACCAATGAAAAAATGCTTAACAAATAAATTTAATAATGATTTTTTAAAAAATTAAGATAAAAATGAAACTTGCCAAAATTACAGAGTGCTACTAATTGATATCTGGAAACTATAATGCAATGTATCCATTCTAGTGTAGATATATTTATAAATATTAAAAGTCTTGTTACCATGAATGGAGCTCTGCTTAACAAACAAAACTTTTCTGCATTGTCCTTCCTGCTTCTCCTGAAATGCTGCCCCAGGAACAAAAAGGGGCATAATGTACAGGTCTGTTGTGGGATGGGGGTCTAGTAAAATCCCCTCTACCACCAGAAATTCCCCAATATCAGCAAATAATGATAGCTGAATACAATCCATTATAATTAGCAAAATTACTTTAGACATTTCTAAACAGAAACATTTGAAATGAATCTACACTACTGTAATCTAACCCAACCCATAAGCAGAAGCAGAAGCAGAGGGCCATTGGATACCTATGTAAGAATTAATAGCCTTACATTCACAGGAATAGGCAGGTATGCTGCAGTACACTATGCACAGCCAACTGGGGCTCTGTCTAATGGAAGAGCTTAATGTTCCCCATAGGGCAGTGGTGGCGAACCTATGGCACTCCAGATGTTCATAGACTACAATTCCCATCAGCCCCTGCCGGCATGGCCAATTGGGTGTGACCTGCCACATATATAGAGTTGCATAAGAGAGAATCGATTACGTCACTTGTTAACAAAATTAACTTATAACACAACTCCTCCTAATAAGAAAGATACGAAAAAGGCAGCTAGGTTTTTTCCTACACTGGTAAATACTCCAACCATGGTTTGCCTGTCAATTTGGTGAGTCACAAATGATGTGGGATGTACATATGTGAAATGCTGTTGGGAACTTCTTCAGTTGTAATGCTCTATAATGTATTAATTTGTGACTCAATTATTACCAACTTTAATTTTAGCTTTACCACTTTGAGGAGTGATAAAATATTTGCCCTGCACAATTTCGTTTATATATCTTATATGATACTAGCGGGCCCGGCCATGCGTTGCTGTGGCAATTGTCCTTCTCATCACAGTCCGCAACCCACACAGATGTCCATGCAGGTCCAATGATCTCCAGCATAGTCTTTTGGGGTGGTCAAATGGAATTCAATGCACATCATTATATAGTGCTGTCTTGTTTTTTTAGTATAGGGTAACCCTTTCCATTCCACAGCAGAATTGTCCAGAGTGCGAATCCCGCTGTCCATGAGGCTGGTTGACACGCACAGTCCTGGCTTGGGTAAGGCAGAACTGGGGCAAGCAGGCTGTCCCAGTCAGGCAGCAGAGGCAGGGTGGTGAGGTGCTCAGATCGAAGCCAGCTCCCTGGGTTCTTAAAGGGCCATATGCAAAAGAAGCGGAGCCGGTAGTGTTGGTTTGCCCCTATCCCGCAGAATAAAAAGGCAAACTCCAGCTTGCTTTTAGTAAAAGAGAGCTGTGGCGAATATGGGTGAGGAAGTGGGTAAGTGGTGGTTGAATGTGAGGGAGGGCAGAGTGAGGTGTGTGAGGATGAGCTGGATGTGTATGAGAGTATGTCTGTTGTGTGGCAGCAGTGGGTGAGGCACAGAGAGTGAAAGTTACCTGCGTGTGTGGGGGGGAACCCCACCTGACGTCTCACATGGCAAAGTGTGTATGTGTTTCACTTCCACTCGTATTACCTATTACCTATTTACTGTTTTAACTGCTCATCTTTGGCCATCTGTGCGAACATTCTAAGGGTGACAGTTAAACACAGCCAGCTTAATGGCCTGGTGCGCCAGGAAAAAGACGTTTTACCTGGCTCAGGTATGGACTTTTGGCGATTTGAAGGTCCGATTACCTGCCCACAACAGGGAGGAACGTCATGTGAAAATTTGGGGGCGATCCGTCCAGCAGCTTCTGAGGGAGACCATCAGGGACAAACACATGTTTAGATTTTTATATATATAGATAAGAACTTTTTCTTAACAGGCTAGGAGACATTGAGTCTATTCACAATGATAAATATGCAAGTTTCTTTTTTAAAAAACTACTTATTATACAACAACAAAATACTTTAATAAATATGATATTTTAAAAACCTCAGTGTTAGTTTTAAAAATGTCCGATACACGTTCAACCGTTATGATTCAAGACAACATGTTCATATCTAGGCTACTGTGAGAAATAGCAATATATGCAAACCGAGCATGTGAATTGGGAGGGGCTGATATATCAAACCCACAAATTTAAATAAATGTTATTTTCTCACAGATAACTCAACTTGCACAAAATGTTATTTTAACTGGCTATTTCGTTAAAGAAACAGATTTCTTAACGCCAACCAAGCCTTATAATAATGAAGATATACAAAATGCACCACAATGTAATAGTATCTCAGCAAGGAGCACCTAATTAAGTTCTACTCTGGAGACAGCAGACGTGTTTTGAATACAGTCACAGAAAGTCATGTAACAATTTTCTTGTCAAACAATACTGTATGAGCCTTAAGAACCCTCTTCAGGAGACCTTGTAGAAGTCCTTCTTCTTTTCGCTTTCATAGCGCTCTATGGTTTCCTTTACACACTAATATATGTTCCTTAGAAAAACCAAGTTAATAATTCCCTCTCAACTTCTTTGTTCTATTTTTTTTATTAAAGAGAGTACTTGATATATAAATCTCAGACTGACCTCTGACCACTCAAGAGAAATCGGATTGAAGAGTAAATCACTTTCATCTCTTATACTTGGGAGGAGAATGCAATAATTAGGGGGCATGGTGAGTTAAATGTTCTTTTCACCCTTAGGAAGAACACCCAGGTGTGCAAAGGAAGCTTTGAGATGAAAATAATTAGTGTCCCCTAATTGGAAATATTCTTTACAAAAAATGAAAAAAATTAAAATTACCTTTTTCAACATGTATCTAAGAAATCAGATCACAGACAAGAAACTTCCTAGTTTTTGCACAACTCAACTATATAAAACATACAATATAAAAATAAAATTATATTCCTAAATATAGGTATTTCAATTACAAATGCTAAAATAGCTGTAATTGCTGGCTTTTCTCAGGTCACTATATTCAGAAATAATTAGATCCTAAATAAAATGTTTGAAATATAGCAGGGATCAATAATGGATTCCACTGTCATGCTTCACATTATGGGATTAATGAGCAATTTGAATCAACAGTAAGGAATTTGGGCATGCTACCAGCGTTGGAATTCTTTCAGCTCAATTGACATTTCAGTAACTTAGCTACTGTCGTCTTACCCCGCTATTATAAGATTAAAAGTAGCAATCTTAATGCTTTTGTAATCTTTTAAAAATGGCACAATCCCAGCAGAAATGCACTTATGGTCCTCTGGTATTATGCCCATGTAGCTGTGAAGAGAATATTTCTTTATTTAAAATTTATCCAAGTACTACACAGACTGTTTTGTTTTTTTTACAGTAGCACATATTTATTTCTGATATTGTGACAAATTCGTTACTAATATATTTCTTTATATTAAATCTGGTGGGCCAATCCAGCCAGATTTTAGACATCCCTAAAATAATTCCACTCTGTTCCACGTAACAAACTTTGGTGGCATCATAGAATTTTATCTTACAGGAAAATTTATCACAATGAGGCTTTCTTGGAGATCCTCAATTTTTTCCCTGATGAAATTTTATAAAATTAAAATGGAACGAAGAAGGAAAAATGTACAACTAGGTTAACATGATTATTAGTTTCCAATAGAAACTTCTTATAATTTCATTTGTATCCCATTATAATGTTATATGCTCAAATGAGATCTCTGAAAAAAAAATCAACGTATTTTAACAAATTTGCTTAGCTATATAATATTGGATGGAAAGTTCAGCCATTTATTTAGGAAAAATCATTCATAAAATTGCATTTTTATTCTTCTCTTTTTTTGTTACGAGAGGTGAAAATAACAGCATCAGCTTCATTGCTTTAGGTATCTGGTTCAGTTGTCAATGAATGTGACTGTGATGGAACTAAGTAGGATGTTATGCACTGTTAAATTTCCACTATCATGCCAGGTCTTAGTGCCATGATGCCAAATTAAAAAAATAATAAAATGTTTTATCATATGTGCCAATATTACAAGTTTTTGCAAGATATGTAAGGCTAGTTTTATTTTGGAATATAAAGTTTATAAACAGGTATCAGCATTCCAGGTGAGTTTCAAAGCTGAAGTTATTATCAGGGTTGTCAGTGAAATAAATTTATTTATAAAGAATCACCACTAACAAGGACTTTATGGAGCTTGAGTATATCCAGGTTCTCAAAATGGGTTAAGTAGTATGGCATACAGTATTTGGCACTATATATACTCATATTTTTTGTAGGACAGTATAACAGGATGCACGTTCCACTGATGGATAAAGTCTTATTTTTCACAAATATTTTTCCAGTATTTATCAGTGCAGGAATCAATCACTAACTTATGTTTTCAGTCTTTTTGGGATTATATACCACCTTTGTAGTAATTTAAAAGACTCATCTGTCATATTGGTACACAATCATTTCAAAGGCAACGAGGACCAAATGTAAGGTTATGTGGACCAAGGGGCGAGTTAAAAATTGAAAACCCTTTCTCAAGCCCCAACTTAAATTCTAGCTTAAGTAACAGATCTGAAACATGTGTAGAAGCTGTACTGTCACAAAGCAACAGCTGTCAAGCAGACATGGGTCTTTTTGCTACTTCAGCAATGACTAAAGGAGGAATCTTCAGAGAACTTACATAAGCCAGGTGACTGAGAAATACAACAACGTGTTGTTTTAAAACCATGTAACAGTTCCATTTGTGTTACTTGTGATCTGACCAACTACTTAGGTTTAGAGTAAAGAATGGTATTACAGCTATGTGATACTTTACTGGTAACTCAGCAGCCTCTAAGCCCTATAATAAAAAATTGATCAGAAGAACTGAAGGAAATAGGTAATGTAATTCACTTACTATGAATTGCCTTTCCCAGTGGTTCCAGAATGCAATTGGGAAAAGTGCCTCTTCCTGGACACAGGCAGGGTGGTAAGCTTTTTCTTGACTCCAGTAGGAGGGGCTTCTTCTCCACTACCCAAAAGGACTTGACAAAGCTTCTAACAAATCAACTCAGCACAATAAGCAACGTAACAGTCCCAGTATTCTACAGATGCCTGAGCGATTTATAAAGGAAATAAGCACACATAAAAAATAACAGGACATCCCTCCAGACTCAAATTGCCTAGAGCTGCAGCAAGTGAATTGGCCCACCCAAAAGAAACCAATTGGAGAACCTGTGAGAATCATTCGGCTGTTTTAATGACTGTAGCAACTGTTAACCAGAAAGGATAGGAAACTGCAACACCCTGGAACCACTGGGAAAGATAATTCACAGCAAGTGAATAAATTTTTCATTCTACAGTGGTTCCTAGAGTGTTGCAGTCTAGACCATTATGATATAGAAAAGCCTTCAACACTTGGGCAGAACCACCAAACTACAGATTGATACAATGATTAGGTTTCATATAAGAAACATGGATTTTGGGAAGACTGAGACAGACCCTTCCCAGAAGTATCTCACACAAGAGACTTAGGAAAAATAACATCTTTGATTATCTTTTGTCACATGCCCGGATGTCTGGCATCAATCCTTACTCAACAGTTAGGTGAGGAAATCCCTTATCTGAGCATCACATGGGTTCGAGTATCTCCGAACACCAAAGCCCTGAATGCCCAGTAGGTGCTATAAGAAAGTCAGAAGATATTTTACAGGATCAAGGTACAGATCAGTTAGTCTGACCTCTGTCCCAGGGAAGTCATTCTAAAGAAGTCAATTTGCTTTTTAAAGAAGTCATTTTAAAGGAGTCAATTTGCAAGCATGTGAAGGACAACTTGGTGATCTGAGGAAGTCAGCATGGATTTGGCCCCAACATGTACTGCCAGTCCAACCTCATTTCTTTCTTTGATCAAGTGATGCAAGTACTGGATCGTGAGAATGCTGTCAACATTATTTACCTGGATTTCAGTAAAGCTTTTGACAGGGTTCCCTGTGATGTTCTGAGGGGTGAACTGCAGGACTGTGGACTGGTCTCTAGGAATGTTAGGTGGATAGGGAACTGGTTAGAGAACTGCAATGAAAGAATAGACCCCAGTACTTTTCAATATTTTTATAAATAATCTGTATGAGAGCATGGAAGGACCAATTTACAGTTGATACCAAATTGGAAGGAACAGGCAACACCAAGGAAGATATTCTCTTCCATGAGATCTCAACAAACTGGAAAAGCAGATGGATGTGAACATGAAATTCAACTAGGATACACTTCTGGATAGTAGTGTGTGGGAACAAGACCTTGGAATATGGGAGGACTGCAGGCTAAATATGAGCAAAAAAGAATAACATGGTATTGGGGTGTATCAACAGAGACATAACCAAATCACAAGATCTCATAGTTGTACTGAATACTGCATAGGTTTGGTTGTACCCGGAGTACTTTGTGCAGTTCTGAAGACCTCGCTTCAAAAAGGATGTGGACAAAATGGAGTGGATACAGACGTGAACGACAAGGTGATCAAGGGCCTGGAGGGCTTGGTCTGGGACATGGGAATCTGGAAAATAATGAGGGAGACATGATTGCTATCTTTAAATATTTACAAAGACTGTCACTTAGAGGAAGACAAGGGGCTGTTCCTGTTGGCAGCAAAGAATAGGACACATAATAATGGATTTAAATTATGGGTAGAAAGGTACCAGCTGGACATTAAGGAAAAAAAATTACTGCAATAGTTCAGCAATAAAATCTGCTGCCTAGGGAGGAGGTGAGCTCCTCTTCATTGGCAGTCTCTAAGCTGTGGCTGACAAATACTTGTCAGGGATATTTTAGGGTGAACCTGCTGGGGCAGGGGGTTGGGCTAGATCTCATTTCGTTTACCAAGAGGGAGAGAGAATGCCTTACTCTAGGCAGAAGCTTGATCACCTCCCAATTTACCAGGGACAGATTTCATGGAAGGGGCTCTGGAAGATTTTCCAGTTGACGCAGCAAGAGCTAAGAACTGCTCATAGAGAGCTGCATTTATATGCAAAGCCCTCATACTCCTCGCTTGAGGAGTCAATAAGAAATAAGCCCTACAAGTAGAGGAATGTGGGCTTCTCCTAGACAAAGACAACACTGGGGTGCTGTGTGGTTTCCGGGCTGTATGGCCGTGTTCTAGCAGCATTCTCTCCTGACGTTTCACCTGCATCTGTGGCTGGCATCTTCAGAGGATCTTCCTCTGAAGATGCCAGCCACAGATGCAGGCAAAACTTCAGGAGAGAATGCTGCTAGAACACGGCCATACAGCCCGGAAACCACACAGCACCCCAGTGATTCTGGCCGTGAAAGCCTTCGACAATACAAAGACAACACTGCTTGTGGGCATTTTTTTTTTTTTTGCCATTTTGGAACCACAAGTTAAATATTTTTTTAAACAGTGCGGCACTCAGCTCCATTTTAGCTTAGAGACAGAGATAAAAGGCATGGAGAAGCAAGACCATATTCTCACACAGCGCCAAAAAGAGAACTGTGGAGAGCGTTTTCTCCACCCTCCTAGATCATGTGACCACTGAGGTGGGAAGATCCCCCTCTTTCCCAAAGGGAGGGGGAGAGAGAACTCTGGGGAGATTCTAGCAAGTTCTTCAGAAAAGCTGACTGATCTTTTTTTGCAGCTGGTCTGCACAGAAGACCAAGAATAGCAACAGGGACATCAAGTTCCAACTATCACCCCCTCTCAGGCTCAAGACATCTAGTCTCAGAAAGTTTGGATAAGGATAGTACATGGGCTCCTAAGACAAGAGATCTGGAAAAAAGGGATGAGTAAGAAAAAAAGCTTTGTTGTCGTAATATATCCTCAAACCAAATCCTCCTGGGATACTGGTGTGAGGGAACAAAGCTATGTTTGCATCTTGATCTATTACTGCTTACATTTCCTTCGGTATGAGTTTCACCATGGGGGGAAGGTTAGATCACCCCTTGTGACCATTCGCTGTGGAAGTGCCAATATCAGGAAGCTCTGTTTCAGAAAATCTAGGTGTAACTTCCATTCTGCTTGGCCAAGTTTATTACTGGTTTGCCAGTCTTTTGTTACAGTGGATGCTCCTGTCACAGGGTCTGACATGATGACTGCAGATATAGTTTCCTCATTCAGGATTTCCAGCGTTACTGAGTGTAGGAACTGCACCTGAATCCCCTCCTGTCAGTTGACATGGAACTTTAACATGATGATCTTATTAGCTAATTCCACTCCTCCTTTTGGAAGGAAGGCCACCCCAATTTCCTTCCAAAAGCTCATCCCAACTTTCAGTTTCAGCAGATCGCTTTGCATCCTGATTTCCAGCCTGGAACAGAGTCCCTGAGCTGGTTGCCCCTGGGGATGTGCTCTCTAATTGTCTAGACTGGAATCCATCATGGGGAGTCCTCTAAGTATCTCAGAGGGGAGGTGCACACACATGCCTGGTTGGCCAGTCCCACAATGTAGGTTCCTTGCACACAGCCGAGATAAGTCAGAGCGTGCAGTTGTCAGCTACCAGTCTGAATTTGAGAAAATGGAAAAAGTCTCTTGTGGTCTAATATGGATTCTGGCCCACAGACTCATACCTTGGCATGTCCCCACCAGAGTTGCTAAGTACATTATGTTTGTTGAGGCTGATGAAAAAAATGAAATGAAGTCTCTGTAACATCTTTTTATGCCATCCAGTCGATTGTGATACCTATGTCGGCCTCCCGGCATGAGGCAGAAGGGCTCTGGGCCGCCACATATAATTGAGGTTTTATCTGTATTAGATTTTAATGTATTTTTCTAAATTATGTGTTGGTTTTATTGTATTAGCTTTGTTGTTTTGCTGTAAACTGCCCTTCGGGGATGGGGCAGTGTACTAAAATTAATTAATTAATTAAATTTTTTATCTGACTTCCCAATCTGACATATTTCTTCAAGCCCCACTTTCACTTTTCATTTTGTCTATGGCAAGCAAGACCACTTTTGCCATGGTTTTAATTTTTGCTTGGCTGCCAGAGTGGGGAGACTTGCCGGTGGAGCAGCTTTGCCCCAGACATCTCTCCGCTCATAGCTAGCCTTCCTACACCCTCACACCACTCTGCAGATTATCTACCTCGCCCCTCTTCATGCTGTTGGCTCCTTCCTGCTTCCGTAAGTGCACTGACTGACAGACTGATCAAGAGATTGTCAGGTATAGTGGTGGCAGGAAGCGGGAGAACTACAACAGTTATTCAAAGGCTGGGATGCAACAGTCCACAACAGCTTTACAGTTCATGGGGGTGGGGAGGACACAGACAAAACAGAATGACTCCAGGATGTTTTTCTGTAGTCATCTGCACGCCCCCCCCACCCCCCACCCCCCCGATACACAAATGCCAAGATATGCAACTTTGGGTGAGAGAAAGGAAACAATTTATTATAATACTTTTTAAAAGAACTCTTTTTTACCCAGTGCATTTTCCTTATATAATGAGGCTGGAATCTGAAGCATAAGACTTGCATACAGGCAAAAGAGAAGATAAGGGCACCTTTTGCCAAGCAGAGTGAAAGCAAGAAGATGTTGAGGTGATTTTCAGTGGGAAAATGGCACAACAGTAATGAAGCAGCACTGTAGATATAACTAAATGTCTGAAGTGAATCAAACTATTTCAGTACACAGTTCTACCTTGAAACAGAAAGTCTAAAAGGGGTTGCTACTGATTTAGTTTCAATTGCTGTACCATTGGGGGTTGGGGAATCCTTTCTGATATAGGCACACTGTATGTAAAATATTGGATGGCTATATAGTTAAAGGTTTTTAAAGGTTCCGGATTTCAAGAAGGAGAATTATTGGAAATCTGAGCTCAAACCAGTCATTTCTGAGTGTGGTTGCATATCTTGAAGATGCCAGCCACAGATGCACGCAGAACATCAGGAGAAAATACTACTGGAACACAGCCATACAACCCGGAAAACCCACAACATCCTAGTAATTCTGGCCGTGAAAGCTTTTGACAATATGGGGAGAGAGTTGTCAGCAGGACACACTTGCATGCAGGTAGTGATAGGAAGAAGAGCTGGGTTTTACCCACTTTTTACCTTTTAGGTAGTCTCAAAGCAGCTTACAACCACCTTCTTTTCCCCTCTCCACAACAGACACCTTATGAGGTAGGTGGGGCTGAGAGAGTTCTGGGAGAACTGTGACTAACCCAAGGTCACCCAGCAGGCTTTAAGTGGAGGCAGAGGCGTACGGGAGGAAACTGAGCCCGGAAGCAACACCTGCTCCTGCCTCCCCGCTGACAGGAAGGCCAGCTCTCGGGCAGGAGTTGGGCCGTGGCTGCGGCTCACCAGCAGGCAGCTCAGGTGGGCGCCATGGCCACAAACCTGGTTCTCCAGTTTAGAGATTGCTGCTCTTTATCACTACACCATGCTGGAAGGGTATAAAATGCAGCTGAATTATGACTGTAGCATATTTTTAATATTTACATAGCACTAACAGTGTGCTTTATAAAGAAACAAGAGATTCTGTCTCAATGAATCTACAATCTAAATTCTGACGGACAGGTCAAAGGAAAACAAATATGGAGGTAAGGATAAAAGGAAAAGAATATGCACAGATGCATTCAAAACCTATGTGGTCAGTTGTAAGAGTGCCTGTTTTAATTATTTGTTCTCTTTTTCACTTTAATGATGCTATAGCCTACGTTAAACTGTAAGTTACACAGAATTAATATGAAGCTACATATCCTTAGTTTCCATGGGAGACAAAAGACCAAATATTTCGAACAGGATTAATTTAGGGGTAAGAACTAATTTAAGTCAAAGATTTCACAGAAAATCTACTTTAAGTAGAGACTGAGCTAGGGAAATAGCACAGTGTAGGTTTTCTTTAAAAGATTTCAAGCAAATTTACATATTTTGAAGTTTGTTTAACTCATATTTTTAATGTGTATATATATATATATATATAAAGGGATTTAAAATCTTTTAACCTTGGAAAAAGGAATACTGGCAAATTTCATGAAACTATTTTTAAAAAGAACCAATTAGATTAATTATCTTAATTCAACTAATACTAAATAGTATAAAATTAGTGATTAATTATTTTCCTATATATGTATTAGTCAAACATTGCATAAATTTCAGTCATTTATAGGCTAGGAGTTGCTTTTTACAATTCTTACTGTTCATTATTTGATTAACTGCTGAACAAAATGGAGATGCTATTGATTTATACAAATTAATTTATATAAAACTAACTAGAAAATTATTATGTTGCTGTTCTGTTTGCTGGGAAAGGAGGCCTAAGGAATTGTGAAAAATACAGGCACAGTTTTATTTATTAGGTCTGGAGTTTAGTGTGTGTGCGTGCGTGCGTGCGTGCGTGCGCTTTAATACAGAAAGATCAGTTACAATACCAAATATCACATTTCCCTAAGGGCACCCTTAGTAAATATAACCTACTTTTTTACCTCTGGGGGAAGAATGACAATTGAATGTCCTTAATTAAATTAACACAGTGTTTCAAAATGTGATGGTTTGGCAATTCCCAGGAGATATCAGCAGTTTGTATCCAAAGTTCAGGAAAAATACAATACTGTCACTCAGTTAAACATACCTGGAATAGGGGTAGGGTTGGGAGTTTTTTGGTTAACATTCTAGGTATCTTTGACCTTTCTAAGGCAAAATGAAGGCAAAATGTTTTAATTGCTTTGGCAATTAATGGAATGTTTTAGTTCCTGTAACACTGCTGAGGCAATACCAGATGGGTTGATTAAAGCATTTTTTCTAAGGGCTCTTCTTATTCTAAATCTATGTGCCCCCCCCCCCCGTCTCTCTAGATCAATGCCCACCCTGTATCACATTTACAGTTGTCAGCTCTGAGTTGGGAAATGCCTGGAGGTTTTGGAATAGAGCCTTAGGAGGTGAAGTTTGGGGAGGGGAAAGATTTCAATGGAATATAATTCCCTAGAGTCCACCTTCCAAAGCAGACATTTTCTCTAGGAGAACTGATCTCTTGTAATAACAGGAAGTTGCGAACCCTAATCACACCTGTTCCACAACTCAGCACTGAAAACAGAAGTTGGAAACAGCTTTCTTCAGCTCCGTACTATTTCAGATGCTTGACGTATTAACCCAGTAACCTTGTAAAAACATAATGTAATATCTCCTTTCTAAAAATATTCTGATTCTTCAAAAATCAAGCCTATGTGAAAAGCTCAAATATTCTGGGGGTGTTTTTTGGTCACACTGAAGGGTGACAGAGAGAGACCCTAGGAGCTGGCTCATATAAGCAGGTATGTCATAAAATTCTCCCCAGTCATCTTTAATTGGGAAAAGGCTTCAACCAATTCAGTCTCAGACTTCCATTTTCCCTCCAGGAGCCAACAAATCAGTATATGTGAAGAAAGAACTGTGGGTTGACTTGAATAGTCTTTGCTTAGCAATTGCTATAGTTCATATCTATTAATACATCTGAAAATAAGGTTGAAGCAGCAGATTTATGCTCAAGCTTTAGGTTTTTATGTAAAAAAAGTGAGAAATTATACGTTTGCAATTTTAGTTAACATCAATATCTGAATTGCAGCCAGTAATGGAATAATGAGTTGTCAAATGAATGCAAAATGAAAGAATAAGGCAAGGAATTATAGGAATGGAAGTAAAATAAAAAGTCACTAACCCCAGCCTTGGGCTACTTCTTTCTGTTTCTTTGAGCTGTTGCTTATCTTAGCACCATTTATTGTATCTTCTTTGAAATTAAACTCACACAGTTTTTCAAGGAGAATGGTAATTTCTTCTGCGATGGTATCCAAATAAGACCCATTAATAAACTTCAGTGTAGAAGAGGGATCAATCATTCCACCTAGTATATACAAATCTTCTTTTATCATTGTACACAAAGTAGGAATGGAACGTTCATAGCCACAAACCACTTTTTCTAAGTTTGTTTCTCCACTGCTTTCTAGTATGTATCTCTGCAGAAGATCACTAACCAACTTATTCTGCATGTTTTGATACTTGGCTATAACTTCTGACTCAGGATAAAGAAATAAAAGTTGTTGTAGGCACTGAGTTTTAAACTGCAATTGTTGTTGGGAAGTGCCAATTTTTGTTTCATGGGGACTTTGCAGTTGATTTACTAAGAAGCGCCGAAGATGTAATCTTACATCATCCCAAATACAATGAATATCCATTGCTGAATTATCTTCAATGCCATGAAGGGAAATACTGGATGTGAACTCAAAAGATGTCCCACTTGGGGTACAGGGAAATAAGACACCACACTGACTTGAGAGATCCAGAAGGAAGTGAAGAATAATTTCTTCTTGGTTTTGTTCATTCTTCAGTAAATTTTGCTAAGAAGAAGAAATAATAGTGTATGTTTAGATGCATTTCCTGAAGAAAATATCTCTCCCTAAAATAATACCAGTCATTTTTAAGTATTATGTACAGAACTTTTATTTTTAAATTTTATTTCTTCAACATTAATTTTTATCTTAAAAATATATTCTCTCTACAAATTAATAAAGCAAAGAAATGTCTTAATAACACTTGTATCATGTCAAGGGATTTATAGCTCTCTTTAAGTACCTCTTGAACTACAACTACCATTTAATAAAATTAAGTTCAAGACACAATTTATCATATAATTCATAATATTTATGAACCCTTAAATACATTTCTCCTTATGTTTATGATCTCAAATTCATGTTAAAAAGGTATAAAACTAGCATTATGTAAGCACAATGTATAAACTATAACAAAACCATAAGATTGCAAACACACACAAACAAAATCCAACAAATATACAATTAAAACATGCAGGCTGCCAGACACAAACAGTACTTTGATATACTGAATACACAAAACATTCTTGTAATGTAAAATCTGTTGATGGCTACAATAATTACTTTTTCCCATTGGCCAGCTTTGTCTTATCTATAGTACACAAAGCTGACTTAAGAATGAATATATTATTTTATTCTGGATAGCATAACTTTCTTGGACTAGAAGAAAAATGGGAATATGACTTGAAAAATTAAGTTATGAGTAATTCACACAACTTAAAGAACATACTTTCCTCATTTCTTTTGATCAGAATCTAGCCATTTTGAATTCAATCTGGACTCATTTACACATGCATAAATCACACTCAAATCATTTAGACATGGATATATAAATAGATGTGGCATTCCAATTTATATAGGCAAAAAAAATCTTCAAACAAACCTGAAGTGAAAAAATAGGAGCTGATAGATATATTATTTCACAAGCAATATGGCAAAATGAGCACCCAAGTTATGATTTGGTTATAAATACAGAATAGCTAACAGTACTTTCCATGATAGTGGCAGGTGGAAAGAAAAATCATGGTCACTGTGGAAACCTATGAAGGAACACTAGTCATCCTTTGCTAATAGATAATTTATTCTATGCTAACACCTATGTTAAGACAGGTATTTTACAGCTGGATTCAGTCATTATAGTGGGTCCAATAATCACTGAAGACTCCTCTGATGAAGAATCAGCCAATGGATTCAAGTCTGATCCACAGCTGGCGGCGGAAGTGTAGCAGGAAGAAGCAGCCCCATGGGATCAGAGTTTAATTCACAGGCAGGGACTAGTGCAGTGAACCCATAGCCCCGCCAGCTCCAAGCTGGCTGTGGAAAGCCAGTTGCGAATCTGCTCACCACCTGCATCATCAGATCCTCAGAAATTGCATAGAAGAATACACAGGTTCCTACAGGACAGGAGGAAAAGTGTTTGTGTGGCAGCCCAGCACCAACTGCAAAGATGTTGCTGGAACAGGTCTGAGGTAGCCAGCAGGTGCATAGAATTACAGGTGACTTGGGTAGTGCTGTGTTTGTAAGCAGCTGGAAATGGCATAGCTGCATGGAAGCAACACACTAATTACTACTGACCTTGTGGCTCTTGCTCTAGATCGTCTGTTCGATCTTGACCTTGAATCTCTCCACTTGTGCTTTCAGATTACCCTGGAATATACCACTGTGTGTTTGAGAACTTTTGGTGCTTGACCCTTGGAATTGGACTCTGACAACTTAAACCAGATTGTGTGTATGTGTGTATCAGGGAACATGACAGTCATACAAAGCACTTGTTTTATTTTATTTTTCTTCATTAGTACCCCACTTTTCTCCCCAATGGGAACCTAAAGTGGCTTAAAACACTGTTCTCCTCCCCCCCCGCCCACACACACACTTTCATTTCATCCTCACAACAGTCTGTGAGGTGGGTTAGGATGAGCAACAGTGATTGCCTCAAAGTCAGCCTTTAAGCGTCCATGGCAGAGTGAGGATTCAAACCTCAGCCTCTCAGCAGCCTCTAGTCTGCTACTCTAACCATTACACCATGGTGGCTTTTATCTGGCCTACACATTAATAATTTTTCCCCTAAATTCCTATAAGTATGTGTGCACATGTTTATGTTTGTATGGGCTGTGTGTGCATTCATATGCACACAAATACCTTAAATACTAGAACGCTATAAACTATAATAGTACATTAAATTCTGCATAGAGCCTAACATTTTGATAATGTGTGTGTACAAATGCACACATAAAAATCAACATACTCAAAGCATTTTTAAACACGTTCCACAATACACAGAGGATAAACTTTAAAAAGCTTGAAAATATAATGTTATAACTTTCCATAATAGTCAAACACCATTTTAATAAAAATAGAACAAAAGCTTAGAACAAACCAGACAATGAGCTTTACTCGCATGGAAGACAAATCCAAAATATGTTCCACAAGGTAGTTCCTGGTGCTGCTTTTGAAGCTTACACAGAAACATTTTCAATTACAAAAGTCTACCCAAACCTAAGCAGAGTTCAAAGTATTTTCAAATTGAAAATAAATCCCTAAAAATGGTCACCAGGAGGCTTGCTCACACCATCTTGGAGTTGGTACTCCTAAAAGAAGAGTCCCTGCAGTTGGCTTTGAAGCTTTGCAAGCTTAGTTTCACATTTCAAAGTCTGTTTGAACAGTGCCTATGTTAAGACAGGCTTTTGTATTTGAAAGTCAAGGTTTTAAAAAGCTTCAAACAGTGCTGCAGGTGCTTCTCATAAGAAGTATATCCAAAATGGTGGACACAAGTTCTTTTAGACCAGATCATATGTTTCCTATGAGTATCTTGTACTAAGAGCAATAATTTATAGAGGCACATAATCAAGCAAAAATCGCCCTGAACTGGATACATATATACACAGCAGCTTTTAAAAATATTTTAAATGCTTCCAAATAGAATTTAACATATGCAAAACTAAGGTTTTTTAAAATAAAATCTTATTATTTTCACGTTATGTTAGAGAATAATTACACTCATCCAAACTGGCTACTTTACACATTTAAACTTAATGTATCACAAAATAGAAAGTATTAATTCTTCTACAAGCATCAAGAATTCTGATCTTGTGATGCCTTTTTTTCCATTATAGTAAATTCAGAACAACTAAGAATTAAAAATAAATTCATTATTCAGCTATGCAACAATAACACCCAATACATTTATACTATATATTGTATACCATCTCCCTATAGCAGATGACAAAACCTTCAGTGGGCATGCACAAAGAAATTCTTTGGAGCCCAACTGTGTCCCACATGTCATCCCACATGAAAAGTTTTTCATCTTCTTCAAGTCACACAAATTTGGCAATTTTAGGTGCTATGGCATCTATAACCACGCCTGAAAGTCCATTCTGGAGCCAGTACTACAAATGCTTTACATCGTGTGCAAAGACCTGTCTTTTCTCAGATGCAAACATCAAGATGATCACTTGAGGCAGTAGAGAACTGCACATAAGGTTTAACTGACTGGAAATTTGATTTGGTATAGGACATAGCCACATGCTTTTTAATGGGATAAATAATCACAAGTACAGGCTACCCAATAGAACCCAAAATGTTTTGAACGGGAAAGGCTTAAACAACTGGTAACTCAAGAACGGCAATGCTGTCTACCATAACAAAATAAAACAGAAGTACAGTGGCATCTTGAAGATCAACAATATTTACTGTAAAGCTTTCATGAATCAGAGTTCACATCTTTAGTTAGTTTTTGGAAGGAAATTATTACAGATATATCTGTAATTAAATCACAGCATTCTTTTGTATTCCAAAACATATTTGCATCTTATTCCCTCCAACGCTGGAATGAATGTTAGTCTTTAAGGTGCCATTGTACTTCTGTTTTATTTTTGGAAACAATAGGAGATGAGGGCACCCCCTTCGGGTGTCCATAACTTTGGACCCCCTGAACCAAACCTCACCAAACCTGGGTGGTATCATCAGGAGAGCCCCACAAAAAATCCCTGAAATTTTGGTGCTGCTAGCCTAAAAAATGAGCCCCTGCAGGCCAAAAACCAGAACACTAAAAATACAAAAAAACACAAATGAGGGGGGCAGAGCTTCGGACATGTAATGGGGGGGTCTGAACCCAAGAATCTCCCCTTACCTACATCCTTGCTACAGGTTAGCTCTGCTAAAACAGCACATTAAAACAGCCTTCAGAGAACAGCCTACATACCATAAGCAGTAACTATAAGATAAAATAAAGATTTATTGTAGGAAAAGGAAATTGAAGGCAGAACACCCAGATAAATAGGTAAGCAGCTTCACTTGGCATCAGCTATTAACATTTGCCAATCCAACTCTTCAAGCTTTTCTGTTCCACTGCACAACCCTCGTTTAATCCAGATAAACAAGATATAGAGAACTCTAGATGAGCAAGTTCCTTTTCAATATACTGGCTCAAAGAACTGGAAAGAGTCAGATTGAAGTCAGCTCACCATAATTGGGAGGGATAGAGTGAGGGACAGCCAGAACCTGACAACTGCAGGCCAATATATGTTTGAAATTTGCATAAATCCAAATTGGGTCTCCGTATAGTAGCTGGGACGTGGATTCCACTTTAAATACTTGTAAGGGCAAGGAAATGTAATGCTCACCAATGGCAAAAAAAATAACCTCTGAATTCCAGCATCAATGAGGTGGTGGACCAAAAGTTCATAATCAACCATGTCAAATGCTGTGGTGAGATCTAATACCACAAACAGTGCTGACCTGCCTCGGTCTAGCTAGCTGGATCTGGAGCTCGTCTGTGATGGCAACCAGCACAGTGTCCATCCCATGATCTGACCTGAGTCCAACTAGAAGAAGTCCAAAAGTGATGAATCGTCCAGTAATACCTGCAGATGTTCCGCAACCGCCCACTCAACTACCTTACTCAAAAAAGATAGATTTGAGACTGGGTGTTGGCCAGGTTCATAGGATCTTATGATGGCTTCTTCAAGAGCGGGCATACCATTGCTTTTTTTAGCCTCCTTGAGAAGACTCTGCGTGATAGGAAACAGTTGATAAATTCCAACAGGGGTCCCTGTGGCACTTCATGGTCTCCCTACAACAAGCAACAAGCAATGCCCACTGATAAATGCTACACAAATGATTGTTAATAATGATTACCTTTAGCTGAGAGTTGTTACTAACTGCAGTGTTACCTTTTGAATACTACTAGAACGTCTTCTACAATAAAACATGGTACAAGGCACAATACAACAATTATTAATAAATACATTAGACTGCTGTCAGCATTCATATCAACAAACTCTCAAACCATCCAGATTACAATAACAAACAAGTCCAATGCATTTGAAAAGATTTTTCTTTCTATAAAAATAGAAGTATTTTTTACCAGAGCCTGAAGAAACTTGACCAATTCTCCAGGAGGTGTAGAACAAGGCTTTACTGAGCTGAAACTGCAGTTATTTAACCACTGGAGACAGTCAGTTGTATCCTGTAGCAGTTCATCAGAACAAATTTCATTTATTTCTGATTGTAACTCTTTAAGACACTGTTCCATGCTAAAGCAAAAACAAAATGAACATTTTCACTATGCAGAAATAAAACAGAATTCTACAGCAAGGTAATCATATGACATTATATAACAGTTTAATCTATCACTTTATTAACAAGAATTAATATTAACATGTCTTAACACAGCAAAGTCTGATCACCATTCTGTAGCCTAAGTATGACAGAAAGTGTCTGATTATTTCTCTTTTCCTCATTTACATATTTTTATATTGGAATATTCCCTCGTGCAAGTACTGTGTCTCAAAGGGTTCACCACTTTGTTATTTCCCTCTCGGCTGTTTCATGTCACAGTAGCAAAACCACATATCACAAAAAAGTCTCAGTTACCGTCACTCTTTTGTTCACCTGAAATCTTATTGAACTGTGCCTTCTATACTGCTCTGTTGAGATTAGCGGAGTTGAGGGATATGACAAATTTCTCAAGGAAACTGTTCAGCAGATAAACTTAACCTTTTTTCAGTACTCACAGAGGTGATAGTGATGTTGAGATCCTGAGCAACGGTCAGGTATGGAACCCCTGAACTGGGAGATAGGGCAGTTTTAGGGCAGATTTTGATAATCAGTTATTTGAGCTTTTATTATTTAGAAAATTCTTAAGTGCTGCCTTTCCAGAAGGGGAAAGGGGATGTGGCGGTTTAAAAATCGAAAAAATAAATAAATAAAATAAAATAAATAAAAATAATATCATAATATCATAAAAAGTGAAATTTTGACGCCCTCACGTTCCTTACCCTAGGGGGCTGCCATTTTTAGAAGGCTTCCCCCCTCCCCATTTTCTGTATGTACTCCTGAGTGTGGGCCTAGGATTGATAGAAGGAGCCTGAATTAAACCAATGTCAAAGGGCAGTGAGTCATGCTAAACCTCAAAGGAATGCAGGGCAGCTCCCTTATCAAGCATGCAAATACCCAATCTAAGAGGGACTCAATCTTCTTCCCGGATAATTTGGTCCTAACTAATTACCTGGATCTCCAATACAATAAGCAGTGGGCCAATTCCAGCAATTTCCTGTGTATCCATGACTGGACAGGAAGATTCCCCAATCATGACAAGTATTTGGTCATATCTAACTTCCATATCTCTCCAAGGAAACACCATAGACACTCTCCATGCAAAAGAAGAAAACTCCCCTCCACAATAAATAGAAAGGATTTCTTTTCAGGCTGGGCCATCTTCAAAAGATTGCCTTTTTATTACTCCCACATTCCAATACCAATACCCCATTCCCTTCTTAGTCTCAACAAAAAGGTATAAAAAGTTATCCCTCAGCCCCATATTTTATATCTGGTTTGGAACTCATCCTGTTAGCACATCCTCCTGATTGGCCTCTTGGTTTTCTGCTAGAAAATGTTGACAGAGAGAAATTTTTCTCTCTTTCTCACAATACTAGAACCAGGGGGCATTCATTGAAAATGCTGGGGGGAAGAATTAGGACTAATAAAAGGAAACACTTCTTCACGCAACGTGTGATTGGTGTTTGGAATATGCTGCCACAGGAGGTGGTGATGGCCACTAACCTGGATAGCTTTAAAAAGGGCTTGGACAGATTTATGGAGGAGAAGTCAATTTATGGCTACCAATCTTGATCCTCCTTGATCTCAGATTGCAAATGCCTTAGCAGACCAGGTGCTCAGGAGCAGCAGCAGCAGCAGCAGAAGGCCATTGCTTTCGCATCCCAAAGGCACCTGGTGGGCCACTGCGAGTAGCAGAATGCTGGACTAGATGGACTCTGGTCTGATCCAGCAGGCTAGTTCTTATGTTCTTATAACCCCCCTTCTCTCCAAAAACAGGCTCATATATCTCGTTTCACTTCATTTAGTTTTACTCCTCAATAGGTAGGCAGGGTTTTTAAGAGAAAGGGGGTTTTTGTGTGTGATTTATTACATTGCTTTTTTTCTTAAACAAAACCCCATCTTTTAAAGAATCTTTCTGAGCGTTGTTCATCATCATCTTCATCATCTTTCATCATATTTATTTATATGGTCCATAACCAGAGTAAAGCACTGATCTGAATATGAAACTTGGAATACATAGTCTAAGATTCTCTGTATAATAGAAGTACCAAAATACATGTGCTGTGCGCTAGTGAGAAGATATCTTTGCTTGTTACAGCTGTGACGTGTGTAGACCTTTTTGGGTAACAATTGCAGGTCTCTAGCAGGAAAACAAAACAAGACTCCAGTGGCACTGTAAAGTATGTCAAAATTTATACTTTGGCCTTTTACAGGTGAGCTGTGAAAAGGAACCACCAGGACCAGGTTTGGGCCATTAATTAATAATAACTGGTCCCACTTTCTCTAGAGAGTGCACATATTAAGATTATTTACTTGCCTGAGGGGAGAGACAGAAAATTTCCTGGACTCTACATGACAGAGAAAATGTCAACATCAGAGAAGACACAACAATGGCAATAGCAAAACAGTAAAAAAGGGGAGTGTGCTTCTCATTTTGTTTTTGCTGTCAATTCATAGCTGACTGATGGCAATTCCTGGTAGGGTTTTCAATGCAAGAGTCATTCAGAAGTAGCTTGCCATTGCCTGCCTCCAAATCCAACCCTGGTATTTCTTGGTGGTCTCCTATGCAAATACTGACCAAGACCGACCCTTATCTTCCAAGATCTGACAAGAGGGGGTTAGCCAGGTCAGGGTTGCTTCTCCATTATGCAGGGTTATACTGAATGAATATACCTGATTCACAAAAACTATTTCTAAATTCCTTTACATGGCAGTAAATTGCACTGAAATCCCATCATGTTTCCTTATATGCTGTCCTCAGATGTCATTTTCAAGAAGCATTAAGACAAAATGTAAACAAACCTAGCTTGTTGCCTTACTCCTTTTCCCTTTTCTTGTCATATAGCGAATCCAGGATAGAAACTAATGGCTGTTACTCCACAACGTTTGGATGCAAACATGCAGGTGAACCAGGGTTAACTTCTCCAAATGAACCAAGATTTATACCAGAGTTTAATCCAATTTGCTTTTTTATCCTTATCTCAAGGTAACCAGAGGAAAGATCCCCTGTGTTAGAAAGGAAGAATGAAGAAGGCGGAAATTGAACATGCAAGTCTAGCATGTGAGCCTGGCACAAGCCTGGTTAGTATATATTTTGGCTGAATTCCAGTTAAAAAAGAGCAACAGAGATTACCCCTTTGCCTGGGAGTTTTAAAAACACTTTGCAAAGCAGCTAGTTACTTTCATTACTATAAAATGTAGAGATAAGTTCAATCAATGTGACATTGTCAAGCAGGCATTATTACAAATGCAGTAGAATATGCATGACAACTTTATTGAAGTACGTGAAAAACTTCCATCTTCATCATAATTAACGTTTTTCTATGGACAAACTGAATGATTTAAACATTAATCAGCTAGTGATTTTATAAAACACTGTCGAACATTTGGCTTCTTGAATGCTAAGAAATTACTTTTGCCACCTATAAACAAGAATGAAAAGAAATGTAAACCCTGGCCTGTTGATAAAACTTCTTTTCTTTGCATTTTTAACAATTTCAGTAAAAGCTTTTAATTGGCTTTTCAGTAGCCCCTTTTTGTCCTGTTTCCTGCACAATAGCTTTGGATATAATCTCAGGGATATTAAAAAAACTATTTGTTATAAAAATAAAGTTGAAATAAAATGACAGACTGGAACAATTAAATTATTAATGTACTGAAGCTCTGGGAGAGAAGAAACGTCTCTGTGTTCCACTTCCCCTATATGCCATTATCTATTAAAAAAGGCAAATGCTCTGTTCAGCTGTGGGAGCGTTTAAATATCTGGCCTAATATACCCTGAAAAGTTATCTCCCTGCATCCAGGGCATCCCAGGATGGCACTCCATAAAGCACAAGAGGATGATACCTGGAGGAATTTTGCCCCCTTCCAATGAAGGAGCAGAAATGTTGCATGTTCATATCTGTATGTCAAGCTGAGCCAGTAAGGAAAAACTTAAAAAGTTACATGCAGTCTATTTGAAACAAAAATGTATACATTAAAAATATGTAATGTGTCATTAATATCAGCACTCTTCCTTTTCAGAGAAAGGTAGTCAACAGCAGTTTTTAAAATAGGCTAAGGGGCCAAAGAAATGATAGAAGCTTATAGAACTTTTCCTTCCATTGCCATAATGTTGAACTTAGGGGCATTTATTATTATTATTATTATTATTATTATTATTATTATTATTATTATTGTTGTTGTTGTTGTTGTTGTTGTTGTTGTTGTTGTTGTTGTTATTGTTATTGTTATTATTGTTATTATTGTTATTATTGTTATTATTGTTATTATTTATTTTTTCAATTTATATACCGCTCGATCCCCGGGGGGCTCCGGGCGGTGAACAACAGGAGCAATCATACAAATATAAATACATATTATTATCATTATTATTATTATTATTATTATTATTATTATTATTATTATTATTATTATTATTATTATTATTATTATTATACACATAACAACACAGCACAAGTGTCTGGAATTCATCTCTGAATATCGAGTCCTTCCCAAGGACCTAGGATATTAGAGGTATTTGCGTAGAATGTGTGCAGTTCCTAGAAGTGCTGCTTTCTGCAGCATGTGGACTGATGTTCTGTCCAAGTTTAGGCTTTCCAGATGTTTTTCAAGATTTCTTGGGATTCCTCCTAGAGCACCGACTACTAGTGGGATTACTGTTGTTCTTTTCTGCCACAATCGTTCAACTTCAATTTGTAGGTCCTTGTATTTTGTGATCTTTTCCAGCTCTTTGTCCTCTACCCTGCTGTCAACTGGCACAGCAACATCTATGATCCAAACATGTTTTTTTTCTCTATCACTGTTATGTCTGGGGTGTTGTGTGCCAGGTGTCTGTCTGTTTGTATTCTAAAGTCCCAGAGTATTTTTGCTTCTTCATTTTCTGTGGTCTTCTCTGGCTTGTGCTCGCATTCTCAGGTCTTGCTACAGGGCAGGCCGCACTTTTTGCAAAGGTTCCAGTGCACCATTGCTGCTAGCCTATTGTGACGCTCAAGATAGTCAGTTTGGGCTATTTTCTTACAACAGCAGATGATGTGCTCCACAGTTTCATCACCCTCTTTGCAGAAACGGCACTTTGGGTCATTGTAAGACTTTTCGATTCGTGTCTTTATTGCATTTGTCCGTAATGCTTGCTCCTGGGCAGCAAAAATCAGGCCTTCAGTTTCCTTCTTTAGAGTTCCCCTTCTGAGCCACTCCCATGTTTTCTTGCTGTCAACCTTCCCTTCAATGTTCCTAAAGTACTGCCCATGGAGTGGCTTGTTTAGCCACTGCTCCTTTCGTGTTTTAAACTGTTGGACTCTATACTCTTTTGATTCTTTGGCTTTCAGCATCTCAGCCTTGTGGACTTCTTTCAATGCTGGCTCTTGACTTTCTTGGATGTATTCTTTCAGGCCTCTTTTCTCTTCCTCTACTGATTGCTTGATGTGCAGCAGTCCTCTTCCTCCTTCTGACCTTGCTAGGTAGAGTCTGTCTACATCACTTCTTGGATGCAGTGCTCGATTGATGGTCATAATTTTCCTTGTTTTTCTGTCCAGGATGTCCAATTCAGCTTGTGTCCAGTTAATTATGCCAGCAGTGTAGCGTACATCATCATCATCATCATCATCATCATCATCATCATCATCATCATTATTATTATTATTATTATTATTATTATTATTATTATTATTATTATTATTATTATTGCTGTTGTTGTTGTTGTTGTTTGTTTGTTTGTTTGATTGATTGATTGATTTAATATACTGCCCTATCCCCAAAGGGCTCAGGGCAGTGTACAATATAAAACATCATATATAAATATAATTTTAAAACAGCAGTTGTGTCCTAAAACAGCATCCCACGAAACCCTTACATAACCCTCCCGAGAAAAGATAGTGGGTCCCGATGATGTTAGGGACCCATGTGGAGCAGAGGGAAGGGAACTGGGGCACCCTCAGCAGCTGGTCTCTCCAAAGGCCCGGTGGAACAACTCAGTCTTATAGGTCCTGCGGAATTCCCCAAGGTCCCGCAGGGCCCGGACAGCTGGAGGGAGAGTGTTCCACCAGGCCGGCGCCAGAGCCATAAAGGCCCTGGCCCGAGTGGAGGCCAGCCGCGTCATAGAGGGGCCAGGGACCTCCAGTAAATTGGCCTCTGCTGAACGCAGATATAATCAATCTGACAGGCAGTATTCACATGACATGTAATTTAGATGGTTATAAATATTGTAAATCCAAAGAAACTAAAAACAGCATTTTAAAACTAATTTAGTTTATAAATAGTTTAAAATCACCAATGAAATCCAATATGTGAACAGAATCATCATCAACTCCTCCTCCTCCAAAAAATCAACCGGTAAACCAAATCAGTTCCTAATAAACAGGACAGGGTGAAGGGAAAAAAGAGGCAAATAATCATTTCAAACCATTACTAATAAGAAAACATCTAGGTAAGCCCTGCAAGTAGTAACAGTTCTACAATCAAGATGTCACAATGATTCCAATTGACATTCACTAGGTCTCTAATGGTTCATGGAAAGAGTCACACAGGATCAGGTTATTGTTCAAATATCCGGCCTTAGGCTGTGTGGGGCTTTAAAGATAACAACAGGACTTTGGACTGGTACCAGAAGCCAAAAGTGTTTCTCTCAAAACTGTTAAGATGTATTCCCTATATTAAACACATCCACAGTCTAATGTATTTTGTACTGGTTGGAGTTTTCAACGTTTTCAAAGGCATTCCCATATAGAGTGCGGTACGGTAATCTGGACATTGTCACAGCAGCCTTCTGATGAATCAAGACCACAGGGTGGTCCAGAAGAAAGGACAGGAAGTCAAAGGAGGCAGCCACCTCCAACGGTCAGGTGGCGCATGTGTTTGTATGGACGCGTGACATAGAATGAATGGGGGTAATATGGTGGGGAGAGAGAGGGTGAGAGGAAGTGTGCATAGCTGCACAGAAGAAGAAGAAGAAAGAAGAAGAAGAAGAAGAAGAAGAAGAAGAAGAAGAAGAAGAAGAAGAAGAAGAAGAAGAAGAAGAAGAAGAAGAAGAAGAAGAAGAAGAAGAAGAAGAAGAAGAAGAAGAAGAAGGAGGAGGAGGAGGAGGAGGAGGAGGAGGAGGAGGAGGAGGAGGAGGAGGAGGAGGAGGAGGAGGAGTTTGGATTTATATCCCCCCTTTCTCTCCTGCAGGAGACTCAAAGGGGCTTACAATCTCCTTGCCCTTCCCCCCTCACTACAAACACCCTGTGAGGTAGGTGGGGCTGAGAGAGCTCCGAGAAGCTGTGACTAGCCCAAGGTCACCCAGCTGGTGTGTGTGGGAGTGTACAGGCTAATCTGAATTCCCCAGATAAGCCTCCACAGCTCAGGTGGCAGAGCTGGGAATCAAACCTGGTTTGTACACATATTTTTTCAATTCTATATTACATCCTTCTGCCTTTACTACAGCCAATAAGGTGGCTAATAAAAACATAATCAATAAAATCCCATTTTAAATTATTTTAAAACCACCAAAACCCATCATCATTAAAACAATTAAAACCGGAGCTCAAATACACAAAACAAAAACAGCAATTAATATTGGCAGAAAAAATAGATCACCAAGGGAATGTCAAACAAAGTTAAAAGTTTTCACCTACTGGTTAAAAACAGCAACAGAAATAGACAGACTAATCGCTCTGGGGACAGAGTTCCAGAGCAACTGGTTGTCAAAAGCCACAGATCGGGTCTTTGAGTTGTAGCAGTCTCACTTGAGAGACCAGGGCCTGCAAAAAGGACCTGTTCTATCAGGCATTTGGCCAGCCAGGCTGAATGTAGTTCAATCGTCCCGGCTTCCGGTGGGCTTAGGGGGGAGGAAAGGGAGCGTTTTTATCATCATCTGATTTTATTTCTTGTTGTATTAGCATTAATATTGTTGTTGGTTTTAATATTATATTATCAACTGTTATTATTGTATCTATGGAGTTGTACGCTGCCCAGAGCCCTCTGGGGGAGGGCAACTAATAAATCCAAAGTAAGTAAGTAAGTAAGTAAGTAAGTAAGTAAGTAAGTAAGTAAGTAAGTAAGTAAGTAAGTAAATAAATAAATAAATAAATAATAGTGAAAACATTACATCCATTATTAAACATACCCAATCACAGACCAGTATACCTCCAAAAAAATGGTCCACTTTCTCATGATACATTTTCAGTTCTGGACAGGATCCCAAATTGTTTATTAACAAGATAGTGTTTTTTAAACACACCCACCCAAATAAATAACTGCTATTTTTGTGATAACAAACTCCAAAATACAAACTATATGTGCATTGGGTTTATGCCCCCTGAAAAGCCACTTATAGAGGTCAAGGGAAAAAGAGGCATGCAATGAAGAACAAGGGATAAAGCTAGAAGGGGGAATCAGATCCCACACACACACCCCCACACACCCCCCACATGAAGAGCACCTTCTCATATTCACGGTTTTTGAATCCTGACCTATAATACAATGCATGCTCTTATCAATTATAAAGTATGATTAATAATTTTTAGTATCTCTAATAAAAAATTCTGATTCTGGTAAACTTTCAAAGTTTTATAAATTCATTATGAGTATGATTTGAGAGCATGACTATAAGCCATTCTAAAGTATGTGAAATCATCTTTAAATTGAACCATACGTGGGTGGCCTATAAAACACACTATATACAAACATCTTTTCAAGAAAACGTTAAGCATGAATGAATTTGAAATAGTGGCCCTGAAACAAATATCTTCATGGCTATCAAAGAGCCTTTTCATGAATGCAAGGTGTTCTATGGAAACAATATCTTATGGTCTATGCTCAGTTTCCTGATGGAATAACTCATTCTGCAAACACTAGTTCTAAACATAACAGAATGAGATGTATCTTCAGAATTTGTGTAAGCTTTTCTTAGGGGTCTGAAACCTGATGCACTACCCACATAGTTTAGCTTCAATGGCATTTCTCAAAGACTTCTATTGTAGTTCCTGATGTGTCTCCCGTAAACAAATTTAATAGCTTTGTGAACTAGAATGGCTCAACTGCTAGTCTACCCACCTCCAGTTCCATTAAAGACTGGATTTCAGGCTAATCTAGATGATACCAGGTGACTACACACTACTACAAAAAGTCACTGGGCACGTTATTTCAGTAATTTGTCCTAACACTTCTACAAATATTAGGAGTGTGATTTTCAGGAGACCTTCATAGTTAAAACAAACATTTTTCTGACTCAAACATTTTTTAATGTATTAGATTTAAATGTTGCTCATTACAGTAAATCAGTAACAATCAATCCTAGGCAGAGTTACACCAATTGAAGTAAATAAGTTTGGACTGGTTTAATTCTGCATCAGACTGAATTGTTAATATTTGTTGTGTTTATTGAGGAACTTTTTTTGCCGTCAAGTCACAGCTGACTTATGATGACTCCAAGGGTTTTTGAAGCAAGAAACGTTCAGAGATGGCTTGCCACTGCCTGCCTCCACATTATGCCCCTATATTCCTTAGAAGTTTCCCATCCAAATGCTTCCCAGAGTCAGGACTGAGAGTGAGTGACTTGCCCAAGGTTACCCGGCATGGCACGAGTGGAGATTTGAACCTGGGTTTCCTAGATCCACTACACCACGCTGGCCTTTAGCAGTTGATAAATCAGCATATAGTGGTTTTCTGTATGCATACCCCAGGCACAAAAAAATTCAGCTGCTAAACTTTGACTATGTTAAGCAACAAAATCTCCCATAAAAAAAGCTAACAGGCTTCATTTGTTCCCTCATGAAGGAGACCAGCACAAGAAACTGTGTTGACAGGTCAGTAACCAGCATTATTGAATCAGAGAAACAAAAAACATTTGTTTAATGAAAGCATCTGAAGTACCCCCATGCATGTACATATACGGACAGCATACAAATAAAAATACTTTACCTAGAAGCATTTTTCTTTATTTTCTCATCAATGTCTCCAAGTATCTGATGAAATTCCAAGTCTTCAGGAAGTATGTTTAATAAGCAATCCAAGTTGGAAGATTCAACAGTATATTCACCTCCCCACTCCATTTCTAGATGATGAACTAGATTTAAAAAAAACAAAAACAGAAATAGGAGCATTACCAGCAGTTACAATTCTTTATACACTGCATACAAACCAATTCTCTGTTGCAGAACCCATCTTGCAGAATAGTCTGCCCAAGATGGTCAGGAAGACTTACACACTTCTATCACTGTATAAACTATGTCAAGCAGAATTGCTCAGGAGAACATTTTTATACAAATAATAGGGTTTTAGTACTGCTTACTGCTTTGGCTTGATAATTAAATGAAGTAAACAAATATATAATAAGAGAAGACCATCACTAAGAAAGTCCTGTCTTTGGTAACTATCCATCTCACATGTGAAGGTAGGGCATACGGAGCAGGATTTGCAAAAAAGAATCTGAACTGGAGGATTGAACAGTACTAGAGCAGACATTCAAGTACCTCCAGCTTTAAGCCATTTTGGGCTTTAAGGTAAGAACCAGCACTTTAAATTTTCTTTTCAAGGAACATTGATAGTTAAGCATGTCAACAAAAATGGATAAAAGCCACTATGTACCAACCAACGGCTAGGATCCAGAAGAACCTCCAATGCTGGTTCAGGAAGAATGCAATCCCCACTCCTCAGTTGTCAAATATCCTTGTTATTTACCAGAAGCACCGCTTTCCCAAATATTAAAATAGCGTTTAAAATACATATCAATATACATAACTAGCGGGCCCAGCCACACTTCACTGTGGCTTTAGATGGGGGGGTGGAACGGAGGAAGAAGGGGAGAGCCGTACCAGCTGTTTTCTGCGGCTTGGCTGGGAACGTGCCTCCCTGGGTCCCGCAGTAGGGGGTTTCTCGGCGTGAATGTGCATGCTGCGGCAAAGGTGGGCAAGCCATGCCCCCCCGAACGGCGGGCTCTCATTGGCCCAGCAGAGGTCTGGGGAAATTGGCAGTTTACAGGGCTCGGGTGTGACCTGGGACCCCTGCGAAGGGTGCATTACCTGCTCGCCACGGGAAGGGACGTCGCCTGAAAATTTGGGGGCAATCCGTCCAGCCACTTCGGCGTTAGGGCGTGACTAACAAAATCACGGTTAGCTTTTTAGAGATAGATAGATAGATAGATAGATAGATAGATAGATAGATAGATAGATAGATAGATAGATAGATAGATAGATAGATAGATAGATAGATAGATAGATAGATAGATAGATAGATAGATAGATAGATAGATAGATAGATAGATAGATAGATAGATAGATAGATAGATAGATAGATAGATAGATAGATAGATAGATAGATAGATAGATAGATAGATAGATAGATAGATAGATAGATAGATAGATAGATAGATAGATAGATAGATAGATAGATAGAGGTTATATATATCCTAGGAGATATATATATATACATATAATATTTAAAATAATAAAAAATAAGACATACACAACCACAGAGGGAGGCCAATAAGATTTACCAAGGATACATCAAATTAAAAAAAATTCATCCACTATCAGAAGATAGTGAAAGGAGAGACATGTCATTAAATATTGCTAATTTTTTTAAAAAAGAAAAACATGTGTGCCTGATCACCAGGATAAACAAAGTTTATTTATCTACTTTTTACATGGAAATAGACCTCGGATGAGCTGCAAACACAGGAAACTTCTAGGGACAGTCTTAAAATGGCCATGGCAGCACATAGCCTACTAAAGCTGACTCAAAATGGTAGGCGCTACTATAGAACAGGCAAGTCTTGCTGAAAGTCGTCCGATGCATTATAAATGCTGTTTTATCAAAGGTCCATGTTAATAGTGCACAAAAAGATGTTTTTGACAAAGGCTGCACTTAGCTTTACAAATAGTTTCTATTAGAGAATTGGAGTTTGGAGGGGGAAGAAGAGAACTAGGTTGGCACTAGGACCACAGTGGAGCATTCCACTAAAAAGAAGGTCCAGGAAGAAGTGGTGGATCAAATCAGAAATCTCCTGAGATCTTTTGGTGAGACAGAGGGCTTTAACGGTCAATACTGGCATCTCAAAGTTGACCCAGAAGCAAACTGGGAGTCAGTGTAGATCAGGGGTAGGGAACCTGCAGCTCTCCAGATGTTCAGGAACTACAATTCCCATCAGCCTCTGTCAGCATGGCCAATTGGCCATGCTGGTAGGGGCTGATGGGAATTGTAGTTCCTGAACATCTGGAGAGCCGCAGGTTCCCTACCCCTGGTGTAGATGGAACAATATTGGAGTGATATGGTCCCTATGACTCATTCCAGTCAACATTTTGACCACAACATTCTGTACCAACTGCAACTTGCAGACACTGTTCAAGGGCAACCCTAAATAAAGCACATTGCATTGGTCTAATCTAAATGCTATCAGGGCAAGCTCATGAAAGGTGCCCCTAGCCACTGCTATCATCTTTTTATTCAAACGGAGGTCCAATTCCTATAGCATATAGGCTACAAAACATTTGCCTGAACATACAAGTTTTCACGTTTGTATGCTTTGTACTCAATCTCTGTCTGGCTTTTTACTCAAGTTTTTTTAAAAGAAAAACCATGTGATCCATGAGTTTTCATTTAATGCACTAATTCTTGTTGTTATAAAATAATCTAAAAGCAGGACTTTAATCAAGGTTGTTTATTGAGCCTTCAGTAATTACAAAGGTACAAAATGTAAGTGGACCTACCTACCCCAATGCAGTCTACATGACTTTCTGTCTTGCTATAATTGAGCAGCATGTTCCCAACAACAAGCCAGAAAAAGCTCTGGGAGATTTAGTCCAGAGGGTACCAATTCTCAGTACTGAGGGGCTGACAGGACTACAAATTCCAGATTCCTCAGTCAGCAGCACTTCTTAAAGCTCTGGGGTCCTTGCATGGCTGTCCTATTCCTTACCTGAGTCAACTCTCCAGTAGGGGTCCTCACACAGCTGTCCTATTCCTTGCCTGAGTCAACTGTCAGGTAAGTCAACAGTGAGCCTGGAGCCAGGTCACCCCACGTCAGGCCGTTTGGGGAGAGGGGGAAGGCCTCGCCACACCCCAAATGGCTTCAACTGAGGCAGTGAGAGCAGGGCTGTAGGAAGAGAGGCCTCACCACATCCCCAGAGAACTCCAGGCAAGCTATTAAGAATTGGGCTGGTTGGGGGAGAGAAAGAGAGAGCTGAAGTAGGGGCAGAAAGAGAATGAGTACTGGGGAGAGGAACAGAGAAAGAGAGAACTAAGGTAGGTGGCCAGAAAGAGAGAAGAACAGCTGGGGTAGAGTGGCAGAAACACAGAGAATAGAAAGTTGGGGTAGAAAGAGAGAGGGGGTAGAGGGGAGCAAAAGGGAGTTGTGGTAGTGGGCCAGAAAGACAGAGCAGAAAGTTAAAAACAGAGCTGGGGTAGTGGGCCAGAAAGAGAGAACTGGAGTAGAAGGGCAAAAACAGGGACGATTAAGAGAAGGGAGGGCAGGATGGAGAGCATGAAGCAGAGAAGAAAAGAGAGAACAGAAGAAAAAAGTGGGGTAATGACCTCTCACCCACTTGTGGGTTCCCACTCGGTAGAGAACATTTTTTTCACACAACGAGCTCTCCACCTTCACAGGCACCCAGCTGCCTCCCCCGCATCCCTCTGCAAAGCCAAGATCCAACTTTGTAAACGGTGGAGGGGAACTGTGAAGATGGGAAAAATTTCTCCATCTTCACAGGCACCCTGCTTCCCTTCCTTTGCAAACTGGGATGTTGGTGGGGATGGGAGAAGGCCATTGCTTTCACCTCCTGCATGTGAGCTCCCAAAGGCACCTGGTGGGCCACTGCGAGTAGCAGAGTGCTGCACTAGATGGACTCTGGTCTGATCCATCAGGCTTGTTCTTATGTTCTTATGGGAGGCAATTTCAGTGTTTGTACTGAGTGCTATTTCCTGTAGATATGTCCCTCTCTTGCCCTGGAGAATTAGCTTTCTGGAGTTTGTTGTATTTTTTGCACAATGGGATTTATGATTAGTTTTACATATTTCTCAAGTGAAAATAAATCATTTTGTAAACATGACAGTTAGGTTTTCGTGCATGCAATTCACCAGATAAGAGTCCACCATTCATGTGGAGGAGAGGGGAATCCAACGCAGTTCTTCAGATTACAGTCCGCAGCTCTTAAACACTACACCACTACCTTCACAGAAAGATATAATTAAGCATTCATTAACTCATTCATCTTAACCATCTAACTGGTTTAATGATGAATTAATATTCATTTCCGTGTTCTCTATAATGAGAATTATTACGCTCTTCTTATAATGTACCACCATAGGGTGCTACCATCTCTATGTATGTATGAAACAACTTTTGGGCTTCCATTCTGAATTGCTAAAAATAGCTTGGCAAAACAGACAAATAGGGAAAACAAGAGTAAAATTTACATGTATATTTCACCTAGAATGGAATACTTCTGCTGCTTCCTTTACAGGTTTTTTGTATTTTCCAGTCCTCTACCAAATCTGCCGATTTACACCACTGTACCTTCCTCCAGCCTGACACTGTGACACCTTTCAGCCTCTCCTTTTCTGCCCTGGCTTCCAATGAGTGCGGCTTCTCTTCCAGAGGTGTGCCCACTCTATTCAGGCCTCCCACTGGACATTCTTCCTCTTTTCAGCCAGAGAGCTGAGGAGTCAAGTCCAGTCCACCCACTGATAGTGTTGCACCACTTCCAGACAAGCCATGATTATATGTAGACAGGCTGGTCAGAGTGCCAGGCCACTACCCGGATGCACAGGGCAACCTTTTAACTCACAATAGGAAACAGAGGGCTTTTTAGTGGCATCAATCCTAAGTACTGACAACTTAGGGAGAGGTGCCTCCCAAGTCCTGAGGGCAGAATTGGCAGAAATTGGTGCAATTTTATATATAAGTACCTGTTCCTTTTTTAAAAAACAAAAAACCACACTGGATAAATATGTATTCCCTCACATTTATGGTAAAGTGTTCTGAGTATCAAAGTTAACATCTCAGAAGCTAAACACAATATGTGAATGAATATAAAAAGCAAGAATCAAGTAGACAGGCTTAAACTCCCATCTGATGGCAGATGCTGATACCAATCTGTAGTTCCATACCTTCCCCTGCTATCATGAAAGCTACAACATTTTGTTAGTACAAAATTATGTTTCATGGACATTCATTAAGCAGCACAATTAACTGTGTTTTTTCTTCTTCTCAGACAATTGAGAGCCATAACACACACATAAAAATTCAGACAGCTCTTTTACTCTATATCCCCCTCCAAAGATGAAAAATAATTGATAACATAAAGTACACTGGAAGTGAAGTACTGTAAAATGTTCCTTTGTACAGAGAATTGTAGTATCTCAGAGGGGGCAGTAGAGCTGGCAAGGCTAGATACATACGTTCCTGTTTCTTTCCTCTTGTCTGCTTTGCAGGTGTCTCTCTGGATATATTTTTGGGGGGTTCTTCCTTTAAGCTAACTCTATCGCTTCCTGTTTCTCTTTCCACCTACTAGGAAGGGAAGACATGCTCTCTGTACTCTCCATCCTAGCTCACATAGTTATACTAATGCCTATTTTTCTGTTTAAAAGTATGAATTTCCTTTACACAAATACATCTACTTCTTTCCTGAAGTAACAAGCCTTGTATGGACTTTCTGCCTTTCTGCAGCACAAATGAAACTTTAAACTAATGAAGTAATGGCAGTTATTTACTTTGTCCTAGCTGCTCTTGTTGTCGTTCCTGCTTTCAACAGATTTGAGAAAGCTGATGCTGCCAGTCACAGCAGTTTCTCAGAATCAGTGACAACAAAGAAGTCAAACATCTATGATTGCTCATAAACTCATTCTGAATCAACCTTAAGGAAAGAACTTGTACTGGTATTCCAGTGAAATGAATCCTGATTTCCCCACCCCTTCCCCACACACATAATTTTCCAGAAAGTTCCGATTCAAAAGATAACTTGCCAGCATCCCAAGGGTTTCTGTTAGTGTCTTCCCCAGTCTGTCATTATTATTGTCAGAGGACTCCGTGGAAGAGGGAGACTATACAAGAGGGAAAAGCAACGTACTCGTTGTATTAAGACAATGATAATATCAAAAAACTGTACACCACAATTACAAAGGTTGTTTCAGGTTTTCAGGAGAATTACAAAGGCACTTCTCAAAAGTGATGTATTTGGTTGGTATTACAGAGAATTCTTTAGAAATGTGAATTTCAGATAGACTTCTGCAATAAGCATATCACAGGAAATATTCAAAAGAACTGTAGTTCCTACATCTACTCCAAGGCTTTGGAACTTCCTCTCCTTCTGCTCCCCAAGTTCTGTTCCAATCCTTTCTGTTTACTCCCTCAAGAAACTGCAATGGAAAATGAGACAGAAGCACTCTTTGGTATAGTAGGAACTGTAGTCATTGAGGAAAACCTGGCAACTCCTGGTGCACTCACTCTTAGAATATTAACTCGGACATATTTCTTAGTCCTTTATGTTATGGAATTTTTGTCATAACATTCAAATAGTATTTGTACTCTTTACAAAATATAAGTAAGTACCTCACTGGTTCCTTATATTTGTAATAATTAATTTATTTTTATTGAACTATTCTTACTAGTTCTAGGGTATTAAAGGAAGAAAACATGTTGGTTTAAATCTTCTCACAACTTACTAAAATTTGCTTTTTAAAACTAAGTGGCATCTATTAGTGTTGAAAATTCCAACTGTAAGTGCATTTTACTGTAGCTCCTGCTTAACATGTTGGAATGATAGACTGTAAATGTTAGATTTATCATATCAACATGGTCATCATTATCTTAGCCACAAATAACAGACAGTACAGTGTCAGTGTCAATTTTGCTATCTCACACTTGCTTCTCCTTCAGTTCATCTAATTTTAATAATCCTTGTCAAGGCGCAAACTGTCCAAATTACCTTCTTGACACAGAAGCTTTCAAGGAGACAGAATCTCAACTTTCATTTAGTGATTGCAAAAGATGTCCAGCTGGACAAATACTATTTTCAGCCTTGTCAACTTCTACAGTAAAGAATGCCTTCTAATTTTAAACCAAAGCTGCCAGGAGTTAGATATGAGCTGCTTGTTTAATGTTCACTGACTTAGGAGAATAGAAGGCAAAGCAGTGATTCTATTAAAAACATAACATTTTCCTGATGAAAAAAATGCCCTATAAAAACGAGAATGCAAGAGACAAGAGATTCAAAGCACAGAAGAATGTACAAACTTTTCTAAATGAAGCAATACACTCTAACCTGATATCACTTTGCAAGAACATAACTTCCTTAGCCATTGCCGCCTTCAGCCATTCAAGCACTTCTGGAAGAGGTATGGCAGGGCTCCTAAATCTGATGGTTTCATTCCATATGTGTTTGTGGTGTAACTGGGAGACATGCTAGACTGGATTGAGGCATCCACCATGTTTGTTCCAGTGTTGTAGAGCTCTCCTTTGTTGCAGGAGGTTTTCCTGCCAAAATTATTCTCCACCCTCTAGGGTCCATGCTAATACTATGACCTTGTACTGCATTCCTTACCTGGGATTCTTGATGGCAGTCGTGACAGCTTTGATGAAAGGGGAGCTCATGGTAGCTGCTAGAGATGTGAATGGTCGGGGGGGGGGACATATAAATTTCTAGGGAAAAATATTTTTATGAGGACTTCTTTCAATGTTTCCAGTGGAAAAATAGAAATTTGCAGGAAATGGAAATACAAAAAAACTGCTACAAAATATTTTTATTGTGATGGGTGAAAAGCTTCTTGAAAAGCTTTTTCTCACTCAAAAATTATACCATGAACAAATCTGAGGACTCTTCAATTCTCCAGAGGAAAAATTGGGAAACTTGGGAGAGAACTGGGAAAAAATCCATTAAAGCAAGGTAAAGTGCACTGTCAAATCTAGATATATGAAGGCATGGGTAGGAGGTATGGAAGTAAAAACAGGGTTCCTCTTTTTTTGATCCTGAGGCCTTTTTTCAGTTTTTCTGATGGAAAATAGAAATTTGGGGACATACTGAAAAAGAACTCCTATGAACCATTTTGTCTTTTAGAATGAGTGAAACACTTTTAAGTTCTTAAGTACAAGGTGCATTTTTGCACCTAAAAGCATCTTCATGTGGGCAGCATGCTGGGCTTTCATTGCTTCTGTGTCCTCTTTTGACCTAACTCTTCCATGTTCAACTCACCCTCATTCCACTATGATACATATACCCACAGACTGGTTACCAAGCAGATTATTGCTCAGCCTTTCTGGAGGGGGAAAGATCAGAGGGAGGTGAAGAAGAAACTGCACCAAAGTGTCACAGGAAAACAGTTTCATTGAGAACTGAGGCCTCTAACCAATAGCTTCAGAAGGAAGACGAAAGCATTTATGAGCAACTACATCCAGCTGTGCAGGTTATTACAGACCAATTGAATCACCCCTTTTCCTGACCAAATGATGTATTTTATGTTATTTTACACAAAGCTTATCATTTTGGTTTTAACTCCTTTTTTGTATGTATCAGATAGCAATAAATATATATATATAAAAATCTAACAGTGTGTTTGTCCCTGATGGTCTCCCTCAGAAGCTGCTGGACGGATCGCCCCCAAATTTTCACAGGACGTCCCTCCCTGTTGTGGGCAGGTAATCGGACCTTCAAACCACTGAAAGTCCATACCTGAGTGAGGTAAAACATCTTTTTCCTGGCGCACCAGGCCATGAAGCTGGCTCTGTTTAACTGTCACCCTTGGAATGTTCATGCAGCCTGTCTGTCTGTGGCCTGAGGGCTTGGTATGAGGGCTTAGGATGTTCGCTCAGATGGGCAGAGATGAGCAGTGAAAACAGTAAATAGGTAATACTGGTAAGTAATACGAGTGGAAGTGAAACACATACACACTTTGCCGTGTGAGACGTCAGGTGAGGTTCCCCCCACCCACACACATGCAGGTAACTTTCACTCTCTGTGCCTCACCCACTACTACCACACAACACACATACTGTCATACACATCCAGCTCATCCTCACACACCTCACTCTGCCCTCCCTCACATCCAACCACCACTTTCCCACTTCCTCACCCATATTCGCCACAGCTCTCTTTTACTAAAAGCGAGCTGGAGTTTTCCTTTTTCTTCTAAGAAAATCTGCGGGGTGGGGGGCGAACCAACACTACCGGCTCAGCTTCTTTTGCACGTGGCCCTTTAAGAACCCAGGGAGCTGGCCTCGATCTGAGCACCTCACCACCCTGCCTCTGCTGCCTGACTGGGATATCCTGCTTGCCCCAGTTCTGCCTTAACCAAGCCAGGACTGTGCGTGTCAACCAGCCTCATGGACAGCGGGATTCGCACTCTGGATAGTTCTGTTGTGCAATGGGAAGGGTTACCTTATACGAAAAAAACAAGACAGCATCATATAACGATGTGCATTGAAAAGGGAAAGAGGGATTCCATTTGACCACCCCAAAAGGCTATGCTGGGGATCATTGGACCTGCATGGACCTTCATGGACAAAAGGCTATGCTGGGGATCATTGGACCTGCATGGACAACATGGGTTGTGGACTGTGATGAGAAGGACAATTGCCACAGCAACGCGTGGCCAGGCTAAGGTATATGGGCTAAGGTAGGATGTGTCAGCTTGCAGTTTACTTTTAAACATTGACTATATTTGCAATTTTGGTTGTCGACAACTAACAGCCCATTCCAAGCGGCAAGGTGGATGGCAGCAGAACCGCAACCACACCACCGCTCCCAGGGAGGCTTCCTGTCAGAGTAGGGAGGCTTGAAAAACAAAACAACTTCCCTGCTGCCAACAAGCCTCTATGGAGCTGAATGGACTTATGTGACTATGGAGAACCAGACTCAGAACTCTGTTGAAGTCATGCCAAGCCACCAAGTTCACTGAACCATTTACTGGGGCACAAATCTGGATTTTTATAATTTTATTTTAAAAGAAGGATTTTTAATAAGCAGTCCTTTTGTAACCCAATGAGCAAGATATAGGAAGCTAAAGGAAAGATTGAATCTTACTTACTAAAAAATGGTTGGTTAACAGTTCTCAAATCCATGAACAAAGTTCAAGAAACAAAACTTTACAGGCAAGGCTGGGTTAGAGCATCAAAGATTCAAGCAGCAACAAAGTAAACGTGACCATTAGCTGAAATGAAGTACTTCATGGCCTGAAGCAATTACTCATCTAATTTGGAACTAGTCAATAAAGCTACAGAAACTAAAGAAGAGTTTTTAAAAAACAGGACTCTGGCCCGCCATCTTTGGATAATTCCTTAATTTCGACTTTGATTGGGCAATACAAGCTGGTTCTAAGATGAGTTGCAGCCATGGCAAAAGATAAGGGGTTGGAACAATCTTGAAAAGGATGGCTCCAAACATCTCAATTAAATCACCTTTTGAAATTTCAGCAAAACAACTTTTCATGAGAAGAGTTACAGAAAGTCGTTTTCTAAAATAGCTCTGAACAAAAAATGGGATCTGTTCTGTTACGGGACGTGTCTTAGCAGACATTTTCTCCACAGCAACCCAAAATAGTCATGTAAATCCTGATGCCCCACAGCCAGCATAAACTGGCAAACAGCCGCAAGGAAGAAGACTGATGTTGGCTCCTCCCCTGGCCATGTCCCCAGACGGTCCCAGCTGCATTGGTGGCCACAGGGGTTCTGGGATGCTGGTGCAGCATTCTACAAAAGATGCAGAGTACTGGACAATGGCATGTGGCTACAGGCTTCATAATATATAAACAAGCCTTCTTCACTTAGTATAAGGAGGATTTTAAAAGTTAGTGCCTGGGACAGAACAAACTGCAATCTGCAAAGCTGTTTGTATGCCAGATGAGAAAAAATAAAAGAACTAGAAGAAAGCACCCAGTGCCAACATATAGCTTGTTTCCTGAGCTTGAGGTTCAGAGCAAGTTACTGAAGAAGCAGTCTGCTTTTCAGATGTGATAGTCAATGAATTTTCTTTTAAAATTAAGCAAAAGAAAAATGAAAGCCTAAATGAAAATGACACTAAGGTTGTGGCACCTATAACAAAAGCCAGCACAGATAAAGTTAAATTGACACTCAGCCCTTAAATCATGATATTGTGTTGCCTTTTTAAAAAGCAATAATATGAGTTAATGACAAGCTGTCAGACTTTGAACTGCCAGAAGTTTGTTGGTTGGTGTTTGTGTCACAACCTTAATGTTATTTAAATGTAGTTTTTAGTATCTATTATTTAAAAGGTCTATTTTAAGACAGCAAAAGGCTTTGATAAAGTAAACCTCAAAGTACACTGCACTGCTAGTATGCCACTTCATTAGAAGTGGTGCATAAAACATACACTGTTGACAAACCTAATTCATTAAAGGTGAGATAGATGCACTTTAAAACAACTGGGGCTGCCATCATTATCTACAGTTCCTTTTATAAATTATTCCTCTCTTCCTTTTGACTGATCTTGTCACTATTTGCCTTTCAGAGTGTGAATGTGAGATTCACTACTTTCAACATGTTTAGACAAGCCATGAGTCAAATAAGATATTGTCTTTAGAAAAATAAGAGTAAGCAGAAACAGTGCTAACTAAAGAGAAGTAAAAGGTGATTAGAATATAAAAGTTTCAACTGCATCTTTATTATCAAGTTAAAAATGTGAATTGTTCAAAGAAGATTTTAAATTACTAGCCACATATATACAATATGACTGTCCGTTATAGCTATCTCTGCTTGCCAGGTCATGGTATTTGTCAGAAGAATTAAACATAATTTTTAAGTTTTCTATTACCCTGAGGTATGTAGTATGGTTATACTAGAAACATAACAATTACTGTCTTGCAACTGTAACAAACAAAACAAGTAGAGACAGAGAGGGTCAATGGAAAAAAGACAGAACAGGGTCTATCCGTTTACCAGGGGTCCCCAACCTTTTTGAGCCAACCTTTTGGAATTCTGACACAGGGCGGTGGGCACAACTACAAAATAGCAGTAGCCGGAGGTGGAGGTGGAGCCAGCCACAAAACCTAAGGAGGTCAGATTATGCATAACTCTAATTGCAGTTCTTCAGCTTTTCAGGCAGCTCTGTTTTAACTAGCAGCTTTTAAAATGAACATATTCATTAAAATGTTTTTTTCTTGCAAACACACAGCTTATCTTCAGTCGTACAGTGAAGATCCTTCTCCTGTGGTAGCAACTGGTGCTGAAGCATTTTTTTAAAATCTGCAATCAGATCTTCAATAGCTAATCAGAAGAATTGCAGAGAAAAGTCTTACCTGCCCCTCTCACTTTGTAAAAACATTTGGTGGGCACCAGGAAACGTAAAAACAAACAAAAACAGAGGAGTAGAGAAAATTCCAACCCGGAACAAATTAGGTAAAAAAAATATTGGGGAAAAATGTACCTAATTATCACAGCCAATTTTTTAAAAACTAAATCCAAAAACTTTTTTTCAAATTACAAATATTAAAAATATTTTTTTAAATTAATCACATTATAAATATTAGGAAAGGTATCAGCAGGCACCATGGCATCCATGGCCTCCCACATTGGGGACTCTTGCATTAGATTATGACATGGATTATACTAACCAAGAGAGACTATCAGATAGTCATCTCTTTGTTTTCAAAGAGGAAGACCCATCATTTATTGTCTTAAACTGTTCAGAGAAGAGGTAGAACCATATCATCTAGATTATGCAAGACCATGTGAATGAGTACTTCTTATACTCCTGTGAATATTTCCTTCAATCTGCATATGGAAGCCCACCAGACAGATTGAATATGCTGGTTCTATGCCCTGGCTTAATGGATATTATAATAGTCTGTAAACCAGACAGGGTGGCTTGCATATCTTTTATTTTGCATTGCTTGGCATGGCTGTACTTGAGAATGCAGCTGATATCATTCAGAGAAATAAAAGATCACCATGTGGTCATCCACAAATAATTATTTAAACAAGTAATGCACATATAGGGACTGCTATATTGGCCCAGGTAGATGCTAGAAAATAGTTCTATGGATCTGCTGACATTTTATCTGAGCAGTGGACTTTCTATTTTGTATTTGGTCACTCCAGTAAACATCTACATTTGCTACTCATGTGACCAGAACAGATTGCATGGTTACGTATCTTTATAATGCTGTAAATGGAGAATAAAAGCACACCTCCAACATTAATTCATCAGCGATAGACAGCAAGACTAATACTTTTAAATGCAGGATCCTTAAGCTTAAACTGCCTCCCAATCTCAGGCTGACAATGACAAGAATGATGTGACCCAGGTCTAGCTTTCCCTCTAAGCACAAAAGTAGAAGGGTTTTGGACCCTGCTTTGGCCAGAGATCAAGGAAGGGCCATCCACTGGACCATGTCTGAAATGATACAGGATCATGATGAAACTAATTTGAACAATCTTAACCTCAGAGAGAAAACTGATAAATGTCTTCTGTGCTATTCTTCCCCCCTTCTTTTTCATCTTTTGACTTTTCTCTCCCTCCTCTCTTTTCATCAATTCCTTTGGTGATGTATTGTCAAAGGCTTTCACGTCCGGATTCAACTGGTTCTGGAGGGTTTTCCGAGCTGTGTGGCCGTGGTCTGGTGGATTTTGTTCCTAACGTTTTGCCTGCATCTGTGGCTGGCATCTTCAGAGGTGGATCACACAGAAAAGTCTGTTTCTCACTGTGTCTAAGGCCCCTTCCGCACGGAGGCACCGCGGACTGCCGTCGCCCGGCCGACCCCCTTCTTCCCCGTCCTTCCCCACTCACCTCGTCGCCGTCGTCGCCCTGCTGGCCTCCGTAGACCCGCCCACACTGCCCTCCGACCTCCAGGGGTCGAAGGACAGCGAGGGAGGGCCTTCGGAGGCCAGCTGGGCACCGCGCCGCCGGGAATGCGCTGTATTCCAAAAACCTCCCTCCAGGAGGGAAGTTTTTGGAGGCGGCCTGAGGCCACCCTGGGGGAGGGGGAAGGGAGCCAGGTCGTCGCTGCTACGTTTTGGCAGCGCCGCCCGTGCCAACGGCTCCCTGGGGACGGCGTTTTTGCCGTCCCCAGGGCGTCGTTATTGGCCCGTGCGGAAAGGGCCTTTGTGAGAAGGGAAGGTTTAGTGTGGTATATTGTCCATGTCCCAGGGTGGGGAACCAGTCATTAACTGTTTGGGTGGAACTTGCTTGAGGGTGGGGTTATCAGTCCATTTTTTAAGTACTGGGAGCCAGGCCCTGCTAATCTTCAAAGTCTCTTCTTTCTTATTGAAGTTGTCCTGGTGTTTGTGAATGTCAGACTGCACAGGGAGGCCACTGAAATTCACAAACACCAGGACAACTTCAATAAGAAAGAAGAGACTTTGAAGATTAGCAGGGCCTGGCTCCCAGTACTTAAAAAATGGACTGATAACCCCACCCTCAAGCAAGTTCCACCCAAACAGTTAATGACTGGTTCCGCACCCTGGGACATGGACAATATACCACACTAAACTTTCCCTTCTCACTTAGATACAGTGAGAAACAGACTTTTCTCTGTGATACACCTCTGAAGATGCCAGCCACAGATGCAGGCGAAATGTTAGGAACAAAATCCACCAGACCATGGCCACATGGCCCGGAAAACCCTCCAGAACCAGTCCTTTGGTGATGTTACTTCTTTCTCTTTTTCAGTGTTGAATTTGCAATAGCTAGTCATTTCAATTCTATCCCAAATCCACTAGTTTCTAGTTGCCAGCTCAGAATCCCTTCGTATTCCATTTTTCCCTAACACACACAAACTAGTTTTTCAACATAGGATAAACTTGAACAAAACAAAGTATTGGTCCCCTCCCTGACAATTTAGGTGTGTTGGGGGTGTGGGGATGCCAAGTGCTGTTTTGGAGGATCCTTTCTGTATCTCTTGTGGAAACAAATGCCTGCCTACGTCCACCAAAATCAAGTGTGGAAATGGGAGAATGCCTGTGTAACTCGATTTGCATTTTTTTCTCCTTTCCCATGATTCAAAGGCATGTGATGGAATCAGACCGATTCTAAGTACACAGAAAACTCAGTTCAACCACTTTTTCAGTGTGTTCACAATAACACCTTAGTTTTATGAAAAAGTAATTTAATGTTTTACCCAGATTCAGTTTTTTGAACCTACTGAACAAAATAATGCACTTTTCATGATTAAATACAGTTGCAGCTCTATTACTTAGGAATAAGGAAACAAGTCAGCAGGACTTACTTCTGAGTAAAAACGTTTAGAAGCAGGCTGAATGTCTACAACAAGCAGGATCCTAAAACAGATTAAGAAACGATTCCCTCTTTTCTGTTTCCTAATTCAACAAAGATTATACAGATTTATACAACAAAACAAGCCCGTAGTTATTTAAAGGGCCTTATTTCATTTCTCGCGGTGTTTCACCGTGGTTATCCTTAACAAATTGTTCATTTTGTATCACAAACACACAGGACTATATTGCACGAGGAGAGAACTGCTGAAAGTTTTGTTTGCAGTCTACTTCCATCCATTTTCCAACGCTGATGGCTTTCATTTCACACCGCTGTACGTGTGTTCTTCAACGGAGTTTAGTTAAATATAAACAAACCGCCGGAGGGAAATACTAAATAAAAGCCTAGCGAAGTTTTTGACAAGGATCTAGCTAATCTCTAGACCGTGGAAGTAAAGGGGGAGCGACGCCGAGCCCCCTCTTCCGCCTTGACAGGTTTCAACGTCACTTACCAGGTAGGCCGGGCCGCGCTCCTCTCAGCGCTTGGTAGTCCCGGAGACCAGCGAGCGTCAGTGACAACGGCCCGGAACGGCTGGCTTCAGACATCCGGAGGCGGAGCCAAGGCGAAGCGGCTTAGCCCTCTCTGCGCGGGAAGTAGCAACAGCGAGGTGGGAGAATGCGATAGCGTCGCCGGCCGGACAAGTAAGTACCGGCAGTTCTTGTGCAGTGTCTGCATGTGCGCGAGCTGCTCCATGTGGCCGCTCAGTGCGCCTATTAGGCTGTTTCAGTGTCGCGCGCTGTTTTCATTTTCTCTTCTTTAATTATTGAACCGGGCAAACTGTTTCTTACTTCTCGCTCAGAGTTTGCGGGGATTGTGTTGTAATGCACGTTTTCTCCCAAGCTGGCGAAACCTGTAAACTCTTATTTCCATTCAAACAAGTAGGGGCCACTTCTCGAGCGCGCCTGGGCACTTTTGATGCGCACACTTTTGGCTGGTCTGCGTTCTTTTCCGCGCGCCGTTTGGGGGCGCTTGTGCCCGTTCGCGGTTTGCGTAGACTATGTTAGCTTCGTAACAAGCCGGAGTGAATGAACAGATTCCTCAAAGGGCCCACTTTGTTCTCTAGTCAGCTGCAAAGTGATCCATCTGTTCCTTTGTGAATAGTTTCAGGGTGCGACAGCAGGCTTAGACTGACTATTTTTCTGTATCATTGTAGATAAACTTGTAGCCTGATCCTGTGCACATTTATCCTAAGGCAATGTACCGTTGACTCCAAGGTAGTTTGTGTCCCATTAAAGGTACATAATTCCCCATTATTTACTGTATGGTCTGTAAGTATGAGCTTTTTGAAAAAACTAGCCCTGGAATTATTGGATCCTGGAAAGGTCCTCAGTCTTTCATAGCATTACTATTGCAAGTGATATAAGTAGAATTATTTGAGAAGTGCACAACTCTTTGTATACTTCGACCTCAGATATTTTGCATGTCTCTTGAACTTGTTGTTTTTTAAACAGATGGAAATTGGAATCATGATGCCAAGAATCCAGCTAACTGGATTTAAGAATCAAGACAAGAAGTCTTTAATTGAACTGCTTCTCAAACTAGATTGTGTATTCTTGGACAACAAGGTAAGTGAAAGTTGAATAAAACATACAAAAGATGTGTAGTTTTGTTTGTTTGGGGTATTTTTCCCCATGTGGTCCTCACAAAAATAAAGTTTAGTGTTTGAAACAGTTTGGAATTGGGTTCAGTTCGTTTCTTATTGTGTTTTAAGCTGCAAAGAATTTTTAGTGATTCTTGTGTGTTCTTTTTGTGTGTGTGTGTGTGTGTATAACAGGAATATAGGGATTGCACTCACCTTATAGCAAAGCAGCCTTGCAAAAGTGAAAAATTCTTATCAGCATGTGCAGCAGGTGAGTGGCTCTTGTGCACAATGATTTCAAGGGACAGGAACTGTATAACCCTTGGCTTCTTCTAAGGGGTGACTAGCCAGTTGGGAATGGAACAGAATTCTATTATGTTGGCTAGAGAGTTGAGTCATTTGTTTTCATAAGACATCTGGGTGTCATGAAGAAAGATCTCAGGAAATCTTTTTCTGATGGCCCATGATAACACTGCAGCCCTGGCCAGTTATTATGGAGGTAAGAGGCAAAAGGTGGTGTGTTGGGGTAGAGAGGAAGATAGTAAAGACATTCACATAAGTTGCTATTGGAATCATTAGAAAAGAGCAAAAGCCCAGTAACACCTTAAAGGGCCGGGTATAAGCTTTCTTGAGTCACAGCTTCTTCAGATACAGCAAGTATGTCAGTCTATCTAACCTAAAATAGAGAAGAGTGAATTCAGATACCCAATGGCAATAGCATGTAAACATGTATATTACAATAGCAAGCATTATTGGATTAGGCGTGATTGCAGAGGGGTAGTCAGGGTAGAGAAATCAGCATTGGTAATGAATCATGAATCTTATTCAATCCAGAAGAATGTATTGTGCTATTGCCTGCAATTGTCATTCACCTTCTACTGACATTCACTGTTCTCTACTTAAGGACAGATGGATTCACATTCAGCTGTATCTGAAGAAGTTATGGCTCATGAAAGCACATATCTTGCCAGAAATTTTGTTAGTCTCTAAGGTGCTGTTGGGCTCTTTCTCTTTTCTGTTGGTACAGCCAGACAAACACTACTACTCATCATAATCTATTGAAATCAGTGTCCTGCAGATAGTTTGCTAAGCCTAAAACTGAGAAAGTGACTCTTCAGATAGCCTGAAGAACCAGTATAAATGCTTACATTCTGTACCCTTTAGAGTTGTGTTCAAACTGGCTTAAAGACTCCTCTTAACCACATAGTTGTTCTTACCAAAATCTGAATACTAAGCATATTTATTAGAAAAGGCACTCTTAAAACTGCCATGTTTGTAAACTGGTAACATTTCTTCATCTAAACAGCTGTCCATCTAGACAGGTGTCCAAGAAGTCATTCGGTTATTCTTTCTTTTCTTAATGTCACAAATGATTAACTGAAATATATATGTGGGCATGTAAATTTAGTAACAATTTCTCTAGGCCAGGGGTAGGGAACCTGCGGCTCTCCAGATGTTCAGGAACTACAATTCCCATCAGCCCCTACCAGCATGGCCAATTGGCCATGCTGACAGAGGCTGATGGGAATTGTAGTTCCTGAACATCTGGAGAGCCGCAGGTTCCCTACCCCTGCTCTAGGCTGTAAATTATTAACAGTTTATCTAGGCTCATATTTGTTATTTAGGTGTTGAGAGGGAAGGTTATTTGCATGACTGACTTAAGACCAGGGTGAAAACCACATGCACGCTTAGATATAGGCAATTACCTAGCTAGCTTAGAAATGCTGGCATAGATCTTTAGTGTTTGGCTGTTTCCACATGGGTGGAATACAGCGTCCCAGGGATGGAAAAAAAGCCATCCCTGGGGAGGTGTTTGCACAGCAGGCGCGGCCGAGGTTTTTCAAAAGTGGCGCCTTCCACCTGCTGCACAGGCAGTGTGGCAGCTGCCTCCTCCTCGCTTCTCAGTCAAGCTTACCTGCTCCTGCTGGCTTCAATTGCGTTGTGGAGGCCAGGGGACATGCCCCCCTGGCCTCCATCTACAGAGCCGTTGCTCTGGCCAAGGGGGACATGTCCCCTGGCCTCCACAACGCGATTGAAGCCAGCAGAAGCTTTGCAGCCGGCTGGGGAAGGTAACAGCTTCCAGCGGCTGCCTTCTGCGCTCTCTACCAGGACCGTCTGTGCAAACAGTCCCAGGGGGGTGCATCGGCATAATTTATGCCGATGCACCCCCGCTCAGCGCCCATGCAGAAAGGGCCTTTGATTCCCTGGTGTGGTCCCAAACCAAGTGTTGTGTATATTTACCATTTCCAGTAATTTTGCCTTTGTTTTCTTGATGGTCATAATACTGTGATGAAAATATGAGGTACTTAAAGGATGTAATGTTTTCACATTATTCAGAGTTTATTCTTAGAACAGTAATAAAGCCAGTCAGAAATCACAGTAGAAGAAAATCTCCTTTAAGCTTTGTGTTGTTTCAGAGAGTAATTTTTGCCCCTTAGAAACAGCAAGGTTTTTCCTTGCCATGTTTTGGATGTATCGGGCTTCTTAATCATGATTAAGAGATTGAAACTGTGCCACGATGTTCTCCGGTTCCCTCCCTTTTTTCCTGCATCTATTTCTCACCAATCCACCCCCAACCAAAACACACACTCCAGTTCCTCCCTAGTTGTAGTTACAGTATCATGTCTGCATTGGCACTAATCATAGCAATCTTTTCAAATGAGAATAGGACATCCATTTATGAGAGGTAGTGCTAATACAGGAAGAGAAATGGATTCATACTTGGAAAAGAAAGAAAGAAGAGAAAGAACACATAACCATTCAACCTGCGTAAGTCTGGATAGTCAATTGTGAGGGCTATGTCTCAGGTTTCTGTTATCCTGGACTTTACTAAAAATGGGTTTTCATAACTTTTCCCCCCTCTTTCAAGTAGCTTCTTGTAAATTGAACAGAAATGCATAAAAACGAACGATTACTTCTTTTAAGTTTTTACTATCAGTATTTAATATAGTGTACTTATCTTTGAAATCAGTAAGAGTTTTTGTAACCCAATTCTTAGTCTTTTAAACCTAAGGCGTTCCGCACGAATGCGGAAGCGGCTGGGTCGGCGTTTCCCCCGACGACGCTGGGACCATCCACACGGACGGTCCTGGAAAGAGCCGGGCAGCCGGCACCGCGGAGCGCCGGCGCCCGGCTTGACCGGCATGTCAGACCTGGCGCGGCGTCACGAGCCTGGACCAGCCTATTTCCCTGGTTCGCCTGCTCCAGCGCGCAGGGCAGAGAAGCGTCCTCAGGCTCGGCGACGCGCTGAACCAGGGACAAGGTAGGGTGGGGAGGCGATCTCCGAAGCCGCTGCCGTTAAACCGGCAGCGCGGCGTTGAGGGCGTTTCAACAAGAGCGCTTCTGAGCTCTGGGAAAACTGCCGGCTTAAAGCGAGGCGAAGGCGGCCTTGTCGATGCAGCTAAGCCCTGTCGCCGAATGGCGGCCTGGAGACGGCGTTTTTGCCGTCTCCAGGCTGCCATTAAATGCCCGTGTGGAAACGGCCTAAGAGATTTGGCAGTAATGATCCTACATAGAGCTACCACATCAACCCCCCCCCCCAAAACCCAAGATAGTTTTTACAAGTCTTCTAACAAATAATTCATAAGTGGCCTTAATAAACACTTACCCACACTATATTACCTTAAATATTTCTTCCTTTTTATGTAGTTTATCCTGTAATCGCTTTCTGTGTGTCAGCATCAAGAAAATAAAAAATTGCTTCTTCTGTCCTAATAATGCACAGAGGCTTGCTTCAGATGTTCAGTAATTGAAAGACACTTGTGAAAAGTTATGTTAATTTGTGGGTGGGGTGGTGGAAAAATAGCTAATTGTAGTATCTACTGAATATTTGTCCAACAACAATCATTTTTATGTCCTTCTTCCGCTATGATTCTATGAAATGAAGTGTTGATAGCATTCTTTTGTGCTTTTGGAACTTTTTCATCAAGAAATGATAATACAAGGCAATATCTCTTAAACAAAGAGGTTGTGAGTTGAGTACCTTTTTTTCTTCCTCTCCATCAGATGACTGCTGGCATCCAAAGCTAGCACCTATAGAAGTACCATCTGGTAAAATGCTGCCTTGCAATGGCACAATCTGCTCAGCTGTGCTGTAAAATTGATTAGGATCACAGACTTTCAGTTGCTTCACTGAAATATGCTGTAGTTCTCATTTGTGAAAGGGGGCGTGATACCGCCTTTATAATTATGAAGTCTAAAAGAATTGGAAAATAAGGTTTGGGAGAAGGAAAAATGAGATGATTACCAAAATCTTCCAGAAACCCCTAAAATGTGCACTGTGCATCCTTAGTTGTGACAGGGCAACTACTATAAAAGTTAATATCTGCTAAGGTTATAGAGGATTGAAGAACTGGGAGAATCACTGTTATAATTAAATTTTGTATACTTTGTTAGCTGACAGATCTGAGATTTTTATGTTCTGAAAGTAAAATGAGTGTATCTATACACTTCTGCTTGACAGCAGAATAAAAGGTTAATGTGGCTTTTGTAAGAATGATCTCTTAGCAAGGACAGATCTGGTCTGGTCTCCATGTTGGTATTTGCAGTCTTGCATGCTTTTTTTCTGGGGAAGAAAACTAATTAAAGGGGAATAAGCACTATGTCTATTGTGTGTCTCTTATTAATAAAATTGGTAGTATTTAAGATTAGAGCTAGTATACAAACATTAAAAATAAGGTTAATTAAAATATTGAGTTAAATGCATATACATCTTTTTTATTAAACAGAAGGAATATATTGCAAGAAAATAATACCACTGTTTTTAAATGTGCAGTCAAATACCTTAACATTTTAGAAAAGCTTATCATAATAGTAAGGAAATTAACTAACGTTTGTACACTTTTAATTTTATTTTTTGCATTCACAGTGAATGTTGTTAACTTTGATATTTGATCTTCATTTGATTGCCATTTGTCTGCACCAAAATTCTTTTGTGGCTGACAGTTCATTTGCTTTCCAGGAAAGTGGGTACTAACCAAGGACTACATAATTAATAGTGCTGCAAGTGGCAGATGGCTTGATGAAACAACTTACGAATGGGGATATAAAATCAAAAAAGGCTCCCATTATTCACCTCAAATGCAATCTGCACCTAAAAGATGGCGCGAAGAGCTGACATGCTCTGGTGCTGCAGGGGCCTTCCACAGATGGAAAGTTGTCCTTATTGTGAAAGGTGATAAAGACAGGGATTCCTTTACAAGGTAAGATGAGACCTCTTGGAACTGAGGTAATAAATGATTGATCCATTTTGATTTAGAGGAAAACATATTTGTGCTACTTCTTGGTTAACTCAGTCACAAACAATGGACAGTGCTTTTCAGCTGCTTCAAACATGATGCCTTCTCTACATGGAGAAAGTCTTTCTGCAAGAGTAACTTTACATTCTTAACTAAATTCATTTTATTGCTGCAAGTACATTGTACAGTTGATGATACATTCAGTTTTTCCAGATAATTCAGATGTTATCTTCATGCAAACTATGACATTATGTTCTTCAGCCTGCAGTCTCTTGAATGTGCTTTTAGTTACTGGAACAAAATATAACACTTTTTCAAAATATCACTCTGGCAGAGGCCCCTTCCACACATGCAGAATAATGCACTTTCAATCCACTTTCAATGCACTTTGAAGCTGGATTTTACGTGCGGAATAGCAAAAACCACTTTCAAACAATTGTGAAAGTGGATTGAATGTGCATTATTCTGCATGTTCGGAAGGGGCCAGAGTGAAAATATTTTATACCAGAACTAGGGTCTAAATGATCTATAACTCTGTGAGCTTGCATGGGTAATTTCTACTGTTGTAGGAGTTCTGGGTAGCAAACACAAATTCCTGGAAATGATGGAAGCCATTTCTGGTGGGGAATCTCCCCATTCTAAGACGGCAGCCACCTTCACAGGGTCCATAAGTTGAGGGATCTTTAAGCCCCATGTGGAAGGAAGGGAAGGAGGTGGGGACAGAGGCCAGGAAATTATCAGTAACCTGAACCTTTTATGTTTTAATTCACACTAATTGGTTTTCTGACATTGACTCTATTTTGCTGTACTTCAATGCTTTAATCATAAAAGGTTGCTGACCCCTGGTCTAATATATCAGAAGCTCAGGTGGTGGCCATGGGAAAGTTATAACCTCTGTATAACTCAGGATAGTTGTGAAGATAAAGTGGGATGTCCCCGTGTGTGCTGTCTTCAGAAAGGCTGAAATACAAATATGTTAAATGAAACTTCTTATGAAAATAAGTTATATGTGTGTGTCTTTTCTGTACACATCTTGTTTCTTTAATCACGTGACTAGAAGTACACAACATATTTTACCTTTGCAATTTTAGGAGCTGGAGAGCCAGTGTAGTGTAGTGGTTAAGGTGTTGGACTAGAACCTGGGAAATCTAGGTTCAAATTCCCATTTGTGCTGTGAAAGCTTGCTGGATGACTTTGGGCCAGTGACACACACTGACCTTGGCTAGTATTTGGATGGGAGACCTCCAAGAAATACCATGGTTGTGATACAGGAGAAGGCAATGGCAAACCACCTTTGAATGTCTCTTGCCTTGAAAACAATACAAGGTCGTCAACTGATGAGTCAACTGTGTCAACTGAGTCAAATGAGTCAACAAATGAGTCAACTGTGACCTGAGAGGGAAAAAAAGTATTGGGGGATCCAAATTTAATGTGTATTCTGCAGAGCTTAGTTTCATAACATTTCCATTATTAAATCTACAGAACAATCCAGAGGCATATGGGGGGAAATGGCAGCCAGAGACAGACGTTCTTCAGGTGCCTCCCCCCACTACGCCTGGGGGTGGGGCTCTGGGGTGAGCTCCACTCCCCTGGTCTCGTCCCTCCCAGCCGGCAGCTGGCATTCCCTCTGCCCTCTCTGGGGAGAGCAGAAGTAACTACAAGGCTCCGTCCTCATCGCCTTTGCTTTTATAAGCACGGGGGCGGGGCTTGGAGGCAGGAACCCCCCTCCCCGTCCCTACGCAGATATGCCAATGGAACAATCAAGCAGAACTACACTGTTCTAAGCCCATTTAAGCTCATTGTTTAAGAAGGATGTAATTCTGATTAGAATTGTTTTATTTTACTAGTTGTTATTTTATTTTACTATTTAGTAGTTATTTTACTATTTTTGCCCTTTAGAAGTCTTTGACTTTAAGAGAAACGTTTTCTGTATCTTTTTAGGTGTAGGACCATAAGAATGGTGGTTGAGAACTCAGAAAGGAATTTTGGCTAGATATATTAGTACTGGAACCTATCTGTTTTGCCTTGCTGGGTATATATCCTGTTCAGAGTCCTTGTTTGGTTCATCTTGATACATTTTAGTTCCATCTGTCAAGGTAATCAGTAATGTTTGAATGCAAAAGCAGGGGTAGTTCACTATCTTCATTAGGACCAGTTACTGGCTACTTTTTGATGTTTTAGTTGGTTTTAGTAAAAGATATTGTGCTACACAGCTTTTCAGCTTTTCCCCCTAATGAATTGGTGCAGCTATTTGTAATTTTTGTTTGTTTTGAGGAAAATAGTTTGTTGCCTATAAATGTATGTGTATAAAGTGTCATCAAGTCTCAGCCAACATGACAACCCTAGCAAGAGTTTTTCCAAGGCAAGTGAGGAGCAGTGGTGGTTTGGCATAGCATTCCTCTGCAGAGAATCCTTTGGTGGTCTGCGTAGATTTCAAGAACTGACGAGATTGGGCTTTACCATCCTACCTTTCTTCCCTGTGATTCTCCATGGGGAAGAGAAAGTAGCAACCTGTCCCTTTCTGCCACAGCTACAGAAAGGAAGGTAATGATGTGTGTTCTGGAGTCTTGGATCATATGGGTAGAGAATGTGCCTGGCCTTTGTGTGTGTGTGTGTGCAGGTGAGACTGAGTATATTTTGATTTTTATGAAAGTATTTTTAATAACTACTTTGATACTATGTGTGTTACTTTTGTGTAATATGTTTGCTTTGTATCTCCATATGGAAAAACGGACTATATTTTGTCAGTGAGGAGAAAAAAGTGGAAAACTAATACTTGCTGTGATTATAGTAATGTTTCTTGATTTTTCACATGGGAAAAATTTGGCCAGAATGGGCCAGTTCTGTTTTTTAAAAGTTTGAATCAAGTCTTGATTATTTTAGTAAAATGTCCACATTCATTTATTTAGAACAATACTATTTCCTTGAGAGGGAGGCTAATCATGCCCTTGACATGCTATCTAGTTTTATAAACTTTATTTTAAAACAATATTTTCTTGCTTTTTCTCCTAGGGTTTTAGCAGCAGGAAAAGCTACAATCTATACAACACTAACTGCACCACAGAATATTACCCATATATTAACTAACAATATGGCATTAAAACAAGAGGCAGATATCACTGGAGCTCCATGCTATCCAGTTTGCTATCTAGGGACTTATCTCTTAGAGGTAAGTATGGCTAAAATATTACTATTCTTATCTGACAAGTTTTGAAGCATCAGTCTTCCCAGTCTTCAACCAGAGAATAACTGGAGGGAAGTTTGCCTCTGTTGGTTCTCATTGACCCTTCATTGACCATGGTGTCCTTCTGGAGATACTTGCTGAGTTGGAAGTAGGGAATGCCATGTGGTTCCACTTTTACTTCACTGGGAAATGTCAGAAGGTGGTACTGGAGGACTGCTGCCTAGCTGTATGGTATTTATGCTACATGGGCCTTTAGTGATCCATCTGGTCCCTTCGGCTGTTTAACATGTAAACCACTAGGAGAGATATTCAGGGAATTTAAATGTCATTCAGCTCAGTTTCTCCTTAACAGCTGAGTTAGGTTGGTCTGTGCGAGCTTCAAACAGGTGCCTAGAAACTGCAACTCAGACCCTAATTTAACACTGGAATCCTATACCACACTGACTGCTGGCCACAGTTGAAGCTTCAGGTCTCCTTCATGACTTATAGATACTAAAAGGGTACTTTGGATAATAGGCAAGCTACAGCTGTTGGTCCAAAAGCAAGAACTGACCACAGTGATCACATCCAGATTAGAATACTGTAATGTAGTTTATGTGGCATTTCCTTTATAAAAAGATCTGAAGTTTCAGCTGGTTCAAGATAACAACAGCTGGGCTGCTGTCAGGCTGGCTACTGGAATTTTGTCAGCCCTGCGCTAAAAGGTCTGCAGTGCCTTTACAGATACAGTTCAAAATGTGGGTTCTAATTGTTAAGGGCATTTGAAGGACTGCATCTTCTTCTGTGCCAATACATTTCCCACTTAAAATTACCCCGCCTGCAGAGATGAGGTGGGTGGTGACTGATGCTTCTGCAGTAGTGGCATAGTGGTTAAGAGCTGATTCACTCCAATCTGGAGAACCAGGTTTGATTCCCCGCTCTGCCACTTGAGCTGTGGAGACTTATCTGGGGAATTAGATTAGCTTGTGCATTCCAACACACACCAACTGGGTGACCTTGGGCTAGTCACAGCTCTTCGGAGCTCTCAGTCCCACCCACCTTACAGGGTGTTTGTTGTTGGGACGGGGAAGGGAAAAGAGATTGTAAGCCACTTTGAGTCTCCTTACAGGAGAGAAAGGCGGGGGGGGTGTTAAATCCAAACTCTTCTCCTGCGGAATTCCCTCCCCATTTTAAGTTCAATTAGCTCCTATGCTACTGTCTTTAAGATCCAGGCTAATACTTTCTTTTAACATAGGCCGTTTAAGACGTGCAGCCCATTAATCGGCTTCCAACGGGATAAACGCCGTCCTCAGGGGAGTTATTTCAGACAGGCGGCGCTGCTGCAATGCAGCAGCGCTAATTCGACTCTGCCCTCTCCCCAGGGTGGCGCTGTCAAGCCTGAAAAACAACCTTTAAAGGGTTGTTTTCTTCCACAGCGTTGCTCCGCTGCGCTTAACAGCACCGCCCTGGGAACACTTGCTTCGTTTCATTGTTGCACTCCTGGTTGCCGTTTGTTGAGCCTGCCGGGAGTTCTTCGCTTCATCGCCGTCCTCCGACCCCTGGAGGTCGGAGGGCAGCGTATGGCTACACGCCAGCAGGCCGGTAATAACGAATAACGTGAGTGGAACGGGGAAGGGGGAAGAGGCGGCTCTGTGCGGAGCCGCCTGCCGTCTGCCGGCCTCTCTGGAGGCCGCCCGCATGCTTGCATGCGAACGGCCTCCGCCTCCACGCCGGCTGAATTCTTGCCGGCGTGGAGGCGCCCTTACGGCCGTGCAGAAACGGCCATAGGCTCATTCCAAACATGCAGAATAATGCACTTTCAAACTGCTTTCAGTGCTCTTTGAAGCTGTGTGGAATGGCAAATCCACTTGCAAACAATTGTGAAAGTGGTTTGAAAACGCATTATTTTGCGTGTGCGGAAGGGGCCACAGACTTTACTATGGGGTTGATCTTTTTAATTCTTTTAAAGCTGCTTCCAGCCTAAGGTCTAATATGAAGATCTTTTAGAATGCTAGATGTTTTTTGATTAGCTTTTTATTGGCTGGGTTTTCAATGGTTTTAATTTATATTTTTATGATTTTACCTTTTTTTGTGAGCTGCCTTGAGCAAGTCTCTGAAAAGGCAGCATACATTTTTTTAAAAAATAATTTTTGGCCAGCTTAAAGTGAATCCAGGGGAAATATTATAGGGTTAATGTTTCAACTCTCTTTGGTCTTTAAAATGTCTAAACTGTCATTAGGACTTGTGGTATTGAAATGAAAATTATTTGGCATTGCTCCTATGATGCATGTTGAAATGTGTCACTATTCCCTGTGTGCATGATTGTGCATTGTTTCATCCAGAGCCTTGGATGACATCCTATAAATTGGGCTATATATCTTTAATGTTTATACATTAAAAATATTTGTATTGATGGTCAGTTGCTGTAATAATAAAGCTATGATCTCTAAACCCAACTCTTTAGCCTTCAAGAATTTTTATTTCAAATATAATTTCAATGAGTTTGTGTTTAAAGCTTTGGGCCTCTTTTGTAGAGTTTTAATTGTGTATCTTTATATTTTACCCAGAGTGAAATAAAAAAATACACAGAAAGGTGGCCAGAGATGTATTTGAAAGCTGAACAAGAACCAAGAGAGATGATGACTGACATACACATTGGCAAAATCAGGAGTGCACTGGTAAAGCATATCTATTTGCAAAAGGTAAAGGGGAGAAAAATCTACAAAAGTCCATATTTGTCTATAGAACTTGAAAAAAATATGTTCACAGAGAGCTGCTACATAAACTCAACTTAATGAGAACGGAACCTTAACCACTTTGTTTAATTTATTCATTTACATTTTATGCTGCCTTTCTACCCAATCAGCCTTCCCAAACTGGCATACATAAAAAAATTGATCAGTTAAAAACATTACAGTAATAAAATAATTAAGTAACAACACATATTTATTCATATTGATTTTATTTTCACTACTGCCAAAAATCGGTGCCTTCTTCTAAATCTTATTTAGAGTTGTACGTATCTTACAGTGTTAGATACTGTGAGGTATGAACCAAAAGAGTTCATGGAACAAAATTCTCTTCTTTATTGCTGTGCTGCTTCCCAAAAGCTACTTCTCAGGGCCCAGGAGCTCAAACAACAGCCACTTGAGAGGAAATGGCAGGCATAATCTGTGGACACCTACCGTATTTATAATTCATATGATTCAACCCATAGTACAGTGAAGGGTATAACATAGATGTGGCTGTTCAACTTATGGTAACCCTGTAGGTCACAGATGTGAAACCTACTGCCCCGGGTCTAGATTCAGTTCCTTGAGAGGGCTTATCAGGCCTGAGAGCCAGCTAAGGCAACCTTCCCCTTGCTCCTGTATGGTCTGGCAAGCCCACTGTGGGCTTCCTAGTCCACCCATCCACTCTCAATCTGGCCTGCTGAGGATATGACAGCTGTGGCAACCACCCTCTCCCCAGTGCTGACCACGTCCCCCAGTGCTGTTCTGCGCAGGTGAGCTTGCTACAGGCTCCCCAATCCAGGCAGCCACCATTCCCCTTGCTCCCAATCTGACATGGTGAACCACCCCTTCTAGTGTCAGTGTGGGCTGGCGAGCCTGCTGCAGACTCGTCAGCTGAAATTAACCCCCCCCCCCCCCGCTGATCTGGGCTGGCGAGCCTGCTGGGGGTTTGTCAGCTGAGGCAGGCACACACCCACACCAGGGCCTGGCCCAACCAAGCCACATTTACGTTATATCCGGCCCTCATAACAAATGAGTTCAGCATCCTTGCTATAGGATTTTCAAGGCAAGAGATGTTCAGAGTTAGTTTGCTGTTGCCTGCCTCTGCATAGCAACTCTGGACTTTCTTAGTGGTCTTTCATCTACATGCTTACCAGAGCTGACCTTGCTTAGCTTTCAAGATCTGATAACATCAGGCTAGCCAGGGCTGTCCAGGTCACAGCCTGATATAGATGAATTAGCCTAAATATATATCTCCGATTCAAGCATGTTTTATACTTGCTTTCATGAATGCTCACAAAAACAGTTGATAAGTACTGTGAATGGGCCCAAATGCCAGAACAAGCATTGAAAAAGGATGGTGTTCATTGAGAAGGTCAGCCAGTGACAGCAAAGATAATTTGGTTCCTTTTTCGGAGGGCTCTTTCTTAATATAGTCTGCACCTCTTGAGAAAAGCTGTATACCACAGGGTCTCATTACCAGTATTCTTAAATTATTTTGAAGCGAATTCTGTAAATCCAGTTGGCATTATTCCCGTTGTCTCAGTTTTACTTTTTTAGTTCCTGAGAAGTATGTGGGCCAGAAGCATCTGTTGCGAATGGGAAGAAATGCATATGGCAGATCTAGTTAATGTTACATTTTGTTACATGTGCCTTATGTAGTGTGCTCTCACTCTGGTTTTTTGTATACACTATGTATAGAGATAACAATACCTGAATAGAGGTGCTTTGACTGAAACCCAGCTAGCCACAAAAACTCTACAAAGGATTACAGATTTCATTTTATTTTATGATTTTACATTTTATGTTTTTATTACTATTGATTGTTTCCTGATTGCTTACTAGACCTATATGACAATCATTAAGTGCTGTACCTTATGATTCTTGACAAATGTATTTTCTTTTATGTACACTGAGAGCATATGCACCGGAGACAAATTCCTTGTGTGTCCAATCACACTTGGCCAATAAAGATTCTATTCTATTCTATTCTATTCTATTCTAAAACTAACCTAACTGGTACATTATATGGGTGAAACGAAAGCATACACAACAGATCGCATTCTGAGACATCATGTACCAGCAATTTCCTGAATGCTTTGCTTTCTCCCCTGTAGGAGAAAGAAGGGGCGAATAAATATTCCAAAATGAACTATCCACCCCTAGGAAAACATGGAAAAAAGCAAATTGCATGACCTGCTCTTGCTTGGAGATTGCATTTATTTTCATTTATTTGTTCTTACTTTATTAAACTTTTATGCTGCCCTTCCCCTTACAGACTTAGGTTGGCTCACAACTAATAAAAAATTAGAATATAAAACATGGGGCCAAAAGACCCCATAGACTTGAAAATAAAACCATAAGTAGTCCATAAAAACCCAGATGGTAATTTGGTATTTCCAGCTTGTATCCCATACCTACCCTGATAAAAATCCCACTGAGGAAACAGATCTCGTGACAGAGGCCAATTATGGAGGCCAATTGATTTCCTTAAACCTCTGTTTACTAGCCTGTTGCCATCAAAAGCCATTTTTGCCACCACAATAGCATATCCTCAACAAGCCTGAAGACCCTTCGCCACGAACTTGTGACTTTAATCCACATTAGTAGGTTGTTTTCCTGGTAAGCAGGATTGGGGCTGTTTCCTAAGCAATATTGTTATTTATCATTCAGATAATCAGAGGCCCCTTCCGCACACGCAAAATAATGCGTTTTCAAACCACTTTCACAACTGTTTGCAAGTGGATTTTGCTATTTCGCACAGCTTCAAAGAGCACTGAAAGCAGTTTGAAAGTGCATTATTCTGCATGTGCAGAAGGAGCCAGAATTAGAGTAACCAGACATGCTTGAATTCAATTACTGGTTTTACTTTTACTTTACAGGCTATGCTAAGCAAATATACTCAAGTAGACTCAAGGAATAAGTGCACAGAAGAGGTAAGAGTTGGTACATGGTTGTGGAAGAGGAATAGTTGATTCATGGAAGAGGGATAGTTGATCCTTTGTGGAAGAGGGATAGTTGATTTATTGGTTCTCAGACTTTTATATATGCTGAAGATATGTCAATACAACAGAGAAGTTATTCTGGATGTCACGATGACATCGGGCTTTTCAGATCTGTTTCTTATTGACCAATATTCCATGAGGTCAGTTGTATGTGTGTGCAAAGCACTTCCAAACATGTTTCTTCTCCTAACTATAATCTATTATTCCACACCAAATGCTGCTCCAAAGAGTTCCCTGACCTTCAAGAGTGGTCTTTAGGGAGAATCCACTAGACTGCAGTAAAAACAGCACCTAAAAAGCACTTGTCTATCTTCTGAATGCCTTTGAATCTCACTTATTGACTCTCTTGAGTATTCATTCTTACCTGCAGGAGCTGTTTAGTCTTTCATTGATCAACTGTTATGGATACTGTGGTCCATTCTACCAAATGGGAGTTGTTCTTTTTAGTTCTACAAGTACTCTGGCAGACTTGCTTAACATATAAAATGTGAATCTCTTGATCAAATGTAACTCCATATTATAATGGCTTCAATCCAGGCAGGTTTGTTGTGCTCACAGAGAAGAACCTATATCCACATTAATTGTCATACATCGTTTTCTGCATAGCAACCCTTTGAATCTTTACAAGTCTGCAACATTCAGCAGGGTCAGGCTTAACTACATGCCAAGCATATCCATTATTTTTTGAAAGGGATTGTTTTGCATTTCACACATTGCTTGAGGTAATTCACCTCTTACAGCTTAGTGATTTAAAGCAGACTGTTTAGGGCTGAAGCTTTATTTATTTATTGAAACATTTATATCCCACCTCCACAAAGATCTCAAGGTGGGCTTAGAAAGAATCACAGAAGGTCAATAACAAAACAACAGATAAAACATCAAAACTACTGTAAATGAAAATCGTTACACAGAAATGAAAATAAATGCTTGAAGTGCCCAGTTTTCTAACAAAAAAACTTAAATAAGAACCATGGTGTGCATGTGTGTCTTGTGAAAGGCTGTCAAGGCAGATAAACTCTGACCCTTAGAGGGAGGGGACTGTTAAAGGCCAGGGCTATTTTCAAAAAAGCCCAGAATAGATTACTGCTCTCAGTGGTAAGCATGAGCATAAGCATTTTATTGTCATTGTGCATGCACAACGAAATTTACAGCAGCATTCCTCGATGCACACAATTTCAGACTCATACATCATCCTCACTTTCCCCTTCCTCCACCCATCCCTACACAGCCCCAAATACATCAATATGAAGCAGCGGAATTTAGCATAGCCACAGCTCTAGAGTAGAAGCTGTCTCTAAGCTTCTTTGTCCTAGTTCTGAGGGCCCTGTATCGTCTGCCAGATGGTAACAGTTTAAAAAGAGAGTGTGCTGGATGAGACGGGTCCCTCAGAATATTTTGGGCTTTATTTAGGCTTCAGGAATTATAGATTTCTTCCAAGGAGGGAAGAGGGCAGCCGATAATCCTTTGTGCAGTAGTGATCACCCTTTGGAGCGCCTTCCTATTCGCCACTGTGCAACTGGAGAACCATACACAGATGCAGTAGGTTAGGACACTCTCTATAGCACAGCGGTAAAAGGACACCAGAAGTTTTCCATCTAGTTGTTGCTTCCTTAAAAGTCTCAGAAAGTACAGTCTTTGCTGGGCTTTCTTAACCACCACGGCAGTCTGTACGCCCCAGGTCAAGTCCTCTTTAATCATAACGCCCAGAAATTTAAAACTAGCCACCCGCTCCACTTGATCTCCATTTATAGTCAAGGGCTGAATTTCTGAGCTATTCCTTCTATAGTCCACTATGAGCTCCTTTGTCTTGTTAGTATTAAGAACCAGGTTATTTTCCCTGCACCATGAGAGCAGTCGGTCCACTTCATTCCGATAGGCAGACTCATCCCCTCCAGAGATGAGCCCCACCACCGTTGTGTCATCAGCAAATTTGATAATGGTGTTACTATGATAGACAGGAGTACAGTCATATGTATAAAGGGTGAACAGTAAAGGACTCAACACACAGCCCTGTGGCGTTCCCATATTTAGAGTAAGAACTGAGGAAACCCGATTTCCCAGTCTAACCCTCTGGGAACGTCCAGACAAGAAGTCCCTAATCCACAAACAGATTGAATGTGAGAGTCCAAGATCCACAAGTTTCGTCACCAGTCTTTGTGGCGAGATTGTATTAAAGGAGTATGACTGATTTAAAGTTGAAAAAACTAGACCATAAGCTGTGCCATGCTGGACCAGACCAGTGGTCCATCTAGTCCATCATTCTGTCTCCCACAGCAGACAACAGGTTACTCTAGAAGTTCAGTAACAGGCATAGAGGCTTAGGCCTTCCCCTAATGTTGACTTGTGGCACTGGTATTCAGAGGTTTTCTGCCTCTGAATGTGGATTTTCCTTTTAGTCACCATGATTAGTAGCCACTGATAGACCTATATTCTGTGAATCTAATTCCTTTGTAAAAGTGTTTATACCTCTGTGGAGATGTCTTTTCCCCCACATGATTTTGCACCCCACACGTGACCAGATAAACAGCACCAGGGAATCTGTAACTAGGGCTTATTTTTGGAGTAGGGCTTATATTTCAAGCATCCTCCAAAACCCCTGAAAAATCATGCTAGGGCTTATCTTCGGGGTGAGTCTTATTTTCAGGGAAACAGGGTAATCAGCAAAAATTATCCAGAAAAGCTTTTTAATTTTACTGTGGCAAGTCTGATTTCAGTTTTTAAAACTCCTCTGGTCAGCTAATTTCTACAGCATTACTCAAGCACATGTTACCCAGTCAATGTGAATTGTTGCAGTCTCCCAGTATCATGACATTATCTGCTTTAGTCACTACCCTTATTTCCTTCTCCATCTCAAGAAGAGCCTCCAGGGTTTGATCAGGCACGCCCCCACTTTTAAGTTACCTTAGGGCCCGATATTTCCACCCATTCCAGTACTGTTGAGTTAATTCCCTGATATTTTCTGTCAAAAGCCATCCTACCCTTCCTCCCAAGGGTATACTCCTATCAGAGTGTTGGCGCAGTTATCCCTTTGGACTGACTTGTCCTGAACCAGAGGATCTCCAGCTTCTGCCAGCTTTCTCCCTGCGGTTATTTAAAAGCTGCTCTGCCACCTTTTTAATATTAATTACTAGCAGCCTGGTTCCTTTTTTGTTCAAGTGCAGCTTGTCTCTTTCTTACAGGTTTGGCTTGTTCCAGAATGTTCCCCCCTGCCTAACATATAAACTCTGCCTTCTAGTACCACTTTCTCATCCACACATTGAGACCCCTGATCTGTGCCTGTCTAGCTGGCCATCTGCACTGAACCAGTAGCAATTCTGAGAATGACCTCCTAGTCTTTAACTTTCTACCTTGTAACCTAATTTTTTCTTGTAGAAGGAGGAGGCAGATATTTTGGACTCACAATTGTTAGATTTGTAACTTCTATGAAAAAGGAATTACATTTCTCTTCTATGAGCAGACACATTCTTACATTTGTTCGAGAGAGAGCAATTTTTGTTCATTCCAAATGTAGACCCCCATATTGCATTTCCTGCTTTTCTTGATGGCCCCTCCCCACAGCTGTTCTCAAGGAATATAAAGAGTTGCAGTTGGTTGGAGGGAATCTTAGCAAATCCTGTTCAACACATGGAAGTTTAATCAGCATGTTGAAAGCATATTGACATGCTTGCAGTTTCAGTACATGTATTTTGATCACAAGTGTGTATTTCTGTTGCCTCTTCTTTTTGGATGTTAATCTTCTAGAAATAATGCAATAGGACTCTTTCTTTTCCTAGGATAAAAATATTTGTTCTTCTAGAGGAATCAACAATGTACTTGAAGAATTAGTAGACAACCACTTGTTTCCAACAGCAATCACAGAATTTCTCTGTGGGAATGATCTCATTCCTCCTGTTAAATTTCTTCACTCTCTTCTGGAACAAACATTGCAGGTAAGAAATGTATTTATTTTATTTATCGTTTGATGTATACACTGCCCTTCTGATGGGCTTAGGGTAAGTTAGGGTTTATAACATGTTTATAACAAAATCATAAAACAACAATCATATCCTCACAATAAATACATGAGAGCTTATGGGAATTGAGGCCAGTGGATTGACTAAGGATGTAAACTGTGAGGGCATCAGTCTATCTCACCTTGGTCACCAGCTCATTAGGTGGCCTTAGCTTAGTCACTTTCTCTCAGCTTCATTTTTCGTATCAGAATAATAGTGACAAACTTAGCAAAGTTTTTGGGAAGGATTTGGGGGGTAATGCACATGGACTGCCTTCAACACACAAATAACAATATGTAATAGTTTAAAGATGGAAATTGGACAGTTTGCGTTCTTACATTGGGAGCAGCAGTGGCATAGGAGGTTAAGAGCAGGTGCACTCTGATCTGGAGGAACCGGGTTTGATTCCCAGCTCTGCCACTTGAGTTGTGGAGGCTTATCTGGGGAATTCAGTCTGTGCACTCCCACATACCCCAGCTGAGTGACCTTGGGCTAATCACAGTTCTTTGGAACTCTCAGAGCCCCACCCACCTCACAGGATGTTTGTTGTGAGGGGGGAAAGGAAAGGAGATTGTAAACCCCTTTGAGTCTCCTACAGGAAGGGGGATATAAATCCAAACTCTTCTTCTTCTCTTCTACATTGTAACTGTATTTTCTGTTTTCTTTCCTTTGTTCCCACATTTTCTTCAATCTCACTTTTTGACAGTCCAGTTCATGTATATGCACATTTAATAGGGAACAGCTTTATTTAATTGCTTATAATACAGTGCACACTGATGTTGCTATAAGAAATATCCCTTTTACTAGTGGAATGTCTAACAGTTAAGACAAGGCAAATGCAACTGTGGCTCAATCCCTTTTGTAGCATGGCAACAAAGAGGATGCTGAGTGATCTCACCACAGCTGTTGTTACTAAAGGGCCAAGGCAGGAGTTTGTCTACTGAACCTTATGCTCTGACAGTAGCTGTTGAAGCCCTTCTCAGGCCTGAAAGCCCCAGTCCAAAGTATATATGAGTTGGTTGTGATCTGAATGCAGGATAAGGTGTGCTCAGATTGATGACTGATGCCTGCCCTCAAAACAGGCAAGAGAGAATCACCACTCCTCTCTCCAAATCATTTCCTTGTTTGGTGTAATCTTTGGTGTAATCTATTTACATGTTATATTCAGGGTTGTCTTCCTTTTGGGTAAATACGGTTTGGTGTTTTTTTGATGTAGAAGGTGTTTTTTAATGAAAGCCTAGAAAAATACAATAGTAAAATGCATTGCTTCTAATCCATTTAGAAGAGTTGTCATAATACCAGCAATAAATGTCAGATTAGATAGTGTGTCAAGCTACCATTGATTTGTCTTCACCTGCAGGGAAATTCAGACCCTACTCTATCTGTTCAGTTTTTTAACATCATGTACACTGTGCTTCAACATGATCCTCCTTGGAAGTCAGATTCTATGTTAAAATACTACCTGGATGTTCTTCAGTGTCCTTGTTGCATGAGGGGAACATGGCCTCTGGTGGAGATGCTTGTGAGGTAAGGCCACTGTGGCTCAATTAAGAAGTTTCCTAGGCTTGGAATTTTGTATTCAGCTGGCCTCTGTTTTATTGACAGCTTCACATAGTAAATATTGATGCTTTTTGACTGGTCAGGATTCCAGTTCTGTTTTCCAGAGTGCATATTCAAAGGCTTAATTACTAGTATTAAGCCAGAATTGAGGGGGTGGGGTAAAATCTAAGGGTTGACATTTAAAAAAAAGGAAATATTTGTGCTGAGAACTGACAAAGCAGCAAATTTGTATTAATAAGGGGAAAAAGAAATTACCCTGATCTATCAAATGATAATGCAGATCTTTTGGGATGTATATGCTGTTTCTCTCCCATAGGTCCTGCCTATACTGCAGCAATATTTGTCATTTAGTACTTGATTCAGAAACCACAAATGAAGACAGAACGTTTCACAAAAAATTGCTAATGTTTATCCTGAACCTGTTCCAAGCTGAAGTACTGGCATTAACAAGGAGGTGTGTTTCAGTTAAACAATTTTTTTCTTTCCTTTTGCCTTTACCTTTCTAACATATTTTGATGTCCTATTGCCAAATGATGCCCATTTATGTAAAGGAATACTACTTTAGAAGTAGGTTGCTTACCTAGTGCTTTGCTTATGAGAGTGTGAAGTGTATATACTATTAATTTTATACTCTGACTTTTTCATGCTGGAGTTTATACTGTATTGTCTTTCTCAGGGAAAAAAATTCAGCTTCGGATGAATGGCAAGATGCCCAAGTTGTTTTTAAATTTCTACTTTCACATATTAGGTGTTTAATTTTTTAAAATATGTGTTGAGTGTTTTGACTTTGTAACACTTTGCTTTTTCAGTCTATGCCAGAAATTAAGGCAAAGCTTTTTATAAATGTAATGTTTCTTTTTATTGTGACACTGCATATAGAAACGACACAGGAGTAGGGAGAGGGCTGAGGCTTGTAATCTCATTCACTATACACAGGTATTTGATATTTTTAAGTGCACAGTTCTTAGGCTTTTAAAATAACATTACAAAGGAATTAATTTTCTTTTACAGTTTGTGTGAAGATGTCAATCCACTACACTTGCAAATAATGCCACCAACAGTTCTTCTGAAAACCTTCTGGCTGGGAAATGAATCAATGCTTTTCACCAAGCAGATACATAGTCTTGTAGACTGGATCATAACTTCCTATAAAATAAAGTATAAGACAAATGATGTGAGTGATTTCTGTACAAAGTAAAGCTAGCAAAAGAATGTATTTGTATTTTACTTTCTTTTTTCCAGAAGAATATTATTAAAATTCTGCAGCAGTTATATATCTTTTAACACAAAAAAGTTTGCTTTTGTTCCACAATAGGGGTATGAACTGATGTAAACATTTGCATATGGTAATATACATAATAACTATCATTTGTGTTTATTCACCATTGCTCATGGAGATTGCATGGCGAAAAACATCCATGAAGAGGGAATTGTATATTGCTTGGACAATATACATGCTCTTCAGCTGGTTTGGGGAATGTGCATATTTCCACTGTGTTCTCTACTTTGTGCTGCCAGTATTTATAGTCTCCAGACACATGAAAAAATGTGCATACTTCAGCATGATCTGATCATAATATTGTGCTTTAGTCATGCAATAATTATGGTCTCCAAGTAACCATAGAGAATGTGTAGAAATATGCAACACAATTGTGGAGTTTTGTGTGTTGTTCTTTCACTGTTCTTTCTCTGCAAGTGACCTTTGGGAATGTTAATGTGCATATATATAGTAACACAAAGGAATTATGCACACTGGGAAGTGATTTGTTCTTTAAAGAGGAATTTCACCAAACCCCCCTGCCCACATAAGTAGACAAAAACCTTTCTGGGATATATTTCTATGGCATGGCATGGCATTGTTTCATTTATTAGTTTGTTTATTTATTTCTTCATCAAAACTGTGAGGACCATAGTATATCCTAACTAAAAAGAGATGGGGAGCCCTAGGGACGTAAGTAAGGTGGGGGTTCTCAGGTTCAAACACCTCCTATTACATGTCTGGCTTGCTTGAAACAATGCATGGAATGGAACAGCCAGAAAGCCCTCAGTCACTGACCCCCCCCCCTCCTAAAAAAATCTATACCTACACCACTGGGCAGCCCCTGATCCAACAGTCAGGAGCCCAATTGCGGTGCCGTAGCTGCCCCAACCCACTGCCTCAAGGAGGCTTCCTGGTGGCATGGGGAGGCTTACAGTGCAAAAAAGCCTCCCCACCGCCAGAAAGCCCCCATTGAACTTGATAAACTTATACAACCTTTTAAGTGGATAAGTCTGAAGCCCTGGCTGCTGGCATGATGGGGCTGGGAGGAAGCTGACTAATGTCAGCTCCTCCCTCAGACTGCCCCTTCTGCGGTGGCAGTATGGGCGCAGCGATGCTGGCTCAGCATTGTGTGCCACAGTGGCTGCCCACTGGTATACCCTGTTTAAGATAAAAGTGAAAGGAGATTTGCGAATTCATCCGTCATTTCCTGGACCATCTTTGTTCTAAAATGCTCTGCTTGGGTTCTAGTTCCTACCTAGTTTCGTCTTCAAGGCACTAGAACCCAAACAGAGCATTCTTGACTAAAAGTGGTCTAGGAAATGGCAGAAGAATTTGCAGACTTCATGTCATCTTCATCCTGAACAGGGTATAGAATCAGCCCTTCACCAGGGCAAGTCTGCCCACACAGCTCCCCCTGGCAGATTCCCACCCCCCACCCCAGGCTGTTAGTATTACAGACCTGTTCAAAGTTTCCTTCTCTTCTAGATCTTCAGACATGAAGTAACTGAACTATTGAATGGAATTTTGGGAGCTGTGGTGGAATATTGGATTATTTCTGGATTCATAATGGACAGAAATGTACTGCGATCAGTAGCCAATGACCTTGCAACTTATATTGCCATTTCATGTGATGGTACGTTTTGTGATGTTTTGTTACACATGAGCGCAATTCATCATAATAAGTTTTATGTGTGCATCCTAACTAGAGGGCTGCAGTAAAATATTTGACTGCTATTCAAATTCATATGTGAATCAGCCTTCCTTTCTACTTGCCCTCTTTCAGTGCAATTCTGTGTAGTTACTTCAGTCAAAACCCATTGAAATGAATGGACTTTAACTGGTGTAACTCCCTGTAGGATTGCACTCTCAAACACCTCTCCTCTCTGCTTATTGTCTCTTTCACAATTCAGAAACCTGTCTGTTATTTTCTTCTCAATTTCTTCTAGGGAATTCTTTCTTCTAACCATTGTGAGTGCTTCCTGCTTCCATCAGTCTGCTGCTTCTTGAGTGTAGTGAAATAATACCTTAGACCATAGGTAATTTGTATAAAATTATAACATTGGGAGAGAGTGGTTTAAATTGCACTCTGGTTTGATCAGAGCTTTCTGATTTAGGCGAATGCAGCAGAACCCTTTTCTTTAGTCATCTTTCAGCCTGCCTAATAAAATACAGCACAAAAGTCATGTAAAACAATGACTTTTCTCTATGCAAAAATTTGGAATTTTCTACCAGAAGGGGACAGTTCTGATCATGCTTAAAGGATAGGAGGAGAACTTTGTGTGGGAGGAAGGTGAGGAATTTGAATACAACATCATCCAAGATTTTGGGGAGGGGCTGTATTTTTCTGGTTCATCATACATCTGGGAAGGGGAAAAACATGGCCTTGAGTCTCACCTAGAAGAACCAAATCCAAAAATGTGGAAGTTGGCATTTTCTAATTTCATTTATTTAGAAAATTTCTCTTCTGCCTTTCTGGAGGTGACTTAGAAAGTGAAACAAAAATATGCAACATTTAAGTTATTAATGACTAAAAATTATTGTTGTTTGGTCTGCATCTTAAAAATAATACAGGAGGAACCTAGAAAAATAAGAGGGCATTTACCTCTTATTTTATGCTTTATTCTGTAGTTTGTTCACCTGTGTATATTGTTCTTTTTGTAAGCACTGGCTTTATTTACCAGAACAGATAATTTTTTTAAAAAAAATGAAAACAATGTTTGAGTGTTATTGAAGTACAAAGACATTCCCGTGTCTAACTCTGAGAATAAAAATTGCCAGCAAATGGCCTGTGGGGACCAAAGCAATAAGTAAAGAGAAAAGGGGGAGACAAAGACTTGGAGTCTTTACATCATCTGTATAATCACTGTCTCCTTACATATAAACAGAGCTGGAACATAGAATTAATAATACACTTTTATTAAGTCTTCTTCTACTATTGGTTGTACAACTGGGAAGATAGGATAATTTGTGCACAGCTCATCTACATTGTCAACAACACTGAATTAGGGAGATTTTGCCCCAGCAAATTACATAGGTTTTATAGACAGGAAGAGAGCCATTCATGCTGCTGACAGAGGGGCCACCAACTCCCACAGTAGGGTAGGACTCAAGAATAAACCTCCATTGGTTATTTCTATTGCAATAATTTCAAAATATCAGTTGCCTGCACCTGAGGAAAATTCCAGGCCTTTTTTCTCCTGTTTTGTAGTGGTGTAAGATTTTTGTTCTATTTTATTGGAGACATGGATTAACAAACAATGTGGACAACCCTAAATGGTCTATGTTAATGTTGAATTTTTGTGGCTAAAATGTTAACTCTGAGTATAATTGTGTTATCAATCTACATTTTCTCCCCTAATATAGGCTTCATGGTACTGTCATTTTCTGCTGATGGAAGTTCTTTTCCATTAGTGGAAGGGTGGGTGGTGATTTTTACTGATTCCATTTTCTTCATGAGGGTCTTCTGACACCCATCCCCAAGCAAAATTTCAGTGGACTGCAAGGTGAAGGAAGAAAACCCTTCCACAGACTTGCCACTGCTCACAAGTCACTGGTTGCAATACATAAACTTTTTTTATGTTATAACTACCCTGGTTTTGTATTTTTAGAACTATGAGGACATGGCTTTACGCAGATTATTCTTGGAATTTTCCTTATGATGCAAACTCTTCACTGTAGGAAACATGTGCATGTCAAAGAGCTTGTTCTCTATATTGACAGGTTTCTCAATTCTGATAAGTTAGTGTGAGCAATAAAATGGTTGACAGGGATTTGAACAATTTTTTTTGCTGTTACATTGCTGAGGGTATGCTTTTTTTTAAATCTCCCCCATCTTCAGATTTTTCAACAGCGGAATTAAAAACGTTCATTTCTTCCATTCCATCTCTGTGGCTTCAAATGTTTGTGGCAGAAGCAATCCTTAAAAATGTATCTTTCCAGAGCAATGCAACTATTTCTACTGAACTCCTCTCTCTCAAAAAAATAGTAAGTATTACCCGTGTCCTAGAGTGGAATTGTTCTCTAATTTTCCCCCTTGGCAGACTTCGGTTTTTTCCACACAGCCAATATATCCTGAGATAAGGAGGTGAAACATCCCAGGAGGTGAAACATCCCAAATTGGGCCCACCCTGCAAGATTTTCCTTATCCCGCTTTCTGCTTATCCCGCTTTCAAAAAACGATAAAATTGGAGGTTCTTTTTTAAAAGCCTAGACCGCTCTCATGCTAACACCGCAGGAGACAGGCTGTAACACCCAGGTTACAGGCTCTACAGGAAGGATAGGACAGGGCGTATTGGGGGTGGGGGGAGAGCATAGTGTCACGTAAAATAGACAATGCAAGGGGAGCTGATTCCTCTACAGAAGCACTGTGGATATCAATACCAGGGGTGAAGCATAGTTTAACATTAGGAATATATTATCATCCCCCTGACCAAAGCGCACAGAGGATTCTGAGATGGAAAAAGAAATTAGAGAGGCCAACAAAAGCAAAAATGTAGTGGTAATGGGCGATTTTAACTATCCCCATATAAACTGGAAAAATGCATGTTCAGGTCATAGTAAGGAGAGAACATTCCTGGATATGCTAAATGACTGTGGCTTAGAGCAGATGGTTGTAGAACCAACCAGGGGAGATGTGATCCTAGATTTAATTCTATGTGGGACCCAGGACCTGGTGCGGGAAGTCAGTGTTGTTGAGCCGATAGGGAACAGGGACCACAATGCTGTCAGATTAAGTATCTGCATACGAACAAGTGATGACTACTAATGTAGTTACATTTGCCTTCAGAAAGGGAAATTTCTCAAAGATGAGGGGGATAGTGCGCAGGAAGCTGAAAGGGAAAATCAAGAGAGTCAAAACTGTCCAAGATGCTTGGAGGTTATTTAAGAACACAGTCTTAAAAGCTCTGCTGGAATGTGTTCCGCAGGTTAGGAAAGTCAGTGCCCAGTCCAAAAGAAAGCCACCATGGTTAACAAGGGAGGTTGAGGAAATTATGAGGAAAAAAAAGATGTCTTTTAGAAAATGGAAGTCCAACTTAACTGATGAAGAATGCTAGAGAGAACACAAATGGTGGCAAAAGAGAAGCAAGTTAGCTGTAAGGGAGGCAAAAAAGGATTATGAGGAACGCATGACTGCGAAAATCAAGACCAGTAACAAACAGCTCTTCAAGTACATCAAAGGCAGGAAGCCAGCTAGGAAAGCGGTGGGCCCGTTAGATGATGAAGGAACAAAAGGTGTGCTAAAAGATGACAGGGAGATTGCAAAGAAGCTGAATGAATTCTTTGCATCTGTCTTCACCCAAGAGGAGATGAGGAAAATTCCTGCACCTGAACCAAGCTTCTTAGGAGGTGAATCCGAGGAACTAGGGAAGATAGTGGTAGACAAGGAAGAAGTTCTGGCAGCCATTGATAAACTAAATGCTACCAAATCCCCTGGCCCAGATTGCATTCATCCAAGAGTTCTTGAAGAGCTCAAGCATGAAATTTCTGATGTTCTCACATTAATATGCAACTTATCCCTGAAATCTGCCTCCATCCCTGAAGACTGGAAGATGGCCAATGTCACACCAATCTTTAAGAAAGGGTCTAGGGGGGACCCAGGAAATTACAGGCCAGTCAGTTTGACATCTGTTCCTGGTAAATTAGTAGAATCTATAATTAAAGATAAAATTATTAAACATGTAGAAAAGCAAAACCTGCTGAGGAAGAGTCAGCATGGCTTTTGCAGAGGCAAGTCCTGTCTTACAAACTTACTAGAGTTCTTTGAGGGTGTAAACAGGCATGTGGATAAGGGGGAACCAGTGGACATTGTTTACTTGGATTTCCAAAAGGCTTTTGACAAAGTTCATGTATCATGAAAATATGATCACAAAATTTAACATGGAAATGGCTCTGGAATGATCAGATGTTTCATGACACATGGCAAGATGGTGATTATTTAGCGGATAATAGCTGAAATGGTTGGGGGGGGCAATTTTTTTAAGAACAAATAGTTAGGTATTTTGGTGGCTGTTGTGGGTTTTCTGAATTGTGTGGCCATGGTCTGGTAGTTTTTGCTTCTAACATGCCCATGTCAATGGTTAGAATCTTCAGAGGCATGAGATTAGTGACAGTGAGATTAGTCAGTAACAATGAGATTAGTTTTTCCTCTGTGGAACAGTGGAATGATTGTGTGGTGGGGTATATGTTAGGCTTTTCCTACTTCAAATTTGAGTGAATCTGCACCTAGACTCTAGGATTTTTAACTAATTATTCCTTCCCCTCTCAGTATGTCAAAATAGCCATATATGTTCTGTTTCCATTGGGTACTTTTGCTTCTATTTAATGCCCATATACTGAATATCAGAGTTCCAGGACTTTACCGCAAACTCCTGGCATGTATATATGTTAGAACAATGTACTAGGGATGGGGAACGGAAAATTCTGTGTGTTCTAGGACAGACACCCTTTTAACAGCCTAGTAATTCCTAGGGATCCGTATTTTACATTCAATTGTTCACTGGTTATTTCCAATATAAATATAAGATATCCATTCTGTATTCTTCCTGGTCTGAACCATCCACAATTCCATTGCAAGCCAACTTTCTTTATTCTGTCTCATCTTGGCCATCTTATTTCCTGTGTGCTATGGATCATGTGTATATGTTAAGTACTATCAAGTTGTTTCTGACTTATGGTGACCCTATGAATCAATGTCCAACAAAATGTCCTATCCTTAATAGCCTCTTGCCCAGGTCTTGCAAACTGAGGGCTGTGGTTTCCTAGATTGAATTTTCTTCTTTTCCTGCTGCCTTCAATTTTTCTTAGCATTATTGTCTTTTCCTGTGACATCTTTTCATAATGTGACCAAAATATGGCAGTCTCAGTTTAGTCATTTTAGCTTCTAGTGACAGTTCAGCCTTGATTTGTTCCAGAACTCACTGATTTGTCTTTTGTCAGTCCATGGTATCCATAAAACTCTCATCCAACATCTTATTTCAAATGAATCAACTTTCTTCCTGTCAGCTTTCTTCATTGTCTGACTTTCACACCCATACATAGAAATAGGGAATATTGCCAACACCAAGCAGTGCTTCTTAGCCCTCAGTCTTGTGATACGTTGAAACCATTCACTTTTCTTTGTCAACGTTTAGTTTTAGTTACAATAACACTCTTGTTCAGAAGCATGTTCCCTCCCCTCTTTTGCAAGCTCCAGCAGGCACACTGGACTATGTAACAGCCCAGTATATTCCACAATTAGCAGATGTGCCAAGTTTTTTTCCTTTTCTTTCCCTCCCCAGAGGACTTTAGACTGGCTGAAAAAAGGTGGAAGGAAGAATTCCCTGCAGAAGCCCGGAACATTTGATATTAGGACATCGGACTGAAAGTTCAGCCCTCTTGATCCATCGGCGTATAGAGTGGGAACCTTAATGTTCCCTCTTCAATGTTCATGATTGGTTTATCTTTGAGATCAGGAGTTGGGAATCTTGACCCACTCCTGGCATCCTGAAAAATCCTTGTTAATGGCATTCCCTTTCAAAAAAAGAAAAGAAAGAAGTGCGTGAAAACGGTGTGAAAACAGTCTAAACCCTTTTACACGATTTTAAACCCTTTTATACCATTTTCCCACTGTTTTCACATTGTTTTTGGCCCATGCAGAATCAGCCTGAGATTTGGTTCACACCTAACATTAAACTGTAATTTGTTTTAATAATGATTCATTTGTGAAAAAGGGTTCAGCTTTCAGGTGATCACTAAAATCCTTGTTTGCCTCTGCAAATGCTGTTTTTATTACCTTTTCTCAGTTGATTGGGAGTGCAGTGCCAGAGAACAAGCTAGGACTAGGCTAAGCTGCCTGCATTCATTTGTCACACAAAAACATGATTAAGGCCGTTTCCGCACGGCCACGCTGGGGGTGTGTCGGCGTATACAACGCCGACACTCCCCCCGGGACCGTTTGCACGAACGGTCCCGGTAAAGGCAGGGAAGATGGCGCAGCGCTGTGCCCGTCGCCCTAACAACTTACCTTCCCTGCGACCTTCTGGCGTGTCGCCCAAGCCAGGAGACACGCCCCTTGCCCTGAGCGACAGCTCGAGTCGCAGGGCATGGGGGGCGTGTCAACAGGCCTGGGCGACGTGCCGAAAGGTCGCAGGGAAGGTAAGTTGTTCGGGAAGGGGGGGGGATGGCGCCTTCCAGCCACTGCCTTTCGCACGGCAGCTTCGCGCCACTGGAGGGGAGCGACGGCAGCACAGCTGCGATGCAGCTGCGCCCCCCATGCGAACAGCTCCCTAGGGATGGCGTTTTTGCGATCCCTAGGGCGCTGTTATTGGCCTGTGCAGAAAGGGCCTAAGATTAAGTGTGGTTAATCAATCGGTTTCAAACTTATACGTTCAGATTCTGATCTGGCAGACCATAAAATAACCATAGTTAGTGAAGTGACCCACATTCAGATAGTTGTGTTTAACTATAGATGATCTTCAAACATGGTTTCCAGTGATCTCTATACTTAGCCTAAATCTTCTTACCATTCTTGTCCTTTTACAATTTTATAACAATAACCACTTCTGAATGTGTGTGTCTATTGTCCAGCGATCTATGATATCACTTTGATACTTCAGAAGTGTATAAACTTTCTGTGCTTTCTTGTCTCCTCTGACCATTCTTCTGTTACTCTTTTAAAGCCTGGATATGGTAATCAACTACATAGTTATAGCACAGGACAAATCTGGCAGATATGGTAATCAACTACATAGTTATAGCACAGGATAAATCTGGCAGAGCCCAATAGTTCTAATTACCAGACGTGTGCCAATGTTGTGTTCAAGTGTACTCAAGTGTTGTTCTTGCAACAGGTTTGTGCCTATCTACCTGCTTTACAAGTAGGGATGCGTGAGACAGGGAGGATGCAGAGAGCAAAGAAAATAGGGCAGTGGTCTTGCCCTGAGTCTCAAAGGGCATTACGGATGCTAAATGGTGATAAGCAGAACCAAGCCGAAGTGCTGCCTGATGTACCGTAAGTAATACCTATAACATCACCGGTTTTATTCTGCTGTGGGGGACAGCTTCTGACCTGACACATTTCTTGAACTTTATGTGACCTGTGTTGTTGTCTGCAAATTACTGTGGCTGGCAGAAAGCTCTGTTTTAATCCTATAACACATCTGGCTAGGGGGTTCCCCCTTTTCTCTCTCTTGCTATATATGTATGCAGGCTGCACATACTTTCCCACTATTAATGTAAATTGCTTCCCAAGAGAAATGAATCTATTCAGAGAATTACTTTTTAAAAAAACAGTTTAAGCCCTGTATATTGAATGATTGCTGAGTTTATTACAAGTATATGCTATAGTGAAAATTTCAAAACTAAACAGAAGACTTGAATTTCAAAATCACTCCAATTCTGAAAGCATAATAATGTACCTGTTTGCATGCTACAGTAACAACTATATTCATCTTTAAAATGTAAATTAAGTGTAATGTGTTAATGTACTTTTGTCATTGCTGTCTTCCATTTAGCATGCAAACTGCTATGAATTGCCTTCATGTTCCAAATAAAGTGAGAAATCAAGCCAAAGTTGAGATGTCACATAAGAAAGAGAATTGTCATTCTTCTGCTAAACAGATAAATATTTTAAAGGTTAACGTGAAAGGTAAGGTGGATATCTAACATTTACACTAAAAATGTAAAGCACTTTTTGTAGTTTCATGTTGGGCCCTGGATAAAAGCTGAATTGTATCATGTAGCAGTACAGATCAAGCACAGCTTCCAAGTGTCCCACGCTATTATCTGTTGTGATCTTTTTGGAGGAAGGGTTATAATCTTACGGGGTAGTAAAAGCATTTTTTTCTTTTGAACACATTCCAGTCTTGCCTGCCTTACTTTGTTAATCCACCTCAACCTGTGCTTAGCAGCCTTCTGATTTGAAAGTCTAATTCATCTCTTTTAGCCCTAGATGTTTTGTGAACAAAGACTAAGTGTATGCTGAGTTACATAGCCTTATTAAGCATATGGACTGTTTTCTTCTAGGCATTGAACCCAGGCTATGAAATTCATTTGGTTTTAGTCTTAACTATGTTGGGATCTAAACATTAAAGGTTAAAGGAATATTTTAGTAATTCAGTCAGACTCTATTTAAAGTACAAATTTAATAAATTGTCCCTATTCATGCCTATACTTGGCCCATATCTCTTGCTTGTACTTGCCACATATATTTCTAGTTTAGATTCATATTATAGCAGTTGTGACAACACTCATGACTGAATTGTTGTAAAATGGGCATCATGCTAAGAATTGTATTCTAAACAATGCCCAGTGCAGTAAGTTAAAAGAACTTCAATTTGTTCACAATTTACCAATAACTGTATCCCTGCTCTATGCTAAACTGTGATAGTTTCAAGAGATGCAATGATGAAGTTAGCTTCATCGTCCTGTCACTAATATGCTGCTAAAGGTAATACAAACTGGGGTATAGTTTCCATTTTTAAAATGGGACCCAGAGAACAGACAACTAAATAGTTATAAGAATATTCTATTATATAAATTTTTCTCAAGCAGAACTGGCTTGGGGATGGGGTATATTAATCTATTTGCACTTAATTTTGGATGAAGGCTCATTTCATTTCTTGTCTGTGCCATTTCTACATATAAGTCACAAACATGCACCAGTCTAGCCCCCTTGTGCAAAAGGTGGGGAAAGACCAAAATACTAGTTCACTGTTCACCTTGGTTTTTCATTTTTTCCATAAGTGCTTGCTGTTTGTACAGACAGTTGACATGTAGTTGGGCTAATTCCTGTAAACTACTATTCAATTGGGGGGGGGGGACTTTTTCTAGGTTTAAATGGGACTGTGTGTTCCCTGTTCTTAAGATTGCTTCATTCTTTTTAATCTCTCTCTTTGCTAACCCCCCCTTCTCCCTCTCTCCCCCTCCTTGTACTGTAGGCAAGCCAGACAGCCTATTGAGAAACAGCAAACCATCTGTTAACGGATTTGAAGTTCTGAATTATACTTGAGTGTGTAGAGGCACTCGTGCTTAACCAGAAACATTCATTTGAATTAAGCTGTAAATGCTGTGTAAAAAGAACCATACACTTAATGTAGGTTCATGAATAAATTTAAGGGAGGGCAACTGCACTCTAAACTTTTATTGCTTCAAAACCAAGCATTTTTGGTGTTCTGTGATCATTTGGTGCTTTTATAATGTGACTGAAGGTTTACAGCTTGAGGGGGGTGGATAATTCCTGCGTTAACCCTTTAGCAGTGTAGCTTCATTGCTGGATCTCTGAAGGAACAGAAGCTTTGTGAGCTCTTTGAATTTTCTTTGAAAGATGTTTAAACAGGACAAAGGAAAATCTTATTCATTGCTGAATGCTCTGACATGTAGCCAGATCTCCTAGTTCTCCGAGTCTGATTATTGTCTTCATTTGCCATTTTGCCTATTTTGGTATAATCTATTATTTTTATATGGTAGGAGAGACAGTCCTCCATATTGCTTGCAGAAGGAACAATGTGAAGAGATTGATTAATCTCCTCTCTCTACCAGAAATAAATATTAACATTAAAGGTAAGTAATTTTTATTTTCTTTGCTGAATCAACACATTAAGCCTCCCAAATAACTGTGATTTGGTCCAAAGTTCTTTTCACTGCTTTAAGTCACAGTCCCATAAAAGGAAAACAAAATATGTTCATGAGTAGCTTGTTACTAAAACTTATTGACCCAGTAATTTTCTGCATTTAATTTTGTGTGTGAATTTTTTAGTAACAGAGTGGGGCTTAAAAATTACTTGTTTGTGACCTTTTTGTAATAGATATGGGGATAAAAGAATTGTGAATGTTTTCATCTTTACATCCAGGAGCAGAATTTCATAGAACAGCCTGATGTATTTGTGTCAATATGATACGTTGAATGCAGATTCCTGATTCTCTTTTTCCCCCCAAAAGGACAATATTCCACTCACTGAAAGAAAGCAGTATCTTTAGAATGGCTCTGAAGCAAAATGGATCATCCATGAACATATTTATTGGCTAGTTTCATTTTTATAATATAATACATATTTCCAGTGTGTTTCACTGTACTAGACAGAAGGTGTTTTGTATCTAAGGAACCTGAATTATAATAATATAAGCTTCGTATTATTAATTTTCCTGCTTTGGAAACTTCGCTTGATTTATAATTCAGACTATGCTGGCTGGACGCCTTTGCATGAAGCCTGTAACCATGGTAGCACAGTGTGTGTCCGTGAAATTTTGCAACGTTGTCCAGAGGTAGACCTGCTCAGTGAAGTGAACGGGACAACTCCCTTGCATGATGCACTGGTAAACGGACATGTCGAAATTGCCAAGCTGCTACTTCAGCATGGGGGTGAGTACACTTAAATCACTTAGAAAAATTTCGAGGCCAGAAAAACTGCTCACTATTAAAATGCAAGGTTGTTTTGGATGCCATTTGGAAAGCTAGAGGTTTCATACATATTGATGTTTATCCTTGCTATATTTTATATTCATCCATCTTCTCAATTACATTGTTTTAGTAAGCCATAACTTCTATCTGCTTTTTCACTTTTGCTCAATTTCAGGGTTTCTTTTCAAATGTATTGGGAATGTCTGGTTGTGAAAATGATTAACCACTTCATTGTTCATTGTAAAAATACAAAATTAATTGGAGATATTTTAAGTTAACTCTTCCTGCTGCTTATATTTAAATGCAATTTGAGTTATATTTCTGGAAACACAGACATTACTGATAAAATCTACCTCTACAATGACTATTTTGATAATGGAAGGGAAGAATGGTTAGAAATAGTTTGTTTCTTTTTTAAAAAAAGTCCTTAAATCTTAATGTTCTGTTTGGGCCTAAATGTCACCACTTAAGGAGTAGGCACTCCTATCAGTTTTCATATAATAATAATTTAGGCCTTTATTGGCATTCCATATTACAATAGAACAATTGTCCATAAAAAACAGATAAATACATCAAACTTATACACATAGTGATAGTCCTGTGTGTAACGTTTGCAGTTCAGACTCTTATCAATAGTATAGTCCAAATGGACTAATCAAAGGTGCCATTCCTACATACTTCTTTGCAGACCAGACAGAAGACTTATTGACAGAGCCTAGATATCATAATAACATACAATATTAAAAGTTTTACTATAAAACACAGGAATTGTTGAGGTGACCTCAGGTAAAAGGTAAAGGAAAGGGGACAAGGAAATGGATGGATAGTTGGTCTGGCTCTAATAGGTTGCCACTGCATTCAATTATTATACCAACTGGCAACCAATAGTAGAACTATGACATTTTTCTATAAGTCACCCACAGGTTGTTTGACTTTGGATGACTGTAAACCTATAAGATACTAGGAGAGGTAGGCACTATATATCAGTAGCAAATGGTTAGTGAAACCAACATTATTGTCATTACAATGCTAGCAATCTAATCCTTAGTACCCATCTAGGAGTAGGCACAAATCTTTTAAAGTTTGCTTGTACACTGGTTTATTAGGGAGAGAGAGAGAGAGAGAGAGGTATTTTGCACATTTTATAATCTCTCTACTTCTGCAGTAAGTGTCTGTTTTAATTTTGGATGTTGTCTTATTTCTGGATTTTCAATTCTGTGTATAATGTATACAGCCATTAAAAGAACTGTGTATCTAGGTACAAACTAAACTAAACTTGCTCAGATAAACACATTGTTCTGGATTTGTTTGCTTCACAAGACCTCTGTGCATCTGCAGTCTTCTCCTGCCCCCTAAAGGCTACTCTCTTTGTCTCTGACTGACATCATTTCACAATCAATACATTCCTTGCTCTTCTCTTTCTGTGTATGTTGTGCTGAGCCTTAATGCTGTCTCCCAGGTGTTTTATTTATCTACTGCACCATGCAACTGACATGCCAAGCCAATACCTGGCCTCACTTCAATCGGTCTAAGTGATGCAAGAGCCAATATTACAGAGAGCCCAAGTCCTCAATAGAAAATGGCATTCCACTGACAGATGTGCATTTTTCCTGGGTGTCGGTGAAGAATGGCTAGTGGATGATCCCCTTGTCCTAGGGGAGAAGATCTACTTGCACTTTCATTCATCAAGGTCTTCTGGCAATTGTAAAGGCGGTGTGTGCAGACTTATCTTTGCTGTCACATGCCACGCTTTGGCCTGTCAAGCAGTTTGACAGCATCATGACGTGAGCTATATTGTACATTCAGTGAAGGACTACTCAGTTTTTTGCAACCATATTTGAGAATATCTCGGTATTTTTTTTCTCCTGTGTCGCACACTATCCCGACACACTACCATTTTATTTTTGTTTTTTAAAAGATGTATTAACATAGGTACCCAGCACCATATATTATAAATATTTATTATTATTATTATTAAATTTATCTCATCTGAAAAATGGGCTGACAATTTCAGGGAAAACTGTTTTTATCCCTTGTAAATAAAATGCTTTTGTGTACAGGGGGAAAAATTTTTAAAGGAAATTTACATTGCATATTCATCTTGAATAAACATTCTTATAAGCACAAATTTCTGTCATATGACTCCGTAATGCAGCAGCATCTGATTTGCTTAATTTTTTGCTAGAAGTTTAATTTTTGCTCACACTGATCTCTAATTCTTGCATGAGGCTGTATCCACACTGCTGCATAGGAGAATCTGCTGTGGATTGTTGGTATTGTTCACCTTTCTGGGGGGAGGGAGGGAGAGATTCGACTCAGTCCCTCTCTCCTATAAGACAAGCAATTAGCACTTCATACACAGCTGAAGGTTCTGGATATAGAGTTGGTTTTGTTCAGCCATTCACAAAACCTTTAGATCTACACACATTCCTTAATTAGTCAGATTCACAGATATATCCATGAGTGACTCCAGGCCGGGTTACTAACAGAACTTCTGTATTTAGAAATATTAAACCTCTGAATACGAGCATTGGGAGCAACAACTTGTAGTTTTGATGCCTTTTATTGGAGAGTATTCCAGGAGCATTAGCCCAGCCACTGCATAAAACAGTATTTTGACTTTTGGTCTGATCTACCAGGACTGCTCTGACATTCTAAATATAAGAGTTGGGATTAAATCTATCTCAATATGCTACTGAAAATATTAGTAGCTGAGTAGCTAATAGGATACTATATGTTCTGTCCTCCAAACCTGGTTTTTTTGGGATGCAGGGAAAGGGACTTTTTTTATTTAATCGCAAGTCCACTTGGATTCAGTGTACCTAAAAGGTTGTTTCCTCCTTTCATGAAAAAATATCCAGTGTTGATCGAATAATATCTCAGCATGATCTCTCTGAATCACACTTTCATCAAAATAAACATTCCACACTTTGATGGGTACTATCAGAGAAAGTGACTGAAACATTATGTACTTAAAAAGGGAAAAGTTGCATCAACTTAAAAAAACACACAATGAGATTGGCAATAGCTTTTCCCCATGACTATCCCATCCTGCTGAAACTCAAGCCACCAGATAATTGGACTGTTTGGGCCGAGCAAAAATGTTTTGTCAGGCCACGTGCAGAGGTTTCCCACTGCTGAAATTGGCAACTGGTTTTCTTAGAAACCAGTGTGATTTAGTGGTGGGATATTTTAGATAGCTATCAGAGAGATGTAGTTCTAAATCCACATTCAGCCATGAACTACACTGGGTATCTTTGAGCTAGTCCCTCTTTCTTAGTCTCACCTCCTCACTCTGTGTGGAAGAAAAAGGATGAAAGAGAATCATGTTTGTGGCTCTGATCTTCTTGGAGAAAAGATGGAATAAAATGGGTGTGTTCTCTTTTTATTAAGTTGCAAATAGAACTGCACAAATAACAAAATATATCCATTTCTTTCTCTTTCCCTACCCCCTGGTTCATGTCCTACAGGACCAGTATTGCTGCAGCAGATAGATGGTGAAGGAAAATTCCCACTGGATTACCTAGAATGTGTGACGACAAAGCAAGATCTTTTGCATAGAGTCGTACCAGAAGAGACAGTAGAGGACTTCCATGCACAAGCAGAAAATAATTTGTGCAATCAAGAGATAGAATTTTGGACAATCTTATTTTGTAAAATGTTGCTAAACTTTTGTTCTGTATATAACTTATTTATACCTTTCCCTGTGACTTTAAAAAAATTAATCACAAATCCATTGCTGGAGACAGCCTGCTGTTGCAAGCTTAATACTAGCTCTTATGCCCACTGGTTCATAGATCTTTATTTTAGAGAGCTAGAAACCTTTCAGAATATTCCATCTTATCTTCAGAAGACCATTGAGGAACTTAAACAATGTCCAGGGGAACAAAAGGAAGCTTTTATAGCAACACTACAACAAATTGCAATGACAATTCAACTGTCTAGCCTTGATTTGGTAGATACACTTCCAAAATAGCAATGGTGTCTGGCTTTGATACCTGGTATTAGTAGGTGGTATCTTAAAACTCTGAATTCCAGAAGTTGTCCACTCATTGTAACTTCTTCCTACAGCTTGACTATGGACTTGGTTCAGTTATTAACGGCAGTTTTTTGTATAGAGTTAATTAAGGCTATGTTATTGTTTTATTGCAATGTAAATATCAAGGTGAAATAAAGTAAGCATTGTATGCAAAACCTTTTGTGTTGTAACCTTTTCCTCCCAGAGCCATTGCTATGATATTTGCTTAACATTAATTTACATTTATGGAAGCGCTCCACTCCACTTAATTGATTTGTGAAAAACAAATATTTCTAAAACATGAATAGCATGCAGTATTGTTGACTTTATACATACTTTTTGCATATGCTAATACCCTGAAAATCTTGGTCTCTACTGCTAGTGGACTCTTATCTAGCTCTTAGACTAAAAATAGTAAAAGAAATTTACCAAAACTTAATTGTATATTCAAAGATTACTGATTTAGTATACTATTTGTCCTTTTTTCTAGTATCCAAAGTTTCTTGTTGAGAAACTCAGTGTGGATGAGATGTTCACACACTAACATTGTTTGAGTTACAAGGCTGGCCAAATAATACAGATCACAAACGGTTCATTACAACTACCATTTAGCTTTTGTGCGCTGAGGTGTGGTTTCATGGCATTTAATACAATAAAAGTGCTCAAACTAGTATTGTCTTGTAAATTTATCAGGCTTAATCTGGAGAGGGCTCTGGGCTGGCTTTTGCACTCTCCAAAAAGAAAACTGCCAAGGATTTCAATTCTGGAGGTTGACTTAACCTGCTGCTTCCACCCCAGCACAAAACCAGCCAGCATTTCCAAGGAATAATGCATATAGTAGATAACACACACCTTATTTAATTTTGGTAGCCATTTAACCATTTGCTTGATGTAGAATGCTATCAAAGAGTATTCTGAGAAGCTTTGCAAGGCTTGCAATTCGCAGAAACTTCAAACATCCTCGAGCAAATGACTCATTATTTACAATAATTTTAGGCAAATCATACACTAAAGAAGTAGCATCATAGCTGTTGAAAATGAAGAAACTTTCATCTTTTAAGTTAGCCAACCAGCAATGTAGAAACATTGGCTACTGCTCAGTTTCAATTGCTGTCTGATGAAAAGTGCTTTGACTCTTGAAAGCTTATACCTTGAAAATCTTGTTGGTCTCTAAGATGGTTCTGGATCTGAATCTAGCTGTTCTCTACAGACCAACACAGCTACTCTTGAAACAATGCTCAGTTCCTGTGCACTATAGCATATAGGAAGGACAGTACTGGGTATCTCTTGTGCAAATGAAGTCTCAACTGCATTAAATCTGTTCTCTTTATGGTGCTCCTAATGATGCAAAATGACAAGAAGGGACATGTTGTGGCAGCAAACAAAGTGGCAACCAAACCAACACAGATTGAATCCCGACACTAGCTGGTGATGCTTTCAGCAGATGCTGGGAAGGGAAGGGCGCAGCCCCAGACTTACCAAGTATAGTCAGCTGGGCAGACCCAGCAGATGCCAAAGCAGAGTGAAATCTGGCCCAGTCACATCCTAGTAGCCAGCTGATAGTGGCAGTAGTCGTCCAAATGAGAGCAGAGCCCAGGTGGCCATCTGATCTATAACTCTCCAGGAGAGCCCTCAGCAGCAGGGAAAGTAGGATAGGGTGGGGTGGGGTGGATATAAGAAAAGATGGGGAAGGCTAGTGGCTCCCCTGACCTGGGACCAGAATGGTCAGTGGTTATGGAGCTAGGTAGAACAAAGTGGAGCAATCTCTTCCCCTCCCAACTCAGAGGCCTTCCAGTCCTCCCACTGACATGCATTGCCTGGTGAGGAAGGGGCAAATGAGGAGCCTCTTATCTGTCAAAAGGCTTTCATGACCAGAATCAACTGGCTGTTGTGGATTTTCAGGGCTGTGCAGCCATGGTCTGGTAGTTTTTCCTCCTAACCTTTCACCTGCATCTATGGCAGACATCTTCAGAGGCCTGTCACAGTAAGATGTGTTTCTCACTGGCCAGGGGCGAATCTAGGCAAACTGGAGCCCGGGGACAAAATCTGAGTTTGGTGCCCCCCCACCCCCACCCCAGGTATGGACGACCACCCTCCCCCACAACGACCAAACAATTATTTTTGCACCAGCTCACAAAACACCTCCCACACCAGCAAAACATACATGGCTTTCTCCCCACCAACTCTCTTTCCTAATTGTGTCCTCACACCAACCCTATGAGGTAGGTTGTTAGCCTCAGAAAGAGCTCCAAGCCAGTGCAAGTGGGAATTAACTTTTAAGCATGTAAATCTCTCACAAGTCACCCCCCCCATCTGAAGGTTTACCAAGCAAACGTCAGCATCATCTCTCACAAATCACCTCCTACCCCCAGCAAAACAGGCATGGCTCTCTCCCCACCACTTTCCTAATTGTGTCCTCACACCAACCCTGTGAGGTAGGCTGCTAGCCTGAGAAACAGCTCCAAGCCAGTGCAAGTGGGAATTAACTTTTAAGCATGTAAATCTCTCACAAGTCACCCCCATCTGAAGGTTTACCAAGCAAACGTCAGCATCATCTTCAGTTCTGCTGCTGCTTCTGGGCTCCCTGCTCAGCTTGCCTTTTCCTGTGCCTGCCTGCGCCTGGCTGCGGGGAGAAGGCTTCTGAGTAATGCCACACTTAATTTAAGGCGAATAAGGCATGCTGGGTTAGAGGGAGGGGAGGCGGAGCTCCCCAGTCCTGCTCCTGGGAGCCCAGTGGGACTTCTCCCCCGCCCCCTGGACACTCCAGGCCACCGTACAGAGTGGGCGGGGCTACGACAGGCACTGGGAGCAGTGGCTGCTTCAGTGCCTGCTTTCTAGGGCTTGCTCAATCCCTCGCTGTGTAGGAGGATGTTTTGGCGCCCCCCACGTGACCTCAATCGATGCGCCCGGGGACAAGGGGTACCCCATGTCCCTAGGCAGGAACGCCAGTGCTCACTGCCATTGCAAGAAACATACCTTACCGTGACATGCTTCTGAAGATGCCAGCCAAAGATGTGGGCAAAACATTAGCAAAAACTACTAGACCACAGCCACACCGCCTGGAAAACCCACAACAGCCATCCTCTTATCTGTTGGGGTTTTTTGCTTGCATCTTTATGGAGCCAGGCTTAAGCTTAGAGAACTTATGCTTAGAGAACTTATCCAGGCTTATGCTTAGAAACCTGTTCTGTCCATCCTACCAAAAAAATGTATTAACAGAACAAACCCCTTCAAAGAAAGAGAGGAAATCTAACGTTTCCTTAAGATTATGACCCACAGAAGGTAAAATTTAATCTTAATCATATTGGCACCTCAGTGTTTGGACACCCAGAATCTGTTTCAGCAGAGTTGAAAGGGAAACAAAATGAAAATGGAATAATCCTTATGAAAAATAGATATTTTACTCTAGAAGACAGAATTTTTTTGAGCCAGGGCAGATTTTATATGCAAAATGGGTATACAAATAGCATGTACAATATAGGCTGCCACAGTATCACACTGTTAAACACACAGTGGAGGTCTTAATGACTGTTTATGTTTACCAAGGTTCAGTGCAGTTCATAGCTGAAGATAAAGGGTAAGCACAGATTGCCTTTCTTTTTAGGACTGTTAAGTGCAGCAATTTGCTCTGGGAAGCAAGACTCAATTGACTGACAGGTAAAGAGAAATAATTGCAAACTGTTTTAGTTTAACATGAGCAATGTAACCAAAAGTAACTTTTAAGTATGTTCAAATATTGTAGATAACTATCACGAAGAACTCAAAGCAGACAATTTATTACTCATGCATATTACTGTATACTTTTTATACTTGTGAGATTTGTAACAAGACTTACAGGCCTGAATAGAGCAGAAAGTTGGGATACAAAATGTTAATGTCATATTACCGTTTCATGAAAGTGTTGAAAGAGAGGAAAATAACAGCTGGTGTTATGCTGACTAAAAACCCTGTATAGGGTTCTCAGTCTTTATGAGCTTGCAGGCATCTTTGGCATTCTGACAAAGTGTGGTGGGCACAGCCACAAAATGGCTGCCACTAGAATGGCTGTCACAGCTTAACTATACTCACATAATAGATCTTTGTGTTGTTGTGACAGCTGCTGCTAATCAATGCTTTTTTAAAAAAAAATCTGCATAGCTAATTAAATGTCCACTGACGAGTCAGAAGTCTTGTAAGGCAAAAGTCCCACCTGGCCCCACTGTCTTTCTAGAACCACATGGTGGGCACCAGAAGATGGGGCAGCTAGTGCCATCATATCCACAGGCACCATGCCGGGGACCTCTGTCCCGTATCATTGATAACTGAGGGGCTGCTGCTTATCACAGCCTTTAGATCTTTTTCAGGCTACTCCTTCTGTTGGTTTAGTCAGAATAACTTCTATTAGAAACTTCTATGAGCCATGGCAGGGCAGAAATAAATTTAATTCAACAATTCAGTCACAAAACACAGCAACAGCAATACTGTTACTCAAGACCCTGTAGATTTCAAATGCTGTCGGTTAATAGGGTAAATGTGGGTAAATTTAGCACACCTGAAGTAAATTATATTTTCCTCATGTGAAGCCTGGTTGTAGCTGATCAAATGACCTATCTATTTTCCTAAAATAAGGACTACAGTTGGAACTTTTTAAAGGTGATTAAATGGACACACATTTCATTGTCAATACAACTGTTGTAATGTGAAGGGGAGGGGTGTCTGCTTTGTTAATGACACTAATTACCTGGCACTAATTACCAACCCGCCTTTTATTCTGCCAAGGCTCTTTTACAGGGGCAGCACTGGAAGTAACAGCTGAAGGGTGGTGGGATAGTCTTGGCTAGTAATTTGCTTCTTCTTCCCACCATGACAAAGGTGAGTCCTGGTATCAGTCACTCTATGTCCATTGAAGTCAGATGACCAATAGCCCTTACGATCATAGACTCTCCTCCCTCTCTTTTTAAAGATTCAGCCGATGAGTTCTGGAGAATTCTATGTCTTGCAACCTGTTTTTGTTTTTTGCTATAGAACAACATACATATCTACTCTTTTGTGTTCTGTTCCTTGGCTGTCAAAAACGTACTGATTATCTATTGTCCAAGAACATGAGCTTCAGCTTGGTTTCAGCATGATGTGCTCATTGCCAAATATCAGATATTAGTCTGGGAAAATATTTTTATTACACTGTTCTCACAAGAATTATATCAAAATTCTTATTTGACTCAGCACTTATTTGACATACACACACCCTGTAAAAGCTGATCCAATATGGACAGGTTGATATTTGATATTAATTTACTATAAATACTGATTTTAAATTGTTTTTAAAATATACATTGTATTATATATTTTACAGGTAGTACTCTGACACTACACAAAATATGAACTCCTAAATGAGTGGAGGCTGCCATTTGCCATTATAACGACATACATTTGATTGGAGTGAGTAATCATTACCTTCAAAACTAAAGGTAAAAAGAAAAAAAATGAGGTTGAAATTATATATCTGTCTTAATTATTTTTTCAGGATGTATATACAACCCTTCCTACTGGTTTGGTTATTTTGCACTAATGTAACATGATTTGTAATTTTGTGTCTGTATATAAATGTTGACCTCTGAAGACCCTTGGGTCGAAACGCGTCAGGTCAATTTTGGCAACAGCTTATGTGCTATTAGATCAATATTTGTAACAGTTTATGTGCTATTATTGTGTGTGGGAGAGAGAGGTGAGCGGAAATTTCATTGCAAAATTGTGGTAATTGCCTATTTTCCTTTCATGTCCTTTTAAAATTAAAATAATACAAATAGCTGATTTGATAAACTGCTTTTAAAAAAATTATAATGATACATTTCTTTTTAAATACATAAGATCCATGTAAGCATACTGGGAATATGTCAGATTTCCATTAACTGTGCTTATATAACGACTATAATTGTAATTAGCAGATTTTAGAGGCAAAGGAAGTTGGAGAAAAATGAGAGGAAGAAAAAAGTTGGGACAGATGGGCAAAAGTTAAAGTTTAACTTCGGCTGAAGTTAAATCCTATGAAAACAGAGGTGCTGTGGTTGGGCCGCAGGGAGCAACCAGCAGACTTTTGCCTGCCTATGCTCGACAGCGAGGCATTGCACTTGGCCCTGTCCATCAAAAGCCTGGGCGTCATCCTGGACCCGGCATTATCGCTTGAGTACAGCCTGGGTAGCGTTCCATCATCTGCATCAGACATGGCAACTGGCTCCGTACCTGTCCCGAACAGACTTAGCTACAGTCATCCATGCAACAGTCACCTCCAGGCTGGACTATTGTAACTCACTGTACTCTGGCCTGCCTTTGACTGTGATCCGGAAGCTGAAACTCATACAACATGCGGCAGCTAAACTCCTTGCAGGGGTGTCTAGCAGGGACCGGATTACTCCGGTCCTATACCACCTTCATTGGCTGCCAGTCGAGTTCCGGGTCATGTTCAAGGTGCTGGTTTAATATTTAAGGCTATATTTGGTCATTGACTTTAAATGAAGTCTACTCTACTCTACTCTATTTAAGGCTATAAATGGCCTTGGGCCTGCAGACTTGAGGGACCGCATCTCCTCATATTGCCCCGGCAGGACCCTCCGATCTTCGGAGGAGTTCCTATTCCACCCCTCTGGTGGAACAGGCTCCCTAAAGAGACTGGGGCCCTGTGAGACTTAACAAGTTTTCACAGGGCTTGCAAAACGGACCTTTTCCGCCAGGCATTTGGCCACCCGGACTGAAGTATGCTCCATCATCCCAGCCTCCAGTGGGCTCAGGGTGGGGGAGGGTGTTTTATCACCATCTGTGTTTCTGTTTTAAATATAGTATAATAGGTTTTAATTATTGTGTTATATCTTAAATGTTGTATGTCACTCTGAGCTGTTTGGGGGAGGGCGACTAATAGATCAAAAAATAAAAAACAATAAAAACACAAAAAGAACAGATACTTAATTTGTAGTTAGCACAATAAGTTTGGTTCAGGATTTTTGAAAATAACTTGAGATCATAGTTATCCAAGTTAATAAATGGGCACATATTTTAAATAAACTATTTTTTCTTTCTACTGTATACCAAACTAAAAGAACAGTTTTGCGGCAAATCGATGTATAATGACTTTTAAGAGAAATGGTATGCTAAATGTACCACAAATATCCAGTATTTTAGTATATTATCATCAATACTGCTCATCTAAGACATTTAAAATATTTAAAGAGTTAATGATCTATGCTAGGTGTGTCAAACATGCTGGGCTCGCCAGGCCAGATCAGGAACTAGGTGTGTGTGGGGGTGCCTCAGCTGGCTCATAATAAGCCTTCTCAAGGCAGCCACCACATTCTGATGTGGGCTCAACACTCCAGCCCCAGCCAATACTATACTGGGGTCAGTCAAGGCAGCCAGCCCCCCAACTGGCCCTGGCCCAACCAAGTCACATTTATGTCATATCCATCCGTCAGAATAATGAGTTTGATACACCTGATCTATACAGTCATGTTTTAGAATATCCATTTAAAATAATAACAATTGTTGAATTCTAACAATTGTTGAATTCAATGGGCAGCTCATTGAATATTGAAGAATATTAAAATATTTTTGTCTTATACAACCATTTCCCAATGCATTACAACTTAGCCATTAATAGTGAATAGTATGAAATAAAATATTCCTGATCAAAAGAAAGTGGTTTAATTTCTTCTCTCTTCAAGCTGTTTGTTTTTTATAATGTTTTCAAAGCAACACATTTGCTTAAAGTTCATGAACTATTGTTTACCCAAGAGTATTATTTTCACATTTTAATTACTGGTGGCTTCTAACCATACTGAGCTTGGCTTCTATTTTTTGCTACATAGTTCAGCTGTGAAACAGTTCTGATCCTTCGAGGCTTTTTAAATAATGAGGTCTTATTGCATTATCTGAAATGTTTTAAAATTCCTTTGTTATGTGCTAAACACTCCTAGAAGAATAAATGTGATGTGTCAGTTTGATGTGGTGAGCCAATCGTTAGTCTAAGCATTTCAAAGCAGACCTTCTCTGTGTGGGGGACATGCTATCTATAATGGCTCTTAAACTGCTAAAGATGGTTTTTTTTCATATGGATACCATGTGGATTGATGATAACGTAACATATCTTCTCTATCAACCCCTTATGATTTTAGGAGTGTTCATGGAACATGAGGAATTGCTTGTTCCCTGATGTGCCTTTTCATACTCAACACAAAAAGAAGGGAGGGTGCTGATAAGATTAAACGGCTGAGTACACTTATCAAAGGCTCTACCATGGATGTATTTATAGGGAGTTCACTCCTGTTACTAAATTAAGATTCTTTTCTTGGCAAATCCATAAAATTGTGTTTGAAAGTATGTTGTACTACAGCAGTAGCAGAACTAGATTTAGGAAACAAGCCTTTGAAATATTACTAACTAAATGATCTCTGTTCCAAACGGACTGAAGATGTAGCGACGTTCCTTGTTCTGGCTTTGTTGAAACACTAGTTACTTTGACTTTGATCTTATTTCGGTTATCCTTGTTTTAAAACTCTGTCTTATGCCCAATAAAGGTAAATAGAATAGATAGATATTACTAACTCGATCGCCTTCAGCAAGTTCTAGCCACTTAAATAATAACTGGCAATATTTTAGCTAGTAGGAAGTACGGATTGTAGCATTAGTACATGTGTGCAAATCAGTTATTTTCTATGTCATTCTTAATCCAGGCATTTTTCCAGTATCTCTTAGAAGACCTTCAGGGATCTTCCTCAATTCCCATTCCATACTCTTTACATCAACAGGTGAAAAGGAAAAACAATCACACTTCCAGTAATGTTAAAACATTACTGAAAGCTACATTAATGAAAACTGACTGATACTATGTAAAATATTTGTATGCCACCTCTCTGATTCAGTTCCAACAATTACCAGAATAAAATTAATAGATTAAAACAGCAATCTTCATTGCTAAATAAATAAATGAACAAGGACCAGGGGAAAACAGGGGAAAAAACTCTAGTTGTAGTATTCAAATCTCTGGGGCCACCACCTTAACTAAATGACAACTGTCACAAAAGCTTATTTGCGTGGCATCTAACAGTAGCAGACAAATCTCTCAGTGAAGGGTATACTTCGAAGAGGATCCACTATAGAAGAGGCAACAGGCCAAAATAATGGCAGAAATTTATATAGAACTGCTATAGAAAGCAAATAACACATGAGCATTTACCTTGTGCCATGAACCATATGGTTTAAAAACTGGTTGCTTAAGAGCCCCATCGGGGGTGTGTGTGTGTGTGTGTGTGTGTGGAATCCACTGATGGAAGTGACGCACAGCTGCACCAGTGGATTTGCCCTCCCCAGGGCACTTATCCTGGTAGAGGACGTTTTTGCCAGTGTGCAGCCGCCGCTGCCCCCTCCAAGCTGGGATGCAGCATCAGATGTGGCACCAGCAGTTGTGCTGCCAACATCATGGGGGGCATGGCCAGGCATTGGGGGGCATGGCCACTCCCCCAGCCATTCACAGTGTTACCCCAGTAGCCAGGAATTTAGACATGTGCTGCACTTTTGGGTGACATATGTCTATTAAACTCCTTAGAGGCTTCTCAGCAGGGAAAGCTTTTTTCACTTTTCAAGCCTCCTCATGCCCCTGAGAAGTCTTTTTGGGGGCGGCAGCCGGGCATGGCTATGATGCCACGGCCAGGCATCTGACTCTTTGATGGGGCTGCCCGAGCTCTGCAAAGTGTTGATGAGAATTTTGCTATTCCTTTAATTTTTTGGATTTCTGATGAGTTAGCATGATTTTCAACAGAATGGTAAAGAGCAACCAAGTGATCTCTCCCTCACACACACATACACAAACCCTACCAGTTAAATATTCACTCAGCTTTTGATTAACTGCTGCAAAGTAAAAGGGGGAAAGGGTGAAGAAACTCTGGATGACTGTAAAGAAACTCTGGATAACTGATGTGAATTTAGTGAACTTGCATCTCTAATTGCTGCATATATTGACAATAACTCACTATATACAATATTAGATTATTATATATTACCATTATGTGCCAGCTTTGGTGGCCAAGGGCAGTAGAGGGGAAAACCAACAAACCTCTTCAAAAATTCCCTCAGCAAAACTTTAAGTTTGAGATCATATGGTTACCTGTAGCATCTGTCCATGGGCTCACCCTGCACATTATGCTAAAGTCAAATGTTGGAAAGCTTAAGGGGACAGGCAATAATTCTTTGTTCGCCACATGGCTAAAGGTTATAGCTAAATTGCTCTCCATGATGCAGGAAAGGCTGTGCAATTGCACTCACAACGTCCATTAGAAGGAAGGATAGAGAAGGGTTCTCTCAAGTGGCAGTTTCCAGTGTTTCAGGAATGCAGAATTAAATATCTAATTTAAAATGAAAACAGCTGTTACAGACAAATTTTCAAGCTTGACTTTGAATTTCCTGGGGCTTTCCCGAACCTTAGCCTGAAAATTAAATAATCTTTTCTATTCAATATAAAGAACACTGAATTAAGCACACCAGTTACAACTGCTAGCACAGGAGGATTTAGCTTTTATTAAGATTCTTGAATTATAAACTTCTTACTCAATTGAACTTTTGCCTACATATGTAATCTACAAAACTATGCTCCCACTAATCTAGTAGCTGAGGTAAAGGGGTGGGCAGCAGCTTTTTGTGTGTATTTAGCATTCAATTACCAAATATATTTAACAGTGCTTCAGTCTGATTTTAAGGGTATTCTTGTCCTGATATTGATGTTTGTGGACTTGCTGGTGAAAAAGTATATTTTCTGTCACTGGAAAGTAATATGGGTATACAGTATTATGATTATAATAATTTCCAATTGAAACAGTTACTGGTTGCTGTGGGCTTTCTGGGCTGTGTGGCTGTGGTCTGGTAGATCTTATTCCTAACATTTCGCCTGCATCTGTGGCTGGCATCTTCAGAGGTGTATCACAGTGGGAAGTCTGTTACTTCTCTCTGTGATACACCTCTGAAAATGCCAGTCACAGATGCAGGCGAAACGTTAGGAACAAGACCTACCAGACACGGCCACACAACCCGGAAAACCCACAACCACCAGTTGAATCCGGCCATTAAAGCCTTCTACAATACATAAAATAGCTACATTAGGTGTAAGCAAAAACAACCTACAAACTAACTGTTTGGTACAAATGGTAGGCAGGCTATTAAAAAGGTAATATGTACTACCAATACAAAATACTCAAGGAAAACCTACCATTTTAGCAAGCTTTTACTTAATACAAATACACTCCACACCCTGAACTCTTCTCCTGCTTTGTTGCCACCAAGTCCACATTTGGCTGGCCTCTCCTCCACTGCCCTGTATAATTCTACATAATCATACCTCTAGAAAGAAGGATGTGACTCCTTAGCACGTAAACCTTAAAGGGAAACAAAGTCTACATTACTCTCCCCTTAAAGTTTTTTTGTTCACATTGCCTTAATATGAATTTCTGCCGCAAATCCCAGCTCAATGAGGCAACATTGCCTCTTCCTCAATTAGCAATATCCCTCTTTTCCTTACGTGGAAATATTTCCAGGATCTTGGTATACTCACTTTTCATGACTAGCCAATTTGGAACCATACCTGTTAGCTCACCTGGATATTCCTCCCACTCTTTCCAGATTGGGAAAAAAGGAGTCTTGTTTTCACTGACATTTCTAGCCCTATAATTGAAGTATTTGTCATCAAATTGTGCTCATGCCTTGTTCTTGCAATGTACCCTTAAGTATGATGATCTATTTGGCTCAATCCCAATGAGCTCTATCCTGCAAACTTTTGTCTCCAGGACTACCACTATCTTATGAAATGGAAAATCGTAATAGTTGTGTTTGTTTCTCTGCCCCTCTGGATTTTTGCCTTTGACCCTGGTAGCATGCCTGTTTGATCTTCTCCAAATTATTTATATTTATGTAGCAGCCAACACCCCCCCCCCCGCGCGCTGTAATACTACCTGAAACTGACTACTATTACATCCTCTTGGGCCCATTTTCATCCTATATATGGATATTTGAAATATTTGCATCTTAATGTGGGCATTCTGTGTTTGGTGCTGTTGATGTATGCCAGGTGAGACTGTGACTGCTTCATAGTGCCAATTAATCCCTTGAAGAACTCTCTTGGATTTCACCATATTAAAATATTCTTCCAAACCTGTGTAAGGAGACTCATCATGCTGTCAAAGATCCCTTAACTATTATTTGTGTTGGTCTTTGATCAGGTTATATGTGTTCCTTTAAGCCACATGTAGAATCTATGCTAGTAACTGTTTGTAATGAGGCAGCATAAGTTTTCTTCTTTACCCACAGACTATCCTAGCGTGAAGATGGATCAACTGGAAAGCAGGTCTATGAACATAGACACATATCTAAGATGCTTGCATTATTAACGACATTATGGTGACAACCCTGCTCATCAAGACTTCTAGTAAAAAGAATAACATTTTTATAAGTCATCAATGCTATAATGTCACCTCAAAAGTGAAAATAAACCAGTTGTGCCCCCATCTTTTTTACGTTGCAACTGAAATAATTTTTTTGACACTGAACCTGAAGATAGACCTATATGTCTAAAGGATTTAAATATAAAAAACCTGAGAATAATAATTTCTGCCCTCATCTCTTAATGCTTTGTGAACCCCAGAACAAGAGAAAATAGGAACAGTATAAGCTTGCTGCTATTTAATTTAACCAAACAGATGAATTTTATTATAAAGCAGCTGTATTAAATATTTTTACATAGTATACTGTTAAAATTGTAAGTTAGTGAATAGAATATTGCTATTCACAAGCACCAATTCACTGGTGGGTATACATATTAATAAGTGTTATGGATAAGTGTCAAGAGAGTTCTTTGTCAAGATGAAAAAAGTGTAGAATAGGGAAACACTTTTCACAGAAGCTCAGTCCTCCCTTTCCTTATCACAATGGCCTTTTTTCTAGATGTGGCACAAAGAATCAGCTATTAATTGCAAGCCAATGCTCCGTCTCCCATCCCACACACACATTGACCAGGGTGCATCTCCTCTGGTTCCCATATGGCTAAAGTGCTCAAGGGCCTGGGATACATATGGATACAAATGTACCCTACCTTACTACAAGCAGACATTCAGCAGAGACTCCTGTTAGACCATAGTATTCCCATGCCTAACTGTGGCAATGTTGGACACACAGAGTGCTAGGGCTTTTCACATTTTAGGCACTATTATAGTTTGGGACAGCTGTATAAATGTAAACAGCTCTATAAAACTCATACTGACAGTTTTGTAATCATTTGCAAATTAAAGCTGTCATTTCTGAATGTGTCAGTGTAAAATGCTTAGGTGGCTTCTCTAATGCATTTTTTTTAGGAATAAGGTCCTTTAATCCATATCTGTATCCATATGTTATCCAAATCAGGGGAAAAAGTAGCCCAACTTTGGAATGCAAGTCTAGTGACACCCTACTAGATGAGGATCCCCCTCATAACAATGCTGTGTGCATTCTAAATAATAATGTTAATGAAGCATCTCTGAAGAGAAAATCTTCCTTATTCTGTGATAAGTTTCAAAAATGTCCAATTAAAACCAGGATTGTATGATAGAAAAACTGAACATGTTGCAAGCCTTTTCATCTGTAGATCTGAAATTACTTTAAGAAGCTATAAAGCTGCTTTGTAGCAAATAACACTGCCATAAACAAACACCTTTTTAAAAATCTGCCTGAGGTGAAATATCAAAATATAGCAACCAAACAGGTGTAGATGCTCACTCCAGAATTAATTTGATCAAAAGGAGCATCTTGAAACACTTGAGGCTTGAGGAAGGGTTATTCCCCAAAGAGGTTTCGTTTCCAAAGCAGAACAGCCTATAGACAAATCTCTGAAAGAAACTATTATGAAAAATCTAGTTATAATTACTGACTTCATGGAAAATTCTCTTGAATTGGTTCTAAGACTGAAAATCAGTGGCAGTACCTGAAAAATGTGCAGCAAACTTTGAAGATGCATTGGTTGTGTTATGCAACATCAGTGGGTGGGAGAGAAATGGAGGTCCACTCTCTGTGCCTCCTCATGTCCAGTTGTACACAATTATTCTATAATGTTTTTCTTTGTGAGAAAAGATTGTCATGAAATACAAAAATAAAAACCCCCGCCAAACATCCAAAGTAATTGGGTATATGAGTTTAATGAAGTTAATCAGTTAAATAGGCATTTCATACAGGAAAAAGGCTCAAGGAATAGTAAGACAACAATAAGTGAACCAATAAAGAGAGGGAAAAGGTTTTGTCTATTAAACCGAACACTCTAGAACCTCCTGCCTCCACAGTCACATCTATGGAGATCCTTCAACAAGGTTAATTATGGCACAGTGTTCGTCAACAATGAAAAAGAGAGAGACAAATCTGAGTATGTGTGTAAATTAAATAAATCACTACCACTTGGCAACACAGCCACAGAATGATCAGGTCAGGTCCCCATCGTAGTGAGAGGATTTGTTTGACGTTCTTTCAACGTGTTATATAAACAGGCAAGATCAAAATAGCTCTTTTGTAAGAAACTGCAACAAACCTTTAAGATAAAAATAACTTTCAAAATCAGCTGTTATGAGAAATGCACAAGACATAAGTTACTGTATATACATTTTCCTGTGCATATAATATTATCATTCTCTTCCCCCCACCCCTACACAAAGTATTATTTGACAACAGTGCAATAGAACGAAGTAAGCAACTACAAGTCAGGCTGAATGCCCTGTATGAATAGCAGGGACTCTCTCTCTCTGTTCTGAGGGTTCAAAATCTATTTGCCCTTATTTGGTCCTTCAGTACCTCATGTGAAACTAGTTCTCTGTAAGGACTACTTGGTAAGGTCCTTAGGTGTATATATTCAGCTCATCACTATAGTAAGATCTGACCTCTGGAGGTCACAGCATAACAAAATATTTCTAGCTACTCCTTAAATAATGGCAATGTTTTGAAATGTAAACCATATTTTCCTGTCTGCTATTTACTTTGCAACAGGGCACTTCTATACCTGAAAGACTGATTTATCAATAAAGATATCAAACCAGTATATCAGTTCTTCTGCCAATATTGCACTTTTCCTCTACACTATTTTGTGGCAACAGGTAAAGTACCATGCTATAAAGTTTTTTAATATGACATTTTAATTAGGAGACAAACATTTTAGTTTCAGCATTCTTTATGTGCACAAAAGGTGTTCATAGCCTGACACCAAAAGCAATATGATTTTACTCTTATAATATTTTCTTTACACATGAACTAAAATGCATATTATTCTTGAGGCTAATAAGAACAAATCAAGAGGAGTGGCGATATAAAAAGTTAGATATGCAATCAGTTATAAACCTGGCAGTAATTCAGATATAGGTGTATTTTCCAAAGTCTTGTGGTGGAATGATAAAAGTGTTAAGAACCTCTTTAAATCTTTGGAGATCCAGTCAACATTCACATTTAACCTATGCTGCTCACATTCAGGCAAACCCCAGATGGTTTGATTATTTGCAGCAGGATCTAATTACAGAGGGTTTTTTGATAACATGCACTATGCTCATTTGCATTGTTCTGCTAGTGAAATGTAGAAAACATATAAAACAATATTAATGATCTTTCTTGGATAAAAAGATGGGTCATGCGTGCATCTTTACCTTTTAAAAATTAATCAGAGCTGGAGTTAAAAGCTTAATTTAACATGTCTTTTGCTACCCAATTGTTTGTGTCCATCGCCTACCGTTTTACATTCATTCTATCAGTGTGCCCTCTCATTTAACAAAGCTTGCAAAAAGTATTTGTTATCTTCTAAGTTCTGTACAAGTATATTCTCACCAATAAATCCCTTTGTACAGTATTTACAGTTTTCTCCTTTGTGATGAAAAGGCAAAATAAATAAAGCTCATAAAGAGGAAATATTCCTTAGGCTCATTTTTGTAGAACAGATGCTGGTCTCCATAGTTCATGAAATTGGCTAGCCAGGATTGTTTTTCTTCCTCCGACTTGGACTGTGAGTAGGATCCTGTTTCAGTTCTTGGTACTGCACCTGTTAAAACACAAAGTTCAGGGGGAAATTTCAACTCAGCAACCTGAAAAAAACGACGCATAAGAGCAAGATATTATTCTTTGGAAGGAAGTAATGCATAGGAATCACACCTGAAATGCATGCCCTCCCCACCCCAAATTGATTGCTAGGTCAAAGGAGAATCTGAACAAGGAAAATCATACAGGAAACAACACAGTATGGGGAGGGACACTTCAGTGAACTCCCCACTCCAACCACAGTGCAGGACATTCATTGAGAGCAAATGTTAAGAACAAATGGTAGCCACTTTAAACAGTAGGACAGAAAGATCATTCAGTAGTGTTTAAATAGTGTTTAAGAACAACACTTTAAAAATAGTGGTCCATCTGGTTGGGGACTGGTATTAAAACTGGGTTAAGTGGTTTTTTACTTGTGCTGCAGCCATTTAGATCAGGTGACAATTCGGCCCTGGGTTAATGGAAATATTACAATAAATGGCACATTTAACCTACACAAAGGATTTATAATGTATGTGTGTATGTTTTTGCAGTTATGCGATGCAGTTATGTGCAGTTTGTTTTCTACAGTATTCTGGTTCATGTAAAATCCATTCCCAGTCAAGAAGCCATTTAAGAAAAAAGAACACCACCAGCAAAGTGGCAGCTATTCTCCTATGCCTTCGCTGGGCAAAACACTTGCTTTTTTGTATGCACTGCCATCTGTTCTGTTCTACTGTCTCTCCAGATGCATGGGAACTGAAGCAGCTTTGCTTGCTACTATGCAACATAAGTTTGGTGTTCTCAGTGGTCAGAATTTAAAGAACTTGGTTATACAGTAAGAGCTATGCATTCTGGGGAGATACAAAAACCAATGTCCCAAGACTTTCAATGTGCAGAACATGTTTTACATTTTGATCAATATCCATGAATATTTATTCTGTGTTTAGATTCTTAAAGCTATTTGCAAGAAGTTTTAAAACCATACCATGATTTTAACCAACAAGCTGTAATACAAGTGCTCCTTTTTATTTCATTTTTTAAAAAAAGAACCGTGGAGTGTTTTATGTTAATTTGATGTGACAGTTGAACATTTACAACTGTAACATACGCTAAAAATACAAAAATATTTTTAAAAACACAAATATCCTTGGAAGTTCTAAAATCAAAGAGGCCAGTTGGGCAGGGTGGCAGAAGAAATCAAGGCAGAATTTAAAATCTGTACACAATATTTATTCCCTGGTAGTTGGCTAACACAAACTCTACCAGCCACAGGAAGAATTCTAAGCATATTTCCCCCAGGGCCTTCTGAGGCAAAGATCACGGCAAGAACTAATCCGAACAGGATTTTACTTGGTTTTGCAGGCTTATAAAATTTTAGCATCATGTGAAAAAATAAAACTTGAGTAAGTTTTTTTAAGTGACTGTTAAGGACAAGGAGAGTTCTATGATCACAGATATATACATACCACTTGCACATCTGAAGGAACTCTGGAAAGGAAATCAAGCACTTCGTTGTTATCAATTGCATACGGACTTCGGAGTTTCTTCGTAAATTTATTGATACCTACATGAAGGTATAGTTCAGGTTTTATTAACATAAAATGTTTATGTTCACTTAAAATCCTGCCTACAACTGGCTATAAACCAAGTCACCGTTAAAAATAATTTTATAAAATACATAGTAGGTATGCAATCAGAATGCCATCTTTTAATTAAATAAGCAATTGCAGTTCCATTCTATGGAGGATTCCGCATAGGCCAAAAACAGTGGTATGAAAACGATGTGAAAACAGAGTAAATTGGTTTAAAAGGGTGTACACCATTTTCACACCACTGTATTTGGCCCATGTGGAATCTGCTTATGTTTTAACTAATGAATTGTATTTTGTATGCATTATTTGTTGGAACTCACCCTGAGGCTAACTGGGTTGAGAAAGGGAAGAGTATAAATTAAATTTTGAAACAGTGATACACAGGATTGACTGTAAATGTGATCTTTGCAAGTGTGGGCGTCATCTCTTCCTGCCATCCTTGCAAGGTAGGCTGGAACCCTGGTGAACTACTCACAGAGTGAAGAAGCACACTGAGGTTAGCAGTTTCAAGTAGGCAGACTTTAATGGCAAGCAGTTTACAAGTGCTCCTATTAGCCTCCTCTCATTTCATTTTCTGCTTGAAATTTGATTTTGCTATGAGATGCACATCAATTATTTTTATAAGCTGAAAGCTTAAAAATATTAGTGCTATGTGGAAACATATCAAACATTGTCTACCATGTGGCTCATCCGGCCAAATGGAAACTGCAGCCCAGTTCACAGACGAACAACATCAGCCCTGCAGCCCCCCCCCCCCATAAATATAAAACATAACAGCAGTTCATACATAGCATCTGCCCAATTCTTCTTCATTCAAAAAATAAGGATTGTACAAATCAGGTCATTATACTTAATATGCTTCCATAATAAATGACCCATAATGAAATACTAGTTTCAATGCCAGCACCAGTCACTACTGTCTGCATTGATGGTTTGAAGACTCCACATGTTCTTGGGATTATCAACCCAGTAAATCTTCCCTCCTCTCCAAATGCAAAACATTTTTTGCCACAAAAATAATACAGTCTTAAATGGACCTCCAACCTTTCCATATGACTACACAGAGACCGTCTTACTGATGGGTTGCCTCCTCCCCAAGTAAGGTATGCCCCCCCTTGCAGCTGTTGCTGTGGTGAGCCAGCTGGCGAGGCCCCATGCAGAACAGATGGGAAATTACTGCTGCAAGTAAGCTTGCTTTACCCCACTCTATTATACTTCCCAGTCTTCCCAGTCTACCCCCACCTAGGGAATACAGATAGCAATTAAAAAGCTGCTTAGGGCTGAAATACATGGGCAATATTTCCCCTTTGTTCACTGGACCTTTGCAAGCATATTTCCATTGCCATTACATGCTGGAATTTTATCAGAGGGCTGCCATAGTGTTACTGTTCTCATGTCACAATGGCTTTCATGACTAAAAATTCAAGTTGTACACTAGCTTTTTAACATTGACCTGAAAACTTTGAGATAAATCACTCAAATTTGGAGCAAGGTGCCATCAGGTAAGATGGTGATGGCTGCATTTCGCAGGTGGTAATGGGCGAGATGAGGGACAGTAAACTGAAATTAAGTCTAGAGAGGTATGGTTGTTCAACTGTGGATCTATTTGAGGATTAAGTTGTAAGCCTGTTCTAGATAGGGTTGCAGTTCGCCTAAACAAGCAGGTTTGTAACTTGGGGGTGCTGTTAGATTTCGATCTTCAGATGGAGAGACATATCATTGCTGTAGTATGTAATGCCTTTAAAACAGTATTGGCTGGTGAGCCACCTGTGACCCTTTCTGAAAAAGCAAGACTTCATCATGATTGTCCATGCACTGTTCACATCCAAATTAGACTGGTCTACATGGAGCTTTTCTGAGGTTGGTTCAGAAGCTTCAGCTACACTACAATGTAGCCACTATACTGCTAAATGGCACCAATCATAAAAGTTGTATCTTATCTATGTTAGAATGACTAAATTAGCTTCCTCTTTACTTTTAGGCCAAATTAATAACTCTAAATCAATTATGGCGAACCTTTTAGAGACTGAGTGCCCAAATTGCAACCCAAAACCCACTTACTTATTGCAAAGTGCCAACATGGAAATTTAACCTGAATACTGAGGTTTTAAGTTTAGAAAAAACGGTTGGCTTCGAGGCATGCATTACTCAGGAGTAAGCTTGGTGGTAGTTGGTGGCTTTGCTTTGAAGCAACCGTGCAACTCTTCGAGCGGATGAATCACGGCCCTAGGAGGGTTTACTCAGAAGCAAGCCCCATTGCCAGCAACCGAGCTTACTCCCAGGTAAAGGATTGCGCTTTAGTACTTTGCATGAAAATCAGTGGGGTTTAGCAGTGCTTAACAGAGTCACCTACACTGCTTCCCCAAAACTAGGTCTTAGGTTTAATGCTAATAATCAAGCCCAGCGGCCCAGGCCAGCCTAAATGTATGTGTGTGGGGGGGGCACTCTGCTAGCGTGTGCCCACAGAAAGGGCTCTTGAGTGCCACCTCTGGCCCCCATGCCATAGGTTCGCCAGGGGGCCAATGGCCACCATAGTACCTGCTGGCATACTTTCTGTCACCCAGTCAGGTTTTTAGAAAGTGATGGGGTCAGATGTGTAATTTTTTCTAGTTGGCCACTGAAAATCCAATTGACTAGGCAAACTAAAATAACATTGTTCCAGTGGCACCTGCCACCACAGTGTTGGATTTATTCTCTCCCAATCCTTTTTTCCAGAACATTTAAAAAAATTACTCCCTTCTTCCCTGCGCTTGGACTTCCTCTGTGGCCAATTATGCACAAAATGTTTGCTGCGTGGGTTCGCTGTGGCAAGATTTCTTGCACAGAATATTTCCTCTAGCCCTGCTTTCACTTCCCACTCTCTCTGCAGCAAAACAAATTCCACTTATAGCACAATTGTAATTTTGCTTCGCTGCCAGAGTGGGACAGATTTGCCAGTGGACACAGCTTTGCCCCAAACCTCTTCCCTCCACTTGAAGCCAGCCCACCTAGTCTTACCCCAAATACACAAGTTCTCGTGCTGCTTTGCATGCTTCCACCTCGCCCTCCTCCCTGTTGCCAACTACTTCTCACTTCTAGTCCTGCCATATCATTTGTATTGCCTATGGCCTCCTCGCTCCTGCATACCTTGAGATCTTAGATTTTTTTTAAAAAAAAATTTAAATAACCATATCAATAGTTTGATAAATCAATACTAACACTAAAAAAATGTAAAAAATAATAAGACTCGTTGATCAGTCCAAACACTCGATTTCCCCTTGCATTTGATCAACAAACTGGGATGTCTTCAGCCTAGTAGTATTATACACAAGCAATCAGTGATTCCAGACCACACCAGGTAAGTCATTGGTCTTGACACTTGGGTTTACAGTACATCGGGAGATGGATGATCATGAACCTGGGGAGCTTAGCAAACAGCAGTTCACTTTGTCCTTTTGTGGTTTTGAAGTTTGCATGATGCCATTACTCCCTCCCCACCCCCCACCCCCCATACACACTTCCCACCATAAAAGACAAACAGTGTTCAGGCAAAGTGTACTCAAAACTTTTCTTTAATAGTAAGCCTTTTTAATGTCGATCTATCAATTTATCGATCTATTGAGAGATGATATATCGATCTATCAATCTGCTGATAAGATTAAAGATAAAAATTAAAGCACGCATGCTTTAATTAATCAAGAACCTGCAAAACATCCCCTCTGGATGTAAGCAAAAAGCCAGCTGATGGGTAATGACTGCCTTGCAGCAAACAGGGTGGTGGGTTATAATGCTGAACATGCCGTGAAACAAAGACTGCCCAGCCAATTCTCTTTGAAGTTGCAGGAACTTCACCGTGCATAATCGGTCTCTGAGTGTATGGCTCAGCTTCCTGCAACAGCCATTTAGTACACAACTCCACCTCCTATGGCAGTTGTTTTGCGGTTGCATTCATCACCCTGTTTCAAAGTTCCAAAAGTGTCCATAGGCTCAAAAAAGTTGGGAAACCCTCCTCTAAATGGCTTGGGAACAGGGTATCAATAGGGCTTTTCCCGTTTATTTTTTCCTGTCCATTAGAACCTTCATCTAAAGCCTTGATGACTGAGGTGAGGGAGACAGTAAAAATAGGTATGTAAACTATGGGTTGGGAAATCTTTGGAGATTTGGGGGTGCAGTTCGGGGAGGGCAAGGTTTGGAAAATGGAGAGGACTAAGCAGGGTATAATGCTATAGAGTTCACCCTCCAAAACTCCTATTTTCCGTAAAGGGATTGATCTATATTTTCTGCAGATGTTAATATTCTGGAAGATCTGCAGGCCCCACCTGGAGGTTGGCAAAGCTAAGTAACTAGGAATAGAGTCTTTTCAACTGTGGTACACAAATTTTGGAACACCGCCTTTTTGATGCCTGATGAAAACATTTATTTTCAAAGGCTTTTAAAATTAACTTCCCTATCTCTGATTTATAGTACTATAACTAATATTGTAATATTGTAAATAATATTATTTCTTGCTTATGTAATTTAATCTTGATGATTATTTAGTATTTTTTGTTTTAGTGCTTTCATAGTTTTTATTTAATTTATCTTTCTTTTTTAGCTGATTGCGTCGATATTTACATGTTCTATTGTACTTGAATGCTTTTGTCAGGAATTCGTTTTCTGGTTGAGGGATGGGACATAAATGTTTCAAAAGAACAAAAAACAAAGAAACAAACTAAGTAATTGAAACAGTTTGTACCACTTTTTTTTTTTAGAGCACTCTATGTTATATTCCTTATTCCTTGCAGCTGAGCTCTACGTATCCATTTTGGCAGATTTATTCAAAGCAGACTTCAATATTATCAAATACAATGTCTGTCTACTGTGTATACTGAAAGTATCCAACTGTGAGAATTAAAGAGCTTGGGGTTCCATTAGTTAGCTCATATTTTTCATCACTAATCTCTGCAAATATGCTGTTTAGTAACTTCAAAATCAGTAGAAAGAGGCCAATTTGTAGACAGTCTACTAGCACACAAAAGAAACTATTTCTTCAGTCATTTATTTCTGTATTCTGAGGGGACTTCATACAAGATTTCTTATTCCTCAAGTGCAGTAAGAAAATACAAAATAATACTCTGTGTAGATAAATGCATGAGTCTACTTTGCACTTCTTGCTAGTCTAAAATGCTCACAAGTACAAAATAATATTGCATTCTGTAACATATATGTTTCAGTTCATTTAATGGTGACCCCCTCAGGCCCAGCTTCTAGGCACTGACTCTATATATTTCCATCTGATAAAAGCCTGAAAAGGCTTATTGTTCTAAATGCACTATATAAATTGAAATGCCACTGTTTGGATATAAATAGGGAAAATAAATCAGTGTAATATCTAGACAAAACTGCAGTTTGATAGATGAAGAATCCTCATGGATACATGTTTATAGTATGACTAGCGGGGCCCGGCCACGCGTTGCTGTGGCAATTGTCCTTCTCATAACAGTCCGCAACCCACACAGATGCGCATACAGGTTCAATGATCCGCAGCCTAGGCTTTTGGGGTGGTCAAATGGAATCCCTTTTTCCCTTTTCAGGGCAGAGAGGAGTGTGTGAGATGAGGTGGTTGTGTTGAAGTGTGTGAGTGCAGTGAGAAAGTAGTGAAAAGGATGGAGGAGGCTATGGCTGTGTGAAGTGTGGCTGTGAGGGAGGTCAGAGAGGAGTGTGTGAGATGAGGTGGTTGTGTAGAAGTGTGTGAGTGCAGTGAGAGAGTTGTGAAAAGAATGGAGAAGGCCATGGCTGTGTGAAGTGTGGCTGTGAGGGAGGGCAGAGAGGAGTGTGTGAGATGAGGTGGTTGTGTTGAAGTGTGTGAGTGCAGTGAGAGAGTTGTTTGGAGAAAGCACTCTGCACATGTTCGGAGACTCTCCCCCACTGCCTTCGCGTCTTCTCTGACACCCCGCCCCCGGCCTCCACGCACCTTCTGCGATCCGGGGCGGCTCCCGCTGGCGACCCCAGCGGGCATGCCGGGCCCGGTGGCTCGCAGGGCGGCCTCAGTGAGCAAGCGGCCCGGCCCTTGTGGCCGTCGGAGGGGAACCAGCAGGAGGAGCCGCCTGGACTCTCGGCGCGGACCTTGCCAAGACACCACGGCAGGCGGCACCTGGCAGCGCAGGAGCCACACGGCAGCCCGGCGGCGGTGGCGGCTGCTGGCTTCCCGCAATGCTTTGCTGCTGGCCACCGCCCGAAGCAGCCCCGGTGGGAAAAGGGCGGCCAGGGCGCACGGAGGGCCCAGGCTGTGCATCGCCGGCGGCCGGACGCTGCTCCCGAGAAGCCACCGGGCGAGCCTGCCCACGGGAGGCGGCAGATCAGGGCCGGAGGCGGGGAGGAAAGCAGCCACCCCCGCCTGGCAGGCAGGCACCCTCCTCCTTAAAGGCGCAGCGCTGCCTCTCCTGCTTCAAGGGAGAATTCCAATGCATCCAAAGAGAAGCTTGTTTTGGGTGTTAGAAATGAGTCAAGTGTATTTCACGACTCTTGACGCTCAAACCCTTGACATATGAGGTGGAATATTTCCACTTTGAGTTCTCCTGCCCCCTTTTACATATTTAGTAACTCTGTAATGGAGGGAAAGTTTGTCACGGTGGGCGGGGCAGCGTTTTGCCGAGTGACTGAGGCTGCGTTGGGATGAAGTGAGCGGGAAAGCCAGGGGTGGGGGTGGGGAGGGGTTTTTGTGGCGGCAGGTGGCGGACACGGCATTTCTGGATTTTCCCCTTCCCTCCAGCCCCACTGAGCTTGGGGATGGGACCGGCCACAACTGGCTGGGCCTCTGTGTCTTCCCGCGGCAGGCGGGTCGTAGCACTTTCCAGGCCTGCGCGCGCTCCTTCCTCTCGCGCCGAGTCCCTGGCCATGTCCAACGGCTGCAAGGAGTCACGCATGCGCAGTGGACGCCGCCCCCTGTTTTCGCGTTTCACCTGGCTCAGGTGAGTCGCAGGAGACTTCCAACTGGCGGGAAACAATCTCGCATGGATGCGCAGCGTTCCCTGAAAATTTGGGGGCGATCCGTCCAGCAGCTTCTGAGGTACCCTGTCATCAACACATACACGGAAAGCTTTTTATATATATAGATGAAGGCTAAAAAGCTGGACAAGAAAAATGCATTTGGCAGGTGGGCCTAAATCTTTACATAGTTGTGATTTCTAACTAACTTGTCTGTTTCCATCATACAGTAGTTTCATGATCATAAATACAGAACTACTGACAGTAAAACTCATCCCTTAAAGATAGCTTGTTCTATGTGGCACAGGCCGCTTTGGAAGGAGAAAAAAGGCTTTACTTACCCCAGACAAGGACAATGTATCTCAGTGGAATGAAATACAGGATGACTGTAAGCACAAAGAAAGCAACAATGGCCAGCCAGCTTAAGAATGGAACAGTCCAGTTGAAGGTACTGAATGAAAAATTAATGCAAGTCAGAAGGGTAATTATCAATTAACAGAATGAATAAAAGAATGTGTCAGCCAGTTTGAGTATAGGTTTATAAATGGAACAAAGTAAGTCATTGGTGAAAGAACCAAAGTTGTTTAAGAAGGCAGATATCAACTATGACGAGTAGTGCAATTTGAACTCCTGAGCAAGTGCCAATGACGTTGAACACTCCATCCCATGGGATAACAAAGTCTCTTTTATTTCCACAGTGGTGTTCTTCTTCATAACAAGTAAACAATAGCAGAAAGCCCTGTGTGCTCTAATACCCACCTAGAGCCCAAAGTTACATTATAAAGGAACAGAGTTATTCAACTGGTGTGTGCCAGGAATTTTAAAAAATGCTTGTTGACTACCTATAATTTTGGTGTCCTGTGGATTTAATCAGAGTGTACTAAAAAAAATCCAACCAAAATGCTACAAAAAGCATTACTATTAAAAGGGTGTTCATGTAGCCTTTTTTTTCATATAGCATGTAGCATTTTTCTTTATCTCTCTTAGCAAGGCTGGAGATAGGAAAAATGAGTCTACGAACCAGTCACTGTCAATTAAAAACTGATTCCAATGTCCTGGATACCATGGTTATGCTCACAATCAAAGTTTCTTTAACTATTTTCGCCATACATGGTGTTTTCGCCTATCTCTTTTGCCTTTTCTTCTTCTAGCATTTTTACAGTGTGCTGGATCAGACCAGTGGTCCACCTAGTACAGCATCTAATTTCACACAGTGGCCAACCAGCTCTTCTGGAGGTCTAACAATGGGGATCACAGACGATGAGGTCCTCCCAGGATGTGGTTTGCTGTCAATAAATGTGAAGGTTTATTGCTCCTGCATGTGGGAAAAGATAGGTACAATGAAGGCCTTCTAGCCATATCATGTCCCTTTGTCAGATAACCTTTGCTCCTAGGACACCTGGTTTTCCCATTAAAACCAAGCAGAAGACAGAGTTTCTACTCATATTCTTGTCTCTCTCTTGATGCTTCAGATTCTCACAGATGCATGACATATAGAAGCATCAACTAAAATCAGTATAATTTCATTTTTCTTTTACATACTAATAATATTAGCATTGCCTAACTTTGCTAGCAAGTTAGATTTCAGTAACAAAGTCTGCAGGCCAAACATGTTATGCAGCAGATATACTGAAGCCATAGTGCTGGGGCAGCCCCGCCCACCTTCCCTTAAAGAAATCATTGAGAAGAAGAGTTTGGATTTATATGCCCCCTTTCTCTCCTGCAGGAGACTCAAAGGGGCTTACAATCTCCTTGCCCTTCCCCCCTCACAACAAACACCCTGTGAGGTAGGTGGGGCTGAGATAGCTCCGAGAAGCTGTAACTAGCCCAAGGTCACCCAGCTGGCGTGCGTGGGAGTGTACAGGCTAATCTGAGCTGATATTAGATGTAGTAGGAGAAATATAATCTTTAACCATATTAAAATGAACAGTACTTCATTATAGAGTTGTAATTTCTATCAGAAAAACTGAATCTGAGGAAAGGATCCTCATAACCATGATCCTAATTCAGTTCCCCCTTTAGTCACTTTTGAACGTTGAAGAAATAACAAGAAATCCAGTCATAGATCTTCCACATAATATGCAGTTCACTCAGAGAACATTATAACATGTAACAGGGATCCCTCAAGCAATGAATTTTATTGACTGCGCTTGTTCCAAAACTTGTATTTTGTCCCCCTTCTTTTAGACAGCTTTTTTCACTGCGGTCTCCTCACCTCCTCACCCCATCACTTCCCCACCCCACAAAAAATGGACAATAAAGTTTATCACAGTCCCTTTCCGTCTAAGTTTTGTCTCCTCTATAAGTACTCTGACAGTACTGAGCACTTTTGAATGTTTCCATGTTGGACTATTTATACCAGCTTCATCAGTGCAATTGGAAGAAGGAATTAAATTGTAAGAGGTATTAAATTAAGGAAATTAACCACAACTACTAAAAACCTGTGTCAGGGTTATATATTCCTAATAGTATTTCTCAAAAGCCTTGTGATTTGTGTATGAACTTTTTTTTTGGAAGAGAGTGAGCCATAAGGTGAGCCACTGTGAAGAAAGCAAGATTACTCTTGACATTTTACAATTGCAGGGTGAGCATAATCCATATTCACATTCAGTTGATTAGAAAGATTGAAAGAGAACATAAGAAATGCAACAATATTTTAGGAACAGAGAGGGTCTAATGGGTTAAAAGTAGCACACGTAAAGTTTGCACAGAAAAGGCAAAGCAAATCTATAATATACTTAGTAGAAAAAAAATGAAAATTCTATGCCAAGTCAATATAAACTCTGTGTCCTATATACATTATGCATACATTTGCATAGCTTACAAGGCAATGCAGAGTGTGTGTGGAGGTGGTTGCTATTGGCATATAAATTCAGAATCTGGGCTCCTCAGCAATCTGAACTGGCAATTGATCAGAGTGCACAAGGCTTTAGTGTACACAACAGAGCCCCATCCAATCTCTGTATGTGCCAGGAACAAAATAACTCAGGACCTTTTTCTATTCAAACTAATATACTTATTTTATTGTAGGAAAGAGTAAATATAGTTTCCTAATCTAGTCTAACTAGGGTGGAGGGAGATATTGGACATGTCTTCTGCCTTCCTGGTTGCAAGATGGAGAAGTGTTTGTGGGGAGGTAGGAGAAGACGGAAGGAAGTTTTCCTTGTGAGTAGCAATCTACACATCAAAGGGATTATGTCAGAGCAATAGAGAAATGATGCCCAGTGTCTTGATCCCTCTAACTCTCTAGTCAAGTTCCTCTCTGGAGTCTGATGTAACCAGGGACAGCAGAACCACAGTCACACTACTTCCCAAGAGGCTTGCTATGCCATAGTCAGGAAGCCAACAGTGATGCTGCCGCTCCCCCTTAAAGCAGCATATGCAGCTCAATGGGCTGTGCCACCGATTTTGCCAGTGTAAGTCGTCACCAGCAAATGGGAGTAGGCCAACATAATCTCGGCCTAACTTACCTCACAGGGCTGCTGTAAGGATAAGATAGAGGGTGGAAGACTGTTGTAAGCCATTTTGGGTCTGACACGTGGCTCCCCAGTACCAGCAAAAGTTTCCCAGTACCAGCATAAATGCCCCAAATGCTGGTGCAAGAATTATTTATGCCAGCACCAGGGTCATGCCTCCTCCTCCAGCCCTTTCAACTCCCTGCTTGTGGACTGCACTGTAAATCTCAATATTCCATGACTAAGAGCCCTTTCTAATTTTACTACATATCTCATCATCACCATCATCAAATCCATCATGCTAAGTATCCTTTATAACATTTTATAGGAAAATATAGATGACCAAGTACATTAGGGCAAGAAAGCTCAACCAGAGCCATTTGAATGGATGTAAGGGCTCTCAGTCAAAATTTATTTACTTAGGTATTTAATTAATATATTTATACCTTGCTTGTCTCTCAGAGAGGACCCGAAGCAGTTTACTTCTTCTCTCCTCCATTTTATTCTCACAACAACCCCATGAATTAGGTTAGCCCAGGGGTCTGCAACCTGCGGCTCTGGAGCCGCATGTGGCTCTTTCAACCTTATACTGCAGCTCCACATGGCCTGGAGGTCAGAGGGTAGTGTGGGCGTGTCCCTCCAGCCCTCCAGAGCAGCACTGGAAGGAAAGGTGAGTGGAGGGCCAAACAGGAGGCGGCTCTGTGCATGAGGGCACTGTTTTTTGAGTCCCCTCCATTCACTTCTCCTTCCAGTGTTGCTCTGGATGGCTAGAGGAACATGCCCACGCTGCCCTCCGACCTCCCGGCCTGGAGGTCGGAGGGTAGCATGGGCATGTCCCTCCAGAGCAGCTGCCATCCCCCCCTCTGCCATCCCATAGCAGCCATCCCCCCTCTGCCCCATGGAGCAAGCAGCTGCCTGCTCCATCGGACAGAGGGGGTTTCCCCGCCTGGTGCCGCTGCCTCCCACAGTGCGAGATGTGGCAGCACCAAGCAGGCCACAGCCACCATCCCCCCTCTGTCCACGGAGCAGGCGGCTGGCTGCTCCATCAGGCAGAGGGGGTTTCCCTGCCCGGCGCCACTACCTCCTGCAGTGTGAGAGGTGGTGGCACTGGCCAGCCGTGGCTGCCACCCCCCCTCTGCCCCACCGAGCAGGCGGCTGCCTGCTCCATCGGGCAGAGGTGGTTTCCCTGCCCGGTGCCTCCGCCTCCCAGGGCTGGAAGGTGAGTGGAGGGACCGGAGCAGAGCCACCTCTCCGGCTTGGTACATCTTCGGGGTCATGGAAAATGGGTCCAAATGGCTCTTTGGGTAGTAAAGGTTGCTGACCCCAGGGTTAGCCTAAGAGAAAGTGACTAATCTAAGGTCACCAAAGCACAAGTGGAGATTCAAACCTGGGTTTTCAAAATACTGTTAACGAAACATTTGATGCTTGAACTATTACTCAGCCATATATTCTCCTTCAAAGATGTATTGTTTCTTTCCTGAGTCATATATTATTTCCAACACCCTGATTAAAACAACATGATCAGCCAAGTAAAAACATAGATATGTAGTAATACATAGAATATATTTTGTCCTCTGCCCAAGATATATAACATTTTGCAATCTGATTTTGGGGAAAAACACACACATGTGAACCGCATCAGAAAAGCTGAGCACCCATGTGTTCACACTCACTTCTTTATCCTTTCTCCAAAGGAAGCCACTTCATCAAGGATGTTCTGGACACTGACACACACTTCCTGGATGGCATACAGCTTATTCATAAATCCTTTCTTTTCACTGTCCTAAGGATTTGGAGAAGGGGAAACAGCCAGCAATTACAGGCAAGTTCATTGCTCATATTGGAATTATTATAGTTTTCCCTAGAAACACATGGAGGTCATCCCAAAAGTAAAGCAAAAAATGTTGACTACATATTGAGGAATCATTTATTTTCCTGTACTTTGAACTGTGTCACAAATGGTATATAAAAGCAGTACACCATAGTGAACAGCTTCATTCGTCACTGTATCAGTTTCTTAAAAATAGGTCCCAATAATTCAGTAAATCTGTTTTATTATTATATGTTATAGATGCCAATTTCATATCCTGCGTACTTTTGGTAAGAGATAAACATCAGTCTAGTGTGATCTCACATTTCTGAAAAGTAGTTTCTGGTATTGGCAGGAGTATATCTGATTTTCAAAATGGTAAAAGCTTCTTTGGAAGTATAATCCTTAAGAAACAGGCCACAATCTGAGCAGGGTTTAGCATGGTTTTTGTACTTTCTTGCACTGTTTTATCAAGGAATGGAACTCACTTTTTAATTCATGGAAAGCATGATGTGTAAAGTTTTAAAAAGTATTGCCATTACTGTGGTATTATCATTCCAATGATATCTATCCCATATTAGAAGTAAAGCACGAATGAGTGGCTTCAAAGTTTTTGTTTTAAATGATGGAAGTGCTAACCCTCTCTCCAGTGGTGGGATTCAAATAATTTAACAACCGGTTCTGAAAGGACTCAGTGGTGGGATTACAACCAGTTCTCCTAATTAGACAGAAAATTAGCTACCGGTTCTACCGAACTGGTGCAAATAGGCTGAATTCCACCACTGCCTCTCTCCCATTGTCTCTCCTATATAATTATGTTTGCTGAAGAACTACCTCAAGGGGCAATCTGATCAAAACATATAAAGAACATTATTATGAAGATATAAATACAAATGACTGAATTAGTCATGGTATGAAATCAAGCTATTAGAAGAACTGTCAATATTTCTTAATTTCTTTGCTAATACTTAATATCTCATTAGTTAAAAATAAGGTTGGCAAAATTTTATGTTCCTTTTCTGTACAAACCAAGAAATGAATCATTATACAACATTTAATCACCCAAGTGTTATCTCATAATAATGGCAGAGATCAAAATTTGCTCTAAAGACAATGAAATAATTTAGCCATAAAAGACAAAGTGGCTGTAAACCAACCATAAAAAATAACTATATATGACTGAACTATTTATGATTATTCAGTATATATTTTAAAACATATATTTTGAGGAATGACAGTTGCATTGTTTTCCTAGCTTATTCATGAAGTTAGATATGTTTTTCTTTGTGAAAATCCTCATGAAGCAAAATACGTTCTTAATGATCCCTGCTACCTGGATTATATACCTCAGCATATATATACCATAACTAAAACATTTCCTTGATGTTTATTTCATTTAGGGAAAAATAATTCAGATGTACCGTATACAGTAGAGGTGGTCTACAGTGCTATAGTTGTAAGCCCCTAAGATGCAAGTTCTTATTTATAAATACATTGTTACTACTACAATCTTCCCAAAAAATCTGACCATACAACTAAAGGACTGTAAACCTATTGTTAGAATAATTACTAAGTAAATAATAATCCAACCTCAAGCATCCACTGCTTTCTGTTCCCACTTATGCCCCTTTCATTTTGGTTTTCCAGATCTAAGTGTATCTTGATTGAGCATCAAATCTTGTGTGGAAAGAATGCTATCATGATATCAAAAACAATACTCCTTTCTTATATCTCAACTGCTCAACAGGGATTTCTTTGGGAGATCCTGAAGCTATTTTTCTTCACAAATATTTTTAACAAGACAAACTTGTACCTTCTTGAATGCACATCTGTTCTAAATCAACTATTTAAAAAGGAAAGGGCCACTATACCCTCTCCTGTCCCATTGCACACTCCCTTCAGAGTTTAAAGGGAATGTGCTGACATATTCTGAGGCTATCATAGACAAAACAGCATAGGAAAGAGGAGGCAGCCAGAAGGATAAGGGTTCAGCTTTTCTTAAACTAATTCCACATGCCCCATGAACCATTAGCTGTTTTTTATTTCCTGTTCCAAAGATTTGTACAAAAAATAATCTGGTCTACAGAAAAGCTAGTTTTCCCCAGGAAGGTGCTGTGTTAGCAAACAGAATATGTGAGCCACCTTCAGTGAACTAGAGTCCTTAATAATCCATTTTTCAAACACTACTGGTATTTCCTGTCCAAACAAAGATGGACTGTAACTGGAATCAATTTTATCATCTGTATGGCTACAATCGTCAACTTTCTGGAAATGATTGTCTTTTAAAGATTGGGTAAAAGTGCAAATAGTTTTAAGGGTATTTAATTTCCATTGTATGTTTCGGTACAGTAGGATTTAACAAAAGCAACGTATTTGGAGCAGGAAAGTAGATTAAAGCATTAAAATTGTCAGGTTAATCTTGCTACTTTGTCTTGAGTTCACAAAAAGCAAAAGGTAATTCCTCAGAGTAAACTTTACAATGTGGCGGAATATGAGACATATTAGACTAATACACACAGATTTTGGTCGATTTGCAACACAGTTGGAATATAATACAGGCTTCTCAGATAATTCTAAAGTAGAACTAAGGAAAAATTGAATTTCTGCCAGTTCTTCCATTTTCTTTAGCCATAATTACACCAGGACATAAATGACAGGACTATCCCTTCAAGACAATCACATTTTTGTATGTGACCCAATATACAAAACACAGCAAACAAGAGCAAATGCACTTGTTTGGCACAAAAAAAATCAACAATATAATGTTGCAGGCCCCAATTGGATACTGTCTTTGGGCAAGAAAGGTTTGCCTCCCATTGACTGTGAAAACAGTATCATTTTCCAGCATGGTTCGCTGGTTGTTAATGATGTATTTTTAACAATGATGTATTTTTATCCTTTAAACAAAAAGGATATCGAAGAGATAGAAAAAGTGCAGAGAAGGGCAACGAGGATGATTGAAGGATTGGAGCACCTTCCTTATGAGGAGAGGCTGCAGCGTTTGGGACTCTTTAGTTTGGAGAGGAGACGTCTGAGGGGGAATATGATTGATAAAATTATGCATGGGGTAGAGAATGTTGACAGTGAGAAATTTTTCTCTCTTTCTCACAATACTAGAACCAGGGGGCATCCACTGAAAATGCTGGGGGGAAGAATTAGGACTAATAAAAGGAAACACTTCTTCATGCAGCGTGTGATTGGTGTTTGGAATATGCTGCCACAGGAGGTGGTGATGGCCACTAACCTGGATAGCTTTAAAAGGGGCTTGGACAGATTTATGGAGGAGAAGTCAATCTATGGCTACCAATCTTGATCCTCCTTGATCTCAGATTGCAAATGCCTTAGTAGACCAGGTGCTCGGGAGCAGCAGCAGCAGCAGCAGTCCATTGCTTTAACCTCCTGCATGTGAGCTCCCAAAGGCACCTGGTGGGCCACTGCGAGTAGCAGAATGCTGGACTAGATGGACTCTGGTCTGATCCAGCAGGCTAGTTCTTATGTTCTTATGATGTATTCAGCCAGTTTGAGCTGAGAGCCATATTGTAATGTTCTAAGCTTGTTGTAACCTGCCCAGAGCCCTTCGAGGATTGGGCAGGATATAAATTCAAAAACAAACAAACAAACAATAAATAAATAATTAGTTCTAAAAGTGCAAATCTTTCTACCTTAGGCTTTACTTTAGAGAAATATAAGATAACGTAAATGTATTAAACTTGACATTGAAGGTAAAGGTGGACCCATAACAGTGGCGGAGGGCCAAGGGGACGGGGGGTGAGTTGTGTACCGGGCGCATGCCTGGGGATGTAAAATCGCCCCCTGGCCCCTCCCCCTTTCCCCTGCAACCCCCCACAGCGCCCCCGCGGCACACACACACACACCAACCCCCTTCCCACACTTACCTACATTCCTTTTCTTTTTGTAGTACTTTTTAAGGCTGAAAAAAGCTGCCTAGTTACAGTTCAGGGGAAAAACTGCCTGAGGAACTACAGTTCCCAGGAGACCTTGGGGCTCACAAGGTCTCCTGGGAAGTATAGTTCGTCAGGCAGCTTTCTCCCTGAGCTGTAAATAGGTCGCGTTTTTCAGCCTCAAAAAGTACTACAAAAAGAAAAGGAATGTAGGTAAGTGTGGGAAGAGGGTTGGGGTGTGTGTGTGTGTGCCGTGGGGGGGCGCAGGGGGGCGGAAAAAACTCTCTGCGCACCGGCGCAGTTTGGCCCAGCTATGCCTCTGACCCATGGGGTGATGTCACATCACAACATTTGCTAGGCAGACTATTTACAGGGTGGTTTGCCATTGCCCTCCCCAGTTGTGTACACTTTACCCCCATTTTAGCAAACTTGGAAGGATGGAGGGCTGAGTCAACCTTAAGCTGGCTTTCTGAACCTGACTTCCACTGGGGTCAAACTCAGGTCATAAACAGAGTTTTGACCACTCTGCACCATGGGGCTCCAGAACCTTATGGAATTTACATGTTATTACACGTCATCAAAATGAACTTTCTTACAAAGAGCACATGATTTTATATTGATCAAAAACATCAGAACCAAAACAACTGTGAGCTAGTTTCATGTGCCCAAGAAGGATGTTAAACTAATTTTAGTCATCCTTCCTCCTGCCAGTAAAATTAAAATTGCATAGAACAAATGGGCTTGGCCCACTCAAACAAGCTTACACACAACATAATGCTAATCTGACAGCCCTCAGTCCAGCCCAGTCCTAAATCTATATTTGTATCAGCAAATATACAAGAAATACATAGTACCCAACAGATGTCATAAATCATGAATTTGCTGATGTTTCTCCAGCCATACAGAGACATATTTAGAGTGCACAGAATTTCAGACAATAACAAACTGTACTGACTGCAAGCATGCTTCAGTTTTCATAAAGGTGAGTGACATTCAAACATACCTTGTTCATAATGCCTATTGTGGGTAGATTTGGAACACTTCATTTGATCACCTCAATAATTTTGCAATAGTTCAAAATAAATAGTATTTGGGCAAGAAAATAAATAGTTCAAAATAAATAGTATTCAAAGTAGTTTTGCATCAATATGATAGTGGCATTCAGCATAGCAATAGTGCATGATTCGACTACGATGACAGCCATGGGACATATGTAGTCTAAGCAAGCCAGAAGGTAACATTGACAGAAAAGGCAACATTTCAGACAACGAAAAAACCCTATTCTGTGACTTAGTGATGTAGATCTAAAGTCATTTTTTTAAATCAACCAGAACCATGGGTGGTTGGATAAACTGAAGTCTACATGCAGTGCCATGAAAGTGTTGGCCACAGCAATAACTGGAACAACTTCAACAAAAGCAGAACAATTTAAGATCTTTGTTTGCTGGGTTATAGAAGATAATAACCTTGATTATGATTTCGTATACAATAAATGCCTGCCAATGAGAATGAAACAAGCCAAGATTTCCAGAATGATGACATACTGTGTACAAACCTGAGCAGAAGAGCAGATGTATTATCTACAACGACTAAAGATATATATATAACTAGCAGTAAAGCACATTTTAAAATGAAATAAAATGGGCTCTAGATCAGTGGGGTATCTGCTTAGGGACAGGGAGTACCCTCTGTCCCCACCCCCCACATGACCAGGAAGGACTTCCTGCTGCCATGTCGTCTTCTGGTGCCCTCAACCTGCCCATTTTGTCATCATGGGCGGGGCCAAGGAAGCCAGAGGACCCCCAAGCCTCGCTCCCGTCCCGGCTGCTGGCTCCCTCCCAAGCCCCGCCCCTCTCCTGGCTGCCTGCCCCCCTTCAAGCTGGCAGTCCCTCTGGGGAGGACAGAAGAAACTAGAAGGCTCCATGCTGGGGCCTTTGCTTTTATAATCTTGGGGGCGTGGCTCACCATATAAATATTCTCTCTCTCTCTCTCTCTCTCTCTCTCTCTCTCTCTCTCTCTCTCTCTCTCTCGGCCCTCTCACAGCCGGTGGGGGCTGCTCCTGTGACTGGCTCCAACACCCAAAGGACCTCAATCTTCTTCTTTGTTTCCACACTGGCGGTTGGGGCTTGGGGACTGCTGGTACCAGTCTACAATAGCCCTCAGAGGTCCTCGCATTTGGGCAGGCGTGCTCAATCTTGGCCACCACCCTCATGGACACAGGAAGTCGCGACAGCCACCACCCTGGCTGGCTTCCCCATGGTCTATTTCGCCTGGGGGACCTGTTCATCCAGCTGTTGACATCCAGGGGCCCCAGCTGTTGACATCCAGGGGCCTCTCCCCTGGCCCCTTCTACCAGACCCAGCACAAAGCTGTGGAACACCCCTCAGTCACTGGCCAGGATGATCCTTCCACTCGGCAAGCTGCCGCTTGAAAGAGGATAGCAACTTTGTTCCTCAGCCGCCAGTCAGAAGGAAACACCATAAGTAAAGGAAGAGTAAGTCTAACAGCTTCATTCCTCTTTTCCTTCCATGAAAGCCCCCACAGCATCTCTCTTCTTCCTGCTTCTTTCCTACTTACAACCAATTTATCTGTGCCTATTTTCAGCATTTCCTCCTTCCGTCTCCCTGACTGCTTCTCCGTGGGAAAATTTTGCATGATTCCAGGTGCAGGACTGAACCAAGCTCAGCCACATGGTGCTTTCCACTAGGCCAGGCACGATTCCTCAGTGAATAATCTACAAGAATGTGCAGGGGGCATCTCACTTTTCCTGGATCTCCCTATCCTCCTGGAAATCCCTATATCTTCACATTTTATTCCTTCCTTCTCTCCTTACCACCCACCCATCCAACTTTTATTTGTCCCCAATCTTCCGCTATATTTATTATTTATTTATCTCATTTATACCCTGCTATTGTCTACAACTGGGACCCAAATAGCAGGGGTGCCACTTACGCCAGCAGAGAGAGCACATGTCTTGGCCTGGTGCTGCTCCCACAGCACATTTGGCCCCTTCTCATTTGGATTCAGCCGTAAGTGTACTTCTGAACTAAGTTCAAAATATTACTGTGATCCCTTAACTCATCACAATTTAGATCTGGAGCAGCATACTTTAAAATGGCTCTTCAGAAAAAAAACATTTATAAAGAGTTGTAGATGTTCAAGGTCTCATTCCAGGATCTATACAAATTTGATTTCCCATGCATAAGCAGAGGAGTTAATGTACCATACACAGAGCACAATACAAGCAATTTTAGCATACATCTATCTCAAATCTTTCTCACAATGGTTGCACTGTTGATGCCCCTGCAAGAATGTTTTCCCTCATAAAAGTAGCAGTTATAGCTTATTCTAGGACTTGCATGAAAGAAATCAGGTATAATGTAAAAATTCATTGACAGCACTCATCTTCAACATTTGTGAGGTGGTTCTTGTATTATTTATTATCTAGTAAATAAAGTTTAAATGCTCTTTCAGCCTTCATACAAACTATCTATCCACTTTCATTTCAATAGCAAGGAATAAAAGCTGCCATCATTTAGTGTCTTTTTGTTCTCTATTTTGTGTGCCTTCTTTCCATGGATTTCATTTTATCTACTGGAGGCATACATTGTCTGATCTAGGGCACAGCAATACTCAGTAAGCAGGGGTAAGGGTTGTGAAATGTATACCACCCTGGTAACAACTGGAATGGAAGATACAACATTCTATGCCAAGACATCCCCTCTCCTTCTCCAACAAACAGAACACAATTGAAGAAAAATATCTGGTCTTCCACAGCATAATAATTTGCTTGAACTTCATTAAATTTACATACATACTTACAAGCTAATACAAATGCTAGAGTGATAGCATGTTAATCTGTGGCAAGAAAGCTTAGGCTCCAAGAAACTTGTTGGTCTTTAAGGTACCAAAAGACACTTCTTCCTTTTTTATCAAACCAAGTCAGTGTTAAAATTACCAAATGAACAACAACAGTGTGTAAAGCAGTTCCTGAAAATCTAGAACTATACCATATGATTTTAATACAACTACAACATTGTCTAATTTCGCTTACAAACAGTTTTCTGGGAAGATTGAACATTTGTTCATGTAGTCTCTAGTAATAAGCTGTCTATATTTGCTGTTTCATGCTATCATTTTGTCAGCTTTTAACCAGCTATGCAATGAGATTCACTTCATAAGCACAGAACATACCTAAAATACGTCTCTTCCACACAGATTCCAGCTACGGCAAGGGCAAATGAATGTCTTAATCTGATTTTTGATTCTGGCTAGCTGGACAGGGATTTATTCCAATAGACTTATTCAACTGTTGCAGATCAGGCATGTGACAATCTGGGAGGTAGAGAAGTGAAACCTTCTTTCCCCAGCACGGTGAACTAATAATAGGCTTTGATAATCTCGACAGTTATTTATAGAAATAGGTTTGAAGCACACTTTTAAAATGATTAGTCCACACAATCAGTTTTTCAAATCTAGACTGTACTCAGAAAAAGAGCACACTGTACAATAAAAATTATATTGAAAGGAATATGGAAGCCTTCTAATATGGGTTGAAAAGATTACTATCAGATTTCCCCGGTCCACTTCCACTAGAAGTTTCTCTGCTCACATTATCCAGATTTATTGCAGAAAACACTATACCAAACTCAAACCAGAATGGTGGTAGATGCTGATCTTTAACATTCCAAATGCAATAACCCTCTTCTGGTCCTCTCCGCAATTTGCCAATTTAGGAAGTTAATGCTTTTATTGACTTTTGCTCTTACTGTCCCTATTTCTCCATTGTGGGCAGACAGTAGGCTTACCAACCTTCAGGTGAGGTCTGCAGATCTCCTGGACTTAAGGTTAGACTAGACAGATCAATTTCCCTGGGGAACATTACTGCTTTCCAGGCTGGATTCTTGGCATTATATCCCAGTGAGGTTCCTCTCCTTTTCAAACCACATCCTCCACCACAAAACCTTGATGAACTTCTCAAACCAGAGTTGACAACTGTAGGAAAAATTAAATCCCTGCCTACACATTCTATACTTTATATCTCGAGGACTTTATATTTCATTACCTGTAACACCACACACACACACACACACAAACACACAATCTAATTTCGTTATCTTCTCACTAGGCTCTCTAATTTAATATAGGAGCCTCTAAGGGTATTCTTGAATACCCTTAGAAAGGTAAAGAAAAACATTAAATTAAAGTTATGGACTTTAAATGTAAAAAAATGAACAATTTTTTGGAATAGGTTTAAGTAGATAATATCCTTTATTGATACTAACACTTTCAGCTTGCTTCATTGCCACTATGAACATTTTTAATAATAAAAAAGTAATTAGGCTGGGTGATTTAAGAGGAGAGAACTCTAGAATTATGACAGTGATGACTTAATACTGCAAATTATAGTTTTTAGTACAGGTAATTTAGCATACCAAATCACAATTCTAATTTTTTCCACAGGGCAAGATCAGAAGAAATGTACTTGTGGGGGAAAGTGAAAGTTAGAAACAGAAAGTCTCTTTAACAGCGAAGCCCTTGACAAGATTAATAAATGTAACCTATTTACTCAAGCAAGCACTCGAAATATGCATGAGGTCTAGATATTTCATCTTCTAACTACTGTGCCTGCATATCTGCACAATGTGTTTCTTAAAAACAGAAGAACAACATATCTAAAGGAAAAACAACACATGCACAAGGAATATTGAAGCCTTAAGAAATCAAGTGATGTTCACCATGCCAAGAAAGTTGTTGTGTATCTTGTGAACTCTGCCTCCTGAGTAAGGAAAGAGGGCAAAAAATATAGAAACTTGAAATGGTAAACTCTATGTCAACCCCCTTTAAGAAAAGTAGATCTCATCTAATTTAAAAGAGTTCACCTCAAGGTCACAGAACTTAATGCAGGATATACCCATGAGTCTCTGCTTTGCACCATGCTATTGAAGGGGGAAGTGTAAAAATGAAAATGTGTGGGCTTGATTTTGGTTGTGGTTAGTAAGCATATTACCACACCTGTTCTTTATTCTGAACCAGTAAGCTGCGTTTTGAGAAGTTTCATCCTAGTTCATGTTCAACTAGGCTTGCTGGAAAATAAAAACTGGAAAAACTGGAAAGGACCTCTGAGATTTACTCTAAAGTGCCTATGTCACGTAGATGTTGAACTGCCTTCCAAATGATCTTCACTTTTTGAGGATTTTGGAGGGATAGATGAAATCTGGAAAAGTGATGGTCTCTCTCCACACAAGAGTGAAGTCCAGCAAGCAATCCCCCAATAGTGGAAGCTGCCCAATTCCAAGCCCCACTGCTATTCAGTTCCACTAAAAGGTTGTTAAAGGGCCTCAATCGTGGCCACCAATTCCCTGCTGGAGCTATGTGTCCCCCTCCCCATAGCCTGGAGGGCACCCTCTTCTCTATGTGAGAATGACTCCTCTCCAGTGGCAGGCCTTTGAACCATGGCCCACTTGTTCAGGTGTTGAAAAAAAAGTAGGGAAATGGCCGGCCGGCCATGTTGAATGGTCTCATGTTTAACTGCCCAATCCCCTCAAATGGCACCTGGACTTGAGGAATTGTCTCTCAAGAGGCTGATTCTGATCCCACACCTCCTCCTGAGGCTGAAGTACCTGATTCTTGAGCTGGGCGTTGGAGGTTGGCTGCTGCAGCTTGTCACTGTTCAAAGGGTCCCAATGACTTCATGCTGTTTCTCAGAGCTCTAGAAGGTAGCTCCCTTGCAGGACCTGAGAGGTCAGTCAACACTTCCTATGGTCCCTCTGGATTTTTCAAGCGACCAGCGGATCCAGAGCCTCTGGATGCCCTGTCCTGACCACTTCTGTCTTGCCCCTCAATGATCCTTCCCCAGCTCCAGAGTCCTCTGGGAAAGGGAAATACTTTTCTTTATGATCCTTATTCTTTTTTAGGATCCATGCTATGGAGGATTTTTTGGTTGATTTCTCCTCCTCCATAAATATAGGTGAGTAAAAACTGTAGCATTTTGATATCTAATTCAGAAACAAACCTCTCAAAAGTTATGGAAATACACCTGGCTGAACTGGCAATCCAAACTGGGCAGTCCAGCTCCCTATTAAACAGTCCTGCCTGAACTACTAGGGGTGCAACCTGACGAGCTGAAGCCCCAATGATGGAGAAAGTCTCATACAGTAACAAAAAGACTAGCAGAACACTGAGAGACAGAGTTAAATTGTATAACTTTAAAATAATGCATCATTATCATCATACACATTACAGAAAATTAACTGTGGCCAAAATCAAACTTAAACAACAAACATATACTTAAAATATATTGTATATGTCTACAGTATCCAGAAGAATTCTCATTTTCTAATGCAGGAGACTGTTTTACTACCCTCCAAAAATCTTTATACCTCATATTTTAAATGAACAAAGCAGTTCATTTGCTACTAAGGAGAAAACATTTCATCCTTTTTTTTTCCTTCAGTGTTTCCCAAAATTTCCAACTATTCCATTGGAAAAACTGAAAGTCATCCTCTGGGGAGAAAAACCCTTAATGTCCTTCACATCTCTAAGCACCACCCCATCTGGGAAAATTAAAGTGATCTCCTCTGTCTTGTCTGGTATCAAGCTTTAACCTCTTACCAGGCAAGTTGACCATAGTATCTAAGCACTGACCGAGAACAGAGACTGCAGGGTCTGGCTCATTCAAAGAAATATGCACCTGTTGTCACCAGCACTGATGACATCTGACCTCAAAACTGCAGAATCTCATTCAAAGGTCTAACACATAAATTTAAAAGCATAAGTAAGGTACTCAACTTCTGTGGAACTCTACATGTTCCCACACCACCAGTTTTATTATGATACCTTTCAATGCCAGAATGAAATAGATCAAGAATAGATCCAGAAAACCCTGCAGTTATTCTGCCATCATTCTTTTAACTCCTTTTGCTAAAAATGGCAAATCTGTCAAAGTTCTACAGGTGGCCAAATTCATATTATTCATAAAATAGTTGAAAGTCCAGGTTTATACATTTACCTGGATGAGTATTTTCTTTGCCTTATGGGAAAGTAAGTGCATATATGTCTTTCCATTGAGTGTGGAAAATAATCTGTGAATTGGGAGCTCAGTACACAAATCTGCGCTGGAATAGAAACCTGATTTGCTTAATCTTTCCTCTCAAAAGAAGAGTATGTATTATGAGAATCTGATTCACATGCAGAATATCAGGCTGCTCCATACCTTGTACACATACTGGGAAGGGAACACACAACTGCTCAATTATAGCATAAAGACAACTAGTTCAGTGTACAAATCAGTCTAAGAGATGGGAGACTATAAATAACTGCAAAGGATTTTAACAGCATATCATTCTTCTTGATAAACGAAATCTCATCAACTAGATTCAAGTCCAGTAGCGCCTTAGAGACCAACAAGATTTTCAGGGTATGAGCTTTTAAGAGTCATAGCTCCTTTTGTCAGATAATAAATCTTATCAAGGCAATTGTATTCAAGAACAGCAATGATCTTTGAAGTTACATTAAGATTCATTCCTAAGAAGATTTTTATTGATTGATTTTTCTATGCCTTTTAAGCAGTTCCTTACAGAAACTGAATATGCAAAACTGCATGTTGCTAAAATAATTTTACTGGAGATCAAAAGCAGTTTCCCAATATAAAATGTTCCCAGTTTCTACATACTAGATGCTGCCACCTAAGGATATGTACTAACTGAAAAAGAGAAGAGCAAATACTTAAATATTTAAACCACTGTGCCATTGATGTGGTGTTTTTAAAAGTATTAAAGCAATCTAGTTACATCTCTGAGCTCAAATAGCTTACCTATAAAATCAAATTAATCAATCACTTATGCATGTTTATTTTCCCCATGTGCTATCTAGAGATAAGCTGGCCTAATAATAGATTTCTACTGACATAACTATGCATGCAAGTCTGATCTCATTTGGTAAAACATGGCACAACAGGCAACACATTTTTTCTGATACATCACACTGAAAAATGAGAAGAAACTGCCAGGGCAGGAAATATGAGAAGTCAATCAGATTCAAAGATTAAGGCTATGAAGTTAACTCTATAAAAACTTGTTAAGTAACCCCAGGCACTAAAATTCTGACAAGCAAAGCTAATACCCAGAGTAGTTATCCAGATAATCAACAAAAGCCACTGCATTACATTATTATGCTGCTGCAGGTGTTTGCCTGCCTTTCATATCACCTATCCCCACTATTTTCAAACACGTGTTTTCTGATCACAGAGATTATAATGATTGCTATAATAAATGTCTTCATTATAACCATTTTAAGGGTTTAAAAGCAATTTGCTAATATCCACATGTCACTACCAATTCTATATTTAAAGGGTTCTGGCCATCTTATCTCAAAGATCATACTGAGTGGAAAAAGTGCAGATGAGGCCAATCAAGATGCTTAAGGGGTTGGAACAACTTTCCTGTGAGGAAATGCTAAATACTAAGAGTCTTTGGCTTTTCAGAGCAAGAACTAGGAAAGTGTAGAACGAATATAGCTTGCAGCAACCCACCTCTGAACATGTCTTCCCTTAAAAACTCCATGGGGTCACCTTCAGCTAATTGTGACTTGATGGCAGAAAAAATTATACAATTCTGTTATCAATACTCTTTTTAGATCTAGATTCTCAAAGAAATGTGTACTTTTTATCATTTAAATCTGTAAATTCATTTTAGATGACTTGTTTAAAAATATTATGCCCTAAATTCAGAGGATTTTAATCGACTTAATTATCATCAGAAAAATGTCCTGTTTTTTTAAAAAGTTAATACCGAACTTTTAATCATTATTTGCAGTATACTTGTATTACTTAACATATGGTATTATATGGGTCATGAATGACAAAGCTACTAGCATAGATGACATTAATGCGTTCAATAGTCTGCAAACGCTCAGTCCCAAAGAGACTAACACAAGTCCAAATGTGATCTCTTTGTACTGAACTTCGAATGGTTACTGCTAGTTAATTCAGAACCATACAGTGCTGCTTTTGATGTCAATTGCACTGAAGTGAGATCAGGAATGCTTGTTGCATGATGATGGACTAAGATTTCTTTTACAAACGATGCTTGGAATGCCTTTTGGTTACTAACAGTTCTTGAAAAAAAGGTCAAAATGGCTAATTCAGTATTTCACTTAAACTTTTTTAAAATGCACTTTAAAAATTTAAATGAACCATTTTAAAAATGTGCGTGATTAGTAGTTGATGCTTTTAAGTATAGTCACTTCAGAATGCTTATATGTAACTTCCAAGTTCTGTTCTGCTTAGCTCACACTTATTTTGATCCTGGCCTCAAGATCAGACCGACCTGCTGCTACTACTACCACTCATATTCTTTGCTACTGAAACTTTTCTAGCTAATGATTCAAAAATCCATGGGAAACATAATCCCTTGCTTTAGGGATACTGTTACCTGGGATTATGTACAGGTCTCATCACAGCCACAACAGCATTCTGGTTGATGCCACCAGTAATGAGGGTGCACAACAAAAGGGCATGTAGGCTTTTAGACCCTAGCTTGTATCCTGCGATGCATGAGCAGAAACACACAAAGTAGTGAAGTTCTGCTTATGGAAGATCTTACACAATATCCAGCAGTTTCCTCCCTATATATTACAGTGCCCAGAAATTGTTTGTACAAGCAGAAATGGAAGTAGGGATACAATATAGTTTGACTTAGCACAGCAGTCTTTTTATTGCATTTCTACTTGCACAGGGCTCTAGAACAAGAAGAAATTCTAACCTCTTGTCATGTTCCGTAGTATGGTGACAAGTATATAAGTGGCTTGTAAAGACCTCCAGCCTTCATTTTTTTTCTGATGAGTGAGACCTAAAATTCAGAATTGGCCCAGGTTTAAAAATCAGATAGTTCTGGTTCCTAATTATACAATTTTAGGGAACAGCATTCTGAATTAAGCTGTGAAAATTTGCCCATCACTAATTTCCATTTCTAACCAATCTGATACTTCTAGAAAATTCATAATGTAGAACACTGAAGTGATGACATCTTCCATTTGTCCTCAGTGTGAAGCAAAGCTTTCTGGATGTGCCATCCTGCAAATATGTAAATAATATATGAGGGTGTAATTGTATACTCCCCCCTAAATGTAGATCCAGCACTATTTATTAATCTGAAAAATAGCATTAAATTAAATTGAACTGAAAAGGAAAAAAGGAAAAAAAGTCATGCTAAAAAAAGTTCTGAGGACTGTGCAAAGAGGCATTAGGGAAGGCTGAAAGCTCACTGGCATTAGCCTTCCTTAGGACAGAATTGTCTTCCTGGGATTAAGAGTTAGGTTCACAACAGGGTCATCAAATCTGAACAGAACATAATTTTGTTGACACAATACAGTGCAAAATAAATGGCGGAAAGGCTATATTTTTTGTTTAGAATTGAGTTTTAGAAGTTGGGGGGTTGGGGCCAGTAAGGGTGAATTTCACATACTGAACTAAACTAAGGATTTAATTTTTTTGGTTGCAGTCTCTCATATATTATAAATAAGAGAGCAGCAAATCTGACTATAAATTCCATTTTTTAAACTAAAAACAAATGTTCATGTCACGCACCGAGAGAGTTTTATGTAGCAAATGACTTTTTATCATCTGAAGAGCAAGTCTGAACAATGTAACATGATTAATATTGAAGCAATATCTGTGAGAGCAAGAATTTAATTGGAGCTATACTTCACCATCCTTAACAAAGGCTCCTCATAGGTACAAGTAGAAGACATCACTAATAAAAAGATATTATGGAACAATTAATCATTCTGCTTATGATACCACAGTTTATTTGGGACTACCTAGAAAAACAAGAACATTCTACCTATCTAAAAACCTACTTCAGCAAATGCCCACACAGACTGAGTAGACGTAGCCAATGAGTTATCCATTCATTTGAGTAAGTGACTAATATCTACACTGGTTCTAAGGAAAGACACTTTTCATAATCACCCAACAATCTGCTAAGTGAAAACATATGGTGCAGCTTAGGCAAGACCTGCCAGAGGTCTTTATTGAATGGAAAACAGGTGCTTTAGTTGTCTGCCATGTAATACCCCATTTACCCCCAAGTCCAAAGGTTATTGGACTAATAGTTGCCTTGTGGTAATCGGGGAAAACTACTTTACATGGCATGGTCAAACATCTGGGACATATTTTATATGCCTGCAACATATGCTTCAGGTTCAATTAAAGTGAGGCTTTGGCACATTTATTAATCTTTTGACTTTTATTCTATAAGAGGACCCACTGACCTCACTTTGCTATTTTACCAAATGAGAAAACAAAAAAGTAATGAGAGCTAGAGGTCAGCATCAATCAGCACTGCAGAATTTACATTTGTTTTCCTTCAAAATTGCATTATACACACACACTTAAAATGCGTAACTTAATAATCCAAGTGAGTATGATCTGGAAGAAGGTATAGAAGAATAAAATACATAAAATACATGTAAATGCACTCTTCCAAAATACAGTGTCTTTTCTACGTAGGTCTGCATGTTTGGGTCATTTAAACACACACTCACGTTTGGTTTTGGAACCAGAATGTTGGGTTCTGACTGCCAAATACTGATTCAACACCAGATACTTGGTGCTATTTTTGGCAAATTATTGACATGTATTTTACACACATAGTAAAAAGATATATTGATTATTTATTAACCTCAGAATGGGGAGAATAGTAACTAGCTAGGTAGGATTTATTTAAGCTAATATACATTAGAATCATTAAAATACATACCTTTTGAAGGTATAACATTAGAATTTTTCTGGATGAAAAAATACATGTGACATACTCATGTTGTAAGCTATTAAATATAAATAAATAAATAAATATGAATAAGAGGAGAAAATATTAATAAAGGGTTAGCAGCCCTTTGTTTATCAGAAAAGAAATTTTTCCGAGTTAGAATGTTGAGTTAATACACAAACTGCCTATATCTACAGAATGGACTTTCACAAAAAATGATATATTCTGTTTCAACACAGGTATACATCGCTTAATACTGAAAAAGAGCATACACAGTTGTGCACAAAGGAAATTTCGTAGTTAGACTACTTCATGATCATGACTTGTAGCAAAGTGATTTAAATACGTACAAAAAATATAAAGTTATCTGCTTTGCAAATGTAAGGTAATAAGGAAATATTCAGACTTTCATTTTTCTAAATGCAGATCTTACTTGATGAGAGGATTAACTAAAAGTAAGGAAATTTAACATTTTAAATGTTTGCTGCCAACCTACAGATTCTTATGGTCGTATAGAATTGTACATCTCTACTAGCAACAAAGGTCAAAGACATAAATTAAGCTACATTTTTTCTCTTGCTTTCAAAAAAGTCAATGCTTTATTACAACAGAAGAACAAGAACATTTGTGAAGGTCAACGTTTTCTGTATTTAACATGAAGAGATTTAAAAGAATCTGAATACCTTACTCTCTCACACCTTACATTTGAAATTATTCTTTTAAAAAGCAATTTCTCAAACTGTGACACAAACCAGTCTACCAACTAATGCCACTGCTTCATTCTTACAAGGTCATTCCAATTTCTCTCTGTGTCTCTTCCTGCCCCTCTTGGGACAACCATGCAGTCCTATTGCTTGTTCCAATAAGTTGTACAAACTAGCTGTTAGTTACTGTGGTGGCAATCCTCAACCGAACCAGCAACCTAGGAACTGTACTACATTCTGAAGAGCTGCAAGAGCACCCATAGTCACTTGATGCTGGGACACACAACACCCTTCCCAAATCCATCTGTAAGAGACCTATCAGAATTGTGATTATTTAAATATCATACAGAGTATAACACACATACATTCTTCTACCAAGTAATTCACAGAAAATTATAGTTGGCAATAGACCACCTTCAAACAGTATGACGTTTCTATTTTTACAACATTTCTACCTCTAAGTACAGCCCTATTTGTAATACTCAAGACAGGACAAATTTTTGTCCTTCAAAAACAGTTGTCACTGCAGTTATCTTCACAACAGCTATCAAGTTTCAGACAAGCTGAATTATTTTTGTTCCCGGCAGGAAAAAAAAAATTGGCCAAGCTCCGGACCAAAAAAAGAAAAGAAAAAAAAAGATGAGGATTTATAGTTCTCTCTCCATTCCTACAACATACACTGGCATTGTTAGGATGATAAACAGCTCTGTCCAATTTTCTGGACTAAAAACACTTCAGCTCCTTTTTAACTGTCTGCAAGAACAGTGTCATGTCTAAATTCTCCCATCCCCAGGTACCCAAGTGCTAGGAAAGATAATTACCTTGTCATCTCTGTCATCCTCTTCTTCCTCGTCCTCTAACATGTCCTCCACTACCTGCAGACAAAACAGTAGTAGTTATCATGAGTCAACAAGCAAAAGTTTTGCCCTGTAAAATCATTAAGCCTTTTGTAGTTGAAAACTTTATTAAATAATTGTAATAAAAAGCAAAAAAGGAAAATTAACAATCAGAAGTATATTTAACACATGGATTCTTTTTTAAAATTATATTATTTATAGTCCACCTTTCTCACTAGGAGTCAAGTCAATGTGAATTACACAGAGCAAGTCAATACAATCAACCACATGGGACATCCAATAAACAGTGCAGAGGAATTTGGATTTTAAAAATATGGAACCAACCAAAAATCTGAAAATAGATCTGGAGCAAAGCATGTAAAACTGTTAAACAATGCAAAAATGTCTAAGTGTGTTCCTACTTCCAGCAATATGAACATTATTGATCTGTACAGAACATTTAAGGAATAATGCTAAGAAAACCCTACCTTGATATATAATTCACAGCAGCCTGACGGTGAAACAAAACGAGCTATGAGTCATAAAAAGACACAAACCCAAATCCCTGAGAAAATGCAACTAACTTTACTTAGTGTCTAATTTTTTTAAAAAAAGCAATAGGAGAATAACAACAGCAGGGAGGCATTTCACTGCCTAAGTATATCTACTCAGAAGGCTCTTTCCTTCTTTGCCACCCACATCTGAGAAAGGGACACACCTAACAGGGGTTCTGATACAGATCTTAATGGCCAAGCAGGTTCATAAGAGAGAAGGTCATCCTGAAGACAGCCTGGTCTCTACTCATATATCACTTTGACTTGTGCTAGAAAATAAACTGGCAAACAGTGTAGTTCTTTTAATATCAACATGTTCCCAAGAACACACAGCTGCCTTGTCCACTGCCTTATGCCAACATTTATATTAGTTGAAGTATCTAAGCAGTCTTCAGAGGCACTCCATGAAAACCTGAGCTTTAGTTTATTGAGTTTATCCAGCCTATTACAAACTCCGGATATAAAGCCAGAATATTCACTGAATCATACAATTCTACTGAAAAGGACATAGCTCTCTCAACAGTTTCATGTAGATGTTAAATAGCAAGGGAGATAGTATGAGCCCCTGCAGTACCCACAGTATAAATGTCTGAGTTGAGCAGTGATCCCTAGAACCTCTTACTAGTATCAGCCTGCCTGACAGGAACAGAGCCACCAAAAACCAGCTCTACTAAAACCTATCCTGGCTAATAGGTCCAGAAGTACACCACAGCTGATATGAACAAAAGCTACTGAGAGATCCACGAAAAAAATCAATAAGGTCACACATTCTCTGCTTCTCTTATGACAAACTGAATACTTTCTATTTAGCAAAAGCACAAAAGCAACAATAAAAGACATTTTAGGCCCATAAAAATAGTTCCAGACAGTAACTCAACAGTAAAATTATTTCAAAACAGAAAATGTAAAAAAGGTAATCTCTAAGAATAGAGACGTCTATGGAACATAGTGCCTTTGGCAAGCATGGATACTATGTTACCCAGCTTTCACAGGTTGTGAACTTATTTTTAAGGAATCTCCACCAGCTGCTAAGAGTGTAACAGCACACAACTATTTAAGCAGCAATGGGGAAAATAACTTGGCTTAGCAATGCGAGAGGCAGGCTGGGTAGGGATCTTTTAAAGACTATGTATTACCAGAAATGGCTTGAAACGTATCTGCAGAGAATTCACAAAAGACCAAATTGCAGTTTAAATATTTTTATATAAATTTTGGTTGCAAATAATCACACAGCAAGAAGTCAAGGCACATACACACAGTTCCTAGGATATAAACAGGGAGGAGAAGATAGGTGGGAGGATAGCGCAGGGAGTTGGGGAAGCAGGGACTATACGTTACCTAAATTCAGCTGAAGAAGATCTTGTAGAAGGCAAGAATTCAAATGACCAGCATCTGAATCCAGGCGAAGGATGAATTTGTGTCTCACACCAACAAGACCAAGGGAAGTTCAAGTTAGCAATGAGCACTGGAGTTGGGGTGCACAGTACTTTTATACCCTTTTGCCCAGGTAGGGGTGGGAACAAGTGAGTTTTAAGTCTCATTTTCCTAAATTCTCTGGAACTTCCCATGCTGGGCTTGCTGGGCTGAGCTAATTAGCAGCTCTTCTATTGTTCTAAGTACCCGGGACAATGGGGGTCAATTGCTCTTAAATTAAATCAGGAAGCACAGAATGGCTTTATGCAGAGTAACTCTGTAGAGATACTGCGCAGGTTATTCAGATTTAGCTGAGACATTTGACCGGGATAAGGTGAGACATTTGACCGGGATAAGGTAAGGTCATAACAATGGGTAGAGGAAATGCAAAGAAGCAACCATCTGTTGCTGACCTGGTTTCCAGAAGAAATAGGGAAATGCAGTATCTGATACTAAGGTGTCTTTCCATATTCTTTTGTCTTACAGCATTTTAGCAAGGTGTGGTAATCAAGCATGGCCTCCAACAAAATGAGACCTCCAGGTTATGCAGGAGTAACTCATCCTCTTGATTAGATTTTGTAAAGCAGACCTGTGACCTTTGGACATGCTGCTACCTACACAGAGAAGTGTATGACAACTGGCTTCTGCCAATATGATTTTTGAAGAAAATATTATGGCAATAATAATATGGGGGTAATTGGAGCCATAACAACTATGTCCCAGTTGATCGAGCTGATCCAACTCTGATGCTCCAAGGTGGGGCAAGTGAGGAAGGGGCACAGCATTTGGCTGTAAATGGCTGCTGGGCAAGAAGAGGAACTGGTCAGGCTGTGTGGAAATGTTTGCTCAGGCCAGTTAATGGCCATAGCTTCTGAGCTGCTGTGTGTGATCCTGTCGCAGAAAGAGCAGCCTGGCCACACTCTCCAGACCTGTTGCTTCTGGCTGGCAAAAATTCAAATAAGCTGCCCGGAGAATGTTTGGCTCTGTACCCAGCAGTCCCCCAGCCAGACCTGATGCACTCACTGCTTCCCTTCCTCTCCCAGCTAAAAGGGGTGAGCACGTCTCTCTCACCACCACAGGTGACCACAGGCAACGCCTGCAGGCTGCCTGGGTGTGTGTGTTTTCTTTGCACCACAGGTAGGCAAGTGGCCCTGGAGCCTGTCCAGGCTGACCAGTTGTTCTTGTGGAGGTGGCTGGTATTGCAAGCATGCACGGCATGTGGCACACTATGGAGAGGCTCAGCCATTGTTTCTCTGGGCAGGCCTCTGCACTTTTGTCCTGCAAAGACTACTGCATGTGCATGCAAATCACTAGCCCCCACAGACCTCCACTGGCTTGGGGAAACACTGAGTTGCAGGCAGTTGGGGGCTCGGCAAGGGTGACCGTTTGCCCAGCCATCTCTAAGGGCTATCAGTGCATGGGATGACCTTTCTTGTATGGGCCCTTCAACACAGTCATCCCAGGCTGTCTTGAACTCAGAGATAGGAGACTGCAAGCGCTCCCGTGTTTCTCCAGGGTGAGTTTTGCCTCCCCCAGAAGGTATCCACTGGGCCAGGACACAGCAGCCCTTTCGGAGTGAGGTTGCAGCTGGGCCAAAGAACGTAGTGGCCAAGCAAGCAGGGGAGGGACAAGATGGGGGAGTCAAACGTTTGGTCAAGTAGAAGGGCAGGTTTAGGAAGATAGGTGAGAGAATGTGGGGCAGAGAAAAATTCCAGAGAATGGCAGGGGGCAACAGAGGAATGAAGCGAAGGCAGATAGGGATGGTGCCATCCTTCAAGTGGTGTCCAGGGCACATGCCATACCTGCTGTACTTTAGAAATGCTACTGTCTAAGAAAGCATACCATTGAATAACCCCTACATGCTGGAAAACTTTGCTGAAAAATAATGGTTTTAAGAGTATAGTTGGGCCCTACTGGACAGAACATGTAGGGCACAGTACATTTGGATTGTCTTGCATGCTGGTAATACACTGGTTATTTGTAGTATTATTATAATTAGCTAAACATTTTACAGTCATATTCTGTGCTATATGAATTAAAAGATTTTGTGCTGCAACATACCATAGTATCTTAATGACAGATTAAAATATGCTCTGTGCAAGGACATTCAGGATAAAATACACACTCACTCAAAAATGGTCAAACATATCACTCCCTACCGGAGGAGTATGGTTCAGAAAAAAGTTACCACATGCTATTTCTAAACACTTGAAATTAATATTGGAGCACACTAAATGCAAAAGGAAGGGAGATCAACATGCATTTAGTCACATGTAAAGTAGGCGTGGTGTTTTTGCTAAGCACACCAAAACGGAGAGGTTGGGTGAGTGAAGATAAATCCGGCCCACTCCATACCTTGCTTTTGGTTAGTTCTTTCCCTGCCCTATTGTGATACCAGTAGTAAGCAGTGGTGGGATCCAAAAATTTTAGCAACAGGTTCCCATGGTGGTGGGATTCAAACTGTGGCGTAGTGCCAATGGGGCTGGGTGGGGCACGATGGGGGCGTGGCCATGCATTCTGGGGTGGGACATTCCTGGGCGGGGCTGTGGCAAGGATGCAGCTGCTGCGCCGGTCCTTGGGCAAGAAACGAATGCATGCAGGCGCAGGCTGCCACTCACGCCTGTGCACCTCCTGCTAGACTGCTTCAAGTTCTGCATGCTACTGCGGAGATGAGGGGCGTAACTAAGGCAAAAATGACATGGCAAAATCACCAATTAGTAACCCCCTCTCGGCACACACAAATAATTAGTAACCTACTCTCGGGAACCTGTGAGAACCTGCTGGATCCCACTTCTGGTAGTAAGCCAGACTGCAAGTAAATCAGAATAGTAAAGAAATGAGAGTTCTTCCCTCTTCAACAGCACACTCGGCATTGTGTAAAAAATAGAACCTTGAATGTGACTGGGCAGACATGTGAAAATCACTTAAGACTTCCCCCACCATGTCATGTTTGACCCTCTCATTCAAGGCTTCTAACAAGGTGAGTCAATCTGTAATCACGAACAAGTTGTTCAGTTATTCAACGTATCTGTTCTTTCTAGAAAACTGTCAGCCGTGCAAGCAGTGAGTCTGACTGCTGAGGCTATAGGGTGTGGATAGAAAAGTGGGTGCCTGGTGAAGGAGAATTTTCACAGAAATCATTGTAATAATCTTAACTTCTGATCTGGTTCCCACTGAGCATGTGTTGTACTATCAGACTAGAATTTCTAAAAGCATTTGTAGATAAGACCAACAGCAATGTTTCAACATGCTTTTTAAGCAGAAAAGTGTTAATCTGTAACAATCTCATTTTGGACCTGAAATGCATCATATTAAAGCTTAACAATTAAAGCTTAACAAAAACAACATTTTAAAATAAAACTGCAATACTTGTAACAGCCTTCCTTTAAAAAAAGGTTATATTTTTTGGCATCCTGTAAAATTGGGCTAACTTTTCTTATGCAGTAGACTATTAATAAAGCAATTTTGTCCATCTTAGTAATGTCTTCACACTAAACAGCAATGCTTATATATTCAAGAGAGCCATATAAGATTACATATAAGACTGCAGAAAGAACTGGTCCTAAAGTCTGCTCTGGAACAGGCCATGAGCACTCTCCTTTATTCTGGGCTCAAAAATATTCCTCAAGAACTACAGATTTTAGTTTTAAAAAGCTTATTTTATGACACAGTTAAACAAAAAACTGTACTAACAGCAAAGCACAAAATCTGGCAATTTTGGGGTGGTGCAGAGGAAGGGCAGAGTTTGGGGGAGGTAGGGAACTCAACAGGGATATTGTGCTATTTCCTCTAGAGCAGTGGTTCCCAATCTGGGGTACGTACCAGAGCATTTGGAAGAACATGAAAAAAAATACATAATGGTTTTGCTGATGTGGCAGTACAATTTTAGCGGTGAGATGCCAAGGGATATGCGAGTGAAAAAAGGTTGGAAACCACTACACTAATGGAACTGGTCTCTGCAGTCTGGAGATCAACTATAATTGCTGGAGAGCTGCTGGCCAAACAGGTGGCTGGAAACTATAACCCACAGATGTGGGAAAAATAAGACTCCATTTTTTTCTGGATCTATAGCTTTTTGTTCAAATAATTTGGTATACTGGGTAAATATAATGCCCTTTAAAGGGAAGATGAGGAGACCTGTCAGCCACAAGTATTTTAATTTAAAATGTATATTTTGTTTTGATGGTTTTTGTTTGATGAACACAGTTACCTGCTTTTAGCCTTAAATACAAGACAGCATATATTTAAAATATAACAAAACTGTAAACCCAAGGAAAGATCTTTTACTAAAGATTTAAGGAATGACATGCGTAAGTTTGCATTAGCATACTCCCTTTAAATTTTGCTGTCTGCAACCTTACTTGAAATCAAACAGTATTAATCAAACAAAGGAAAGACACTGGGGAAATCATAAAGCTCTAATGCAAGCAGTTAAGTGGCATGACCTTCTGTAATGTCACTTGTCACAGATGTATATGCCACACACTAGTGGAAGTCTCGAAAGAAGTTGATTCCTGGTGCTGATGAATGATTATTATACGCCTACATTATTATATTCTTGCAGACAATGCTTAAGAGCTCATATAAGATTGGCTCACATATTTTACACAAGTTGCTTTAGGAATAAACAGTAAGCACACAACTGCACAATGCAGAATCTTTCCCATTTCTATTTTGCAAAGTTTTTACAGACAAATAAGAAAGTAATTATTTGTACAACATTCACTCTGTACAACTTTCACTGTTGCCAGTACATCAGCGTCATAAAAACATATAACAATTGAACCAGGCAGATTATGAAACAAGCTACTAAGTTGTACAGGTGCATCAATATTGGCCACATTCAAATTGGTTAAATGTGTACATTACTAATATTTTATTATGATTATTTTATAATTATATAAGTAGATAAGAATGCCAGATTTTTGGGGTCTTGAATAAGCATAATTGACTCCAGAAACTGTTTATTTGAGTCAACCACCACCAGCTGCAAGTCTTCTGGACACTCTCAAGGAGATCAACATTTCCAGGAAATGCTCAGGTACTTCCATTGCTTAAAGTTTATGTACCAATGCATCCACAAACCCCACTTAATGCTTTCCCTACAGGCAACCTCTCTGCTCCACAGTCCCTACTACCCTGTGTAGATTCCAACCTTGGCTCTAAATGAAATTTAACTCTGTTTCTCCCTTATTCTGGGTATTGCAATCAAATGATCTTTCCAGTCTTGACCAACAATGCTCTCACACTGTTCCCTTCCTCCATGTTTTGTTAGTACCCAATAGTTTGCAACATGTGATCCAAGAAGGATTTGTATGAGTTACTTGAACATTCATTTGTATACCTAAATGCATAAAATGTACATGCAACAAATTAATCTATAAAATTGATACACTTAAGGAACCATAATTTATTTATTTAAAATATTTCAATGCCGCCTTTTATCCAAATAGGGTGCCCAAAGCCATAGACATCAAAATATTAAAACATTTAAGAGTACATAAAATATTTAAACAATTCAATAAAAGCACATAAACACACAAAACAAACAACAGAACAAGAGAAAGGTTTATAAGGTACTGAGGATGTCAGACAAAACTAAAAACTTCCTGCTGTGGAAGAAAATGATAGAAGACAAACAAATCTTCCTGAGGAGAGAGTTCCAAATTTTGGTGTCGTAACTGAGAAGGTCCTTTATTGAGCTGCCACCTACCTAAACTCAGATGTGCAGAGGCACTTAAATCAAGGCTTCTGAAGATGACTGCTCAGCAGTGAAGTACGTATAGATTTTTTATTGCGGGGGCTCAGGGGTGCGTGGCCCCACCGCACCTGCCCCTGGGGGCGTAGCCACACCTCCCCAAGCCACGCCCCCCGCCTCAGTGCTTATAAAAGCAGCTCTCCAAGGCCAGGGACAGCATGTATAGCTCTGGTACAGCACACATGTGCGAGCGCGCCAAATGCCTCATTTTGTCTTATTAGGAACCTCTGTTTTTACATTCAAGGGTTACACTTTGTAATCCACTTTCAAATTGCCTGAGAATATCATATTTTGTGATCTACTTACTGATTGAGATGTTTTTATCATAATTGTGATGCTCTTTGAGCCCGAGTGGGAAAGACTTACTATAAATAAAAGTGTTGTCAGCATAAACCACAGTTAACAAGCCAGGTACAAGCCATGATTAGAATTCTTGTTTGGCACCTACCAGCAACTCCTAGCCTGCATACAGATAGTACATTGAACCAGAGTTTAAATCTATCCACAGCTTACAAAATGTGGTTTGTGTTGCTTGATATTATCACTGCAGTTCAGCTAATTAGTAAAAGCAGTGTTTGCTTTTATGATGGCTTTAAGAATAATAAAAAATCACTGAGTTAAAAAGCTGCTGCAAGACATTTTTAAATGCCAAGCAATTTGAACATGGTATGTAAAGAATAAAAGTAACATAGTCACAATTCTACTGATAGTCTTAATACTAAAAATCGTAATAGAACTTAGAATGCATAATAGAACTTAGAAATCATAATAGAATGCATGCAGTAAACTTCTGGCGTATCATGAAGCCATTCCAAATATACCTTTTTTAAGGAAGTACATACAATTTAATAGTATTTTAAAGAAGCATGTCTTAAAATAGGTTTCAAATACTCAAGTGTTCCATCAAAGTGAAAGTACTTGCACATATTTCTATTTTGATCCAAGACAATATGAGGTGGCGGCCTGACATCATCCTTTCTCAAATAATAGGGTTCCAAAGTCAATGTTGCAGCTCTAGGGATACAGACAAATGTGTCTAGAATCTGGAGTTGATTTAAGTTTCTTCCCTTTTATCTCTGTGCAATCTAGCCACAATATGTGCTTGCGTGTCAGCTGATTTACAATGCTTGTGTGTAATTATAATATAAAATTATTGAATGTGCATGGATTGAAGAGGATGTATAAAAACCACTTAGACTATTTTAGGTCACTCGAAAGTACGTTAGGTCAAGCTGAAGATTCCCCACAGTCAATAAGCCTAATATCCATGTCTATGTGGTCATTTTCACAACAGGGCATCTGCATCCCTTACACAGAACTGTGGAGGAAGAACCTTTAAAATGGTGTAATTGAAACAAAATATACGTCTCTAACATGATGGCAGCAATTCAGCATTCTGTATAACCAGTATCAAGTTTGCTGTACACAGAATGCATGCAGGCCCCAGACTGATCAAACAGAACATTTTGGTTGCCTGGCTCAAAGTCTATTTATTATTTGCTTTCTTGCACATAGAGCTTTGCACAAACCAGCATGGAAAACCTGTTTCTACATTCACTCCTGTTTATATTTTTTAAAAAATGACATCAATAATACAGAATATTAGCAGTACTGTTTGGAAAATCTATTGCAGTGTGAATCAGTCCAAGGAGCTATTAAAACACCTGACCTTGGACTATTTCATCTACAATAAGTCATCAAGTTAACTGAACCATTAGATACCGTAATTAATATGATGAGCTTGCTTGCCAGTGAGGCTGAATATATCAGAGTGCACAAGGTAAAAGGCAGAGAATTATTGGTGCTTCCATTGCTGAAATACACACAAGATCTTAAAAAAAAAGATGCCATTTCTTCTGGGAAATATTCAAAATTTTAGGTGGATGCTGAACAAGAAATGCAGACTTCACTTGCTTTTTGATGCATTTCACTCATTATGTATCTGCACTGAACTCTCGATAATATAAAAGGCGCTTCAGTAAACACATGCATATTCCAACATGTATTGCAATTATATACCTTGCATGATCAGCTTAATGTGTACATTACACTAATACAGTTAAGACTGTTAATACAGAGTATAATTATACTTATGTATCTCTATATATGTATTTTAAATGAGTTCAGCTGCCTATCCTCACATTTACACAAATAACTCTAGATTTTTGTCTATTTTGTTTTATATTTGAATTATTTCTCCATCTAAAGGTATTACAAGTCCAATGACTTTGTCTTTTAGAAATATCACTGAACCTATTAAATATGTCTCATTTTAAGAATCATCGATGCTTGTAATTATTTGTAAAGTAAATTTACACAGAGACTCACAGATTTACAACCCACACATGTTTACTCAGAAATAAATCTCCACTGTGTACTGTGGGCTTACTCCCAGAAAGGCATGTCTGGAATCACGGCCTTCTGGAAGAATTTTTGCAAGAATGACATTTGAAATCTTAGATAAGAACTTAAGACATTAGAAGTTAAATTGTTTCAGCAGTGTAGGTGTAATACAGGCTACAGAACAGACTAACTAATTTTTGCCACCTTCTTACTGTCAGAAGAGGAGCAAACTGTGGCATTTGCCAAGTTTAACTGGAAAAACCTACATTCTTCTCCTCCTCTCAGTGACTGCTCAATCCATGCAGCTTATTTCAAGGAACAAGGTAAATGTTTAAGACCAGCAGTAGGTTGCTTCCCCGTCAGAGGAGTCACAAATATATTTCATTATGTTGGTTTTTCTGCCTTTTCTTTCCCCCTGTGCTAAGACTGATTACGTTTCAAATAAAGTGTTGATTCTGCACATTGTGGGAAGCTGGATAGTGTTTGAATCTGATGGAAACTGGGCTATGATCTCTCGGTGAATTTGGCAGCAAGCAAGTATGCTCTCAATTTGGTATAGTCATTCCTGCCATTAGAGAGCTGAGTACTTTGTCTCTGTTATTTGCTTTTGTGGGATGTTGTGTCTTTGTGTATAAGTAAGTATGAGGGTGGGTGGTAGATGCACCAAATAAGAGTAAGGCTGATATACATCTTTGAACCATCATCCTTTCTGGCCCTTTTCACAACCAGGGAAATTTTGGCTGTCATCAGTAAGCAACTGGATACTAAAGTGCTGCTGTTGAATGCCAGATCAGTTAACGGGAAAACGTTTGTAATCCAGGCTTTAACATGATGAGTGGGGAAATATGGTCAATGATGATGCCCTTTCCCTTTCCAAGCACTATCCAGCAGTGCTCCAGATTTGAATGTCTGCTTCTGATGACAGGATCTGAAAACATGATTAGTATTCTCTTGGGGTTAATCCCACACCACCGTTTCCACATTCTTCCTGAGACAGTAGAAGTGGCTTCGCTGTGGTGTTGGAGACCACAGTGCTTTACGTTATGGGAAACTTCTACACCCATGCAAAGCTCATTTTAATCTGTTGTGCCACAGGAATACACAACCTCCAAAACAACCACAGAGCAGGGGGAATTGTATAAATTTGTTTTTATTTTTGTAAGCATTTGATTGTTGTGATCCGCCTTGAGTCCATCTCAACGGGAAAGGGTAGATTATAAACCCAATAAATAAGCCAACAAACAGGGTTACTTAGGTTGGTATGACTCCCATAGAATGTACAACGTAATGTCCTGTGGATATGGGAATTGGATGATTTTAAAGGATAAATCAACATCTGGTAGGGTTTAGATTATTGGCTGAACTATGCAGGAGTGAGAAACCGATGACAACAGTCTATACCGGGAGGCCAATTGTTATTGATGGATGTTTTTACTGACGATTCTGTGAAGTTTTTCTGGTTGAGATTTCTGTCAATGCCAATACAGAATGAATATAAATCATTTGTCCTGTATACATAATTGATAAAATATCAGCTCCTTGTTGTACCCGTACCTAAGAATTTAACACAGAGAACAAAAGCCCAGCATATTATCTCTTCTATGTATGAGTACAACAGTGTGGTTAAGAATATCACGAGGGTATGTTGGTCCACTGGAAGTAGCATCAAGTATGGGCTGCTAGGTTTATAAACACCAGAAACCTCTTTAATCCTGTTGCATTCTGGCTATACTACCTCCCTCTCCCAGGATTTCTTTGCCTTCCCATTTCTATAGTCAAGTAAGCCTTAGAATCCTTCCTACTTCATAAAATTGCTGTCTTGAACAGGAACATCATATTCTTATCTTAACATAGTACAGCAACATTTGTACCAGCAAAGAACTTATAATTTTATTTATTGGATTTTAATCTGCCATCATGGTCCAGTGAGCCTTCAAGGAGGCTTACAACAATAGATCTAAGCCACGGGACCAAAAAACTTGAATCAGAAAAATACTTTGCAAAGTTAAATTCTAAGCTATTTGAAAAAACCCCCACACAGTTAGTCTAAAACAGTAAGTACCCCAACTATAAAGAATTTGTGTATTATGAGAATGTCGGCTAGAATAAAGTGCTTACTTAATTCTGCAAACATACAAGTGGTTTGGCATGCTGATCTGAAAAGAGAATTCTAAACAGCAGGCCTTGTTTATTTTCCCTATAAATATGACCAAAGGTAAAGAAGGATCTTGACATCCAAACAAAAAGGGGAAAAAGATTAATCATAACTGCCACAGGATAATTTGGTTAGTCTGAGTTAGGCTGGCATGAGACTTTAGAGGGAAAAAACAAGCTATTAGAAAGTCAGTTAAAAGATGCTTCAGTATGAGTATAAAGAAGTATCAGTGTCTTCCTGCCAGTTGAAAATACTGCATGAAGATTTGCTCATCTGTCCTAATCAAACATTAATCTGCAGATACTGTAATTTTATTAATTAATCAATCAATCAATCAATCAATCAATTAATTAATTAATTATTGCATTTTTATACCGCCCTCCCCCGGAGGCCTCAGGGCGGTGTACAACATTAACAACAGACAACAAAAAGATAAAAATAAATTAAGACTTAAAATGCAGCATTCAAATATCAAACCCTATTTAAGTTTAAAATAGATGGCATCCGACTATTAAAACCTCCTCTTAAGAGAGGGACAGTGGGTCTAGAATGTTTCTCAGCATGTTTGTTTGTTTTGGTCACCCACATCAGCGGCTGGTCTCCCCAAAGGCCCAGTGGAAAAGCTCAGTCTTACAGGCCCTGCAGAACTCATTGAGGTCCCGCAGGGCCCGGACAGTTGGAGGGAGAGCATTCCACCAGGCAGGGGCCAGGGCCGTGAAAGCCCTGGCCCTGGTGGAGGCCAGCCGCATCATAGAGGGGGTGGGGATCACCAGCAGATTGGCCTCCGCAGAACGCAGAGACCGGCGTGGGACATATGGGGCCAGATGGTCTCGTAGGTACGAGGGTCCCAAGCCGCGCAAGGCCTTAAAGGTTAAAACCAATACCTTGAAGACGATCCGGAACTCAACTGGGAGCCAATTTCTATGAAACTCAGTTCAGTCACCTCAGCAACAACTGATTAGAAAATAGAGGCTTTTCTGTACAAGAATCAATCTGCACATGTGCATTTCACCCTGGCTCATGGGAACTATATGTCTTTTCTGCCAACATATGTCCACTAAATTATTCTTGTTAAAAACTAATTGTTTAACAAGACATACGGCCCTATCCAGAGCCTCCAGCTACAGGACACAGCACCGTTTCAGTGCCGTCCCATAGCCTTCAAGAGGGCTTCTAGGTGGTATGGGGGGACAAAAAACAAAAAAAAGACTCCCACTGCCAAAAAGCCCTCAATTGGGCTCTTTGGCCCACACCACCCAAAAGAGTGGCATAAGCCCAAGCCCCCAGCTCTGGCATTTTGGAAGGCAAAAGCTGGATGGAAGCTGACCAATGTTGGCCAAATCCACCAGTGCAGCCCACACCATCTCCGTAGGTAGATTTGCCTTCACCCCTGATTGGGGTGATAGTTGTTTTTTCCCCAGCAAAGACTTAATTTCCTTGGGCAATCACATCATTCTCATTCTGAGTTATGATAAAGGGTTTATGTGATTGGATGCCTTCACATATTCATAACTATTATCATATGTAGCAACTAATGCAGAGCCCCTTGGGGATGGGGCGGTCTACAAATCTAATAAACAAACAAACAAACAAATAAATCTTCAGATAGGACAAATCTACAGACAGGCCTGAAGTGCTGCATTCCTGACAGAAATCTCTATATTTTTGATAGTTAAGTGTCTTGACCCATCCTTTAACTTTGAAGAATGGTGAGATAACAGAAAGCAATACCAAGGACAGCTCTGAAGGCAACCACAAGGAATCTTCTGTATCTGGGTATCTCAGAGCTAGATTTGAGTAAAGGGAGCAGCAATGGAAGCTCTGACTCTCAAAAGCTTGTATCCCAAAAATCTTGTTGGTCTCCAAGGTGCTATGGACTGGAATCTAACTATTCTACTGAAGATCAATACAGCAGCTCTTTGAATCTAGGTATCACACAGTACCTAAGCAGATAGTGCTTATATTTGACATGTTATTCATCATTGCTTTCATCATCAGGATGCACCCCTTACATGCATTTTTAGTTTCACCTTTGTGTTTGTGGCACTCTTGGGTTTCACCTTTGTGTTTATGGTACAATTACCTTTCAGGCTATTTGGCATTTCTGCCATCATTCCTGGACATGCTTATTTTTTTCTGTGAAACAGTGTAAGTATGTACACATGAAGTTTGGAGTGTTTGGTCCCATCCTCATCACTTTACACATGCATTCAATCTTATCACCAACTTGTTGCCTGCATATCAAGTGCAAACACGCTTTTTCGCAGTCCCCTTGGGATTTTCAAGAGAAATGACATTTTATAGGTTCACAGCAGAGTCTCCATTTAATTAACCACAGCAACAACATTTATACAAGTCCCTTCCTAACTTCTTGTCTCAAAGTTCTGTCTCAATGAAAACATTTGTGCTGAGAAAATACCTTAAAGAGACTTACTGTATCATGTTGTCTGTTATCTTTCCCTGATATGATCAAAAAGTAATTCCACACCAACAGCAACAGCAAGCTCAGTGGAATCATGTAGAGCTCAAAATTCCAAGTCACAAAGAGAAACAGCTAAAACCAAGGAGAAAGAGAGAATTGTCATTAATATCAACACTCCACTGAATAAACTACTGCATGCAAAATACAGAGCACCACAATTTAAATACAGAATTATCTATGTCTCACACAGAGAAAAATGTTTGATCAAACATTGTTAAAATGTGCTAATTTCAGCAGTCTTTAGCCAGTGTAACCTAGATAAAATTCTGGCAATTCAATCCATTTGATACAAATATAGTTGTTTTGGTAATAGCAATCCATTAGACGTCTCTGAACACTTTAATGAGATACTTCAATACCTTGCACAAAGGTAATAGGCAATTTTTAAGGAAGATCATGGCTTAGGTGACGCTTCTATTACAAGGTTTGTTAAAAGAACATTTGGGCAAAAAATCTCCAAATTCAGCAATCAATCAAATTCAGAAAAAACAACCATCATTTCCACGTTCTAGTCATTATTTAATTTCACCAGTCCCCTGTTGGCCTAGTGCACAGCGGAAGGACTAGGTGCCAACTCACCCTTGCTAGAACAGGAGGTAACTGCTTGCAGTATAAGAAAAAGAAACACTCAGACAGTAGATTTAGTTCCAACAGGAATACTTTATCTCTTGTTTCTCAAAGGAACAAAAATAACAATAACTATCCACTCTCTCTCTGACAACAATCCTGAGCCGAATCTGAAGAAGGTGAAGGAGAGTACTGAATTGAGTGTGATCTTCTTATATAGTTTGTCCAGCAAATCATTAGCTAGATGATCCTAATCATCACAATGACCTTTTCACTTCTGCTGACTGTTACATGCCAATCACTGCAGACCCAGACAGAGAGGCTCCGACCTTTACAATTCTGCTGACTGTTACATGCCAATCACTGCAGACCCAGACAGAGAGGCTCCGACCTTTACAATTCTGCTGACTGTTACATTCCAGTCATTCTAGACCAGCATATGACCACCTTGCAATTTTCAATATCCTGACATCCCCCTTCTATATTGCTTTACTTGCTACCTAAACTTCAGCATGTAGTCTAGACATACGCATGCCTCTTCTCTGACATACTATAAATCTGAAGATCAAGTCTGGCTCACATTTTTACTTCTTAGACAATGCCATAGTTTGCTTAAAATTTAGAAGTAAAACATTAAAATATTTATTGCAATTCTAATACATAATTTGAAATAATCCAAATCCATACCCCCAAATAGAACAGTTATTCCAAAACCTTAATTATGTATTGTATATTGTTTCATTAAGAACAACAACCCTCCAACATAACCAAAACAATAAGACATCTTGTTCCACACTAATAGAACTGTACAAACAATTTAGCGTATGAACCTGTTATACAAAACAAATATTAGGAACTACGACTCAGTCACTTTCTACGTACTGTGGCTCACCTCATTCACCTTCGCCCTCATTGATTTAACCTTTGTGGAAGTACACTAGTTTTGTATCAGTATTATACAAGTTACCTTTTTGATAATCCTCTTTACCAATCTGACATTTCTTACCTCAGTTCTTTCAGTAAACTTTGACATAAGATCATCTTGATACAATGCATGTCTGAAGAGTTATATTACACGATCATTTATCATGCTTTATCATAATAAATGCTGGTAATTAAGGAAGCTTAATGTGAACTTAAAAGCAAAATATTTATTGCAATTCCAATTAAGATGCTGACATAATATAAAGAGGAAAAAAAAGGAAGAATCTTATTTTTTAACAGACAATGATTTGTTGCTGTATTTATATAAGTACTGAAATCTTGTACTAAGAGGTCATGGTTAACAGGTCACAGTTACACTATATACAATTTTTAAAATAATATTTGATATTGAGTCCCTGCAGACTCTGTTTATCCTATATGGGCAAAACCAGAAAAAAAGCGTTAATTTCTCTTTGGGAGTCACTGGGATCACACCATCTACATAATGCAAATGCATATTCCCCCTCACTCCAGGCAACCAGTAGTATCTGGAAAAAATGGGTTAGTCTGGAAATCTGACAGATTTTAACAATTTTACAGGGCAACTCTAATATTAAAACTACAGACAAATCTTTCATATGGTGGACATGGGCTGAAACTGCTATCATTTCATTAACACAGATGTTAAACAACTGTCAAACAAACTTTTAGAGAGCTTCAATTGTAATATGAGCTTGCTCAACCCCCCCCCCCCCCAGTCATTGGTAGTATCTGTAATTATCTTTCATGTCAAATTTGGTCAAGATGCAGGCACAGCATCAAACCTCCTTGACATATCAATATGGCACGCAATGCTATATAATGTTAAACTTCTTTAAACTTTAGATTATAATTAATACAACATAAGATTTTTGTTTGCAATTATTGGACACCCAGCAGATTCCTTAAATTAGGAGTTATCAGAGTCAGGTATGTGCTAGAGATGTAAGTAGCCAAGAGCAAATTTGCCACATATGTCACGGGTATGACCGATTATCTAGAAATTAGCAGCAAAGCCCATTGTGGAGGGAGATGCAACGGGCCCTAGCAAAGGGGGGCAAGCATTTTCCCTGCAATGGACCTTACTGAGTTGAAGTTACCCTCCTCTACTTGGCACAATGCTTCCCACCTACCTGGCCCTCAGTCTGTGGCTTGGAGTGGGGAGAGGGTGTAATGGGGAGGCTTGGGAGAGGAACCAGGAGGGTGTTGGCGGGCTGGCTGTTGGGGGTGGGGAGAAACTGGGAGGGTGTTGGCAGGGCTGGCAGAGCAACATGTGCCAAGGTGCCACTGTCCTACCTGATGGACTGGGATTTTGTGGGCTATGGGAGAGTGGGGGAGGAACCAGGAAAGTGTTGGGAGCCCAGGTCAGGGGAAGGCATTCAGGGGAGTGGATGGAATGTTGCCCATCAGTGAGTGAGCAGGACTCACCACCACTTAGAAAATAATAGGTTAGGATTAATAAATGAATTTTACACTAGAACGTTCACCAGAGCTTAACCCACAAAACAGTATTGGAGTACATTCTTAGACCCGCTTAAAAGGACAAAAACTCTGGATTTTACAAGCCTTGATAATAGCTAAATGAATAATTCTTCAAAACTAGAAAGCAAAAGCTATACCACAAACTGAAATATGGACAGCAATGTTAGACCTTGCAACCAAATAAATATTTAAAATGTGAAATATTATGGCATTAAGTCTGAAATTGTGGATTTAAAAAAATATTAGCGTGTATGTGGATTGGGTCGCATACAGTATGATCACTTCATGGCTAAGCAGGAATTTTGGGGGGACCGTCTCCGGCCATGACACACCTTTTTTCATCTGTTTCATACCATATCAAGAAGTTTAAGTGTATTTAAATAGACCTGGATAGTATAGATTGCTATGGTCTTAATGGGAGGGACATGTATGAAGCCAGCAGTTGTACTGGTCACTAAAGGCCAAGGTAGATTAAGGGCAGATTCATCTCAAGTATTGTCAGCGTATTTACTGCTGTTGTGGCTGAAGTAGCTGCCAGATCTGTCTGCAGTGGAGCCAGTCTGCCTGCTAGACCACTCTGCCTTGTGCCACCAGGAGAACTGAGAGTAGCACTTAGTGAGCTGTAGGAGCAGTAGTGGCGTAGTGGTTAAGAGCAGATGCATTCTAATCTGGAGGAACCGAGTTTGATTCCCCGCTCTGCTGCCTGAGCTGTGGAGGCTTATCTGGCAAATTCAGATTAGCCTGTGCACTGCCACACACGCTAGCTGAGTGATCTTGGGCTAGTCACAGCTTTTCGGAGATCTCTCAGCCCCACCTAACTCATAGGGTGTTTGTTGTGAGGGGGGAAGAGCAAGGAGATTGTAAGCCCCTTTGTGAGGAGAGAAAGGGGGGATATAAATCCAAAATCTTCTTCTTCTAGTCTGCAGCCAGAGGGAGTGGCAGTCCTTCCCACTTCAGTGGAAACACCTGTGAGAGGTGGGGTCTGGCAGCTACTTCAGCCACAACAGCAGCCCAAGGCAGCAGCCCATTTGGGGACTGTTTGGGGAGGTGTATCCTTTCTTCTTGTTGTTAGCAGAGGGATCTAGTAAAGACTGTGTGCTGCAGTTGGAGGAGGCTGAGGGTATGTGTGAGTGAGCTGCTCCAGTGACTTAAGTAATATGTTTTAAACAATAGGTTTTAAATCATCAGAGTGTTCACAGAGGAACATGTGTAATACTGGTTTGAGCTATGTGTATTGTTCCCCACATGGAGGCCAGTGATTATAGGGCAGGGTAAATATAGCAATAGGGGCAGACCATATTATAGGCAGAGAGTGAGATATGGTAATGCTCGCTCTCTGTCTGAATTGCGCCCTATCCTGCAGTATATGGGTGGCAAGATGGGACTTAACCCTGCTCCATTGCTGGAGTTGATAAATGCCAGGTCCATCAGTAACAGAAAGGCTGTTCTCCGTGATTTTCTTGCGGACCAGCAGATGGACTTGGCATGTATCAAGGAGACCTGGATGAGGACAGGGAAAACTGTTGTTCTCAATGAATTCACACCCCCCCCCGCCAGGCTTTGTCGTAAAGGCCCCGGCCCTGGCCTGATGGGACATGCTGCAGAGTAACATCAGGGCCCTGAAGACTCTGACCCAATTCCGCAGGGCCTGTAAAATGGAGCTGTTCCAGCAGGCCTTTCCATGAAGCCAGCCGGATGTTTCCCGATTACAATTTCTTCCCTGAGCTTCCTGTGGGAGAAACAATATGCCTCGCCATTTGGGTTTTTTTTGCTGGATTGTTTAAAATAGCTTCATGATTTGTTTTTATTGTTTGTTATTTTTAGGTTTTTATGTATTTTATGTTTGATTTATGTATTTTATGTTATGTTTGTAAGCCACCCTGAGCCCTTTGGGGATAGGGTGGGGTACAAATACAATAAATAAATAAATAAACTTGCACCACAGTTAGGATTGTATATTTGAAAAGAAACAAGTAAAACTTTGCATCTTTGATTACTTTTAAAAAATATTTTAAAACGTTCTTTTAATGAGGGGGGTACAGGAAACCTTGGTAAGCATTCAAAGGCATTAATTAATGAAGGGAGTTCACCTAAGCCTGCTTATTGGCTGGGCAACTAACAGGGATGAAGAATGGGCTCCCTTGGTGCTGAGCAGCATTCAACTCAACCGCTGTCATTGGTGGGACTCAGCCCCCATTAGCACAACTACCTGCAAGAGATGAATAAGGTACCCCAAAAGTTCTTCTTGTTACTCAGATTTGCTAATAAACAAACAAATGCATTTTTTTTAAAATGTCAGCACCTTTAAAAGGAAAAAAAGACCTCGGCTAATTAGGAGGTTTATTTAGTGCATGCCAACTATCTAGTGTAGATAAGGCTTATTTACTTTGCTTCAGCTTCTTAAATGTCTTTTGAAATTACCTGAAATAAACGTACTTTGTTTCCCTATGCAAAGCTGCAAGGATTACTACCACCCGAAACATATTTATTTGGCAGGTTTGTCAGCACCAATGAAGTCTGCCATTTCAAGACCTAAAAGTTTTGCAGAATTGCTTGTTTTAATTTAAAATTTTATTTTCTTGCTCCCCTTTCCTCACTTACAATCTTGAGCTGACATTACACATCATTTTATAGAAGTTCAAGATGAAAGTGGTGTGACTTTGCTTTGAAAATACTGACAATTCCAGAATGCAAACCCCAGAGTCTATAGATACAAGCATCACATTAACAGTCCATGAATTAGTGATGAAAAATTCATGCCCCTATAATATCTTTCATATTGCTATAAGTCAGATAGAACTGAAAACAGCATATTTAACAGAAACATCTGAAAATGTTCATATAACAGTGATAATCTCTTTGAGATACCCCCACCCCACTTTGATATGGGTTGTCTAGTATGAAACAAGTTTGGTAGAGAAGTCTGAAGCCAAAAATGCATGTGGCAGTTCCCCTTCTGACTTTGCCCTTATCACATCCTTAAACAATCTATGTAAGGAAATGGACAGAATAGCTGAGGTCACAAAATTGTAACAGCAGTCAAATGACTGACTAGAAAACAACAGCCTGTCCCTGCATAAGCGAAATATACCAACCAAAAGAAATAAGACCATAAGTGCAGTAAAATGTTTATTTTGGGAAGTCAATGCCTTAGCTCTTTCTTCCTTACTGTTTCTGAAAAACAATAGTAACATTTTACCCTCAAATGTACTCTCAATATAATTCATAAAAGTGGAAAAAAGTGTAAACCCTTAATGGAGGCACTAGACCACCGTTACAAAGCTACATGATCACTACAGTCATCTTCTGAAGCTGTTTTGGGTGCTTCCATCTTCTTTGAGGGCTTTCTTGGTCATGGCACCAAAACTCTAGACTTCTATCCCTAGAGTGACTCACCTGCCTCCTTCTGTTGCAATTTTCCAACAGGTGAACTTTTTTGTTTCATTTGGCATTCCCTCAGTGATTCCTCTTTCCTGTCCTCGGTTTCAGTAGCTGTTCTTATATTATGTGTATTTTATTGTACTGTACATGTATTTTATGTGTTTTAATTACTGTATATACTTGCGCATAAGTCGAGTTTTTCAACCCTTTTTTGGGTGAAAAATGCCCCCCTCGACTTATACGCAAGTCAGTGATCCCCCCATGGCGCCCTCCCCACACACTTACTTTATCAAACGGAGCAGGCTTGAGAAGAGGCCTGCTGCCTGTGTTCCCTTCTAGGCTGAAACGGCCTGCTGGGAACTACATTTTCCAGGAGACCCTGGGAAATGTAGTTCCCACCAAGTCGTTTGAAGCCTGGAAGCCTGCTCCGTTTGATAAAGTAAGTGTGTGGGGAGAACTCTGCGAGGGGGCGGGGGCGCTGCGGGGGGGGGCCGAGGAGGGAACCCACTCTGCCCCAGATGAGATACTCATTGAAGATGAGATACTCATTGAGTCTGACAAACTTGGCATTTATTTGCTTATAATAAAATCTCTCTTTTGAGTCCTGCCCTTGGGTAGGAAAAAAAATCTAGGCAGCTGACAATCAGATGCAACTAATAACATGAAAGAAAACCTTCAGTAAAAGCCCCAAACTTGCAGTTAAAGGCGCATCAAACAGCTACCACTATGCTAAACCAGCAGACAATCTTCCAGAGTGCAATTACCAAAATACAACATTTCAAAATGTCCCCAAGAATAGCACAGCCTCTGCTTGGATTCTGAAAATCAACAAAGGACCCCGGATACAGGGGATATGGCCAGGGTTGAAAACAAGAACAAAATCTTTTATGAAGGCCAGTGAAATTGATCCAAAATGTTGGGCAAGCTTTTGAGCTCACCAGAACTGCTCTTCAGGTTGGTTAAAACTTAAGGACAAAAAGCAGAGTTTGCCAACTCTGGGTTGGGAAATTCTTGGAGATTTGGGGATGGTAAAAGCCCCAAACTCCCTACGTAGGTAGGGAGGGCTTGGGAGAATGGAGGGACCCCAGTGGGTATAGTGCCATAGACTCCCTGCTTCCAAACGACTATTTTCTCTGGAAGACTGATACTGTAGACTGGAGAACAGTTGTAATTCTGGCAGATCTCCGTGCTGCACCTGGAGGTTTGGCAACCTTAGCCCTGGTTGAGGGTGTGAACTCACTGAGAATATCCATTGGGCTGTGGAATTCCAGCCATGGAGATATTTTTAAAATTGTTGAGTTTTGGAGAGAAGATAGATTCTTTTGGAACATAATGAAATCAATTTGGGAAAAAGATGACATTTTTCCTGCCTTCGAAATTTGGTGTGCTTGTCCCTTGCAGACAGTCAGCCAATTAAAAACTGGGGGCAGAGGGGGTTCCCTGCACAGAGCAGGGCTCCGCCGCCATTCCCTCTCTGCCCCAGGGAGAAGGCCTGCCCCAGGGAGAAGGCAGAGGGGGAATGGCGGCGGAACCCTACTCTGTGCAGGGAACCCCCTCTGCCCCAGGGAGAAGGTGACTGCCTTCTCCCTGGGCAGAGGGGGAATGGCGGCGGAGCCCTACTCTGTGCAGGGAACCCCCTCTGCCCCAGGGAGAAGGCCTGCCCCAGGGAGAAGGCAGAGGGGGAATGGCGGCGGAACCCTACTCTGTGCAGGGAACCCCCTCTGCCCCAGGGAGAAGGTGACTGCCTTCTCCCTGGGACAGAGGGGGAATGGTGGCAGCGCCATGCTCTATGCCACTGGCTGCTGTATTTCCCACCCTCGACTTATACATGAGTCAATAAGTTTTCCCAGTTTTTTGTGGTAAAACTAGGTGCCTCAACTTATACTCGGGTCGACTTATACACGAGTATATACAGTATATGTTTTAGTTTGGTTCTAAGGGGTTTAAAACATATATTTTATTGTGTATGTTTCTAATTGTGTATGTTTCTAATTTGTTAGCTGCCATGGGGCCTTGATTAGGCGAGAAAGGTGGGATACACATTTTGTAATAAAAAAATAAAAATGACACATCTCTAAATACTACACTTTCCAAAGAGATGTCACCAAGAGTTTGCTACCACAATTACAAATACAACTAACGAATGTTTTTGTTTGGGTATAATTTTCCTGACATGCGAAGTGTGAAATGATCATTTTGTTAAAAAGATCAAGATCCAGCAGCTCTATCAAATACTATGAGAAGATTAATAATAGTACACATCCAGAAATAACCAGAATGGTCCAAGTCACATGATATTAAAATGCAGATGGGAACCTAGAACATAGTCAATGGAGCAGCTTCAGAGAGTTTTCCCAGATGTTTTGTTTAAATTATATGTGACTACTGACACAATAAAGATGTGCCATTCAGCAATTCCTATTTCTGTCTGATCCTTCATTTAAAAAAATGTTAGCTAAGCATGACAAAATAACTCAGTCAATAAAGCAATGCATTTGTGGAGTGTAGTTCAATATTTACTCACTCAGATTTACATAACTCATTTAAGAGAAACTAGGATTTTTTTTTCATGCTAGAAATACACTAGTATCAAATAGCAACCAATTAGATCAAAGAATTCCTAGGAAAAGGCTATTAGGTTCATTGGAGCTTATCTCTTTTTAGTACTCAATTTTCCCCAACAGAGGTGCCAATTGTTTCTTGGGTTGGTGTCTTGGCCATTTAACCTAGCAGAACATTCTATACATTAGTGTATACTCTCAATGCCCATGACTTTAAGGTTGGAGATCAATCAGATTCCTTGTGCCTTCCTTAACAACTGTCTAACCCTATTACAGAATTAAGCCTGCTATTTAATTTGGAAGTGTTTTGCTACAAATATAATTACTTCAGGCAAATATTTCTGAAAAACTATTCTTAATTGTACTGAGGATACTTTTGCATGTAGAAATGCATGCATTATGATCTCAACTATTTACTATGAGAAAAGGCTGATTTTTATAGAAAAAAGTTAAGAACTACAGTTCTGAACATTGATCTGCATGGTTCGTCATCTATTTTTGAAATTTATGGGGGCAAATTCGCCCAGTTCTGAGGGCTTATTTGAGCACTGCATTTCAAATCAATGGAATTTGCTTCCAACTAAATGTGTTCAGGAATACTCTAAATGAATTCTCTTTGCAGCACTGTTACCTCATGCCTCATGAAAAAATACTGGCTTGGAACCAAACCAAGGGTGGTACTCTGCTGACAGAACAGGCGTTCTTTTCTGTTGTAATTCCTCTGCACTACCTTAGAAATTGATTCCTCAGGGCTTAAGTAGCCATGAGATAAGTAATGGGGGTTTTAATGTGAAGGAGAATTGGTAGAAATATCTTCAGCTTTCCATTGATAAGATGCTGACTCTATGCCATCATACTCCCTTGAGATTGATCCGCTTAGTTATTCAAATGTTAGACCGCATTTTTGTGTCTTAGGCAAACTTTGTATCTATTATATCTTCCAAATACTCCAAGATGTCAGGGGTTGCATTAGTGGCAAATCAACAGAGAATACCAGTCTAGCAATTTGTTATTTCAGTCAAGAGCTGTAGATAGATAAATTGATTCATGATATAGTAGTATGCAGACAGAATAGTATGCTTTTGTGTTATAAGTGCATGACAATTCAAGAATGTCGCCTTTCAGTTTGATGCTAGAGAATTAATTTCATCTGCCTACCTGACATTGCAACATATGCTTGAAAATATTCTTTACAATAAGAAAGCAAAATAAGAATGGCTTTATATGCTACATACAAGGAGATTATTAACTATTCCACTCAACAATACATTGCCATGTCAGCACCACGTTTGCAATCATTCTTGTGCAACTTCTCCTACCACCTCATTCTGTATAAGAATTAAGGAGTATATACAGGTTTTCATAAAAGGTACACTGATTGAAGTAGGAGCCACTTCCAAACTTATTGTACCTTTTGTATCAGAGGGTAGCCATGTTGGTCTGCAGTAAAACAGTTAGGTTTAAGTCCAGTAGAACCTTAGAGACCAACAATAATGTCATGATATAAGCTTTCAAGAGTTACCCCTGTCTGCTGAAGGGAGCTTTGGCTCTCAAAAACGTACACTCTGAAATTCTGGATGGATTTGAATCTAATTGTACCTTTTGTGCTTCTCTTGCAAAAAAACCCTCCATATTACTTTTCTCTCCCTTGGCCAGACAGAAAGCAGGAAATGTACATTAGCCAAACCTAAACAAGGTTGTATCTATCAGAATGTGTGTGTACATGTATATATATGCATGTGCACACACACATAAATAAAATAAATGAACACTGAGAATATTACACAGAAGCAAATTCAAAATTGCCATTAAGTCTTCTGGAACCCCCCCCCCCCCGCTAACGTTGCTACTCTTCATCCTTCTAGGTTGACTGGCCCACCTGGAGGAGGGCAGCAACCCTCTTTTGGGTCCTGACCCACAGTTTGAGAACCACTGGTCTAAATTATTCTTCATAACGAATATTTTTCCAATGTAAAGAAATGTTTAAAAATAATTTCTTAGCAGTATTTTGTACTGCTTATTTTATTTCCAATGAAATAGTATTGTGGTTGGGGTGTGTGCGTACAGACTTGAGAACTAGCAGAAACAAATATATGTATAAATGTTACTTCAGATTTAGTAACAAGCAACATTTCACCATCACATTTATATTAATGAGGTTTGTGCTAGCAGACAGGTAAAGAATAAATCTGAAGTGTGACTGAAGAGACCTTTTATCTTTCAGCATACTATGCATACGAGACTAACATTATCAACATTTTTGTAGTGGCATACCTTCACAATGGCTTCCAACCATGTTATGCTGATGCTCCTATGTATTTTCTGCTGTCAGTACTTCTGTTGAGCTCACCCAAGCATAACATACACCTTCCTCCTCCAACAGTTTATAACCACAGCTCTCCCACCATTCCTCTTAGCCACAGTGAAGATCCTCTATCAATTGAAAACTAAGAGCTCACGGCTAGAAGAGTAGGAAAGATGTGTGACAGCTCAGAGGACCACTTGATTATTAGTAAGCTAAAGGTAACTGCAAACCTGTTTTTACCATTGTGGCTTCACTATAATCCCACACTGGTAGACTAATCCCACACTGGTAGCTTGGAAAGAAAGTGTAGCATGAAGATCTCAAGAAAACAAACTTTATAGTACTGCCTTCTCTACTTCTGCATCTTGTGTTGAATTCATAGTAAAAGAATAATAGTTAAGATGATGGCAACCAAAGTTGTACCTTTGCAGGCATCTTGTAACAAGACATTGCCACAATTTTATCTTGCCTTCTTCCAAGGAGGTTGGAGCTGCATTCATGATTCTTATTTCCTGTTTTATCCTAACAAACCTATAGGTAGGCTAGGCTGAGAGACTTGGACAAACAAGAAAGTGTAATATCACCAAATAAGGTTCCTGGCTGAGTCTGACTCTTTTGACTATTATCTTATTCTTGCCCTTGCTTCTCCCATTTTTCAATAAATCAGAAAACACTTCGCTCAATAGTAAACATGCCATGATACTGTTAGATGTAATAATTTAACACTGTGGTAAAACTACTGTCCCTGGTATGAAAGATACTCTGCTTGGAATAGTTGAAGGAGTTGTCCCAAGACATCATCTAGGTGATGGACCAAGATTCTACACCTACAAGATGAATTTCTCTGATCTGGATGACTGAGGTCATCCCGATCTCATCAGATCTCAGAGAGTTAACCCTGGTTAGTACTTAGATCAGAAATTAAGAGTTACTTTGCAGAAGTTGGCAATAGCAAACTACTTCTGTTTGTCTCTTTACTTGAAAATGCTACAGGGATCCCTAAGGACTGCACTTGGTCAGCCTTTTCCACCATCACAAGATGAACTGCTTGAACTCTCTGCTTTAACACATACCAGACCCTAGTCTCCAATACAAAGCCTCCTCTGATTCCCTCACAGGACTGGACAGCCTTACAAACCAGTTCTGCAAGAGTCATATTTTTGCCAGTGGAATTTCTGAATTGAGAGTTCAGCAGCTCTAACAGTCTCTCAAAAGCACAAAATGACTGCAGTCAACATTTCTGGAATTTTGTTACTAACAGAATATTCATTGAGAAAAATGTCGAATGCTTTCCCTTGCCCCAAATCCAAAAAAGCTTCTTTGAAGAGGATATATTTTATTGGAACCAAGTCATTACAGTTGTTGGATGGTTCTTAAAAAGTCAATTCACAGACACTCCTATGACTGTACTGTGAAAAGCCAATAGTCAACATATATGAAAATAATGCATCCCTTTAGTCTCAAGTAGGCTACATATACAACCATGCTGTTGCCCAAAATGCTGGGTTTCTTCCCCTTTGAGAGTGGGACAATTAGCGAGGGCAGACTATGCTTTAACAAAAGGTCAGGTAAGATTGAGATCTTTGTCACCAAAGTTTATAAAATGTGTTTCCACAAGAAATCCGCAGGAAACTAAAGTAAAAATTCAACAATTTTTATTAAACGGCAAAAATAATAAATGTACATGCACACAAAGCAGAAGAGTTTTCACACTCATAGGATATAGATAGTGTTGAGGGGAAATATTTGTAAAAGTGAGGGATTTGGGGGGAATGAAACACAATAATAACCTGATCTAGAAGAGGATTGGTCCAATGAGTAGAGTTCAGTGACCTGCGCTGAGCTCCGATAGAAAAAGAAGGACGATAGGTTAGAAACAGTATTAGCCAGACAGAGAGATGTCCAGGAAAATACTGAACACTGAGACCTGGTGAAGGGGGCTAATTATAGGGAGAAATGAGCCATCAGGCTATGGTAAATAGCCCTAATCTCCCAGGGAAAACAAGAGAAGAACACTTAAGTTAAGCGATAGATAGTTAAACTTAATGATTTGGCATTTGGCTTAATGTTCTAAGCCAGGGAGTGCCCAGAGACAGTTAGCTTTTTAGGGTGAAGTTGATTTAATAACAACTTTGGGACAATGCCAAATGTAAATGAGGGTGGTCTCTGGAGGGGTTAGTCAGAAATTAAAAGATGAGATTAGTATTTTGGCAGGAGCTCTTCATGCCATTCTTGTTAGCGTATCCTTTGTCTCATGGAGGCACATGAGTCAGGGCTGGAGTTGGGAACCAGCTTTGTAGGTTGAAAGCTATTGTCTTTTCCTAATCTCTTTAGAAGAGGCAAGCTATTTTGCAAGGCTGATGTTGGTGAGGGCTAGTACAGGCAGGTTTTTCTGTCCTCATGGGTGACACTAAGCCAATGCAGAGGATGGCATTCCATCTTGGTACTGAACTCCTAGGCCACCCTACAAGGTTGGTGGGATAGGTGGGATCATGGCTTTGAAAGCAGCCCCCCTTGATCTACCTGATAACAATACACTTTGTGAATACTCTCAACACGTAGATAACTGAACAGTAGGACTTTATATTGGAAGGAGCTTTCCAGACTGAGCCGCAGAAATTTTCTGCAAAGAAAATTTATTGAAACACAACGGTAAGCCCTTTTTAACTCCAGTACAACAAACAATGAATATTTTACTGATAGTGGAATTTATTTCAAATATACCATTCTGAATTTTATAGTATTATACCTTTATTTAGGATTCTTAAATCTAAATCTGACCTCTTTTTCCTTATATCTTAGGAAATATCATTTTCCTTATATTTTAGGAAATATTCCCCATACCTTCAACATGCCCCACCCCTATGACCACTTTTATCAACATTGTTTACTTCCTCCATGGGTTGCTGTGAAACTGATAACTTCAGAGGAAAGAGCAACTCCAGGAATATCTACAAATTCAACAAGATAACACTTGAAACTATGGAAGGACCTGTTGCTCATGGTGCCTAGCATTGCCAGCCTGTTGCTCAGTTTCAGCTACTACTGTACCATTATCAAACTTTCACCCCTTGTCATCCCTAGGCACCACTGTGATTTCTTGTCAACCCTAGGCACTTTGTGATTTCTGGAATTGCCTTCTGCCTTGTTGTTGTGGTTGTCTGTCCTCCGTAATTTAATGTTTATCCTTGTTGAAAACCATGTCCTGAATAATAAATGTGTTTATAATAGTATCTCAAATAATTATTTGTTCTCTGATCTCCCTGAAGCAGTGCTGTCACGCTCACTGTTCTGGCAGCAAGTTCATTCTAGATTTTGTAAAGCATCATCTGCTTGAATATTGAGAAGATATGAACTTCAAAAAGAAGGTCCTCTTCCAGTAGGCAACGCTGTTTTTATTGTGCAGCCATCACCTCAACATCCAGAGATTCTGTACAGCAAACAACGGTTGAGGACAGCTACCGTATATACTCATGTATAAGTCGACCTGCATATAAGTCGAGGCACCTAATTTTACTACAAAAAACCTGGGAAAACTTATTGACTCGCGTATAAGGCGAGGATGGGAAATGCAGCAGCTACTGGTAAAATTTCAAAAATAAAAATAGATACCAATAAAATTGCATTAATTGCAGTATCAGTAGGTTAAATGTTTTTGAATATTTATTTCAAAGAAAAACAGTAAACTAGCTGTGTAAGTGGGTCAACAAGAACAATATGGTGTCAACAATAACTTTAAAAGTACAAAAATCTTAGCTTTTTTGTAAGGAAGGGTTTTAAACAATGGATCTTACAATAAAAACTGGAATTAACATGCCTGTTCACTGTGACTCAAAACTACCCTGCTTTTTAAAAGAATAGTTCATTATTTTTAGTGTACATATTTTTAAAATTACACATGGCAGGTGTCATTTTAGAAGGGACATTCACACAACCTGTCAGGGGAGGAATGTTTACATTAGCAATACCAACATTTCAGAGTATCTTTAGGAGACCCTCCTGATGATACCACCCAGGTTTGGTGAAGTTTGGTTCAGGGAGTCCAAAATTATGGACCCTCAAAAAGGTATCCCCATCTACTATTAGCTTCCATTGAAAACAATGGGGGATGGGAGCACCCACTTTGCGGATCCATAACTTTGGACTCCCTGAACCAAACTTTACCAAACTTGGCTGGGATCATCAGGAGTGTCACCTGCTGATACCCTGAAATTTTGGTGCCGCTAGCCTAAAAACTACACCTCCTGGCAGCTGACAAAATAAAAACCCTAAAATATTTTTTAAAATACACCTGACTCGTGTATAAGTCGAGGAGGGCTTTTTCAGCATAAAAAATGTGCTGAAAAACTCATACACGAGTATATATGGTATTTCAAAGTCTCATTTGCAGACAGTACCCTGCAGTACCCTTCAGAATACAGGTTTATTATTTATTATTTTAATTTATAGTCCATCTTTCTCACTTGGACCCAAGGAAGATTACATGATTAAAAACCAAACCAAAAACCTTTCAGTCAATCAGTAAGCAGATTGAAATATGATAACATCAGAGAATCATGAAATTGGTTATAAAATATAACATTTTAATCTAACAGCAAATATTCCTAATATAATAAAATAATAAAATATTTCAAATTCCAACTTTGAAAATGTTGATACTCCATTATTCTTTCAACCAAATCTGACTCACCATGAAGCAAATCTTTCATCTTTTCTTTCCAACCCTCATATTTTTTCTTCTGTACCGTTATCATTCTTCTTTGGGTCCATTCCATCTCATCTCTACTACATTTCTTTCCCAAATGATCAGCATATTTCATAGAAAGATGTCTGATAAATCTCCTTGAGAACAAGCACACACTCTGCTTGTAAGGGGTCATTAATGTCTCTTTAGAATCACAATCTAGAATAGTGAAGGGAGCTGAATTCTGAATATAGCCTCTAGTTTTGATGAGAATGTCGGTCCCAATCACAATATCTCTCATCCTTTGGAACAACCCATATCTATCAGCCTGAACCAGAAGCTCAACACGTTTTTACAGTTTTTGCCTGACTATAACAATGGTCATTGTCAAGCACCTGGCAGAGTACAATACAAGGTTGTTGGTCAGCTTTCAGTGTAATGGCTTAAAGTTAGCAAGTCTGCTGTTAAGAGAGCTCAAGATGCTTAGAAAAGATTGCCTTTAAACATAGCGGATATCTCCTCATTTTGGGAACTGTGATTTCCCTCTGATGGTAGGGAAATTCAATCACAGACTTCTCAGAAGAGCAGCTGCATAGTCATGCTATGAAGGATGGATTGTAGCAGAGGTGCAAGAGATCAATCAGCCTCTCAATCTGCTTCCTTGTGGATTTAAAATGTTTAATTTATATTTAAGAAGAGCCCACAAGATGGTTTACATAAGCTACAATTAAGGATACTTCCAACCTGTCTGAAAAAAAGAATTGTTCTAAAGTGGCATCTACTCCAAATCCCTGCCATTATGGCACTTTTCATCTCAATGAAATTGGAAGGAACGAAATCATCACCTACCAGGTTGCATGCTCCTTTATTTCCTTGCCTGTAGGAATGCTGGTCTTCTCACTGTCCTAGGACAGAAAGGTGCAGCAGCTGATCCCAGAACAGCTGCTGGCTAACTGAGTTTAGATGGTCAGCTGCTTGGCTAACCATTCTTTAGGTGGCGTCCCAAAATCTAAATCAGGTTTGGGACTCTTTTCATGCCTTTTTCTCTATTCCTGATATATGGAAGTGCCTAAAGAGTAAGAGAGAAAACTTTACATATTCTAGGATGTATATGGACAAAGCCGTTTTAGAGTTTCTGAAGTAAGCAAGGAAGTAATTTGAATGACACTGCATATAGGTTTAAAACAAGCTTTTTTTGCAACTAGAAGATACCCTTTTATTCTGTGCTTTGGCCTCGTTTCATGACCTATTTATTTATAACCTGTATCTCTGCTCAAACACACTTCAGTTGGCATGCAATATTAAAGCTTACAAACCAAACCTAGAAGGAATGCTACTTGTGGAATTTATATGCAAGACTAAGAGTCAGAGTGTTTGTTTTCAATAGCCACCTTGCCAGGTCAGGTTGTGTTAAGACTTCTCTCTACATATATTAGCATTGATCAAGCAAATTAGGACAAAATAAACAAGGATGTACAGGAAACTGAAATTTGTATCATCAGAGAAAACAAAGACTTGCATGTTTCACTCATGAATTTTTGACGCAGAAGGAAAAGACGAAAAGCAGTTTATCATGTATGACTGCCTATGTCTGTACAAGTTCATTCCTGGGAATTCTTAGAATCAAATAAGGTGTGGGTCTGGCTTGGTTCAGGAATTAATGCAGTTTCCTACATAAAAATTATTTGGGTGAAAAAAATTATATGAAACATATGAAGCTCTTACAGTGAAATGTATCGTTTAGACTTTCTCTTTTAACAGAAAATGGCAGGGACTGAATCTGGGACCTTCTACAACCAAAGCATGACCCCCCCCCTTTGAACTCTGGTCCCTCCTATTCATTAATTTATCATGCGTGCATGAGCCATTGTCTCCTAGGCCACTCTAAAACCCTTATGATCCTTTACATGAGATTAAGGCTGTCTAGCTCAGGGGTCTGCAACCTGCGGCTCTCCAGATGTTCATGGACTACAAATCCCATCAGCCCCTGCCAGCATGTTTATCATGTCTTCATCCCACATGGCCATGCTGGCAGGGGCTGATGGGATTTGTAGTCCATGAACATCTGGAGAGCCACAGGTTGCAGACCCCTGGTCTAGCTATACCTCAGTAGGAATAGCAGTATGCAAAATGTATGCAGTATGCAAAATGTAGAGTTTGTTTCCAAAATTGACAACATAAATGGCCAGCTTCTGAAGGGAATTTGAACCACACAATATTGATGAAACTCTATATAATTTATGCTAAGGGAGATGGAATTACATTGTAAGTCTGCAAAAATGGGATCCCAGGGCCAGGCAGGGTTCTTTAGTCTTTTCAATATTCAAATTATTTAATGGATGCATTAACTAGAGATTTACATGCAGCTTTTAGAAACAGTGAACATCCAAGAAAATAAGCACATAAAAACAAACGCTGCTGACAATTCGTATAGTTAACTAAGTGAGTTGTGAAATGCTCTGATCACAGAGGTTTTCAGTATATGCTCAGAGAAATCAGTAGATTATACAGGGTTTACAAGTGTACCAATTCTGACAAACTCATGACTGCCTTGGTTGCCCAAAAGAGGCAACTCAAAAACTTAATCTGGTTAAACAAACAAAAGCTATTAAAAGAGAGCTGGAATGCTCTTATCTATAGCAAAGCAAAGCAACAGCATCAAAACCCCATAATCTAAATCACCCTACTTCACTCATTCTAGACATTTTAGCAATTGTAATGTTTAACATAATCTGCTATAGTTTAATTTGTGTGTATACCTCATCTCCTGACTAGGAGCAACACATTCTGAGTAATTTACTATAATCATATGTCTATCATCTGTTTAAATGCAGTGTGGTACAATTTAAAAAGTACTGAAAACAGTTTTATATTATATAAAAGCACATATTTTAATTAGACTGTATATTTACCAATACTACATAATTTGTTTTCTATGCAAGTTCTCGCTGGGATTCTCACAGTAACTTTTCAAGAATAATTTTCTTTAAGTTGTCTGAGAACAGACACAGAAAATGCTAACAGTGTCAACAAATATCATAATTTCCTGATTCAGAGTGAAAAATCATCTATCTCATAATGCTCAGATAATATTATGAAACAGGCTTATGATAGGAGGATTGATGGCATGTTACTGACTTTGTGGACTGTGAAGGAACCTCATAGCTAGATTACCGGATGGTAAGTATAAATCATCAGTCGAGTAACCACTTTGGACAGAGTGGTCAGAAGATAACCCATGATGCCTTAAGAATCTCTCCTCCTGAGTAATTTATGGAAATGGAAGTTTTCATTATTCATTCCAAGGCTGGGAGGATGAACCATCATCAGCTCACAGCCACATGAAATATAAATGGACTTTGAAAACAACCACCTACCATTTCTTCACTACTGGAAGAAATGAATGATACAAATAAAGAGAGATTTCCTCTGTGCTGAGGATAGCAACCTAGCTGTGAAATAATCCTTTTTTCTGGGAACTATAAATCAGAATGAAACTTTAAAAGGGGGGGCGCAGACAAGGACTTAAAACAATTTGACAGAAAGTGGAAGGGCAAAAGTAAGAAGGGATATATGAACTTTCTAAAGGGAAATGTTTAGAACAGATAAAGATAAACAAGTTTTTTCCTATTTTTTCCTCATTGTGGTTCAGTTTAAACAGCTAGAACTGGTTGCTACAGAAACGCCTAGAATGTAAAAAAAAAAAAACTAGGCTGCAACTCGGTGGATAATTTAAGCCACCTGTTGGAGAAAGTGGTCCTGACTACTAGAAGAAAAATCTATTGAGATAACTCCAGACAAATTCATCATGCCCAAGATAATGAAAAATTAGTTTGACCAATTTGACATTTGAAAAGAAGATGGAATAGAGATTAAATAAAATGGATAAAATGTTTTTTGAAATGAGAGAAGAGACAGCAGAAGAAACTGGAACATTCTACAAATTGGGCATTTTGAGAAATAAACTAATGACAAAGTTGAAACCCTTGAAGGGTAATCAGAAACTTTTAAAAAAAGATCTGGAAGAGAAATGGACAATCTTGTGCTGGAATTGAGAAATAATTTTATTTGAGATTCAGTGCGGTGTCTTAAGTCTACAGATGAAAATATTAGACAACAGATTGTATGTACTGGCAGACTTCCTGGGAGTTGTAGAGAATGATATGGAGATGAAAGTTGATAAAGTCTACACACTAAATTCCAGATTTGCTGCAATGAGGAAAATTCCAAGAGACACACTGGTTCAGGCCATAAGGAAAAGGATAAGATATATTACTCTACAACAATATTTTAATAAAAGATTGAAAATTGATGTGGGCATAATTGTTTTGAAAGAAATACCTATTAGAATACTATGCAAGAGAAAAAAATATGCCTTCCTAATTGAGAAGTTGAAACAGAATAAGATTAGGTTCCAGTGGGAAAAACTGGAAGATGTATTTTTAATTTTAAGCAACACAGATTCAGACTGAATATGATTTAAAGGAAGAGAGAATTCCTTGAAGGATATGAAAAGGAATTCAGAAGATTAAGACCAAGAGCAACTACAAACAGAGCAAGAAGAAAAAGTAGGGGAACATAACTGGGAACCCAAATATGGATTACACGTGTCTGAATTTTTTTATCATCTGAGAGAGAATTTTTTTATCATCTGAAAAGCTAAAACAAGATATAATTTGTTTACAAAAAACCCATATTAGGAAAAAATGTAAAAAAAATAACTTGGAGAAAAAAACATTTAAATTGTTGAATAATTAACAACCCCTGATAGAATATTTTTGTGAAACAGAAAAAAATGAATTGATGATTTGTGGATTTGAGGAATAGAAGAGCAAGAAAACAGATATAATAGAGAAAAGTGTGAATTTTATTAGTAATAATAAAGAATTAATTTTACAATTGTAACTAGAGAGCAAGTTTGTTTATACTTGGTGTTGATGAAATCAGAAGCTCTTCCATTTCTCTGCTATATGTACTCTTTGTTTTTTTTTTTTATGTCCTGTGTTACAAATAAAAAATTTAACCCTGGAAAAAATATTATGAAATAAATATAATTTCTTTAAGAAATTCTCTGGCATAGAATGTAAAGTAGGATTCTGCTCATGTTCAGTTAGCATTCAAGTTAATCAAACTACTTTGTAAGCTAGGTTCCTCCTACCCAAACATTCTTGAATACTAAAACCTTGCTTTCAGTGAAATTCTTATTGTAGCTCTAAGCTACATAACAATTGTACTACCACCAAGCAGCAACCAAGTAGTTTGCAAGTATCTGCACTGTTTCAGTCAACTTTTTCAACAGCACTTTATTGTGGGTTATGTGGTTGTTGCCCCTCATCCTTCTCTTCTTGTTTTATACCCCAGCTTAGAGGCAAAGATGGTTGATTGTTAATATGTCGGCTTTCACTGTCGGAATCATTTGGGTGCTCAGTATTGTATCGGGCTGGAGGGTCGCAGTTCTAGCAATGCTGCTAGAACACGGCCATACATCCCGGAAACCACACAGCACCCAAAAGATGGTTGAATTTCCAAGTGCCTCTCTGCCAAGGCTAGTGTTGTGCTACAGTTTCCAGGTGGCAATACTATTTGGCATGTGCTTTCAGAACATCTGTCAGAATTAAGAACTGGGGGTTATCAAAACAGAACATCTTCCCCTGCTCTTTTCCAGAACACTCACCCCAAAAGCTTGTGCATGCTAAACCAAATTCAGCCTTGGAGAATTAGCCAATAAATCTGCCTATATTTTAGTTCACTAGCATCACAAAACTTCCTAAATCTTGATCAGATAAATTCAGAGATTGCATAACTTCTTTGATGCCAAGCCTGAACTGCTACTTGGAAATATACTTTATTGGCAAAGTCCCTAAAGTCCCCAAAGGGACTTTTGGAAGTTCTTACCTCAAACAGAGCTATGATTAATTCTAAAGGCCTATACAAAAATAGAATGCAACTAAAAACTGAGAAATAACTTTCAATTGTTTTTCAATTAGCTTAACAGCTAAATAAAAAGTTCTTCATCACTGACCATTTTTACACATGGTCAGCAGACTGCATGTTCAGAACCTGGTTTTATATATTCAGTCAAAAAAAATCATCTCAGGAAAACAATTATTTGTAAGACCACCCAAGCATTACAAGCTAAACAAATATGCATTCTGAACCAGATAATTATGAACTTCAGCTGCATCATTACATCTGAATTTGCTATCCATTTATATTTTAAAACAAGGACCATTCTGCTTAAGATACATAATATAGCAGGAGTTCTTTAAATGATCCCTACCCTTCTAAGCCACTTACAATGAAAATTAATTTACACAAAAAGTTGATGTTGCCATGAAGACTGTGACAAATATAAAGAAAGCTCTATTTGCAGTGTCTGGAATATCATTTTCCCTTCCTGTGCTGGTTTTGAAACATCAGAAAACAAAAGCTCATTTCCTATGCTGTTGCTTGTTTCCTTATGAAAGCAGAAATCCTCAAATGTTAAGTATTATTTTTCAGCATACATTCCTTGTTTATCATTTTCCCCCACCATATCTATTTTTTAGTAACTGATTAGTCTCCCTGGGATCTAGAAACATTTCTGATATGCTTGGCTGTTTACTGTTTTGACACATGCATTCATATACATATTACCTATGCATAACTGTAAGCAAACACCACATATTTTTTCCTGTATATATGTTCTTCATATTGTACTGAAACACACATGCAAAACAAAAACCTATACATGCACTCATATATACAGAAATCCAATGAGAACCCCATAGGGAAATATGTACATTATTGTTACAATATCTGTCATCCATGTAAGAGAAACAGAAATGAGATGGGCATTAAATTTGCATACAGCCTGAAGCACAGAGGTTCCTGTATGTGGAGAGTTGATGGGCATATCTGGCAGGAAGATCCTGTCAGGATTAGCTCAGAAAAATACCCCCAAGGAGATAATTTGAAACACTGTGAGAATTTGCTTCAGTAAATGAAAATAAACTTGAAGTCCACAGCAATGTATATATAACAAAAATGCTATGGCACAATCTGGGGGATAATCTATTTCAGCTAATTAACACTGAGCTTAATACTGTTAGAAGCAGATTCCATTTAAGGTTTGATTCAGGTCTCTCGGCATTTACAGAGACTTGGAAAAACAAGGCTATGCCCAAACGTAACTAGGGAAAGAGAAGAGCAAAGGCAAAACTAATTAAGAAAGCAAATAGAAAGATTCAGGAATCTAACCATTCGAACAGAGACCATGCAAAAGCCAAAGACACTACTGCAAGGAATGTTATTATAGCTAGAAATCTCAGGAAAATATTATACTATCAGGATGGACAGATGAACAACCATGAAACAGTACAGTAGTATGTAGAAAGCAGAAAATGATTAGTGGATTAACGGTGCCTGTCTTAAAAACATGGCACAGTGCAGAGCTGTAGCGAGGAGGAACTGCACCTGGAGAACATGTGTGCCCTGCGCCCCTGCCACACCCCCACGCCAGCGCGTGCCCAATGCAAGACGCCCACTGCCCCCTGGCACAGTGTCAGGGGGATATTATCTAGGTGATTGAGATGCATTCCTAAGTCAATGTAATTGCAAAAGATATATGTAATCATCCTGCTATATGTTATCCTTCTTTCCTTGATCTTTACTTTAGGTCTTCACACACTGAGTAGATAACTAGGCTTTCCCCTGACACTTTGGTCTCAGGAGAACTGGGATTGTTTCCATTATCTTGTGGAAGCAGGATGCTATGTCGCTCTCTATCGTCGACCTCAGCTCCAAATTAACTGTTTCTCGCATTTCTTGGGAAAATGAGAGGGAGGATAACATCAGGATAAAGGGACTAGTAAACAAGGGGTTGGCCAGAACTGCATTACCCTGGGAATGTAAGAAAGGGCTACCAGAGCCAAGCATTGATGCAACTATTCCTGCCTTCTTTCTCATGATAAACCTAAATTCATAGAATCAGCATAGCTGTCAGATGATAATCTAGCCTCTCAAAACCTTTCAAAGAAGCAGAGCCCATCACCTCTTAAGGAAGCCTGTTCCACTAAGGAACTGTTTTATTAAGAAGTTTAGCAAAAAACTTTTTTTGTTTCAACTCACTGGTTCTCATCTGATCTTCTAGATCATCAGAAAAACAACTCCACACCATCTTCTATATGACAGCCCTTCAAGTACTGGAAGACGGTTATCATTGCACCTCAAGCTCTTTCAACCATTTCTCACTTGGCCTCCAGATCCCTCATGATCTTTGATGCCCTCTTCTGGACACATTCTGGCTTATCTACAACCTTCTTAATTTGTGGTGCCCAAAACTGAACGTGATACTCTAGGTGAGGTCTAACCTGAGTAAAGCACCACTGTCACTTTGAATAATATTTCTTTTGATACAACCCCAAGTCTCATTTGCCTTTTTAACTATCACATCACACTGCTAACTCATGTTCAATGTATGGTCTACTAAGACACCTAGATCCTTTCCCCACATACTACAGCCAAGGCAAGTCACCCCCATCCTAATTATGCATTTGATTTTTTCTACTTAAATGTAGAACTTTTCATTTATCTCCATTGAAAATCATTGGCGGTTATTCAACAAGAAAACACAATTAAAACAACAATAAAATCTTTGAATCATTATGAAAACACAGCTACAATATAAATCATGAATAAAACAGCTAAGACAAGCAAGATGGCGACTTAACTGAGATATCCCGAGAGGCCAATAAAGATGGAGATCAGCCCGGCTGGCCTTCCGGAAAAGCCCAGCGGAATAGATCTGTCTTACAGGCCCTGCAGAAACTACTCAAGTCCTGCAGGGCCCTGATCTCATTCAAGAGCATATTCCACCAGGAGTACGCCTTGGCCCTAGTCGAGGCCAGCCGGATATGTTTTGGGCCAGGGATTTCCAGAAGGTTCTTCTCCAAGGAGCAGAAGGACCTAATTGGGTAATATGGGGAAAGGTTGTCCCTAAGGTATGTGGGACCAAGACCCCTCACAGCCTTAAGGGTCAGCACCAGAACCTTGAAAATAACCCAGAACTCGATAGTGTAACGACCCAAAGGACCCCCAGAATGTGTTTATATATTTAGAGATAGGTTGTGTAGTTTCCGGGCTTAAAGGCCAAGATACGGTAGCATTCTTCTACGATTAGCCTGCTGTCTGTATTGGCATCTTGCAGAGGATCCTCTGGAAGATGCCACAAAGATGCAGGGCTAAAAAGTCAGGAGAGATCACAATAGAATATTCATTAAGGCTGCTAGCCCGAAACCACACAGCACTCCAAGGATTCCGGGCCGCGGAAAGTCTTCAGGCAATTATTTATATATATTTCTGTTTTAAAATCATATCGGCAGAAGCCAGTTGTCACACACTTCTCTCTATGCAGGTATAGCATGTCCAAAGGTCACAGGATCTGCTTTACAGTATCTAATCAAAAAAAGAGGATGAGTTACTCCCTGCATAACCTGGAGATCTCATCTTGTTTTGTGGGCATGAAGCTTGATTACCTCTCCTGTAAAGATAATTGTTAAAAGACAAAAGAATATGGAAAGCCAACTTGTTATCAGATTCTGCATTTTCCCTCATCTCTTCTGGAAACCGGTTAGCTTAAAAAAGGGGTTGCTGCTTTGCATTTCCCTTCCCTTTGTCATGACTCTCCTAAAAACCACTTCACCTTGTCCTGATCTAAATGTCTCAGCTAAATCCTCAAAAGTTGAGAAAATCTGCATGGGGAAGTCTTCTTCAAAGTTTCCCTGCTTAGTTTAACAAAGCAATTTCGACCCCATTGTCCCTGGTTTAGCAGTAGATAGAGCTGACTAATTACCTCAGCACCCCAAACTCAGCACAAGATCTGAAACTTTGTGTGATTGGTTCCTTTCCCACCAAGGAACGACCCACCTTATAAAGAAAGTTTAGTTTTACCTTAAACTTTTGCTCATTGCCACATTGTTCTTGTTGAATTGTTGAGACATGAATTCGCCCTTCATTGGCTCTCTGTGCTGGTATTAGAATCCCTCGCTTCTACTTCTACTCTTCCTGAGGGAATGCGTTAGGTAACGTGATACCCCACAACAACCCCCTCATTCCCTTCTCTATCATCCAATCTATCTTTCAAACCTACTTATAATTCCTAGGAACTTGAATGTATGTGCCCCATGTTCACTGTGTGTTTGTATTTTCGAACAAATTCTATATAAAACATTTAAAATCTCAATTTGGACTCTTGGCTTCTCACCAATGGAATATTCACTGCCAGAATTCCTTCCCTCAGACATACAGTCTAAAAGATCTCCTCTTGGCCCCTCCTCCTGATCTGCCAATGTGAGTGTTCATTCCCCTTTGCTCCTTTTAAAACTATATGTGTGCTGTTACACTTTTAGCAGCTGGTGGAGAATCCCTTTTATAAAACCCTTGCCCCTGTTAAGGCCCTAACAATAGGCAGCAGTGGAGATGGTATAGGACAAGTTTTAATTTCCAGATCAGGGTCAAGGGCAGGCCCACATAGAGTGAGTGACAATAATCTAATCTGAAGGTGACTGTTGTGTGGATTACTGTGGTCGGGTCAGAATGGGAGAGATATGGGGCCAGCTGGCGAGCCTGGCGGAGATGGTAAAAAGCAGTCTGGGTCATTTTGGTAACCTAAGCTTCCAAAGAAAGCTTGGAGTCGGTAGGACCGGGCGGCAGAACCGGCGATTGAGGCCAGATGTAAGGCCTCGCTGTCCAGCCTAGACAAACGAAAGTCAACTGGCATCTCCCCCTGACCTACCCACAGAACCGCCGTCTTTGATGGATTCAGTTTCAACCTGCTAGCTCTTAACCAACCAGCCATGGCTTCCAAACACCATTGGAGAGCATCAGGGGCCGAATGTGGCCGGCCCGCCAGCTGGGTATCATCTGCATATTGATGACATCACAGTCCGAAGCTCCAGACCAGCTCAGTCAAGGGGTGCACATAGATGTTAAAAACATTGTGGAAAGGGATCAATCACTGCAACTCCTACACTCCAATGGGTATCGCTTCTCAAAACTCTTTCCTCCCCCGACGTTAGCTGCTATCCCCGGTCCAGGGGAAACAAGTTTATCCAGAGCAAAGCTGTCCCCCTTACCCCAACATCAACGAGGTGGTGGACCAAAAGGTCATGATCTACTGTGTCGAATGCCGCAGTGAGGTCTAGTAACGCCAGCAGCGCTGAACCACCTCTGTCTAACTGGCGCCAAAGCTCATCCACAACAGCAACCAAAACCGTCTCAGTCCCATGACCAGGGCGGAAGCTGGACTGGAAGGGGTCCATTACTTTAGCACCTTCCAGGAACGTCTGGAGCTGAACCGCCACTGCTCTCTCAATTACCTTACCCAGGATTGGAAGGTTCTACACTGGGCGATAATTCGCCTGATCCAGAGGATCTAAATTCAGACTTTTAAGAAGAGGGTGGAACACTGCCTCTTTCAGCCAACCTGGGAAGACTCCTTGCTCAAGAGAGCCATTAATTATATCCAACAGATGGCTCTGTAGCTCCTCCCTACTAGCCAGGAGGGGCATGGGTCAAAAAGACAAGTGGTAGATCTTGCAGCTGACAGAAGCCTGTCCACCTCAGAGGGATTTAGCAGGTTGAAATGGTCAAAACTAGGCCAAAAGACAGGCAAGGGGCTTCCAGTTCCCTTATTGTATCAATAGTGTCCGGAACAGCCTGGCAGAGAAACAAGATCTTGTCTGCAAAAAAACTTGCAAATGCCTCACAGCTAAAAGTCAATTTCTAATTTTGGGGACCGATGCAAGTGGTCATCAATGTCTGAATTACAGTAAATTTATTTGTACAAAAAATATACCTTCGATACTCCCATCTCAAGTTTCTGTCTCTAATCAAAATCAGCATATTTAGTTCTGAATTTATTTATTCCCTATAGTTCAGAGAATAGTATTCCTGAATTAGAAACAGTGGATTTAAATTTGTTCCTTGAGTGGATGTGCATATTTTCAAAGAAAAAACAGTTTCCTTTACGAGCTGCAAAAGATGGAGAAATGTCTACAGTGTACAGAAATTATATTCTCCAAATTTTTATTTATTTATTTATATTTTAGATTTATAGGCTGCCTCTTCCCCGGAGGGCTCGAGGCGGCTCAACAACATGGCTGTTATTAACCAGCAACTCAACAACATAACTTTAAACATTACAAAAGCTCCGGCAGCAGTTACATATAATTTTAAACAATCCAAGCCATTCCAAACAGTATAAAACGAATGTTCAAACAGGCGCTCGTTCCTGGAGAGGCTAAAAAGAAGCAAGGGAAAAGATGAAAGAAGATAGGAGGGGAACAGGTGGGCCCAGATGGAGTCACAACGGAGGCTCCAACCAAGATGACAAAGATGGACGATTCGCAGGAGTTTCAGTGGGGGGGCAGTAGAGACCGCTGCCAGCCTCTCCAAAGGTCCGGTGGAATAATTAATGTCCCACAGGCCCTCTTGATGAACTTCGCCAAGATCCGCAGCAGGGCCCGGACTGGATGGAGGTAAAGGTAATTGTTCCACCAGGCTGGGGGGCCAGAGCCGTAAAGGCCCTGGCCCGGTCGAGGCCAGCCACGTATCGTCGCTGGCCAGGGCTAGGGTCACTAGTAATTCTGCCTGCCACTGCAGCGTCGAGCGTGGCCTATGTGTAAGGGACATAAAGGGGTGATCTGGGTCCCGTAGATATGAGAGCCCCATGCCAATGCGTATAAGGCCTTAAAAGGTTGTTACCAGCACCTTGATAAGGCGCATCCGGAGACTCCACTGGTAAGCCAAGTGCAGAACTTGGCGTGAGCACAGGGGTGATATGGTCTGGAGTAATCACCCACCTGTCAGAAGCCGTGCGGCATTGCATTCTGGACCAGCTTCAACTTCCGGATCAGTCGCCAAGCGAGAAGGCCAGCTGTGATAGCGAGAGTTACAGTAATCTAACCGCGAGGTGACTGTCGCATGGATCACAGTGGCCAGGTCAGTCTGGGAGAGATAGGGAGTCAACCGCCGTGCCTGGCGAAGATGAAAAAACGCAACCTGGGTGACATGGGCCACCTGGCTCTCCATTGACAAGGCAGAGTCCAGGCGGACCCCCAGGCTACGAGCCAGGGATGCCAGGGCTAGAACGACCCCCTCCAATATAGGCGGCTGGAATTCCCTTGGTCTCTCCCCCCGGCCCAGCCAGAGGACCTCCGTCTTTGTTGGATTAAGTTTTAACCTACTCTGCTTCAACCAGCCAGCGACCAACTCCAGACAATGCTGTAGAGCTGCAGGGGCAGAGGCTGCCCCCCTCTCCATCAACAGAATGAGCTGGGTGTCATCCGCATATTGGTGACAGACCAGCCCAAAGCTCCGCACCAGCTGAGCAAGGGGTCGCATGTAGATGTTAAATAAAAGCGGGGAAAGCAAGGCCCCCTGAGGAACCCCACAACCCCACAACCTCAACCCCGCACCATACCTGCTGACCCCGACCCTGGAGAAACGAGGCAATCCATTGGAGGACAATGCCCCGCACTCCAGAGGCTGCCAGGCGGTGGATCAAAAGGTCGTGATCAACCACATCAAACGCTGCTGTGAGATCAAGTAACACAAGCAGTGCCGATCCGCCTTGGTCTAGCTGCATGTGGAGCATATCTGTGATGGCAATGAGGACGGTCTCCGTCCCATGCCCAGCACGGAAGCCGGACTGGAAGGGATCGAGCACCGATGCGTCCTTTAGAAGCCCTGAAGCTGCTCCAACACCACTCTCTCAATTACCTTCCCCAAGAACGACAAGTTCGAAACGGGGCGGTAATTGGCCAGATCGCCAGGATCTAAAGTTGGTCTTTTTAAGAGTGGGCGGACCACTGCCTCCTTCAACCCACCCAGAAACACTCCTTGCTCAAGGGAGCAGTTGACTATATTCAACAGGTGGGGTCGTAACTCCTCCCGGCAAGCTTTTATCAGCCAAGAGGGGCACGGATCCAGAGGACAGGTAGTAGGTCTAACAGCAGCTAGGACCCTGTCAACATCGGACTCGCAGAGTAGGGAAAACCGGACCCAAAGACGGCGAAAGAGCCTCGAGTTCCTTTACTGTATCAATTGTGGCCGGAAGGTCCCGGCGGAGTGATGCGACTTTATCTACAAAAAAGCTCTGAAATGCCTCACAGCTGATAGTCAATTGAGAATTTATAGACCCCTCCACCAAGGAGGTGAGGGATCGAACAATCCGAAATAATTGTGCCGGGCGAGAGCTAGCAGATGCCAGGGAGGACGAGAAATGGGCATTCTTCGCTCTCCGTATCGCCAACTCATAGGCTTTCATAAACGTCCTATAAGTTGTTCGCGCCGTGAGACTTCCTCCACACTCGCTCTAGCCGTCTGAGTTCCCGTTTCATTTGGCGCAGCTCCTCGGTATACCAAGGAGCCCGTCGTGAACGGGGGCGCAGAGGGCGCCTGGGAGCAATTTCCTCGATGGCATCGGACAGTCTGGAATTCCAGTCTGTCACCTGCTCATCGAGGGTGCCAGGAGGCTCAGGGTCCCGCAAAGCATTCAGGAACCTAGCCGGTTCCATAAGTCTTCGCGGGCGGACGTAAATAGGTCCGTCGCCTAGACAGGGTTGGCGCGGCGAGTCCACCCGAACCTTCAGGGCAAAATGGTCGGAACATGGCACTCTGTTAACAGAGGATACGACCATATTCACTCCCGCCCCAAAAACCAGATCCAAAGTGTGACCAGCTTCATGGGTGGCGCCGGTGTTTAGAAGGGAGAGTCCCAGCGTCGCCATGGATGACACCAGGTCCACTGCCGCTGAACATGAGGCAGCGTCCACATGGATGTTGAAGTCCCCCAAGACAATAAGTCGAGGGAATCGCAACGCCCACTCGGCCACTGCCTCCAGCAGCCGTGGCAGGCCGTCCCCAGGTGCGCTAGGCGACTGGTACACCAAGAGGACGGCCAACCTCTCCCCAGACAGCCACTCCAATCCAGCACACTCGAATCCGAGAATTTGAGGGGCAGGGACTGCCCTGAAGGCGATGGAATCTCGGATGAACATCGCCACACCTCCCCCCGCAGCCCCTTGAAGCCCCTGTGTTCGAGGCTGGTATGGACAATGTTTAAACCTGGGGAGCATGATCGCATTCAAATGGCGCACCGTCACAAAGCCCTCTACGCACCTGCATCAGCCTCGGTGATGCAGGCTTCAGGTTCATCAGCGCTTCACCGAGAAAATCTCAAAGCGTTGCGGTCTTATTATTAATGGACCTGGCATTAGTCAACACCAGGCTCGAAGCAGGGTATACCTGAGCCTCTCTGCCCACATCTCTCGGGATAGGCCGGAGGCCAGAAAGGGGACGAGCATAAATGCATCTCCCCGCCTTTCTCTCATACGGCCCCCTCCTACCTGCATATCTATCCCGTCCCCACAATACTGGGATCTCCCTGCCCCCCCACACTGCCCCCTCGCTGCCATCTCCTCCCATATAAAAGTCTAGTAAACTAACAATACTCTTATAGTACTACCTACTCCAACCTAACTTACGCATACACATACACAAATATAATTAAATCTGTTAGCTGCCTACAATCATTCAACACTTCTGTTATCTGATTCCGGCAGCCACTAACCCTGCTAGAGTACAGCAATACCAATAATTTCTATAAAGTGCTAGTGCATCAATTAACAATAACAGCGGCAACAAAGATGGCAATGATGACAATGGGGAGGGTAGAGGGTAGATCAAACATACATCGGTCAGGAATCACTGCCACTTCTTCCTGCCGATGTTGTCGGTGTTCAGGTCCAATACTGCCAATCACCTGATTGATTTAAAAATGTCCGCGCCTCAGTTAGTAATAGGCGAAGAAAACCAGGGCCATTTCCAAGTCTGTAAAAGTTCCAATAGATATAACTTCTGCTGTCTGACATCAGCACCAGATAGCTGGGTGGTGTCAGGTGGCCAAGCAATGGAGCAGCAAGGCAAGAGAAGGGCAATGAAAGAGACCACTGCCACCGGCCTCTCTCCTCGATCCTCAGATGGAACCCAATAAACAGGCCAAATACAATATCTGAGACAGTCAGAGTCCAGATTCGCATAGACCAACAGTTGGACAGGTGGACAATGGACAACAATCAGCAGTGGACAACCATCAGCAGCCGCAGTCGGAAGGAACCAAGAAGAAAAAAGGGGGCGTCAGATGGACAAGCCAGGGAGGCTGCTGCCACCAGTCTCCCCCCACAGACCGTCAGTATTTGTTCTGATGTTTAGTGAAGGGCAAAGAAGGAGGCAAAGTGAAGGGCAAAGAAGAATTGTATATACTGTCAGCAGACATTTTGAGGGAGTAAAGGACAGCTAAACAGTATTTTAGAAGACCACCTCAAAAAAGTATTTCATTGATCACTGAAAATATTGAGTTTTTTTAATTGGAAAAATTCCCCAGGAAAACAAGAAAAAAAAAACACTCAGAAATTTCCTTCCCATCCCAAACCTTCACATTCAGCACATTTCAGTAGGATGGGAAACTGCGGGAAGATAGCTGCCAGATTTAAGATACAGGTTTATTGCTTGCATGCTCCCCACGCTGAACCACCCTGCCTTTTTCTAGCTGAGTTCCTTTGGCCTTCAGAAGGCACCAGTGAATTTATTTATTTATTTTAAACATTTCTGTGCTGCTTTTACACCCAAATAGAGGACAGTGTACATCAAAACTTTTCAACATTTAAAAAGTATTTAAATACATAATAAAGTACATATAAAGTAAATAAAGTATATATATATGAAAAACATTTAAACCAATTCAATGAAACATATAGTCACACAGACACCCAACACAACCAGAGAGGAGAACCAACGTGGTTAGTGGGGGGATGCCATAAAAACGGTTTTCATCTGTTGGCAGAACACAATGATAGATGGAGACAGACAAATCCTCCACGGGGAGGAAGCTTCAAAGTTTTGGCACCACAGCCAAGAAGGCCCTTTCTCAGACTCTCAATGCCACCCATTGAGCCTCAGATGGTATGAACACCCTAAAGCAGGGCTTCTGAAGATGGCTGGAATGGATAGGTAGGTTTCATACAGAAGGAGGCAGTCCTTCAAGTATGCTAGTCACCAACTGTATAAGATTTGTTGTGGTTAAATGGGTAACTGTGTATAAATGATCCCTTTTTAATCTGGGACTTGTGTTCAAGTTCTTCACATCTAGCCTTGACCCAGGGACCAATCTGAGTAGCAGACTGAGTTTTTGTCTCCTGCTGCAGTCTAAGGGCTCAGCTTTAGTTCTTAGTCCATGGCTTGCAGTTTATGGCCTTGCCAGATTAACTAACCCAGGATGTTCTGTGTACTTTTTGATTTTATACTCTTGTTACTTGAAATTTGTTTCTATACTATCTGCTGCACTTGAGACTTTGAAATGCATTCATAGGCAATTCCCATTCCTGCTACTGAACCCAGCTTTGGCTAGGAGAGGGGGGTAGGGTGTTAAGCTGAATAAAATAAAAATAAATACACCATGAACAGCAAGCAAAGAGCCATCTTAGGATACAGCATACGAAAAGCACTTAGCCTACTACTACATCTACAAGATGGCAGCACATTTCAACATCTGAGAATTTTATGATGCTGCCCTAAACTGGAAGACACTTTGCAGAGTTTTACACAGTAACACTTATACATCTGTATGCCATTTGGTGTATATACTCATACATTACTATCAGCCAGGAGTGCCAACCAAGGGCTGCCAAACTCCAGAAGCTTTGGGGATGGGACCATCAAGCAGCCTTACACAGTGTCACTTCCACTTGCAATAATGTTCCAGCAATCCCCTCCTTCCCCGCAAAAACTCTTTGCAGAGCATTACCAGAAGTGATGATGGCAGTTTAACCTGTCCATTGCATGGGGCAGCAGTGGGGGACCAGAGGTGGGGGGGGGGGGAAGGAAAGTCTCTCACCATACAGGACACCTGATCTGTCTACCACTTGGGTAGTGGTTTGTCACTATATATAGACTATTAATTGGGCCCAAAGTTAAAGTAACTTATAAAGCCAGGCTCATAAATGGAGAGAACATGTCTAAACTTGGGGATCAAAATTGGAAAAGTCACAAATATGTTAAGGTTGGAATAAAAAATGCTCTTATGCAAATGGAAAGCACTTCCATTCATGCACAGGGAGGCTGTCTGTGATTTCTACAGATCTGCCAGTTCAGCTGAAGGCTGCCCTACCCCCCCTTTCATAACTCCAGTGGACCCTGCCATCCCCCCCTCTTAAGAGGTTTAGGCTGTGGGACACCATCTATTGTGTTTTGTAATTAGAACACTGAGTTTTAATGGGGTTTAGTTTTAATATATACAGAGCCCTAATTTAATTATTCCTGGTTGCTTGTTGATTTTATTTGATGCTCTGTCTGTATACTGTGTTCACCGCTCTGAGCTCTCCGGGGGAGGGCAGTATACAAACGTAATTAATAATAATAATAATAATAATAATAATAATAATAATAATAATAATAATAATAATAATAAATCTCCAGACAGAAGAGAAACAAAAAAATCATATAGAAAGCTTTGTTTGCAGTTTTTGTGGATCCACCTTATTGTGCACGTTTGTGATAGAGATGCTATTAAGCAGAAATACCATTTAAATACTTTTAATACTAGTTTGTCATAAAGTTAATAAGAGCGTAGTGCTTAAGAGTGGTGGAGTCTAATCTGGAGAAAAAGGTGATTCCCCATTCCTCCAAATAGATGGCAGACTCTTATTTGATGAACTGGATTTGTTTCCCCACTCCTACACATGAAGCCTTCTGGGTGACCTTGGGCTAGTCACAGTTCTTCAAAACTCTCTCATCCCTCACCTACCTCAAAAGGTGCCTGTTGTGGGGAGAGGAAGGGAACGAGCTTGTAAGTCACTTTGAGATTCCTTACAGGAGAGAAAGGCAAGATATAAATCCAAACTCCTCCTCCTCTTCAAAGTGCCTGATCCTGGAAACCAATGATGACAAAACTGATACAACCATTCAAAGCTATGTGCAAATAGACCAACGTGAAGAACAATGGACAATGAATTGATACCAAACATGTAGTCTCAGTTCCTCAAGTATGGGCTAAAACACAATATTTTGCTCAACTGCACATTACTTTAGTATGCATGTCTCACTTCTGTCACTAAAAGATGACATTGCACAGTTGGCAAAATGACTGTTGCTAAATGACTGTTGCTAAATGACTGTTTAGCAACAGTCATTGCTAAACATGACTGTTGCTAAATGACTGTTGCTAAATGACTGTGGCTTAGAGCAGATGGTTGTGGAACCAACCAGGGGAGAGGTGATCCTAGATCTAATTCTATGTGGGACCCAGGACCTGGTGCAGGAAGTCAGTGTTGTTGAGCCGATAGGGAACAGCGACCACAATGCTGTCAGATTCAGTATCTCAGCATGTGAACAAGTGGCAACTACTAATGTAGTTACATTCGCCTTCAGAAAGGGAAATTTCTCAAAGATGAGGGGGATAGTGCGCAGGAAGCTGAAAGGGAAAATCAAGAGAGTCAAAACTGTCCAGGATGCTTGGAGGTTATTTAAAAACACAGTAATAAAAGCTCAGCTGGAATGTGTTCCACAAGTTAGAAAAAGCAGCACCCAGTCCAAAAGAAATAATAGCTCAGCTGGAATGTGTTCTGCAGGTTAGGAAAGTCCAAAAGAAAGCCACCATGGTTAACAAGAGAGGCTGAGGAAATTATCAGAAAAAAGAAAATGTCTTTTAGAAAATGGAAGTCCAGTTTGACTGATGAAGAATATGAGAGGGAACACAAATGGTGACAAAAGAGAAGCAAGTTAGCTGTAAGGGAGGCAAAAAAAGGATTATGAGGAACGCATGGCTGCAAACATCAAGACCAGCAACAAACAGTTCTTCAAGTACATCAAAAGCAGGAAGCCAGCAAGGGAAGCGGTAGGCCCGTTAGATGACAAAGGAACAAAGGGTGTGCTAAAAGATGGCAGGGAGATTGCAGAGAAGCTGAATGAATTCTTTGCATCTGTCTTCACCCAAGAGGAGGTGAGGAACATTCCTGCACCTGAACCAAGCTTCTTAGGAGGCAAATCCGAGGAACTAGCAAAGATAGTGGTAGACAAGGAAGAAGTTCTGGCAGCCATTGATAAACTAAATGCTACCAAATCCCCTGGCCCAGATTGCATTCACCCAAGAGTTCTTAAAGAGCTCAAGCATGAAATTGCTGATCTTCTCACTTTAATATGCAACTTATCCCTGGAATCAGGCTCCATCCCTGAAGACTGGAAGATGGCCAATGTCACACCAATCTTTAAGAAAGGATCTAGGGGGGACCGAAATTACAGGCCAGTCAGTTTGACATCTGTTCCTGGTAAATTAGTAGAATCTATCATTAAAGATAAAATTATAAAACATGTAGAAAAGCAAGACCTGCTGAGAAAGAGTCAGCATGGCTTTTGCAGAGGCAAATCCTGTCTTACAAACTTACTAGAGTTCTTTGAGGGTGTAAACAGGCATGTGGACAGGGGTGAACCGGTGGACATTGTCTACTTGGATTTCCAAAAGGCTTTTGACAAAGTTCCTCACCAGAGACTGTTGAGAAAACTCAGCAATGAAGGAATAAGAAGGGAAGTCCTCCTATGGATTAAAAACTGGTTGAGAAACAGGAAACAAAGAGTGGGTGTAAATGGGAAGTTCTCACAATGGAAAGATGTCGGGAGTGGTGTCCCCCAAGGATCCATTTTGGGACCAGTGCTCTTTAACCTATTCATAAATGACCTGGAAGCAGGGGTGGGTAGAGTGGTGGCCAAGTTTGCAGATGATACCAAATTATGTAGGGTGGTGAGAACCACAAAGGATTGCGAAGAGCTCCAAGCGGACCTTGATAAATTAGGTGAGTGGGCTAAGAAATGGCAAATGCAATTCAATGTAGCAAAATGTAAAGTGATGCACATAGGGGCAAAAAAATCCAAACTTCACATACACGCTACAGGGGTCAGTGCTATCAGTCACAGACCAGGAAAGGGATTTAGTTGATAGTTCCATGGGAATGTCAACTCAATGCATGGCAGCTGTAAAAAAGGCAAACTCTATGCTGGGGATAATTAGGAAAGGAATTGAGAATAAAACTGCAAAGATTGTCATGCCCTTATATAAAGCAGTGGTGCGACCGCACTTGGAGTACTGTGTCCAGTTCTGGTCGCCCCATCTCAAAAAGGATATTGAGGAGATAGAAAAAGTGCAGAGAAGGGCAACAAGGATGATTGAGGGACTGGAGCACCTTCCCTATGAGGAGAGGCTGCAGCGTTTGGGACTCTTTAGTTTGGAGAGGAGGCGGCTGAGGGGGGATATGATTGAAGTCTACAAAATTATGCATGGGGTAGAAAATGTTGACAGAGAGAAATTTTGTCTCTTTCTCACAATACTAGAACCAGGGGGCATACATTGAAAATGCTGGGGGGAAGAATTAGGACTAATAAAAGGAAACACTTCTTCACGCAACGTGTGATTGGTGTTTGGAATATGCTGCCACAGGAGGTGGTGATGGCCACTAACCTGGATAGCTTTAAAAGCGGCTTGGACAGATTTATGGAGGAGAAGTCGATTTATGGCTACCAATCTTGATCCTCCTTGATCTCAGATTGCAAATGCCTTAACAGACCAGGTGATCGGGAGCAACAGCCGCAGAAGGCTATTGCTTTCACATCCTACATGTGAGCTCCCCAAGGCACCTGGTGGGCCACTGCGAGTAGCAGAGAGCTGGACTAGATGGACTTTGGTCTGATCCAGCTGGCTTGTTCTTATGTTCTTATGGCATTCATCCAGAGACATACACAATACCTTTTGGGGAGACAGGTCTAAAAGTAACATTTTATATCAGGACTAACAGTTTTCAATATCTGTCCATTAACTTTCACACAGATACACCACACATGCAACAGGCAATTGTGGGTTTTCCAAGCTGTGTGGTTGTGGTCTGGTAGATTTTGTTCTTAATGTTTTACCCGCATTTATGCTGGCATCTTCAGAGGTATGTCATGGTGAGATGTTTTGCTCTCTGTGGCACACATCTTGCCATGACACACCTCTGAAGATACCAGTCATAGATGTGGGCAAAATGTTAGGAACAAAAACTACCAGACCACGGCCGCACAGCTTGGAAAACCCACAACAGCCAGTTAATTCTGGCCGTGAAAGCCTTCGACACAGATGCAACACTTCAAACAATCTAGATCAGAGTGGCAAATGAAATCAGATTTCAGGTTTGCCAATGGGTTTCTAAGGCCTCCCTTTCCCACTGCAGTATCCCTACCATTTGAGCGAAGAGCCAAAAGAAAGCAGCAAAGCTAACGAGCTGATAGAATAGCTCAGTTTTAAATTCTGGCAATGTGTTTAGAGTTGCCACTTTGCCTCCCCCAATTTCTTTTTAGCTTAGACTCATCGCTGGAAGGATAGTTTTAAAAATAATATATTCTCAAATTAAAATGGCTCTCCAAGGTTAGCTATTTGTCATGCAAATGAAAATGTCCTTATATAGACAAAAGAATGCATTGTTGTCAAAGATGGTTAGGAACTTTCTACAACAAAAAGCAAACATTTTGATAAGAAGATTTCATTTTATTGAGAAGATTCCTTTACATCAGCTTCTTTTCCTGTTCAATGAAGTTCTGGTACTTAACAGCTCTTGCTCACTCTTTGGGAGCCTCTATAATGGTAATGGTCTCCCTTCTATGAACAGTCAAACTATGAACATTTTTCTGATCACCAGCACTTCTAACTTAGCTACTGATACTAGAAAGGGGGTGCGGGGAGACAGACAGACAGACAGAGACAGACAGAGAGAGAGAGAGAAAGGAACCTTTTAACAAAAAGGGACAGGCTCTTGTTGTTAACCTTTTTGCATTTACTCAGATAATAATACTTTCATAATACTTTCTCCATTCTTTTACGTTTGAATTCTCCCTATTTTTTTTCAAACTGCAAGGTTTGCGTTTTATAAGAATCCATGCAAACAGTGCTGCAGCATACATGGGGGATCTATTTGTGCTCTTCGCCTTCAAGATAAAGATACCTTCTATTCTACTGAGACAATGAAAAGCTGAAAACTCCCATGCTGATAGCCTGAAATATTTTTGCTGCTACAGTGAGTCAAAGGTTAGCTCCCTCCCACCTGCATTTGACTTTGCATGTTCTAGTATACGCACAAATGCACAGATAATATGATTAGAAAACAGCTTGTTCATAGAAGGCTGTAGTGTTCCCTTCTCAAGTCTCCCATGGTGCAGCACACTGACAAAGGAATAATAAAGATGCACATTAATAGGCCTTTGTAAGTTTTTTTCTGAAACCCACTAAGTGAATTTCAATGAATTTTACACTCACAGCTGCCTTATGTTAACCAAAAAAACATGAATAAAAGGAAACTATTGTAATCATTAAAGACCATCTTCCTTAGAGACAAGATATAACAAATCTATGATAACTTCAAAACAGTATTTTTCTCTGTGCTTTGTTATTAATAAAATAGAATAAAGCCCCAAATTTTCATTCAAACAAGCCATGATTGCTAGTTATAATAATAACTAAATCTCTTTTGGTAGTATATACTGATTACGGACACAATAGAACTAAAAGACAGTTTGCATTAAGGAGCAGAATAATCTTTCTGGGGGAAAAAAGAGGTTATTATTTTGAAGATTCAAAGTGACACTGGTAAATTATGTGAACCTATGAGGTAGGCCATGGGTGTACTTTAGTAGCCAGTGGACTGTTAACTAGCCATTCTGCATACCCTGCGAGGCAACAGATTCCCTCCAGGACAATGAAAATTTAGCAAGATTGAATTACGATCCTTCACCCTGTTGCTGAGCACGTATACATAGATTATGCACTGCATTTGTGAAGGAAGTCTGAAACAACAAGTAGCTATTGCTGCATGCTACTGCTAATTTCAGAGTACTAGTTAATAATAGTGCAAAAACAGCACAGGGATTGCTTGCTGCTTTCAAACACTGGCTCATAGGAGCCAATCCAATTCTCTCACAAGTTAATGGAAATACTGTAGGTGGCCCTGTCCAGAGATGAAAAGAAAAGCAAGATTAAGAGATTGAGACTTCATTTACCTCATTAGTGAGTTGAAAATAAAGCAAGTGCTGAATAGTGTTTTGGACAAAGAAGAAAATGGAATACAGAACTTTAGAGAGAACCCCACAGATGCATTTGTAGCTGAAAAGCAATGCGCTAAAAAAGAATTTTCTTTTCAAATAACTTATCACTGTAACTTTCAGGATTTCAAATAATATACTGGACTTCGGTCTTGCACTATACCATCAATTCAGAGAGGGAAAGGGTCGAACGCAACATCTTTGAAAGAAACCCATAAGACCAAGACAATATTTCAGCTACTTGTAAGAGCACAGATCATCATTAAAGTCTGGAAATTATGCAAATGTAGTGCTACCTAGATTTAGGCTACCAGGATTTAATAAATAAATAAGACAGCCTTTTGAAAGATCGACAGCTTTTGTGAGGCAATAGCGCAACCTTCAGGCTCTAATACAGAACAGCATTTAGTCATATTTTGTCCACATGACAAGTTAGAAATTTTATTAAATCAAACTATGCACATTTTAAATAGAAATATTTGAATATTGATGGATGATGGATCTGTTTCTTTTCTTAACCAGTTTTTAGAGTTGTATATATATATTCTCTCTAGGCTAATTTCCCATCCCAAGCTTTAAATCATTCCATTCTCATTAATATCTCAGAAATATATATATACTCTGCCACATGCTTTTTAAGGGTCCCCCCTAAATCAGCATATTTTATGTATGAAGGTTTGAGAAAACAGGGAAAGTCAGACATCTATAATGAGACACACATCTTTTTAAAAACAAGTCAAAAATGACTTTCCTCCTTGTTGCTTACTGATAAGGATTGGGGCAAATCTACACATGCATCGGAGATATTTGTACAAAGCTATACTTGACAATAAAGTAAACAAGGACATGCATGGACATTCTGCAAACACATCAGAGTTCCGGCTACTACAAAATACGATTTCAGATCAGAACAGCTATCTTCCAGCTATCCTTTTTCTTAAAAGACAGAATGAAACATAGTTATGGAAGCAACAGCATCTTGCGGCATTTTGCGGATTACATTCAATTAAATCTTATTTATAGGTATTAATTAACCAATTCTACCATGTCTGGACAATAGTATATTTATGAAACTTCCAAAGTATAAGGTTTTTTTTAAAAAAAAATTACACGGCGAAGTGCAGAATCCATATGTGTTAAAATCAGTTGCTAGTTTTGCAAGTAGTGAAGAATTTATGTCCACAAAAGCCAATGCGACTTTCTAAAAAATACCTACCTGACACTATAATTCAGGTACTGCCTACATGCCTAAAAGTCACAGAACATTAAAAGATGCATTATATGAGTAAAACAAAAACATAACTATGAAATTGTAAAACATATATACATACAGACCAAAATAAAACCATCTAAACATTTCATTTTTCTTGTTTGTATTAAATAGTATCAGTATGTATTGATGATTAAACAACTTAGAGTTCTTATACAGTAATTTAAAACAAGTATAGTTTTTTACATCTTAAAACAAATAGAGCACTAATGCACACAGATTTCATCGTAGTCCAATTATACTACTCTCATTTATCAAAGTAAAAATTGAAGAAGCATATCAGCTGAAGGTAAATAGTAACTAAAAGTGGGTTTTAAATATGTTTTACTTAATACTGTCAGATAATAACTCAGTTTTCTTAAACCAGTTAATAAGCAATCTGAACAGTTGGCATGATTTTAACTTCTAGTTATTCACGTAATTATATGTTAGACTTTTAAAAATTCAGAAACTAAATTTTTTAACATAAAATTGTTTACCTTCATTTAATGGTAAAGCATGTTGAAACCATTAAACTATGTTAAATACAATTTCCCCCTCGATATTTAATTTTATAAAAAATTGCATACATAAGCAACAGAATATTCTTCTTTTTAGACTGGCTTTATTTCATTCATTTTTCCAAATTTACAGTTAGAGAAAACAAGCTTTATACCGCCGGGGGAGGGCGGTATAAAAATGCAATAATAAATAAAAAATAAATAAATAAAATAAAATAAAAAGAGTATACATTAGGAGTCTGCATTAGAGACAAATCAATCACACATCTAATGCTACACCAGAAACTATGTAGTTTATCAGTTACAGTTGATGATACAATAGTTAACAATATATCTTCAAAAAACTGAAAAGGCAAATTACATGTTTTCCTGATTAAATATTAAAACGTATAAGGAGAGACCTTAAAATCAACTCCAACACATTTCAACATATTACAGAACAGGAATATCCATAACAATAATTGTCACCAATATTGCAGTCAGAAAAAAATACAACTGATTTCATATGCAGATACTTATTCTCAGCTCTAAAAATCGTATGAAGCCTTAGAGATACATTCAGTGTTTACATATTCTGATGATACCTATCCATATTTGTTTTAGTAACTCCATGTTTTGTGGATAAGTACATGGAGATGGTTATTTTATTTCGGCTTTAACTAGAATGTTTTTCAAAACTATTATTGTGAGTTGCCTTGAATCACAAGGAATGATGGGATATAAATCTTTTAACAACTAAATAAAAATATATAATTGGTGGTGGAAAATATTTCTTCTTTTGCTCCGACCACTCTATAGGAAAAGGAATTTTATGGAGAAAAGCAATCATTAACTTTGAAAACTCACAATGTTTCTTTAAAAAAGAAAACTGTAGCTAAAACAAATTAAGGCTAGAGTTTTTTAGGAGGATTCTGATCTTCAGTATGATTCAATATTTAAAATCCCTAGGAGAAAAAATATGTTTGACAGAAATTATCAATTATGAGACATAAGCTTGTATAGAATGCATTAAGAACCCAAGAAGACTGATTACTTGTCATAAACATATAAATTCTGTTGCCCATTTTTGTAATTTGTGCCAGATATCTAAAACTTATTTTAAAATTCTTTTAAAATGGCTGTTTAAAACTTGATTTAAGAAATATCACCACCCCCAATAAAATAAATCATTCTTGAAACAAACTCTTTGCTTAAGCTTTGGTTATACTGCATTGCACTTTAACTCACATGCTAAAGTTTTAGCTCATCCACCTTGACATAAAGTGGCTTTTCAAGAAATCAGAAAGCATAATTTCACTGACATATGTCTAACTTTTACAGCACAAACATATGTAATGTCATTTCAATGCAGAAACTTTATTTCTAAGTTTAAATACATGTGTCTGAAAATTCAATGTAAAGGGATCTTTTATGTTAGCCATGGAGCACTTTTTTGCTTCTTTCCAGTGATAGATAGGACACAAGAAATACAACAGATAGGCACGATGATTCTGGCCACAAACATCTTTACAGCCTCATTCAGAACAAATCTACTTTTGAGGGATACCCCAATTATTTTATTGGCTCTGGATTGCATTTTTACATCATGTTTAATTGGAAGTTTCACATTCAATAGGATTTACTTCTAAATAATTATGAATAGGATTATATGTACAGCCTTACTGGTTGATCGGAAACTTTACTCTGAAGCAAATTCCACTGTGTTCAATGAGACATACTTCCAGATTGCAAGCTTCCGACGAGATTGAAAGCTTCCAATGGAATTTTAAGTACATTTATTGAGAAGTGCAAATTTAGTGATCATTTCAAATAGGTATGTCTAGAATAGCAGCTTTCATAATCTTATTGCAGAACTAAAATGTAACAACACAAACACTTTATTGTCTTGTTTCGATGTCAGCTATGGATCACAGGAAAAAAACCTACAACAACAGAGCATTCTGGTAATTAAAAATGGGAAGAGACACTTTCAGCTAGATCATAGGGGCAATTTGGAATAGCATTCAGTTTTTCAGCTTAATATACTATTTTTTCCATTTCAGATTCACTTTGAAATCCAAACACAAAGGAAGCTCTCATATTAACCCAAATTCAAAGCACTAGCTAATCATACAATTGTACAATTGTGCCAAAACTCACTACATTTGACAACCACTAAACAAAGTTTTCATAAAGCCTTTCAAAATCCTGGCTAGCCATTCATATTCACAACAATAATAGTAAAAATGGAAGATGGAAGGTTGTTTTGCTTTACATTGATAATAAAATGCACTGCTACATTTCAACTGTTTGGTTTATTTTAAAACAAGTACATGAAATGATGAAAACTAGTAAACCATCTGCTGGATGAATAAAATGCTGCTGTAACTGAAACTAAATCAAAGCTTAGCTTTGAGAATAATTACTTGGGTTTACTCTTTATTGTAATCCCTGACTAGCTAAGGTTCAAAATCAAAGACCACCAGCTTATTTACTTTCAGGAAATTTGTAATTCTACTATGAGCACAGAACAGACAAAACCACTCTTATTTGAGACCACTTTGAGGTAATATACAAGACAGGTATTAAGTCTGTAACTAAAATATTTCCTCTGTAACCCATGACTCTGATAAGTCAGTCACTTGGATGGTTACATATCCCTTTTACAGTTTTAACAAACCCTTATTTTACCTGCTCTGCTGCATACAATGTAGGGACTATTTGCACCTATTCAGTACTACATTACAGATAAAGTTACAGCAAATTTGTTTTCCTAAAAAATGCAGTGAAGCTTAATATCTTAAGTAACAACAGACTTGTCTTTCATTTAAAAAGAGAGCTGGCATAATTTTCCCTCAGAAACAAACTACTTCCCCGACAATGGCTCTGTTCTTAAAATTCTGAATGGGATACAGCTCAATTTGCAGGTGTTCAGGTAGAAAGGTGAGAGGGTATTTGACCCTGATCGGGTAGTTGTTCCTGTGGTAGGTAACTTCAGCCAGTTTGGTGATATCATTTGAGTACTAGATAGGCTGCCAGAGTTTTCAACTTTGAATTGCTCAGGAACCACTAAAGTGATCAGTCATTGAAATAGATACATTTATAAATGCTAATGGTAAGGCAATACTCAGTAACAACTAACTGGAGCATTAGTACAAGTTTAAAAATATTGCATGAAAAGAAGAAATCATTTCACTAAGTAGAAAGACCATTAATTCCGTTTCATAGGTAGTTTTGCAAGACAAATAACTTAGGATCACTTACAAGGTATATTACACAAACTGCTAAAACAAGTGAAAGCTAAGAAAGCACTGTCTCATTTAAACAGATGAACTGATTTTTTGTTGTCTGAACTGCATGTTAGATAATTATAACTTCTTAAAAACAAGATTTGCTTAGTGACTGACCACTAAGAGTATTGTTTAACGTGGCCGTATAATCATCATATCACACTGCTGTGACCTACCAATTCAGACCTCTAGTATAGTATTAAAGGAGCAGCAAGCATTAAACATCAACTGCTTCTCAAATGTTCAGTCATCTTAAACTGTGGCACTAGAGTCACTTTCAGTCAAAAAATCTTAATACCATGCCATCAAAGTTACCAAGAGAGGTTAAATAAAAATTAGCTGTATTCATTACTTCTACTCAAGAGTTTGAGTTAAAGGAGACCACTGTGTGTTTGTCTATTGGAAGTAAGGCTGGTAGGAATCACAAGCCTCCATCCACTTTTTCATGTGGCAGCAGTTTATGTGATCCCACCACAGTTCAGAAAGCACTCAATCGTGCACATTTTGCCTTGATCTTAAGCACAGCAAGTGGAAGAGAAGCAAAGTGCTGTAAACAAAGAGCTAGGAGTGAAGGATGGGAGTTGCACAGCTTTATGGCAGGAAAGGAGGGGAGAAATGAGGCTAATGAAATGCTGCTAACTAAACCACCCTGGTGGGGATGATATGGAGAGAATCGCTGGGATTAAACACTACAGGGAATGAAAGAGAAGAGTCTCTCATTCACCCACCCCACCCATTATAAACAGGCAAAGAAGAGGGGAGAGAGAGAAAAGATGCTGGCCACACACACTGATTTCATTAAGGGAGAAAAACACTGTGACAATGTGACAAACTTTTATAGCAGAGTAATGTATGTAACATATTGACGTGGCACACTAATTCTTACGGCTTCATATTTGAAGGAGTAGATTGAAGTTCATCTGATATTTGTGCATTTTTGGAAGGGGCGACTGTCTTTATGCTAAAAATTCATTTACCTGGTCAGCTTTTTGCAAAGATAACTACAAAACTGCCCAAAGGAGTTACTTCATATTAGTTTACTAGGGACTCACAAGCATTTCATAATATATTCTACTTGTTACATTTCTATGGATGAATATGCCACAACACTATGGTAGTGAGCAATAAGTATGCAGGAATTGTGATGTTAGCATTCTCATCCAAACACTTGTTTTGTTTGTTTTTAATGAAATAACGAATTGGCCCATTCATGAGTTATGTCTAGTTAAGAAAGATGATCCTTTATAATGTGAAAACAGACCTGTCTAATCAGATTAACAGTACTGTTCTGGAGAGTAAGATATACTACTGTACAGTAGAAATCAACTGAAGTCTTAATATACTCCAATTCAGTATTGCCCAACAACAAGTTTACTTCTCTGTACTGCTAATTGTTATATATATATATATATTTAAAATCATATAATGAATTTGAACATTGTGCATTGCGAAGTAGGTTATTTACTTCTTCAGGTCACAATAGTTATTATAAACTATGTAGCTCTTCAGTTCCTTTAACAAAATCCAAATTCTGGGATAGAATGAGTCTTAACAATTCATAGTGCAAACAGAATAATTTTCTAGCTCCTTGTGGAAAAAAAATACAATTCTAACATATTATCCTCCATTCAAGATATAATGGGTCCATGTAGCTCCTCACATAAATAGTTGTTCTCTTCTGGAACGTTGTTTAATTTCAGCTCAGCAGATTCCAGTTTGCTGTCAGATATGATCCAAACACTACTACAATTTCAAACTAGTTCCCAACTGCTAAAACAATGCTACCCTGTAAGGCTAAGAATTTTCCACATTTAGTTTTCCCTATGAAAAGAACATTAAGAGCATCATGAAATTCCTCTCTGAGTTTGCCAGACTACTTATTTGGCTCTTAATTAAGGAATCTAAGCAAACATTCAGCCTAGATTGCACTCCATTTTAATGAAGAATAGTTGCTACTTGCAATCGCAGCTGCTGTCTGGAGGGTCAACACAAAAGTAGTCCTTGAGAATCTGAAAATAAGTGGGGGAAATGACACTGAAGGTGAGATATATAGAAGGCATGGTCTACAAAACCGTATTTACCTAGGACAACACATAGCTGTACCTAACAAGGAACAGAGAAACCAATGATAAAAGGAGGAGGTCTATGGCATCAATTTTTTCATGTAGAATTGAAGATGTCTATCATCCAGGGAATTCTTTTCTTCATATACACAGGATCTCATTAATATGTAGTAAGGCAAAAGTGAAGCACTTGTAAAAACAGCAGACCAAACACATTTCTGTTTTCCAAACCACGCAAGGTTTGCTGAATACATTTTTCTACATGATATAGGATTAATCAGGTATATCATGCCATGATAAAGGTGATTGGCAGTTAGTGGGTAAGTTTCAAATTTGTTGCAAACTATTATCCAGCATGGTTCTAACATAAAATCACCACACATGACCAATTGCTGACTTAAAATGTGATTACCGAAAAAAAGGTAAACACAAATTGATTCTGTGCAAAATAAATTAATGTGTACAAAACATTGAAAATTATCAATTTTTGCTATTACGTTGCTCATGTCAACTTTTACTAAATATGCCACTTCTCCTGCTTTTCCCTTGGGAATCATGACTGAAATATACCTAACATGACAGATGCATTAACTTCAATGAGATAATGCCATAAGGTAAAATAAGTAACATATCCTATGTCTGGCAGGCACACTACAAGTTCCCATTAAACCTGAGCTTGAGCAAGGAATTTGGAAACAAAGTTTGCAAATGAAGTCACTAACCTGTGGGACTGCTAGATATAAGTTGATCCATACACAAGATATGGCTAAAGATAAAACTATAAAATGATTCCATACTGTAATTTATTTAAACATAGTAAAATACTTTTTAAAAACTCTTGGCTGCATTGGAGTGACTGTGAACCTTGCTTCAAGTCATTTTGTACCGTATCAGGTAAAACAAAAAACCAGAATTCAGCAGGTTATCAATTGGTCCCTTCCTCACATGCAGAATAATGCACTTTCAATGCACTTTGAAGCTGGATTTTACTGTGCGGAATAGCAGAATCCACTTTCAAACAATTGTGAAAGTGGATTGCATGTGCATTATTCTGCACGTGCAGAAGGGGCCAGTTGACTATCTTGTATGCATATCATCTGGTTCATGTTATAGTTAAAGGTCAATTTTTGGATTATTTTACAGTTTCTTTAGTAAAATTAAGTGGTAAAACCATGGACAGGATGCACCACTTCAGGCTACAGATATGGGATTGTATATTTAAGTGTTACCATACAATACATTGTCCAAGAGAGAAAATAATGCTTTTAAAAATGAAAAATCTTCTCCACACTTTGCAAATTTAATGACATTTTACACAAAAAATTTAAGAGTTTGGATAAGCAGTAATTTTGGGGAGAAAATGGAAACATTACAAAAAGTCTCACTATAGGGCTGCTACCCCAGGTCCCATTGCTCACCACCATTACTTGCAAGAAGTTATTACCACAGAGTTCCTGGCAATTCCTAAAGCTACCAGGAAGTTCTTACCAGAGTGTTTCTGGTGATTTCTTGGCTACCCTTTTTTAACTTCCTGGTAGCACCAGGAATCACTAGGAATTCTATAAGAAGACAAGGCCTTATTTTTCTTTCTAATTTTTCTTCCAGGATGCTGCGCCCACCCTCCTGCCAGAACCTTCCCACAGGTTACCCTAACACATGCAGACTAATATTGCTAAAATGTTGAAGTGTTAATATATCAATCAATCAATCAAATAACCTTTATTGGCATAGATGTTAATATATCAAAATAGCTCTGTTACCTTAGCTATAGATTCTTCTACAGTAAACTAAGGATAAAAAATTACATAGTGTGAGTGGATCACATGACATATATGGAGCTCCATGTAGCTCCAAATTTAGTTGGAACAGAGGTTAGTTGGAACAGAGTCAACAAGAAAAAGCATTTAACTGTTCTCGTGCTGATGTGTGGAGGCTCGCTTATTCCAATTACACCACAAACTCATTTTCTTTATGGAATGAACTTGGCCGCAGCCTGGTTTATTAAGCATAAAAAAAAGGAAGCTGAGCGAGCATAAGGGGCATATCCTAGGTGCCAGGCAGCAAGCCTGCTGAACCCAGCACCATCCTCAAGCCCCATGTTGGGGAATTGGGATAGCAAGTTACCAGATGCCTGAACGCAGGACCATTAGGTGACACACCTTACTGCCAGGAGTAGCAGGCTCTCAGGCACAGCCTCTGCAGCTTGCATTATCGAGCCCAGCCCAGCCCACCCCAAACCCCTTTTTGAGGCCCCCAGCCATGGGGAGGTCCAGAGTGCAAGTTCAGACTCCCCAGAAAGGATGTGCCCTTATGCCCTTACCCACTAAGGTTGCGACAAAACAATTAATTACAACAAGTAAACTCAAGTAGCTCCATGTCAAAGGAGTGGAGGGTGGGTACCGGTCCCTCGGCAGCCTCCTAAGAGGCTAGGGCCTTGCCGGCGCTGCCTTATAAAGGCGCACCTCAGTCCCCTTGTCACATGATGGGCACGCACATGCCCAGTGCACCGGGCCTGTTTTAGCTCACCCCTCTGGGGCTGTGCTTTCCTCTAGGCAAGTCACACAGACAGAAACCAAGGATACTGCTAGTCACATTAGGGGAAAATAAAACGTTGATTCCCAGAGTTTAGAAGCAGCTTGTTTTTACTCTTCTCAAAGCAATCTGTTACATCAGGTGATCATCTTACTCACCAGTATGTCTATGATGCGGACCAAACAAGGAAGTTTAAATTTGTTCTAACAGTATAGTTTAATTCATGCTCCATCCCACCCTTGACACAAAAACTAATTTATGATACAGCTTCTGAAAGTCTAAAATCCTGCTGGGCATACCTTAGCTATTGAGTTTGGCTAAAGCACTTCATACCTTGCCATTAGATACTGTTTCATTTGTTTATGATGCAGAAATTTACCGTCCATGTTAGACCACCTCCATTTAATCCATAGAGGGAAAAACAGAAAAGCATTTGGATCTCTATGCAAACAACTAACTAACAAATAACCTTTATTCAACATATAGACTGGGATCCAAAGATCACAGTGTGCAATTGAGGGAACTTTTGTATGCACTTGGGTTTGGTGCAAGAGAGAGATTCTCCACACCCCTTTCCTTCTGCCTCCCATACAGTTTTGGGTAGTCTTTTACAGCAGGTTATTAAGGGCATAGTGGGCTGCCATGGGTAAGAAGGCTAGAAAAACTAGACAGCAAGTGCAGAACATTGTGTGTACCCATTGGATCTCAGCCAACAATACAGTTTATTCTGACTTCTTAAGCAGCTCCCAAATCCAAGTCCATTTCAACATCATGGCCAACACTGCATTGAAGTCAAAAGAAACTGTGCTGTACTTTTATACCAACACAAGAGATAACTGTCATTTGAATATGTGTATAATCTGAGAGACAATTTAACAATTACTACCCTGGTTATAAATGCAAAACCTCTTCTCTCACACCATCATCAATCACTGATAAAAATTACCCAAAAATATATAGTAGGTAATAGCATTTACTTAATAACTTCCCAGTATCTGGTTTCTCAACATTTCATTTTTTCCAAGTTTTACTGTCTACATTTCACTGAAATAAAACTGTATACCGGTTTAAATTAAAGACCTTTATAAATATGAAAAATTCCCATAAATCCTTCCAAGGTACTTGACCTTATCTATGACTTCCCAAATGGAAAGGTAAACTATAAAAAGAGAGATTTTCCATGGGTGTACATCTATATACTTTGTGACAAGATTTTGTAGGTAAAATTTAGGATGTTTAAAGCCAGCCTTATCTTTATATTATCATCAGTAAGTGGAAAAAATGGGGTTTCTTCCTGAAACGTTCAAGATCTCAAGCTAACATAAACTCTTTTCAAAGTAGTTTTTGAAAGAATATTGGTAAAACAGAAATGGTTGGCATATATATTAAAGTCTCTATCCAACTGCAGAAGAAAATGTGGATGTTTGCACCCATTTTCCAAACACGAAAGGATCTGTTGTAATGTAGGTGATGCTTAAAATAGACCAGTCAGCAATTAAAGTGTTTTATTATGGTCATTTAACAGCATCAACTACTCAGAAAAGTACTGAACATGAAATTATAAGGAAAATCTAATACTCAAAAGTAAAATATATGTTTCCCTTTAATTACTGTTATGAATTGTATACTGAAAGACATTTGATAATGTTCATCTTAAACTTTTCATTGAACTAGAGAAATTTAAATTCTACCTTTTTGTGCACTCTGACATTTTTGTCTGGCATTTTCATTAATTTTGCGACATACATAAACGTAGCTGAAATGTTAGCAGATCAATACTTTGTCTCTCTCTTGTAGCACTAGAGCTCATTTCCCTGAAGACCACATAGAAGTACAGGAATTAAGTGTGTAAAATATCAAATGTTAATGTTAAACACAGCCACATTTACTGTATAACAACTGAAAAGGCTAAAACAATTCAAAACAGACAAATGGTACCACAAATTATCCACAATCATATTTAAAGAATAAAGTCTGCCTAGTAAAATTATTCATTGACTCATGTTGAAGGGTGTCCTTTTACTGATAGCTTATGTGACCAATTATATTTTTGCTCATTACAGTAAGAAGTGACAGTGCACAAAACAGATTGCATACACACCTTCCCCTGTATCCTACATCCCCCTTGCACCCTCCGATATCCACAAGTGCACAAACATCTGATCAAGAGCCTGAAGAAAATTGCACCCAATTTATGAGACATTTCGGCTTTTACATTAGGATTATTCCAAAGATAATCCTTGCCACTCTTGTCATACATTTAGGTTCATAAAAGCATTCTGTAGCAGTCTGCACATGTTAAAATTATCTGCAATTAATACACAATGCTTTATTTTAACAAGAAACAAGGGCAATTAAGTATGTAACAGGGCAACAGTTGGACATTTAGGATGTGATAGAACAGAGTTATAAATAAAATATTAAAGTTGTTTTTTATTTATCTTATGGTTTAACATTAGAAGCAATACAGCAAATAGTAGGGGGCAACAGAACTAAATATTTTAGTTGTTTTTCATTGCCACAGCAAGAGGATATCAGTTATTTAAATTTCATGTACTGCATATATTAACAGGCTATTTATATTCTATGTCTCCTTAATAATCAAAATACATTTAGTCAACAATCCTTCACAGACAGGGCAACAGAACTGTGGGAAGAACTGCTATCTGATGCTAAAGGGCTCTAGATGAAACACACATTCCCGATGAAACACACATTCCCAAGAACTTCTAGTTTCAGTGCTATCTATAGTGGGCAAGTGCACACAGAACTGCCATTATTTAAAATAATATCTGTTTTGTCATCCTCTGACACCACTCAAGGTTGCTGAGGCCTCAAAAAAGGCAAAGCTTAAGTAAAAAAAATACATATAAGGAGGCAAGTGTCACCCATATCTGCTACAAGGCTTTGAATCTACTGAATAATTCTGTTCAATTTGTTTGTTTAACATACTACAACATACAATAATAAAGTTTAACTTTTAAAAAGTGGCTTCCTAAACCAACACTTACAGAAGACACCCTAAACACTCAGCTGCCTCATCTCATGCTGCCCAACCCCATATATGATTTCAGAATCAAGAGCAGCCAGATGGGCTTTGACTCAATGCAATCTACAATGCCAATTGGCCATGCTGGCAGGGGCTGATGGGAATTATAGTCCATAACATCTGGAGTGCCAAAGGTTCGCCACCATGGGATGTCATCATAAACTGTGACATCACAGAGAATTATAGAATGGCAACCAGGAAAGATTGATAAGGCATGAAAATCAAATATGAGATTTTATTGAGGGGGTATGTTTGTGTGTGTGTATGTGTATTCATGGAACCTCAGATTGTCAAGGGCCCTGAAAGCCAGTGTGGTGGTTATGAGCTGGTAAACTCTAATCTGGAGAACTGGGTTTGATTCTCCACTCCTCCACACGAGCAGCAGAATCTTATCTGGTGAACCCAATTTGACCTCCCGCTCCTACACATTCCTGCTGGGTAACCTTGGGCTAGTCACAGCTCTTCAGAACTCTCTCAGTCCCACCTACCTCACAACGTGTCTGTGGTGGAGATAGAAAGGGAAATGAGTTTGTAAGCCCCTTTGAGTCTCTTTACATGGGAGAATGGAAGGAGGGTATAAATCCAAACAGTAATAGAGTACTGTCTGGAAATAGACACTGCCATGAATGTTCATTACATCCTTGGCAAGAAATGGCTGCCAAATCCTCAACAGTATTTAAAAGGCTTTCATCTTAATTAAATATAGTCAAAAGTAAGTTCATGTACATAATTTTCGTTTCTTTTAAATCAATATTGCAATCTACAATGCAGTTAGCAGCTGAGGTGCAGCATTTAAGGAAACCTGTGACACCTCAGAATACTTCTAAAGTTCTGACCATGTATTCATCAACTGCCTCAACAAAATCAAAAATAATGTCTAGATACATCTCACAGAATTTATTACTACATCAATATTTGAGATTTCTGTGATCAAGTTTAAGAAAAGGTTTCTTTTTTATATGTCTTTAAGACAAGCCATTTTATTTACTATATAGCTCACCTTTCTCACTTGAGAGTTAAGGCGTGTTTCAGAATAAGTGGAATAAATATGAGAACACATTTGTTGCTTTGGTATGGTTATTTTCTATGTTGCTCCAGAACTCAGAAATGATGATATGGTTATGTCTCATAGCCTTTCTTAGGCAACACTGACAGAGAATTGCATCAGAGGACCTACCCATGTGTGGGAATCAATCACAGTAACAACAATGCCACCCTTATAACGTATACCTAAGCTTGAAGTAAATTTGAAATCTTTTCTTAATCTCCAAAACTTGCATTTTGTAAATCCCCACTTTGTCAGGACTTGCAGAATGCCATTGCCATATATCTTAGACTGTAAAATCAGGCATTGTCAATTTAAACAAGCAGCTGACCTTCATGGCCTATGGATTCATTTCTTAATGCTTATCTCAGGAGCAGTGACACTGCCCAATAGTGGCGAAAAAGTTTAGCCCATGTAGACTAAGACAGAAACTAAATTCACTATCACAATTTACAGCAAGTAACAGAAACGTAGGGAAGACTCATGTCAAATTAAGGAACAACAGAACCCCTGATGACCTCATTCATTGATTACAAAAAACACTGAGAAAAGTAAATAATACACGGAGAAAGCACTGGTCCCAGAAGCTGCAGAAATTTGGGGGAGGCAGTATCTTATAACAAAAAGGTAAGTATTTACCTTACCTTACCTTACCATGAAACCCATGGGAAAGAACTGGGCTGCATCAAACTTCTGGGAGCCAAATGGATCAGGCTACTTTCATTTTGAACATCACTGAATGAGGATGCACACCAGTTCTAGAAAGGGTTGACAGGCCTCATTCTACCAGTCTCTTATTAATTATTCATTTCAGTCAGCAAGATCAATTTTTCTTCCTTGCAAAGATCTGGCAATGGACTTTTCTAATCTATTTATTAAAATGTATTTGAGAATTACTAAGAGAACTACATAACTAGTTTGAATGCTCAGAGTGGTTTAGACAGGGTTTTTTGGACAGCGATTTTTTTTAAAAAAAATTATTACCAGTACTGAGACCTGACCAACATTATTCAACACATTCAAGGTTAAAATCCAGATTAGGGAATAAAACATCATACCAAAAAAGCAGCAAGGCTCCTCGGTGGTGAATCCCAGTCAAAGCAACTGTTTATATAGTAGGCAGCATTTATGAGGGCCATAACACAACGCTTCATACGAACAAAGTTCCTTAGTAAAAGCTGAACAAAACAAGAGAATATTAGATTGATATGTGCACTTCTGCTATGAAAAAGGTTTACAATATAGTTGAACATTAAAAAACTTGTGCTATGTAAATTGCATAGGATAAACAGGTGACATTCCTATCAGTAGAATTACCAGCTTCATCAAGTATAGGTTTCTGCTGTAACTCTACGGTATAAAATTCAAATCATTATAGTTAGAAATTCTGAGCTTTGCTTAGGCAAGTCAAAATCAAAGCAAGCAACAAGGTTTAACGGCAAGTATTTAGGCATGGCTTACAGAATGAGATTTAGAGATTCCAGAGTAGCCATTATTTCAGTCTAAGTGAACTGAGATCAGTGGATTTAGACTGGAGTACTGTTACATAGGATTGCATTATTAATCCATAAATCCATATTTTAAAAATGAAATGAAAGAAGTGTTACCCAAGCAGAAATAACTATGATTTATTCTTTAGGACATTTGGCATATCTACCTATGTTAAAATTAACTCATGAAATTGACTGATAGAACTCACTAATCATTAAGAAACATTTACAAATTTAAGAATTGTGCTATGTGTTCCACGACTAATACAAGGTATTTGATGTTTTCAGAGCAACTCCACTTGATGTGTTTTAGAAAAGTTGCCACAGTTATCCATGCTTTGAAAACACAGAGGTTAGATTAGTATTTGAGCCTGAATCAACTAAAATGGGACTGAATGCTTTAAAAAAATCTAAACAGCTGTTAATTTTCTTCCATTGTAGTTCAAAGTTCTTGTTATTATATGATTGATCTTGATTAGGCCAGGACAACATTGAAGGACTGCTTAACCCCCATGAGTCCCCCACCCATCACCTTCAGAACCAGATAGTGTATCTATACCCTCATCTTTGAAGGTAAGAGAGTAAACACCAGAGACACAGATTTTTTGTTGTTGTGGTACCCAGTTATGAAACTTTCTCCTGAAGAAAATGCCTGGGATGTGATGTTAGTTTTAACTCATGAAAGAGATTCCTGTTTGTTTAGCTTTTACAGACTGCCATGACTACCCATTTGAAATTCACAATTTGGCTGATTTGTGTGTGTGTTTTCATTATTATTAAATAATTAAATAATAATTATTTTTTTGCTTTCTCATTCAGCTAAGAGATATTTTAAAAGGATATTAGAATGTGTTCCAAATTGCTAGCTTTTCTTGGAGTAACAGAGTCTATGCTGGTCACATGCCTTTACTGGAAATTTACAAATAGAAGTCTGCAAATAAGTCTAGTGACTTTAAAAAGATGAGATGTATACATTCAGAATTAAAATCCCTCTTGCTTGTTAGCTATAAAAATAGTGATTCCTTGTTTTATGGTAGTTGGAACATTATCTATCTGCTTGTAGAGTTCTTTACTTAAATGAAAGATACATAATGCAGTTAATTGTACATAATATTAAATCAAAATTGGAAAAGAAAATCTGAAATATCGATTTAATATTTAGCTCTTCACTAACCCCAAATTTCAAGCCTGCAAAGAAGAAAACATGAGGTTGGTGGTAGGATTATTTTTAAAAATGAAAAAAAAGTATTCAACAGGCTCACAGTTTGAAACAGTTATTGTTGTAATATTTACCAGCAGTAAGCAGTAAATATACATGAAAAGAAGAAAAGATCCCTGCCAGTCTTCAATAGCTGAATTTTTTGGTTGCTTCAGTTAAGATTCTAATAAGCACAAGAGTTCAAACTAGGGGAACAAAAGACTGATGCATTCCTTAATCTACAGGTCAAAGTTGGTCACAAAAATATATGTTAGACTTAGTCTACAGCCACCTGTACTATAACCTGATACATGAGGGAGGACTGGAAACTTTTGCCTGGATTCTTACTCATACATTTCACAGCAATAAGACTGTGGAAGGATTTCAAGATTTAATTTTTGCTACTTTGATATTGATAATTTTCCTGTAAAGGGCTAAGCAAGATGTGCTCTCTGTTATCAAGGGTAGAAATAAATGGTTGAAAGGTTACAACTGCTGTCAGGGTTTTTTTTCCAGAATAATTAGTCAATTCCACCTCTTTACCTGTTTAGAAATTCTGTTTTCTTCCTCAATGTACTTCTGTTCTTTGGGTGTTAATGTTCGCAAACTAGCTTTCACCTGTGCATCAAAATAAGAATTACTTTATAGACTAAAAACATTATCAATAAATTCATCATTTAGTAAAATTATACCAGTTCAAAGCCATGAGGACAAGACCAAAAGGTACAGAAACTCATGCCTAAGAATACATTAGCAGCAGAGTGCAAAAGTGTGGGTGTCTCAGCCAGTAGCAGAAGAGGAATCTGCAGTATACATCAAGGTTTAGAGAAAATGAGGAATGACAGAAATTCTCTACAAATCAGAACAAAAGCTTTCATGAAACTGAAACTCTTTAGCAGTACAAAAAAGCCAAAGTTAAGACTTACAGCATTAAAAATCACATCTATTTCAAGAAAGATGACCCCCTTTGTTGGCCCTGTCAGCTGCTTGTTTTTCAAGACGTAGGCTTTCTGTTCACCATTTTGAATCTGCGGGAAAAGGACATGACAGCCGTCTGTCTCGCAGTCTCCACTGAATACACTCCCTCAGTGACCTTTGACCCCCAGCTGCTGAAACTGACAGAGAACCCAAAACAACTGTGGCAATTCTGACAAGTACCTGTTCATTACCAGGACCAAGTCTGTCAGGAAAAATTAACTATCATGGGATTCAACATGGCCGTGAATTGAGTATGTTAAAAATTTTTAGTGTTCTTATTACAGACCTTAGCTGAGAAATGACAGACAGAGCTGATTTTTTCCATGAGCATGAACAATGCAGAGCAGCACATTAAATAAATATACATTTTTTAAAAACTTACAGACAACAATGGAATAGCCACTTTGCCCAGGAAGTCAGCACTTCGATCTCTATCTTCGTCATAAACTGTCACTTCAAGAACTGTGTGAATATCCTTAATATTGCTATGAAAGAGGTGGGGCACAAAAAGATAGGACAGTGACTTAACTGAACAGTTACCAAGGACAACTGCATTAAAAAATTACCAAAAAAACCCCCCACCACATGTATTTTTAGACAGAAAAAAGACAGGACGGACGCAGGTTGAAACAGCAGTGGTCCAAAAAATAGGCAGGGTATTTTATTAAGTATAATAGTACAGTTACAGTACTTTCAACATTCAAAGTACTTCATATATATTATTTTATCTTCACCCTTTTATTGCAAATAGTAACTGAAGTAAAGGGAGACTGGCTTTCACATAGCTATCTGGGAGTATTTAAGTTGAATTCAGTAACATGTACAAAGTGAAAGCTTTCATTCTTCAGGGAAATAAGAAGACAAAATGTGTCAAAACAATATTGTCACTGAAGAATTAACTACTGCCCTAATTCTCTACAGTCCCAATAAAGTTCCTAATAAGCTAAGGGTGGAACATAACAACAAAAGATCTATTAGAACCAAGGATATCAGAAGCAGAGCTGGATGCAGTACCATGGAGGGGTAATCACACATAACCCTCTGCAAATGAAGAATGATCTCATGAAGATCGCCTGTGAAATTTCTGCTAATTCCCATTTCTTGTTGCAGGCCCCTCCCCGCCACATGCTACATCCCACACTGTTCCCAAGGTTCCACCAGTCTTTGGGAAGAGCTTTTGAGGAGGTGTAGGAAGAAGAGGGAAGGAATCCATTCTGTGAACTCCTTCACAGTCCATAATATCTCCCACCTTTCTTTCTATACATAACTCTAATTCATTAAGGGAGTAGGAATAAAAACTAGATCTAGAAGGACTGTGTTACCACCTACTGCAGTCCTACACTCTAATCCACACCAATACTAATGCCTGTTGTTCTTGTTATTCCTCGCTCTATGGCAGTGGTGGCGAACCTATGGCACTCCAAATGTTCATGAACTACAATTCCCATCAGCCCCTGCCAGCATGGCCAATTGGCTGATGGGAATTGTAGTTCATGTCGTTCATGAACATCTGGAGTGCCATAGGTTCACCACTATGGCTCTATGGTCACCATTCTGCTTCCTATTCCAACAATAAAAATATCCTGTGGTCTCTTTTTTATCTCCCTCCTGATGGCTGATAAAAATCCAATCCCAGTCCTGCCTTTTGGAGGAGCAACCACAAGATGTCAAGACCAGTGTTCCCACATGGGCATACACCATTGCATGGTTCACTTGCCACTTGAGGGTTACAGTCAGCTGTCAGCCTATGAGCTAGACATAACATAGACAGCCTCACCTTCAAAACTTTTTAGAGAGCCAGCGTGGCATAGTGATTAAGACCAAGTAGATTCTATTCTGGAGAACCAGGTTTGTTTTCCCACTCCTACACATGAAGCCTGCTGGGTGACCTTGGGCTAGTCACAGAACTCTCTCAGCCCCACCTACCTCACAAGATGTCTGTTGTGGGGAGAGAAAGGGAAAAGGAGTTTATAAGATATAAATCCAAATTGTTGTTGTTCTTCTTTAGGGGGTCACCAGACAAGGAGAGGCAGGCACAGAGACTCAAGCTCCCCAAAATTGGATTTGGCCAAATGCCCAAACTACCTGAAAAAAGTTGTGATCTCTCTATGAAATACCATCTTTTCCTTTTCTCTAAATATATGATTTTTAAATTAAACGTTTCTTTTCTCTGTTAATCTCTAGCATCAGCACCCTGACCACCCATCATTTTTTGATCTCCCTAATGTAATATATGTGAATGTAACCTGCTTGGGGCACAGACATGTCTTCTTGTTCTCTGTAAAGAGTCATGCATGCTGACAATACTGTAGCAGCATCAGTAATTCTCAGCCTATTTGAATACTAAGACTTGAAAGCAGCAAATACTAATACCCAGATGTAATATTTCCTCATGTAGTTATCAAAGAGTTGAGGTATTTGAAACAAAAAGTCTTGTATCCTAGCAGTGTCTTTTAATGGTATATGTTTACATTCAAGTGGAATTCAAGTGAGGGGACACAGAATTATCAAAAAGCAGCTGAGAATCCATGCCTTGTTCTGTTCTTTAACATGGTGCCTGACTGGCTTATGATGAAAGATGACTGACACCATTTTGAGTCTATTAATAATGGTGGTTCCTTTTCCTAAATGTAAAGCTAAATACTGCCTATTTGTTCCAGCCAATGCTTCAGTAGCAGCCTGAAACATAGCCAGCAATGTGTGTAGATAGGGTTACCAGAAACATTTTTTAAATCGTAGAAATTGGCATCAGGAAGAGTCAGAAAATCCACTGCTGTAGTAGCTGTAAAACAGTGATCTAAACTATTCTCAAAGTACATTACAATTTGGAATATGTTAGTAAAAAGCCATGTATTATCAATCATCAAAATATTTTATACTTTTTGTCACACTGAAATATCGTATCCTGCTTGAGAAACCAGTAAATTTCACCTCTATCTAGTTAGCTTCGGATGGATTAACCAGGTCTATGCCAAGTAAAAATAAGGAACACACATACACATTCATACTTACAATGTGAAGATTTTATTCCATTCTGGGTTAAGATTCTTGTATACGGTATGTGTCATCAGTCTATCATTGTTCAATTCAACTACACAGAATGGGTCACTTTTACCTGTGAAGACACCATTTAATATTTTAGCATTCACAAAGACTTAAATTATCTGTGTATTCAAGAATCCGAACATACACTATAAAATTAATAGTACAGTTTTCAGACATTAATTCTGAAGTTTTGCAAAGTATGCAACATGCTTATAACTTTAAATGATAGGGCTACTCCTGCCATTTGCCCAAGCTCCAGCTGCCATTCTCTTAAGCAGCAGGAACAATTGGGAAATTCTGCGGATTCTGAGGCATAACACAACATTGTTACATCACTTCCCTAACAAGTGGTAAAACTATTTTGATGTTAAACGAAGATGCTAATTAAAAATATATAATTCCATTTAACAACAAGTTTTAAAAATTCCGCTCATCATACAGGAAAGCATACAACATACCGGGGTATCACCATGCAAATTTATCTTTTAAGACACCAATATTTCACCATTTGTGTTGTTATAACTATTGCCTTTATTCAAATTTGATGTATAATCCTAAAAACAACTGCAAGACATGTCTCACTAAATTTAATGGGATTTATTCTTGAACAAACATGTACAGGACTATGCTGCAAGATGAGAAGTGACGGCCAAGTTATCAGTGGATATCTAAGTCCTTTTTGGCAGCCAAGTGTCAGATAGCCATCCTGGATTGGTACAAAATTCCTTCTACAAACAACTAAAAGGTCCCATATTGGTTAATAGCCGTTTGATGCAAACCTGCTAAATAGGGTCTGGAAGAATCTTAGAAGAACTTTCAGAGCCAGTCTCAGAAATAGGGAAAAACCATAACCTGCTGGTATTCAAAAGGCAAATGTGGTTGGCTATTCTTGTCTGTGGACAACTTATATCTTGTGTTATCCCTATGATCAAACTATTTTAGCTTCGGAAATACAGTGAAAATCAGTTCATTTTTATATCAAAAGTAACTACAGTGTCTTCATTAGGACTATACATTCTTGGTGCCATTTAATTAGTTGTGTCTCCCCTGCCCACCATCCTTTCAGGGTAGGCCAGTGCCCTAGTGAACCCCCCACAGAGAAAGAAGCACACAGAGGTCAGCCATTTCCAGCAGGCAGACTTTTAATGCCAGTTTTCAGTGATCATGCACCCCTTTCTCTTTCCATTCCTTCCCCCGACCTCTCCACTGTGTTCCTTTTATCTCTCCCAAAAATGGGAACAAGAGGTGTTCATGCTCCTTCCTTACAAAAACTTATGTAGACCCACTGGAATACCCAAGGATCTCAGGGGTTCTCGGAGACCAATCTGAGAAACAATAACTTACAGTTAACTTCAATATTTCACAGTAATTATTGTCCATATAAGTCAAGATAATGTTGCTACATGAAACATGGCATCATCAGTTATGAAGGGTGGAGGCCCAAACTTGTGTTACTGAGACTTGTGAAATAGATGGAAAAAGCCCAAGATGGATCTCACTGCAGTCTAGCAAACCTAGCAAACTTGGCCACTGCATTTCAAAAAAATTTCAATATGTTTTAAATTTAATGTCATGTACTACATGGATTCAGCAGATCAAAGGGGGCATATTAATGATATCAGCAAGGCATGTAATTTGTTTCTTACCTTATACAAATGACAATTAAATCAATATTTAGAAAAAGCTATCCAAGAGTCATGACTTTCAATCCAAAATATTGATTCAGACACCATCACAGGTTAATATGCATATTATTAACTTTAATGGAAAAGTGTAATTGTTTTAAATATACTGATTAAGCAGTAGATGTTTGCATTTTGCAAAAAGTTAAATATCACTTAGCCCTAACATCAAAGAAAGAATGAGCCCTTCGGGGGTAGGGCGGTCTACCAAATCGAATAAATAAATTAATAATAATAATAATAATAATTCATTAACCATCTTCACAGACTCTGCTGTGATTGTCAGATGGACAATTTCACATACTAAGTCTAAATGCAAGGAGGGGTTCAGAGATGCTTGCTTCTAAAAAGAGCGTGAAAAGAGATTCAGAAAGGTGAGATGAAACACTCTACAACTACGTGGGAAGCCATGTCTCGTGAAAGGATTGCTATAAAAAGCAGTCTGAATACACTTATATTTCAGCTGGTTAGAAGAAGAAGAGTCTGGATTAAAACCATACTTTTCTCAGCCATTAGGAGTCTCAAAGTGGTTTACAAACTCCTTTTTCCTTCCTCTCACCAGAACAGACACTTTATGAGGTAGGTGGAGCTGAGAGAGTTCTGAGAAAACTGTTACTAGCCCAAGGTCACCCAGCAGGCTTCATGTGTAAAAGCAGGGAAACAAATCCCATTCACCAGATAAGAGTCCACTGCTCAAGTGGAGGAATGGGGAATCAAACCTGGTTCTTTTTTTCTTTTCTACACAGAACATGCTTCCACATTGATAGAACAGATTTTCTTTCCCTTGCCTATGCCAGATTATTTCTCAGAATTCCATTTCCATAAAACTATTTTCTTTTAAATCAATGATTCACACTCCATTCCGACAACTGTCTCCTTTTCAATTACTGTCAGTGTTGTTATTCTAGATGAACCCTGAAAACCAAATTAATTCCTACGCATACTTCATGCCAAAATAGTGACAGCTTCATGTATGTTAAAGTACTTCTGGTTAGTACTGTCCCAAAAGATATTATTGGTCATACTTTTGTAAAAGCAACTGGCAGTCTACTATATTGGGACTAACACATTTTGCTGAAATCAGGCAGAACCTTAAGTCCAATTCAATCTCTCAATACACTCACAGAATGTTTCCACTGTGACTGAGGTAAGTCCTGGCCAAATAAATAAAATTTAAGCATAACATCTGGAAAATTCCTGATCCAATTATTGTCTTAGTGAATGTCTAATTGTAACCATCTTAATTAAAACCTAACCTGTGGATATCTAAATATGCAGATCAGGCTCATATTGAATAGAAACAGATAGTTCTGAAAACTTGTGTGACCCCAGCCCAAATACACAAAAAATCTGAAAACATAAAAAATACATTGGGGTGGTTACTTGTTCCGCAAACAAATACCATTGCCTAGGCTTGTGCAGCTCCTAAGGTCTTTCACTCACCACACTGCTGAGGCAGAAAAGCTAAAGGTGGGTGGGGAAGGCATAGCCACTGCCATCAAAGAGGCCCAGCTAGTTGTCAGGTGAGAGCTGCTGAGGCAGCAAAGGGGCATAGGGGATCAGTGAGGCACTGCTCCAGAAAGGCAGTGAAGCTGCCACCGAGGGAGTGATGCTGGTGGGGAGCAGGTGAGCTGCTGTCACTGAAGCAGTGAAGAGGATGGATAGTCAGGAGAGCAGCCAGGGAGCCACTCAGTGGTGAGATTCAAATAATTTAACAACCGGTTCCAGTGGTGGGATTCAAATAATTTAACAACTGGTTGTTTTCAAGCACCATTTTAACAACCGATTCTACCGAAGTGGTGCAAACCTGCTGAATCCCACCACTGGAGCCACTGAATAGGCTGGCTGAACAGCCAGCAGAGCCATTGACGTGGCAGAGCTGGTCAGAGCACGTGACCTGCCACTATGAGAGTGGTCAAATGGCCAGGTGAGCTGCTGAAAAGGTCAGGGAAGCAATCAGCAGAGAAAGAATGACAGTAGACAGATAGAAAGTAATTAAGGGTGTGTGGGAGTGAAAGAGACAGACACTGAGCAAAGGGGGGGTAGGGAGAGGAGGAATCAAAAGTGAGGGGAATGGGATGGCTGCTCTCATAATTGTCTTGTGGGTCCCCACTTAGTCTAATTGCAGAATACTAACAAAAGTAGCTCAGCATTTCTTTGTTCTTAAAGTATAACGCACGTAAACAAGTATAGTTTTGGGTTGTATCTTTCTGAGATTTTGCTGATGGAATAGGGCAGTGGTGGCGAACCTTTGGCACTCCAGATGTTATGGACTACAATTCCCATCAGCCCCTGCCAGGAATAGGGGTAGGGCAAACTGACCCATCTTCCCTCCAAGCATGACTTTTTAATCATGGGATCCCATAACTGCTCACATTACCTTGGAGTGTTGGTTGGGCTGCCAGAATTCTGGTACTAAAAAGAAAAGTAATGCTGTAATGGAAGACAAAGTACTATTGAACAGTATGATAACACTTGTACACTCACTTATTATCTCACCCAAAATATTTTAACCTATTTGCTTCACCTTCTGGATTTCTTATTATAAATCTCTTAAATCTGGATATTGACCTGTAAATAGACAATACAATTCTTCCTAAAAACCCAATCACAATAAATTTAACTTTGTATCTCTACATATCTCTACAAATTTAACTTAGTACCTCTACATGCGAACAGGTGACAACTACTAATGTAGTTACATTCGCCTTCAGAAAGGGAAATTTCTCAAAGATGAGGGGGATAGTGTGCAGGAAGCTGAAAGGGAAAATCAAGAGAGTCAAAACTTTCCAAGATGTTTGGAGGTTATTTAAAAACACAGTAATAAAAGCTCAGCTGGAATGTGTTCTGCAGGTTAGGAAAGGCAGCACCCAGTCCAAAAGAAAGCCACCATGGTTAACAAGAGAGGCTGAGGAAATTATCAGAAAAAAGAAAATGTCTTTTAGAAAATGGAAGTCTAGTTTGACTGATGAAGAATATGAGAGGAAACACAAATGGTGACAAAAGAGAAGCAAGTTAGCTGTAAGGGAGGCAAAAAAGGATTATGAGGAACGCATGGCTGCAAACATCAAGACCAGCAACAAACAGTTCTTCAAGTATATCAAAAGTAGGAAGCCAGCTAAGGAAGCGGTAGGCCCATTAGATGACAACGGAACAAAGGGTGTGCTAAAAGATGACAGGGAGATTGCAGAGAAGCTGAATGAATTCTTTGCATCTGTCTTCACCCAAGAGGAGGTGAGGAACATTCCTGCACCTGAACCAAGCTTCTCAGGAGGCAAATCCGAGGAGCTAGTGAAGATAGTGGTAGACAAGGAAGAAGTTCTGGCAGCCATTGATAAACTAAATGCTACCAAATCTCCTGGCCCAGATTGCATTAATCCAAGAGTTCTTAAAGAGCTCAAGCATGAAATTGCTGATCTTCTCACTTTAATATGCAACTTATCCCTGAAATCAGCATCCCTAAAGACTGGAAGATGGCCAATGTCACACCAATCTTTAAGAAAGGATCTAGGGGGGACCCGGGAAATTACAGGCCAGTCAGTTTGACATCTGTTCCTGGTAAATTAGTAGAATCTATCATTAAAGATAAAATTATTAAACATGTCAAAAAGCAAGACCTGCTGAGGAAGAGTCAGCATGGCTTTTGCAGAGGCAAATCCTGTCTTACAAACTTACTAGAGTTCTTTGAGGGTGTAAACAAGCATGTGGATAAGGGGGAACCAGTGGACATTGTCTACTTGGATTTCCAAAAGGCTTTTGACAAAGTTCCTCACCAGAGACTATTGAGAAAACTCAGCAATGAAGGAATGAGAGGGGAAGTCCTCCTATGAATTAAAAACTGGTTGAGAAACAGGAAGCAAAGGGTGGGTGTAAATGGGAAATTCTCGCAATGGAGAGATGTAAGGAATTGTGTCCCCCAAGGATTCGTTTTGGGACCAGTGCTCTTTAACCTATTCATAAATGACCTGGAAGTAGGGGGTGGATAGTGTGGTGGCCAAGTTTGCGGATGATACCAAATTATGTAGGGTGGTGAGAACCGCAGAGCATTGCGAAGAGCTCCAAGTGGACCTTGATAAATTAGGTGAGTGGGCTAAGAAATGGCAAATGAAGTTCAATGTAGCAAAATGTAAAGTGATGCACACAGGGGCAAAAAATCCAAACTTCACATACACACTACAGGAGTCAGTGCTATCAGGAAAGGGATTTGGGGATCTTAGTTGATAGTTCCATGGGAATGTCAACTCAATGCATGGCAGCTGTGAAAAAGGCAAACTCTATGCTGGGGATAATTAGGAAAGGAATTGAGAATAAAACTGCAAAGATTGTCATGCCCATATATAAAGCAGTGGTGCGACTGCACTTAGAGTACTGTGTTCAGTTCTGGTCGCCACATCTCAAAAAGGATATTGAAGAGATAGAAAAAGTGCAGAGAAGGGCAACAAGGATGATGGAAGGATTGGAGCACCTTCCTTATGAGGAGAGGCTGCAGCGTTTGGGACTCTTTAGTTTGGAGAGGAGGCGGCTGAAGGGGGATATGATTGAAGTCTATAAAATTATGCATGAGGTAGAAAATGTTGACAGAGAGAAATTTTTCTCTCTTTCTCACAGTACTAGAACCAGGGGGCATACATTGAAAATGCTGAGGGGAAGAATAAGGACTAATAAAAGGAAACACTTCTTCACGTAACGTGTGATTGGTGTTTGGAATATGCTGCCACAAAAGGTGGTGATGGCCTCTAACCTGGATAGCTTTAAAAGGGGCTTGGACAGATTTATGGAGGAGAAGTCGATTTATGGCTACCAATCTTGATCCTCTTTGATCTGAGATTGCAAATGCCTTAGCAGACCAGGTGCTCAGGAGCAGCAGCAGCAGAAGGCCATTGCTTTCACATCCTGTATGTGAGCTCCCAAAGGCACCTGTGAGTAGCAGAGTGCTAGACTAGATGGACTCTGGTCTGATCCAGCAGGCTCGTTCTTATGTTCTTAACTTATATAAGCATAGTCTCATGACCAAATTGAATATTGCCTAACTGTCCCCTTTGCATCTGCAAAACCCACCTCTAACTCAAGTAATTATCCAGAAAACATGTTCTAAACATTGACAAAATCAGTAATCTGGACCTTTGGGAAGTAAGACAAAAACACAGGCAAAGAATTCAAGAGCAGAGATGTAGAACAAACAGAATGAAAGAAAGATAGTTTTGAAGCAAGTTAAGTGATTGACCAGATGTGGGAAGCTGGGTATTTAAATAGAAGGGAGTGAACAATTATCTTTTGTGAATCTTTAGAATAGAGGGAATTGGGCCAACTTTTCAGACAAGAACAAAATGCTTGTAAGAAAGCAGTCTGCATTCAGAGAGTCTTTCTATGGCACATGACCACTTCTAGAGAGTATCTGGGACCCTACTGAAGCAACAATAAAACATGATAAAACTAATGCATATGAGCTTGTTCATCATTTGGGTCAAATATTTTGAAGCAGTGATTAGTGTCCAAGCCGAAAAATGTTCATAGTGCGTTTATTTGAAGGGGCCATACGGGTCATCTAGTGCAACCCCCTGCTCAATGCAGGGTCAACCTTGAACAGGGGTCCCAAACTTTCTGGCACATTCGGGCCACATTAAAATGCCCAACATCTAAAGAGGGCTATATCTTAAATCAAAATGTAATAAAATTATTAACCTTGGTCATGACAGACCTCTGCATGGTACAATACATCTCCATATTGTCTGAGAGAAGTGTGAAACTAATGAGAGGAAGGCCACGATACCTGATGCAGTTAACGCCGCATACAACAGCACACACCACAAGTTCCCACTACACAAAGCTTGATGAAAAAAATTGCATGGGAATACCATTTAATTTCAATATCTCTTAACTGATTCTTGCAATTACACCATTTCAATTTACCACCATATTACTTTCAGCATCAATTTGTGATGCTTATCAATCTATCTCAACTCAGACCAAGATTATCTATTGATTCACACCCAAAAATATGTTTTCTGCAGTTGTTTATGTATTTGAAACACCATTTTCTGTTGCAGATGTTTTCACACATTGTTTCAATATTATCCTTGAAAAAAATTAAAATGTGAGAAGTATAGTTTTAGACACCTAACTCTTCCCATCAAATCCACACATGAGTTGGGGATTTTCATTTCAACCATGGCAAAGAAGAAAGACAGAATGATTTCTGTTTGTGTGTATGTGTATGTAACTTTAAACTGAGAGCTGAGTTGGAGAGAGAAAGGGGGTAAGAAGGGGATGAGAAAGCAATATGATTGTGCATGGGGGAAGGCTGTGCTGGACTGGCAGAAAGTGTCAGGCCCCTTCCGCACAGCACAGGCAGAGAAGGTTGCAGTTGGGATAAAGCAACCCACTCTCCTGTTTTCCCATTTGCATGCCTCCGTGCAGGCAGGGAACAGAGCCCATGAAACCAATGCAGGTTGCGGGGGTGTTTTTGTCACCTCCATCCCTCCACTGCGTAGCTACATGTACACACTGGCATGGACCCCCACAGCCATGCTGCCATCCCTGGGACCCTGTGGGGCTATGCAGTGGAGAGGTGGGACCTCTACAAACACAGGGAAGTACAGCCGATTAAAACGCTTTCCTGCAGCCATTTGCTTGTGAGCAGCTGCAACATGATGTAAAAGAATTGCAGATAGTGTGATTCTTGAAAACATGGGGAACACAGGGTGGAACACGGGGTGGAACACAGGGTGGACTTGCGTTAGGAGTCAGATCTGTGTGAAGTTCCCGCCCCCCCATGGGTTTTATACCATTGTTAGCCCACATTTATTGGCCTGTGCAGAAGGGGCCTCAGAGAGAGAGAAACTGACAGGATTTCAGAGTGAAAGGATCGAGAGTGTCAAAACTCTAGTCAGAGTTAAAGCTCTATGTGAGCATAGAAGAATATGTCAGGGCTTCTGAGTGAAAATACCCAGTGTTGAGAGTATTAATCAGTGCGTTAGAGAGTATACAGAAAAAGTCAGAGCCTCAATAAATGGCAAAATAAAGACAGAGACAGAGAAAAGACAAAATAAAGACAGAGAGTCTGAGAGAACTATGAGAACAATGAGAGAGAAACTCTCAGAAAGTATCAAGGTGAATTTATGTTGAGTGAAGCCCTCAAGGTATTTGTTGCCTCAGTTTGATTTTATTTTGTAAATATTTTGCCTAAAACTTTGAAGTTACCTACCAGTTATAAATACTTACTTTAAGAAACATTGGAATCCCACTTTATTAGGACCACATAAGTCATCCACTTTGCTTTATAAGCTCATACACTCTATCAAAAGGAGATTAAGGGGGGGGGGGTGAATATATATTCCCAGTGGCAGCTACCACATGGGAAAGAATTAGGGGATCAAATATCAGTTGTCACTTATGTATTTATTTATAAAGAAAAAATAAAGAGTGGACATTGCTTTCGATGGGCTCAGGTAGAAGGGTCACCTGCCTCTTTATCACTAGCTTTCAGGAGTATTGGGCCATATGCACAGGCTAGGAAGAATTTTTTTAGAAACAGATTATGAATCTAACCTACCAGATGGCAGAGTTGCAATCCTAAATACATTGGATACTATGGTATATATTTCTTAATAAACACATTGCCTTAAGATTTAAAACTTCACATGCTAATATTTAAAAATTGGAGGCCCTCCCATAAAGGGCAGGTAGAGAGAAAGAGTGAGAGAGAGTGAATGGAAGTGCAGCCTTCCATCTGGAACAGGGAATATGCCATTAAGTTGGCTTCAAATTATATGCAGGGCGTGCATACACATCATTGCCTGCCAGCCAAGCCTCAACCTTGAGAAGCAAAATGGCAGCTGGGGGAAGGGGAACTTGGCTGGAGGAAGATGTGGGAAGTTTCACTAGTAAGAGTACTTCTTCCCCCGCAGCCCAAGGGGCCACTCACCAGCTCCTGCAATCACAGATGCATGAGAAGACTCCTAGCTGAAGTAAGTAGCTGAGAATCAGAAGAAAGCAAAACAAAATCAGGGCAGTCAGCTCTACTTGGAGGAGCCTTGATAGATACGCAAACCTTTGTAGCCTGTTTTTTCTGGCAAAAATACCAGCTCTTTTGCTATCCTATTCCTTTTCTGCGAAAGCAGGCCAGACCTCTCTTGTACCTTTCACACAACTGCTTTATCTTCCTTACATGCATGTAGCCTTCAAAATGGTAATGCATGGAAAGTGGGAATGAAAAAAACTGAGTGGTAAGGTACTTGAAAGGCCAAAATGCTAGTATGGAGGATAAGAGGGGCTGACAGAGGGAACCACGGAGACCAAAAGAAACAATTTTGCAACTATGTTTTTTGCAAGAAAGGAACAGCAGTAGGTGGTGTCTCTTCAGGCAGGAAGAACAGTGTACAACTGAGGAAAAATGCCTTGAAGGTGATAGTAGCAAACAAGCAGGTTGGAGGGCTGCACATAAAAATCTAGTCTAAAGTATCCCTGACAACTGTTTGTCCAGTTGCCGCTTGAAGATTGCCAGTGAGAGAACACCACCTCCTTAGGCAGACAATTCCACTGTTGAACAATTCCAGCTGCAAAAAAAAAAATCTAATATTCAGTCAGTACCCTTTCATCCATAATTTATTGCAAGTCATATCCTCTGTTACCCTTCTCTGACAGCCTTTCAAATAGTCAAAGAAGAAGAAGAGTAGGTTTTTACATCCTCTTTTCTCCACCTTTAGGTGTCTCAAAGCAACTTTCAACCAACATTCCCTTTTCTTCTTCTCCCCACACAGTCACCTTGTGAGGTAGGTGGGGCTGAGAGAGTTCTAAGAGAACTGTGGCTGACCCAAGGTCACCTACCAGGCTTTATGTCGAGAAGTGGGGAATCAAACCAGGTCCTCCTGATTAAAGTCTACCACTCTTAACATGTCCCCCTCAATCTCCTATTTTCCAGACTGAACATTCCCAATTCACTTTGCCTTTCCTCTCAGAACTTGGTCTCCAGGCTCCCGATCATCATCTTTGCTCTCCTCTGTACCTGCTACATTTTGTCCACATCCTTTTTGAAGTATGACCTCCAGAACTGCATACAGTGCTCCAGATGTTGCCTGACCAATGAGGTGGACTATGACATTTTACAATTTGGATGTTATACCTCTTTTGATACATCCCAACACTGTATTAGGCTGATTTGTCACTGCATTACACAGGCTGCTCATATGGAGCTTACAGTCCATCTGTAACCCAAGATTTTGTACACACAGTGCTACCCTGAAGTGTGTCCTCCATCCAATATATGTACTTCTCGTTTCCCTGACTCACTCATTACTATCCCATGTGATGTTATGTTTGATAGGGTGCCAAGTGCATTTTTATGTATTTTAACTAAGTGTATTTTTTAACTGTTAGCCACCCTGAGCTGACAACACTCAGGAGAGGGCAAGATATAAGTCTCATAAAATAAAAATTTAAAAAATCAATTAAAATCGTTACCCAGATGTGGAACTCTGCACTTATCCTTGATGAATTGCAGTTTGTTCACATTCACCCACTTCCACAGTCATTTAGATCTTGCCGAAATTGTTAGCAATTTTGTTGATCCAGGAAAAAGGGGCAGGGAGAGAAGAGGCATTCATATATTTATTTCTAGGCAAAAAATAACAGTTCACATTTTAAGTCTTTTCTAGTTGACCAACTTTTCTCCAACAATACTGCTGCGAGATGTGGAATGCTGCACTTGTGTGAACAAGTGCAACAATTTACTACTCTGTTTCAACTAAGCTTTTTTGAAAAAAAATACACATGTAGTAAGAATCTAGGTAGTCCTTAAAGGATCAATCACAAACATCTTGTCTGTTTTAAGATGTTATGATGTTGTACTAGTTGCTTTTATAGTGTTTTAGGATTATTTATTGTAGTTTTACTTGAGGATTGTTTTATGCTGTTGTATTGCCGTCCTGAGCCCCTCGGGGATGGGCGGGGTAAAAATTCAATAAATAAATAAAATAAACATACCTTGCCAGTCCCAGTTTTTAAACAAGATTGTACCTTTGTTAGTTGTCCACGTTCAGATATGTACCACTAGTTTCAATGATACAAGAGATAAAGTACTAATTGCTTTCGACAATATAATCGAACACCACAAGAATGTGCACCTAATAAATGTTTTTCAAGGCAATGAAGTGAAAAAAATGTTTCACCAACCCAGTTAAAAGGGAAGAAGCAAAATGATTATTCAGTGGTAGACACAAAGTTGCCATTTTAAAAAATCTTTAAGCAAAGAGGCAGAACTTGGGAACTTGGGTTTTTGCTAGGTATAATGACTCAGATGGAGGTTTCCCCTTGCTTGCAAAAGGTGCATTACTCAGAGACCGATTCATGTATTTGCAAACTCAGTGTTTAACTTAATACTTTCTGAGTGTTTCTTCCTACCAATTCTCTATCAATATCTTTGCCACCTGCAGATAACCAGATTTATCACCTAAGATGACCTTTGGCCATCTTTTCTGCTGGTTCTCTGACCTAGCAGACAACAGGAAAGATGTTCAAGGGTTATCTTGAGTGATAACCATGTCATTTTAGTGAGACTTTCACCTGGGGTTAATAGTAGTTTGCAGCTCTGAAATAGTTTAGGAAGCTGTTAAGGGATGGTATGAAGAAAAATAAAATGTACAATGCATTCATGTGATGGAGTTGTCTAGGAATTTTACATGTGTTCATGATTACAACATTTTTCAAGCTGCATTTCCCCTGGCCTTCAATGTAACAGTACAAGCATCAAGGATAATGGATCTAAGTACTGTAAGTCTTCAAACAAATTAGAATCTTTAATCCATGGAAATCCCACACCCTGTACAATTAAAACTATTGGGTAAAACTCCAAATGTATTTCCAATATGGACAAAAACTGTTAATCATGCTGTTCTAATTCATTTCATGCATCTCTCATTTGCCTTTTAGCTAATATTTATCATAATTCTGCGAGAAATTAGAAGCCTAAGATACTCTAGATAAATGGCTCAATTAATTGTACAGGGGTAGCCCTCTTTGAGCTGAACCAGAGCTGTGAGCTCTTTATTAAAAGCACTATTCTATAGTCCATAACCTTGTTCCTTGACTCCTCTCTAGTTTCCAATTTAAACAAGTCCCCGTGCGGCCTGTTCTAAAGGGCTTTGTCTCCCTGTCATTGTTAAGAGAGCCGAGGCATCCTGGAAGTGTGAAATCAGACCTCATGAGCTGAACGGTTCCCCAGGGAACGCTGGACTGCACAGAAGGTCAAAGTCATGGGCTGGACCATCTGAAAGCGTCCTGATCGCCAGTCTGTGATGCAGCAAGCAGAGGAAAGTATATGTGTTTGTGTCTGAGTGTGTGAGAGAAAGAGAGAGAGAGGGGACTATAATTGAACACATCTTAATTAAAACCCACAGACAGCACAAATAAACTGTTTTCTAGTCAGCCTGTCAAATGCAACAGAGTTAACTCTGCTAATGAGTCTTGGTTCATATTAAGAAATAGCAAAAATAAAGTTCCCTTTGCAGCAGATAAAAAAATACATATTTTCCAATGATTTAATTTCTTTAAAAATATGCCATCATATTATTTACAAAAACACTGTGCAAATACCTAATATAAAATGGTAGATATCATATTAAACAATCTGATTTTTACACTAGACTTTTCAAATTTCAAAATCATAAGTGCAGCAGCAGAATGTTTCATATATGTTATTTTTCTTTACAGAAATCTATTTTAAATGTTTTAAGGGTCTGAGATGCATCACTGAAAAGGGTATTATTAAACCCTCTTAAATTGTAAAACCATATAGAATTACTTTTTTATTCTGTATCACAAATAATTGTCTCTATTTAAATAGGCATACTTGCATTGCTTTTTACCAGATGTTCTTTAGCTGGCAGCCTCCATTCAGAAGCTATGCCTTTTTCTAGAGGAATAACAGACCATTCTCAAGAAGAAAAGGGCTAAAGCTTTTTTCCCTTTTCGTTCCCATCCCCCCCTTTTTTGCTAACTACACGGCAAATTGTAGGAAGCCATGTTGGTCCATTCCAAAACAGTCCAAAAGCAGCAATACCTTAATATATTTATTACCACCAACTAATACACTCAAACTAATGAGCAAGCTTTCAAGAGTCTCATATATGATGTTTCAGTTCAGGGATCCCCAATATAGTGCCCACTGATACCATCCCTGGTGCATGCCAAATGATTTTAGAAAGTCAATAGGGTTAGGTGGAGCTTTTGCCCAGTGGGGCTTCTGAAGGGCAGTACAGAACTTTAACATCATTGCTTTGGATGTAGCTGTCACCACAGCACAAGGATCTTCATTGTGTGACAGAAGATAAGCTGTGCAAATGCAAGAAGATATTTTAAAACATGTTCCTTTGAAAAAGCACTCTATTTAAACATACATTTGGCCTGAAATGTGGAAGAGTTACTGTTAGAGTTATGCATAACGTCACTCTCTGAAATTTTGTGTTGGCTCTGCCTCCTGCAGCATACGCAGGTGGGGTCTTCCTCCCCTTAAGGAGGAATGGAGGGCCAAAGTCTGGCATAAGAGCAAGATCCTGCTCCCTACACAATGGATACCCCTCAGAGAGTTCTGGAATTCATCTTGTGTGTCAAGCAGGGGCAGAAAGGACATTGGCTGTTGAACTTTTCCTAAAGATGTGCCTAGCTGGAAAATGGGGCTAGCTATTCTCCATTTGTCACCCTAATGTGATTTAATCAGAGCTCTGAGCAGACCGTTACTTACAATATCTGCACCCATCCCAGCAATCAATCCCCAGGCATTCTCTAGAGTCTAGGATCTTAACAATTCATCAAGCCTCTCCTATCTTTTTAGTGGGAAAAGTAATCCATTCTTTGTCTCTGACTTTCCAGCTACCTTACCTCCTACTGCCCTAGGACCCACTATAAATATTAGTCCTTTGGCCATTTGTATGGGGTGTGGGTCTTCATTTTGTGCATGCAACTCCACTTGCGTGTGGTTCTTCCTTTTGTTCCTGGAAACGCTGGTCGTTTTCCTCTTTAGAACAGCTCTCTCTGGACCAGGGGTAGGGAACCTGTGGCTCTCCAGATGTTCAGGAACTACAATTCCCATCAGCCTCTGTCAGCATGGCCAATTGGCCATGCTGGTAGGGGCTGATGGGAATTGTAGTTCCTGAACATCTGGAGAGCCGCAGGTTCCCTACCCCTGCTCTGGACGTTCCTTTTATTACCCATCCCTGAAATGCTTCTAACTTCCTCCCTTCTCTCTTATCGCCTTGTGTGTATATGTTCATTGCTTTAGATATGTTTCTTGCTTTTATTATTTTATTTTTTAATAAAGCCGATTTTAATTATGCAATTGCCTGCTCATTTGAGAGTTTGCACTCAGGACTATCCTAGTAAACATAGGTTATAGATCCCTGTCTTGCTTCTTGGCTCCAGCTCATTCCTCCCAACTAAAGTGGAGACTGCCAACTAACAGTAGCAGACATTTTGTGGTTGTGTTCACCACTTGTGTCAGAATTACAAACATGCCAGCAATCTCAAAAATATTGGGGACCACTGTTTCAGTCACAAAAAAAGGTATTACCTGTGGTATAGTGGTTAGAGGGTTTAAATAGAATCTAGGAGACCCTGGTTCAAATTCCCACTCTGTCATGAAAACTTGGGCTAATCCCCACTCACCCTAACCTACCTCACAGGGTTGTTGTAAATACAAAGGAAGGGAGAATCATGTAAACTATCCTGGGTCCCCATTAGAAAGAAAAGGTGAGTATAAATTAAGTAAATAAAATAATAATAGTCTCCAGTGCTAAAGCACCCTGAATTATTATGATTAATGATTATAGTGAAAATTGAGATATCTGATGAAACTATGAGATTTGTCAGTTTCCTATTATTTATCCAACACACATTTCCCAATTTATATTGCTGTCTTTAGTAAGCAAATATTATGGAGCAAAATATTTAATGTACAAGGTCAAAGGCTGTTACAATTAAGACATACAGGGCGACATACGTAACTGTAGCAAAAAGCAAGAACATAATAAAGTTAAAAACTCTCAAAATGCAATTAAAAACACACAAACACTTTCACAATATACAATTAAAATAGTTTAGCCTTTATACACAGCTTTGACCCATATTTTCTTGGCTGCCAAGGCAAATTATGCCACTCTATAAGAAATATACCCATCTGAATTAGAAAGAAGGAATTTTTTTTTCTCCGTATTGCTTTACTTATTCCACTCTCCATTTTTAAATATCTCTCATTGTGGAAAGGTTGGACAATGTGTTCATTACTAATAAAGTCAAAACTCAGGGCCCAAAGACAGTGCACATATTCTTCATACCACAAAATGTAAAAAATCCCAAATTGCTTTTTCATTCTTCATACCACAAAATGTTGACTACATTTCCCACACTCCTCTGTTTCCTTGACGTTCTTATAACAGGGGTCAGTCAAATTACCTGGCCAGGTTCTTCCTTAGTCATGGATTAAAGTTACTGCATCATTTTACAATGTTGCAGTTACCAGATGAACAATACGAAAGGTAGCGGACAGATTCAGCATCTGCTGGTCCATAACTTCTTCATACTACAAAATGTAAAAAATCCCAAATTGCTTTTTCAAATCATCATGAAATGGGCAGATAATCATGATATTTGAAGAAAAGTTATATTGGTGCCTTTTTATTGCTAGCTTTCATGGCTTTTAGGACATCATACAACCATATTTATAAATCCACCTGCATAACACCTTGACTGCCAAAAATAGTTTGATTTTTCGAACCCCACTTATTTTTATTTGGCAAAAAATGTCTGTGAGGCTACAGTTACAACAACATCCTACTTTCACCAAGAACTGATTACTTTTAGTGAAATGCTGGAAACCTGCTAACTGCCATAAAATTGTGGCAAGAATCACAACTGTTCAATGGGACTTTGGGAGGTCAGTCACTTGCACAGCAGTTCTGTGTGCCTGCATTGTAGATGGAATTTGATGAATGAAATACCCACTTGCAACAGCATCAGTATCTTGATATGGAGTTCTATATACCTCTGTGTGTAGAGCAAATGAACAGGTCATTAACATATCTGGTCTTTCTCAAATGTTTTATTCAGCACTAGGTAGAAGTGCTCAAAGCATCACAATCCTTTCACAGACTTATATTGCTTCCTTCTGTTTTGTATCATAAGAACACTCAACTTTCAGAAAAAAATTACTGTATATAAAGAATTTTACAACCAAGTGTGATATGGTCTGTTAATTGTATAAGAAAAGGGCAATTACATAGAGCAGAAACATTAGAGAACAACAAATAAGTTACTACAGCCAGCTCCTGGCAAAACATACTTCGGAAATGGAATCTTATTTCAAATATACACTTCCTCTCCCTTGGCCATCCTTTCCATTCCTGGAGGTAACCATGGCTTTGCATTACATATGTGCCAAGACAAACTGGGTTCCTCATAACCGTGACTTTTAAGACTTTTAACAACTCTGCTTACTATATCTGGTTTACAAGGTAATCGGAGAGTGTCTCAGTAGATACCGTTTTTTTCTGGACAGGAGAAGGAACTATGCATTCACAGGCTGGCTCCCACTTTGTAAATGATGATTATCTGTGTTCCACCCTGAATTCAGAACTAAGAACCTCAATTTTTCACAGAACTTAAATTGGATTATTGAGCATATAGGAATGAAACAGAACTTCCTTTTATTCTGTCCTTACTGACTATACTTACAAATGAAAAAAAAATTAAATATTCCATATACTTCAAGAGCAAGCAATCCTTAAACCTTTGACATACACTTGTTAACTTTGTGAAGCCTCTCTGCAAGGTTGCAAAACTCTGCAACCTGATGAAGCTTTCAATTTAGCCATGTAGTTGTGCTCAGTCCACTAGTATATCTAGCAATCAAACGTTATAGCCGTGGTGACGAACCTGTGGCACTCCAGATGTTCATGGACTACAATTCCCATCAGCCCCTGCCAGCATGGCCAATTGGGCTGATGGGAATTGTAGTTCATGAACACCTGGAGTGCCATAGGTTCGCCACCACTGCGCTATAGTTAGCCTCCATAACTAATCTTCTTAAAAATGGTAGTAACACTACCCTGTTGAGACCAAAAGAAAAAGTGCCTCAGACTTTCACGATTTTACAAGATGGAGTCGCCCACTGTCATAGCATTTAGAATGAATGAGGCCATGTGTTTTATGGAAAGAAGAACGATTCATTAAAAAATAATTTACCTTTTAGCTTATTTGCTGAACAGACTCAATAATTCTTTATTTAAATACAGTTATAATAATTAATGGTATTATAAACTCTTAATATTTGATAACCCAAAAGTTCTTTTTAACCTTAATAAGAAAGATCAAAACTTCAAACAATAAAAGAAAATCTGTTGATCTCTCAGTGACAAAATATTTTGGGTCTCTAAAGAATGTCCCATAAACTAATGAATTTGTACTAATATTATTACTTTTCATTTTTAGAAATTTAATACAAGACAATAATCCAATCTAAAGGAAAACGAGCACAAATGGGTAATTTGCCATTGCACCATTTTATTCCTAGGTATATTAGAATACAAAAATGAAATACTCATGGAAATCTTTTAAATATCTAATACTATTTTATAAGTTATTGCAGACCAGCATTTAATTTTGTATATGTACACAGTACTTTATACCTATAAATATTGATTAATATAGGCAGGTTAATGTGTATTGGACTACTTAAAAATACCGCAAGATGAAGCATTGAAATTATGTCATACTCCAACATTTGGAGGTACAAACATTTAAGTGAGAATTGAAACTGAATAATTTATGATCAGTTTTTTCTTAGTATTATTACAGCCTGAACTTGGAAACAAACAATTCTAACAGCTTCTATCTCATTATTATCAACCATTAAAAAGCATAATGGTGTATAGACAATCTATGGAATATACAGAAAAAGCAGAAATACAAAAAAGGAAAGCAAAAGGATAAAAATGCTTCATTTTGTAATAAAACTATTTTTGTCAATTTCTTGTGAATATTTTGGGTAAAGCACGAGTATCACTCTTCAAAGAAAGTAGTTTCTGTGTGTACCTTCAAAAGTAAGGTTTCTGTATGTTTATAAATGACAGAAATATTCTTCCAAAATTTTTGCAACCAGCACAGGTGATTTGTTGCTCAGGAAAAGCCCAGAACTGAACAAGGTCAGAATGAATTATTCCGTTGCCCCATTAATAACCATCTCTCTCTTCCTCTCTCTGTTCAGACCACATTGGATTATAAGGTCAAAGGAATCTTTAGACATTTCTCTCTCACATGGCAGAGAAGATATGGAATTTTGTATGCCTTGCAAACATGTTTTTAGTTTTCAGAAATAAAAAAAAAATAGTTCCTTTCTGAAGCAAATGTGATATTTATTAAGCTTGTCTTGGAGTCATTAGGAAAATATTACCTTATTCGGAAAGGCAGATTGTACTTATGTGCCAAAGGAAGAACCACACAACATAATTTAAATATGTTTTACTTGGTAAAACAGTAAACAAGTAATAGTATTACTCTCAAGGAAGTATGCCCAGAAATGTAGTTCAAATCAGATATTTTACACTGCAAACCTAAGCAGAATTATATTCTACTAAATCCAAGGGCTTAGAAAGGTGTAGCTCTGCTTAGAATTGCGGTATTAATATCTTTAGATTTTATATACTTGTCTTGGATCTTCTCACAAAAGAGGTGTGCTGTCTCAAAATCTGTCATTTTATTCACCATGTATGAATGGCAGAATTAAGAGTAGGATGCATATTATATACTGCAACACAGAATTGGCAGCCTGACTGGTCAAAAAGATTTCATCAATTGACCTTATAGTCTCAGATATTTCTGAAGCACTAACTTCATTAGGTCAAACTATATTACACGTTGATCAATGGAGAATGCTAATTACCAACATGGATTAGCTATTATGGTGAAACAACATAAACTTCTAAAAAATAATGAACTATAACCTCTTACAACAGCATTCACTATTTTGATAAATGTGAGTGATTTACCAAGCAGTTTTTCTCTTTCTCTTATCATGGAGTACCAAAGTCAGTCCACAGTTATAAAACTTTTCAAGATATTAATACAGAAATAAAGTGAACTAAAAACAGTAACTAAAAACAGAAGTTATTTCTCAAACTCATTTTGCTAAGTAGCAAGAGGCCAATTCTTTCCATAATTATTAGGGGATGTCAATATTCAGCTGGGTCTCGGAATCTTCCCAGAATTACAACTGATCTCCAGACCACAAAAGATCAGTTTTCCTGGAGCACATGGCAACTTGGAATGAGAGACTGTATGGAATTATATACCCACACAGCTTCCTCCCCTTCCCAAACTCCACAAACACCATTCCTAAATTCCCAAGAAATTCCCAAGGTGAGGTTAGAAATCCTAGTAGTTATACTAGAATGAGTGGTTCTCAACCTGGGGGTCGGGACCCCTTTGGGGGGGTGTCGAACGACCCTTTCACAGGGGTAACCTAAGACTCTCTGCATCAGTGTTCTCCATCTCTAAAATGGATAAATGTTAGGATTGGTGGTCACCACAATATGAGGAACTGTATTAAAGGGTCTCGGCATTTGGAAAATAGAGAACCACTGTACTAGATGGTCAACGTAAAAAAAGTGCCTCTACCTGCTGCACTCCACACCCTGTCCTCACTAGCAAATGACACCATAATGAAATAAAAAGGTAAGGTTTCACTTAAAAAGTGGTATGTTAGGCTTCCTGGAATATTTGAGTGTTTTAGACCATATTGGCCAATAGACTAGAAGTCTAATCCTCATGCAAACACATTATGAGATTCTAGGAACCATAAGCAACAGGAGCTTGAGGCTGCAAGTGTTCTCTCTTTATGTTTCCCCCACTTGCCTTCTGAAACCTCCCAAAGGTTTCCATGGAGAAAGAATACCACAATTTAGAGAGCTGAAGTCAAAGAGATATTGGGTAAAACTGCCCTCATTTCTCTCTTGGGTCAACAGATCAGCTACTGGCAGAAAAGGAAGTTGTGGGATATTTAATCTTTTCCCTCCTGCTTAGTACAGACCAGGCACCAAAGGGTGTTTGTGTCTCATTTGACTCCAAGCATCCACTTTTTGGAGGCGTCAAGAACTGCTGGAGGAAGGGGGAGGCCAGAAAGATCAGTATTTACAAGCATCTTGTGTTCCAACTGATGGTATCTTGCTGTACACAGAAAACCAGCATGTTCATTCAGAGCCAGCATAGTATAGTGGTTAAGAAAGGTGGACTCCAATCTGGAGACCCAGGTTTGATTCACGTGCTGAGTGATCTTGGCCCACAGTTTTCTCAGAACTCTCTCAGACCAGGCAAAGGCAAGTAATGGCAAACCACCTCAGAATGTCTCTTGCCTGAAAACCCTATGGAATCGCCATAAATCTGCTGTGACTTAATGACACAAATACACATGACCCAGATTAGAAGAGTGAACCCAATAGTTCCACCTTTATACACACAAATTCCTATAGTAGGAACTCAGACTAGGTATTCACCTGAACTATGGATGACCACTTACACACTGAGAAATCAAGCAACTTTTTAGTACTTCTTGATACTCTGCTTAGTTTGTCTGTTCAGAAATATCTGTGTGCAACATCTTTTATAAATCAGTGTTTAATGATGAAATCCTAAAATGAATGCTGTGTTAATTTTTCTCAGTATGGCGATATAAACCATGTTGTTGATAACATTAAATAATAATAATAAGTACTATATAATATACCTACAGTACTTATGTACATATATTCCTATCTGAATATTTGGGAGACAAAGATTTGTTTGTAAAGGAGCCAAAATGAAAAAAAGAAAACTGAGTTCACCAGAACAAACAAAAAGAAACCCTAGCAAACCTAACATTTATACCTTGTGTGTACTGCTGATTTTGTGAACGGCTATAAAACCAGATCTGCTTCAGCAATGTGTCTAAAACCACAGAAATTGAAAGACTTCTTGCCTGTTACATCAGCTGCCATCAAACCTTCTGCTCTGATGACCTTCACCTGGAGAAATCCCACATCCTTCATATTATGAAACATCCTCACTAGGCTCTAGAACACACACAAAAGTATAAGCATTAGATGGAATTTACAAAGGAAGGGGAAAACAGGCACAAATGATTGTTTTCCTATTTATATTTTATAGTAATTTGTTTCATTTTTCTTCACTGGCATTTGTCTTGGAACCAAGCATTGCATCTTTTCAGTACAGCCACATCTCCATTCAAATGTAGGAAAAAATCTCTTTCTGTTTCCTATTATTCGATTTTAATGGTTCTAAATCATAACTCATCTTTAGAATCTTGTGTTTTTGGTGCACTATTTATTTCAGATATCTCACAATTTACTTGAAATGGACAAATAGTATACAAAAGAGATACTGAAAAGTAATGCCAAAGTCATAATGCATCAAAAGATATTTCTACATACTTGCAGAACTACTCTGCATTCCAGGTCCTGAGATGTACTTTTGAAGCTCAAGCTTCAATTTCAGAGAGGTAATGAAAGGATCTTAAAACTACAGTAACTTCTATTTCCACACAAGCTTTTCTAGAAAGTAGAATTATTTGCAAGTCCTTTCTGTTAACTTGCCAAAAAATGACTATTTCTCCAATGTGTCTTGAACTTACTCATATTAAATTTGTATGAAACTGTATATACTATGTATGACAATATAGACAACTAAATATTTTTATAAGTAAAATATGGCCCTTTTAAAAAATCACAGGTATTTAACAAAAAAAGTAAAAATGAAGGACTTCTAAAACATTGCACACTGTGAGACTAATTATCAAAACAAAATAGGATTTTAATAAGTACTATTGTTCTTTCTACTTGGCTGCTGCTTGATGGACAATCATTAAGTGTATATTGCTTAAAAATGGAATATTTTATGCTTGAAACGTCAAATATTAAAGCCTTATACAAACATTTTTACCAATAAGAGTCAGACACAAAGCCCACAGTATAAATCCCATAAGACGGCTTATTGTGTACAAAGAAGGTCTGACCTTGGCATACTGAGCTGAGGCAATGCAGTTATATGGCACATCAGTTTTCACATATAAATCTATTTATATCTTTCCCAAAAACACATAACATTCGTTATGAACATAATTAAATTATATTTAACCACACGGTAAAAAAACCATAATAAAACATTTTTCACACTTCTTACACGACTGCAAAATACCTGGATCTGTAAGTTACATTATAGATGCTATCAAAATCCATATGCTTGTCAGTAGTGCTTCAATCCACAATATCTGGTAGTTTTTTTGTTAAAGCTAGTGTCTTAATTTTCCAAGGCAAAGCAAAGACGAATATAGAAGCCAGGAATGTAGGGTGGATATATTAAAGGTTAGCTCTCTGATAGTTTTTAAACTACATTTAGCACATTTTTTCTGTATGATAAAACAAAATAACAAAACAATTTTTTTCTACATACAAGAACATTCATGCCCTCTCCACAAAAGCAAAAAAAAAAATTGCGGTATTTCACTCAATACTATTTGTCCTGACTCTATGGGGTAATTATAGTTTGAACTTTTAGATTCAACTAGTCAGCTGATTTAGAGCAATTTATTGCACACTCTGACAAACCAGGCCAGTGACATAATGTAGAATATTATTGTAGGATTCTGTGAAAAGCAAATGAGTTTAATATATTACTTTAGACATACAACTTAAAGTAATGATTTATCAGATGATTGTCAGCCTTCTTATTTATGATTATTGTTGGAGGCCTCAAATACTGGATGGTATCTGAGGCCTGAAATTTCCATAGCAGAGAAATCTATGATTTGCTGTGAATCCTTTCAGCCCTCAATAGATGGGAAAAGATTGAAATGCTCTGGAGATGAGTCCTCTTTATTTTTTTAATGAAAGGCTGTATAATATATTTTCTGTATGGCTGCAGCAGCTGTCAGGGAGAGCATCTCAGTTCAGCTCTATTATGGGAGAACCAATACCCCATCCTATGGCATTGAGATACACTGAGGGGCCAGTACTGATTGACAGCTTGTCACCATGACGTCTTATTCCATCTCTGTTATGGAGAAAATTAATGTCACACCACCAGCCTTATGACTCGCTGTCATCTTAGAACTGCTCACCTTTTATCAATGCTCTAAATAACATTTCAAGCCCATCGTCTCACGGTGGACAATCCGGTCAAGGGACATTAAATCGGATGACTGTGAAATGTCATAATAAAAATGGAATGCTAACAACTTCTTCACTAAACTAGCTTCTCTGGTTTTTAAACTGTGACAAGGGGGAGCACAAGTTCAGCATACCCCTTCTGAAAAGGTCATGCAATCTCTCTCTTGGTCTGCTACCCATTATGGCCTTCCTGCCCCCCACCCCAAAAGGAATTAATCTGTTCATACTATAGTGATAAAATAATGGTTCAAACAGTAATGCCTGTTTAATTTGTAGGGTTCTGATATTCAGCTACAAATGGTTAAATGACAGTAATAGAGTCATTTTCCAGGGCTATTTGATCTGATAGCAAGGTCAGCTCTCATTTACTGTTTTCTGTCTCAAGAGAGGTGCAAAATACATATTTTAAATGGAACAGGCTGTATAGGAAATCTTTAAAATAAAATTTTATAGAATAAAGCTGATGAATGTTATAATGTATCTTGCCAGTTGCATAATATTAGTTTATGTTCTATCAAGGACAGGCGAACAAATACTGAAAAGGAAACAAGCAGTAATGTATAGCAGTTACAAATGTTTCACAAATATTGTGTTCAAGTTCTTTGTCTTCTCTTACCACTGCTGTGCATGAATCACGTTGGGGACAAAGTAATCTAGTTCGTAGGCAAGCATTAAAATGTCTGAAATAACCATACTGATAAATGCTATCATTTCTTCACATGTCAGACTTTTTTTCCTTTTTTTAATGGGCTCTCCTGTTTTTTGGAGCAGCGTGGCCTACAATAATAGCATCACTTTTGGGGAGAAAAGGCCCATGGTTCAATCATGTAAAGCAATACTCTAAATCCATAAAAATGATCAGAACAGCCAGTATAACTTGCTTCATATTAAACTGATAATTCAGAAAAAAACAGAGTTTGCTCTTTGTATAAAAATACATATCACTACAATTAATCCATCAGAAATGCATTATATCTGCTAAGATCTAGTCTGACACAGCAGACTGCCATGGTTGATACCAAAATCTGAAATAATACTTGTAATTATTAGTTTTTAGACTTAGTACATGGTATCTTAGCTCTCAGTTGGTTTAGAAAATATAATGTTTAGCCTTGCTAAGTCACCTCTATTAAACTATGTTTATGATAACACTATTGGTGTGTGATTTGTACAAGCACCAGCAGACAGCTGATTCAGTGGAGATAGCTAGAATAAATTTGCTGAAGCGCACATCCTGCTAATCTGTTTGAAGAATATTGTACAGCATTAGTACTAGCACTTCATGTTATCTGCAGAGCCTGATAAGGTACATCTTTATTAAATTCAGTTATTGAAAGGATGTCAGCCAGGGAATAGGAATATTTTAAAATAAAAAAAAAATTAAACAGCCCTTTGTTAGTCAGTGCTTGGTTTAATGGCAGAGTATCTAGAGAAGCCTTCTAAACACCTGGCAGCACTGTATAATAAAAGCTTTGTAATTTTAGGTGGAAATAGCTTTTCTTTTATTCTTTGTGTGTAGTGAGTCAATTTGGGTGACTTCAGGATTAATATACAGCCTGGAGTAAGAGCTCCCCTTACTGTTGCTTTATTAAAACTACACAGTAGCAGACTTAACATGAGGATGCTGGGGAGAAAGTAATTTGTTTTCAGAATATTCAACCTGCAAATGTTTAGTTTAGTAGCACTATTGCATTGGAACAAGTTGGGTTCTTGTGCAGTCAGTGAGGAAAAAAGTCTCTCAGTATGCTGGACAGCATGACAAAGTTGCTGAATTGTTTGGGTACTTGATAGAAATGCTACTGGAAAAGTTCATAAATAGAAAGCTGCTAATTATGGCATTAAATTCGGTCTTCATTTTGAAAACAGCAATCAAGTAAAATCAATGCTGAAACTCAACAAACAACAAAAATGCTATTGGACAGGACCATCTTTAACACAATGCTCATAACAGTATCTAGCCATCAAATATGGGTAATAGTCTACTTTATATAAGGATGTAATACTAAATCAACTTGTTGTGGAGTTAGTAACCTGAATGGCCTCTGCCACTAATAAGTTAAACATTAAGGTCTCTGAATATATTTTCTGATTGACTTGTTTCCTATTTATCATATCATATCATATAATCCTACTACGTACATATTTCCTTAGTATTTCTTCGTGTTCCTTCTGGTCTTCTAGGGCATTGATGGAGAGATCAGAGATGCTGACTGTAGCCGAGGCTGTCAAGGTGACCAGCAGAACAAGAAAGCCTTCCCCTTCCTCTAGAGGCAGCTCCAGTTTATGAGTTTGTTCTTTACTCAGGGTTGAAAGGTCAACCTGGCACCTAGGAACAAGTACTTTTGATTAGCATGGGTTTTTTCTTCACAAGAACAATATGGAATGTCATGCATCCAACTACAGTATGTAAAATATTATAAATAAATGAAAAAAGGCCCCTGGGAGCCAATCTCTTTTCAGCTCTCTTTTGCCATTCTGCTCACTGCATCTCAAAATGTACAATTATCAGAAATTATACCTAAATGCTGTGTGTCAGACTGAGCATGTTTTTAAGCATCTCCCATGTCAACAAAGTCTGTTTCACTGACCAAGACTTCTTAAGCATGATTTTGCTGCAGTTCTTTTTCAGCCTCTTTCAAGAAGAGTTAATTTTTTAAATACAACCATAACATGAAGACAAGGCAGTTTCTATCTGAAAACCAAGATTACACTTCAAGTTACCAACAGTGGCTACTTTTAAAAGAGTAGGGTCAAAGACAAATTGAGACATAGGTGATAGTATAGTTATCAGAGATTATTTCTGCGTAGAGTGGGAGGAAGAGGGGGAAGCGTATTAGCCAAAGCGAGAAAGTCTCATCTTGTTAGTAAACCAGGACTACTAGGCACAGGTGGGGAGAGGGGGACTCAGGACTTTCAGAAAAACAATCCTGAAAAAAAAATGCACTGGCTACATGAAGCTGAGCATGTTTCTATTCCTACATACAGCCACTAAGTTAAGTGACATTTAATTCAAACTTTTTAAAATTCTGATATAGAGAATCAGAAAGGCATGAATAGTATAATATATAATCCAAATACAATCCCAAGTAATCTCCATTATTTCAGAATCATAGTTGAATGCACCAGCATACCTGCACTGCCACTGAATATGTTTCAATAGAACCTTATTAGGCTGCATTGACTTGTTAGAAAACAAAGCTTGTTTTGGCTTCAATTTTGTTGACCAGCATCATCATATTACAGGGATATGATGCCTATGAAAATTCCGTGCTCATTATAACTATCCAACAATCACCTCTTGTCATTTTTGTAATCTGGGCAATAATGTTATCCACTTCAGTTCTACTAAAGTTCAAGAATAGCTTTCAGGAAACTTGTTCCACATCTCAGACTGGATAAAAATTACTGAACAAAAGACTTTTTTTTGGTCTGTTGCACCACTCTACACAGAACATTCAAAGGAAATGTGCATGTTTCAAATATAAAAACAGTAATGGGGAGGCATAGATTGCATAAACAGGGGTTATGGCCACACACATCAATGCACACAGGATTGTTTTCACACTTATCGAAGGGTATATAAACATTTTGCACTTCTTATCGAAGGGTATGTAACCATTTTGAACATCTGCATTCTGTGGAAAGAAGATACATGCCAGGATTGCGTGTAAAACTGCTCTAAATTTTTATTTGGGTGCTGGAGGGCCAAATTTCAGTTCTGTATCTCAAGACGCCGACAATGGCTACAGAGTACAATCATCAGCCTTGTTCTGTGGACTGGCTTAAAATACAGTGCTTGAGCAGAAACTTCTACTTCCACTTTAGCAGTTTAATCTTATTCCAGATGACAGTGCTGCATTTGCCAAGAAATATCCACTACCACTGCCTTATTACTACATTTAGCTAGCCCGGATAGGTCTCACACGCCATATTAGCACGCATGTGGCCAGAAGGAACAGACCATCTGCCCAATCCAAATGAAATTTCTATTCAATATAACTAAAAGTGCATTTTTAAAGCATATTTTAAAAGGGTTAGTTGCAATTTCCCCTTTTCTCCCACAACAACAGTAGCACCAGAGGCGTAGCTCCAAGGGGACGGAAGGAGGCGTAACGCACAGGGTGCACGCCCCTGTGGGGGTGTGGCAAGGGCATTTCGGGGCAGGACGGGGGTGGAGGATTTACTGGTGCACCGCGCGTTTTTCCCTCTTGCTATGCGTCTGAGTAGCACTACTTACATAGTGAAATAATTGCTCCTGCCTAAGAGATATGTGCTTTTGACTTGCATTCCTAACAGAGAGTTGTCTTCTGTAGGAATGATAATTGTGAGGAAACCATGAGGTAGTAAGAGATACATGTGCCTCTGAAGAACACATATATGTAGTCAGTTTGACAGGAAGGAACTTGTGCTACACCTTCCTTATGTATTGTTGAGGGTGCAAACAGGCATGTGGATAAAGGGGAACCAGTGGAAATTGTCTACTTTGATTTTGACAAAGTTCCTCACCAGAGACTATTGAGAAAACTCAGCAATCAAGGAATAAGAGGGGAAGTCCTCCTATGGATTAAAAATTGGTTGAGAAACAGGAAGGAAAGGGTGCAAAGATCAGCTGACTGAAAAAGCAGCCTGGCTGGGGTGCCGGCTGAACTAAGGTAGGTGGGGAAGGGAAAGGGTGGGGTTGTGTGGGATGTGTGTGGGGGTGCCCCCAATAGCCCCCTTGGGCCCCCACCCACCCCCACTTACATTAGTTCAATCGGCTGCAAAGAGCAGTTGGCTGAAAAAGCAGTCTGGCTGGGCCGCTGGCTAAACTAAGGTAAGTAAGGATGGGGGGATGGGGGGCAACCCCCCACCCCCCACTTACTTTAGTTCAGCAAGCTGGAAAGAGCAGCCAGCTGAAAAAGCTGCCTGGCTGGGCTACTGCCCAGCCACTCAGCCCGGCCCCACTAAGCTGCTCCGGGGAGCAGGAACTGGGTAGTGGGGCTGGGCTGGGCAAGGGCATCCAGCAGTGGCCTCCGCTGGACCTGATTCAGTGAGGCTGGCCCGGCAGTGACTTCTGCTGGGTCTGGCAAGGTGTCCTTGCTTGGGTCTTGTAAACTGAAGGCCATGGATTCTTTGAGCCAATCCAGCTCAGACTGGATGTCCCCTTTTTCCCCGCTGCCTTTAACTTTTCCTGCTATTACTGTCTTTTCCCATGACCCTGGTCTTCTCAGAATGTGACTAAAGTACAATAGCTTTAGTTTGTTCATTTTAGCTTATACAAAAAATTCAAGCTTGATTTACTCAAGAACCCACTTACTCATCTTTTTGGTGGCACACAGTATCAACAACTATTTGCAGATGTGAAACACTTCCTTTCAAATGCTACCTCCAACACTACCTTTCAAATGAATCAGCCTTCTTCCTGTCAGCTTTCTTCGGAGTCCAAGTTTCACACCCTCATGTAGTAATGGGGAATACAATAGTATGAATTATCTTGGTAGCCAGCAGGGACGTAGGTATTGATTTTTATGGGGTGAGTTTGGGGGAGGGGCCATGCCCCCACCTGCCCCTGGGGGCATGGCCACACCTCCCCAAGCCCCACCCTGGCCTTAGTGCTTATAAAAGCAGCTCTCCAAGGCCAGGGATGGCAGACTTCCCTGCTCCGCCCCCCCCCCATTATCTGGGCTCTAACCAGCAGCCAGCAGTCCCTTTGGCCCTCCCCTCCAGGCAGAGGCATAGCTAGGGAAAATGGAGCATGGTGCAAAATCTGAGTTTTGTGCCCCCCCATGGGCGGCCGCTGTGATGCTGGAATCCACCCCAAATAGCATCATTTTTAATGGTGTTTAAACGAGCCCAGATTCTCTTTTTAAAGCCACCTTAAACGGAGAATCTGGGGTCCCCAGTTAAAACAACATTGAAAGTAATGCTGTTTGGGGGTGAATTATGCCCCACAACTGTATTACTTTCAATGTTTAAACTGGGGACCTCAGATTCTCCCTTTAAATCCATGCCAAAGGGGGTGGATTTAAAAGGAGAATCTGGGGAAATTTGGAAGTTGCCTGCTATCAGGGGTGCAATTGTTAAGCTAGCAGGACCAAACTTTCAGGGTATCTTTAGGAGACTCTGATGATACCACCCAGGTTTGGTGAAGTTTGGTTCAGGGGGTCCAAAATTATGGACCCTCAAAGATGTACCCCCATCTCCTATTAGTTCCCCTGAACCAAACATCACCAAACGTCACCAAACCTGGGTGGTATCATCAGAGTCTCCTAAAGATACCTGGGTGGTATCATCAGGAGAGTCTCCCAAAAATCCCTGAAGTATTGGTACTGCTAGCCTAAAAACTGCGCCCCCTGCAGGCCAAAAACTGAAAAAACACTTAAAAATACAAAAAAACACAAATGGGGGGCGGAGCTTCAGACATGTAATGGGGGGATTTAAACCCGGGAACCCTCCATTACCTACGTCCTTGGTAGCCAGTAATATATACTTACACTTAAGAATCTCTTCTAGCCCTTCCCAGTCTCAATCTCCCTCTGACTTCTTGGCTACATTTTCCTTTTTGGCCAATGATGGAAAATCTTTACCAATCTGAATTTCTTCATTGTCAGCCATAAAGGTGTGTAATTTCTTAGTACTCTAGCAATGTTAGATGTTCTGAAAATTCTTTTATAGCAAGAACATAACCTACTGCATGTGCAGATGTGTTTGTGTTTTTGAGAGCAGCATGTGATTATAGCAATTACATTAAAGTTAATTTACCTCACAGGGTTGTTGTGAGGGTAAAATGGAGACAGAAATCCATGATGACTCTGAACATGCATATCTCTCTTCCTTGATGTTTTCTAAAAGCTGAAGACAGATTACTCTGTCACAATGGGGAAAATGCAAGGCATGTTTGTACTTCAGGAAAGTTCTGCACAAACCATGAAATATTTGTCATCCACACACATGCAAAAAGTTTGACAAAAATCTAAGGAACCTGAAAAATCAGTTAGTGAGTACTTTCTCTCTTTTTAAATAATAGTTTTATTGATTTTTAACATTTACACATTGTAACTAAAACAGTATATACAACTCTACAGTGATCCAGTCACCCTTACACTACACCCCCTTACACAACACCACCAGAAAAAACAAAAACTTCTTGATGTCCTGCCCACAACCCATTACGGAACCTATTTTAATGTTATACTGTTACCATTGGTATCTAGAACAGCAATTGAAAACAAAAACCTGTTCAAATTTCTATCCTTTTCATAAAAAAGAACATCCATAGTATAATCTTATCTCTCTAACTTATTTCTTGGATTTAAAGGCAATTTACATAGAAATTCTTCAATTTTTCTTAAACATTCTGATCCACTAGATAAATTTTTAAGGCTGCTGTCTGACATCATTTAAAAAGAATCTAGCATTCTACTTAGTTTCACTGATTTTGTCTGCATTTCAACTAATTCACTGGATGTTTAAGTAAACTCTTTAACATTTTTCTTGTAACACTCTTTGGCACTTGTTGCAGAGGCAATTCTTTGTGTCTGTCCTCTGAGGAATTTTCTTCATCCATCTTAAATTTAGACTTTTGGTGGGCCTCCATAATTTGTTCTGCAAATTATGCAGAACATCTCTACACAATTTTGGATTTTTGGAGTTTCTCTGTATATCTTTTCAATCTTTCCAGTCAACTCTTCTTCTTGGATTATCATAAATTAGGCCAGAGACGAGGAAAACCTCTTTTAAAGATTTTCTTTCAAAGGGTCTTGTTCTTCTGCAACTTTTCTCAGTCGAAGAGCCTTTTCTCTAGTCAGATATTCCAATCAAAGAATAGCTTGTTCGTGTTCTTTAGATTGTTTGAACTGTGTCAACTCCTTTTTAAAAATCTTTAATTTGTTCCTTTACCACCTTTACTTCCTCCTCCTCCAACTGTCCAATTTTCTTAAGATAATTTTCTTAAATATCCTTTAATAGTTTAGCCATTGTTGCTGGTATGTTTGGAACACTACTTTTTATGGAGTCCATTTCCAATTAGAGGCTTTGTAAATTCGTAGTCATGGTTCTAACATTGTTTGACAATTCTTGATAATCCAATTGGAAAGACCCTTTTCTAGTAGTCATCTCGAACTGCTAGGACAACTAGAACCACTAGATGCTGCTGTGCAACAAGCCTCAATGTTTATAATATACATGCTGAAGCTGTCCTTTCACTTTTTTCTATGATTCAGTAAAACTTCCTTCCTTTGCATCATTTCTTTTCTGATCTAAACCTGTTTTGACCAGGCACCCTGTCAGCTGCAGAGAATAAAGGAAGTCAGATCAGCCTTATTTTTATAGCCACAGAGCAGCTAATACACTCAAATGCCAATTTGTGTTTTTTTTTGTAAATTTACAGCCATTAGAAGTTATTCAAAATAAATTTGAACTTTGAAAAGGCCATGTTCTGCATCCTCAGATTCTATAGGACAAGAGAAGGATTTGGTGCCCCAAATATTAAGACTTTATAGAACAAAAGCACTTTCTCAACTGTTGCATAAAGCCCCGATTTGGGGTTTGGACATTTACAGCCAGGAAGTTATTCAAAAATAAATTTGAATTTTGAAAAGAATGTGTTTGACATCTTCAGATACTATAGGACAAGAGGTAAATCTGGGGCCCCAATATTGGAAAAACATAGAACAATACTACTTCCTCAGTTGTTGTTTGGAGCTCCAATTTGCAGGTTTGGATATTCACAGCTACTAGAGCAGGGGTAGGGAACCTGCGGCTCTCCAGATGTTCAGGAACTACAATTCCCATCAGCCCCTACCAGCATGGCCAATTGGCCATGCTGACAGAGGCTGATGGGAATTGTTGTTCCTGAACATCTGGAGAGCCGCAGGTTCCCTACCCCTGTACTAGAGGTTATCCAAAAGGTTGCTTACATGGTAGTAGCAGTTCCCAATTCAACAGCATTAGTTATTATTAGATCTAAGTCGTCTTTGCTCTAGTCCATAAAGCTGCTATTAATTTTGGTTGAAAATTCTCTTTTGTCTGTCTCTGGATTCCTTAACCTTGGCTTATGATGAGATGAAAACTAATTCATGGTGAATATAGCGGCCAAACTTGGATTCTCAGAGAAATATCTAAGGAGGCTTGGTTTCTCTGATGTTAAACAATTAACAAAACAAAGATCATTGGACATAAGAGACCAAGTGGAAACTGGATTATTAGGTACTCAGAGAACTACTCCTATTTATAATAACTCTCTCCACCCCTTCTTAAAATCCTCCTGGCCTATTTAACTGATTTATCACATTTTGAGTTTAGAAGGGCTTTTACTAAGGCACATCTGGATACTGTACAAGAGGCAGTGTTATCAAGTGGTCATAATGAGACCTCATGTAATAGATCTGCTCTTGCAATCACAGGTCCATTGAAGACCTGATTCATGCAATTCTTTGGAACCCAAGATAGATCATGAAAGATATCTTGGGAATATTTTATAGCATGGCCCATTTCTTTATACTCAAGTCAATACACACACCTTCTTGTAGTACCATGGCACTGGCATACAATACTCTGCTGCTCTCCTCTTGTGATGCCAATAATTTAACAGCGGCTGCTTAGGAAATATGGGCAGAGGGTTCTCACTTCGTCCCCCCAGGCCTGTGGTGGTAAACCTATGGCACTCCAGATGTTCATGGACTACAATTCTCATCAGCCCCTGCCAGCATGGCCAATGGCCCTAGGCCAATCATAGCCAGAGAAGAGCTGCATGGCGGATTGTATGAAGAATACTAGCAGGATTAGCAGACAGCTGACTAGCTGTGAGAGAAATGGATGAAGGAAATTCCACTTTGGGACCCCAGCACTAAGCCATGAAACTTATAACAGGAAGAAGAAAAAATCAAGTGATAAGAGTAATTTTATCACAGACACAAATATTTATACAAGCCCTTTAGATTTGAGGGTGATCAATCTGCTACATATGTCACCCCACTAACTGCCAGAGTTGATTTGGCTAATCTGACTGATTAGAAAGTGTCCCCTTCTTCCTTTACTGCTGCAAGTGTGAATTTCCTTAAGCTGTACACTCAGCAGAAGAGGACAACCAGTGAAAGTAAGCTGTTTTTCAATGCATAATACACAGCTAAGAAAGCCCACATTTGCTGCACACAATTTCTCATTGAAAACAAGGGGCAAGACACACAAAAATAAAAAAATACTTTGAAAGATGGAGCTCCACCTAATGGCAGTTAAGTCTGGATACCTACAAGAAAATTCCATCTTCTTAACTAACTCTGTCATTGCTTCAAAATAATCATAATTTAAAATCAATAACAATTGTGAGGATAATGTGGAAAAGAGGAAAATTTTGGAAACTACTTTGGGGGCCCGTTGGGGAGAAAATGAAGAAAATATATTGATTTAAAAGCTGATATTCAGCAATGCTTAGACTTCTTTCACTGTAATATCCAAATAATATTAATAATACTATAAGCTTTCAGTAGTCAATATCCACACAATAAATCCAAAGAAATAGCTATGTTAGTCTGCTTCAGCAGAATTATACAGAAGCCTAGCACAATCTTAAAGACTTTCAACATTTATCCCAGCATGAGCTTTCATGAGTTGAGCTCACTTCATTAGATGCACACAGCATACATCCCTAGCAGATATATTTATTTTCAAAATTACTAGCAACAGAAAGTTATGAGTGGGAAGGCATTGCAAAAAGATGACAGTGAAAAAATTTAATCTGTTCAAACTGAGTGAGGACTACTTTCATTGCGGATGTGGGGCCAGGACTGAGTCTCTGGTCCTGCACAGTTGAGTTGTTTTAAGACTAAGTTAGAAAATACCCAAGAAGCAGGTTTGAAACAAACAGATAAGTTTACTGGACAGCATTGGCATCTGACCAGGGTAACTCTAGCAGAGTCACACTTTACCCAGATAAGGACTTCATTTTTATAGATACAAAGAATACATACGTCATATAATCATACCTGTAAACATATCCCATAAGATCATTCCCCTTTCACGTGCTACTAGCATGAACCTTAACATCTCATTGGCTTGATTCTGTCTCCTTGTCACATTAAGACAGCCTCTGAATCAAATTGCTTCTCTGACTAAAATATTGTCACATTAAAGTTGCATGTCATCTGCTCACGTCCCTCTGCCCATATGCAAACTAAATTCTACCTTTCTGGTTTTCAAGGATAACCAGTTTTCCTACTTTTCAAAATTTTCTCCTGAAGAGAGAAATACCTCCAGGGTATGCAGATTTTACATACATTCCATAGAATCATAAAGTTCCCTTTTCTCGTGTTAAGAATGATTTTACTTTAACAGATTATACAAACATTGATTCTAACAATTATACCATTTGATTCTATACAATGAATTACTGTCAATCAATCAAATCAGTGTTTATTAGCCTTAGGCCATATACACATACAAAGGTACATCAGCCAAAGCCCTCCTCCCCTCAGATTACAAAAGTATAAAACATGTTATGAGAGTTTTTCAAGCATTAGAGTACATAAGCAACGTACGGTATATAACATTAAGAAGCAGGTATATCATAAAATTTAGTTAAAACAGGATTATAATTTTAGGAATCTTTAACCACCTTTATTACAACTTAGCTTTTTTGTGGTTTTGAACATCAGTTGAACTTTCTCTGATTTTTTGCTGCTAGAAACATAAATATTGCTACTTTGGATGTAACATAAACATACACATCAGCCATCCGAAAGCAAGCTTGCTCCTCCTCACTATATGTCGAGGCCTGACAGGATATCATTATTATATTTATTCACGGACAACCCAGGAGAATAAAATGGACAATGAAGTGTGTAGTGTATTATGTCCTCACACTGATTTAAGCTACATCTACATACTCGTAGCTGTCTTGGAATTTTAGCAAATCTCCCCAGTAAACGTTCTGATTTAAACGTCTGATATCTCAGGGAAGTGAATGATTTTCTTAGGTTTGCTTCCTTGAGATTTGATAGATATTGTGCATAACATTTGTTCTTTTTAACACGAGAGAACCATGGGGAGTATTTCTGGATGGCAGCAAGTTGGTTGTCTTGTAGAGCATCTTTACTATAGAGCCAGTCACGAATTTTGCTGACGTCCCATATATGAATAGTTTCCAGGTCAGGAATTTCATAGAGAGCTAGAGAAATTTGGTCCTTCCACCTATTTGTTCTCATCATGTGTCTGTAACTCAGATTTACTAATTGGTTGGGCTTTAGAGTTGCCAGGGTTTTATAGTACAGAATTACTGTAAAATGCAAGTAATATAAATCTCTCATTATCATTTCTATGTTCATTAACATATAGAAAAACACTTTTTCCATTTAACTAATCACATTCGTTTCTATTCCAACCTCTGATCTCTTTATTTCCCTTGTTTATTCATGTAGCTATCCCCTATAGCTAGTTCTGACAAAAACTGAGTTATGAACGTATGTTCTTCTGTCACTGGCCCTTATTGACAAGAACTTTAAAGATATTTATCTTTGCCTGCCTGCATTACTACTATGTGCAGTTTGACCATCTGCTGACATGCAGGCCTCTATGCAGAGGTTCAGAGCAAATCTTTGATTTTATAAGTTCATTTCTCTGGTTCCTACAAACTCAATATTCCTTGATATCAAATACAATGTTTAGGCATTCGGCCCAGTCCCACACAGATAATGGACACAGAAGGATAAATACAGAAATAGATCTAATAATGGTGCAATGTGAGATATGACATGTGGAATTAGATTAACATCAGTAAAAAGTGGGTCATGTTGACTTATAGTGAATGATAAAACCTAATTCCTTATTCATAGGCCCTTTCCGCACAGGGCCAAAAACAGCAGCCCAGGGACACTGGTCCCTGGGGTGCTGTTCGCAGCAGCGCTGTCCTGTGCGGCCCGAGAAGCGCGAAGGCACCACTTTCCACCTCCCTTCCCAAGGGAGGTTTTTGGAAAGCGCCATCATCGCATCGGCACAGTTCAAACAGCACCACGCCGAAGACACCGCTTTCCCATCCCTCCCACTCACCTTGTCCTCCAGCGTCAATCTGGAGGGCTGCTGAGACCCGCCCACACTGCCCTCCAACCCCTGGAGGTCGGAGGGCAGCATGGGCAGGTCCCTGCAACCTTCCAGACTAACGCTGGAGGACGAGGTGAGTGGGGGGGGGGGCGCACCGGCCTCTTCTGCGCCTGCCTCTGCAGGGGCCACTCGCATGCTCCCATGCGAACGGCCCCCTCCCTTCCACCGGCATAATTTCTGCTGGTGGAGAGGCAACCTTTCCGCCGTGTGGAAAGGGCCATAGATCCCATCAAGTTTCAATAATGCCCTTCTGTTCTCTTCAGGGTCCCTACATAAAAAACGTATGGACACAAATCTGACATTAAAAGTCACAAAAATCCAGAATCCCACAGGCGAATATTTTAATATTTCACCACATAATGTTGCTGGGTGACTCCAACTATCCTCCACCTATCCTCCCTCCAGCCTAAGGAGACTTCTTCTCACATAGGTGGCTCTACTTCCAATAGAAGAGTCAGTTAAGTTACAGGAAGGCTTCAAACCTGAGCCAAAAGGAAAGGTGGGGTACAAATATTTAAACAAACCAACAAACTTTGTTCAGTAGGAAGATAGTAGTAGTATCCACTGCATTTATCTTCAGTTCTATCACAAAAATACTTCAAAGGGAGAATCCAATACAAAAGTGCGGAATAAAGATTCATCATGAGATCTAACATACCCTCTTAACCAGGGTTGAATAGAAACTTGAAAAGTCTCCCCACTCCCATCTTTCTGCTGATTAAAACTTTGAGTAGAAATTTCTCTCCTTAAGATGTACACTGTTTGCGACTGATGAAGTGAGTGCTGACTCATAAAAGTTCATGCAGCAATAACCGGAACCAAGTACATAAACGATCATGAGTTATATTTCTTTTAAAAACTATGTCAGCTTATTCAAACAGAAAAGGCCTCTAGTGGAATCCTGAAGAGAATTACTCCAGTCTAAGCCCATTTATTTCCACCACAATTAAAGTACTTTTGAGACTTGAGACACTGATTTATGTTCCTTTCTCAAAAATGGTTCTAAAGCGTCATTCTCCTAAAATGTGCTCATTCACACAATTCTAATTGCCAAGACAATGTGTTACTCTAATCTGAAGAACAATCTCAGTCACATATTCACAACTATTTAAAAATGATTTATTACAATGGCCAGCAGATGATTTGTTAATCTTCACCTCCAATGTTGTCAATGGAACTTTTTCCATCTTGATTTTATAACGTATTTTTTTCCCTCAGAAAATGGACATCTTTCAGTTAGTATGATCTGCCACCTACTGGTCAAGGAAATAATTTACCCATGTAAAATTCAAAAAGTTGAGAACAGGGTATTTCTTTTTTTCTTTCTTTTTGAAGTAAGTTCTTATTGAACAATGTCCTTCTTAATCAAACCTCATTCCCAGAACACAAGCATGCACTAATTACACAAACCTGCCAATAAAATCATCCTTTTTGCCAGCATCTTTGTCCCACACAGTAACATCAATAATTCCACCGCGTTCCTCATACAGATGGAAGTCAAACTGTTCCCTCCACTGAGGATTCAAAGTTTTTGGCACAATCTGAAAAATGCAAAGAAAGCTTGTCTTATTGTACAGCCACATTTCTCTTGAACTAACAGAATACCTGCTTGATTCTAGGAAGATAAGAAAATATCCCGTCACTAATAAAAGGCTTCCAAAGATACTTTCAGATATTTATTTAGGAAACAACAGTGAACCAAATATGAATCATAGGTGCTCTTTCAGTGTCAACTATTATAAGGATTTAAAGAATTTTCTAGAAATGCATTTTCTTATAAATAAAATTAATGTTCCCTAGAAGAAAACTTGCATTCTCAGTTAAAGTTAAACCAAGCCATGTGAAAATGGTAAAAAGAATAAAATGTTCAGCTAAACCTTGCAAATTAGTTACAAATATTTTTTGCCTTTATCACATGCAGAGAAATGGAAATGGGTTTACTGAATTTCCTAGCTTTTTTCTCAAAGTGTACAAGAACATATCATCCAAATCAGTCCCTGCATGATGCCCATTGAGTGAAGAGTGTCCCATATATATGAAAAGCCAGAACAACACTTCCAGGGCAAAAGGGATTTTTAATCTGTTCTATACATGGCTCCCAATTTGGCACATTACATCTGTGAGCAGAGAGAACTGGAAGTAACTTCACTGCTCTAAACAAGATGCAGAGTAGACCAGGGACTTCAAGATACAAGTATAAGAACAACTGCAATAATAAACGAATCCTACCATGTAAATCCCTTACTTTAGATAAAATGCCCAATTCCAAGTTATTCTTAGTTACATTCCTCCCATGTGGTTAGTTTCGAGCAAACCAAAACAGAGGAAGGAAATACAAGGGGGGGCTGTCCAAAATGGAACCAGAAAATGTGGTGGGATAAGCAGGGAAGAAATTTTGTGTAGGATGTTAGGAATCCCTCACTATGACAAATGACCCTGCTTTAATATTAAAACAGAGATTTTCCTCGCGCCTAAGGTATCTGAAGGCCACAGGATTGTGAAGCACAAACAGGGTCTTAATGGGAGTCACCACACAATATGGTGAAATGTAACAATTAGACCTTTTTTTGCATTCAATTATAAAACTAATTTAAATTGTAATTCTTTTTCTTGCAATGAATTTAATCTATTTATGTATGCTACGTCTAGATCATCTTTCACCCCCCTAAACCCTCACAAGGCACTTAAAAAAACAAAACACAAACATGCACTGAAGAAGAGCAGAAGAAAGAAATCCTCCAGCTAATTTCCAAACTCCTGGTACAATAATAATGGCTTTCATTTGCTTCCCAAAAGAGGCCAAAAGAACAGCATAAATTGAATCCTTAGGGGAATGTTTTCCACATTCCTGGCAGTTAACACATTTGTCTCATGAGAGAATGGACCCTGAAGCAGGATTTTAATGGCAGGGGAGGAAGAAGATCATATGGTAAAAGGTGTCCACAGACATAATGAGGTTTCAGACCACACAGGGCTTTAAAAGGCAAACACAAACACCTTGAGTTGAACTTAAAAAAACACTTAACATAACAAGGCTGAGCAGCAGCAGAAATAATAAAAATCACAGTCTCATTCAAAAGACCTGACAAGGTTTTGCCTGTCGGGAAAGGGTCCCCCATGAAATCAGGGCAATTATTAAAGAATTCCAGCACTCCAGAGGGATGCCAATTTTGTATTCACATATGATGGAACCCTAAGCAAGTCCTCACTGGCAGAAAGTAATGCACCAAGTATGGAGAAGAATCTCTGTAGGAATAAACACTCTAGAGAATTTGGGACCAAATTGTGAAGTGGAAAAATATAAACACATTTCCAAAAACGATTTCAGCAGAAATCAGATAATAACCCAGATTCAAGGAGTTCCATCCTGTTTTTGGACACCCTCTTTTCTGCTCTAGTTTTTTTTCATATTCAGCTTCTCATAATGAGGGTATTGTTTATTTCTGAAGTAGAATGGCATGAAAAGTCACTGTTCAAAGAAGGAAAACTCAGTTCTATTGAGCATACTCAATCTCATGGTGATACCCAAAGAAGTCTTTGGATCTTGGACACAAACCAGAGTTTGACACAAACATGGCTTCAAGATACCAGGAATACAGTTCAAAGAAGTTCAAAGAAGTTCAAATGCTCGGTGGGGGAGGGGGATACTAAGACATCCATTTCTCAATAAATCATCCTGAGCAACTATTTTTGAGGCTCAGAGTTTCAAAACTAGAATGTGACACTGTACTGGGAGGAGGACGGAGCATGCAAGAAAATCACCTTTAAAGAGAAAAAGCCTACAGTCTTTCTAGATTCCTTATGAGGAGAGGCTGCAGCATTTGGGACTCTTTAGTTTGGAGAGGAGACGTCTGAGGGGGGATATGATTGAAGTCTATAAAATTATGCATGGGGTAGAAAATGTTGACAGAGAGAAATTTTTCTCTCTTTCTCACAATACTAGAACCAGGGGGCATACATTGAAAATGCTGGGGGGAAGAATTAGGACTAATAAAAGGAAACACTTTTTCACGCAACGTGTGATTGGTGTTTGGAATATTCTGCCACAGGAGGTGGTGATGGCCACTAACCTGGATAGCTTTAAAAGGGGCTTGGACAGATTTATGAAGGAGAAGTCAATTTATGGCTACCAATCTTGATCCTCTTTGATCTGAGATTGCAAATGCCTTAACAGTCCAGGTGCTCGGGAGCAACAGCCACAGAAGGCCATTGCTTTCACATCCAGCATTTGAGCTCCCAATGGCACCTGGTGGGCCACTGTGAGTAGCAGAGAGCTGGACTAGATGGACTCTGGTCTGATCCAGCTGGCTTGTTCTTATGTTCTTAGATATATAAAACTAAGATAAACCCTGATGAAGTAGCTATCTCTACTGTGAACTTAAGCTATGGCAACAAGCTGGTTCTGTTTCTATTACCCACCACTTAAGACTATTCAGAAGTTCAGTTTGGGAGTCTGAAAAACATGGAGATTTTTTCCTGGGGATTTCCACTTAACCTTACATAAATTACAGGTGTACATTATAAGCAAAAAAGTTACCTTACTCTTGTACTTCTGATGTCCCAGCCGGAATTTCACATAGGGATCGCTGAGTCCATTTGGATCCATGGCCTTGAGTTCACGACCCTCAATCAAGGTGACACTGACTATCCCTCTCCATAGATGAGATTTTCTGTGCAGATCTGACAGACGTAAACTCTGGGCCTGAAACTTCATGTGTAGAGAGAACCTTTACTTTAGCTTAATCACCAGCAAATATTAGTTTTGTAATTTGTTTCCAAAACAGGCTGACTGTTTTTAAAAGTTACACAAACTGCTTACTGGACCAGACTTCCCTGCCAAAGAAGCACATTGGCAGTAATCTGCACCAGCTATACCATCTTTACCAGAGGTGTAGCTAGGGAATATGGAGTCTGGTGCAAAATCTAAGTTTTGCGCCCCCCAGGCCCTCCCCTATGGTATGGGCAGGTATGGCTGGTATCATCAAGAGTGTCGTCTGAGGGTAGCCTGTAATTTTGGTGCCACTAGCCTAAAAACTGCGCCCCTTGCTGGCCAACAAAGTAAAAACACAAAAAAGTTTTAAAATACATTTTTGATTTTGGCGCCCCCTGCACGCGCCCCCGGTGCATCGCGCACCTCCCTGTCCCCCGGTGGCTTTGTCACTGATCTTTACAGAAGGGACTGCACCCTCACACCTATGTTTCTTTCTGCTCTCAAAGTAAGTTAACACATGGTTGTGGTGGGTTTTCCAGGCTGTGTGGCCGTGGACAATATACCCCACTAAACTTTCCCTTCTCACAAGACACAGTGTGAAACAGACTTTTCTCTGTGATACACTTCTGAAGATGCCAGCCACAGATGCAGGTGAAACGTTAGGAACAAGATCTACCAGACCACGGCCACACAGCCCAGAAAACCCACTACAACCAGTTGAATCCGGCCGTGAAAGCCTTCAACAATAAGTTAACATATCATTAGTAGTCTGCATTTTGTATCCTTTAAATACATCCATTATTAATTTATGATAAAGGTTCCATGCACTGTGTACATTCAAAGCACCCACATGACAGGAAATATCAGCTTCTGCTGGACATTGTAAACTCGTGACTGTATATTACACAGAGACCTGTATGGTTTCATCACACCACTTGTGTGAAATTTTAACCAATTTTCTTCTTTAAAATACTAGAAGCTTTATAGCTTTACATCTAACTTAGAATTTAAATGTCTTATTAAGTTTATTTAACAGTGATAACCATTAAATAAAAATTACCCGGTTCTGCTACATATAATTAAATTAAACATGACATCAGAGTGTCTTTGCACAGCTTTTGATTAAAATGTTGGACTTTGAGATCACTTCCAACACCTACAAGAAAGAAAAGATTATTTTCCCTTTTACTGGTATATGGGACTTAGCATATGGGTGGACTGTAGAGTAACCACACCGGAACTGAGAGGTTTTGTGTGTCTCTCTCTCTCAGTGAGCCTTCTTTGAACTGTTAACTTGTGCTGAGTCTGAATAAGGTGGAGTGTGACTTCCCAGCTCCCCCCCCAATTCAGTGTAAAAGAAAGGGGAACCCCAAGAAATTGCACGATGAGGAAGTCAGAAGTACAGAAAGGAAGTACTCATTCAAACAAAGGCACTTATTTCAACAGATGTACTCTATAAAATCCTATCTTATTGGTGTTTATTTTTATGAACTGTAGCTACTGGGGCTATAATTAGGAGAGAGAAATCAGGGTGAGCAAAAATGGGGCTTTTCAACCCTTTTCCATCATGTTCTTCTCCTTCTGAAAACCACCCCCAGAATTCAGCATTAGATTCACTGGTGGAAGACTTATGGGTGATTTATGATAATGTGACAAATAATACACTGTGAGTTAAAAGATCTGCTGTTGAAACAATACGCGCAAGATAAATAGTAGAGAAAACATTCAAGGTCACAGCAGCAAAATTAAGTATTATAGTATTATTATGCCAATATTCTGTGTACTGTGATTATAAACCATGAGCCACCTATGTCATCATTAGATCAAAAGGGCTATCACTTAGCTAAACTAATTTAAAAAATTAAAATAAAAATAGCCTTTTATGTTTCATTCAATGCACTGTTACATTGTATTTGATTCAATGCCCTACCACATCAACTTAGCTTACTTCAATGCATAAAATTAAGCATTCTAATTTAACACAACAGTAAAAGTTCATCAGGACTGGGGATGTGTGTAAGTGTGTAATGTGCTGTCAAATCTCAGTCAATGTCTGGAAACCCCAGCAAGAGGTTTTCAAGGCAAGTGATAAGCAGAGGTGGTTTACTGCCTTCCTCTGCAGTCTTTCTTGGTGGTCTTCCTTCCAACTACTTACCCTGCTTTGTGTCTGCAATCAGGTTATACCACGCATCTTTCTTCCTGTCTTTGGATACATATTTGAGTATTTGGGATGTATCCAGTTCAAATGTATATTCAACAAATAAGTTATCAGTGGTTGGATATCTAGGTGATATTTGGGATTCTTGGGGATACTAGATGTCAAATTTCCAAAAATTCTGGAAATATTTGGAATATCCCAAAAATAGTTGGCATTTTAAGCCTCCCTGGTCTTTTTCTTCAATTTTGCAAGTTTTCTGGGTAATGGGAAGGACAGGGAAAGGGAGGCAGTTCTCCCTGGCAATGAGATCAGAAAGCATTTTTGTGCAGAAAATAAATCAATACAGTGCCAACTAGTTCCTGTCAATCTCATAAAGCCCCACAAATATAATGGGACAAGAGATGTTAGGAATGTAAATGAGTATCTTCTCAAATGAGCACAAGTAGAACACATGAAAGCACCTGAAATGAAGTTCACTAATGCTGTACTGATGTTGCATTTTCTCTTCACAGTAGTGGGAAGAAACAGGTATGCCAGTGATGAAGAGCTGTTGGTTTTGGTGAGCTTGCCCTGGCCCTGGATTCTGCTGAGATTCTTTGATTTGGCATTGGTTGGGCTTGCAGAAGTGTCCCTTATTTAAGTTGATTCTGCTAGAATTCCATTTTTACACTAGTTCTGTTGAGATTGTTGACTCTATTTACATTTAAAGGCTTTTGGTCAGTGGTTGCTCTTACATGTTTGGCTATTGACTGTGTTACCAGACTGACCCATGGTGGGTTGTGGGAACCCTGTTTTTAAGACAACAGTGTCTCTCCCCATCCTGCCAACCCTTGGGGTGTCCAGCAGTGTCATGCAAAATGGGGAGGCCATTCTCTGCATTGGCTAGCATGCCCACAAGAACACAGTAAAAGTTTGTCTGGACTTGCCCTCACCCACATCTGCCTTGCAAAATACCTTCCTCACACCCTTCCTAAATGGATTAAAATAAAACTATGCCCCTGCATTGGAAAGCATTCCCAGTTCAAGCCCTAGACTATCCACCCTGTGAAGACAAAGGAGTTGTTAATGTAATTACCCTAAGTGTTTCTGCCAGTATTGTATTAACCCAAATTTTCTTCCTCTGACTAATTGCTGTCTAACCTATTTACATTGTCATTGTTTTATAATTATGATTGAATCAGCACTCTGCCCACCCTAGGCACTCCCAACTCAGCACATCTGGCTAAGCATTCAAACCGCCATAAGAATAACAACTCAACACTTAAGGCTGACATCTGTCTCTTGTCTTTCTCCAGAAGGATCCCCTCTGTCCTGGGAGATTAAGGGTCACTCTGCATAACCTTGAAGGTACCTTAAGAAGCCTCCTCTCTCAGTAGCCAGTGTTTAATATCTCTGGACACCTCTCTGCTAATATTGTTCCCAATGTGTTATTCTTTCTTCTACCAGAACTAAGCATGCGCCACTCAGCTCTGTTCATCGGGCCTTTCCGCTCCAAGATCAGGGGACTATAACCCTTACTCTTCTAATATCCTTCATGTATTCCAAACCTGTGCTTTCACCGCTGCTTATGTACAGGGACTGTGTGTGTGAGTGTGTTCTTCTCCTTTGATTATTGTGTGCCTGTGTACCCCCTATTATCCCTAAACAAATTTGTTAAACTTTATTTTGCTCTCCAACATATTTCCTGCAAAATCTGACCTTGGTATACACAGGCTACAAAGATCTCTTGCCTGATCTTTTTGCTAAGCAAAGAGTCTGCTGTTGCTAATTCCCACACTCTAAAAGGGACAGATTACCACCATTTTGGGTAGCCTCTTAATTTTCCACTGTAAGAAACAATAACGTAGGATGGCTGGGGGCACCTTGTGCATGGCTCCATAGTACTGGCTCCCTTTGCCCATGTTGCTTGAAACTTGGGAGGTCTTCAGTGGATAGGAAACACTACATCTCTTCTAATGTATTGTCATTTGGTTGAAATAGTCATTCCTTCCTCCCAAATCCCCCATAAGGAATAATGGAACTCAAATAATTCTGGAATCCCACCCCCCTCCAGACTCCACACCAAAATCTCCCAGGAAATTACCAACCTGGAGCTGGCAGCCCTAACCAAGCCTGGCACCTATGAATCTTCCATTTTTGGTAAGTCATGTGAGTCATGTAGAATCAAGTTGTTTGGTGATTGCTGTCTGACCTCGTCCCAATGACTCCTCCATTTTTGTTATACAAGAAGCATCAGTATCCCTAGCTTAAATAATGATGCATGTTGCTGCCAAATATTACACTTAGCCACTGGCAAGAATTCACACTCCAGGATGGTGGAGACTGGAGAAGGAAATGCATTATCCTGCAGGAACAGTTTAGCAACCAGAAATGTTATGTCTGAACACAGTTCTATTGGGCAAACATGGAATTACAAGAAATCAGAAATTAGTCAAATTAAGCCTCTTCCCATGAAATAAAGTTCTTCACAGATATTTGTAGTTAATCCAGTGCACAGTACACCCCAAACAGGTAAGAGCAACCCCCCCCCCAAAAAAAAATTACACAGACAGAGAGTCCAAATTACAATTAATAAAATTAAGACAGCGGCTCAGTAAATAAATAATACAAAGCTCTGGTTTGCTTTGATTGTGGCTTGTTTTTGAAGCTGAAATTTTGCTCCACATAATCACTCAAATAAAATTGCCCTTTACCACCCAAAGAGCCATTTGGACCCATTTTCCACAGTTCCGAAGATCTATGGAGTTGCCTCCGGTTCGGCCCCTCCACTCCCCTTTCCTTCCAGCGCTGAGAGGCAGAGGCGCCAATCAGGGAAACCCCCCTCTGCCCGACGGAGAAGGCAGTCACCTGCACTGTGGGGCACAGGGGGGATGGCGTCTGCAGCCTGACCAGTGCCGCCACCTATTGGCTGTGAGAGGCAGTGGCGCCGGGCAGGGAAACCCCCTCTGCCTGATGGAGCAGGCGACATGGGGCAGAGGGGGGAGGGCGGCTGCGAGGATAGCAGAGGGGGGATGGTGGCTGCTATAGAGGGACATGCCCATGCTACCCTCCAACCTCCTGGGGTCAGAGGGTAGCATGGGTGTGTCCCTACAGCCCTCCAGAGCAGTGTTGGAAGGAGTGGTGAGAGGAGGTGAGTGGAGGGGATGTGAAAAGTGGCGCCCTCACGCATGGAGCCGCCTCTGGTTCGGCCCTTCGACTCACCTTTCCTTCCAGCGCTGCTCTGGAGGGACACGCCCACACTACCCTCCAACCTCCAGGCCACGTGGAGCAGCAGTATAAGGCTGGAAGAGCCGCAGGTTGCAGACCCCTGGTCTGAGCCCTTCAGGGGAGGGCGATATAGAAATACAACCAACCAACCAACCAATAAATAAATAAATAAATAAACAAATAAATGCTAGTTTATCAGCCTTCACTCTGGCTAAGTCTCTCCTTAGCTCAGGCATCAACAAGAGTCACTCATGAAAACAACCAGGGTGCCTACATTTGTACATCATACAGAATTACACTTGAGATGAATAGTGATTAAGACACCATCTTCAAAACTTGGCTGTGGGAACTTAACTAATTTTACAATGGTCAGTTTCTTGTCACTCTAAGTTAAATTTAAAGAACATTCAATAGAGGAGACACTTTTTTTGCACACATTGAATAATGCACTTTCAATCCACTTTTAGCAACTGTTTACGTAGGTTTTCCCATTTCGCACAGTAAAATCCAGTTGCAAAGTGAATTGAAAGTGCACTATTCAGAAAGTGTGTAAGAAGGCTCATTTGGATGAATTTCCTCTATCCTGTTAGGATATTACTGAGTCACACTCATTTGATCATGAACATTAAAAGCACCGTTTCATTCAACATTCAGCACCAAAGGATATTTTAATGGCCAACAATGCCACATCACTCATCATCCTCAGGAATTTTGAAAGGCAAAAAAGAAAAAGAGGGGAAAAAAGAAATCTGAACACATTGTGATATCAGTACAAAAGTGTCATAACAAACTCTCATTTGAAAACTGAGATGTTGTAGCCATCTGTCCCAGGGTCTAATGGGTCTGTTGAACTATTAGAACAATAGTGAGCCACACTGTGAAATATGCTGTCATCAGGCGTCGCTTGACAACATTGGGTCCTATCTTCAGTCTCAGGGTCTGGGAATTTGGGAGGGATGTTGAGATCTTGGCTACAAATGAGTCTGTCTGAAGAATTTATTTCATTTGATGGGAAGTAATGCTGGCAAACCAATCCCAGTATTACTTCACTGGCCTGGCAAACATCACAAACCCCTCACAAACTGGTTAGAGGCTGAGCAATAGCTTTTTTTCTCTAGTAGCTGTATTATGAGCTTGATCTCTGGGCACAATTAACTGATGGAACAGCCAGAAAAACTGAGTGAAAGACACAGGGATTAGGAAACAACCAGAGACTAAAATGCAGCAAAAGGAAGCAATGTGTAGTCATTGTGCTTCAGAAATACTTGCAAATTTTGCCATAAGTCACATATGTTTCTGGCAAACTTACTTAACAGAAATATTCATAGAATTGATCTGGCTGCAAAGGAAAAAGAAAAGCAAAAAGAAAACATTCATATATTTTGGCTGTGTGGATCATGAAAAGCTGTGGTTGGGTTTTTTTTAATGGGAGTACATCTGCTTATTTTTATATGCAATCTGTACTCTAGACAAGAGGCTACTGTTAAGGCAGAATATGGAGAAACAGAATGTTTTCCAATTGGCAAAGGTGTTATGTGTTGTCCAGGGATGGGGCTGCCCCCCAGCACCAGCAGGCTGTTTCCCCCTCTCTTTGTCACAGACACCCACCCATGGATTCTGGAGCACTCCACAACTGGCAGCCCCACCCTTGGACTTACCAACAGGAGAAGGGACCTCCAGGAAGCCAGGAGCAGGGAGAAACTGCAGAGAAATGGCAGGACTCGCAGGAGTGCCTCGGCAGCAGAACAAACCTCAGCAGTTACAGGGGAAAGGATGGAGAAAGCACAGCCCTGGCCAAGTTGCAATCAGCAGCTCACTGCAGCCTTAGAGAATGGGGTGGGAACAGGACAGCCCCACCCAGGCTGCAATCAAGGAGGAGGTCCAGGAAGGCTAAAGAGTCAGGATAAGGCCAATGGTCACATTCCTATGTACCCTGCAGTCCTTCTCTCCATAAGAGAAGGACCCGCAGAGTGAGTAAATGATTTCTCAGATCTTTGGTCCAGATCTCTACTGGATAGAACTTTGAATTCATTCTGAGAACTCCTGCTGTACTCTTGCAAGCCTTTCCCCCTCCCCACTTCCTTAGCCAGCTCCTTACTCTGCTCCTTGGATTGCCACTGCATCCAGCCCTGGAACTCCAGCCTCAGATTTCAGGTTGTATGTTCTTTCCCTAAAATCTTCCCAATTTTTCCTCTTATAGCTTTTATAAGTGTGCTCTCTTGCTGGTATGTGTACTATGTACATGTAATTGCTAAGGAAACCAGTTCTTCGATGTTTGTAGGTTGTTTACATTTATTTCCTTTTATTTAATTTTGTATGCAATAAAATTATTTGTGTGTACAACTACATTTTTACTCTTTCTTCATAATTTTATTTTGTGGTACCCCCTAGTGAGATACACAGACTAAAGATCTTATGTTATTCCTTTCTGGAATCTATACAACACTAATTTCCCCTTTTCTGGGTCCAGTTTGGGGTCATAGGCAGGGATGTATTTATCTCCCTAGCTCTTTGATGTAATCCAGAATATATCCTAAGGAAAGATTTAGGCGAAGCCAGAGTGAAAATTGGGGGAAGAAACATTAACCATTTGAGATACACAGATGACACCACATTCCTGGAAGAAAACAGGAAAGACTTGAAATGACTACTGATGAAGCAAAAATGCCAAAGCAGAAAAACAGCAGAACATTAAGACAACAAAAGTAACAATTACTAGCTGATTATACAATTTTAATGTTCACAATGAAGAAACTGAAATTGGTCAAGATTTTATATTCCTCAGCCCCATCATCAACCAAAAGGGAGACTGCAACTAAGAAATCAGGCAATTAAGATTGCAAAGGGGAGCCAAGAAGGAGCTAGAAAAGGCCATTAAGGGGGTGTCCCTGGTGACAAAGATCAAGGTAAGTAATTCCCAATTACTATGCATAGGTGTGAAAACTGGACGTTAGGCAATTTCTGAATTCTTGACATGAGCCCAAAAGTTTACCATCACTAGTATAGACCTTGATTTTAGCTTGTTCTGCTGACTTTTACATTGGTTTTTTTTTAGTACAGTCTATGGACTTGTGTGTAATATGTAATTTGATGGTAACATGAGCATCTATCAAAAACCATCTAGCATCATGGATAAAATCTAGCTTTTTTAATCACACAGAAAGAATTCTTGCCTGTCCAGCTCACTGCAGAACTTCCAGTTGCCCATCCGAAGAAGGAGGACTGGACTTAAGGTTTTCCAAATGCTTCAATTAGCCACAGCTAAATATAGAGAAAGTGGGCTCAAAAGGATATCATGAAACAGAGCCCCAAAGTGGGAAGAAATCACAGGGGATTGGGAAGGCTACATTTCAACTGCTAAAATAAAACTCCCCAAAAGGGAAGGTTCTTGTATTATAGCATAAAGTGATGTTCACCAGTGCAGGTGGGGAGGTATGACATATGCTGAAACAGGACCAGTAAATTGGAAGAAGTGTCAAAGCAGCTTTAAGGAAAATATAATTCCTATGATCCTTTGCTCTCTCACCTATGCAAGTGTGTGTTGTTGCACTTGAGATACGTGTACAGCCAGCCACAGAACAAAGTCCAATGAAAGTCTTGGCGATCTCAGAATCCAATCAGTGATAAGTCTGGGGTTAAATTTCCCTAGAATTTAGCAATGCTTATTATTTTTTCATCACAACACAAGAAAGTAGGGTTGGGCACATCACAGCAGGGTCAGAACAAAAGAAAACAAGTACTTTGTGGCAGTTGGGTCTTTTTCTGTCCTTCCTTCCTCCCAATATATATCATCATTTTCTCTGTCACTATTTGTAACATTCACAGAAAAGCAAAATGTGTTCAGTTATATTTAAACTTGTTCCTACTGAAAGGCAGATGATGGAAACTATGGCATGTGCATCCAGTGGTTGTACAAAACAATGTTCAATGTTTAAAAAATCCAGAGTGAATTATTCTTCTTTAAAAAGTATATACCAATTCAGTCCCTGTTGAGTAGAAATAATATAGGAAGTAGATCAGTGGTCCACAACATGGCACTCTCTAACACTTTTTCTAGGACCCCAAGTATTTTTGGAAAGTATGTGAAGCCAGGTGGGGCTACCGCCCAGCTTCTTATTAGTACCGAAGATCTGATTAGTTGTACAGATTAAAATAACGTTGTTTCACAGCACAAGCTGTCACAAAAGAGTTTATTTTATTTTTTTCCCCAGTGTATTTTTTAAATTACTCTTCTTGTGCCCTGCATTGAGCTTCCTATGTGTGTCTCTCTATCCACTGCAATGATTATTTTATTATTGGCTCTGCCTCCCACAACGGCTATTTTGTGGTTGCAACTACTACCCTGGGTCAGAATTCCCAGGGTGCACACAGGTTGAGGACCTCTGAAGTAAATCTTAATGTAAACTGATCTTCCTTATCACATCTAGCTAAAGAGTTGGTATTTTTGCAATGACGAGATCTTTCAAATGCTGCACCATAACACAAATGAATTTCTTAAAATGGCCTCCAACATTATATGAATTATAGAATAGTTTTACATCTTTGTGTCATAATTTGCACTTTAAGTGACACAAACAAAATGTTACACACATTTTCTCAAGACCACATGCTAAGGATTACCTTACTTGATCTTTTCCAACTCTTCCTCATTAGCATTGTCTGTAAATAAAATAGAGCATTTTAATCACCTTTTATTCACACAGAAGAGGAAGGCCAATTGTCTTCTAAAAGAGCAAAGCACATACTAATACTTCTGAAGTGGCAAATGCATTACAAACAGCTACACAAGACTGAAACCAAACAATTACAGGCACCATTCAAAATGAAACACAATCCAGACACATCTGAACCTCTACTTATTTAATGAAGCCAATGAGAATAAAGTACAAGGATGTTTTGGGTAAACACAAAGAGATTACAGAGCTCCAGGTTATGAAACAGGAAGGCTGATGACTAGAGCACAGATGGCATAAATTCCACAACAAAGCTGACTGATCACAGGTTAGAGCACGTTATCGTGCCTATCAAGTGCTGTTGGTATCAGTGAAAATGTGTTTTTTTTCTGCCACCATGATGCCCTCAAGATGTTGTCCAGCAGAGCTTTTCTGTATAATGAACAACCTTGTAAGATCAAGCTTGAGGAGACAAGGGCAGTGGCCAGATAATGTCTGCTGTAACAACTTTGCAAGATACTCTGAGGGCAAAGTCACTCAGATCCAGAGAACTGGATGCCACAATTGAGAATGATCCAGAGGGGTGTCCAGAGAACTGTCTGGTCCAATTATCTTGGATGAATTTCAATTGACCACAGTCTCCTCCTAGAAAGGTTACAAGCTGGGGTTGTCAGGACTGCCATTTGCTGGGAGCAGGAATTGTTGGGGAGAGCTTCAGCTTTTTGCAGTGCCGCTTATCTGTTTCCCTGGCCTTGAAGCTCTGCAGCTGGGACGAGCTCTCAGACTGGATTCTTTTTACTGTCTTGGTTCACATGTGGGGTGGGGATTTGCTACAACATATTATCAACAGCCCTTTTCCAAGACCTGTCTTCTGCTGTCTTTCTCACGTCTTCAATAAAAACCCTTGAACCCATCAAGTCAGCCATTGTCTGAATGGGGAAATTGACAGGGGAGTTGGAGGCACTATTCACAGTGGTTCTGCTCCTACCTCCAATGCTGATAACAAAAAAATAGTCATGGGAGATTCTTGCTCAACACTATTGGTATTCATTTGTGGGGTCCCTTGGGAGTCAATTTTGTCTCTCATGCTTTTAAACATCTACATAAAGCTGTTGGGGGAGGTTGACAGGAGATTTGTAGCAAGGTACCACCAGTATGCTGATGATACTCAGTTCTATCTCTCCATACCATCTGTATCAGAAGAGGTGGTAGACATTTTTGACAGGTGCTTGGAAGCAGTAATGGACTGGATGAGGACCAACAGATTGAGATTGAATCCAGACAAGATGGATGTGCTGTGTGTCAGTGGGTCTCAGCTCTGTGAAGTGGGGAGGTATCCTGTTATTGATGGGTGCCATGCCATCATGTATGTAATGATCAGGGGCAGAGTGAGGGGGAACTGTGCCCGGGGTACGAGCATGCCCTGCGCCCCTGCCACAGCGCCCTCCATGCCCTTACCCCAGGGCACGCCCAGGGTGTCACACCCCCTGCCCCATGGACATTATGCCACTGGTAATGATTTGCCTGAAAGCAAAACTAGAAAGTAATCAAGTACAAGAGAGGAGGCCAAATCCTGCCAGGGAGACATGACAGGATTGGGCCAGGACAGGGCTGATTCTGACATGGAGGCTGTACTGCCTTGAAAGGGGCAGGTGCAAAATCTGGGGTGTTCCTGGACTCGCTGTGACACTTGAAGCTCAAGTGGAGCAGGTGGTCAGGAGTACTTATTCCAACTCCAGCTGGTTCACCAGCTACTGTCCCTTCTGGACAGAGATGATCTGGCTGCAGTAATCCACACATGCTCTAGCAATCTCCAGGTTGGATTACTGTAATGCACTTTATGTGAAGCTGTCCTTGAAGACAGTTCGGAAGCTGCAGCTAATACAGAACATGGGAGCAAAACTGTTAACAGGTACATCACGCCTGTCTTAGAAGAACTGTACTGGCTACAGATTTGCTACTGAGCCCAATTCAAGGTATTCTTTCTGACTTACGTAGCCCTAAATGGCTTGGGCCCCAAAGATCAGTAAATTAAGCCCTTCTAGTGCAACCACCACCTGCAGTAGTAAAAAACAGTTGGAGATTCAAGATAGGACTTTTTGGGTGGTGGTCCTGAGATTGTGGAACAATTTCCCCCCTGAGGTGCATCAAGCAACTTCTCTGTTATGTATTTAGAAAATTGGTAAAGACACACATATTTGCTTTGTCCTTTGGCTGAAGAAATTGTTTCCCCCTTTGGAAATTTCAGGAACTTATAGGTTTTTTATTGTAATAGGTTTTTAGAGATTCTTTTAAGAATTTTAATAGACTTGTAGGAATTTTGAATGGGTTTTATAGTGCAGTTTATAATTGTTTTTAGATTATTTTTATGTCTAATGTTGTAACATGCCCTGAGACCTTCAAGAATGTGATGGAATAGAAATGTAAACAATCAAACAATCAAACAAATAAATCGTAGCTCATATAAACACTTAATTTAAAAATGGGGTGACAATTATCACCGCTCCAGTTTCTATTTTACTGTAAATACTAAGTCATGGGACACAGGCAAGTAATAAAACAAATACAATAGACAGTATTAAATGTGCTACTGTTCCCCTTCATATAATCTTCTGTAAGAGCAAGGCCTTGTTTTGTACTTAAACCCCCACTCCATAGAGTACAATGGGCAGCTACAGCAAATATAACCCCACGTACCAATAAATATCCCCCTTGAATGGTAAGATGTCTAATGTCACTGGGAACTTGCATATGGCAATAGTTTGGAACTTTCAAAATTGTACTACTCCAGTTATTCTGGTACACTTAAGAGTGCAATTATTTCAGAAAGCAAAAGTGATTAATCAAAACAATCAAAAATGTTAATCACACAAAATATGAGGTGAGAGTTTTCTAAATTCAGAAATTTTTCCACCATGGAATCTACATAAAAAGGACACTATTTTAAACTTCTAATGCTATCTTAGCTTGAAGACCCACAATGTAATTTCAGTAACTAACAATTTTAATTCATTCATTAAACTATTGCTTGCTGATATTTTAAGACTGTCTTGAAACTGAGGGACACAAGTAACTTCAGTAGTTAAAACACTCACTAGGTTAAGCACTCCCTTTAAACAAACTAGCAGAAGTAGCCCTATTTCCTTCAGTTATATTGAATGACTATTGAAGTCTATTAAAAGAAATAGAAGAAGAAGAAAGCCTTTATTGGCATATTAGATTTTTAAAAATTATATACAGAATTAAATTCTAAAATCTCAACAAAGGATAAACAAACATTAGCATCTATATATTATATTATGAGCATGATATTGTTGTTATGAAATCAGCTGCTATTTCACACAAGCTTAAATCAGGACTATTTAACATAAATTGAATTTTTTTGTAGATCTGACATCTCAGTGCATTTCAGAATTATGGGAGCTAAATATTTCTTCCTGGGTGCTTTGAATTTCAGACAATATAGGGAGGAATGTACAAGAGTTTCCACCTCCCTCATATCACAGGAGCAGTATCTCTTTTCTTTAGGAATCTTATTATATCTGCCTTCCAGATAGGCCAAAGGGAGAACATTGAAGAAAATGCCCTTCTCTGATTTGGATCAATAAATACTTTCAAATAAGTAGTCATCTGCCCTTGTTCACTTTTGATTGACAAACTGAATGGTGAGCAGGTTTTCTGTGATGCATTTACCAGTTTCTGAAACTCATACTCCAATAATTTTTTTTAATTGTTCATAAGTTCTTGGGTAAGTAAGCATACCCAAAGATTCCAATGACAGGCCAATTTCTGTGATTTTACCCATCATTACTTCAAACCATTTTGTAGTTTTGGTTTCAGTTAACATGTGCTATGTTAAAGATGTGGGGCTGCTTCGAAAATGTGTATGCAGCCAAAACTTTAGTGTACTAAGCCAGGCCAGAGTTTCAATGGGCCATTGGCTCGTTTCCAGACAAAGAGCCATATAGGGCACACAGTCAGGGAGTGCCATTATTTTATGGATACATTTTGAGTGGATTACATTGAAAGAGCTGTTTATCTTTTGAGTCCAGACAGGGGCTCCATAAAGCAGTTGTCTCAACCTTTGCCTGGAATATTTTTAGAACAGATGGTATAAATTGGTTATCCTTGTTGTAGAAGTGCATTTATGTTGGTGTTAGCTGTTGCAATAGCATGTCTCCTATGAGTAGACCATCTCAAAGTATAGCTGAGCCAGACTCCCTACTTAAAATGGTTCACTTGTTCAATAGTGTGCCCCTCTATTTTCCATTTATAAAGTTTGGGTTTCTTAGTAAAAATTAATATTTTGGATTTCTCTTAATTCAAGGTTTGTTAGTCTCACAATAGGTAACAAAGAACTTCAGGAGTCTAATCCAATGCGAGAGTACGATATTAATACTATGTCATCCACATACAGCAGTACAGGGGCATGTACCTAATTTTGGACTGTGGCCATCTATTTTCAAAAGCTCCAAGCCAAGGTCATGGATAAAGATGTTAAATAATAATGGAGCTAGTACACAGCCCTGTTTTACTCCACAATTAATTGGTATATTACCAGTCAAATGTCACTCCGAGCATTGGACTCCACAGCTGGTATAGGAGTAAAGCTACTGTATTAAGAATAAAAGCTAATTATCAATATTTAATTTTCCTAGTTTCAGCCACAATAGGTTTCTAGACACTGAATCAAAAGAGCCTTTCAAATCCAGAAAGGCAACATAGAGCCTGGTTGAATGCTGTTAAACATATTTGTTTGCCAAGTGAGTTAATATTGAAACATGATCTAGATTTTCCTCTATAGAAACCCACTTGTTCCAGGCCCAGTATCTTATTTTGATGTATCCAGGTTTCCAGCTTGACAAGAAGAAGTTTGGTATATAATTTGCCTATAACCAACAGTAGGCTAATTGGTCGATAGTTAGATGGAATTACTACAGTTACCATTTTATATATACAGGCACTACCATTGCTTTTTTCCATGCTTTGGAAATCTTACTAGAGTTGTTAATCTAGGTGAACAACATTGCCAGAATTCTGGATTCATCTTAAGCCCACCATTCTAGATTCATCTTAAGAACTTCAGGCAGAATCATGTCAGGGCCTGAGGCTTTTCTTGACTTTAATCCTCTTACTAAGTTTAGCACTTCTGTGGTCGAGACTGGTAGCCAATTTGCTTGCTTATCAAATCTGATTAGAGCATCAGTATCATTAGTAGACCCATTAGGAAATGTGTATGCCATTCATTAGGTGAAATGTATGTTGGGGAAGGGGCAAGAGAATGTTTTGATCTATTTACTATGGCCTAAAAAAGCCTAGAATCATTCGATAGAATAGCTTGTAGCAGTTGTTCCATTCCTGATTTATATAATCTACATGTTTCTTCCCACAAGGTGGTGTAGGTTGTTTTTTTAGTTCTAGGAGTTTTAACAGAGATGGCTTAAGAACATAAGAACATAAGAACTAGCCTGCTGGATCAGACCAGAGTCCATCTAGTCCAGCATTCTGCTACTCGCAGTGGCCCACCAGGTGCCTTTGGGAGCTCACATGCAGGATGTGAAAGCAATGGCCTGCTGCTGCTGCTGCTCCTGAGCACCTGGTCTGCTAAGGCATTTGCAATCTGAGATCACGGAGGATCAAGATTGGTAGCCATAGATTGACTTCTCCTCCATAAATCTGTCCAAGCCCTTTTTAAAGCTATCCAGGTTAGTGGCCATCACCACCTCCTGTGGCAGCATATTCCAAACACCAATCACACGTTGCGTGAAGAAGTGTTTCCTAATTAGTCCTAATTCTTCCCCCCAGCATTTTCAATGAATGCCCCCTGGTTCTAGTATTGTGAGAAAGAGAGAAAAATTTCTCTCTGTCAACATTTTCTACCCCATGCATAATTTTATAGACTTCAATCATATTCCCCCCTCAGACGTCTCCTCTCCAAAATAAAGAGTCCCAAACGCTGCAGCCTCTCCTCATAAGGAAGGTGCTCCAATCCTTCAATCATCCTCGTTGCCCTTCTCTGCACTTTTTTCTATCTCTTGTCCTTTTTGAGATGTGGTGACCAGAACTGAACCTGGACAGTACTCCAAGTCGCGGTCAGCATTCACTGCTTCTTTATATCAAGGGCATGACAATCCTTGCAGTTTTATTATCAACTTCCCTTTCCTAATTATCCCCAGCATAGAGTTTGCCTTTTTCACAGCTGCCATGCATTGAGTTGACATTCCCATGGAACTATCAACTAAGATGCCCAAATCCCTTTCCTGGTCTGTGACTGATAGCACTGACTCCTGTAGCGTGTATGTGAAGTTTGGATTTTTTGCTCCCTATGTGCATCCCACTTTACATTTTGCTACGTGAACTGCATTTGCCATTTCTTAGCCCACTCACCTAATTTATCAAGGTCCGCTTGGAGCTCTTCGCAATCCTTTGTGGTTCTCACCACCCTACATAATTTGGTATCATCTGCAAACTTGGCCACCACACTACCCATCCCTACTTCTAGGTCATTTATGAATAAGTTAAAGACCACTGGTCCCAATACGGATCCTTGGGGGACACCACTCCCTACATCTCTCCATTGTGAGAACTTCCCATTTACACCCACTCTTTGCTTCCTGTTTCTCAACCAGTTTTTAATCCATAGGAGGACTTCCCCTCTTATTCCTTCTCTTGTTCTCTATTCTTGCGATAGAGACTATAATATGATCAAATAAGTTTATTTATATTAATGCTTTCATTATAAAACCAATCTCTGTGGCATAGATTACTGTTACCATATATACTTGCATATAAATTGAAATTTTCAGCACATTTTTGTGCTGAAAAAGCCCCCCTCGACTTGTACGTGAGTCAGGTGTATTTAAAAAAACATTTTAGGGTTTTTATTTTGTCGGCCTCCAAGGAGCGCAGTTTTTAAGTTAGCGGCACCAAAATTTCAGGATATCAGCAGGTGACACTCCTGATGATACCAGCCAGGCTTGGTAAAGTTTGGTTCAGGGGGTCCAAAGTTATGGACCACCAAAAGGGGTGCCCCATCCCCCATTGTTTCCAATGGGAAATAGTAGATGGGGCTACATTTTGAGGGTCCATAACTTTGGACTCCTTGAACCAAACTTCACTAAACCTGGGTGGTATCATCAGGATAATCACTTGTTGATACCAGCCAGGTTTAGTGATGTTTGGTTCAGGGGAACCAAAGTTATGGATCCCCAAAGTGGGTGCTCCCATCTCCCATTGTTTCCAATGGGAGCTAATAGTAGATGGGGCTACACTTTTGAGGGTCCATAACTTTGGACCCCATGAACCAAACTTCACCAAACCTGGGTGGTATTATCAGGAGGGTCTCCTAAAGATACTCTGAGATGTTGGTACTGCTAACATAAACATTCCTCCCCTGACAGGCACCCTCAAATTTCCCCCAGATTCTGCCTTTAAATCATTCCCCCTTTCTGAGTGGATTTAAAGGGAGAATCAGGGTTTACAGAGCTAGTTTACTGTTTTTCTTTTAAATAAATATTCAAAAACATTTAACCTAATGATGCCTCAATTAATATAATTTTATTGGTATCTATTTTTATTTTTGAAATTTACCAGTAGCTGCTGCATTTCCCACCCTCGACTTATACACGAGTCAATAAGTTTTCCCAGTTTTTTGTGGTAAAATTAGGTGCCTCGACTTATATGCGGGTCATAAGAACATAAGAACAAGCCAGCTGGATCAGACCAAAGTCCATCTAGTCCAGCTCTCTGCTACTCGCAGTGGCCCACCAGGTGCCTTTGGGCGCTCACATGTAGGATGTGAACGCAATGGCCTTCTGCGGCTGTTGCTCCCGATCACCTGGTCTGTTAAGGCATTTGCAATCTCAGATCAAAGAGGATCAAGATTGGTAGCCATAAATCGACTTCTCCTCCATAAATCTGTCCAAGCCCCTTTTAAAGCTATCCAGGTTAGTGGCCATCACCACCTCCTGTGGCAGCATATTCCAAACACCAATCACACGTTGCGTGAAGAAGTGTTTCCTTTTATTAGTCCTAATTCTTCCCCCCAGCATTTTCAATGAATGCCCCCTGGTTGTAGTATTGTGAGAAAGAGAGAAAAATTTCTCTCTGTCAACATTTTCTACCCCATGCGTAATTTTGTAGACTTCAATCATATCCCCCTTCAGCCGCCTCCTCTCCAAACTAACGAGTCCCAAACGCTGCAGCCTCTCCTCATAGGGAAGGTGCTCCAGGGTCGACTTATACATGAGTATATACGGTATTCCTTGGGGGTGTTGCTGCTTTAAGTATATCAGTTATTGATGAAATCAACTTACCACAAAAAGTATACCTTCTTCAGGGGATTTAGAGTTAATAATTAGGTCTCTATAAACGATTAAAGGTTTCAGCTAATATAGGGGACCATCTTATTCTGTACATTTGGCCATGGCTAGGGGGCTCCTGTAGTGAGACAAAATCCTTCAGTTTGAAACTAAAAAGAAGAGGAAGGTGGTCACTTAAGTAGTAGTCTCCTACAGTAAAGACGTCTAGGAGATTTTGTGCATCTCTTGTCTATAAACTATGACACTAGATCTTTGAGTGGAGACAAAGGTGTTCATTGACATTTTTTATGATGTTTTAACCCATTTATCAAAAATCTGCCAAATTGATTTGCAAATTTAGCCAAATATATACCAGCAACATTTGTAGTTTGATCTTTGGATTCGCGGGAGAATGAAGTAAATAATATTTGAAGTGTATCTTCTTCATAACCTTCTTTAACTAAAGAGGGAGTAAGTCTAAGCTATCTCTGGCATTGAAGTCTCCTACTATGATCGTTTCAACCCTGGCATAGTAACCTTCCAGCTTTTCCATATACAATTTCCAATTATTCCATGTTGCACTTAAAGAAATATGGTCTGAATTTGCAGGCAGATATTCATTTTTCAACTATGAGAGAGAAGTTTCCTAAAACTATCTTGAGCTATAGGAGGGCAGGATATATTATTTAACAAATGAATAATTGACTTGGGTAAGTTTTAGGATAAATCATAACCTGAACTCTATTGATTCCCCTGATAAATGGCCACTTCATGGCATGATGTACATATAACCCTGATTCACAAAGAAGGTAATGATCTGGAAGTACTACAGTTGTATAGACCTATTTTCTATTGAATGTAGATTATAAACTCTTCAATTCAGTAATGACAATCAGATTGAGAAGATGCACAGATAAAATAATTCATGAAGATCAAACTGGATTTACCCCTAAAAGATTTATGAAATACAATATGCAATTTGTCATTAATGCTTGTATGTATGTTAGGTCAAAAAAAACTAACAGCCTAATCTAGAGCTATCACGTGGGCAGGGATGGCACTGTTCCAGCATTGTCCCACCCACTCCAAAGGGCAGTCCCACAGCACGGGAAGCCCAAAAAGCAAAAAAACAAAACCCTTACCTTTAACTCCCCCATAATGGGAAATGGAGATATGCCATGAAAATTGCAACATATGTCTGAGCCCTGCTCCACCAGAACAGACAGGATAAACTGGTGGTAGAAGCCAACTAAGATTGGGTCCACCCCGGGAAGGAGGGGAAGCACTGATGGAGTGCTGGGGGCTGCAGCCGGGCATCCCTTATGCTGGCATAAGTGCCCCAGGGAAGGCATTTCTGCTAGCATCAGCCCATGCCACATCCTGAGAAGGATTCTCCATCCTCTCTAGGTTGGGCTGCTCCACTGCCTTTTTGGATGCTAAGAAAGCTTGTGAAAATATTTCTTGGGACTTTATATTGAGTTCTATAGCACTGCAGACAATTCTCAGACTCTATTATGTATGACTTTTCCCCATTTGTCTGTCTTTATGCTGATATGCCAATAAAGGTTGTCTTGACTTGTCTTAACTTGACTAGTACAAGTGATGGCATTGGCAATAAGACAAGACTCCAAAATTAAAGACATTAAAGTTGGCAATGAGGAATTCAAAATGAAATGCTATGCCGGCAATGTAGTGCTAACGATTGTGAACCCTCAATTAAATTCCTTATGCAACTAATTGAGATATATGGATCATTTTCTGGTTATACATTTAATAGAAATAAAACAAAGATTATTTAAAACCCTTTAACGCTGCAAGAAATACTGAGAATTTATGAACTTACAAATTGTGATGTTCACTCCAAAACTGTGAAGTATATATAACTAGACATTTAAAAATACTATTTAAAGATAAATATTCAGCTATCTGGAAAAAACAAAAAGAAGATCTAACAAGATAGTCTAAGCTAAAACTATGTTGACTTGGAAGAATAGTGGTGATCAAAATGAATGTCTTGTCAAAATTAATTTTTTTCAGATGTTACTGATATTCCAGACAAGACATTAAGGGACTAGCAATCATACATAAATGGAATCATTTGGAATCATAAAAAGCCCAGAATCAAATTTAAAATTCTACAAGATGAAAAGGTTTTTTTTTATTTTAGATTGTATTTTATGTTCCTTTAGTACAACTTATAACCAGTGCATATCTACCTATTGTATGTTTGTATACTTACTATCTTTTCTCCTGTATCTTTTTTCTTTTGTTGTTATAATGTTTTGTGAAAAAAGTTTTATTTTAAAAAAGGATAAATCATAACTGAGGGAGGAACGAGACCCATAGTGTAACTAGCCAGCTAAACCTATTTCAGCTTGAAGAATATTAATTTATATTTTATCAACAGAACTATATGGTGCCTACTTGAGAATAATCAAGTGTTGGAGTAATACTGGGAGCTCAATATAAACAGGGATTAAGAAGAAATAGTCATTTTATTTTAAAGAGAACCTTTTGGCCACCTATGACAGTCCATCTTTTTTTCTATTGTACTACAAACTGAAGACCATGTATCAATGAAAATTGCTTTGGGAGCCCACTAGCCAAAAAGCAGCCTAGAAACAGAATTAATGCAGAAAAATCTTTAAACTATAGAATTTAAGAACTCTGGCAATAAGATCATATATTCTCTTAGTTTGGAATTAGTTTGGAATTGCCATTTGGAAAAAGGGTTTGATGATTGTTGATTTTTATTTCAGAGATGCGTTTGGTCCCAAGTTACATCCTTGATATTAAAAGTATCACTCATATGTTTGGGTGGATTTTGTATCTTCTACCACTATCCAGCCAGACTGGAAGTGTAGAAGATAAGGAGGCAGGCTGCTCCAATGAACTCACAGTTACTTTGAAAGTTACCCAGTGATGAAATCTTTGTATTGAATTTTGATAAAGAACCAAAATACAAAGTCATTCATGCGCCCATTTCAGCAAACATATCAACAGGACTTTAAACACATGCAAACACAATTTATAATCTACACACATGCATCGCATGCATTATCTGTAACCATACAAAATAGGTAAATCACATGCAATAAATGGTGAGTACAATTTTAATACAGCAGATTCAATTTTTCCCTAATAAAATCTAAAAGATGTTATGTGACTTGTTTATCACTCTCCATCATGCCTCCATTACTTAATTAGAAACTACTGTTTTCCTTCTAGAATTCTTTATTTGCAAGTTTTTTGGGAGGGAGTTGTCACTTTAAGTCTACATAAGAAAAAATGCAATGTTTGGGTCCTATTAGTGTTCAGGCCACAAAATCAAAATCCAACCTTTGATACAGAAAAGTACTTCCAACAATTTCTTAATCAGAATAAGCGTTACAACTGCAATGTCACTATACAAATTTTAGTGGTGTAAATTACACAAAATCTGAAATTGCTGAGAACTTTTAAACATTTTAATGTTAGTAAATCGTTAGAGTCCTAACTCAATTTCAAACCATTTGTTTGTGGTCACATTTAAGAACATATATGGCCATAATATATATTTAAATATTAGATTACATCCCATATTCAAATCTATGGTGATGCTAAAAGCTCCACGAAGTGCTAACATTATTTGTCTTCCATTATAACCCTAAGATTTTTATGTCAAAAGTATACATGAATTTTGCTGCACAGGTAGTCTTAAAGGGATTATTATTTAAATCAGAAATAAAGTAGAAAATACCTACCCTTACCTATTGTTTTGGATATCACATTCTCACACATATTAACCAACAAAAAAAATGTACAAACAAGCAAACAAATGCCAGTACATAATTTAGTAATTTTTATCAATGTCCTTGTTTAAGAATGTGCATAGATATGTTATTCTGGTACAGTTCTTTTAATTAAGAACTTCTTATTTGGATTCTTTAATATTTGTTGTCATATTCTCAGCTCTCAGGTTTTGTGTGAATTTCTCCACATTCTAGCAGCATAAAGACCACCAGGCATATTCAGGACTTCTTTCCCCTCATCTGCTGTTTCATAAAAAAGATCTTCTTCACTTTACACATGAACAAGTTGTCTCAATCCCCCACTCGTCTTTAGATGAGGCAAGAACTCAGATATTCAATGTGAGGACCACCTCCACAGAGATCTCTCACCACTTATTTAGCCCTATAGCTGTTTGTGTACATTAACTCTGGAAAAAGTAGAAGTCACTCTATCAAGCAAGCATACATCCCATCACAAGGCATGTATGGGGGAGAATGAAGCACATGAGGACCTGTTTTTAGCACTTTGGCTACTCTTTTGGAGCAGTATAGTAGCTCTTTTCCTTCATAGCATAGGGGTTTTTTTGCCTTTGTAAGTTCCCTTGGGAAGATGAAATATGACAAGACAAAAACCTCAACCCTCCCTCCATTTCTCTTTCTTTTGCCGATACATAAACTTTTTAAAATTCATCATAGAACCTTGAGTTACAAGTAGTATTTTGCATAACATCTTACATCATGTACAACAACACTGTGAAAGAAAAAAAAAGAAAACTCTCCTTTCCCTCAACCTTTTAAGCCACTTCAAAAACAAGGTTTTTATGTGACCTTTGACACTTGGTGTTAGAGGTTCAACTACAGTAACTTTGGCTACTTGGTACAGCAGATGAAATTTTAGTTGTTTAATTTGATCTGAGTCATAAAATCACAATATGCCTAGAATTATTCTGTGTTGGTATGCAGAAGTGAATATTAAAAGGGCCATTAAGTCCTTCTGTATCAAATTTTCTCTATTTTGAGACACTACCAAAAAAAAAATCCCATTGGACTATACTGAAAATAGGATGAGGAGAAATCATACAAAATCAATATATCTACAATTTATTTCAGTGGCTGACTGTCAGGAATTCTATATGGTATTTTGTTATTTCTAAATGGTAATTCACATTAAAATGATAACAATACCTTTAATTTGAGGTCTTAAATCTGTCGAAGTGGGAAGTTTGCTAAATTTCAAATAGCATCATCTGGAGTTTGAAAACCAAGATTCCCACAATGATGAATTAATCATCATTGATTTATCCAGCTCAGGTAAAGATGAAACGTATTAAATATAGTTCACAGCACAAATGAAACCAGAATACCAATGATGATGACTTCACAAAAGTTTATTTCAGCAAAAAATGACTTTTGTACCCCAAGTGGAACATTTTAGTAAGAAAGTTTGCTTCTCCCCAACCCCAATTCATTTCACAAATACTCTCTATATTGAAAACTAGTTTTCAAAAACATGGGTAAAAAGTTGCACCATGTAGAAGAAGATACAGACACTTCAAAGAAGTATGTGCCTGCTAGAAAATCCAAAATACCAGTAGTAAAGATAACAGTATTCCAAAATGAAGCCACTGCATATTAATATACCACCTGTCTATACAGAAACCAATACAGCAGAGACTGGCCAGAAGTAAGGCATCTGCGATTACATCATCACAGATACTGATCCATCCTCAAATATTTACCAGAAAAGACGGTGTGACTTCATAAGAAACCATTCTCCCTTTAATTTCACTATTTAATGACAGAAAACACCTGAACTCTTATCCATAAGGAAAAAGCTACTTACTTGCTTACATGTTAACAGACACTTACCGCTTCCCTTGGTTGTTCTTTTGGTGTCAGCAACACAGACAATAATATAGTTCCAAGATCGTCATCTGGGTAATGTGGATCCTTCAGACTCAATGTAACATCGATTGGCCTAGGAAACCAAATACGGAAACATCTGTTGTTTAAACAATGCCTTGGTGTTTCTGAGTCTCATGTTCTGCAGACTGCACATCATAAAACAAGCAATTTAAGAAACAACTAATGGCATGCATCCAGTCACGTACTTCTGAAAGACTTACAGTGCAATCCGGGGGGGGGGGGTGGTGGGGGTGGTCATCAAACCACTTAGGAGGCAGTGTGACCCTGTGCTGGTGTACATGCCACTTGTACCAGCTGAAGAAGCATTTACACTAACACAGAGGAACTTATGCTGGTGTGTGTGGGGGGGGTGTGTGTGTGTGTGTGCCAGCCTTGAAGGGGGTATTCCAAGGGGGCAGCTTTGGTTGGCTTTCTGAGCCCCTTTCAGCCTGGTAATGCTCCTATTTGCCAGAACAGACTTACACCAGCAAAATCAATGGTACAACCCACTGTGCTGCACAGGCCCCTTTCATGGGGGGAGGGAGTGGCTTTTGGCTTGCTGCCTTTGGTGCACTTTTGGCTTGCTGTCCGTGGTGCACTTTGGAAATGGCACAGCTGCATCATGACCATGGTGCAACACTCCCCCCTGACTGCACTGTTAATCACATTTAAGTCTTCCCAATTCTCCCCTCCCTCGTCAGACCCCATTCCCTCCCCCCACCACCATACTGCTGACTCCCAGGAACAACTTGCAAGGGGCGCTCTGCAGATTGGATATGGAGTCTTTTAAGAACATTATTTATTTATTATTTAAGGGCTATTTAGAGGCTACCTTTCTCACTGAGACTCACAGTCGATTCCATGGTATAAATTAAATACAATCAACAGGATGGGATTGACTTGAACTAAGTAGACAAGAATCACGGTCATAAAGAAAACTTTAGCTCATAATTGGGGTGGTTTGTGATTGTGAGGCCAAGTCTAGGAAGAGGGTCCAGAGTCACTGCTCCCCAACAATGCTCTCTCACAAGGCCAGGCAAAGGATGGCTCTCACCCCATGAGAGGTGACATAAGCATTAATACAGATTACCAGCTGCCTAAGCCCCAGATAAGGGAGGTACAAGTGGCAGTAGCAGTCTGTTCTTTTTATTTGTCTCCTCCTTGGGGGATCCAGGGTGGTTGCCTCTACCACATCTTAGGTTTAGAACAACTTTTTTGCCCATTTTGCCTCTTTTGCCCATTTTCTAATATTGCCTCTACATACAATATAAGGTTGTTCTCTTATATCATTCCTTCTCCTACTTAGCCTGCATTTAGAGATAAAATGCAATTTCTTGCATTCTTACCAAGCCTTTTCAGAAAAGATAGTCACACTGAAATCCAGATGTGAGAGATTGGGGGGTGGGTTAGGGTCTGACTGTCTTATATAATTTGAATTCCATAAAGTATGGTGGCAATTTATTTTTTAGAAACCACACACAACCTGGAGACTCTAAGCACTCTAACCATGTGCAGTCAAGTGTAAACATGTCTGCCTTATACTGTGTTTCAATGTGTAATCTAAGCCACATTCTCAGATATCACAGGCAACTGCTCGCTTTCTCTCTTGGTTCATTGAGAAATTAAGGTGAGTTGGTAGAGCTTAGAAGTATCCCATTCTTTATGATAGACATTCCTGTTCTAAATCTTCTCACACAAACTGAAAGGCTTTAGGATTTGGCCAAGAAGCTGTTGTGGTCATTTTGTATCCTTTGTTTTAAGGTGTGGCAAGAAAGGGGATCTGATTCTTTAAAAAGAGGAAAAAAAGACGTACCTATTTTGTTCTAGTGAACTGAGGTCCAAAAATGCTGATCCCATGAAATCATCTTGGAGGCCAAAATCATAATCAAAGACCTAAGATGGAAAAAAAAGCTACATAAAACTTGTAAATGTGTTCTGTTCTATTTGCTGGATATCAGGTAAGATAAATTTGTTTTAACATCTTCGCCTCCAAATTTTATTTCAACTTTGTATGGAAGTCATTTGCCTAGGGTGCTTGATTTCACCATTTACTTTTTGCTGAACAATTTTGAGAAGAAAAGAGAATGGATACTGCAAATTTTGCTGCAAATGTGTTCAGCTATCAAAGGCAGTGATCCTATGTGAGGAGATCTCTCGGTCCAGTTCCTATCAAGTACCAGTGAACACCTATTGTAACAGATTTGCACTGGGTTTTCCCAAAGCTGAGAGAAACAAAGACACTGCTGATTCAAACTGATTGGTAGCTATTAGCATCACTAAGGACCACAATAAGATTTTATTGAAACAGCATTAATTGAAGACTGATTTATATGAATGGTGAATGATCTACAGTTGTCCCTTCCACATCATTGGGATTAGGGGCGCAGCACCCCTCACAATCTGGAAAACTACCTAAAATTGTTTTTGACAAGTTGGTTGCCTTCAGGTGGAAGCGAGAAGCAGGGCTGCGGTTTTTCTGGTGGCCTGTGTGCAATGGCAGTTATTTGGCTTCTCTAGGTCTGCTCCAGAGGCGGTGGTTGGTGGCATTGGTGGCAGCAGTCCCTTGATAGCGGAAGATGTGAGGGGCTTTTCATCAGCAGCCCCCCTTGTGGCACTGGAGTTTGCTTTGGTGGGTGGGGTCTGGCACCGACCCATAATAAGCCGAAACCAAGATGTGGAAAATTGCAATGTGGAAAGGACAACTGTAATGTATATATATATAAATCTATCAGTGCGTTTTTCTGCTGACAGGTAATCTCCCAAACTACTGCTTTGAAATATTCACACAACGTCGCATTTGCGTGCGGCCAGGTTTCCATACTGTTTCTGCGCCTCCTGTGTATATGTCACAACTGTGCCAGTTATTGTGTACATGCCACACCTGTGACAGTTGGAACCACAGCTCTGTTTCGCAACAGCGCCATCTGCTGGCCGTCAAAGCAATACAAAGCAAGACAAGGGAAACAAATATGCCTTCCTTGAAAACCGCTGCCATCTGCCAGGCCCACCCACCTTAGTGGAGGAAGGGGAAGGTGAGGGAGGGTCCTGGGGTTTGCTGGACCAAACGCTCTGAAATTTGAACACAATGTAGCTTATGCCTCCCAGCGTGTTTTCAGCTAGATAATTCGCCTGCAAGGGAAGGGAGTGAAAAGCCCAGGGCCAGCCACCTGGACATGGCCCACCCACCCTAGCAGAGGAAGGGGAATGGGGCGGGGTGCCATGCAAGGGAATGGGAGAGAGGGAGGGGAGCGAGGGGCCCCTTGCCCCTCCCCTCCTTTGCAAGCATTGTGCAATGACACATGTTCGAACCATTCGCTTCCCCTTTTCTTTCTTTTCCACTTCACCAGACTCAGCCACAGCAACGCGTGCCCGGGCCCGCTAGTTATCTATGTAAACAATTGCATGCTGAGTTAAGCAGGACTGGGGGGGAAGGTAGAGTAGAAATGAATCAGGCTGAGTGAGAATGCGCATGTAAGAAAAGCCAATTGGGTTGTGCTGTATGGTTAGTAAGGAATACACTGATACAATTTGCTAAGCACCTACAAACTGATGAACTATTAAGATTGTTTAAAAAAGATCAGGATTCTGCTCACAACTAGTGAACAAGATGTGAGACAAACTGCAGAGAGTTTGAGAATCCATAATTAAGAGGGGAAGAGCCGCCTTGAGTCTTCCAGAAAAAGGCGGGGTATAAATGTAATGTAATGTAATGTAATTAAATAAATAAATAAATAAATAAGAGGAAGATATAAAGTTAACAGCTTCTTGTTAAAAATAAAAAACCTATGGAACTTTTTAAAAATTGAATTTCTAAGATAACAGTAAGCTACATAGCTACCCCTTTTGGTGGCATTAAGTCTATGCTGCTGAAGGGGGTGATCCTGGGCTGAAAGTCCTTTGGGAGCTGACTAAAATCGCCTCTGCCCTCCAGAATGCCCTCGGAACACCTCCCTCAACACCAGCGCAGTCTCCTGTGGTGCAGGAGTGACAGTGTGGAAGACCACTTCCTGGTTCCTGAGCCACAGTGTTCCATTGCCAGGGGTAAGTCTCTCTGTGCCTGTGTCCATGCCACTCTGCATTGTGCTGGTGGCACTGATGGCAGCAAAACACTTCTGAAACTTCCAATGAAGCTTCCGCCATCCCCCTTGGATTGCAGTCTCAGACTTAAATGATATATGTGACTCACCTTTATATATAATTGTTCCCTTAAGTGCTCAACAAAGATGAAAGTATTTTCTTCCCACACTGGGTTAAGATTCTTATGGATTGTTTTGCTTCTAAAGACCTCTTTTCCACCTATTTTGAATTTGACATATGGATCACTTGTTCCTGATTAAAAACAAACAAAAAAGCATTATTTATATATTTTAAAAGCTGTAAAAGTAATTTTACAAAAATTGACATTCTCTAGAACTGACCATTTTAGCAAAAAGGTCAATCCTTTTAAAATTTTATAACAGCTATTTTATCTGCTAGCAAGTAACAGAAAAAAAATCTCTAACATACTGAGAATGCATCCTCATACAGAGCTGCTCCAGTCTAATTCACTGATCTCAATGGACTGACACTGTAGCAGCTGCATAGGATTGCATTATGAGCCATGAAATTGATTCTCAGAACTACTAAGCAGTAGGCATTTTATAGTCATTTTCGAGAAGAAAACAGCTGGTCATAATGGTGATTTTTCTCTCTTAAAAGTAATCAAGATTAATCAAGTGCACAGTACCACCAAAATGCAAAGATTACTGCTAACCAGTGCAGCTTGAATAATATGTTTATATGTGCATTTCTGTATAGCACAATTGTTATAGATAGCAGAAACTCATTTTCATGTAAACTTTACCCTGTGAAGACATTTCAAAGATGTGTAATATTGCTTCAACCCACAAGATGGCAATGTATCCCGCCCAAGCCAGTTCTTAGAGAATTTAATTCGCAGATCTGGAATCATTTTACTCAGACCAACACAATCATCATAAATTTGCTATTTATGTAGAAGTTCCTCAGTCCACATCTTTTATCCAACACAGATAATTTCACTCCATTTTTTCCCAGATAAACATTAAATAACCGAGCTAGATGAAGTATGAATGTTACATCCATTTGTCTGTCATTCCATATTAACTGGCTCTTAGTTACTGGGTTCAAAATAAAATGCAGACCATCACAAAGAAAGCCATTCACAACCCTGGTCCCTGATATCTGCAGGACAGGCTCTCCTCCTATGTTCCGCCATGATAGCTTTGGTTATTTGAGCAGGGCCTTCTCAAATGAGCAAGATCAATAATTGCTTAGACATGAATTCTCTGTAACAACCTCCTCTCTATGGAACAGCTTGAATGAACAGGTCAGGAAGGCTCCCACACTTTTGGCTTTCTGAAAACTGTAAGACTGAACTATTCAGAATGGCATGTGTCTGTAAAGCACTATTTAAGTTGCAGCTAGTTTATGGTGATCTCAGGAAAGGGTTTTCAAGGCAAGTGAGAAGCAGAGGTAGCTTACCATTGCTTTCCTCTGCAGATTCATCTTTGGTGGTCTCCCTTCCAAGGACTGACCTGGCTTAGCTTCCAAAGCCTGACAAGATCAGGCTATACTATACCATTCCACTCAAAGGAATAGGGCTACATTAAAGCAGTAATTCATGAATACATTTCAGTAGAGAGAACAGGAGTGTAGATTATACTAATATACATTATCTGTTACTATGCATTTTATCTTGCTCTCACCACATTATATATCTACTTGTGTAATATTACTTCTTGCATTATTTAGCATATCATGTTTAACACGTATATGACTTGTTTCAGATTTCTGAAATCCTATTACATTGTTTACTAGATGGTTCCTCATCCTGTTGATTGCACCGGCTTATATTATTTATTATTATTATTATTAGCCTTTATTAGGCATAGAAGGCTTATATTATGTAATCTGCCCTGAGTCTCAATGAGAAAGGCAGACTATAAATAACAATAAATAAATAAGATGATTCACAAGCTAAATAACCAAATAGACTTCATTTTGCCCCACCCATGAAAAAAAATCTTGCAATGCAAGACATTTTCTAACATTCCCTTGTTCACTGCCTTGAACTAGTACCAAAGAGTTTTATGTAATCTGTAGACAAATGCTTCATTTCTAGAAGTAATAACTATTCTGGGCACATGGTGGCAACATTTCCCTACAAAAACTGGCAGTTTAGGGTAAGCCTGGCACTATCCTGATACTTAGATCTGCTTCTTCTGCCTAGCTGCTTTTGTACTATCCAAGCTAATCCTGCAAACCCATCAGTAGCTGTAGAAGACTTGTTCTGTCATTTTTCAGTTCAGTATATTTTACCCCTTCTTACTAAAGCGAGTGTCTTTCTCCTGTTCCCTCCAGGACCGTGATAACTCCCCAAGCTCTTGCGCCGGACTCTTCATTGCATCACACATTGGGTTTGACTGGCCTGGCGTCTGGGTCCACATAGATATTGCAGCACCAGTCCACGCAGTGAGTGCCGACGCTGATGAATATGCCTTATGGGAGAGAGGCCCGCCTTTCTCTCTGTGGATAGTTGCCAACCTATAGGCCCGTGGTGGTGAACCTTTGGCACTCCAGATGTTATGGACTACAACAAACCCATCAGTAGTAACAATGATGACCATGAAGATCAATGCACTCCCAATTTGAATTGTAGGTGTCAAACATGCTGATGGAATACCCCTGTAACTCAATCACTGCATCTGGAATAACCTATCAATATTTATTTATTTATTTATTTATTTATTTATTTATTTATTTATTTATTTATTTATTTATTTATTTATTTAGTTAGTTAGTTAGTTAGTTAGTTAGTTAGTTAGTTAGTTAGTTTATAGACTGCCCTCCCCCTGTAAGAATTCACTGAACACCACTGTCTGTAAATTCTACAGAATCAAAATACCTTTTCTCCCTCCACCCCCACACACACCCCCCCGGCTGCCGCTCCAGAAACACCAGAAAGACAGTCTCTGGCGCACAGGCTTGGGCTCAGTTCAAACATGCCATGGGATACACGTAAAGAATCCAAATCGTTGTTCTATGTAGGGCCCATCACATTTAGCACGAACCCTTCATGTTCAGTTAACTAGTTGCATGTAACATATCAGATAAAGTGCTAATTATGCTTTCAACAATATGCATATACTATCTTTGCAGTTCTTGCACTGTAAGTTGAATTTTATTTTTCCATAAAAATAAATGTTAAAATCTTGCTGTTTGAGGTATTGGTTGAACAAATAGCATACCTAACAATTTGCTTCAGTTTTCAAATTTGCAAAACATGTACAGGTTTTACTTTTTCAGCTGTATTTGCACTTCTATCCTTGGGGAGGAGACAACTTTGAATAGATGGATGGAAGCTCAAAAAGTTCTCTAAACAAGTTGATCTAATAATTCACAGTTTTGATACATACAGTTCTAAGGGGAAATTTATTGAGAAACCATTACCTCATAACAACAAAAGTGACAAACTGGAAGGTTTTGGTATGGTTATGTGGCTTTCATGTAAATGGGCCTAAATAAGATTGTCACACCCAAAACAACCCCGAATATTTCAGATGTAGCTTGTATGAGACTATCTAACCTTTTTGAAAGTGCTTTAGTAAGAATCTCAGATCTTTTAATCTAAAGATAGCTTGAATAAGGGACATGCATGTATTTTTATTTCCGGTTTGACTTACATAGGCAAGTATATTTTCTACCATTCTATCATATTTTCTGATTTCAAGAGTAATTAGATTGTTTTCAAATTAAAATCTTAAAAGATAAGCATGAGTGATCTTGGGCTCAGACACAAGATTTTCAGCTGATGTCTGGCAAATTCCACAGGCAGAAATTGACAGGTTCATAGATAGCCAATTCACCTTTTAAGTTAGTAATTTGTCTGGAACAACAGCCTGGACTAGTCAGGAGACAGCTTCTATTTCTAGCTTTTATTTCTATTTACATTTATTCATAGCTTCAAAGACATGTCATAATAAAACACAGAAATATAAACATCTAATGATTTAAGAGGTGGCCTGGAAAAAAAAAAAAAAAAAAAAAAAAAAAAAAAAAAAAAATCGAAAAATAAAAAAAAAAAAAAAAAAAAAAAAAAAAAGGCTTGGAAAGGAGGTAAGGAGAACAGTATCAAAACAATTTGTAAAAATTCCTGTTGAACACAACCCTAGCCTAAACATTTTCCTCTGAGACCTACCATCTTTGTATTTCACTTTTAAAGCTTCTACTGGCAAGTGACAGTTTAACTCTTAATACCAGTGACGCCAGTGACTTCACAACATAATAGTGTTTATAATTTTAGGATTCTAAACAAATGCTTTGTTGAAGCTGTGGTGAGAACTTGATCATGATGCTCCCAGATGCTACCAATAAGGCTACTCCTCATAAACCTCTCCCACTCTGGACAGAGCCCAACCACTGGTTTACTATGGAGCTGGGTGACTAGAAGTGGGCCAAGAGATGTCCCGAACAGAATGAACCAGTTAAAACTCAGTCTTGACAAAGCAGAGGTGACATCAGTTAGGAAAGTTGAGGCCTTGAAGGAGACTGTGCTTCACACATTCCATGGGATTCAGCTGACCTTGCTGACTCAGGGGTTAAAAACCTAGGGGTTATATTGAACTCAGCATTATTGCTGGGGAAGCAAGTTAATGATGCTACCAAAAAAATTTCTTCCACCTTCATGTAGCTAGAAGAGAGTTCCCTAGCTTAACTCAGCTGATCTGGCCACATGAATGCATGCCATTGTGACCAAGAGACTAATCTACTGCAATGTAGTTTTCGTGCATCAGGTCTTGAAATCAACTTGAAAAAGAAATGATATTATGCTTTGCATATTTATTTAAAAACATTTATGCTACCTTTTCCCCCAAATAGTAAGGAAACAAATATAAAAACATTAAAACAGTATTTAAGGTTCTAGACTGAACTAATATATAAAATAATTTGATAAAACATTCACACACAACACTAAAACCAAGGAGGAGAGCAAATAACAGATTGGGGGGTATGCCAAATGAAACAAAGTCTTCACCCATTAGAAAAAGACACCCATAGAGGGAAATAGATCACTCTCTCTGGCCAAAATTTGTTTTCAATTTAATCAACTGCAGATTAAAAATTAGGTAAATTATATTTTTGGAGTGTATATGTGTGAGTTTTTTTGCAGTCATTTCTAAAAATTCACATGGATTTTAAGTTAGTATACAAGAAGATAACTTAAGGTGCCCAGCATATCAGAATTATTTCTAGCTTTGCAAGTCTTGTTGAGTAAAAGATATGAATAAATGGAGTAAACCTAAATCTTATAAAAGCACAAAGCTTGTTCAGTGCACAACTATAAAATAAAAGAAAGCTGTTCCCAGACTGTGAATATTTAACAACATACTCTTACCTCTGCGATCACGAGCTGCTAAATTATGACCTCTTTTTAATGTAATGTCCAACTGGTACATTCCGGGATCAGTCAAGGATAATTCTGCATTAGTAATTCCAATTGAGCTGACTTTCTGAAAGCATAAAAGAAAATACAAAGAAAGCATACATAAACAACTCTCAGTTTTTTAATGGTAACTTTTTAAAATCACCAAATGTTTCATCTTGCAAAGTAAACGCTCAAATAATATTTTCTTGTAACAATGCAATCAAATCTTCCCAACCTGAAAATCGCAGCAACAACCTTTCCATTCTACTAGTACTGAAAAAGTGTTAAAACAAACACATCCTGCTGGTTAAGGTTTTAGAACGTAACAGCCAAGATTGACTTGCCTCACTTTTCAACTCTATGATCCAATTAATGTTAATTTCAACAAGTTTGTATTTACAACAATGCCTGAATTTATATTTTTTCATCTTTAACCCAGGGGCCCCAACCTGGTACCTACCAAGTTTTTAAGACTGTGGGTGGGGCCAGGTAGGGCTTTTGCCCAGTGAAGGTTTTGAATGGCTATGCAGATTTTTTTTTAATGTCAGCAGCTGCCACCACAATACAAGCATCTTCACTGCATGACTGAAGTAAGCTGCAGAAGCCATTTGTGGCAAAGAGCCAAATGGTGGCATGATGTTCCACAGCCAGCCAGCAGCAACGGAACTGCAGGAGCAGATGAGCTCTGTAGGATCAGACCCAGGGCCAGAACTGGAAACCAGCACAGAGGCTGTGGGATCAGAACCTGAGCAACAGCGTGGGACTAGTTCAGAAGCTGCAGGGAGCCTGACTTGCTCTTCTGTCGCATCCCCTAAACCACGTGAGAGGTACAGGAAAAGACTTGCATAGCTACCTGCAGGTCTGAGGCAGACTGCTCACTTTGCAGTCCTGCATTGCTCCAGCCTCAACAGCAAAGAGGAGCATTGGCAGGAGCAGGGCTAACATGATGGCCAGGAGCTTGCCATCTCCAGTTGTTGGGGCAGGTCCTTTTAAAAGAGTCTGGGAACCAATGGAAGCAATGAGTCTGCTTGCTGTTGCCCCAAACCATGTGCGTTATGTGCAGTATCTCCTTCATGCTGACCTTGGCCTAGACCAGGGGTAGGGAACATTCTCATCGGCCTAGTTCTCACCAGTATGTTCAGAACTACAATTCCCATCAGCCGCTGACAGAGGCTGATGGGAATTGTAGTTCCTGAACATCTGGAGAGCCGCAGGTTCCCTACCCCTGGCCTAGACTCCTGAATTTATATCAGAGGTGTAGCTGGGCCATACTGCGCCTGGTGCACACTCTGTGTTTCCTACCCCCCACCCCCTTACCTTAGTTCAGCCTGAAAGTACAAGCTAGAAAAAGCAGCCACCTGTTCACTCTGGAGGGCTGAAAAATGGCCACAATCTGGGTGCAAACCCACACTCTCCTAGGAGATCTCTTTTCCCTTTCCAACTTGGTCTCTAGAGGTTCATTTAAAAGTCTGCAGTTCCCTACAACCTGCTCATTTATATGACACAGCAGAATTTACTAACAGCTTGAATGAAGATTTCTGTCAAACTTTGATGACAATTGGCATCAAGACCCCAAATTACATTTTGCTTAATTTGTGCCAAAACTGGATATTAATGGTGCTCAACCATGATAATGTGTGGCCAAAGTCATACAAGTCCAAATGTCCATCTGAAGCACAGAATGGAAAGAGTAGTATGTCAATCAATCAATAGTAAGTCAACATATTTGAATACATAATCCATACTTAACATTAGAGTTTCATCCATGTATCCACATTCCAATGTCAGTGCATATTATTCAGTGAGAGCACAATTTTGAAAATAACACAAAACTGAAAATACCATATTAAAATGTATTCACAGTTATAATCCATCCTATCCCAGGGGCACAAAATGGAATACAGTAGTTTTCCAGAATACAATATTTCTGTTCCAAATGGGTTAATAATCTAGACAATTTATCTAAATCAGGGGTAGGGAACCTGCGGCTCTCCAGATGTTCAGGAACTACAATTCCCATCAGCCTCTGTCAGCATGGCCAATTGGCCATGCTGGTAGGGGATGATGGGAATTGTAGTTCCTGAACATCTGGAGAGCCGCAGGTTCCCTACCCCTGATCTAAATGATTAAGCAAAGTGATTTGGGGCAAGTATAAAAACATTTCCTATTAAAATTGTGTCATACACAATTCCCTTTGGTAGAGATCATCCACCTTTGTATTTTCTCTCTCCTGTTTCTCCAACTCAATGCCAAACACAAAATCAGGATGAATAATTTAAAAAACCTGCAACTCAAGGGTAATCATATTGTTGTTGTGGTCCATAACTGGCTGATGTTGAAAAAACCACATGTGCTATCTGTTGATTACCATGCCTGGCAACTATTCACAACAGGATATTATGAGTTATTGACACATGATCTGAACAGAAACCTGTTTCTGCTGTTCAATTTGTTTCCCATCCTGTCTCTTTTTTTCTCTTCCTTGAGAGAATAATGGAAATACTATGATATATCTAAACTTACACTCGTATCAAACTAAATCAGGAGCTTCAATAAGATCCAGAGAATAAAGTCGCTTCAAGCCAGATTCCATCAGTGGAATGAGATTGTTCCAAACACAAGAGTAAATTAAAGTTGTGGTTGGTTTCCCAGATGGTATCACAACTACTGCATCCATTTTACTAACACCATTTTATACAGGGTGCATTGAATTTAGAAAACTTATTCATGAGAACGGTATGGATTTTGTTACTAGTTTTTTACTCCTGCCATCTTAAATTAAGTGTGGGACAACAGCAGCAATACACTTTTCCAATATCATTAAGCAGCCTGTTTAAAATTCCAAGGTGTATGAGGCTAAATTCATGCAGTTGTCATCTTATAAATCATTTTGAGGTAGGTTAGGCTGAATTCATGTGGATTAGCCCAAGGTGACCCAACAGACTTCCCATGCAGTGGTAATTTGAACCTACCCATGTTTAAACAAAAGGAAGATGACCCTGAATGTAAGACAATACTCTTAAAATGCTACACACACACACACACACACACACACACACACACACACACACACACACACACACACACACACACACACACACACACACACACACACACACACACACTAGCGCTGGACATAATGAACTTGTATGTTCATGTAAGACACACACCCTTGTCTGGATGGCATATCTGGGGAAAAACTAGTCTTTCATTTGAGTGAATACTGTAGGTGTCCCAGATCCAAGTCTGATACTCTAATCACTACACCACACTGACACTTTAACATTAAACCTTGATCACTGGGCAAGTCTCCGATAGCACACAGCCTGAGAAGTCATGATTGTGGTATCTCAAAAGCCTATCTTCTAACACAGGGCTTTTCTGGGATAACAACCCACAGATAAGACATCTCCTAATGTGTTCTGCTCTTTTAAGTTGTGCTGGACCACAAGACACTATCTAGTTTAAAATCTTAAAATGTGACCATCTTATGTTGGGAGACTGACTTGGGTTGAAAAAATGTAATCTTCCCCAAAAAGGAGAGCCCAAATTAGCAAGATATACATGCAACACAGAATTGGAAATTCTACTCCTGTACCAATCTTTACTAAACCTTCTAGAGGCTAATCAGTATTGTATTTTGAAACTAGCAGCCAATGAGCTCCAACCTAGTGAAGTTCAGCCACAAAAGCAGTTTAAGCTTTATCAATAGCTATCAAACATCAGAGAACTCATAAGCAGCTGAAATCATTTCATCTTTGCAAGAAAATTTGAAATGCTTATTCCCTGTAATCAAAATTCAGCATTAACAAACTAATTTAGTTAGGTTCTTGGTAAGAGGCGCACACATTTCACTTCAAAGGATCTCAGAATTAGGATTTTCTGTAGTTGCTTCTAGCTTTTTAATTAACTTATACCATTCTTACTACTCACACTTTACAGTAGGAAAATTCTTACAACTGGTATAATTTATTTTAAATAAGAGTAAACAAGAAGTTTGTTAGAAAGGTGGTACTGTATGAAGTAGCTGGACAGTTAATAATATTTAATTTTCAGCTTGAGGAACAAGCACCAACATTATACCCCATTCTTTAAAAATAATCAAATTGTGAACGGTTGACCACTTCAGAAGACCTTTAAAGAGAATTGCCTCCCCTCCAGCACATAGGTCATTTAAGTAGATCTCACCATAATCTTCAATAGAGGCACATACTTCTAAGTGCACTGACTTCAAGGCAGTGACATAGGTATAGATTTTTATGGTGTGGGTCCGTGGGTGGGGCCATGCCCCCATCCACTCCTGGGGGCATGGCCAAACATCCCCAAGCCTCACCCCTGGCCTCAGTGCTTATAAAAGCAGCTCTCCGAGGCCAGGAATGGCAGACTCCCCTGCCCCACTCTCCCCCACTGGCTGGGCTCCCAGCCAGCAGCCAGCAGTCCCTTCTGCCCTCCCCTCTGGGCAGAGACGTAGCTAGGGAAAATGGAGCCTGGTGCATAATCTGAGTTTTGTGCCCCTCCCCATGGGCAGCCGCTGTGATACTGGAATCCACCCCCAAACAGCATCACTTTCAATGGTGTTTAAACTAGGGAGCCCAGATTCTCCTTTTAAAGCCACCTTAAAGGGAGATCTGGGGTCCCCAGTTAAAACAACATTGAAAGTGATGCTGTTTGGGGGTGGATTATCCCCCACGCTGAAACAGCATCACTTTCAATGTTTAAACTGGGGACCTCAGATTCTCCCTTTAAATCCATGCCGAAGGGAGTGGATTTAAAAGGAGAATCTGGGGAAATTTGGAGGGTGCCTGCTGTCAGGGGTGCAATTGTTAAGCTAGCAGCACCAAACTTTCAGTGTATCTTTAGGAGATTCTCCTGGTGATGCCACCCAAGCTTGGTGAAGTTTGGTTTAGGGGGTCCAAAGTTATGGACCCTCAAAGGTGTAGCCCCCACGTAGGAGGTTAAGAGATTGTGTATCTAATCTGGAGGAACCAGGTTTGATTCCCAGCTCTGCCACCTGAGCTGTGGAGGCTTATCTGGGGAATTCAGATTAGCCTGTACACTCCCACACACGCTAGCTTGGTGACCTTGGGCTAGTCATAGCTTCTCTGAGCTCTCTCAGCCCCACCCACCTCACAGGGTGTTTGTTGTGAGGGGGGAAGGGCAAGGAGATTGTAAGCCCCTTTGAGTCTCCTGCCGGAGAGAAAGGGGGGATATAAATCCAAACTACTACTACTACTACTCTTATTAGCTGCCATTGGAAACAATGGGGGATGGTGGCACCCCCCTTTGGGAGTCCATAACTTTGGACCCCCTGAATCAAACCTCATCCAACCTGGGTGGTATCATCAGGAGAGTCTCCCAAAAAAATCCCTCAAATTTTGGTGCTGCTAGCCTAAACACTGCACCCTCTGCTGCCCAAAAACTGAACACACACTTTAAAAATACAAAAAAACCACAAACGGGGGGCCGAGTTTCAGACATGTAATGGGGGGTTTAAACCCGGGAGCCCCACCCTTACCTATGTCTTTCCTTCAAGGTATTTAAAATGTTATGCATAAATTAATCACACACACACAATGTTTATGTAGTGAAAACAGCAACTAAGCATAATTAAACCCAAGTAAGTTTTCTACCCAATAACTTGAGAAAAAAGACTCAAAGACTCCATTAAGCATATCTTATACTTCCGCTAATCAAGATCGATTTCTTGTTAAAGAACTCTTATATAACAGTGACCAAGAATTTAATTATCATTAAAACAAAGAGACAACATTCTTTAAGCATTTTACATTTTGTTACAAAAATTGAAGCTTATCGGCAGAGATTCAAAACTTATATTAGAATCTCATGCTTTTCCTCAGTGCTGTTCATTAATCTACAAATCATTATTCTAACCAGAGAGAACAAAATGCTTTAATTGGCAAGTGTTCAGAACTGTAGCACTCACAGTTTTCTAGAAATGACATATCATCTTACTAGTGTGAGATCTAATATTAAAACTTTTCCAATGCTATGGGATGCATGAACTCTTAAAAAGACGAAGCGTGTATCCCCTCTAAACTTCCTACTAGTCCTTTCCTTCATGTTCTTAGGAAAAGAGCTGGATTCCAGTAAGACTAAAATAAATTATAGAAGCAGAAGTTTTGCTACACAAAGATTCTGTTAAACTGGCATTTTATTATAAAAAAAATCCAGCTGCTCTGTAATCTTAACAAGATGATTTGCAGCAGAGTTGTAGGAGCATATTTATTTTAATATTACTAGTAGTGTTTGAGCACTGAGAGACTTACTATATGCATCAAGCATATCTAACAGGAATTCACATATTTAGATACTTCATTCATTTTAAATATATGGCAAGTATTTAACAAGTTTCTCAACATGGACAGTTGACAACAATCTGGTATTTTACTACATCATCAGAACTCTATCTTCATTATGTTTAATCAATATATTTTATCTATACACAGCAAAGAAAAAACTCTATGGCTATTATTGTAAGTTTCAATAAGTTATAAGAGGCTAGGGAGAACAAGAGCTCCTCATGTTCTGACAAGTCTAATTGGATTACTAGGAAAGTGTTAGTTTTTTAAAATCACAGAATTATCACTTTGAAGATAATTGTTTCTTTTGCTCTTCTGAAATAGCCAAGTCCAGAGGCACTGTACCTCTGTCCTTCAATTCACTAGAGGACGTTGAAACACACCAGAAAAAAAATGCATGCTTACCTTATCTTCCTCAAATGGGAACATTTTTCTTGTTTTCAGATACAATTGTTGGTTCCCCATGTATCCATTCAGCCTCAAAATTAGTCCAATCAGTAGACTATCAGTTAAAAATACTGCTTGCTTCCAGCTTGCAGCAAGGGCTTCTTTGCACATTACTTGCTGCTCTGAACAGCAGTCACTAGGAGAGTGACTATAAGAGGAAATCGTGAAGTGAGAATACAGTTGCTTCACAGCTCAAAAAGGATATGACTCAACTGATCTCCTATCTCACAATATTACATCTTTGGCCTCCCCAAACACTAAGTGTGAAATACTGAAGAGCTCTTGAGGAGCTTTACAAGTGCATGCCATTGTTAAAAAAACTGCTTTCATACAAGCATATATCCCACCGAAAATCAAACAGCCTGTTAAAGTTGCTAATAAAGAACATTCATAAAAGTATGATTTCACCTTTAATTTATGGCTTGAGATTCTTAAAATTACATGAATAGGAACCAGAATGGTGCAACAGTATCAGATTAAGATACAGGAAACCCGGATTCAAATCCCCACTCTTCTATGGAATTTCACTGGGTGACCTTTGACAGTCACACACAATCAGCCTTACCTACCGCACAGGATTGTTTTTAGGAAAACTTTGTAAGCCTCTTGGTTTTCACCTAGTGGAATATAAATAAAAAGATTCTCCAAATAACAGATCCAAGAAACAAAGTATTCAAAGATGACAGTTTCAGGAGGTTAGTTGTGTTAGTCTATAGTAGTGGGGGGGAAACTGAGGCCAGTAGCACAGAGGTGGGATATAGCAGGTTCTCACAGGTTCCCGAGAGTAGGTTACTAATTATTTGTGTGTGCTGAGAGGGGGTTACTAATTGGTGATTTTGTCACGTGATTTTTGCCTTAGTAACGCCCCTCCTCTCAGCAGTAGTGTGCAGAACTTGAAGCAATCTAGCAGGAGATGCACCGGTGTGCGTGGCAGCCTGCGCCTGCGTGCATTCATTTCCTGCCCAAGGACTGGCATAGCGGCTGCGTCCTTGCCACAGCCCCCCCCCCCAGGAATGCCCCACCCCCGGAATGCCCGACCATGCCCCTGTCGTGCCCCGCCCAGCCCCATTGGCGCTACGCCACAGTTTGAATCCCACCACCACGGGAACCTGTTACTAAAATTTTTGGATCTCACCACTGCAGTAGCACCTTGCAATCCAACAACATATTCCATGGTATAAGCTTTTATGCATCAAAAATATCTAACAGTAGCATTGATTCAAAAACCCTGGAAAACACTGTTCGTCTCTCAGGTACTACTGGACTCAAAAATATGCAACAATATTTAAAAATCAATGATATTAATGTTACAATGGTGCGCGTTTACTATGGAAATTGTGAACTTGACTTCAACAGAAAACAATGACAATTACTCATACCCCAGATTTTCTCTGTCAGATAAAAAAACTTGGCATTAATGCATGCTGGAAGAGGAATGTATCCTACATTTGTTCATTAAGACTCTCTCTCTCTCTCTCTCTCTCTCTCTCTCTCTTTTCCTTGACGACTTAATGTTGCCACAGTCTGCAGCCTATATACCCCCCACTCCCAATTAGAATCCTCCGTTCTTTCTCTTCTGAACACAATATAACATTACATCTGTATTTACATAACCATGGTAAATCTGAATTAGCTTTCCTCAGTATTATAAACTGTAAATTCTTCAGTATTATAAATTCTAAGTTGCATAAAAGCTAGCACCAGCTAATGTTCACAGCTGGAATCCTACAAACACACCACTATACTACAGCTAATGCTAGCAAGGGAAAGAGCGTAGAACTTCACACAGAAAGAAGTCGGCAGCTGTACTGTGACTTCAGCAGGCTCCACTGTAATACAAGAGATAGCAAACACCTATCAAGAATAGAATAGGCAAATGGGGGAACCTAGGACTCCGTTTAGTTCCTAGTTTCATGGGAAAGGGGAGCATGGGCATTACCTGTACACAGGCTGTTAGTAGATAAGGTAGTAGAAGGGAAGCTTCACCTCAAAGATCTTGGAAGCTCTGCCTGCATCCTCCAACGAGGCAAGATGAAGTACTTCTCTTTCCCACCAACACCATCTTCTCTGCTTGTCTTTGTGGGTTTACTATTCATGCTAAATGGACTTGGAACTGCATGTAAAAGCGAAATTTCATTTTGCACTTCTTTTTGTGCAAGGGATTTATAGGGTGCAGGAGGGAAAATTCTACCACTCCCACTGAATCTCACTTCCTCAGCCTCATCCTCCCTTTGCCACTCTTCTCCAATTCAACCCTTTCTCCTACCCTCCCAATATCTCTGCCTTTCTTAATCTCCCCTCCCCTCCCCCCTCCACAACTACTGCTATCACCTTTTGTAAACACTTACTAGGACCATCTGCACAGGGAAGTGGGAAGTATCTCACATCAACATATGACAGTTAAAACTCAACTGCTTTTCCATTAGGTCCCCTTCAGCTTTTCCCAAAAATCAATGAGAACTGTACAATCTGCTGAATGGGGTTGTGATGGTGGTTAAATCTGACTAGAGAGCAGACAATTGTTTAGGTCAGACTGTGGCATGCCCAGGGGTAACAGAAGGGTCTATCAGTGACACTGTAACACAGATGGTGGTCAAATGAATGCCAGTGGCTAAGTGGGCGTAGGGCCCACGGGGACATGTGAAGTCCAGATGGCACTCATTCAGTCATGTGGGGGGGAGGCGGAAAATTGCCCCCACAACCCCCTCCTTCCCCCTGGGACCAGGTTAAGGACATAAGAACATAAGAACATAAGAACAAGCCAGCTGGATCAGACCAAAGTCCATCTAGTCCAGCTCTCTGCTACTCGCAGTGGCCCACCAGGTGCCTTGGGGAGCTCACATGTAGGATGTGAACGCAATGGCCTTCTGCGGCTGTTACTCCCGATCACCTGGTCTGTTAAGGCATTTGCAATCTCAGATCAAAGAGGATCAAGGTTGGTAGCCATAAATCGACTTCTCCTCCATAAATCTGTCCAAGCCCCTTTTAAAGCTATCCAGGTTAGTGGCCATCACCACCTCCTGTGGCAGCATATTCCAAACACCAATCACACGTTGCGTGAAGAAGTGTTTCCTTTTATTAGTCCTAATTCTTCCCCCCAGCATTTTCAATGAATGCCCCCTGGTTCTAGTATTGTGAGAAAGAGAGAAAAATTTCTCTCTGTCAACATTTTCTACCCCATGCATAATTTTATAGACTTCAATCATATCCCCCCTCAGCCTCCTCCTCTCCAAACTAAAGAGTCCCAAATGCTGCAGCCTCTCCTCATAGGGAAGGTGCTCCAGTCCCTCAATCATCCTTGTTGCCCTTCTCTGCACTTTTTCTATCTCCTCAATATCCTTTTTAAGATCCGGTGACCAGAACTGGACACAGTACTCCAAGTGCGGTCGCACCACTGCTTTATATAAGGGCATGACAATCTTTGCAGTTTTATTATCAATTCCTTTCCTAATGATCCCCAGCATAGAGTTTGCCTTTTTCACAGCTGCCATGCATTGAGTTGACATTCCCATGGAACTATCAACTAAGGACGCCTAAATCCCTTTCCTGGTCTGTGACTGATAGCACTGACCCCTGTAGCGTGTATGTGAAGTTTGGATTTTTTGCCCCTGTGTGCATCACTTTACATTTTGCTACATTGAACTGCATTTGCCATTTGTGAGCCCACTCACCTAATTTATCAAGGTCCGCTTGGAGCTCTTCGCAATCCTTTGTGGTTCTCACCACTCTACATAATTTGGTATCATCTGCAAACTTGGCCACCACGCTACCCACCCCTACTTCCAGGTCATTTGTGAATAGGTTAAAGAGCACTGGTCCCAAAACGGATCCTTGGGGGACACCACTCCCTACATCTCTCCATTGTGAGAACTTCCCATTTACACCCACTCTTTGTTTCCTGTTTCTCAACCAGTTTTTAATCCACAGGAGGACTTCCCCTCTTATTCCTTCATTGCTGAGTTTTCTCAACAGTCTCTGGTGAGGAACTTTGTCAAAAGCCTTTTGGAAATCCAAGTAGACAATGTCCACGGGTTCACCACTGTCCACCTACCTGATTACACCATCAAAGAACTCTAGTAAGTTTGTAAGACAGGATTTGCCTCTGCAAAAGCCATGCTGACTCTTTCTCAGCAGGTCTTGCTTTTCTACATGTTTTATAATTTTATCTTTAATGATAGATTCTACTAATTTACCAGGAACAGATGTCAAACTGACTGGCCTGTAATTTCGAGGTCCCCCTAGATCCTTTCTTAAAGATTGGTGTGACATTGGCCATCTTCCAGTCTTCAGGGATGGAGCCTGATTCCAGGGATAAGTTGCATATTAAAGTGAGAAGATCAGCAATTTCATGCTTGAGCTCTTTAAGAACTCTTGGGTGAATGCAATCTGGGCCAGGGGATTTGGTAACATTTAGTTTATCAATGGCTGCCAGAACTTCTTCCTTGTCTACCACTATCTTCGCTAGTTCCTCGGATTCGCCTCCTAAGAAGCTTGGTTCAGGTGCAGGAATGTTCCTCACCTCCTCTTGGGTGAAGACAGATGCAAAGAATTCATTCAGCTTCTCTGCAATCTCCCTGCCATCTTTTAGCACACCCTTTGTTCCTTCATTATCTAACGGGCCTACCGCTTCCCTTGCTGGCTTCCTGCTTTTGATGTACTTGAAGAACTGTTTGTTGCTGGTCTTGATGTTCGCAGCCATGCGTTCCTCATAATCCTTTTTTGCCTCCCTTACAGCTAATTTGCTTCTCTTTTGCCACCATTTGTGTTCCCTCTCATATTCTTCATCAGCCAAATGATGATGTTCCCTCAGTTCCCTCTCATATTCTTCATCATGCCAGGTTCCTGCTTGGGTGGCTGCAGCTCTTTCGCTGCTGTCACATCCTCCCCCATACATGTGCAACTGAGCTCTGCCCCGTCTCCACTCTTCACTTCACCCACCCCGCCCTGTCTTTCACACCCTCTTTTTATCCCCCAGCCTAGCCTTCGCCCTTCCCTCCCTCAAGACTCGGGTTCTTCCTGGCCTGCCGGGCTCTGGATGCTTTTTGGCCCCGACATCTGTTTGCCGGCTCTCAGGGCCCTTCCGGCTGCAGCCGGGCCCCATTCCCAACCCCTGCCTGCCTCCTGGGGACCTGAGGGGCCATGCACTGCTGCAGCATTGGCTTCCAAAGCCTGGTTGCCCTTGCCCCACCCAGGAAAGCAGCCAGCTGCTCATAGGCCACCAACACCCAACTGGGCTGCAGCCCTGCCCCCAATAGCTCCCTGGCTGGTCCCTGGGTTGCAGAGGGATGCGGCAAGGGGCATTCCCCTAGTCCAGGGGTCCAGCTGGGCCATGGCCCTGCCCCCAACAGCTCCCCGCTGCCCTATCCCCATAGCACTCCAACCTGTCCCCAGGCCTTGGAGGGCCACCTCCTTGTCCTGCTGGCCTCGCACCTCACCTTCGTCGCTCAAGTTTTCCTCAGGTAAGAGATGAGAAAAGGTAGGTTGTCACTGCCTGTCTCTACTTAGCAACCTTTGATTTCCTTGGTGGTTTCCCATTCAAGAACTAGCCAGGGATGATTTTACTTAGCTTCAGAGAATTGACAAGATTAGGCTCACCTGGCCCTTGTTTACCAGAGGAAAAGGTGGTTGTGGCAGCAAAATGACACTTTATTGTAAGACAAGGTCTGTTGCAAAACTGAATGCATTTATTTAAATGAACAATGAACCTACTATCAGCCAGCACATGCTTTCACATATGAATTCATTTTGTATCACGTTCTATCTATAAGGATGGTAAAATATCAGTTTCTTGTTTGGGTAGCAAATCACTTTTTATTTGTATAATGACTATGAAAACCAAAAAATTTGGAAACTATATTTCAGTGTGCTCTCTCTCTACTGCGGTCAAGTCACAGCTGACTTATGGTGACCCTGTAGGGTTTTCAAGGTAAGAGACATTCAGAGGTGGTTTGCCATTGCTTTCCTCTGTGTCATCACCCTGGCATCCAGCTACTAGTCAGGGCTAAGCAGATATTAGTCAGGGCTAGTATAGCATGGACCATTGCTGTGTTCAGATTTGTGAGTTGGAGAATGTTCTATAATGTGATAGTGACTTTGAGATGACCTGGTGCAAAAAATTGTTGTTTGGTCATGGTGAGAGAGGGCAGCTGTCTATATGGTGGCGGGGGGCCCCCCTCAAATTTTGCCCTGGGCTCTATTTTTCCTAGCTACGCTTCTGCTGGCTGGCCACCAATTAGAAAGATAATACTGAACACATGAGGCATCTAAAACACCAACACTGTCTGATGATTAACAGAAAATATATCATGTTGCTCACTGTACACAATGACTGAGTACTACATCTAAAGCTTTATATGATAGAGAGATGGGACTAAGACTTCATGAGATATCACGAGTGAAAATCAGAATATGTGCACAGAAAAACTAGGCCAGTTAGAATGAACTTAAATTTAATCCAACCTCATGTCTGTTGATTGAACAGCCCCCATAAACTTTCTCCCAAAACAGAAAGTGGAGAACACATATAAAATCCTTCCTTCCTTGCCATACTGGAACCTTCTGCATGCAAACCACTATGCCACTGCTACTCTCTGAAGCAAGCACACTGAAGCATTTTTTTAAAAAAATAAACATCAAATAAAGATGATGATAAAGGGCTTTTTTCTTTGCTACCAGGAAACAAACAGCCCGGTCTTGTTAGAGGATAAAATCAGAAAAGAGGGAGGGGAGGCAGAACTGAAAAAGGCTTTTTGTTATGCTCCAAAGGAAAGACTTGAAAGTTTTGGTGAGAACTTGCTGTACCGTAAACCCACAGGAGGAAGCCCACAAATGTAGCACTGCAGATCATTTTGCGGCTGAAAGGCAAGAGCTTCAGTTTGAGTTAAGCATAAAAACTTATTCTCAGGGTTCAAACTGGATAATTCTACAATATCATGCTTTATATAGTTTATAATTGATTTTTATCAATCTAACCTTTGCTGACAAATTGCTCTGCAATTGAAGCTGTGAAAGAGTAGGGGTTCACAGTCAATCTTATTGAGAAGGATCCATTGAATACTTACTGTGAAGGGTCTTTCTACTGTAGGTAAGGGGGACATCTCAGATGGGTGTCTTCTCCACCAATAGCAAGGAGGCAGGAAGTCGTCATTAATCTTTTGCCGTGTCACTTCCCGTTTGTAGGTCCAAGGTCAACTTTCTTCAGTATCCCTATGGCCAAGCAGTCTTAAACACAAGTATTCAACAGTGCACGGCTCAAACTTTAACTAATACATAAACAACTGAGGCTCAGAGGAATACCAAGAGTATTCAAACTCTATGTGTGTAACTATATACAAGGCATCGGGGAATCTTGGACCAGGCGGGGTCGAGATGTCCCCCTTACCTACAGTAGAAAGACCCTTCACAGTAAGTATTCAATGGATCCTTCTACTGTAGGTGGGGGACATCTCAGATGGGACCTCCCCAAGCAGTGTCCCCCAAGTAGGGAGGGGTCCACTATTCCCCAATGATATGCTCCAGCACCCGGCGGCCAAAGGCCGTCTCGGCCGATGCTATGGAGTCCATCTTGTAATGTCTGACGAATGAGGAAATTGAAGCCCAAGTGGCTGCCTTGCAGATTTGTTCTACTGAGGCCCTGTTGCGTAGTGCAGCGTTGGTTGCCGCGCTGCGAATCGAGTGCGTGGTAATGCCTGGTGGTATTGGCAGGGCCGCAGCCTTGTACGCTTCGATTATTGTAGCCTTCAACGTAGTGCTTATGGCTGCGGTTGACATAGACGCCCCCAAGTTAGGGGGGTTAATGTTTATGAACAGGCTCTCGGTTTTGCGGACGTGTTCTGTTCTGATAATGAATGCTTTTAGGGCCCTGCGAACGTCTAGTGTGTGCCAAGCCTTCTCTTTGGGGTGAGACAGGTTGGGCATAAAGTTCGGGACCACGATCTCCTGTTGTAGGTGGAATTTTGAGCATACTTTAGGGATGAACGTTGGATCCATCCGGAGGACCACTCTGTCCTTGTAGAAGGAGCATAGGTTTGCGTTAGTGGATAATGCCCGAAGTTCCGAGACTCTGCGTGCAGACATGATTGCGAGTAGGAATAGGGTCTTCATTCTTACCCAACGTAGAGGGATAGTTTGAATGGGTTCAAACGGATGTTTTGTTAGCGCTGTCAAGACAGCATGCAGACGCCAAGACGGAAATCTATGTAGGGTTGGTGGTTGGGACAGCTTAACTCCCCTCAGGAAGTTTGCCACATCCGGGTGGCCCGCTATGGTTGTGCCGTCTAATGATTGGCATACTGTAGATAAGGCCGATATTTGTCTTTTGAGCGTAGAGCATCGGAGTCCCTTGTCAAAACCCTGTTGGAGGAATTCTAAGATGTTTCCTATGGATGGGTTTTCTGGGTCAAGGTTTCGTCCCTGGCACCATTTGACAAATGTCCTCCGTGAGGCATTATATATATTGACCGTCGATCGCTTTCTTGCCGCCAATATAGTGTTAGTGACTTTAGTCGAGTAGCCCCGCAGTCTCAGTTGTCTCCGCTCACACTCCACGCGGTTAATCTGAGCCAGCCTGGGTTTGGGTGAGCTATAGGTCCTTGGGTTAGAAGGTCCTGGGTAAGTGGCAGCGTTATGGGTTGGCGTGTGGCCATCTCGAGGAGTGTGGAGTACCACGGTCTTCTGGGCCATTTTGGAGCTATGAGAATGACTCGGGCTTTTTCCTTTCGGATTTTTTGCAGCAAGCGCGGTATCATTGGGATTGGAGGAAATGCGTAGAGGATTTGTTGAGGCCAAGGGGCTGTGATGGCATCCACTTGTATCGCCCTCTGATGGTAGTATCTGGACATGAAGTCGGGCAGTTGTTTGTTTTGCACTGTGGCAAACAAGTCTATCTTGGGGTGCCCTAGCTGTTGGCGTAGCCATGTGTTACGTCTTGCCACCATATTGGAGGCCATGGTCCTAGCCACCATAGCGATGGCGTCGAGCGTGGCATCAGCTATAAAAGCGTTGGCAATGAGTACCCTCTCTAGGCCTTCCCTGATGGCGGTATTCTCTGCTGGGATCATGTCTAGGATCCTTTTGGTCCAGGCCATAGAGGCTCTGGCAACTGTGGAGGCGGGTGTGAGTGCCTTAATGGCTGCTGCCAGCCAATCATGAGATCTCCTTAATGCCGCCTCCGATCTCCTATCGAGGGGGTCCTTGATGTTGCTTTCCCCTTCTTTTGCTACCAGTGCTCCTGAGTGTAAGACAGCCACTGGGGCTTCCACTGAGGGAACCTTTAGCATAGTATGGAACTGCTGTGGTAACAGGTAGACTTTTTTGTATGCTGGAGGGAGCCCCTTCCTGCTGGTGGGGTTGAGCCACTCCCGCTGAATGCGCTTAGCAAAATATTCAGGGACTGGAAAAAACTTTTGTCCTTCTGAGTCTTGTGGAAACCACACCGTGTTTCCTTCGGGGAAGCCCTTAACAGGTTTTGTGGCACTTGAAGCTTTGTCAGGGTTGGGCGGTTCCTCTGCGTCTGCCTGGTCGTGGAGGTCCAAAGCAGAGACTGTTTTGTTGATTAGGAGTTGAATGTCCTCCTGTTTGAAGAACTGTGGGGATTGATCCGTTTTTTCTATGATAGGTTCCTCAGAGTCTGAGAACCTAGCACATTCCTCCTCCCCCTCCCCCTCTAAGTCCTCCTCTTCTTCCTCTTGGAGTGCAAGAGGATCTCTATATTGGGAAACCGCAGACGCCCCGGCAGAGCAAGTTAGGGCTCTGGTAGGTGACGTAGGAGCTTTGGCTGCTGCAGCCCGCTGTTCCCTGGCATCTAGGATTTTTTCGATTTGGGCCGTTAGCATTTGCGCGAACGCGTCAGGGGGAGCCCTTTGCCATAAGGCCAGGTCGTCTGGGGCAGCCTGATTTTGCGCGGGAGCGCCCGGCGGCTCCGTGTCGCTCTCTTCCCCGCTGCTACTCCGGGGCCCCGGTACCTGCATTAACTGTGTCGTCTGGTCCTCGATGCGTTCCGATGAAGGATTTGGCAGGGGGTCGACACAGCACTCCGAATCCCTACTGGGGTGGGAGGAACTGGTCTGGGAGCCGCCAAGCGTGGCCGCGCCCTGGTAAGGCGTCGAGCTCCCCAGCAGCTTTTTCTTGGATTTTTTGGGCGCCGGAGGTCCCTCCGCGCGCCCTGCTGCCTTGCCGGTGGCTTTTGCTGCGGCTGCCAGTCCGCTCTGGGAAGGGTCTGCGGCGTGTTTGCGCCCTCCTTTGGCCGCCCGAGTTCCTTCAGCCGTAGCCTTAGCGAACGCTTCGCGAGGGGGGGTGAATGAGCCCGACGCCATTTTGCGTCTGACGCTCCGACGGAGAAAAGGCGGGAAGCGGTCTCGCCTTCTTCCTCTCTCTCGGCGCTGTTTGTACGAGCCTGAGATCCTAGTAACAGTTATCCAGTCGGGGTCGCCTGGTTCTAAATCTAAGAGTGTGGTGACTAGCCTCTCACAGCACAAACACACACACACCGATTAGCTACCTCGGAGCCTCTCACAAACACAAGCACTCCCTGCTAGGCAGGAAAAAATACTGAAGAAAGTTGACCTCGGACCTACAAACAGGAAGTGACACGGCAAAAGATTAATGACGACTTCCTGCCTCCTTGCTATTGGTGGAGAAGACACCCATCTGAGATGTCCCCCACCTACAGTAGAAGGGCTTCAATACAAATTTTGACATGCTGTACATAATGATATTTCCTCAGGTTTTGCTACTTTCCATCGCTTTCTATGTAATTTTGTTTACTTAAACATTTTCTAAGACTTTCACATGCTTCAGCTTGTGAGACTAATTTTCAATCAGATAAACAACTCCCCAGACCAAAACGTGCTAAGCTATATAGTGAGAGGGGGAGGGGGGGGAGATGTTACCAAATTAGTCTACTCTGTTCCTTTTTAATTTGAGAAATTAGCAGGAACAGACCTTGCAATGCAAAAGGCTGGGCTGGGATCTCTCCATCTATGTTTTACAGAAGTCCTTCCCCTTAGAAATCCACATGAAACCAGAATTTAAGAAGGTTTTACAATTTTATTAAAGAGTCAAAAATAATAAAAATATGCACACAATTTAGTCATTCATTCATACATACATACACACACACACACACACACACACACACACACACACACACACAGAGAGAGAGAGAGAGAGAGTGTTTCAAGGAGCCTAGGATTTACAGAGAAGTGAAAGATAGATGGAATAGAAGAAGGCATTGAAGGAAGGGTGATATTTACCAATCTAGAAGAAGGTCCATGGAAACGAAATCCAGTGTTAGCACTGTTTTCCACGCAAAGGGCGGAACTAGAAGCAAAGGCAGCACAAAATCCAAAGGGCGAGCAGCTCTCATTTGCGAGGTCTAGTTAGCCCTTTGGAAGCAATAACAGGAACTACTTTCCAAAAATAAAGCAGAATTCTGTTCCCAGGCAGGAACGATGCTATGGAAGAAGGGATAAAACCTAGGACTGTCCAACTCTCGAGGAGATCAGGGCTGCACTGATGAAATTAATGCCACAGGCATTCCATGTCAGTGTGAGCCTGGATTGACATAATAGAGGAAATTGGGAAGGTTGGATGGTTCTTTAATAGTCAGACAGGAGGTTTAAGATTAAATCAGTGTTAAAAAGAAAATGGAATCAGATGAGCTGATTGAGTCAGGGTGTGCAGTATTTGCATATCCTTTGTGGGATCGAGGACAGGTGCACCTTTCCAAGGCTGTGCTTTGTCATCCAATTTCAAATGGCTGTACCTTCAGGGAAGACATTGTTCACTGCAATGCATACTTGATTGGGAAGGGGGAAGCATATTCAGGTAGACGGCTTTTAGCATCAAAGTCCAAGAATTAAGATGGCATTCATCTCAGTCTGAATTGTCTATGATACGAAGATATAACTGGTAGGCAGGGCCGGAGTGAGGAGGAACTGCACCCAGGGCATGCATGCACCCTGAGCCGCCGTCCCACCCTGCCCCTGAATGATGCCGCCCTGTCCCAGCTACACCCCTGCCTTAGTGCGCGCCCAGTACATTGCACACCACCACCCTGCCCCCTTGGCACTACACTACTGCTGGTACGGTACTTTAGAAACAGCATCACCACCACCCTATCTTGCTATGGATCTGCATGCTAACAGGGGGAGGGGAAAATACAAGGTTGTGGCATAATAATACAAATGAAGTAAATAAGTCACTTTACCCAGAAGCAGGATACCTCAAGCTAGCCTGAGCTTGTCACATTTCAGAAGCTAAGCAGGGTAGATCCTGGTTAATATTTGGATGAAGGAGACCAGCAAGGAATACCAGAGTTGGTACAAAGAAGCATGTTATGGCAAACAACCTCTTGAATGTTCTTGCCTTGAAACCCCCTCAGTGTTATCATACATCTGCTGGGACTTGATGGGAACAAAAAAGAAAAGTTATTAGTAAATAAAAGAGCAAACCTGATCAGAAGCCTCATTTTGGCAGTTTGCTTTTTCGGGTATCTGAAAGAAAACTAAAGAAAACTAACTTGTTACGAACTAACCTTTTGTGAAGAATGAAGACAGTTCTATTAACATTTTAATGGCCCTGGAATTCTGTATATTTTAAATATAATGGAGAACAAAAGTATTTGACTCATAAAAAAGGGTTTTAAAATTTGCAATACATTCCCAGTATAGCTATCAAGTTTTCATTAATATCTACTATTCAGTTTGTCCCTTTCATTTTTCAATGCAATGTTGCATTTTAATGAAAAAGAAATTATATTCTATAACTTTTTCAGCTTGCAAAAATGTTTCACCCTCTCAGTGATCTTATTGCTTCAGGACTTCTACTGGTAAATTATATTTATGCTTGCACCTCAACTCCAGTTTTTTTTAAAGTAAACCCTTTTCATGGATAATAAAATATTTAAAATTTATTTTTCTTGTAATTTAGATAATGCGGGAAAACTTGATACAACACTAATAATTTCAAAGGGAATTATTAAGCAGTCTTTTGCAACTGAGGAATTCCATATACTCCAACTGTCCTCGTTTATAGGCCCTGATTTTCTGATGCACCTGGTTTTATAAAAAATATTTTCCATGGGGATACTTTTAAAATGTCAGAATGCAGACCTATGTCATGTTTCAACCTTTTGCTCCAGATTAAATGTGCCATGTCACACATTGCAACTGGTGTTTCTCATTTTAAGCAATTACGTTTAATTAACATATTGTATGACAGTTAGTTGACCTAGTGCATATTTCACCACACAGCATACTCAGACACCTTTTGTTTTTAAACCATCAGACACACAATCTACTAGAAAGCATGCAGTTTTTTCAATATCGTAACTATGTTTGGGCAGGTCTACAGAAAATGTGTTACATCAAATGCCTTATTACAGAAGCCCATCCTGATGGGGGCGGGGGGAGGCATAATGTAAGTTCAGCTTTTTGATAGAAAACTAGCCATCTCATAATATCAAAGACTACTTCAGTCAGACTATAACCTTCAACCTCACTTCCAGTCTATCTAGATGAAAGTCAGAACATTGTCATAGCACAGAATAAGATCTAACGATTTAGGAACACAAACTGAAAGCATATAACTATCCCCTAACCTTCCCATTGAAATCAGGTATAAACATTCAATCCAGTTCTTAAACCAACTATGTTACAGTAAAAGTACTGAAGTATAAAAATGTACAATGGAATCCTCCCCTTTTTTGCTTCAAATGCAATCAAATCACAGTCTAGATCAGCACAAAACTACATTTATGGCCTATATCCTGCCCCTTCCCCTGACTTAAGTGCAACTGCTGCTGAACAGCAGTAAAAGCTATACATAATCCAGAGAAGCAACAACCCACAGAATAGTTGCTATTTAAAACATAAGCACCTAAAAGTTATTTATGTGGATGCCAGGCAACTTGAACAGGGATCTTTACTGGGGCACCACTGCAGAAAAGGCCCTATTTTTAGTAACTGTTTAGTACCTACCTGCCTCATTTCTAAAAGACATTCCCTGATATAAATATTAAACTACTTCTTATAAAAACAAATAATCCTTAAGATATCAAAGTCCTAGGTCGATTAAAGATGACATGTTTACTGCATGGTGAGGACAAATGTCCATCACAGCAAGATTTCTTGTATTTCTTCAAGCCCTGCTTTCACTTTTCATTCTCTCCACAGCAAGTGAGTTCACTTCTAGTATGATTTTAATTTGCCAGTAAGCACAGCTTTGCCCTGGACATCTTTCCTCTGCCCATACCCAGCCTTCTCCCTCTCTCCCACTGCCATCAACACCTTCCCACTCACCCTCCTTCCATGTTGCTGGCTCCCTCAAGTGAAAGAAAAGAAGCTGACTCATACGGGCTTAGCCAAAACACACCAACCTCTGCATTTTATTGATATATCAAGGTATCAATAGAGAGTGTTTGGAAATAACAAGCCTCTGTCCTCCAGCAGCAAGAAGGGGTGGGGGATAATATTGGCTATAGCACAATGTCCCCTTCTTTGGCAGCATGTGGTCCAGGGAATTGCTTTGTTCTTTCATTTGCGGGGGATTATTTTTGGAACAGTAATATTGATAAAAGTTCAGTTTAAAGACTAAGCCAGCAATCTTGGCTACCGAGTGTAATGGGATCTATAACTTTAAGAATAAGAATAATTGCCTTTAAGATTTGTGCCTTTAAGAATACGTTGATGAGCAGAGTTAAAAGAACCAGGTTGAGGGTATTCTCTGCAGAAAAACTGCATCCAGGAGGGAGTGCCTCCTCATGTGTAAACAGAGAAAGGTAAGGAGAGCTCACTGCAAGCTCACTTCACAGAGAAGAGTCCCCTAGTAAGCCGTCCAGGCATAATTGCCCAACAGTTTAAGGTCATAAAAGTCCATGCTACCATTTTGAACTGTACTTGTAAACTAATTGGCCAATTTATTGTCGAAGGCTTTCACGGCCGGAATCACTTGGGTGCTGTGTGGTTTCCGGGCTGTATGGCCGTGTTCTAGCAGCATTCTCTCCTGACGTTTCGCCTGCATCTGTGGCTGGAGATGCCAGCCACAGATGCGAGAAAGCGTCAGAGAAACCTGCTAGAACCCATTACAACTTCGAAACCACATCCAGTAACCAATTGACTTCCTTCTACATTAGAAAATATTATACATCCAGTTCCCATTGGGAATCTGGCTTCCAAATGCCAGTCCTAAAGGCAACCCCATGAAAATCCACTAATAACAAGGGCACCACAAGAGTTTCATCACCTAATTTGCCTGAGTGTGTATATGTCATAGCATAAGATACCTCACTTGAGACACTGTAAAACCATGCCTTAATTAAGCTAAAGTTTAGTATGACTGTCTGAATGCAAATCACTCCACTAACTACAGTTAGTTAGGGTCCATCAAACCAGAATCTGAAGTTGGTTTGCTAACCACAATTAATCTTAACTGAATGCGTTATTTGAAAAAACCATCTGAAGTCACAAAGGGAAAAGGAAATGTATTTGTCATGGCAAAACTGCAGCAATGTGATTATGAGATGATCCCAGTTTCAAAAGCTAACCAAAGCATCGTTTTGAATTGTGTCTGAACTGAATCTTAATACAGCAGCAATTCAAAAATGAAGCTTTGCATGAGGTCAAATCAGTTGCTTCTGTAGGCAGAAGGGTACTACTATTGGAGAAAATAAAGCAAATTTCATGCTCAGGATTCTGACTACATACAAAATTACCTCAACAGATAAATAGGGTGCCAGGACCACCCCAATTTTACTGGCAAAAGCCTCAAAAGGTACAATTAAAAGTACTTGAGTTCTGAAGTGCTACCTCTAAGAATGTAAACATTTAGAATTAAAAGCAATTTAACCTTTTAAAATATTTAGAAATAAGCAGCTACTTGTTTAATGTCATATTGAGTGAATTTAAATAACGACTCTTTTCTGGAAACCGCAAGGAAATGCCACAGTGGCTGGATAATGCAACTGACTAAAATCTAGAATTTTATAGTTATTTCAAAAGCACAATAAGCATGGGTAGTATGGGTGCTACTGAAATAAATGACCTGACATTTCTAAATATAGCGGATCTTTCAGAAACCTTTTCTCCCTATTCAGTGGATCACTGACAGTACCAAATTGCAAGTGGGTTCAGGCTCATGTGAACAGATAGAGTTTGCACAAGGAGAAGTTTCCTGATTTTCTATCCCCTCCCCAAAAAGCTGCTGGGCTGGGTGGCTATTTAAAAATAATACATTGTGTGGTATGGGGCCAGGGTGTCCACTGTGAATTTCTGTCTTTAGCATGCCACCAATGACTGCGGGCACTTTGTGGTTATTAAGTATTTCAAGGCTGCAAGGTTATGCACATCTATCCACACATAAGCACCACTGAGCTCACTGATGGTAACTTCTGAGTAACCACGGTTAGGATTTTGTCATAATTCTCCCAATGATTTCCATGGGATAGTTCTGTTTCCCTTTCAAGACAACAGGGATTTTAAAAAGCTTACCTTTGGATGGGTGGTACCTCCTATTATACCCCTATTATATTGTACAGACTATTTGTGTAATCCTGTGCAGATTTTCTCCTTTCTAAACATTTCATTAATTTCAGTGGCCATTAGACTGAAAGTAACAACAGAACTGTATATTATGTTAAAAATAATGATGTTAAAAATGTTTGATTTTTTAAAAAATGTAGAAATGTTTAAGTCCAAAGCTACAATAGATTTGTTAGGCTTTAAAGTGCCAAAGATCTCTCTGGCCTAATTCTCATAAACCTAGATCTGGATTGTACCACTTCCACAGACAGAGAGAGCCAGTGCGGTGTAGTGGTTAGAGAATACAACTAAGATCTTGGAGACCTAAATTCAAACCCCCATTCTGCCATGGAAACTTGCTGGGTGATTTTGGGCCTAAAGTAAATCAGTCAAATTAAACAAATAAACCCTTCGGCATGTTGAAAACTAAATGACTGAGAGAAAAGCTTCAGCTAGACTTTTCCCCAACATGCTAGTTTTTCTCTGTGTGATATACAAAGATCTCTGCACAGATGCTGGCACTGTGTTCTGCCCCTCAAAGGTCAAATAAATCTGGGGAGAGGGACGTGCTGAAAGAGTCTGGGAGAAACGATCTGGAAGCAGCAGCTGTGACAAAATGTGAAACACATAAATATACATTCACATTTTATTACTTGTTCCCTGTAGACCATAATATAATCAGGAACTCTGGATTTGTTTTTCAGAAGCTGTAAAATAGCACTATAAATAAAATTTATCATTGGCTTTGTCCGTTGAATTTCTACTCTCTGCATAACCCCTGAAAACCTATTTAAAGGGGGAAACCTGTGGTATAGTAGTACTTAATGTATCTGACTGGGAAGATCCTGGTTTTCTCTTTAATACAGGCTTAACAGAATCTTATTTACCTTTATGCCATAAAAGCTTTAATAACTTATTTCCATACATAAGCCACAAGGCATTTTTCTTTTTTCTTTTGTGTGTGTTCTAAAGTAATGGCTTTTGGCATGCATCCAAAAATTAAATAATGGAGGGTAATAGGATAGAGCAAGTTAACCAATTTAAATATTTGGGTGTAGTTATCCAAGCCTCAGAGTCAACCTCAGTGCATTCAACTTTTTGGCTCTACAGGCTGAAAGGTCTGTGTACTCCATCTTAAAAGCGTGTTTTGTCTGTGTTTTGTTCCAAGGCAGGTTTTTATGGGCCAGCAGCCTTAAAGTTGTATCAATCTAAAATCTTAGCTTAATTACTTTATGGTATCTATCTAGGGCCCTCTTGCCTTCTGCTTAGCTCCATTAGAAAGGTGCAGTTAGTCTAAATATCTCTGTGCCATCTTACAGGTTCCTTCCTGCGTATCTAATGTCTTAATTTGATTTGAGACAGGTTCCATGCAAATAGAGGCTAGGCTCTTTCATTTATCTGTTTACTAATGACTTATGAGAAAACTGAACCAAAGAGGCCTATTTCAGTTCTTTGCCCAAGAATCCCTTCAGCCTAAGCGGATTCTTGTTGTTAAGAATAACTTAGGGAGAGTGGGTCTCTTGCCTAGTGCTCATCTGGATGAATAGGCTTGGTCAAACTGAGGGTGGGAGATGTAGAGCAACAGTCACCGTGTTTTGTAGGTCTCCTATGAAATCTAGATATATTATGGGACCAGCTCCTTATTTTTCACAGTTTGACTTTACCTAGATGTTCAGCCCTTCCCTCAACTACATTTGAAGATTCCATATTCAGAGGGACTTTGCCCAAGAACAATGGGAGAGCTACAGACAATGGGACACATTTTTAATGTGCTTACTGTATTGGACTGAAGCATAAGATCTCCCCCCACCCCTTGCCCTTTCTTTACAAGCCAAACTTACTGGCTGCTTGAAAGAAGCATGTTTAGAAAAGTTATTATTAGTAAAATCAGTACATTTTGAGGCTAATTTTTACTCCATTAGGATCCTACTACCTCCACTCCACTAATCAGGCCATCATTATTGGTTAAGAGCAGATCTAAAATAGCCATTTCCCTTGTTGCTTCTTCCACCTTCTGGACCATGAAATTGTCTGCAAGGCATGTGAGAAATTGGTTGGACCTGATTGTCATGGAAGAGTTTGACTCCCAACAAATATCAAGATAATTGAAATCTCCATTACTACTACTTCTTTCTTTTCTGAAAGTTTGGTCATCTGTTCCAAGAATGCATCATCCATCTCTTCTTGACCTATTCACTCACTTCTTTCTATAACCTTTGGACTATCATCACTATCACTTGATGAACTCCTGTCTCCTTGAACACCGTCTCCTTCCCCCACATAACTCAGTTTAAAGCCCTTCTGATCAGGTTTGTTAGCCTCCTGGCAAAGATGTTTCTACCTACAGGCTTGAGATGCAACCCATCCCTTTCCAGCAGTCCCTCTTCATGCAACCACAGACCATGGTCCAGGAACCCAAATCATTCCTGATGGCACCACTTGCAAAACCAGTTGTTCACCTCCACTATTCTTCTTTCTCTCCCTGGGCCATGCCCTTCAACTGGGAGTATAAATAAAATGACAACTTGTACACCCAGATCCTTCAGCTTAATGTAAAGTTAACTGAGTTACCTTCTACCCAGCTATGGGGGAATTCCTTATGCCTGAGCACCTTCTGTGTAGTTTTTGCAAATGGACTATGTGTATCTTTCCCATTTAATCAGTAGCTCCATCCTGGCAAAGAACAAATTATGTGGGAGAAACTCATGTGATCAAGCTCTGTCCATATTCACCATTTCAAACTCTGTAGGAGAAGATAATGCCACTGGCAAGGATGCTAAGCCTCCAGGAGGGACCTGGGGATCTCCCTGAATACAGCTCAGACTATAGAGATCCAGTTCCTTTGGAGAAAATGGCTGTTTGGAGGATGGACTCCAAGGCACTGCATCCCACTGAGCTATCTGTCACCCCCATATTCCATCCCCAAACTTCCAGGCATTTCCCAACCTGGAGCTGGAAATCCCATCCCACTGCCTTCCTGCCATTGGCCAGGGGAGGACCAGGCAACCCTAGGTGCCAGTGTGGTGAGTTTCTTAAAAGTGAGATCTTCAACCAGTTCCAATGGGGAGGAAAAATGGGAGGTGTCTAAGAAAAACAGGATGGCCGTCTAAATAACTTTCAACTGAGCTAAGATTGAAAAAGGACATGTACAAGAAATGGAAAAGGGGGGAAATCACCAAAGAGGAATTCTAACAAATAACCAGGATGTGTAGGGAGGAAGTCAGAAAAGCTAAAGCTCACAATGAGCTGAGGCTTGCTAGAAAGGTTAAAAAAAACAAAAAAGGCTTTTCTGGTTATGTCCGTAGAAAAAGGAAGAAAAAAATAGGATAAAATCACTGCATGGAGAAGATGGCAAAATGCTAACAGGGGATGAAGAAAGGGAAGAACTATTCAACACCTTCTTCGCCTCAGTCTTTTCCCAAAAAGGAAACAATGCTCATCCAGGGAAACATGAAACAGAAGATACAGTAGGAGAAATTCAGCACAGAATAAATAAAGAGTCAGTGCAGGAACACCTGGCTACTTTAAACTAATTCAAATCTCCATGCCGTGATGAACTACATTCCAGGGTATTAAACCATGGTGGGATCCAAAAAAATTTAGTAACAGGTTCCCATGGTGGTGGGATTCAAACTGTGGTGTAGTGCCAATGGGGCTGGGCGGGGCACGATGGGGGCATGGCCGGGCATTCTGGGGGTGGGGCATTCCTGGGCGGGGCTGTGGCAACGACACAGCTGCTGCGCCAGTCCTTGGGCGGGAAACGAATGCACCCAGGCGCAGGCTGCCATGCACGCCAGTGCACCTCCTGCTAGACTGCTTCAAGTTCTGCGTGCTACTGCTGAGAGGAGGGGAGTAACTAAGGCAAAAATCACATGGCAAAATCACCAATTAGTAACCCCCTCTTGGCACACACAAATAATTAGTAACCTACTCTTGGGAACCTGTGAGAACCTGCTGGATCCCACCTCTGGTATTAAAAGAACTGGCAGAAGTAATCTCACAACCACTTGCTATAATCTTTGAGAACTCCTGGAGAACAAGAGAAGTCCCAGTGGACTGGAGGAGGGCTAATGTTATCCCCATCTTCAAAAAGGAAAAAAAGGATTAATAATTACTTTCCAGTCATCAATACCAGGGAAGATTCTGGACCAGAATATTAAGCAGACAGTCTGACAACACTTAGAAGTGAATACTGTGATCACAAAAAGTCAGCATGGATTTCTGAAAAACAAGTCATGCCAGACTAATCTAATATCTTTTTTTGATAGAGTGACAAGCTTGGTAGATGAAGGGAATGCTGTGGACATAGCATACCTTGATTTTAGTACAGTTTTTAACAAGGTGCCCCATAATATTCTTTCAAGTAAGCTAGTGAAATGTGGACTAGACAATGCTACTATTAGATGGGTTTCTAATTGGTTGACTGACCAAACTCAAAGGGTGCTCCTCAATGGCTCATCTTCATCCTGTAGACAAGTGACAAATGGGGTGCCACAGGGTTCTGTCCTGGGCCCAGTGCTATTCAATATTTTTATCAATGACTTGGATAATGGAATAATCAAATTTGCAGATGATACCAAAATAGGAGGGGTATCTAATACCCCAGAGCACAGAGTCAGAATTCAAAATGACCTGGACTGATTAGAGAGCTGTGTCAAAACAAAACAAAAAATGAATTCCAACAGAGATAAATGTAAGATACTACACTTGGGTAGAAAGAATGAAATGCACAGATATAGGATGGGTGACAAGAAGGAGGAGGAGGAGGAGGTGGAGTTTGGATTTATATCCCCCTTTCTCTCCTGTAAAGAGTCAAAGTGGTTTACAATATCCTTTCCCTTCCCCCCCAACAACAAACACCCTGTGAGGTGGGTGGGGCTGAGAGAGCTCCAAAAAAACTGTGACTAGCCCAAGGTCACTCAGCTGGCATGTGTTGGAGTGCACAAGCTAATCTGGTTCACCAGAAAAGCCTCCATAGCTCAAGTGGCAGAGCAGGGAATCAAACCCAGTTCTCCAGATTAGAGTGCACCTGCTCTTAACCACTATACCACACTGGTACTATACAGGAGTATAGTGTCTAGATCGAGGGATGTAAATGTACCTCTATTCTGGATTATTAGACCGCACCTGGAATACTGTGTACAGTTCTGGGCACCGCAATTCAAGAAGGATATTGACAAGGTGGAATGTGTTCAGAGGAGTGCAACCAAAATGGTAAAAGATCTGGAATTCATGCCCTATGGCCTATGAGGAGAGACTTAGGGAGCTGGGTATGTTTAGTTTGGTGAAGATAAGGTTAAGAGGTGACATGATAGCCATGTTTAGATATTTTAAGGGATGTCAAGTTGGTGAGGGAGCAAGCTTGTTGTCTGCTGCTTCAGAGACTAGGACCAGGAGTAATTGATTCAAGGTGAAGGAAAAGAGATTCCAACTAAACATCAGGAAAAACTTCCTGACAGTAAGGGCTGCTCGACAGTAAAATGCACTATCTCAGAGTGTGGTGGAGTCTCCTTCTTTGGAGATTTTTAAACAGAGGGTGGATGGCCATCTGTCTGGAGTGTTTCTGCATTGCAGGGGGTTGGACTTGATGGCCCTTGGGGTCTCTTCCAACTCTATGATTCTATGAATCTGTGATTTACATTTTCAGTGAATAAAAATTAGTTTCTATTTTAATTATGTTATATTGTGGAGAAACTGTATGTCATGCTTATTTTTAGTGTTCTTATTTTGGAATATGTTTCAATATTTGACAAAAGGAAAGAAATCATGAATAGCACTACAGTATTTGTGCATAGTCTTTAGTTCAGCTGTCTCAGTATTTCACGGGGAAGAGGGGGATCACCATTATAAAGCAAGATGTTCATATAGACATGCATTTCCTGTTCTGTTCTGTAAACAGCTTCACCTAAAAAAAGACCTATTTTGCTCATTCTTGAAACTGAAAAAGGGCGTCCAGCACTATGTCTTAACCGAGAATAAACATGCTTCTTAACAGGCTCCATGCAGACAGAGGCTAAGATCGTTCATTTATCTGTTTACCAATGACTTACGAGAAAACTGAACCAAAGAGGTCTATTTCAGTTCTTTGCCCAAGAATCCCTTCAACCTAAGTGGATTCTTGTTGTTAGGAATAACTTAGAGAGAGTGGGTCTCTTGCCTAGTGCTTGTTTGGAGCTAGACGAGCAACAGGCTTAATTAAACAGAGGGTGGGGGAGATGTACAGCGACAGTCACTGTGTTTTTTAGACCTCACCTGGAATACTGTGTACAGTTCTGGGCACCGCAATTTCCTATGAAATCTAGATATATTATGGGACTAGTTCCTTATTTTTCACAATTTGAGAAGCAATTTGGGGGTCTGGAGCAGGAAGGAGGTAGTAAGAATTACCCCTACCCTTCCATTGGTGGGAAATTTAGTTTGTACATAGAACTGATGGTTGAAGTTTGGCATAAGAACACACTTCCTAGACTTCCTGGCATCCATGGTAATAGTAGAAAGAATCATCAATCACAGTCAACTTATAGGGATCCCATAAGGTTTTCAAGACAAGACACATTCAGAGGCAGCGTGCCATTGCCTCTGTGTAACAAACCTGGCCTTCCTCGGTAGGTGCCCATGCAAGTACTAACCAGGGGCAACCCTAATTAGCTTCAGAAATCTGACAAGATTTATCCAATTCAGGGAATCTAACATTCACAGCAAAACAAATATTCAAATCTGTTCATCAGCCTGTTTTCCAGCTCAACAGTTCCCCATTCTAACAGGATAAGAGAGAAAAAATATTGTTCCACCTTACCAGAAGTCCCAAGTAAGAATAACCCATGTAGAGTAGACTGCATATAGTCAGGATTTCATAGAAATAAAATGGACAGCAAAGATCACAGGGCTAAAATGAGTACTAGATACAAAATGGGATCAGTAAGGGTATTTCAAGATATAGAGCTCAACATTAGGTTAAAATGAATATTCTATTAAAAGGCATGGTTATGTAGCTTTTCACAAGGAAAATTTTATGGCCCAGATGGGGACCATTTGGTTAATGAACAAATCAAGGAAATGTCTGTAATATAGAAAATAGTTAAATCTTCAATCCTCATGTATCCACCAAGTCTGAAAAAAGGCAAAGCATGAAACTATGAACAAGTCTTGTTTTCAAGGACGTAGGTAAGGGGGATCCCCAGGTTCAAAACCCCCCATTACATGTCCGAAGCTCCGCCCCCTGTTTGTGGTTTTTTGTATTTGTTAGTGTTTTCTATTTTTTGGCCTGCAGGGGACGCAGCTTTAGGCTAGCAGCACCAAAATTTCAGGGATTTTTTAGGAGACTCTCCTGATAATACCACCCTGATTAGGTAGGGTTTGGTTCAGGGGGCCCAAAGGGGATGCCACCATCCCCCATTGTTTCCAATGTCAGCTAATAGGAGATGGGGCTACACCTTTGAGGGTCCATAATTTTGGACCCCCTGAACCAAACTTCACCAAATCTGGGTGAGATTCACCAAATCAGGAGAGTTTCCTAAAGATACCCTGAAAGTTCAGTGCTGCTAGCTTAACAATTGCACCCCTGACAGCAGGCACCCCCTAAATTTCCCAGATTCTCCTTTTAAATCCACCCCCTTTGGCGCAGATTTAAAGGGAGAATGTGAGGTCCCCAGTTTAAATATTGAAAGTGATGCTGTTTTGGGGTGGATTATCCCCCACCCTGAAACAGCATCACTTTCAATGTTGTTTTGACTGGGGACCCCAGATTGTCCCTTTAAGATGGATTTAAAAGGAGAATCTGGGCTCCCTGGTTTAAAAACCATTGAAAGTGATGCTGTTTGGGGGTGGATTCCAGTATCACAGCGGCCGCCCATGAGGAGGGGCACAAAACTCAGATTATGCACCAGGCTCCATTTTCCCTAGCTACGTCTCTGCCCGGAGGGGAGGGCAGAAGGGACTGCTGGCTGTTGGTTGGGAGCCCAGCAGGTGGAGGAGAGTGGGGTAGGGGAGTCTGCCATCCCTGGCCTCAGAGAGCTGCTTTTATAAGCACTGAGGCCAGGGGCGGGGCTTGTGGAAGCGTGGCCACACTCCCAGGGTTGGGGAGCGTGGCCCTGCCCCCTGAACCCACCCCATAAAAAATCTATACCTACACCACTGTTTGTTTTATTTAGACAACCAAAGATAGACAACCAGGAACACCAGCACAGCCACACTCAACAGAAATACAGAGTGGACAGAGTCAAAAGGCCTGAAGGATAACTTTCACCACTTTTATCAAATGAAGGCTATCCTGGGAAGAGCAGCTTGGCACAATTTTCCTTCCTACATTACTTTTCCCTTGTGTTTTTCTCTTGCCTTTTCAGAACATGCCTGATTGGGCTGAGGGATGTGTGTGTGTCTCTTTACTGGTATAAACACTTTGAGAGAAGTTTGTCAGAAAAGTAAAAGATAACGTTAAGACTAGAATCTAAATATTGCCACATACTGGGGAATGTAACTGAAAAGGACTGGAAAATTGGCAGAACCAATTGCACAAAGTAAATTCACTGGCTAGTTAAAGTGTAACATCCAGGATCAACCAGATGAACAATAATGGTGCTATTTTAAAGCTGGAAGCAACTGCATGATACATATTCGCTGTGAGCATTATAGGGAGTATTATAGCAGTTGGGAAACTTTAGCCTTTACTCAAAGCTACTTAAACCACAGGAGACAACAGAAATATTTGTTGCTTTACCTAGAGATATTTAACTGGCAAGTTCCAGATTTCCCACTCTTTGTTCTCTTAGGGTACACAAACCTCCAGAATCCCATTTTAATCAACACTTTCTTAATCCTGGCTGGACAATATCCATTTCAAATGCAATTTTAACATTCTTTTGACAAAATTGTTTTTTTCTTAATCCAGTGCTGATCTCTGGACATTAGGTTTATTATTGATCAGAGGCTGTGAAAAAAAAATCAATATTCTAACAGAACCAGCAAGTTTGCAAAGCTACAGGCAAAAGACAACTTGCTAATCACACTAAAAGCCAATACAGGCTGAAGTCAGCACAGCCAAATAAACAAACAAAAAAGTGAGATTAAACCACAGAGGAATGATACGATGTGCAAGAGAGAAATAGCATTTCTAAAAGAAAAGTAGAATACACTAGATACTTAAGTAACCAGGATTAGCAAACGTTGAAAGAAAGAGGAAATTTACTCTTAATAGTCTGACCCTAATCCTGGAGCTTTAATGCCGATTACTGTACATATAGGATTTAAAATGAAGTAAATAAAGTATGCATATGCTGATGAATAACCCTACCAAAGATTAATCCCATCTGGCAGAGATCTTCTCTGTACAAGAGTTGAGAAAGATTAAGAAGATGCACCACTACTTTCCCTACACATAGTGAAAGGCATGATCTTGTTAGGTCTTTTTGACAACCTGGAACAGCCGAAGTAACTGAAGAATGAGTAAAAGTGTGCAAATCAGAACAGTGAAACAAAGTTTCACATACAAGTCACCTGTGAAAGCTGTGAAAAGAAATTGGTTTAGAAATGTCTCCATACATATACACTTCATCACTATGTTTCCTCCTCAGTTTCTAAAACTTATAGTCAGTTTTCCAATTAAAAGGATCTTGTATACTATGGGGATATCCACGTATGGACTTGCTCCCCTGTCCTGTTGTAGCCCACTCCCCTCCCTCCCAGTTCTGCTGTCGGGTCAGCAGCTTTTCAGGAACAGGCAAAGTGAAAGTGCACAAGAGGAAGAAATTGGAAGAAATCACTACTTTCTCCTTCCACAGCTGGAAGCATGTCATGATCGAATACACATCATTAATGTTTTTAACATTTCATACCAAAACAAAAAACAAAACATCTCCACATATTGTCACATTTAGAATGTTTTAGGACCCTCATTCCCTGGAAGCAGTACCCACAAACTGTGTACAAATTACAAAAGTAGAACAAATGAAAATTCCCAGTGGGGCATATTCAATTATTAATTAACAATGAACCCAAAATAAAAATGCAGTGAAGCATAAGTGTTCTGGTTAACCCTGATTCAGATATAGGTGTGCATTTAAAAAGACAGGCAGCCTCATTCAAAAGCCCTGGCAGCAGGATGAGGTACTGCAATGACAGCATGTGGAGGCAAGCAAAAAACGCCGCAGATCAAGAGCTAGGGCTACAGCATAACTACCACAAACCCAGGAAGGAAGCAAGCTAATTTTGGCTCCACCCCTGGGTCTGCCCCCACCATGCCTCCACTGTGTCAATGTGGTAGTATGGAAGTCCTGCAATGGCGCTGGGTGCTGTGTGGCAGCAGCCACCCACCAGCATTTCTGTCCCTCTGTGAGGGCAAGTATCCTGGGGAGGGCAAATCTGCTGGCATTGAGAGTACACCATTTCCACAGTGCAATTTGCCATTCCTCCCAGTCTGGATTGGGCTGCTAAACTTTCTATAGCAGATCATTTAATTCCTGGCAAGAAGCATATCCCAACAACTTTTCTGGGGGTCATTATGGGTATAATATAACAGTGATACCATTAGAGAATCTTTCCTTCCATTTTATCTTTTTTTACATTGTATCTTTAACATCAACAACAACAAAAAATCAAATCCATTACTGCTACACAGATAATTAAAAGGAGAGCAATTGCATGAGTCCACAAAAATATTTTGCCCAAAGACAAGCAGGTCATAAGCAAGGGGCCCATTCTAAATGGAAACTACCAATAAACCCAGCTTCCCACATTTATAGGATTTTTAAAATCATCACCCAACAATGGTTAATGGTCCCACCTGAAAAAGGGTGCATATTTTTTACTATCTTATACTTTCAAACGCCAAAGTTATCTATACTTGAATATATTTTTAATTAATTAAAACCTGTTTATTCTTACTACTTTTGAAAACAAATATATTTAAAATATTAATTACAAGTTCATTATACATATGAGCATCTGCTGGTTCTCAATCAATACACCCTATTTTTGAAATATATTTTTTACTTCTGTGAAGTTTGGACATTCTAGCCATTCTTTAACAGTCTCAACACCTGGGCCTCAGCACACAGTATCCATTGATATGGCTTAGAAGTAGGGTTACCAACCTCCAGATGGTGGGTGGAAATCTCCCAGAACCACCACTGGTCTCTAGCCGACAGAGATGAGTTCTCCCTGGCAAAAACAGCTGCTTCTGAAGTTGGTCTCTGTAGCATTATACCCTATTGAATCCCTCACTTTCACAAATCCATCCTCCCCAGGCTCCACCCTCAAAATCTCCAGGAATTTATTAACCCAAGCCTACTTAGAAGGATTGTAATCTACACAACGTTACTGTGTTACTCCTATTTTTCCTACCCTGTCCAAGGCTGTTCCATCCTGGAACTCTAGACACCCTTTTTGGCATGCTTCAGTGAAAAGTTCAGCCAGCTCTGTTTCTGGTGTGCAGAAACATTCTCCATTATCATTTTGGAGCAAAGACCAGCAAATGTTTCCCTGTATTCTTGGCTATATCTGTGACAGTAGGCTCAACATAGGGCCTTTCTGCACAAGTCACCTAAAATGTTTGCAAAATGTTTTTGATTCCCCACCCTTTACCAGAATGTTTGCCTGCACAGCCTTGAAACAATTCAAGGCTGATGTGAGGTTCTCCCCCCTTTGGGGGGAGTTATTTGTAGAATCAATGTTTCACTGTTTCAATGTTTCCTTGCTATGATTATCTGTAGCTATTGGTGTTCGATAATTCAATGTTTTAACCCCTTAAAAAGATTTTTTTGGAAAAAAAAACCCTGCTGCCAGAGAAATGACAAAAATAAAGAGGCAAGGGGGGATGGAGTGAGGTCAGAAATGACAAAAATAAAGAGCCGAGGGGGAACAGAGTGAAGCTGGGAATGCGATAAAATGATGCCGAGGAGGAAGTTCAGGAATGGCGGAGAGGTGTGGAAAATGGCAGCAGGAAAGGGAAAATGTTTTAAATATGCCAGCACAGCAAGGGAAGATGTCTTGAAAATGTTTCAAACCAAAGAATCGTTTTAAAAGGCAGTTCAGATAAAACATTTCCAAGCTGGAAATAAAATGTTTTTGGAACAAAAGGGGGGAAACTCCATGGAAGAAACATTTTACTTCCCACCTGAAAATGTTTTAAAAGGTTTGTGCGGAAAGGACCACAGATACAACAGAGTTAACTGCATTAGAATAAAGCTTCATAATACTGGGATGCTAACCAGCAAAGCCTCTGAGGGGAAAGGGCATAGTATGTTTTGAAAGAAAGGATGCTTGTTTCTTGATCCCCACAATGATTTTCAATTGGTTGGCTGTATGTCTACAACAGCTTCTAGTACCCAGACTATTCAAGACCTTTTAGAATTACCTTCAGCCAATATGCTTTTTTTTTTTCAAAACAGAGAAACAAAAAAACACATCCCCAGTCCCTTGCATAGCGTGCAGCATTTATTTCGCCACAGGAGAAAAATGCAAAGTGGCCTTAAACTACGGAACATAAGATTAGCTTTATGGGTAACAAACAGGATGTGCAAAAATGTACATGTTTGTCTTGTAGTCAATGCAAATAGCCTTCAATGTAAATAGCCTTCAAAAAATAGCACAGATATAGAAATAGCATCTGTGTAGATATACAATTATCTTCTGAGGCAAGCACACATTTACATGTTTTACTCTGTGGAATACTTTGTTTCAATGACATAGAATCTCATTCAATAAAATAACCTAACTATAAATCTTATCAAAGAATACTACAAACAGGATAAGTTCGTTAAATTTGCTGATGCACCAAAGCAGGAAAGAATTGTATGAAATGTAAATATGGCAGGAAAAGAACACCAGAACTCTGAAAGGAAGAACATTTGACTGCAATAAATTAGAAGGGCTACATTACACTCAGTGAAGCAGCAATGACTTGGTTTTGAATAAACCTACCAGCCAGTCCATGTACGGGGCATTTATTACACGCAGCCTCAGACCATATCAGCTCCTATGATAAAGCTCCTATGATTATATTCATGTGGAAGAAAAATTTCTCTTAGATCTAAACCTGTAAATACCAATCAGCACACCCATAAAATTTATTCTGGAGAATTTTGTCAGTTTTTCTTTCTTTTTAAAAATAATATTTTATTAATTTTCTCAGATATAATTCAAGAACAGAAAAGAAAAGAAAATATAAAGAAAAAATAAAATACTCATAAATTATATACACACACACACATATACTAACACAATGGATCTTAAAATCATAACACTGATATCATTCAGAGAGAATATTGCATAGTTTCAACATTCGTTACCTTCTAATCTTCAGTTCCAAAACAGCAATAAGTACCTAGTAAGCAGCTACTTATATCTTAATCAATAACAAATTAATATTCTTACTATTGTTATTATTCTTGCATAATCGATTCAGCCTCAAATAAGAAATACAGTTCCCATTTCTTATCAAACTCTTGTTTTGACCATCTGTTTAAAAGAGACTCTCCAGAACCTCAGGAAGAAAAAGCGTTTCTCTCCATTTGCTACACAAGATCCTTTAACTGGAATTCGTAGGGAACCTGGGACCTTCTGTGCATGCATTATTACTGATGCATCGTTCCTTCCCTAAATTGTTATAGCCAACTTTTTAAAAAGAGTATATGTTATTCTTCCTGTTAGGTGACTAATTCAAACAATGGTTGTGTATTTCATCCTTAAAGAAAGGAAAGTGGCCCTGAAAGAATTAAATTGGCAGCTTTAAGTCTTGTCATGTGTTTTATAGTATATGAACTGGAGAGCTTTACAAAAATTATTGAAGTGTCCAGTTTGTTTAGTTTTTTCTCTTCAAGATCTGTCAGTGAAATGATCACTCTCTGCCTCAGTAAAGTGAAGGTTGAGCATATGATCACAGTGGGCATAAAATCAGGCCCAGGGAGACAGCAGGAAAAGATTTCTTAGCTGAAAAGAAAAAACATAGATGTAATACAAAACACCAAAATTCCTAGGCTGTATTATGTACGTTCTCATGCCACCAAATGCTGATAGTAGAAAACAATGGCTGTCTGGGAAGTCTAGATGATGAGAATAAAGTGATTAAAACAAAAATCTTCTCTTGGCCTGCCCTTGTTCATAGATCTGTTTGTTTACATTTAATGGGAAAGGCAAAAAAAAAACATTATGGTTGAAATACTGCTATTACAGAGTATCATTTTCTTGAGTGTTGATTTGCAGTATAACCCATCTAGATACTCCTCTACTTAGGTGAGGCATTCATTAATCAGGAAGATCACCAACTCTTTTTGAATACCAGTGGAGGCCTCCTACAGTTCAATGTAGAAGAGAGCTGACTGTATAAAGACTGGTTGCCTTGCAGAACTCACTAACACAAGATGTCACAATGGCCACTTAATCTGGTTAAATGCAGGGAATTAGAGAAATTCATGGAGAAAAGGACTTGGCCATGCTAGATGTGATTTTTGATGTGCTTTGCTTAAAAAAACATATTTTTTATTTTTTTATTTATTATTGCATTTTTATACCGCCCTCCCCCGGTATATCCCATCCCATCTATGAACAGAGTACAGAAATAATCTTATTACATGGGATGGGGTTGAACTTTACAGTTGGATGGTAGTAAATTTTACTTGACTTTGAACTTTGGACCCCTGAACCAAACTTCACCAAATGTGGGCGGTATCTTCAGGAATGTTTCTGGATGATACCCTGAAATTTTGGTACTGCTAACTTTAAAAATGTGAATCCCCAGACCCTCCCCCCCCCCAATTCCCCATTGGCTGTAATGGAGCCACTTCAGAGCACAGAATCTCCCAGCTCTTCAGCAGGTACTATGGTGGGAAGAATTAATTATTTTTCCCCATCACATACTTCAATGGGGCTTGCTGTTATGCCTAGCTGGCTCTGTGCTGGAGATTTTATTGGGGGCTCTGGGGGAGGGGGGTCTTGCTTTGGGCAGGGGCACCTATTTCCCACAGGGCTGCTGATGTGTCTCCTAAAAGGAACCAGCCAACTATGCTGAAGTTTGGATGACTGAGCATTCATTCTGTGGGCATGAGGTCTACCTTCAATTGGATTCCCACAGCATTTGCCTCTCCCATGCACATTTCAGCAAAGTTGGCTGCTGGTTCCATTCAGGAAACTCACCAACAGCCCTGCAGGACATTTGGTGCCCCTACCCAGAGCAATACCCCCAGCAGAGCCCCTCCCATTGAAATCTTTACCACAGAGACAGCTAGGCATAACAGCAAGCCTCACCCCATTCCACACGTCCCACTGCTTTTTGCACCACTATAATGTGATGGTGTTTGGGGGTGACTTAGTGTAGAATCATGAGGATTCATGAGAATCCATGCTTTTTAAGCAGGTTTTGTACCGCTGTGGTGCCATGGAGTGTGGTATGCATGATTGTTGTGTTCAGACAAGTGGTCAGGGGCATGAGCTGTGATGTGTTGGTGATTTTGGGGTGACTTAGTGCAAAAATCAGGAGGATCTGTGCTTTTTAACCACATTTTTGTGCCATTGCGGTGTCACAGAGCATGGGATGCATGACTGTTGTGTTCAGACATGTGGCCAGTAGCATTAGATGTGATGGTGATTTTGGGGTGACAGTGCAAAAATCAGGAGGATCCCTGAGGATCTGTGCTTTTTACCACATTTTTGTGCCACTGTGGCACAATGGAGCATGGGTTGCGTGATTGTTGTGGGAGTGGCAAGCAGGGGCAGTGGGAGAGGAAGGTGTGGGGGTGGCAGGGACACTGGGAGAGGAAGGTGGAGGACAGCAAGCAGGGGCAGTGGGAGAGGAAGGTGTGGGGGTGCAAGAAGGGGCAGTGGGAGAGGATGGTGTGGGGGTGCAAGAAAGGGCAGTAGGAGAGGATGGTGTGGGGGTGCAAGGAGGGGCAGTGGGAGAGGAAGGTGGGGGGTGGCAATCCAGGGAAGGAAAAGGAGGTGGAAGGGGAGGGAAAGCAGCATTAAAAGCAGTGTTTGCCTAAATTCAGCATGGATTGGGGGAGATTTAGAGGAAGAGCTCCTTTTAAATCCCCCCCAATCCACACCGAATTTAGCCAAACAAAACAACAATGTGAATGCCTGAATAGTGTTTTGGATTCAGGCATTCAAATGGATACTGATTCGGCTCAGGTTTGGGCCACTTGAATTCAGCCCAAATCTGAGCCAAATCGCCCAAATTGGGCCCAATTCAGCTGTTTTGGCCATTTGGCTGTTTGGCGATTTAAAATTATCTGCGATAAAATACAATGAATGAAATGACAGTGGTAACAAGAAAGGACAGAGGAGAAATATAGAACAGTATTTTAATTCTTTTTCCCTTTACTAAAAGGTTGATTGCAACATATCTAATTTGATTAAAATACTGGTCTATGTATATCTACATGTAACGAATAATTATATTTTAATAGAGAGAAGTACATTAACCTGGAAATCCTTATAGGAGAGAATATACATATAATCATGAAAAAAGTTGCAGACTTGTATTAACTTCTTTTCCTCCTCAAAGTTGGTTACTTGAAAATCAAATCTTTCTAAACATCTTTGAATTTACAAGTCTGAATTTTCATTGTAAAGTATTGTTCATACTATATCAAATTCACTGCTACGTAGTTCAACAGCATAGCAAAAAGAGCAATTCAGACAGTAAAGAGGATGCTCAAGAAACCTGATCAGGACAACGTGAGAAAATGTAGTATATTGGATTACAGAGCTCGTTCTGTAATCCAATATGCTGGATTGTAGCATACTGAATTACAGACCTATGCCTATGCCTGCAAAATTTTCAACTCGGGAGGCATTGGAGAACCAGACTGCCCATCTCTGCAGCACTGTTATGCTGCAATTAGTTCAAAACCAGATACAGGTATAGGACATCAGTCATTTTGAGATCATTGCTACAGATGCTGCACAGCATTACGGCTGTTTTATAATGCACCTCCAGCATTTTCTGGCATAATTTTACAAAATATGTAGCTATAAGCATTGGAGTTATGTCATGTAAATTTGTGAAGAATGAAGGAAACTAATTAAAGCATTTGTCCTAAGATTTCTAGTTATTCAATGTCACACTGGGAGTGCAATCCAATTGCGGGGTGGGCGCAGTGGTGGCTGGAGGCAGCATAATGTTGCGCCACCTCCAAAGGAGCTTTGGGAGGTTCAGAAGAGAGGGAAAACAAAAAACCCTCCTGCCACCTGAATTGTCCCATCGGCTACACAGGCATGTGTGCATGTGTGTGTGTCTGCGTGATGTTCCTGAACTGGAACACTGGTGGAAGCAGACTAACATTAGCTCCATCCCCAGAAATGGCCCAGCCCGTCTCCCATGCCAGCATCCAGTTGGATCTCACCACCATGGAGCTAAGGAACGGCCAGCCACCAGCACCTCTGCCCCCTCTGCCAGCAGGAGTGCCCCTTGTGCCAGCAGAGGGGGTAAACACATTGGCATGGCCTTCCATGGCTCCCTATGCACATTCAACACCACATCTGGATTGAGCTGTAATTTAGACATTTGACTGTGTGTATTCTGAATTTGCAGAGAATAGAATAAGAGTGCACCCAATGCTCCAGCCCTCAACTTCATCCAATTGAAAATCTGAACAGAACCTTCCTTCCTTCCTTCCTTCCTTCCTTCCTTCCTTCCTTCCTTCCTTCCTTCCTTCCTTCCTTCCTTCCTTCCTTCCTTCCTCCCTCCCTCCCTCCCTCCCTCCCTCCCTCCCTCCCTCACTAAAAGAGGCTTACATCATTCTCTTCTCCACTTTATCCTTACAACCACCCTCTGAGATAGATTATGACCCAAGATAGAAGTATGACCTAAGGTCACCCAGTAAATATCCATTACAGAGTGGAGATATGAACTTAGTTTACCCAGATTCTAGTCCAATACTCACATGACCCAGGAGTCCACAGTGTAACGATCCAAAGGACCCCCAGAATATTATTTATATATATTTCTGCTTTAAAATCATATTGGCAAAAGCCAGTTGCCAAAAGCACTCCTGTGGGTGTAAGTAGCAGCATGTCTAAAGGTCACAGGTCTGCTTTACAAAATCAACAGATGGTTGCTTCTCTGCCTCTCCTCTTCCCATTGTTATGAATTTTCCTAAAGCACCCACCTTTCCCCGGTCTAATGTCTCAGCCAAAATCTGAGCTACTCTGCATAAAGCCATTCTGTGCTTCCTGACTTAATCTAAGAGCAATTGGCCCCATTGTCAGCTGGCTTAAGCAGTAGACTTGAGCTGACTACACTCACCTCAGCACCCCCAGACCCAGCACAGATGTGAAACGTAGTGTGATTGGTTCCTTTCCCATCAAGGAACAACCCACCTTATAAAAGTTCAGTTTACCTGCAACATATTGCTCATTGCCACATGTTCTCTTGCTGTGGTGTTGAGACATGGATTCACTCCTTCATTGGTTTCTTGGCGCTTAAGTATGAACTCTGCCTTCTTACTTCTACTACCCTCTAAGAATCAACAAGTTAGGTAACGTGATACCTCCCACAACCCCCCCCCCCCCCATTTCTATCATCCACCCATCTATCTTTGTAAACCTTTTTTTTTATATATCTTAGAACCTGAAATGTATGTGCGTTTTATGTTCTCACTGTGTGTTTGTACTTTTAAACAAATTTATATAAAACTTTTAAATTCAATTTGGACTCTTGCATTACTCTGTGGAATATCCATTGTCAGAATTCCTTCCCCGTATCATACAGTCTAAAAGATCTCCTCCTGGCCCTCTCACGCCAACGCGGAGAGAGAGCTCATTCCCCTTTGCTACTTTTAAAATCCTATGTGTGCTGTTATACTTTTAGCAGCTGGTGGAGAATCCCTTTAATAAAACCCCTACCCCTGTTAAGGCCATAACAACAGTGTGGTGCCCGTTATGTCATGGTGCCTGCCCATACCATTTCCGGTGCTCAGCAAGTGGCTTTGGGAAGTAGGTAGAACCAGGTGGGGCTTTTGTTCAGCAAGGCTTTGGGTTGAAAGCCTTCGACAATACTTTGGGTTGAGTTTTGAAGATTTGATTGGCTGTACAGATTTTACAAAATGTTGCTTTAGCAGCAACTGCCACCAAAACACTGTGTTGCTGAAGTTAAGTGGCAGCAATTGTTTTGTGGCCGACATTTTGTTGCTGCACCTACCATGCCATGTCAGAATGATTTCAAAATGGTTGGGGACTTCTGCTCTAAACACTATTCTACACTGATTGCATGACATTAGGAATGCTGCAAATGTGTTCAGATCTTACACTGAAGGCCAGATATGTGAACAATTGGCAAAAACCTACTCCCTTCTCTGTGGATATACAAACAATGCAACTGGTAAACAAACCAAGTTACTAAAAAAGAAACACTTATTCCAAGTTATACCATATGAACAAGACATATCATTTTATAGTGTTTGGTCAGTCACTGAAATCAAGAAGGGGCAGTTTTAAAGTATTTCTATCAATTACAACGTAAAGTGAAGTGCTTTGCTCATGAGTTGAACGACAGGAGACAACTAAAGTGTGTGTGGGGGGGTGGGGGTAAAACCACTGAGGAAGCAGCATGACCCTGCGCCAGCATAAATGCCCCTTTATGCTTATGCCAGCATAGAGGCACTTATGCTGGTGCTGGGAAGATGCACAGCAGTATGATGCCCAGGAACCAATGTGGCCACAGCACCAGCGCTCATCTGTGGTGCAAGAGCCCATGCTGATGTTGAAAGTGAATTCCCACAGAAAGAACCAGCTTCAGTTGGCTGCCTGAGCCCTTTCAGCTTGGGAGCACCCCCATTTGCCCGCGCAGACCTACATAGGCAAAAAGGCAGGCACAATCCACAGTGCGGCATAGGGAGATTTCACAGACAACAGGAGAGTGTCACTTTTGGCTTGCTGGCCACGGCACAGAAATCCTTTTAGGAGGTGGTGTGGCTTCACTGACCTGGGGTAGGGGGCACAAATACCCCTCCCATGGGATTGCACTGTTAGTCATGATTGAAGTAGTCAGCTGTTTTCAAGTTGCTGACAGTGTTTTTCAAGTTGCTGACAGTGATATTTACAAATGATTTATACGGCCAAATAGTAATTTACACACAGCCTTGGGCAATTTTTCTTATGAGAGGGACTAGTGCTATAAAATGCCATGAATGAGTAATTCTAGAATGTGTTTAAATGTTTTAATGTATATTAGAAGCAATAAAAGAATTAACAACTGCAGCACTTGATGTAATTGAAAAGACAATATAAAGTCAATAGCAAAAGCAGTAGCACAATAATAACAGATTACAGTTGCAAAAGTTATTTATTGAACACAAACTGTTCCAAGATTCATAGCCCCCTTTGTATAAGATCCTAACAGTGCTCATCCTTGACATCTACCGGTAACTGTTTTGGCTAGAGTAAAATCTTGTTCATCCTGTGTAGATCCTTGGCTAGAATCCTGTTGACGCTTGTGATGTGCCACAGCATTTGCGAACAATTTCTCTGATGAGAAGTTGTTAATAATGACATGATGAGAAGACGCAGAGCATGACTCTGAAAACTGTTTCAATACAGGCATGCTTTATCAGTCAGAAAACCACCATCATTCTTTAGTGAGTACCTTTTAACAATGCATCAGATTTATAATTCCACAACGCAGAACATTGTGCTCTTATATTCAGCAATACAGAATTTGGCTAACTGTATGTAGAGATGGCTCAAATGCATTTAGATGTATTCTATAAGAGAAAGGTTTGCATTCCTTCACCACTAGTACTCATATTACCTTCATTTGCAACAGTAACTAAGCAGACTGAAGCACTTCCTCACCAGCCAGCATACAGATGCCTAAACAAAACATGTTTACTTCCACAGGATTCCATGTGGGCAGGATACCACTAATCCCTCTCTCAAGTGATTAGACAGCATGGCTAATGTTCAGCTGACAGAAATCAAGGCAGAAGGATTGCCAGCTTCATTTGTCAGTTAAAAATTCCATGTCTTAAGGCAGTAAATAGTAGAATAGAATAGAATAGAATAGAATAGAATAGAATAGAATAGAATAGAATAGAATAGAATAGAATAGAATAGAATAGAATCTTTATTGGCCAAGTGTGATTGGACACACAAGGAATTTGTCTCCGGTGCATATGCTCTCAGTGTACATAAAAGAAAAATACATTTGTCAAGAATCATAAGGTACAGCACTTAATGATTGTCATATAGGTCTAGTAAGCAATCAGGAAACAATCAGTAGTAATGAAAACATAAAATGTAAAATCATAAAATAAAATAAAATAAAATGTCAGCACAGGCTATAGTCATACAGTCACAAGTGGGAGGAGATGGGTAATAGGAATGATGAAAAAAGTAGTGCAGTAATTATATAATAAGTATATAATAAATAGTTTAACATTATCGAGGGAATTATTTGTTTAACAGAGTGATGGCATTCGGGAAAAAACTGTTCTTATGTCTAGTTGTCTTGGTGTGCAGTGCTCTGTAGCGATGTTTAGAGGGTAAGAGTTGAAACAGTTTATGTCCAGGATGCGAGGGGTCAGTAAATATTTTCACAGCCCTTTTTTTGACCCGTGCAAAAAAAAAAGTAAGAGGTCAACCAATAATATCGTAAGTTACAATAGTGAGTTTCACCTTGTCTTTCCGAACAAGAAACATCAGAGCACAAGCAGCATCCAGTCAGTATCCCCATCCATCTAAGGTTCCCTGATTTACCACAGCAGAGGGAAGCCTGCATCAGGAATTACCAGAGTGACTATGTACAAAGAGTGACTATGTACAAAGGCCTACAATGCAGAGATGTCAGCAGATCTAGAATTCTAATATGGAAGAAGTACTTGGTGAAAGCACAGTTCCTAATGTAAAATGACATGTGTATGCTTTAGAAGAATTGACCATTTCACAGAATGAACATTGTAATGGTGATTTGATTTTGTAAAAATAAAGGTGATCTCCTTCAGGCTCTAAGGCATTAAGGTTCATCTATCCTTTTCTTGGCTCCTAATGATTTTGAACTGTTGGATTTAAAAAGTTTAAACCAACCAATCACTTATAAGGTTAAAGCAAGCACAACTCTTTCATAGAATCTCAAAAGAAATATAGCCATCAGCATCTATAATCTCAAACAAGACTTATAAATAGAAGCTCAGTACAGTCAACACTAACATAAACTTAGTTTTCCCCTTCATGTAACTCTGGCAAAGGATGTACCTCCCAAACATAACCACGAACTGGTATAACCAGACCTGGCACCAGCATCTCTTTCTATATTTGTTCCCGTGTTAACCTTTGAGCTACCTTTTGATCTGAAAGTCAACCTTGTATGTTCTTTTATTCTTCAGATTATTTCTGCCTTTAATAATCTATTTCTGAAGTACATTTTTCTGCAATATGCCATTTCTAAAGAGATCAAAACAAAATGTCACAGGGATCAATGTACTTGGAAAAGGTCTCACATTCCCCTGTTGGTATAATCCAAATTCCTTTCAATACTTCCCTTTCTCCAATAGCTAGTAGCTTTCTATGATCCACTTGCCACTATGATCCACTTGCCATAAATTACATTACATTCTCAAATGGAGTACCAGCACAGTCAGCTGCCCAATATATTTTCAGTTTCTTCTACTTAACCTAATTGCAAGACTGCAATCTTCCTCTGATTGCTCTAGAATGTTTCCTGCTTGTACATTAAGCTATCAGAGAAAACCTTATGAGCATTACAAAAGTACCGTGTTCACTTGTCTGTATTAACTGAACTCACTTTGAAGTAACGAAAGTATAAACACCGAAAAATATATTTTGTCACTGTAGCCAAGATAGCTTCTTATTTAACCAGTAATGTTAAGTAGCTGCAGTGCAAGGCATGGTAAGCAAGAATTCAAGCAAGTTGTAATTCTCAATAATTTAATCTACCCTTTAAGTGTATCCTGGCACCTTTTAAGAACTATGTGTTTTAAAATACTATGCTTTATATCCTGTAATGTGTTAGTTTATAGAGACCTATACTCCAAAGTCTATGATCTTATATCAAAGATTCACAATCAAAATGGAAACCCATTCATATTTCTAGATTTCAAGTTGAGGAATCAAGGCCACTGGGTCCCAACCTTTTTGATATGGTGATCCACAAATTCAAATTTACTTGAAATTGTCATACGAATTCTGGATCATATGTTTTTGACAGACATTATGCATTTCAGCTGCAAGTTTGTCTATTTTGTAGCCCTTACTTAATTTTTCTGAGCAAAAATTTACTCAACTCACCTACTAATGTGGAATTTGTTGAAATCACTGCATTCATGAAGTTATTTACATGTTTTTTATATGAATGCAAAAACACAACTATCTGATTGATGATTATAGCTTCAAGAGCTATTAAGAATTATAGGCACAGCAAAAGGATCTTGTTGAATTTTGAAGGCTACTAGATCTCTTTATTCTTTGGCTGTTTAAATTTTAATTAAAAAAAACACAGCAATCCTGTGCATGTCTATTCAGAAATAAGTCACTGTATTCAAAAGGGCTAATTTTGAGGTAAGTAGGTTTAGGATTGTTGTGCAAGTAAGCCTCATAGAATTAACGGGTTAACTTTAGAGAAAACATGCAGAAAAGTGTGTGTGTGTACGTGCATGTGCGCGTGCCTAGTTCCTAACCTGGGCATACAAAGCCATATCCCAGCCCCCCACCCCACCCCATTTACTTCTGTAAAGTTTGGGTTGCCAGCTCTGGATTGGGGAATTCCTGGAGACTTTGTGGATGGAGCCTGAGGAGGGAGCTCAGAAGGATATAATGTCACAGAGTTTTCCCTCTAAAGAGCCATTTTCTTCAAGGAACTGATGTCCAGCCACCACCAAGAGGTTGTCAACCCTATCTAAAATAGAGACTGAGAAAGAAAAACAGAAAAGAGATAGGGATTCACTTGGATTGCTTTCTAACTAATTGAAAGCTTCATATTCTAAATTGGAAGATACTCACTCTTACAATATTGTTTTAGAATTAAACAATCTCCCCCCCCACCCCCGCTGCCAATATGCTATTGAATTTCAGGTGCATGTTTCTCCTTTTGGGGTAACAAAACTTTTATTCTCTTCTGATCATCAGCCCAGACCAGTACATCCTATCCACAAACCCAGACACATTATGTTTCTGTCAATGGCTAGTATGAAGGATGGAACAAAGGTAAGATTTTGAGCTTGTCAGATATAGGATTGGGGAGCACATAAAAGAGATTCTTGTTGGACTGAAACATAATGATACTTATATGAGAGGAAAGTACAAGAAAATAATTCTATTCCTCCATCAGTGCTACTACATCAATCATAAACCTAACCCAATGAAAAGGAAACTTTAAAGAGCTAATGATGCCAGTCAGTTACTCATGAATCAAACAAACTTAATTATCTTTAAAAATGAAATGGAAAGTTATTTGTCATGTCCAGTGACCAAAGCTGTTCAGAAGGTTACAACAAAACAACCTCCCCACTGGAAATTGCAGGAGGGGCTTTAAAACAACAGTTAAACTTCACTAAGGGAAGAGATAAGGTCCAAGCAGCTTTTTTTTTGCTGTAAAGTCACAGCTGACATGGTGACCCTGCAGGGTTTTCAAGGTGACAAACCTTTGGAGGTGGTTTGCCATTGCCCACCTCCACATCATGACCATGGTATTCCATGGAGGTCTCCCATACAAATATCAGCCAGGGCCAACCCTGCTTAGCTTTTGAAATCTGACAAGATCAGGCTTATATTGGGCTATCCAGGTCTGGAATGGACTAAAATGAATGACAGGAATGGCCACTGGGAAAAATGAGAGATGCCTTTGAACCTATTAGATAAAATGGGAGCCAGGAATGCTGACTGATTTGCATGGGCTCCACAGAATTACACTACAAACAAAAGTTGCACCAAATGTGGAATCAGTGAAAAGACAGACCTGCCCTGGGATTGGTATAACAGCCTCCAGAGTGAAAGATGGTCTCTAGGTCCAGATAAACTGCTCTGAGACGGGAATGATAGTTCCTAGGCCAATATAGACTGCTCTGGATCTAGAATGACAGCCCCCATATTAGAATGGCCATTCCAGAAATGGAATAGCTTTTATGAATAGTGCTTGGTATCCTCCTGTCTAAAAAAATCTGAGGAACTGTTTAGGGATATCTAAAGGGGATGGCCTTGTCATCAAAAAGGTATTCCCCATTATCTCTGTCCTCATCCTCACTGGGAGACTTAGATTCAATGCCAGATTGCAGATCCTCCCCTCAGCACTCCCCCACCCCCAAGTCTCGAAGTTCACCTCAACTACCTACCAAGGAGGATAAAGAGGGGGAGGATGGAGCCAGCAACTGCTGAGCTGGGCAAGTAAGTATGCATTCCAACATGCTGCTACAGTCTTGCTCACTACAGACAGTTGGTTGGTTGGCTAGCTATACCCCACGTTCTCCACTTCAGAGATTCAGCACGGGCAAGGATGGGAAGGACTCCCATAAGTCTACAAGAGCCAGCAACCCAAGTGGTCACCTTGTAAGTCACCTCAGTTAGTCATTCACAGCCTGGATCATGACTCCTCAGAGAATCACTTGCCAAATCAGAGCAGAGCCATCAATTTTTGGTTCACTGGTATCACAACAGCTGTTTTGTGATTAATTTGACAAAGGATGCTCAGGGGCGTTGGCAGAGGGAAGAGGGTGGAAGGGAGACCTGTGAGGAGGCAGGGAAAGTGAACTGTTTAGCCCAGAAGGGCAGGGAGAGGAAGGGTCCTGCAGCCCAGCTGTGCAGTAGAACAGGCAGGGAGACCAGAGCTGAGCCCCAACCCTGTGAGAGTATAACAGGGAAGGGGGAGTGGTGGGAAGCCTGGTAGGTAGACCAACCCTCGCTCAGTGAAGTAACAGAGCGAGGGGAGGAGTACAGGAAGGGTGCAGGAAGGGTGCCAGGGCGCACCAGAAGCTGAGGCGCCCTGCGGGCAAGACTATTTAAAACATCGTCTGGGGAGGACAGCCCCCAGGTAAAGGGAGGTGGGACGGCACACTCGCCCCAGGGGGGCGCACGGTCAGGGGAGGCGCCACACTAAGGCTGTATCCCATTTTCCCACAACACCTTTTTGTTCCATCTTGGGCAACCCATGATCTATTGCCCTCCTCTTGGCTAGACTTCTCTTGACTAACTAAGTGGGAGACAAAGTATTAATATTAATTAAGTAATTTTAATCTAAGGGTAACAAAATAACACTAGGATTGTTTGAATGTACATGTTTTGTTGGTCTTCTGTTACATTATTACTTGGTGCATTGATTTTCCTTCTGATCTTTTAGTTTCTAATCTGTATCTTGCTGGGGTAATAATGTTACTTGCTAGGTGAGAGCTAACAGCCTCCAAAGAGCAGTATAAGATTATTAAATGGGTACCACAGATCAAAGTCATGTTTTTGCCACAATTATCAGTTTTTGTGATTTCAACAAAGCTGATACTGAACTGAATATCTGCAATACTATTCATTACTTCAGCTTTGGTGTACAGTACATCCCACCTGGTTCATTACTTCCAGGGTTCGATTTTCTGAAAGTAGCAATGCCATGTTGTTATGCCGAAGGTGGCATCCATCCACATCCTCTTTGTCATACTATGTATAATTGAACTTTCAACATGCCAACACTGGTATAAGTAAAAGTGATACTGTGGCCAGTCTGCTAGTAACAGAAATCTAATCTCCACTTAGCAAGCATAACTGAAGGATAGGATCACATTGTAGGCGTATATAAAGACACCTTTGGGATTTGAGATCTCCCCTGTTTGAGTGGAGTGACACTCCCCTTGAAAAGCCATTTACAAGTTTTTCAAAGAGATCACTCCACTCAAATTATTTTTCCTAGCCAGTGCAGAGTCTGGAGCAAAAAGGCTTAAACTACATCTTGCAGAGATTACATTCCTTCCCATTTTTTGTCCTTTTCAATCCTACAACTTTTTTTGCATTAAAATTATAATGGAATTATGCAGGCTACCCTTGGATGTGGAAAGCAATATCAGTATCATTGAGAACCAGAGTGGAAACTGAATCTACTTTCTGAAAGCCACATCCAAGAGTTGCACATATATCTTACCCGTTTGTCAAGAATAACAAAACACTGTATATGTCATAGTTTTTAAAAAAATATCTAAGCTCTGTTGTCTGAGGGAAGGTTGGAGTGCAATGTATAGTGTACAGTGGCCCCGGCCTGGTGGAACACTCTTCCTCCAGCTGTCCGGGCCCTGCGGGATCTTGGAGAATTCCGCAGGGCCTGTAAGACGGAGTTGTTCCGACGGGCCTTTGGAGGGTTCAGCCGCTGAGGTGGTGCCCCCCCCCTTTTTCTGCTCTGTTTTTACATCAGGGTACCCTATATCATTGGGACCCGCCGTCCTCCCCTTTTTCTGTTCTGAGGGGAGGGTTTGATATTAGGTTTATTGGGTGCCTTCTACTATATTACCACTGTTTTAAATGGGATTTTGTCACTTATTTTAGTAATTTAAATTGTTGGAGCCTATGTAAATTGTTTTTATTCTTTGCTCCTCATTAATAGTGTATTAGATTTTATGTTGTAAACCGCCCAGAGCCCCTTGGGGATAGGGCGGTATAAAAAAACTAATTAATTAATTAATTAATTAATTAAGGAACTGAGAAGAAGACTCAGCAGGGAGTTGGCAAGAGGCCAGCTAGATAGGGCTGTAAGGTTAATGACCCTCCTGTCTTTTTGTGTCACCTCCTGTCTGTCTTAAGACTGATATTCTCAGGTCTAATTTCCTCCTTGTGTTCTTCCTCCTTCCCTAGCTAGCAAGGTAGCTGCAGGCTATACCTGTCTGTGGGCTTTCCACCTGAAATGTCATTCTCTAATAAACATTTACCGTAATCTTCCAATCAGCGTGGCTGCTGCTTCTCTGCACTCATAGCACGTCGCTAACTTTTTATAATATGCTTTGAAACATGAAACAGCAAACAGTTTAGAATATATTGTTGTCTTTAAAATGCAAAATACAACATAGTTGGTCTTAATTCAATTTAGACCCAACAAGAGGACTAAGATCTTTTTAAAGAGCTAACTGGAGCACCACAGAAACCACAGCTGCCATGAATGCCATTACAGATGTATACAATTTTTTTTAAAAAATAGCCATTTTGATAATGTACAGCATCATAAATATCCATCCTTCTAACATCATTAACAGTTGGATTGGTATTTAACACGCGCTCAGTAATCCACTTACTGTTAGAGAGAGACAATCAAATGCCAGCAAGAGTGTGAATCAATTATTGAAGCTTAATACATCTACCAAGATGCAATGACCCACTTACCACAGCATGATCATTCCATGCATCCACACACTACTCAACTACTCCAGAAGCAAATAAAATTCAGCATTCAGTTGGCAGAGTCATAAAATGGATGTCAGAGGCTAAAAGCAAAGGGAAAATTCCAGCCACAATGTTTGAAAAGATCAGCAACACAGTTTAGAAATGGAAGAGTAACAATTGGAAACCTATTAAAAATAATCATTAAGTCATTGGAACTGCAAAAGGGATGATCACAGAAAGGATGATCATAGCAGCAAACAAACAAGTTTAGATTTTTTTGGTTGTTATAACTGATCTTCAACACAACAAAAGAACTGAACAACTAGAACGTCACTTTTTGCATCTCCTAGGATAAATCCCATAGCAATTCTGTAAGAGCACACTGATCTGAGGCAGGAGAGCATCAGCAAAGCAGGGACTGTAAACAATTCTCCTACATGTACAACTTCTTTGGATCACAACCTTATAGCTCCAGTTAGGCAACAGAAATATTGAAACAACTGGAATCACTACAAACAAGAAGTCCAAAATCTAGGGAATCCAAACATATATATCTAGCCAGATCTCCATCCTTTACTGCCAGTAAATCTAACAGGTATCCTATCTCTCCTATGACTACCTAACTAATCTTGAAGTACCTAAAAATAGGAGAGATTTTACTCCCTTCAGCTGTCCTGGAAGGCTGATGCAGGATGATTTTTTGGTGGGGGGGAGAGAAAGTGTTCTTGTGGATCTGGGCAAACAGAAACAATAGAACATGTGCTTTTCCATTGTCAGTATTAAAATATATGTATTAGTGTTATTTTGCCACTGCTGTATAGATTCCTAGGTCACACAGAACAATTTTATATTTCCATGCTGCTTACTTATAACATTCATGACATATAGCAGGGGTAGGGAACCTTTAATACTCAAAGAGCCATTTGGACCCGTTTTCCATGGGAAAAGAAAACACTTGGAGCCGCAAATAATTTTTGACATTTAAAATAAAGATAACACTGTATATATTGGGTTTTTTAACCTTTTAATCTGCTCATTCTGAGAAGTGCATGGATGCGTCCACCCTGCTGCCTACAGGAAGGGCAAGAGATAGAGACCATGACTCGACCCTGCGCCGGCCGCCGGGAAAGCACCTGCCCTGCTTCAACGGGGCAGGTGAGAGGGGAAGCCCGCGGCACGGCCCAGCCGGCCGCGGGCAGTTGGTGTGCCCGCCCTGCTGCCTGCAGGGTGGGCAAGGATGGGGCCAGCGGCTCGGTTCGTGGAGCCGCAGTGCAAGGGCAGAAGAGCCGCATGCGGCTCTCAAGCCGCAGGTTCCCTACCCCTGACATATAGTTATTCTGTGTAGCAGCACTTGAAGAACGTCACAGTATGATCTGTGCAATAAAGTAGGCTTAATGATTTGATAGCTATAGCCTTCAATTTGCCAATGTTATTGTTCCCTTATGCCAAATCCCCTTTTATAGTTTTTAACATTTTGTTTCCTTTTAGTATTTATCCTTTTATCCTATTTCCTTTATGTTACCATATCTTTTTGTGTTCCTAATTTCCATGTACCAGTAGAGTTTTTTTTAAGATATATCTTTATTGTATTAATATATCATTATTTTTATTTTATTTACCTTATGCTGGTTTGTAAAGATGGATGATGTAGGCAATTTTCGGATTATCTTTCTAAACCAGATGTTATCTGTTGTTCTGAGTAGAGTAATATAGGGATGAGTGTTTCATACAGAATTTGTCTACGAAATATCTCTAAAGAACTCAAGCCATATCAAACTGTGATGAACTTTCCCCCACCCCACCTTTTTTAAGCAAAACATTATTTTTCAGCTTTAAAAATTCTAATATTAGTGTTATAGCACATTAGCAATCCAATGCATCACAGTCTGGTGATACAGTAATTCAGTGCTATATCATCAGCATTCAGTTGCATTGGATTGCTATGGCGCTTTAGTACTAATCATAGAACATTTTTAAAAGACAAAAAAACCCACATTGCTAAAAAAAGTGGAAAAAGTGGTCCTTTCAGAAGCACTCCAGACGTATTTTAAACAGCACACTGCAGAGATTCAAAAGCACAAAGAAGAACTAGTAACAGGAGAAAACAGTTTTTATTTTTTACTTTTAAAAAAGGATGAGACACAAACAGCTTTGCCTGAAAAAGTTTTTTTAAACCACTTTAATTAAAAAAAATGTTAGCTGCCTTGATAACCCTTATGAGGGCAAAAAGGTGGGTTATAAAATTTTGAAAAACAAAAACAAATGATAAATAAAACTAGAACTATGAAATGACTATCTCATTAGCTAAGAATTTTCTCACCATAACTCTACTTTTCCTGTTGCTTTGAAACCTTCTCAATTTTGATCCCATCTATCCACCTACCCATGCTTTTGTTCCCAAATGCTATTTTTCCTACATTGCTTTTCTAATTTGCAGCCTAATGCAAGTCACCTTTACACAGAATCTGCCTTCACTTCAGTGGGTCTTGTAACCAAACAACTGTGTTAGGATCACCAACACTGTTCAGGCTCAACTTTATGTTTATGTTATATTTAAGGATCACTTTTTAAAGCTCTCAACAAAATATGAGCATCAGACTGAGCAAGAAACTAAACAAAATGGGAAAGGACTAAAATGGTTACCAGTTGATCCAAATATAGTCATGAACTATTTGCAGCCAACTAGAACAAGATGAAGGTGAAAGCACATACAGGAAGATGGATCACTGCCATTTGGACAAGTCTCGCTTTCTGATTCTCCTTCTGGCACATAATCACTAGAAGTGTTGCAGGCCCAGACTACTGACTTTGAAGTCTGAAAGGGAAAAACATTGCTTTGCTCTCATAACATATGTACAAAAAGAATATTCAACTCCAAAAGTATACTTTGCTTTACTCACAAACCACCACTATAAAATGGTTTGTTTACTCTCTTTCCCCTTGTGCTCTCTTTAGCCAGAGATCTAAACAACACAGCAAGTGTAAACAATGTGTACTGATATGACTTGCTACTTGTCTTTGTTCCAATACTGTAAAGATTTTCGTCAGCCGATTTTGTAACAGGGAAGAAGAATTTTTAAAAACCTCTTGGAGAAAGCACATAACTCATACGGAAAAACACTACATTTTTTACATTTTATGCCAACTTTGGCTCCTTGTTAACAGCAGGTGACTTGTCAGCTTCTATAGTGGCAATAAGCAACTATTGAACTGCTCAGGTTAAACTACAAAGTGAACCTTAGGAAGGTTAATACTTCAACTACTTTCTTCTTTTTCAAAAAAGGAAATCATTGCCAAAATACATTCCTAGCAGATGCACACATAGGAATGATTGTGGGTGGGTGGGGGGGCATACAAATATCAGACTATATCTGCATTTGTTCCCTTTCACACACACGTACACATCATACTCTGCACTGGCTGGCACAAAACAATTACCACCTCTACAGCTATTTACTGAGCTGTGATAATAAAAACTGAAGTTATAAAGCTCCAACATCTCCCATGAAAAATTCAATACCCAGGCAGTATGTCTAGGGAACTATTAAAAACTGTACTGTGAAATGTTATTGGATCCCCTGTAATTCTACAGTTCCACCATGCAATTGTATAATGAGAAAAAGAAGGGGGCAACGTTTGCCATATAAGTTTCATTTAATTGGAAAGTTCTTAGACCAACTGATTGTGGCAGTATAAGATTCTGACTTTTTATTTGGTTTCTGATGTTTATCACAAGACACCCCAACCGTTCAACTTCTAGATCTGGCATATGATTATCCCATATTTCTGCTTTCTATAGCAATACCAGTGCTATTCTAACTATAGACATACTATCAAGCTAGCAAGAAAGAATTTGTTATGTCCTGATACACCCTAAGTCTTTTTATGAAAGAAAGAGAAAGCATTGATATTGCTCATTTAGAGAAGTTGTTGTTAGTACTCTGAATGTAGTTTTCTTGGATTTAGATGTGATATAGAATTTGTTTACATTCCCTAGATGCAACAGAACCTGTTAAGAGTTCATAAGGAATCTGTTCCCATGTGCAGCAAGGAACCAACCAGCCTTTATCACCTACATAAGTTCACTAGCTGCCAGGTATAATCTTTGCCACATGACCAGACACTTATTCCTCTCCTAAGGGTATCACCAGAAGGCACTGAAACCCTTCAAACTAGCACCAGACATTCCCTCTATAACCACAGAGCGCTTACTTGAAAATATCAGTAACGATCACGTGTCAACATTCTCACATACACACTCAAGCTCCTTCAGTCACCACCTACAACACTTCATATCATCAATAGGTTGGCTCCCCTTGAGGATTCTGTTGACTTCTGTCTTTGAGCCTCTCATCTTCATTCCAAAGACCTCATTAACCATCTCCTCATCCTCCTTGTCTTCCAGTTCACCATATTCCTCCACCAAAGACATAAAGGCATATCTTTGGCTGAATGTCTCCAAAGGTACATGATGACTACAAGGATGATGGAGAAGAGGAAATTCCAGAAAGCACCATCAATCCAGAGTTCCTGCCAGTCTACTGGCATGTCAAGAGCCCAAAAGTCTTAGTGGTCCAGATAATGGTCCACAGATAATGAACACAATGACTGCAAAGATGAGTGTGTTGGTAAACTGATGGTACAAGGAAAGTTTCACCAGGTTCCGAGAGAGTTTCAGCAGCTTCATGGTCTGGGCCAGGCTGATGAGGATCCACCAGCATAGGGCAAAGTCAAGCATAGCCAAGGGGATGGCAGCCAGTAATAGCAAGTTATCTTGAGCCAATTTCACCGGCACAACACCCTCAATGATGGAAAAGAGCAGATACATCAGGCCAATGTCTACCACAAAAATACCTGCTTAAGGATTAAATATAGAAGGATAGAATATCTTACAAACATCATGCCTACTCACAGAAACACAAAACAGGGCTGCTTTTCACCCCCAACTTTATTTAATTTCTCTATAAATGATCTGGTCAAAATGCCAAAGTGGACAAGACTTCCATCTGCCCAAGTTACCTTATTGTCAAATCTTACTGTATGCAGATGCTGTTGCAATTTTATCTAGGACCCCAGTTGGATTAAAAAGAGCCTTAATGGCCCTGTAACAACATTGAACAGGCGACTTTTAACAATAAATTATATTTTAAAAACCCCAAATAATGGCCTTTGGTAGAAAACAGAAGACCAGGACATGGATCGTTGGAGGCAATATAATTGAGTAGATGCAGACCCTTAAATATCTAGGTGTTCTCTTTCAGATCTCCAGATCAAGGAAAGCCCACAATGTCCAAGTAGCCAACAAGGGTCAAAAATCCATGCAAAGCATCCTGATTTTTTTTTTGTTTAACTAGAGATGGCCATTACATTCTGGGGGCATTAAAATTATATCAAGCAAAAGTTCTAGCCCAACTTTTATATGGAACAATCTTAGGACCTTCTTCCCTCCTCTTTGCTTCCATAGAGTGGGTTCAATCAAAAATTTTAAGAACACTGTTACAAATTCCTATGTGCGAATCAAATGCAATGTTACGGCTAGAGTTCAGGCAGGTCAAAGTGGAGGCTAAGGTGTGCTTCACCTCCATAAATTATTGGCTCAAGATATGTTTCTCTCCACAAGTCCTGATGCCATTGCTCCTTTCGGATACATTTCAGTTGCTGTGAATAAAGACAGTTTTGAAAAACTTGCGCATCTTGGTTTTCCATCTCACCAGCTGCTAACTATGGGGCATGATTCAGCAAAGCAGACCTTGAAACAAAGGATCCTGGACACTAAGCATCAGGCTGATATTGAAAGGGTGTCCTCCTTCTAGTCCTCTATTAATACAAGGTATATAATAAAACTGGCTGCTTATTTGTCACAATTTGAGGTACATAATCATAGGAGGGTTTTTAAACTTGCTAGGTGTGCTGCCCTCTCATCTGCGGTTTTAGAAGGGTATTGTAGAAGAAGAACAAGAAGAGTTTGGATTTATATCCCCCCTTTCTCTCCTATAGGAGACTCAAAGGGGCTTACAATCTCCTTGCCCTTCCCCCCTCACAACAAACACCCTGTGAGGTAGGTGGGGCTGAGAGAGCTCAGAGAAGCTGTGACTAGCCCAAGGTCATCCAGCTGACATGTGTGGGAGTGTACAGGCTAATCTGAATTCCCCAGATAAGCCTCCACAGCTCAGGCGGCAGACCTGGGAATCAAACCCGGTTCCTCCAGATTAGATACACAAGCTCTTAACCTCCTACATCACTGTTGATCCTTGTAGAAAGATTCCTTTTGCCCAAAGGCTTTGCCCCTGCAATGATGTTCTTTAATGCTGCCCCTTTTATTGAGATGTTAGTGGATAGACTATTACTCCATTGCTTAGTGGAATACCTAGAAGTCCTAATCTAGAATCCTCTAGTTTACAACTTGAAGGTAGTAAGCCAGAGTATATGGCACGTTCCAAAATTATGTACCTTATAAAATACACCATTTGCTTGGATTAGCTGGGTTTAAGTAAATGTTCCTTTTGCTGTTGATTTTAAACTCAAGAATTTAATACGCTTATTATTGTCTAATTTCAATTTTTTGAGAAAGGATGGATTAAACTATCTAGTCTTTGATAACAAAACAAACATTCCCTAGATGCTAGTTAGTTTACATGACCTGCATGATTTGACAGCACCCATTATGGGAAAATAAAGCAAATTTACCATCCAAAAAGCAGAATGGCACAAGCTGCCAAAGTTGTAATACTCAGAATGAGTGTTTTGCCCGATCTTCAATATGCAATATTAATCAAGATGCAAGTGGTTTTTTTTAAAAAAAGGAAGGGGAATTATTTGTGGCAGAAGTGGAATCTTTGAACCACATTTTTAAAAGAAGTACTAAAAGCACTTCTATCCTTTTCCATTTTAGAAGCAGCTGGAATTCCTTGCAGAAATTATCCTAGGCTTGATTTCAAAAGGACTGCAAAGAGGGATCATTCCCCATGGGATGCTGGATTTGTACCAAACTAAAGGAGAACACTAATGCATACAGAACATGAACCCAGCAGAATTCACTCACTAGTATCTTCGGCCGATTACCAGAGACGAATGGCCTATAGCAGTGGTGGCCAACCTATGGCACGGGTGCCAGAGGTGGCATTCAGTGTCCTCTCTGTGGGCACACACAAACAGAGTCACCCACCCACCCCCCCCACACACACACATCTAGGCTGGCCTGGGCCGCTGAGCTCTATTAGCATTAAACCTAAGACCTAGTTTTGGGGAAGCAGTGTAGGCAACCTTGCTAAACGTTGTTAAACCCCACTGATTTTCATGTGAAGAACTAAAGCATGAACCTTTACCTGGGAGTAAGCTCGATTGCTGGCAATGTGGCTTGCTTCTGAGTAAACCCTCCTAGAGTCGTGATTCACCCGTTGGAAGAGTTGCACAGTTGCTTCAAAGCAAAGCCACCGATTACCACCAAGCTTTCTCCCGAGTAATGCACGCCTCGGAACCAACCATTTCCCCAAAACTAAAACCTCAGTATTCAGGTTAAATTGCTGTGTTGGCACTTTGCGATAAATAAGTGGATTTTGGGTTGCAATCTGAGCACTCGGTCTCGAAAAGGTTCGCCACTACTGGCCTATAGGGACATGGGGTAACCCATGTCCCCAGGCGCACACCTTTCAGTCACTTGTTAGTGGGTGCTGGGCACCCCCCCCCCATATGACCAAAATGACATGCACCCCAGCAGCACACCACTGAGCCCTGCCCCCCGCCTCCCTGCAGGGTTATACAGAAATTTAGGCAGTTAACTGTTAGTCCAATGTAGACATTTGTATTCAAACATTCTGCCAAATCAGCAGTTGATTAACAGTAAATTAAGAGCCGGGGGAGTTATAGGCTCCATATCTACAGCAGCTGCTGCAGAAATGATAGGTATCTGAACTGAGCAATGTCTAGACATAAGGTGGGATATGGAACTTTTCACCTCCAAACAGTATTTTAAACCCATAAAGGCAGGATCTGCACATGGAGAACATTTTCCATACTTGGATTATTCTGTGCTAACTGAATAAATTCAAATAAAAAACTCTAACTGAAGAGCTCTAACCCCCCCCTGAAAATATCACCCCAAATAGCAGCAACAAATGCCACACATACTCACAATCATGTCTGTGCTATCACACCAACCACTTTCTTGACCTTCAGAATAATGAGGGGAGCCCATGATTAAACAGATTAATTTTCCTAATTAATGTCAGTTACAGTCTTAAAAAGCTCTAATACACACCTCTGAAAAAGCTTAGAAAGAGATCCTCTGCCAATGTAGCCTAATCAGCTTTTGCAGAGTTACCCTTTATTTCTGCCACTAGCTGTTGCAACAATAAATAAAAATAGACCACAGGATGTTAGTACCACTGACATTTGCATTCTGAATGAGCATTGGTTTTGACATGCAATAGCCTATTAATATCTGTTGACTGCATGGTTCCGGTGTAGAAAGGATGTAAAGGCTGAAACTTTAATTTACAGAAGGGATAGTTTTTTGGCTAGTTTTTAAATAGTTTTAAATGTTAAATTGGTTTTAATGAATTGACTGTGTTTTTAACTGGTATAAGACACCCTGAGCCCAGCCTTGTCAGGGAATGGGCATGGTATAAATCCAATAAAATAAAATAAAAAATAAAGTGGATTTACCTTGGCAAATCCCAATTTGGTCAGGGCCTAAGATTCTGTGTTCAGACATCCAGAGGGAAAGCTTGTTTAGTAATAGTAGGTCTCTTGCATACAATTTCCCAACAATAAAGAGGAGACTGTTTGGCGTGCAATTTGATGGTAGGATGGCATCTCCCTTTCTGTAAATTGGAACTATGTGTCCACATCTCATGTATTTTTCCTGTATAGTTAATCATAGTAAAAAGGGCTGCCAATGGTGGGGCCAATCAACAAGAATCTCACCAGGGGCTAGGGACTTCCCCATCGTTTAACTGGCTGCTTGATAGTTTAATGTCATCGGCTGAGACTGGTGATCATTCTGGCACATCTGCTAAGGTTGGTTCTGAAACTTCAGTAAAGTTTACCTCTTCCTCATGAAAAAAAAGTTTGAGAAGTATTCAGACCAAGTATGGAAGGGAATTGTCATTGAATAGTGTCAATTGCTTGCGGAAAGCACCAGAAACTAATGCCTAGAATTGGCTGATATTATTAGTGGCAGTAGCTTGAATTAACTGTTCCCATCTTTTAAAATAAAATTGTTTTTTCTTGATATTAATTAATCTAAGAATCCACTGGTCTTCATTACGGCCTTGGACATAATCTGAATGAAGAATGGAGTACTACATATTTAGCCCTAAGATACATCCAGGAATGCATTAAAATAAATCAGAGAACTGAAAACTGCCTGATGAGCCTCACCATAAGGTTGCAAGCATGTTATCCTCACCATAAGGTTGCAAGCATGTTATCCTTGGAACATAGCACAATTTTTACATGTTCTTTTTGCTAGAACTGCAATCACCAAAATGTATTTTTAAACACTGGAATACTGTCTGCACAAAACTATGTATCATCACTGAATTACTGCCATAGAAGATTAACACTTATATAGTTCACTGAAAATGAAATCCAATAAGAATGGGCCCAAAGGGGAAACAGCATTGATTATTCTGGAGATATGATTCCTCGTTCAGTGATGATGAGGTATTATTATAGATAATCATGGAGCACTGGATAGTATAGATGAATCTAGAAGTAAAGAACAGGAACTTTTCTCACTGTTAAGTGACTCAGGTTAATTTTCATGGCTTCTATCTTTATGATCCACACGCTGCAAAATCATTAGAAGACCACAGAAAGAAGCAACCAACCAACACTGCTTTCTTTTCTTTTTTTACTGAGAGCATTTTTTAATTATTAAGACTTTAAAGGCAGAGGGCCAAAAAAAAGTAAATGTAACAGTGGAGAAAGAAAGGGTCCAATTTTTGTTTCCACTAAGTATAAACATACTTAAGTATACCACTTGCTCTCTAGATTAATTCTTAATTATTTCTAGTAAGCTTCACACTCTTCTCTAACATACCTATTTTCTTGTTCCTCAAATCCAAAAATCATATTTTTCCTGTTTTACACAGAATGTTTATTGGGGCTTCCAATTACCAATAAATTTAAATAAGTTCTGTTCTCTAATCAAAGACGTTTAGCCATCTCCACCCACTTCGACAACTTCACCACCAGTCTTCTGTTGTAGGTATAGATGAAGTTTTTCATTTTTGCACATATAATATTCTTGCTGCTGATGTAATATGTAAAAACGATGTTTTTTCCTAAGCTGTCTGTTCATGAGGCCCAAAAGAAAAGCCTGTTGTTTCACTTGTATATTAGTCTTCTAAATCGTTTGGATTGTTCAATGTATTTGTATCCACTTTTTTAGCTTTGTTAGATTTTTTTAATGTATACATATCCAAAATATTTTAACTTTGTTACAAATCCAGCATAAAATAAAAAGTCCCTTCTTGATGATCACATTTCCAGCACACATCTGAAACATTTTTTAAAAAATCTTTGCCAATTTCTCCAACAGTTACCAATGATACATTTTATAAAATTTATCATTCTTATTTTTATACCCACAATCCTCTCAAGTCTGTCTCTGTTCAGTCCTAATATAAACAAGATAAAACAGACATCTCTGCCTTGTTCTTTTATGTATCTCACATGGTTTAGTTTAGTCTCTATTAACAATTATTTGTGCTGTTTGTGACGTATAAATCAATTTCACCAATTTTGAAAATTCTCTCCAAAATCCATATTTTTCAATATCTTAAATAAAAGGCCCATTCAAATTTTCAAATATTTTTCTCTGGATCTGGAAAAATCAAAGTGGCATGCTTTTCATTATTTTTATCCAGATATTTCAAAATGTTCAATACAGTTCAGACACTAACCTTCAACTGATCTTCATAAATAACCTCTTATAGCACTATTTTCAATCTATTAGCTGAAACTGTAGTAAATTACTTATTATTCTGTAAAGATATTGGTCTATAATTTCTAGTCAGAATTAAGTCTTGCCCTTCTCTGGTTAATAACATTATATTATATATTGGAGAAACAGACTCCTACAGTATTCCACAACATAAATTCTATGGAACTAACCAGTCCTGAGCAACACTTTTAGAAAGCAGCCAGCCAGGTAGATAGGAGAAGAACTACCAAACCACAATGAACCCAATCCCTACTCATCCAACATCTACTTCCCCAGACGGTTACCATTCAATATAACAATCTTTATGCAAAGTAGAGTAAATTGACACAACTGCCCTGTCACTGTCTCACACAGGCCCTTTAACTCCTAAACTCTGATCTGAATTTGGATTGAAACAGGACTCGACAATGTACTTTCTCAAAGACTACATACAGCTAATGCATGCTGAAGCACTTTGCCAGGAATTGAATACAAGTCACCAAGTGGTAGCTGAGGTCATCAAAGACCAAGGACACCTGCTTCATGAAGAGTCTTGCAATCAAGGAAGTCAAAATAACCTCCTCCTCCCCTGGGGAGACATTTATACAATACAATACATACCTTTATTGGCATGACAGAGACATTTGTAAACTCTCTGCAAACCAGGCCAACCTGGTCTGCAATACCCAACCAAGAAAAATAAACTGCTTCATCAGAACTCACTCCCTGGTTCAGACCAGACTTTGGTCTGATAACATCCTTACATTGAGGTGGATTCACTATGGTGTTTAAGATGGTGTTAATTTCGTTGTGCGTGCACAATGACAATAAAATGCTTATGCTTAAATGCTTATGCTTAGGAATGTAGCAGTTACATTCAAGTTTGTCCAACACTTTGCAGTTGAACCAGAGAGAATGCATACATCTTCTGGGTCTATACTCCTGAAAAGTTTGAGGTACAAACCCACGTAACTCCTTCTGGTGTTATCCTATGGAAACCAAATTGGCTGAGAAGTGAGCCTGCTTCACCATCCTCACTGCCACAGAACAGGCATGACAATGTGCTCCAAAACTGGCTCTATTTACCCCAACTTTTCCTCTGCTTACAGTGTAACCATTTGGCCAGACATGCCATTACTTGAGCTCCTCAATAAATCTAGAAGCATTCTACCAACAGAGAGGAGAAGGCAGCCAGGAATAAACCTGTGAAGTTCTGGGGAAAAATGGATGTGACCCCCAAAGACTTTACTATTTTAATTCAGATTTTTTTTTGGAAAAGGGGGAAATTTATTTATTGATTGATTGGTTGGTTGGATTTATAGGCCGCCTCATCCCTGAAGGGCTCGAGGCGGCTCACAACATACTATACACCAACAATCCATAAAATACATAATAACAATCTCATTAAAACAAATCATTAAAATAATCAGTTAATTTAAGAGCAGCAACAATTTACTTTAAAACTAAATAATAAGATTAGGTAAGCAAATTAACAACATCAACAACAGGTGCCCGATCTAAAATACCAGAAAAAAAGCTCTTTTTTCTTTTGATATGATTGAAATAGTTTTTAAGATAAGATTTTGCTCAAGTAGTATGGAGCAAAGTGTGTTTATGTTTTGACAAGACTGCTTACTGCACTAGATAATGATAGACCTGAGGTATATAAAATTTATGTAGATATGTGAAGCATATGTTCAAAAATATGTTTATTGTTTGTATATAAGAAATTTTGCAACTAGTATGCTATTGTATGTTTGGTTATGATAATTTATTGAAGGTTTTCAATGTTATAAAGTTTAACAATGTCCAAACATGCTGGTAATTCCAGTTGTGGATAAATATGCTTTAAGAATAACACTTATCTGTTGGAGCTGAGAGAAAATGAGACCCCCAAAATACATTCCAACAAAGAGGGGAATATGGCAAGGGAATAGATGCGTTGGGAAATGTCAGAATATTCACTCAAAATTTCACTACCAGACTGTCAACTGCCCTGATAAATCAATCCTGACTCTCTCACTCCTCTGCACTAAGCAAGAAACTTGTCAAGGGACAGATGGGAATTGTTGGATGTCTGGACTCTAACATTCCAGTACTGGACCCACTCCTACAGAAAGGGACATGTAACCTTGAAGTAAGTAAGGATTAGCATGCAACTATCTTATATGTTCTTTTTCCAATATTTGGCCCTGATGCTCCCTGCCTATAGATTGTTTCCAAATTTCTAGAATATATGTGTAGTTAACAAAGTTGCTTTAACCATTTATCTATGGTTTTACTGGGATTGGACCATTGGGAAGATCTCACACACAACCTAATACCCCATGAGAAAGGGTATTAGGTCAGATACTAAGTGAATAGCTGGGATCCCTTCACAGATGCTCCAGAGAGAGAGTTATGCATCCTGTTTTATTTTATTGCTTAAAGTTGGCTTATCAAACTTGGAAACAGTAAATTAGGGTGTATTCGCTAATCTGGAGGCCCAAAGAAGAAACAGGATCTGCCTTACTGGTTAAAACTGGATACATCAACCCATCAATCACTGTTTGACATATTTATGTTCCTCACTGTGTCTCCTCTAGAATTAAGACCCAAACAAATGTGACCATATAACTAAGCTTGTTATTCTAGTGGGTCATAACATTTGTCAAATGAAGAACCAACACTCCCAACTTACCCTCTCCTTCCTTGTTTTCATACTGATTGATGAACCAATCAGAGCTTTAATCTTTTCACTGCCACCCAATCTGCTTCGAGAAAGCATTTTATTTCTCCTTCTACCTTGTCCATATTTTGGATATAAAGGTAGCCCCTAGAATCTCAGTTATGTTCCAGCTGTTTGGTTCCCAATTCTGCAAAGGGTTCCTACTACTGGGCTCAAAGTCCTGGGTGGCAAAATGTCTTAGGAGGGTGTCTTAGCGTCAGCTCTTCCATCCCAACACAGGCAGCTTTTGTAAAGATTGCACTCTTGTTTTTCATCTATCTGGCTTCTCTCCTCTCCTCCCCTCTCCCTTTTCTGATTATATTTTTCAACTGTCAGTTATAATTAACAATAGACTTCTAAAGAAACTATCCAGCTCAGCACCAATAGTTTACCAAACTAGATTAGAAATCTATCCATCTGAGACAAAAAATGTTTTCAAAACACTTCCTTGGATCAGCCCAGTTCACTGAAGAGGCAATCTTTATTTTTATTTAGTTATACTTTATTTTTCCTCCAGTGAGGACCCATCATATACACAGAATGAATAAGAGAAGACAAAGGAAAGGCTTCTGAGAGTAGAACAAGTACCCTACTCTATCTCCCTACCAGATCTTCCTCCTAGTTGTATGCTACAACTGTCTGGCTAACAGCTGATGCACAATAGCCATTTAGCTCAGATCTATGGGCAGCCTTAAATACCTTCTCACAGAGGAAAATATATGTTTCCAATTCTTGTTCAGCTGATGCTAGCCAGATTGCAGGCTACTCCCTACTTCAGCTGCTGCTAGAAATGCATCTGGGAACATTCAGGCCTTAAATACCTGTGAGCTAGGAACAACCAGTTCTGTCAAATGTTGTTCAGCTGCTACTTGCCAGCTCTCACGGTCTTCCCAGTTTGACATAAACTTGTAGCCCATGCATATCTCTCCATATTCTGAGCTACCTTTTCTCACTCCCCAATTCTTTATTAGTTGACACTGCTGGGTCAATTGTGCCATGTATGGTAATATACATGGCACAATCCAGCCAAAAATGTAGTTCCCACTGATTTCAGTAATAGCTGAAAATTTCTCCCATGTAAATCAGTGAAGCAGACTAGTAACAGAAATGTGCAACTTGTGTGCCCCTCAAATTTAGGTTCAGCATATTTCTCCTTCAGAACCTATACAACAATGTCAGGCCTTTCTTGTATATTAGCTGAAATACATATACTTCAAAGTACCAAGTACAGTCTCTTTTTTTCAAAGCATGAACCATCCCAAAGGCCTCAATGAGCATAATAGTTACACATTACCTACCCTGCTCATCGCTTGAACATCATCCTAGTCATGTTTACTTAAAACCTAGCATTCACACAGAGCAGTGATTCCTCCCCTTTTTTTTGACTCACATACCCCTTGGCAACCCATTTCCCAAAAATTGTAAACCCCATATTAGCAAACCCATTAGTTAATTATTTTCACATTAACCCCAAACGCCCTGGCATGTATCCCAGGTTGTGAACCACTGATGCAGACCATGTCAAAAACTGGAAGAACTGTTTACCTTAACAGAACTTTAAAAATAAGAGTGTTTATGGCTGCAGTTTTTATTTCAACATGGTTAAACAACTGCGGGGGGGGGGGGGGGGGCAGAACTACACACAGATTACCTTGTTGAGTAGGTCAAAGAAAAGGCATTGTACTGTTAAAATACACGATTTTTCAGAACTTGTGTTCTGAAGTTTTGCTCCACCTCCCTCAAGCTTGGTTCCTGCCTTATATGAAAATATTTCAGGGCAGAATACGGTACTTCAATATTAGTCATACTACAGAACATCAACACATCAACACAAAATAAATTCATATTCTAAATCTGCTTGTTGAATGACAGGTTGTCAGTGAGTATGTAAAAGCATTGGAATTAATGTTCCTGGGAGGCCTATTTATAGTTGTAACATTTTGTATGCAACATTTCACCGCACTGACAAGGATCCCTCAAGAGGGACACATTCCACAATGTTCACAAAATTGTTTCAGAACATTTCAGTTTAACCACAGTCACTATACTTAAGGCAAGACATTGAATGAGAAGAAAAGATCACTTCTCCTGGATCAACTGTGCCATTTGAAATTCTGTATTTTAAAAACTTGACAATTTCTCTTATTCAACCAAAAAGTTTCATATAACAAAAGTTGAATGCATCAGGCCATGTCTTATTTCAAGACTGCTTTTCTCCTTCACTGAACTTTTTTACTTTCCCAGCATCTGCTTGTTCTCTATCATTGTTTTAATGCTGGCAGTCAAGCGCTGAGGGCTGAGGTGAGCGGCGGCAGCAGGTGGAGAGACTAGCAGCAATGCCACAGCCCGGTGGTGGCCATTCATGAAAAAATAGGCCGACTTGCTCCTCCCAGCTCTAGCAGTGATCGGCCTTCTCCCCACCACTACCCCAGCATGCTGCCCTCCGTCCCTCCTCTCCGCCTCAAGCTGCACCTCAGTGGGCGTTAATGCGGGATGAGTGGTATGTACCCCACCCTACCCCAGTCCTACGTCCCTTCCTGCTCCTCCCCTTTTCACGCTCCCCCTTTGCTGCTTTCCTGCCAAACCCGAACTGCCTCCTCCATTCCTTCGGGGTTCTTTTTTCCTCCCCGATCATCCCCCCATCCCTCCTCCTTTTCCATTCCCATTCCCCCACAGGTAGGACACCCCCCCCCCACAAGGAGGTAGATGTAAGGAGGGTGAAGGGAAGCACAGGGGGCGGGGGAATCTGGGTTCATTTTTCCTAGATATGCCTCTGCTTCATTTTTCATTTTTCAGGAGATGCATCTGATGTACATCTCTTCTTCAGTATCCAGGTTTGCATGATTACAAGATTAGAATTACAGGATTAGAATTACAGAATTAGAATCTGATGCAACTCATTTTTGTGTAGCTAAAACTGAGGTTGTTGCACAAATAAATGTATAGGCAACAACCGTAACCTTTAAGGTTATCACTTATCAGTTTTGCTATTTTAAAAACATCAGAAAGCTGCTGTTGGAAATTCAACTCCCATTGTTTTGACAGGACCCTACAAAACTTCTAACACACAAAGCCTGCAAGAAGTCTGCATATTCAGCAATCAACATTTCTAAAGTAGTATGTGCAGAAATGCAGCCACTAATAATTGATTTTTGCAACCACATAAGCATTAGAAGTAAACAAAGAAGTCATAATTATGCCCTTGAGAAAACAGCCACAGAAGATTCCAGAAGACAAAGAGAACAACCATAACATCTGTTTGGAAGTGCATCACAACATAAAGACATCAAGGCAGGTGAACACAGCAGTATTCCTTCTTTTCACTCTCCAAAACCATTCTCATAGGCTGTAAAAAAGTCAATTCTACTTTATCTCACTATCATAAAGTTCAGCTGTTCAAAGCAAAATTTCCCATTAAGGTAGTTTGTTAGGGTCTGTAGATGTTCTAGGAACTAGCATTCCTATCAGTCTTTTCTACCAGCATGGCCAATAGGCCATGCTGACAGAGGCTGATGGGAATTGTAGTTCCTGAACATCTGGAGAGCCACAGGTTCCCTACCCCTGGGCTAAATGAAACACTGCAATTAGTTAATCTTATGACCATCTGCTTATTATGTGGATGAAAACCTTCTTGTATCATATTCACAGGTATGGATGCTGAACTTCAGGAACAGCCACATAATGAATAGGAGATGCCATGTTAAGAGCATTCCAAAGGCTGCAGCCATATATATACTTGCCTGGAAACAGTTTCCATTGCAAACAGTAGGGATGGAGAGTTCTTCCCAAATCAGCGGGGTAAGAATTGGAGTTTAAATAACTACACTTATGGACACCAGCTTTGTAAGGAATTCAAAAGCCACTTTGAGGTTCCTCGCAGTTGAGAAAAACTGGGTGTAAATCCAAACTCCTTTTCTTCTTCTCCTCAAAATCAATTAACAGACATTGGATAGTAAAGTACAGCATATGTCCAGAATGACAGATCAGAATTCAAAATGCAAACCTATTCACAGATGATGTTTGTAATGGTATGTGCGTGTATGTACAGACAGACAGATACTCACACACATATATAATGTACCATTTTGCAGCATATACATATACCATTTCTACAGCACTTTTACATGATTAAAACAGGATATTGGGTTTAAATTCATTCTTGTTTTAACAGAATCATAGTTTCTATAAAGACACAATACACTTGGCAGAAACAGGCCAGCACTTCAACTATACTTATCACAATTGGGCTAAACTAAATATGAGTTACAGTGTGCAACAATTAAAAAGCGAAATCCAATAACTTTCAAGTGATTCATACTTCCTATAATTTTCTTATAGAGGATTGACTGTACATGATGACATACCTAACAGCCAGAATTAACTCACAGCTTCAAAATACTGAGTCACAAAGTAACTACTCCTTTGAACATTCTGCCCACTTCAGTAGACACTTACTAGAATTCATAAGCATGGTTTCCAACTCAAATCTGGTGCAGTCATGGATGGTAATATTACAGAAGTAGTCTCTTACATGTATAAAGAAGTAGTCTTGAGGTTAGCAGACTAAACAACCTGAGCTGGCGAGTCTGAAACAGCATGATGGTGTACAGACCAGCTCATGAAGATCTTCAAAACTTCTAGCAATAATGTCCAGGAACATCACGAGTTGGCAGAGGGCACTCTTTTATTCCTGCTACATTAAAGATTTTTAATGCGAAGATTGAATCCCAATTACTTTATGGGATTCCAATCTGGATAGAGGCTGTCAACCATTCACTCAATTCTATCCAATCCATATTTTTCCATTAAATTATGGGATTACCTAACTGTGTCCCCTACACAGCCCTATGTTTGGAACTTGGGCAAAATTCCTTGGAACTCAAAGCCTGGCTTAGAGCCTTTAGATTTTGGCTGCATCTTCATTACCTTCCATCTGAACATTCCCTTGTTTCCTTAATACTTCCAGACACACAGGCTAACCCCTGGTTTCCTCTGATTGAAAATAAAATTGTATCTATTGGATTGTCTCTTGAATCACTCTACTCTCTTTCCTGCTCTAGAAGCTGCACAAACTACTCCAAAGCACCGACTCTTAGATTTGGGAATTTGCAGAATTATATCTCATAGCAGCTAAAATAAACTTGTTCTCCCACACACACATTCTTTTAATCCCCATTTGAGCAGGGGTTGCATTTGCTGGGCTCACATTGGTTATATTCTCTCTGATAACTAACCCCCCTGCCTAAGCTCAAGGAGAGCTTTCACAATTGCTAGATTCAATGTCATGCCATCTGCCTTACTACATGGCAGTTTAATAACCTGGAAAAATCTAAAAGGTTATGTAGCTGTAATTCCAACATAGTTGAAACATTGGCTCACCAGCTATTACATTGCACTAAATTTGCCAAAATTAGATCTAAATATGTCAATTTACATCCTTTTTTCCAATCTGAGTTAACAGATTTGGTTAGATTATTTCTCCTGTTGAATAACTCTGATTCTGTTTTCTGTGAAGAGGTTGCAAGCTTTGTTATGGAAATAATTCAGAGCCAGTAACAATATGTATTTATCTGAAGTTATCCTTTTTGCCTTTAAAACTTTTATGTTTGCTGTCTTTTGCTGTTGTTGTTGTTCTATTTATACCAATAAAGGCTTTGCTTTGCTTTGAACACCACGAGTTAGTTTTTCTACTTGTCCTGAAGCCCAGATGTAACGGACAGTTATATTCAAGGGCGAGGGAGAGATATTATCCCACCACTAGCCACCAATTGTAACGGGACATGTGTGGCCTACAATCAAGGTTCCCACTAAACTGACCAGTGGGGTTTCCTTGGCCACCCAAAATATCCCAGGCTAGTGTTCAGGGATTTTCTTTTTACTCTGTTGCCACCATTAAAGAGAAGGAACTAGGAATCCTAAGACTGCTGCTGGCTGCCAACTATATAAAGAATCCCACCTCACATTCGCTCTTGGTCTGAGGGGAATGTCCTTCAGAGTCCCATATACAAAAATGGAGGGAACTCAAAATTGGCTGGGATTCTAGTCTCTCAGACAGGCACTCTTCAACCTCTCACACGCAAACGCAGGCTGGCACGAGGGTAACTTGAACACAATGAATTACATTTATTTTAAAAACAAATGAAAGGCTTCTTAAACTGGTTCAGAGAGGTACTAACGCTTGATGATTTCAGAGAGGTTCTTTTCACTTAAAAATTACAGAGCTTCAGATATTACTTAGGTTTCACACACACACAGACACACGCAGGTGTCTCTTCAGGATTGATTTTGCTTTAGATCTACTAAATTTCTTCAAAGACAGACACTAGTCCTTTCTGATCCACAACCCACTGAATACACACACAGTCAATGACCTGTGAGATTCTGGCATACAAAGCCTCCCTCTCTCACACTAATCCCAAACTGGCCTCACTGCCTCTGGAACGGGCTTTCCCAGACTGGTGTTACACAGGGGTAGGGCAGACTCTAGGTCTGGACAGTGTTTACTGTCAAGCCACTGACTGGCGTGTCACTTTGCACCAAACTCAGGGCCTCCTTTCTCTGACAAGCCTCCTCAGCTTGTAGAGTGACTGGACTTCTGTCAGCTAACACTGCTGAGACAGAATCCTTCAGTTCAGATCTGACAGGCCGCTCCCTGTCAAACTCTGGCTCTTCCTGAATCTCTCTCCCAATCTTGACTCCTTCTGATCTCTGTATCAGAATCTCTTCAGAGAGAGTGAAAGTACTGACAGGCACTGCACTGTCTATATATACTGCCAGCACTTTGGCTCCTCCTAACCCTGGCCATAGGCAACTGTGCCTTTCTCGACCAATCAAATGGGGTCTTTTGTATAGTGGAGCCTGCTGCCTTAACTCTGGTTGTTACTAAGGCCTTTTCATTAGGCCTTACACACACACCAGCCCTTCAGGGTGGGGCAAGTCCATTACACCAGACAATCCCCTTTTCCACCAAAAACTTGACATCCTGTTACAAGAAACATGGACAGCTGAGGACCTAGAGCAGTGGTGGCAAACCTATGGCACTCCAGATGTTCATGGACTACAATTCCTATCCGTCCCTGCCAGCATGGCCAATTGGAATTGTAGTCCATGAACATCTGGAGTGCCATAGGTTCGCCACCACGGACCTAGAGCTTGATGGATACCATTCCTATTAGGTGGAGGCCGTTCCAGGACTGGGCCTAGGGAGGCTGAAAGGTGGATTGGGTATTCTGATGTCAAATGGGTATTCTCATGTCAAATGCTCTAAATGTAAAGTGTTGCTTTGATTCCCTTGAAACATCTAGCTATAGCTGTTCTTGTACAACTAAGTCTGGGTAGCTCAGTCATCAGTGCACATTCTCACACACACTCAAAAATGCAAAAATGATATATGCCAACTGATTAGTTTTTGAAAGTTATGTTGCTGCCCTTTTTCAGGAATATCCAGATGAACTGGGAGGAGACTTTATCTTTATGACAAGCTCTAGGTCCAGCACCACTGATTACATGCTAGCCTGCAGGTTTCTTCTTCCCTTAGTGAAAAACTCCAAACATTACCTCATCTGGAGGGTGACCACCTCCCTCTTTTACTTCAAATTATTCCTCCACACCCACTTACCCATCTGAAGCCCTATTACTTAACTCAAGCTGCACCAATTTAGAACGTCAAATGGTCTTCTTGGGTCATTTCTGCACGGTCCAAATATCTGGGGTTGAGCAAGGGTAATATCCCAGTTTGGCCAAGAAGTTTGCATGATTCCCAGTTTGAAAGCGGGTTAGTTCTGTGATATTTCCCTCATTTTCAAAAATCACCTATTTGGCAATTCTTTTCAAAAATCCCACAGTGAACCCACTACCGTGCAAACACCACGGGAGCAGGATCAGTTTATTTTTTCTGCCCAGCCGCCTGATCTCCACACCCCACTGCCTGCCCCCCTGATCTCCCCACCTGACGACATATTAGTTTTCAACTCTGCTGAGTCAGCAACAGTTGCAGCCCACCCTTCCTAAAAAGTTCCCCCAAGCATGTTTTCTGCTCATGGTATTGACCGGGTGCCATTTCACTTGGGGTAATCAGGAGTGGAGTCCCAAAATGTCCCCGTTTTCTTTTCTGTACATGTTCTGGTTGCTTGGAGCGCATAGCTAGGAAGATGCGCACTTTGGGCTGTATGTTAGTGGCCATGTCATGGGGGGAGCAGGGGCATACTGCCCATGGGGTCATGTGATATCATACGCATGCCATTTGATCACATAGGGGCACCAGGCATTGCCAGGTCATTGTGCTTGGTCTCTCCTGCAGCACAGCGACCCAGCCGGCGCCCGGCAGCTCCCTTTGTGCCAGGACGCCACTCGTCAGCTGGGATGTTTGTCAGGGTGGCAAGGCAGCTCCTGCCCTCCCCTGGGAGGCTGGGAAGGGCAGGAGCTGGCAGCAGGTGGCTCAGGCAGGCGCTACGATGGCTGTAAGTGGGGCGTGGGGAGCTGGGCAGGGTGGGGAGCATGGGGAGCTGGTCATGCCCAGGCACCATTTTCGCCCACTATGCCTCTGGGGGGGGTCTCTCATTTTCACGTGATGTGATGCTGTGCCCCATTGTTTTTTGTTGCCACTGCCATGTTAAGGCCTGTGCCAGGCCCTATCCAGAACTGGAAAAGGGGGGGCCTTCATTTCCCCTCACTGCTGCCCAAAAACAACAGCCAATCAAAACGTGGAACACTGGGGATCTGTATAAAAATATCACCCTCAGGGTCAGGTGTAGCAGATAAGGACAACTTTCAATAGAAATTAACACCTGAAAAGGAGTCAAACAAGGTTGCTTGTTAGCACCCCTGCTGTTCGTTTTTTTACATTAGCAATATAGTTAGCCGTTTAAACAACTCTGACTTTCACCCTCCCTACTAGCACACTGCCAGGTTTCTGTGCTGTTATACAAAGACAACATAGCTATTCTAACCAGAACCTCAGCTGGACTCAAAACAGCACTGAGAAGTCTTGCCCATTACTGTCCCAAAGATCAGCTAGAAATAAATAATCAAAAACTAAAATGATGGCATTTGGTAGGCACTCCAAAACTGGGTATAGAGTATAAATGGCCATAAAATAGAACAAGTGACTACATTTAAGTATCTAGGGGTCATTTTACAGGCTTCCAGTTCAAGGACAGCCCATGCAGACTATGTAGCAGTGGTTGGTCAAAAGTCCACCCATGACAATAAACTTTTTGCCAATCAAGGGAGGATACTATAACTCAGCTGCTCTCAAATTATTTCAGGCCAAAACTTAAGCACAGCTATTGTATGAGATCATGGTTAGACACACACACACACCCTCATTATTTTTACCCCGTTGTAACGGGTCCAGTTTAAATTTTTGAAAGTCACCCTACAACTACCTCACTGTGCGTCTAACACAAATGTGTGACTTCAGACAGGTGGAATAAAAGTAGAAGCTAGAGCCTGCCTTGCATCTAGTATCTTTTGGCTCAAATTTAATTTAAACCCCCAAGGCCTGACTTCCCTGATCCTTTGGGATAATTTTCAGTCAACATGGCTATCAGCTATGGATAATTAATTGGAGAACCTGAGGTTTTCTCCCTAGCCTGCCCTGGAGTTGGGCTACAAGGGAAACAAGTGTTGAAGCAAAGGTCCTAGGTTCTGAGCAGCAGGTAGAACACGCTCTAATACGCTACCCCTTCTATCAGGAGTCCAATGTTAAGTTTATCTATCCTCTGCTTAACAGGTTTCCCAGCCAATCCAACTCAGTGCTGGTTAAAATGTAACTGACAGATGAATACCAACAGGTCTCAACATGTACAGCCAGGTTTTCCCAGCCTTCATCATATACCTACCAGTGGGTTACGTGGTACACGCTTCTCACAGGAAACATTAATTTTTTTAAAATAAGCTATGTTAAATGTAAACATAAATATGAACTAAAGCAGCACTGATTCACAGCACCTATCTTATAGTCTATTATTCCTTTGGTCAAAGGGAAACTTTATTCAGATTATACATGTTAACATATGCTCATACACTGATTTATAATTTATAATACATACAGGTTATGGGTACATATATGTTAATCATCAGTGCTACTGTTCCCAGTGTTCAGAAGTTGCTCTGACTTCCACAACCATCTTAATGATCCTGACACAATTGAAAGACACAGTTCTCACCTACTCCCTGTTTTTCTGTAAAATGGAATATTGCCCAGATCTACCCACGAAAGCAGGATTTGGCTCAGTTTCCATATTAAGGGAACAAGTTAACTCTCCATTCACAGTGGTGACACTAAAGAAGCCAATACATCAGCACAACTCCAAACCTCCTTCCCCCTTTTAATCATTCCAACAGTGAAAATCTTAATCCACAATGACCATAACAAGGCAACCAGTAAATTACTGGAGAAATCCTCCTTTAAAAAGAAAATTAGTAAATAGTATCTCCTGGCCAGTATCAAACAGCAAGCTATTTTCACACTCTTCCACAAGGTACACCTTGCATCTTGTACAATTATGCAAAACAAAACTGCTTTACGGTCACATTGGTCAGGACCAAGAGTTCCAGAGTTCAGAAATGCACAATTGGTTCAGGGCCCAACCAGACAGCCAAACTTTTCTGTCATCTAAAGTTATGTTTTGTGTTCTCCCTCTAACATATTGTCCAAGTTGCCTTTCTCTACCCAGGTTGATACACACTGAACTCGTTAACTAAAGTGTAACACGTGTAGCAAGATTCACAAGAACTTCACTTTCACACACAAGACTAGACCACGAAGGTCAAACTAACAGGTCAGGATTATCTACGGGGCAGCCTCTAGGAGCGATACAACCCTGAGTACATCGCCCAGCCGTCTGCTGCAAGGGGAAAGTTTTGCATGAGCTCAAGGCGACGAGGACTCACCGCCGGACTGCTGCCGCCGCGGGCTCCTTTGGCTTTGTCCTTGGTGGGCGATCCCTGCAGCAGTTGCTCCAAGCAGGTAGTGCCGGGCAGAGAAGAGCTCTTCTGATGGGACAGGTGCGCCCCGGGCCGGCGCGCCTCCTGCGGCGTCCCAGGTGTGGGCCCCCCATCCCCGCCGGCCGTGTCGGCTCCGCCAGGCGGAGGCAGCGGCGAAGAGCTAGTGGAGGACGCCGCCGAGGAGGAGGCGGAGGAGGGGGCGTGCTGCTGCTGCTGCCCCCTGCCCTGCTGGGGGGAGTGGAGGAGGTGCTCGCGCAGGCGGCGCAGGGCTGAGCCGGCCTCGGTGCCGGCGGCCTCGGCGGAGGAGCAGCACAGGTTGGGCTGCGAGGAAGAGATGACCCGGTCCAGCACGTGCTTCCTGCGCCTGAAGACGCCCCACTTGGCGCCGCTCCCCAAGTCCCCCTTGCCCGGCTGCTGCGCGCGAGGAAGGGACGGCGAGGTCTCCGCACTGCGGCGCTCGGTGGCCACTTTGCCGCCCTTGCCCTTGGCCCCCAGCTGCAGGTTCTTCCACAGCCGGGCCTGGAAGGACGCCGCCGACTCCTGCTCGCCGGGCTGGTCCTCTTCTGCCGCCGCCGCCGCCCCATGCTCCATCCTCCCCTTCCCGCCTCCCTCTCTTCTCCTCCTCCTCCTCCTCAGCCAACGGAGGCAGCGGCTAAAGCGACTGCTGCGGAAGCAACAGCAGCAGAGCCCGGGGGAGCTCCCAGCAGGCTTCAAGGAGAAGAAACTGCGCCGGGCGTCGAGCCTCGCAGCAGCGCCTTTGCTGGCTCCGCCGCCTCGTTCCGCCAGCCGGGTGGCAGCGGCGGCGAGTGGGTGTAGCAGGCGGCGTCGCGCAGGCAGCGACAGGAGTTGTGGCAAGCAACAGACACGAACTTTGTGTCTCGCGCCGCGCCTGGTGCGCACTCAGCGCCTTGCCGGTGGCCGCCCGGGTCTGGCGGCGCTTCTGCCGAGGCTGGCCCGCGCGGCTCTGGAAAGCGAAGGGCTGGGTCAGGAGGGGTCAGTCGCGAGACGGGAACGAAGCGCGTGCAGCAGCCTCCTTGAAATGCGGGTGCGCGCACGGTTGAGGGGCAGGAGGAAGCGGTGCCGGGGTCGTGTTAGGCGACCGCGTTGGCATCTGCTCTCCTTTCACGCTGCAGAAGGCAGCTCGGAGCCAGCTGAGCGCGGTTGGCGCAGGGAGCGGATGCTCGAAGGTGGAACTCGAGCAGGAACCATAGTTCTTCCGTTGAATACCTTTCTCTCGCATCGGTTTTATTGGCTTTTACTGGAGGCATTAAGGCTATTACTGTCATCCTGGGGAGCGGGGTCTTCTGACGTCGCAGAACACGGTCGCTGGGAATGGGCAATGCTGGTCTTTGTAAAGCTGCCCCGCAAGAGCAGGAACTCGGAAACAATGAATGCAGGGCAGGGGGAGAGGAGGCGCGCATACAAAAGTATGTTTCCCTCCACATTAACAGGCAGCAAAGCAGATTGTGTTCAGGTTTCTGAAGATCAAGACAAGGATTTGCAAGTGAAATGTATCCGACAGCTTGGTCTGTTGTGATCACACACACATACACTGTCCTGTTGTTGTTGTTTTTTATAATAGCCCTTTGAGCATTCACTTTTTTGGGATCCATATAATATTTTACAGCGGTCATCCCCAATTTGGTGCCATTCACAATTGCAAACACCCAGAGCATGTTTACAGGCACATGTTGTTTCTTCATCAGGGGCGTAGCTCTAAGGGTACCGGGGTGCATGGTGCACCAGGCATGTGCCCCTGTGAGGGTGTGGCGAGGGTGTTCCAGGTGGGGTGGGGGTGGAGGATTCACCTGTGCACCAGGCACTTTCCCCCTTGCTACACCTCTGTTCTTCATAGAATCCATTCCCAAAGCAAAGACCTAACTGCCATGCCTGTGTCCATAGACTCAATTGAAGAACTCAGGATTAATCACGATATTCTTTATTGAAATCTTATGGCAAAGTGTTGGCACTAGGAATTATAGGCAGATCTGAAAAAGCATAGTAAGCATAAGAATTGATATACTTTCAGGAGCTCCCCTTCCCCCAAGCCAGGTGGAAGCAGTTGAAGAAGACAGCTAATCATCATTGGTTGTTAAGTTCTCAAAGCGAAGAAATCAGCAAAAGTCAGTGTTATCTCAAAGCTAAAGAATACAAAGTTCTCACTGAGAGGCCCAGGGAGTGGGGAAGGCAAGAAGCCATAAAAAGAAATAGGAAGGCGGGAAGAGTTTACTCATACACACACTGATGTCAGTATCTAATCAGTTCCCGATCCCCTGTCAGGAGAAAGGCCAAGAGGATGAGGACAGCAGCTAATGGCAGGATCATCAAGGACATGACAGTAACCCTGGATTTCCTCTTCACTGGAGCAGGAGATAATTCAGAAGACCACCTTCGGTCTGCAGAGAAGGACCATTTGGAAATCTGCCATCTTAGGAGTAAAGAAACTTAACTTGAAATCTGCCAACATTTTCTAGTCGTTCCCATAGCAGCCATTTTGTGATTGGATCTGCCTCCCATGGCAGCCATTTTTGTGGTAGAGCCTATTACACTTTCTCAAATTTTTAAAAGTGCCCACATGCTTAGCAAGGTTGGTGACTTCTGTTGTACGTGATATTCTCCTGTTTCTGTTGTTCAATAGCTGGGGGGAAATGCCTTGTTTAAAACCACAAAATGACAGTTCTGTTCTTGAGCTTCTCTTAGGGCAAGTTTAGTCAGATAAAAACTTTCACATTGTGATACTGCAGTCAACACAGCCAGTGTGTCTGTGTGAAATGTCTCTTAAGAGTACATCAGTCATCCAGTGTCTGAAACTGACATCTGTAGTAAGATATGTGGATTCTTGAAGCAATGGTAAATGCAGAAAGTTCATTTGCTGGTTCAGCATCTGTGATTCCAGCATCTGTCAGAGCAACCAGAAGTTCTTTGTGGGTTTGGCAGAGAAGGTGCAAAAAAGAAATATTTTGGATGATGGGCATTTTTTCTTGTCCTAGCTGAAGCATGTGGATTACTCAGTGGCCAAATGGCTATTTGTAGAGATGTGTGGTATTCCATCATAAGTTATTTCCCTGCTCTTTCCTCTATACCTGCACTTGAATTTATGACAAATAATAATAATCAAATAAAGGCTTTGCGGCCATCAACTTGTAGATAACAGCTTCAGTTGAGATTCTGCTTGCATTTATATTTTACAGAGGGAGATGAAGAAAGGGACATTCAGCATTTTAATGTTGTCTAAAGGGGTGTCTTCCTATTTATAGCAGTATAAATATCATTTTCTTCTTTCATTGCACAGAAAGATGCTGAATCATGGAGCTCCAACCTGTTCTGCACGATTGCTTTAAGCAGCTGCAATGCAAGCCCTTATTCTGCCAGTCTTTTACAGCTATCTGTAATGTATAATGCCTCAGGCCTAAGGCAAGAATTGTTTGATCCCAAGAAAAGCTGGGATTGTTGCAGAGGGGTTTTAGGGTTCCAGATAAACAACTCTGATAAGTCTCGTTTGATGGACAGCCCTAGAACAGCTGATCCTCCAGCCATGTGATTATTTGTGTGAGCATTTGGTTTTCTTTCTAGGCTCCAGAAATGTCTTAATGAAATATATGTTTTCTAACAAAGAAAACAATATTACGCCTAACTGCAGCTCAGTGAGCCCACAGGCTGTCAGAGTGAAACACTACCTCAGTTATGAGGAGTGGGCTGTGGAGAACACAGAGAACTACACAGTGTTTTCAGTGTTAATCTTGAGCATTGGTCATTGTGGCCAATTATGAATATCCAATGTATCTATCTGAAAATGGTTTCTCTAACTTTTAATATTTCAAAGTTATACAGATAAAAATGCTAAACCACAGACTGAGTAGCAGTTTTCAAAGAAGCTGATTTTCTGAATCAGACTTCTCGGACGGCAGTAAAGGAATGGGACGAAGAGAAAGCACTTTATAGAACAAGAAGTATCTTGCAGTTTACAGCAACAAACATGTGATTCAAGACTCCAGAAACCTGCAAGGAGTTCTAGAACAAAGGACAGTAGTAATTTCCAGCTTTATTTCCTGGTGAGACAGGTAAGGTTGCCAACTAGATAGGGGAAAATATCACGCAAGTTGTAAAATGTAAAAAGGGACAATTGTTTTTTCATAGCATGAAACTAAATATGATCACCTGATAATTGTTGCTAATTAAATGGATATTAAAGGGACAGCTAGAGGTGCCAGTTTCAAAGCTGGTGACCCTAAAGCCAAGACAAAATGTGTGCTGCTACAGTAGAACAGAACTGGATTAGTTACTCAGGATCTTGCATGCCCCAGAATACTTCTCTCTTGTATTTAAATCTGGCTAAATGGGATAAAATAATCCCTAGAGGGCTTTAACCTAACCTGCATACTGATTAGATGAATTCATATGAAGCACTCCAGTCCAGCCAGTAAAGGGAATGAAAGACAAAGGTTAGAGACAATCAGGTGAAAAGGTTACTCCTGTCATGTTGCAAATTTGGTGCTATTTTGTTTGTTTTGCACAGGGTTTGATTTGCACATAGTATATTAGTGTCAACTTCTTATTTTGTCTCCATAGCCAACAAGAATAGTGAGGTGTCCATTGCAGTGTCACACAAAGGCCCAGGGGTCTCATCACATCCTTCAAAGGCTCTTGGCCTAGTGGTAGTACTAATACTTCACACATTTATTTATCCTCAGGGCTAGGAGTTAATTCACTTTTTTTGTAATTACATTCAAGTTTAAGAGCTAATGGATGTATTATCAGAGATACAGGAACAATTCTGTATTTTTTCTAGTTTAATGTCTGATTAGAATTGATGATCTGGTGTTGGGTTCAGGTAGAAGTGCCCTTTTGGGGGATTAAAACAATGTTTCGTAGGCATTTGTTGGGTAGGGAATTTGGCTTTTCAGCTCATTTGTATTTTACTTCATTGTTTTAAAGGAATCACTGAATTCTAAAATTAAAGTTAGCCCACAAGAGTATTATTTCAGCAAACAGGAAATATACAGTAATTGTTTTTGCTTGAAAATGAGCCAAGTTCGGGGAAAAAGCCATCTGCTTTCCCAAAGCAGAACAGACAAGTATTTGTGGGGGGTGGGGATGGTTGAATGGCCTTGAGTTTTGTGGAAGTAAGGACAACATACCAATTTAGGTTGTTGGCCAGCCCTAGCACTAAAGGGGGCAGGGAGACAGGCCAACCTACAAGATATACAAGAAAACCACAGATATCCTGTTGAAGTAAAAATGGCCACAGCTTCATTGATTACAGCTGATGGAGAATTGGTACAATTACAGTATGAACAGCAAATCCAGGGACTGGCCAATTTGCCTGCCGAAGAATGAACAAACCCCAGCCCACCTGCTGGGAGATACCACATAATGCTGGGATGCAGGATTTCACATAGGTGCAAGCCACTGCTTGGTTTCATCTGCCCTGGTAGCCCCACACTGTCATGTTTCTCAGGTGCAAACCCATACACATTCTGGGTTCAGTTGACAAAATCCAGTTCCAAAAGTCAGCACCAAAAGATCCCAAACTCACAAAGGTAAATCCCAGGGTAATCTGAAAGCACAGACTTAGATATTCAAACAGAGCAGGCAATTCAGAACAGGAACCACAAGGTCAGTAGTATTTAGACATGGTACTTCCATGTAGCTACACTCTTTCCAGTTGCTTTGAAACCTGGCACTACATAGACCACCTGTAAGGCTGTGCTCCAGCTGGATGCCTCAAACCTGCTCCTGTAAACTCTCATCTTCGCTGTCAATGCTGGGTCAGCCCTGGGCTGCCAGACAAACACTTCATCTCCTGTACTGCAGGTGCATATTCTTCTCTGATGATGTGGAAAGTGAGCAGCCTGGCAACCGGCTTTCTGTAGCCACCTTGGAGCTGAGGGGACTGAGGGATCACCAGGCAGGTTCCTGGCTGCAGATTTGAGTCTTGACCCAGGGGGGGCTGTTCCTTTGCATAACACTTCCACTGCTGGCTGTGGATTAGACCCAGGGCTACTGACTGACTATTCATCAGAAAAGATTTCAATGACTACTGGATCTGGCTGGTCCTCAAGCTGGGCATATCCCCTGCAAACCCTCACTCCAAAATCACTGAAGGGGATTTCCAAAGCTGCTGAAGCAAGTACATGGGTCATGTTTTCCCTGAAAACAGATCCAGCCTCTTGCTGGACGCAATTATAATAATTGAAGAGCAACCCAACATCATGCTGTGCAAGAATGCCTCCATATCACTCATGTGATATACAACCCATATAACACCACAATAAATGGAGGGATGAGTGGGAAAAGGCACATAGCTGAGTCAGGTGGTGTGGCAGTAGTCTCTTTAAAACCAGTTGGGCATACTAGAGGAAAAATTACTTCCACAAGGTCCACCAGCCCAGGACCATTGCCTGGCCATATCAAGCTTACCTGATGGGCCAAGTTGAAAGATGGGGCTGTTGAGGATTGCAGGAGTCACTGCTGCTCTCAGGACCCAGTCCAGCTGAACTACCAGGTGCCAACAGTCAGGCAATTGGCCCATCTGTGAAGATAATAAGCATTTGTTTGTAGATTGCTATATTCAAAGAGACTCAATTTTGTTTTTGGGAAGAGCTTGTAAAAAATCTTGTTTTCTGTCTCTCATGTTTGCTACTTAGCCTAGCTGCAAGTATTTGTAGATAGAGATAGGCTGTACCATAACCAAGGTCAGATTCCTCATCACAGGCATGGAGTCATCTTCAATTATTTTCAGCTGGACTTAACCAGTCAGCAAGAGCCTTAATTGAAAGTTTCAAAAAGGTGGGGGTGACTTGCTCATCTTCCAGAGAATTCTCACCAACTTGATATTTGATGGGTTAATTGGCAATTCTTTGGTGTGGCAAGCTTATGTCATAAATTAATCTCATCTGTGTTAGCAACTATCTTTGTCTTTGGTCTTTTTTGCCCCTACTTTCCTTGAAGAACTTTGCCTGCACACTGAGGACTTCTAGTATGTTTTCTAGTCAGTATGTTTTCTTTCAGTATTTCTTTTAGTAAGTGTACTTTGTTGTTTTATTGAGCGCCTGTATATGCACCTTATGATTTTATATTCATTGCTTACTTCTTAAAGCTGTTAATTTTAAACCTTTCTTTTAAATAAAAATCTAAACATTTTGCTTTGTGTTTTTGAGTACTGGTTCAGAACCCAGATCTTGGCATTGCTACCACTCCAAGGTCTTGGATGGGTTTCCGATCTGCAGGGCCACAAATGGGTATACGTGTGCATCTGGGGTCCTTGCTTTCTAATGTAATGTTTTATGAGTGGAATAATATATGTGCCATCTTCATATAATTTTAGGTGCAGTTTAAGTAGCCCACAGAGGGGGGCAAGTGTGTGTCTATTACATTATATGTGCCAGTTGCTTTGAAGGAGATATCAGAATGCCAATAACTCTGTTAAAAAGAAGATCTTTCTCATTACTTTAACTGGCTGTGTTCCAAAGCAGCTATTTATGCACACACGAAGAAAACTGTAGCTGGAACTTCTTGTTAGATTTTGCCACTGCCCTGCCTTGACAGATGAGGCTTTTTCAACAATTACTTGGCTCATCAGCTGTTGTTCTGTGGATGATGGCCAATGAGGAATAGCATAGTTTCTTCTGATTTAAATTATGTGAAGGGAAAAAATTCATCCTATAAACAAAATTTGTTTTCATCAATACTTTATTGACATTTATTGACTTTTGACCCAAAAGAGAGCTCTTTTTATTGCTTTCCACATAAGATAAAAATAGAGAAGCTAAGAATGTCATAAAAGTTAGAGCAAATGCACTCAGTCACGCCTGAGGCTCCAGTGACTATATGTATGCCAACCAATATCACGGAATAAAAGGGGGAAAACACTAAAAAGTAGTTAGCTGATCAACAGCATAACAAACTGTAATCGTTTTCACACTGGCTAATGTAGAAGGCAACTATATTGAAACAAAAGCCATAGTGTAAGGAATTCCAAAGAGCAGAAATAAAAGGCTTTTGGATATAAGACCGTTTATTCAGACATCTTAGAAAGCACACACACACGACATGACAGGAATGAGACCTCCCGCCCAAACTACAGGTTATAACGTACTCAATCCCTTCCCCCTCCCTGGGCCATCCATCCAGGCCCATCTCATGGGAACGGAATGCTCATCTTGGCTGGCAAGCAGAGATAAGCTGGCCCATCAAGGTTGGCTGTCACATTCTGGCCCTCGGCTGCCCGCTGGAGGTATTCCACAAGGCCAGCTGGTTGGGAGAGAACCAGGCAGAACTGCCATCCTTACACTCTGCTTCCCCAAGAAAACCTCCGGGCTTGTCAGGAAAGGTTTTGTGAAAGCAGCAATGAGGGAGGGGTAATTCAATATTTCTGTATATACCTTCCATTGATTATGGCTGAGGGGATAGCCAACCCATGAAACTAGATACTGTAGACGACAGTGGAAAGCGGAGGCAATAGCATCTATTTCAAAGTGCTTGTGGCCATCAATTATAACTATGGGGTGGCTCCGAGGGTCAGTGTGCTAGGCATCTGAAACGGAGCCTCCTTTGAGCAAGCTGGAATGAAAGACAGGTGAATGCTACTACGAGTTAGGCAGTTCCAAACGAGTAACATCATTGGATCACCTTTGTAATCCCAAAAGGGCCTCCACAAATTTCTTTTGCGCTAAGTTTTAATATTTGTGCACGTCTCTTGGTTTTAGTGGACAAATAGACCTACCAACACGCGAAGTAAAAGCCCCGAGCTTAATGCTTTGTCCGCCTGAACCTTTTGTGATTCTTGGGCCTGGCGTAAGGTAGACTGCACTTTGTTTTCCAACCCTCGCCAGCGAAGAAATCCATTGTCGAATTCTGAGGCTGCAGTACCTCTGCAGGCAGCTGGGGCAACGGTGGAAAAGACCACTCAGAAAACAATCTCAACGGGTCTTTGCATGCTACTTCAAGTGAATGCATTGTTATAATGATACTCTGCAAAAAGGAAGCAATCGCACTAATTGTCCTGGATGATAGTTAGTATGGGCACCCAAATGGTTCTAACATCTCTGTTCATCTCAGTTCTGATTGGCTGCCACTTTGAACGTGGTAGGCGGCACTGGGGTGGTTCCCAACAGCTCCAGGAAAGCCCTTCCAAACTTAGATAAGGAATTGGGGATCAAGGGTCGGATACCACCTTGTCGGAGAGGAGTGTAGGCGAGTAGGATATGTTGGATAAAACAAACGTCAGCTTTAGGTGCCAATGGATGTAGTGGTGCAAGGAATAAATGTTTGTTTAGGAAAAAAAAAAAGATCCACCACCACCCATAAAACAGTAGTTCCTGGCTTCCTCGCAAATCGGGTTATAAAATCCATGGAAATGACTTGCCAGGGTCGAAGATGCAACAGGGAGGGGTTTCCATTAACCCCACAGCGGCTTTCCCGTATCACTTCATTTCCGCGACAGACGGAACACCCCTTTGATATACGCTTCTAACACCTTTTTTTTGGCGCATGGAGCCACCAGAACTGTCGGGCGGCCAGATGCAACGCTTAAAACCCGGCGCTCCAGCTTGACGGGCATCATGACATATTTCGAACCTGTCTCCGAGAGGAGGGAGGGACGTACCTAACACTTCCTGTTTCCAAACACCATCCTCTAAACGTAGTTGTGAATCTCCTTCCTCCGCCGACAGTTCGGCGTGGAGCCCGCTCTCCCCTTGGAATCCTCTGGAGGAAGGGGAGACGATGTTAGGATGGTCGGAGGGGAGGAGCTGTCAGAGTTTGTGATCGCGACAGCTAATCCCAGCTGGGAGGGAGAGAGAACGGTGCGCGGATATCCAGAGCGAGCACCCCCCCCCCCCGGGAGGCTTAGATACGATCAGCCAGTTTGTTGCTTTACCAGGAAAGAAATGACAGTGAAAGAGAACCTGAGAAAAAATCGGCCCAACGAATTGTTTAGCAGAGACATTTTGAGTGGTGTGGACAGGGCAGCCAGATTTTTTTGTAGATCTGACCAAATCCTTGGGAAGGGGTGTTTGGCTCCTTCTAGCCAGTGTATTTTAAACACTCAATGCAGCTTTGATAGCCGCTGGCCCCTTATCTCCCACAGTCCAATTTAGTTCAGCCCCAGAAAACTTTGGACAAGTAAGTACACGGTACCAATTTGTTATCTTTATTTTCTGCAAGAGGGCAGCCTAGCTTTATCCAAGCATCCACATGCAATTTATAAAAGGAAGATCTGGGTCTGTAAGAATCTCATTCCTGTAGTAAAAGCTGTTTTAGCTGCTGGAATGCTGACTGGCACTCTCGAGACCAGAGAAGGGGAGTCTGGCTGAAGCCCAAGTAGTCTCTTTGCCTTTGGTACGTAGGGAGATCGGTGAGCTGCAGGGCACTCTTCAGCAAATGGGGGGAATAAAGTCAATGTATATAGAAATTGGCAAAGCCGAGGGAAGGATTGCAGTTCCTTCCTGTTGGTGGGGGGGCAGGCCATTCAATTACTGGGCGCGGCTATTTTGCTGGGTCCATTTCCCAAGCCCCCCTACGAGATCTCGGATAACTTCAGATAGTCAATGGAGGAGCCATGGAAACAGCATTTTTGACAACTTGACAAAGAGGAGTTATCTAGTAGCGCGTAAGACTTCTGCAGACTAGTTTCTAAGTGCTCCTCAACGTTTTGTGAGTAAAATTAATACATCATCTAAATATACGCACTCACCCCTTTTGTATAACAGGATCCTGTAAAACTTCGTTGATAAGAGCCATAGAAGGCTCCCTGGGGCTCCAGCTAATCCAATGGTACTATTAAACATTCATATTGTCCAAACTTTGTATTAAAAAAGCCGTCAAGTGTTCATAGCCTTCCGCACACGGACTCTGTAATAAAAGCCTCTCTTAAGTCCAACTTGGTAAGATCCGTCCTTTGCCCAATGTAATCTAAGAGGTCTTTAATTATGGGCAAAGCATACCTGTTGGATCTGACGGACACAGCATTCAATCAGCATGTAATCAGTACAAAGTCTTGAACGTAACCGGCCCTTTAAATAAATAGAACAGGGGCGGCATGGTTAAGTTTTGCGGCACGTCAGATGAATCCATAAGGCGAGCTGTTTTATCTAAGAAACGGTATCGGAGTCTCTTCCTCTCGGTAGGAACTCATGCTATAAGATTCTACCTTTAGGTAACTGGAGCTCTGGTTGCCGCAGTAAAATTTTTGCAGTCAGTATCCCTATGGGGGGGCAATTGGTCGCACTCCTGTTCTTGGAAACACTCTGGATAAGAAAGTCTCGATGCATCATGCGAGATTTCGAAGCGACCAGGGCGAAGATAAATACATTTAAAGTTTTAGGATCCAAGGAGCTCGCTTCTCAGTGAGAGAGGTGGGCTTTCCTCCCCGCTCATGCAAGGATCTCCACAGGGGATCCAGAAATTGGAGGATCCGCTTCTTCCATATGATGAATTTGGTTCATGTAAGAGCAAATCCAAGGCATGCCTTAACACAATAGTGTGTTTAGCAACAGGAGCAAGGATGAAACTTATTTTTTCTCCCAATGGGTCGGCAGCACAACGGAGAAATACTCGGCTGGCTTCTTGTATCCAGGCCGGACCTTCACCTCCTAGAGGACTACCATCCATTTGAATTGAAGGGAATGGGTTTCACCATGTGGGACTTCGGTCACAAGCAAGGTTAAACTACGGCCAATTTGTACCCCATGAAGTTTCCCAGTGAAGGAACAGCCCGAGTCCACAAGTCGGAAGCCAGAATGTGCCAGATGTTTACCCCGGGTTGGCGGCTTACACAGTGGTTAAAATGGTAATGGGAGCACTGCCTTCACTCACCGCGATCTTGAGTGGGGCTAATGTCCCTCGGGTGCTGCTGATTGCAGGCAGAGCGCTACATCTCCGCTCTCAAAATCTCTCCCTCGACAGCAGCTTTAGAGCGCATCCCCTGGGCGGTGGTCCTACGATTGCGACTGGAAGCGAAGCTTGGCCACGCACGCGAGTAGGGCGGAATTTGGGGTTTTGCTTCTTCGGGCAGTTGGCAGCCAGGGTGGCCAGGCCCCCCCCCAGTAAAGGCATAATCCCAAGGGCGATGACGTCTGACCGCGGTTTCAGCTGGGCGTATGGCAGGAGCTAGCTCTTACAGTAATTTGCGCTGGTGTGTCGTATGGTTTTGGGCTGAATCGCCATCTGATGCTGGCGCCAGCTGCAAGACGGGCAGCCACTCTGTGATCCCAGTTCGATCCATTAGAAATGCCATTGTCCGGCGGGATTCTGATTGAGGATAATAACCGCTTCGCCAGCAGTTTGATGTCCATGCCTTCAAAAAAAGTGCACTCCACATTTCATGCGTTCTGGCCAATCTGGAGGGGAGTTACTAGCGCTACGCTGCAGCGCGAAAATTCTGGCGTTATGTCAGCCAAAGAACGGTTACCAATTTGTTAACCGATGGATGGTTTTACTGTCGCGATGCATTGCAGCGTTTTTTCTGCATCAGGGTCTTGAACGGCGAAGTAAGCAGCTTCTGGAGGAACTCCCCTAATTAAAAGGAGTGTCGTCCAGCCCGTGAATTACATTAGAGAGTAATGCTTGAACCGGTATTCAAAGCAGCTATGCCATCCAGAGTACTTGACCCCAATGTCTGGGACTTTCCTACGTTCAGAGCGATGGGGTCATCATACTCTTGCATATGGGCATCGAGTTGTAATGGCTTAAGATGAAGTAGGGGAGTTTTTTGATGCAGTCCCGTCAAAAGCAGAAGCTGGGATGGGCGGCTATGCCGTCTGTAAAATCCTCTCAACAGCTCTGAGGAATGCGTGTTGCGTTGTTGCTGCATGGAGTGAAAGCCTGTGGTTGTTGCAAGGGGTAAAATTAGGCATGGGAGCTGGAGGGCAACTGAGGAAGGCTGGTAGGCCCTGAGTTGAGGGGAAGCCGCTGAAATCGGACCTCGCCAGAGAGTACCGATGTCTCCGGCGGGAGGGGAACTGTAGGCGCCCGGGAGAAGGTATGGCTCCCATCTGGGAGCCCACTTGCCAGTGTAGCCCGACTGTTTTTACGCAAATCTGCGTTCTAGAGTCGGGCCAACTCTACTTTCGCCTAGCATTGTTAAAGAAGCGTCCTGAAGTCAGCGCATGCACAGCCATACTTTCCCGATCCAATTTATTGCCTCGCCCATCTGGATTTGCCAGGCTGGCTGTAGTCCGAAGTTCATATTCTGTGTTTGGATGACCTTGATGCCTTCTGCTACTGGCGTTGTAAATCCATTTTTTTTTGATTGATCCAAGTACTTTTGCCATGAACTGTCAAGATTCCTGCTGGAACTGTCGGCCTCAAGCGGCCTTAACGCTTCTCTTTTCAGCGATCCAACTCCATTTGGATTTCTCATGGCGTTGCCTTCTTCACGGTCCTGTTACCCGTAGATTTCGCGCTTCCTCTTCCTAGAGTTAAATTCGTCAAGGCTTCCTGCAAGTTTGGCTTCCGCGCCCAGCTTGGGGGCTACTTCATCGCCCCAACTTTCCTTCTCGAGGGCATTTCGAGCGAACTGGTCAGGATCGGGATTAAGTTCCACCTCAGAGCCGGACTTCTTCGATTCCCTCAAACCGGGCCTTGCACGGAGTTCTTCCCATCCGCTCTTCCACTTGCTCCGGCTCTGGGAGCCAAGTAGTTTTAGTATGGAACCCTCTACCGATCATCCCGATCCATTTCCGTGGAGTCATTGTTCCAGCCTCAACCCGTCAGAAGTCTTGGGGACAGCTACCCGTGCTGTGCCACTGCTGCTCCTTTGGAATATCATCAAAGAAAGTACTTGTCTAGGAATCTTTCCATGGATTCCTAGGTGTCAGTATGGATGGTTGTCAGTCCCAGTTCCTCGTGGGACTGGCTTGCATTTAAGGGTTTGTAATCCACCTGGTTAGTCGAGGGAAACGTAACTGGTGATCGAGAACCAGGCCTCGGATCCATGGATATTAATGCACCAAACGCTTCTACATGCATCTCCACGTGTCGGACTCCACCTTGTTCATCCTAATGAAACAAAGGGGCAAACTTGTACTCGTCTCTAGGTCTGGAGAGTGCCACTCAGAGAAATCGAGGGCTATCTCCATGCTCCTAGATCCCCTCGGAAGGTCTCCAGGGAAGATACTCGAAGCCCCTCTATGGAGGCTATCGTTAGTTTCCACATGGTTTGTTGCGTGCTCAATCTCTGCATGTCGAGAAACACCAGAGATCCACTCTCATGTAACAGTAGGTTAAAGAAAGTGATTCCTGTCATAATAATGTAAAGAATTCCCAAAGAGCAGAGAAATAAAAGGCTTTTGGATATAAGACCAAGGATTCAGACATCTTAGAAAGCACACACACACACGAGCATGACAGGAATGAGACCTCCCGCCCAAACTACAGGAAGTTATAATCAGACCTCAATCCCTTCCCCCTCCCTGGGCCATCCATCCAGGCCCATCTCATGGGAACGGAATGCTCATCTTGGTCAGCAAGATAAGCCGTCCACCAAGGTTGTTGCCGCCGATTCTGGCCCGCCGCCCGGCTGGAGGCATTCCGTCAAGGCCAGCTGGTTGGGAGAGAACCAGGCAGAACTGCCATCCTTACACATAGGCTGTGAGTGTGCAAGTAAACAGTACAGATTGAAACAAACATAGGATTAAAGCTCCTATAGCAGTTTATGAGGTAAGCTAGTACCACAAAGCATATGTACAATCAATCTTTCTCAGTCTAAACCATACAGTCAATATTTGGTGAAACAGGCAATAATGAAAGTACAATGAGGTGAGTTAGAGCCCCAAAGGGTGCATATAGTCAAACTAACTCCTTCAGTCACTTTCTAGGATTATAAATAGAACAAGACAACCGGTATAATAAATCCAGTTTTGCATGGAAACAAAACCCTTCTTTAGCTTTCACACATGTAGCTGTTATTCTGCTGCTGCCTCAGTCGTTAGGAACTGTGAAAAATGGATATCACATAGTATTACAGGTAAATGTACATCAGGTAAGTAATTGGCTATCTTATAAATATATAAATATTTGTATACAATCCAATAAAAATATTATTAATAAAGATTGCATACATATGTAAATATTCTAGCCTTCAGTACAGTTATTGAGGCTTTGGATCCTGCTGAACAATTACATGAGCAGATTGGTGTTAGTTCCATCAGAGGAGCATTTCTTGCTTGCCTCTGTCTTCCCACTGCAGCCCAAAGTACCATGTGAAATGCTGCTCCTGGGCACAAGGGACTCCCAAAAATAGCAGGAAGGCAATGCTGGAGGAGAAATTGTCCCATCCTTCAGTGACCAGAAATCTTCTGTTGCAGTACCAGTTAGTTTATCACAGGAGGTTGCAGTAAACATCAGTGAGATAATAGATTTTAGATGCTTTGAGAAGTGTAGAGGGCCAAACACATGCTAAGTAGTAACATTATACAACCAGTGCCAGCTACACAGATTTTCTAGACAGTGATGTCTCTGTGAGCAATCTGCTGTGAACAGTTAAATATTCACTATTCATCTAATTGCAGCTGACTGATATTCTACTAGCCGACAGATTAGCAGAAGGGGACCACCCACAGATGTGTGTGTATTAGAAGAGATACCTCAAGTATCTCTTCTCTCTTCCCAAAAGAGAAGCACCCTGCATTTCTGTTGCCACAAGACTGCAGTGTTCATGGGTAGTTGTTAGGAGGAATGGAAGCAAAAGTCTGCCACATGCTTCAATGAAACCTAAGGCTAAACAGGTAATGAAAATCTGAAACAGATAGGAATGTCAGGCCCCCAAGTGGGGCCTGAAGATCCCCCATAATTACATCTTATTACCAGACTCCAGAAGTCAGTTCTTCTACAGAAAATAGAAGCTTTGGAAGGTGGGCTATATTGCACTACGTCCTTGCTGAGTTTTCCCTCCCAACCCCAAACTCCATCTTCCCCAGACTCCACCCCAAAATCTCCAGGAATCTCTCAAGGTAGAGCTGGCCACTCCAGAATTGGAGGATGTGAGTCATCAGCCCAGGAGCAAGTGAAGGGAAGGGAAACTGTGAGGGGGAAAGTGATAGGGAAAGTCCAAAGGAAGCTGTGTTGAGGAAAATGATCCTAATCCCCGTCTCTCAGTCCAAGTTTCTTTCAGTTGTCAGGGGGTCTGGTAAATCTTAACACTGAATGATCATAATTGCAAAAAATGAACCAACACATTGGGTAGATGTATAGTGATGATAATCAGACATTATCACAGGCAGTGGTCTAACTAGTGCACAGGAAAATTATTCTATTTACATGCCAGTAAAGTCGCAGCCAGACTGTTGCCTCCAGATCAGTAACCATTTTTGTCCAAGTGACAGTAATGTACATAGACAAGCCTGCAGGTGCACATTTATTTGGTAGAAACAGGAAGTCATATGTTGAGGAAACCTGCTATGAACCATTTTTCATTGTAAATATTTCCCAGTTTTGATCTTTAGATTTCAAAAACTGCATATATGTTCTTGGACATAATACAATTGTTCAGAATCTAGCAAGAATATGTGTGCAGACTATTAAAGATGATCCCTTTCTTGATTGCGTGGTGGTCATGCATTATATTTGATAGTTCATCCCCTCTCCCCTCCCCTCCCCTCCCCAGTTAGAGAAACGCTGGAATTTTAAAAGGAATTCTTCTGTAATAGCTCTTTGGTATCAAATAGTAAGAATGCATTTTGAAGATCTGTTTGCAAATAAATTTTGTCTAGCATTCTGTTGAATAGCCAGAGTCTTCAGTTGCTCAGTCCTGTGGTAATGAATTCATTGCCAGAATGGCTGAAAATCAAAATCAAAATAATGCATACTGTTCTGCCACCCAAGTGAATCTGTTTTTGGTGCCCTGTACTTGGCTAGGACAGAGTGGGGGAGACACAAGCCAGGTTCAACAGTTCTTACAATAGGTTTATTACTTGAGAGAAACAAGACCCTAACTCCTCCCTTGGGTCTAACCAAATCAGAGTACTTGCTTGTCTTGAGCAGGTTTGCAGCTGTAGACTGTGTCTTCTCTTGGTTGCTTTCAAGAAAGTCTACTGTGTCTTGCTTCCTTTCGGATCTTTCAGTCTTTGTCTAGTTCTAACTGCTGTTAAACTTGACTTGTGCTCTATGGAGCACCATATACTCATATGTACATCACGAATATTCCAGTCTCCAACTACCCTTAGCATCTCACTCTGATTGGCTAGAACTGAAACAGAGGATTGCTGGGTAAAGAAAGGAAACTGCCTGTTGGGAAATGTCTTAAAGGGACAGGGGCTAACTAAAATACCTTCCCTTAGAAGACTTAGCAATGAACGAAAACCATGCTAACTATGGGGAAACTAAAGCTTAATGGGAAAATAACAAAAGTCTCTGTGGGGGCATGACACATACTGTTTTTGTGTGCTTGTGTATGCCTGCTTACATGTGTCTCTGATGAGTTTATCAAAGACACTTTTATTTTGATTTTTTTAGTACTAGCGCTGAAAAAAGGCTGAAGGGTTGAACTCCAAGTAAACCCTCTTTCCAATTCAGTGTGTAACAGACTTCCCTCTGTGATACACCTCTGAAGATGCCAGCCACAGATGCAGGCGAAATGTTAGGAACAAGATCTACCAGACCACGGCCACACAGCCCAGAAAACCCACAACAACCAGTTGAATCCAGCCATGAAAGCCTTCGACAATACATTCACCTTCTATTGTCTCCCCCAAGATTGCTCCTTACTGACAAACAAAAAAACTATGCGGCCCGCTTGGTGTGTGCCACTACTTCCATGAGAGCACTGAAGACAGCTAAATGGCAGTTAAATAGAGAAGATAGTTCACCAGAAGCCCCACCTCTGAGAAGCAGTGGTTTATCTTGTCACTGCAATTCTATGTGAGGAAAAAATTACATTTTCCCACTGAAACAAAAAATCACTATAAACTTTTCATGGTCTTCTAGATTATTTTATCCAAAGAGCATCTCTTAAATAACAAGAACTACAGTTTGCATCCTATGAGCTTCCTGCCTTCAGATTGTCTCTACTTCCTCCAGCAAACCTCTGCAGCTGTAAAAAAAATTGATGTGGTTGGAGGGGGGAGTCACAAAAACATATCACATGGCATGGAGGGGGAATTGGATGCAATAGAACTGAATCTCCCAGTATACTCCCACATGACCTGGTCTGATACATTTGTGTCATCGCAACTTCATTATTACTTTTTGAGCCTCCTTAAATCTGAGGAGATAAAATAGGACCAAAATATTTTAAATAAATAAATCATATCCCTTCCTCATATATAAGCAGAAAGCTTGTAGGACACATCCTTGTATTATAATTCTCCCCTCCCATACATTTTCCCATTCAAGCAAGCAGTTCAAGACACTTTCCCCAGTGCCTTGGAATTTCCTTGAGCTTGTTTGGAGGTTCTAGCAGGGCAGGGCAGCTATTGTGTACCCCTGACAGAAGGATAGTGCACTGCTGTCCGGGATGGTTGTTCTCTTCCACTGAGGGTGCAGCTTCGGGAGGTAGGCACATGGAAGTGTGAGGGAGGGAGGGGATACCTGACTAGCCAGCCATATCAGCTGAGTCAACCCTGGTGATCAATGGGGTGATAGATGTTGCAGCCAGATTGCCTTCACATCAGAAATTCCTGGAGATCTGGAGGTGGAGGCTGGGGAGGGACCTCAGTGGGGCATGATACCATACAGTCCAACCTCTTAAGCAGCCATTTTCTCCAAAGGGATTGATCTTTGTCTGGAGATCAGTTGTAATTCTGAGAAATGTCCAGTCCCCACCTGAAAGTTAGTAGCCTATTTTGTTGAGCAATCAGACTGGGGAAGGTAGGACGTGAAGGCTTTCCCCAGGATAAATGACTAGCTGAGGCTTTGTGGGCTGTGGCTCAAACAAAGCAGAGCTATAATTTTGCAACTCCAAATACGCACAGCAGTGAACTGCTTAAACAATTATTTGCAAAAGCGTTTCAGGATAAAGCAAGGCAAAAGGTAGTCCTACTATGTTGTAGCAAAGCCTTAAGGAACTGATTTACTAAAAGTAATTTGATTCAGTATCCAACAAGGGTCTCTAGAGAAACAATTTCCAAAATGCCTGATCTTTCTCATACTTCTAAGATGCATTTATATTTTAATAAGCTCTATGCAATTCCATTAAACCCATATCTAAAAACTGCAATAGTTCCAAAGCAATTTTATTTTGAAGGTGTAAAAGGAATAAAATTGCACATGATTTTCATACCTCCTCTTCCAAATAAGATTTCCTATTGAAGTCTCATGATTTTCACTAAGTAGATACCATATAGAGTCAAAGCAAACACATAAATTAGAGTTCATTGACAAATCAATAATAATAATGCAGTTAAGATCCATTTCTGAAATGTTCATACCTTTGATTTTGAAAAAGGAGCAATAAACAGTTATGCCGTGTTCTCTTATCTTAGTCAGCGTCACTCAACAGTGGGCGTGTAGTGGGGTCTCTTGCATTTCTCTACTTACATGTGAGGAGGCACCCCACTGCTACTGCACAACTTGCTGGCTGAAGAGCCCTTCGGGGATGGGGCGGTATAAAAGTTTTAAAAATAAATAAATAAAAAATAAGTCTTCCAGGCCACTGCTTTTCCTGGTTCTCTTAACCCCACCCATCAACTCACTCTTGAAGGCACTGTTGAGCAAAGACATAAGTGTTCCACGCATAATGGGCCTTCATGATACATGCTCACTTTTATCTTAATCTGTGTTGGTGTCCAGTGTGAAATGCACAAATACATCTTCTGTTAAGAACATGAGAAGAACCCTGCTGGATCCAAACAGTGATCCATCTAGCTTAGGATCCTGTTTCCCACAGTGACCAAACAGAGAGTCAACAAACAGGACATAGAGGTTCACTCCTTCCTCTGATGCTGCCCCACTTTCATTTGCCATTCTCTTGGCAAGCAACTTTAATTTGCTTTGCTGTTTGAGTGGGGCAGATTTGCCAGTGAGCACAGCTTTTCCGAGGGCATCTTCCCTCCATCCACAGCCAGCCTACCTAGCTTCATCCTTCCCACTCCCTCATGCTGCTGGCCATGCCTTTCCCTTTGCCGCCTTCCATGTTGCCAGTTCCTTCCTGCTTCCTAATTGTCCTGCTGGCATCATTGGGTAGCCAGCAAGTGGAAGTCAAAAAAGCTCAACACACCAACCTGTAAATTCTCATATTGATATCTTGATGTAATGATAACAGAGAGCTCTTGGTCCCACCATATACCCAGTGTCTATACACTCAGCCCCCTTTTCCAGGGATGTGTAAATCCCCCCATTCACTACAGGAATGGCACGTGAAAGTGGGGCTCAAAAATACATCCATACATTTGTAAGTAAATAAAACTATTGAATCTGGCATATTCAGTAACATTGCTACAGAACATTCCTTTTCTCGAGGTGTCTCCCTAATTAACACAAACAGAAGGGGGAAAACCTAACCCTAAAACAACAGAATTAAGTACTCAAAAGTCAAGAATAAATTCACATTAAGGGCCAAAAAATTCAATTATGAAAATTACATGATGAAAAATTATATGTGTTTGGGGACCATGCCTCCAGACTCCCACCCTGACTGGGAGAGGGCCTGGAAGGCCCAGGAGAAGCCGCAGGAGAAAGATTTAACCAGGCCCCTGGGCACACAGGGCAGCAGACAGTGAAGGCAGACATACCTGTGGAGCAAGGCAGTGTGCAGGGAGGAGCCCCGCCCTTGGCCAGTGGCTGCTTGGGTTCAAAGGGCACACAGTGGCAGAAAAGGCCTGGAAGGCAAGGCAAGCCACGCTTACACATGGCCCAATGCTGCATCAGCCCAGGCCCTCAGAAAGGGCCCTGAAGCTGGCCCAGAAGTCCAACTGAGGCCTTTTCCCTCTAGGAGCAGTAACAGGAAAGAGGTGGGACCCAGCCCTAGCAGGAAGGAAGGGGAGGAGCAAGTGACCTGAATGAGAGCCCTTAAAGGCTCTGAGGGAAGAGCCAGGGGAAAGGGCTGGGGGCGGAACCCAAACTGTGGGGAGGGAATAAAAAATGTGAAGACCTGGATGACCATGGAGGATGCTCCCATGTACCTACAGCCGAAATCAGGACCTGCTAGCATTGTGAGAGCACTGTTGAAGTGCAGCTGCACCCAGAAACACAGTCTGAGGCCAAAGGAAAATATTTCCACACAAATAGACACAAAAATCCAGTTTCCAACCCTGACGAAATGTGTTATGTCCACATGGCTTTCCTCAGCAGTCAAAAACTAAACATGTCTAAATTCCAGACTTTAAATATTATTTTTAAGATTGTGATGATTTTGATGAATGGTTTTGCTGAATTAATCATAAATAGTGCCTGGACTTTCTCATATACTGTAGGCTTTGATTAAAAGTTAACATATTCACCTAGCGTATATCTTTCTCATGAAAGAAAAGATGCTTTATTTATTTATTTATTTATTTATTTATTTATTTATTTATTTATTTATTTATTTATTTATTCGATTTATTATACCGCCCCATCCCCGTAGGGCTTTAAAACTTTGATCAAATATCATAGTCATAATTATGCCAATGAAAAGTTTGGGGCATGTATAAGTAATATGTACACTGGACAGGAATGTCCTTAAACCGTCTGAGAAGATTTGTAGTGGCAGCATCGCTCTCACCACCAGGTCAGGCAGTTCCATAGTTTCTTGTCAACCACTAAAAAGACCCATCCCAGGGCCCTGGATAACTTAATTCCACATAAGGTCAACTCCCACAGGAAAGGACCATTGCTGAACTTGATCTTTGGGAAATTGACATGGGTGGATATGCAAGAAGCCTATTTACATTTGGGATGGCTAGAAAACAGAAAACAGTTTTTTTAAAAAAATCTGTAACTCATTTAGTAATACAGTCTTCACGGAAATAATGGCCAAATCTTGAGTGGGGGGAGGGGACAGTTTTTCAAAGCTGTCTGTTAGCTGTCTATAACACAGGATTGTATCTTTTTGTTAATCCTCAATATACTTTTTTACAACTGGCTCAATCCAATGTGGAACATTTGTATGGGCAACATTAGGATTATCCTATTCAGACTTCTATTGTGATGTCTGTCAATGTATATGCTCCTCTAATATACCAGTATAATCTCAGTAATTGAAAGGGGTGGGGTGATGTTCTCCTTTTTGCAGGATTAATCCAGTTTGGAAGTAATATTCCCTCTCTTTCATCAGCATTATTGCTTCTAGCAATAAGCTCTTGGGAGGTATATGAACAAGAAGAAGCATATTTGCTTTTGATAAGCCAAGTTGCAAAAGCAGTAGCTGGGGCCAAACAAATCTCACACATGCTCCATTTGAACATAAGAAAATATTTAAAAGATGTCAGAAAAGTTCAATTGCTACAATTTCTATTGAATATGAAGATAGCGTCAATGTACATTAAAATTCAGAGGGTGCTGTAGAGATATTTGAGGGAAAAAGCTTGAGTAAGTATCAGTGGCATACTGGACCCGGGACATGACCGCCTCCCCGCACCCCGGCCTGGTTCCCCGCGACCCACTTACGGGAACCAGCAGGAAGACCAGGGAAGGGTCGAGAGAGGGCAAAAGCCAGCCTGCAGGGAGGCTGGGAGGGCGAGAGGCTGCAACGGGCAGCCCAGACAGACCGCTGCCACCCACTGCAGAGCCCCACCCTCCTTGCAGGCCAGCTCCTGCTCTCCTCAGGGCTTGGGGAGGGCAGAAGCCAGCCTGCAGGAAGGGGAGTGGGGTGCTGTGGCAGGCGGCCGCAGTGCACACAATTTCATCATGTGGGGGGGACGCCCGGGGGTATGGGATACCCCATGTCCCCATTAGCAGTACACCACTGGTAAGTATCCCTTAGGAGTGTTATAGGTTGCAGGGGATCTAGCTAGCTGTTATAATGTTTACAAACAGGGGATCCACAGGGACATGTGGGAGTATCTCACATTCCTCTCCTGCACTATTTTATTTTTCCCTTTCACAAAAGCTCTGATAGCCTCTCCACCTTTCCCGGCTTCCTTGTCTCCTTCCCACCTAACCTTTATCTGCCTCTATTTCCTGTTTTCTTTCTCCCTGCAGCCTCTATCTGGGAAAACCATGGCACATTTGTGTGGTGTCAGCTGCTGGACCAGACCCATCTACTTTGTTGAGAACCCACAAGGACTTTCAGGGTACACATCGTTTTCCTCTGTATCCTCTTCCCTACACTATTTTCTCTTTCCCTTCTCATGGCAACCCCCTTATCTAACCGCTGTACCACAGTGGTTTTCATAGAGTGGCTGCTGCTGAATGGTAGCAAGTAGCCAAGCCTAGGTGAGCCACACAAGTTAGGTGGAATCAAATCACACAGTTGCTGCAGTCAGGCCTCATCCAAATAAGTCTATCTCAAAGGGCAAAACGAATACTGGAAGAAACCCTGTGAAACCAAAGCTTGGAATTCTGTGGTTGTCTAGCAATGGCCACTGAGGGAACCCATTTGTTAAAACTACAGACTTCTTTTTAAAAGCATTTCAGCTTTCTCCCCTTTCCCTGCTCCATTCTTTTCTTCTCTGCCATTGCCCAACCCACCTATCATCTTTAGTTATATTTATTATTTATTTACTTCATTTCTCCACTTCATTTATTTACTTCATCTCTCCTTTCTCCACAGGGGGAGGGGGTTTCAAAGTAGCTTACATTTTTCTCTTCTCTTTTTTATTCACAGAACTCTATGAAATAGGTAAGGTTGAAAGTGCATGCCCCAAATCACCTAGCGACCTTCCACAGCAAGATGGTTCTTCCACACTCTACTCAGGTGTGGTTCTTCCTTGGTTCTTCCACACCCTACTCAGAAGCCCTAGCCACCACACCATACTGGCTTTCATTGAGTAACAGCAACAAGTAGCCAGGCCTAGTTAAGTAAGGCAAGTCAGGTGGGTTATCCAGAAATTGTCAGGCCTAGGGTTGCTAGCCTTCAGGCAGGACCTGGAGATCGCCCAGAATTACAATGCAACTCTGGATGACAGAGATTGGTTTCCCTGGAGAAAATTGCTGCTTTGGAGGAGGCACTGTATGGCATTATATCTGGCTGAGGCTTCTTCCCTCCCCAAAACCCTGCCCTCTCCAGGCTCCATATCAAAATCTCCACAAATTTCCCAATCTGGCAATCCTAGCCAAGTCTGGCCTGGAAAGAAATATACCCTCTCTCCCTGCCCTTTTGCCAGAGGCATATTGGGGCCAAATGGCACCCGGAGACAAAAACCCCTCCTGGCACCCCCCCATGTGGAGCCCTGCTTACTTGTAAGTTGGGCTCCAGCCCCTCCTCGCTGCCTAGAAGCCAGACGTGAGGGAAACTCACGCCCGGCTTGTAGGCAGAAAAGAGGGGCTGCCCATTTGGTCACGTGGGGGCATCCGGTGCCCCCCGTGACCAAAAGGCATGCACCCGGGGTACCCCATGTCCCTAGGGCTATACGCCACTGCCGTTTGCTCACAAAAACTCCAAGCCTGGAATCTGTGGTACCCTAGCAACAGCCACTGAAAGGAAACAGTTTGTTAAAGCTGCAGGCACTCCATTTATCATTTTCTAATTAGAAAATGAATTTCACATTTTGAGGTTTTTAGATTTTACATTTTGCTGCAAACCTGGGATGTTTTTCAGGTATGTAGAAAGAACAGTCTTGCCCATTCATCACGCCAAGCTCTGGATTTAAGTATTTTGAGATTTGGCTGACTTCATCATTTTATATAGACACGTGGGGGACCTGCAAGGACTTCCAGGAGCATCTCATGTCCCCATCCTCCACTATTTCTTCTTTCCCTTTCCTGAAAGCTCCCATAATCTCTTCACTTTTTCTGCTTCCTTCTGTTCTTCCCACTCTTTTCCTGCTTCCTTATGTCCTTCTATCTCTGCGTCTTCAGCTACCCCCCCCCCCCCACAAAAGTTCTCCCTAGAAAACTAAGGCTACAGCCTCAGATATGGCTAACTTGACTATAAGAATACATGGCACATCTGTTGGCCTTCTGCCTCTCAAATTCTAGGCCAGAATGAAGTAGAGTTGAATTGATTTTATACCCCATTTTTTCTACCTTGAGGAGTCTCAAAGCAGCTGCTGCTTACAATCACAATCCCCTCCTCTCCTCACAATAGGCAACCTGTGAAGTAGGTGGGGCTGAGAGAGTTCTGAGAGAAGTGTGACTGCCCAAGATCATGCAGCAGGCTGAATGTGGATGAGTGGGGAATTGAACCTGGTTCTCTATATTAGAATCCACTATTCTTAACCACTATACTGCGCTGACTGGGGTAGCAGGGAAGGCTGGTTGAGTGGCCCCTCTCCTCTGTGGTTAGGACAGCAAGCTGCTGGTGGCTCACCTCCACGGATTTAGGAGGCAGAGGCGAGCCCACTGCAGATGCATTTGGTGGTCACTGTGCTCTGGAATTAGGGGAGCAGGCTGTTTGTGGCTGGGACAAGGTGGGCAAGCTGTTATCTCACACTAGCAATGGTCAGAGATATATTCAATGTAGATATCTTTGGACCCTTATATGGTTGTTAAACATGACCTGCCCCAGCCTATGTAGTTTCATACCTGTTGCTACCAAAGCAACTCTCATGTATTTTATAACATTTTCAAGTGACTATACTGAATCAAACATGCAGCCACCACAGATTATTTCCTCAGGATTTATAGATCCAATTATATTGTGGCAATCATAAAATCACTGAACTCCATCCATAATGTTTTACTCATACCTTAGCTTTCCTCACCACTCATTCTTACCTCAGATGGTGAGAAAACACAGAAAGACCAGATAGAGTGTTTCAAAAAGGCTAAGAAGAAGAGGGAGAGCAAGTGAGAGAAAAATGACACATACAGATTGCAACTGCTGTAACTTATAAAACTCTTCAGAACTAAAGCACTGAAAAACAAGCAGTACAAACCAACTAGGTAAAACCTCTAATCCAATCATGAATGTATTTAAACCTTTTAGGGACTACCAGTACATCTGGAGTAGACAAGGGTTTTCCCCCCTCTACAGTAACTTTAGCAGACGAGGGATTGTTCATTCTTATTTCTGTTAAGAAAAGCTCCAACAGAATTTAAAATATATTAGGATTTGATTCTGCTATAAGACAAATTGATTATTCATCTCCAATTTCCTTCTTTTGCTGCAAAGTGAAGATTGCCTAAAGAGGGACTGAGAAATTGTAGGGATAGTATCTGAAATCTCATTTCTTCTGATTACAATAGAATATCCTATCATCATTTTTGCCAAGTCTATATAGAGAATAGAATAGAGTCTGTTTACAAAAACAAAAGAGAAAGAGACTGTAGCCATGGAAAGGCAAAATCTCATTGTGGTAACACTGCATCATTATCCAAGCACAGGAAAGCCCAGCTCTAATTTTATGAGAATTCACTCAATCATCATTCCAACCAAGTAGAAAACCAGTAAAATAATGTTAATATCCATGGGGCTAAAAAATAAAAAGCCCAATCTGAGCATTCCATCTGTTCGTTTCTAGGCTAAATATATCACCTCAGATTTTAAAGTACAGGGCTCAAGATGAACAGAATATGATTCTTTCGAAACCAAGCCAAGCCTCTAGTGAATGTTCTTAGGCATATGATACACATAAGTCTATCTGTCTGAAAGAGTCTCTTGTCAACTGGAACTCAAACATTATGGTATATTATTGGAGTTGTCATTTTTTTTAGACCTGCGGAGGTACGAAAGAAAGAGTGGCTGACATATTCAAAGATTTATGTTCTCATTCTAAACAACGCCAGGCTCTGAACAGACTTTTTCACAGAACTTATCAGCATGTCTGGACTTCTTTAAAACATATTCCATCCACTGAGTCTCTTATGCAGAGAAAATTTGCAGACACTTGTTTCAGCACATAGAAAATTTACAGAAAAACCATAGAACAAAAGTCAAGTAACGTGTTACATTAGGAAAGAAACACTCAAGTACAATAGTGATAAGAAAAGTTGAAGGCAGCAGGAAAAGAGGAAAACCCAATATGAGATGGATTGACTCTATAAAGCAGTGGTTCTCAACCTGGGGGTCGGGACCCTTTTGGGGGTCAAACGACCCTTTCATAGGGGTCGCCTAAGACTCTCTGCATCAGTGTTCTCCATCTGTAAAATGGATAAATGTTAGGGTTGGGGGTCACCACAACATGAGGAACTGTATTAAAGGGTCACAGCATTGGGAAGGTTGAGAACCACTGCTATAAAGGAAGTCAAGGCTCTAAGTTTGCAAGATCTGAGCAAGGTTGTTAACAATAGTACATTTGGGTGGACTCTGATTCATAGAGTTGGTGGCGATTTGATGGCACTTAACACATACACGACCCTTCAAGATGACAAACATTACATAGCAGGGTGGAAGTGGTTTGAACACCAACTTTTACATTTCAAGATGCTTGTGTTCAGGTCAGAAAATGTGTATTCAAACCATCTGAGAACACTTATGTCTATCCTTATGCAATGTCTATCCTAATGCAAATATTAGATCTATATATGCTCTGATGCTCATACAGAACCAATATTCTATTCAGAGAAATGTTACTTTTTAGGAAGGTTGCAAGGGGAAAAGAATCATTGGGGGCAGCATAGACATCAATTTCAAACAATAGAGAGTTGGGGTAGGCAGGGAGAAAGAAAGAGTTGGAATAGGGGGCAGAAAGAGAACGAGAGAACTGGAGAGAGAACTGGAAAGAGAGAGTTAAAAACAGAGCTGGGGTAGTGGGGGAAAATAGAGATGATTAAAAGAAAGGGTAGCAGGATAAAGAGTGAGAAACAGAGGAAAAGGGGAAAACAGAAGAAAAAAGGTAGAGGCAATGTCCTCTCAAGTCCCTACTTACAGGTTCCCACTTGCTAGAGCTTGTTGTATTTTTTCTCACAATGGGCTCCCCATCTTCACAAGAATCCTGCTGCTCCCCCTTGCAAAGCCAGGATCCAGCTTTGCAAATGTATGGAGATACAGAGAACTTTCCACATTTCACAGGCACCCTCCCTGGGATGTAGCTCTGCAAATGGGGGTGCCTGCTGCTCTCTCCCCTTGCAAAGCCCTTGATCCAACTTTGCAAATAGGTGGTTGGTACCTAAGGAGATGGAGAGAATTCACCCTTCACAGACAACCTGCTGGCTAAGCTCCACTTTGCAAAGCCAGGATTCAACTTTGCAAACTGGTGCGTGCGTGCGTGCATGCGTGCATGCGTGCGTGCGCGCACCTGTGAAGATGGGGAAAACTCACTGCTGCCCTTCCTTGGCAAAGCTGGGATTTTTTTGTGGGGGGGATAATTTCAGTAGTTGTGCCAGTGCCATTTCCTGTAGATATGCCCCACCACGTCTCTTGAACTGGGACGATTAGTTTTCTAGAGTTTGTTATAGCTTTTTGCACAATGGGCTATACTGCTAGTAGATACATGGTATTTCAAGGGAGCTGCTCTTCTTTATGTCTGACACTTTTTTTACCATCAAGTCACAGCTGACTTATGGCAACTCCAGAGGGTCTTCAAGGCAAGAGATATTTAGATTTGGTTTGCCGTTGTCTGCCTCTGCCGCATTACTGTGGTATTCTTTGGAGGTCTCCCATCCAAATACTTGCTAGGGTTGAGGCTGAGAGTGCATGACTGGTCCAATGTCACCTAGCAAGTTTCCAAGGAAGAGTGGGGATTCAAACCTGGGTCTTCCGAATCCTAGACCAACACCTTAACTACTGCACCACGCTGCCTCCAATTATAGTCATAATACGATTGTAAGAAACTATGAGTATTTACCAGGTGCTCATTAAATCAGGGTTGTGGGCCTTTTCAGATAACATAATTTAAACAGTTTAATCTCAAAATATTTTTATTCAGCAGTTCACATAAGTTATGTTATAACCAATGTATGTTACTTGGAAATTCAGTCCATGTCAAATTAAAAACCTACCCCCAAAGACAAATTCTGTGTACAAACTTGGAGAAAATCATCCATTAAACAGTTCTCCATAAAGTCCATTGAAGTGACTGGAGAGCAGATAGCCTATATATGGCAAATGAGGGCCACAGAAGATCAAACTGTAAAAAACAAATAAAATGCACAAATTACAAATAAATGTTAATTCCTTATTTCACTGTGAAACACACAGCCCTCAGATCTGCGGCACAATTCCCTGCCTGCAAGAAGGCATTCTGGTTGCCTAGAGACAGGTGTAAACAAAGGTATCTTGCTGACTGAATACAGTGTGTAGTGGAAACTTTTGATGAAAAGGGTCAATCTTCCCGAAGTTTCTTGTTCTGATTTGCCATCCAAGAAGAAGTACAACAGCTTCCCTGAAAAATTAATGGCCAGGTATTTATGGTTTCTCTGTTAAGCGAACTGCCAGGCAAACTAGTAAGACGACAAATGATTACAACAGGAATTAATGTTTAGCTCAGCACAGACTTCAGGGCTTTTCTAGGCAGTAGCATTTGTTGTGAGTCAAGAATATTAATGGGGCTGTTTTAAAGCTTTTAGAAAGAGATAAATCAGACTCAAGGTAAAATGTTGTTGTATTTAAAAAACACAGATGCAGAGGAAAGTGTCATTTTGATAATCAACCGCTTGAAAAGTTATAAATGTTTTTTTCTATTATCTTGGCATAGCAAAATTGCAATATAAAATTATATTGCTAGAATACGTTGCACTACTTTTGCTCGTTTTAAGACAGTCCTCCACATAAGTAGGATAGGTTCTGCAGTTTTGTTCCAGTTTCAAATAGTGATAAATGGCAGATTTCAAGCCACCTCCTCATTAAAATTTACATTACATTACATTACATTACATTACAGCATTATTCTTTTGGTGGACTGACTGCAGCTCGTGGTCAACCCCAGTGAGAACAAGAGAAGAGCTACTATATCGACAACAGTAATAGTTTTATCTGTAATACATTTCTATGCAGTAGGTCCACTCAAATGGGTCTTGTTCCTCATATTCAATTTCACTTTCTTATTAAAATCAAAATCTTATTAAAATCAAAATCTTTGTAAACCAAACTGCAAAGTAGATTTTACCAGAGCATGTGTAGATTAACTCTAGAAGTGATTATACATGGGAATTTTTGTTTTAATTTGGCATTTTGTGGAATCAAATAGCTTTATGTTTTTCCTTTTATGACCTGTTCCTGAATGATCTTCAGGCATCTACAATGGTCTTGATTGCAGAATATTCTAGAGCAGTGGTGGTGAACCTATGAGGTTCGCCACCATGGTTCTAGAGTTTGCATAGATAGATCAAGCTGTTGGGAGGGAAAATAACAATTATGAAATGTCCCATCCCTGAAGCAAAACTCCCCCTCTGATCATCCTAGTGTTTCCATCTTCCAGCTGCAGCCTGGATGTCTCCCAAAATTACAATTGATCTCTAGATGACAGAGACCATTTCATCTGGAGAAAGTACCTGGTATGGAGGATAGGCTATTATATCCTTCTGAGGGCTTTCCCTGTCCCAAACTCTGCTCTCCTCAGGTTCCACTCCCAAAATCTCTAGGAATTTCTCAAGTCCAACTGGAACTAGATGCTTTTCAGAGCCTGAGCAGGTCACTCTCCAAATATCCCTTTGCGTATGTTCACTTAATTGATCTCAATGACCATGCTCAGACTTCATTAGTTCATTGTAACTGTGTGTGTGTGTGTGGGGGGGGGATATGTTTTTTAATTTACTATCCAGGAGTATACAGGAAACCCAAGTTTTGTTTGTGGAATGTGAGGATGAAAATATCTAGATTAAGAAATTTTAAGAATTTCTAATATATACAGTAATTAACTATGAAATCTGATAAAATCTGTTAATTGTTCTGTCAAATTATTTAAAAGGTGTAATATAAGAAGCAAACGTGAATTGGTTGGTGATTAATTATTGTCAGTCCTATTATTTATTGGTAAAATGTTGGAAAAATAGCTTATTCTTTAATTTGACTGAATGGTTGAGAATATTTGGCAGATAGCCTTAATGACCAATTAAACGTGTTTATAGGACAGGAAAATACATTGAACCAGTTTCCCCTCCTCGTTTAATAAACCATTGAAATAGATTGAAAGCTGAATTTATAATATGAAGCAGAAGAAACTATATTACTATTATGAATATGATTTATGAATTGTTGTTGCTTTAGTCTTTTTTTTTTCATTATTAAAATGTTGGAAGTTATATGCATGATAGAGAAAGCAACTTTAAGAGAACTGCTGTTACTCACTGCCAAGTTTCGCTACAATTGCAAATATGGTGTGTGGTGTCAGTTCTCAGGAACACGAAACTAAAATAGCATGGAAACAAGTGATCAGCAAATGTTCAGCTTCTCTTTATGCAATCTCCAATGCCATGAATGCAAATACAGATACTAGTCAGTTTCATGAAACAGTGTGCTTACATACCTTAGGGAAAGAGGTGCCCATTAATAGCGAACATTATCTCATGTGATACTATGGCAAAAATATAAAGGGCATTGTTCTATCCCAACAATAAATTTTCTGTGCGAAGTATCACCCAGGAAGAGCTCCAAGGCTAGATAGTTTGTTATATCCTCTTCTGCTGTGCAGACAAATGAGGAACTAGAATCAGTAGAGCTAATAGTGCTAAAAAGGCATATCTAACCACGCTCCAACAGCAGGCAGAATCATCCTAAGCTAATTAAAGGTAATTTCAGTACAGATACTTACTTGTGGAAATTTTGACTTCTGTTGAGGATCATGGAAATGGAATGCTGACATCACAGCATCACCAGAGAAACAGCTACCGGTTGTTCTAAGCATCTTTCAAATCTAGTCAACAGCCTAAGCTCTTAAGTGACCAGTAGATGTGCTTCGTTCTGCTTAACAGAAATAAATCTTCAGAGTCTGAGGTAATTCAAACTTAGTTAAGCTGTTTGTTGACTCTTGGATCATTATAATCACAATATTTTTAAAATGTGCTAGATGCCTTTTCTATTTACTTATTAAAATATTTATACCCCACCTTTCCTCTTGGCTCAAGGCTTAAATGTTCTGAAGTGTCTGTTGTCTGAAGCATTTTCCTTAACTTTTATGAGGAAATTGATGTAATTTTCATTTACTAATGTTAGAACTTTTTGTCCTTTATACAACATTACTACTAGCAATAGATAGTTATTTAATCACAGCATACTAGACACTAATTTCTATTTATTTATATGTACTTACATAAACCCATTCTACTTCCCAAGCAGGATGCTTTCCAACTGGAGGTGACTTCCAGTAAAAAGTATTAAAACCACAAGTAAAACCTTAAAGCCACCTAACTGAAGCTACATATCACAGTAGCGATTCTTAAACATCTTAAAAACCTGCCACAATAAATACAGAGCAATACCCCAAACAAGCCCCCTTCCCCAGCCAAAAGCTTGAGAGAGAGAGAGAGAGAGAGAGAGAGAGAGAGAACTTGGCCTAGTGTCTAAGGGTCCGTGATAGAAGTTTGGAACATAAAAGGCAGATAGCAAATGAGCTTTTGTGAAGAAAATAGCAAGAAGAAAGGGGAATGGGGAGATAACCAAGTAGTAGATGAATATAAGGAGCAGGTGACTGAAGCTGATCCTGAAAACAAGAAACAACCAGGACATAGATAACAAGCAAGGAAAGGGCTGTCATAATCATAGTAGTAGGAGAGAAAGACACTTTAGAAGAAACATTCTTAATTATCATGGTGAATTAACAGTTGCTTCAGTGTTATAACACAGAAACAGATTGCACTGATAAAATGTGATGAAAGGAAGAAGCCATTCTATTAACCTTTCAGACTCTGTGGTACTACATAATTTTTCTCATTTAAAGTCCTAACATTAAAGTGTGGGTAGGGAAAGAGTAAAAGAAAGAAAGAGGTGAAGTCTGTATTGAAAATGTCTTCACAGAAACTTTTAGTCAGGATATCTGCCTCAGCAATGGAATATTGGACACTTTTCTGCACTCTCTCTAGCTTATTTACCTGTCCTTAACTTCCCTAATATATTTTCATATGAGGGAAGATTTCTTTGATACCACATTAATGGAATTTACAGATTTAGGAAAAAATATGATAACTCCACCCTAGGTATCATACTTCACAAGTCATATTATTGAATATTCAGCTATGTAAAGAATAAACACTTCACATGTAGAAAATTAGCACATCAAGGCCAGCTAGACTATAGTCCTTGTTCCAACATGCAAGAAATTAACTTTTTAATGTGTGGTTTTGATCATGTGGATTGGCCCTAAAACCATAATTTTAAGTATGCCAGATTAAGGTTTGCTCCCCAAAAGTGACCAGCTATGTGGAGGTCCCTAGGTACTGTTTCAGCATGCAATTAGCCACTCCACATGTATTAGTTTGCTATGGAAGCCATAGGATTTATCACCACATTAAATAAATACCATGCAAAGGAAATGCCAAGGGATCTTCCCACTTTGGCTGTTTGTGTGAAGCAGAACTTAGTCTCTCTTCCACAAATTCATGCTGTGTAAGTTCTGTTTACATAAATCCTTATTGTCTTGTCTCCATACCTAGTATAAGTGAGCAGAATTCTACATACACAGGAGTTAGCACTGAACATCAGATTAACCATATGTATCAGATTTTTGATAATCCATTCAGTAAAATTAATGCAGGTGCAACTGATTTTATTAATAGATGTTTAATCATGCTTTCTGGCCCTTATTATAGATAAGCCTTACTTCAAACAAAGATGTCAACAGAGAATACTACAGAGGTGGTTAAGTATCTGGACAAGTAAGTCAGTTGTTACCTAGCTTCTCTGTTATCAGAAGGCACCATTTGTCTGTTATATAATAGTAGATGGACCTGATTCTGAGCTGAAGGCCCAGCAGGCATCTAGACACAAACACTATGTCATTTGTTATGAATTTGGTCTTCATACTGGGAGCAACCCAAAGTAGAACAGCTGTAAAAGAAAGCAAATGACTGTGAAGCATGACTCAGCAATATTTTAAAACACTAGAACTGTGTCAAAATGTTGTGGTTTTAAATGTTCATGTCACAATCAGCTCTTTCAAGTGTAGAGGTTTTTTCATTTAATCACTAGCTAAATTAAAAAGGAATATAGTTTCAGAGGGCAGCCATGTCACTCTGGAGTAGAGCAGTTATATTTGAGCCCAATAGCACCTTAGAGATGAAGTGAGCTTTGACTCTTGAAAGCTGACACTCTGAAACTCTTGTTGGTTTCTAAGGTACGACTGGTCTCAAATCTAACTGTTAAACAAGGAAGAATCACTGGTTCAGTCCATTTTTGCTCCCAGCACTTCCCATCATGTTTTGCATCTCTCTACACGTTTCAATTTTCTGAACATCACAGAGCACCGATATTTCTCATAGAAATACTTGTCCATAACATGAACAGTTGTGCTGCCAAGTCCCAAACAGTTGTGTTCCACTAATTATGTCTATTAGGTCTTTAGAGTAAATGTAAGCAAGAAATATAGAGAAAATAACACAACTATGTTGCCTATCTCTAATTACTTAAAGTAAAAATGGTACTTTTGTTGAGAGGACTTGGTGAAACACTTTTAGGATAATTTGAGGGTTTACTAGAAATGTATGAAAATTTGACTCTTGATTGTAACCCCACCCTTCAAAAGAATGGGATGCTCTTTCTGCCCCTTTTGCCACTCAGGTCTTAGCAGAGCGCTCCATTTTCAAATTAGCCACACAGGACATATTAGCCCTTCTTCAAGCTAACAAGGACTTGCAGCAGAGGCATATCTAGGGAAAATGGAGGCCAGGGCAAAATCTGAGTTTTCTACCCCCTTCCCCCCATTCTCTGGGCTCCATTTTTCCTAGATATGCCTCTGCCAGCATGGTCAAGGCAGCCAAAAGGAAATTCTATGACACCAGCATCAGTAGTGATGCCACTCACTGAGATTTGAAAGGGCAGGGCAGGTCTACCAAGGACAGATCTGGGCTCCCAGGGCTCTCAGTGGCTGGGCAGCATGGACCTGCAGGCTTTTTTAGGGCCACCACTGGAAAAGACCCTGCAGGGCCACCACTGGAAAAGACCCTGCAGGGCCAGGGGTCAGAACTAGCAGGAAAGTTCTGATACTCAAAAAGTTTGCAGTCCCAGGGGGCCTTGTTACTGCAGTTAGAACAAATGACAGAAATCTGAATTTTTCAGTAGGCAAGAAGCAGTCAGGGAAAGTGGGGTAGCAAATGCATGCTGTTAGATGTGAATGGGAGGGGGGTGCTTCTTTAAGGTCTGGCACTGTCTACATGCTGGTTTTACTGAACTTCTGGTACCTGTTTATTTAACAAAGTATAAAAACTCCTATCAAAATTGCTCACCAGACCATGGACACCCTGGGGACCATCTGGGGAAGCACAAACCAATATTTAAGATGTTAAAACTGAGACTGAAGCAGCATCTTAAAAGTGAATATATTTATTGTGGCAGAAGGCTGACAAAAATGGGTTCAGTTCAAACAAGCTTTTCAGCCATAAATCTGTCCACCTTTAAGGGACTATAGGTTCTTTTAAGTTTTCATTGCAACATAATAAGATTACCCTGCTTAGGAGTTACAACTTTGCTCAGAATTGCACTGTAACAGAGCTATTATTTTGGAATTTAATCAGTTAGTTATGCCCTTTAACAGAGGTGTAGCTATAAGGGGACGGGAGATCCATCGTTCTTCCTCGCTCTGCCCCTGCTGAAGCCTGTGCTACATCTAGCACCACTATTAAAACAACTCCATTCCTTCTGTTTTTGTCATTCCCAAAACAAAACACTTTGTAATTTTTTTACTGAAAAATGTCCAAATTCAGTACACTTTAGTTCATTCAATTCCAGTATTAAAATATTTTAATACTCCATTTTTCATTTTTACAATTTCTAGCTTACCTTGATTCATTCTTCTTTTGTTCCATGTTCCTATTAAATGTGCACATCATTTAGATTAACGCTACTTGTATTTGTCTTCTGCTCTTTCTAAGTAGCTGGCTGAGTACTATCCCACCTAGGGGTAGCATCTTTCCAACATTATATCTTTTTCATTTTGAATAGTCTCATCGTAGGATTTTTGAGGTAAGGATTCAGAAGTGGTTTGCCATTGCTTTCATCTGCACAGTACTAGTCCAGGTTACCTAGAGTGGCACTGCCATTGAAGAAGAAGAAGAAGAAGAAGAAGAAGAAGAAGAAGAAGAAGAAGAAGAAGAAGAAGAAGAAGAAGAAGAAGTAGTAGTAGTAGTAGTAGTAGTAGTAGTAGTTTGGATTTATATTCCCCCCTTTCTCTCCTGCAGGAGACTCAAAGGGGCTTACAATCTCCTTGCCCTTCTTCCCTCACAACAAACACCCTGTGATGTAGGTGTGGCTGAGAGAGCTCCGAGAAGCTGTGACTAGCCCAAGGTCACCTGGCTGGCGTGTGTGGGAGTGTACAGGCTAATCTGAATTCCCCAGATAAGCCTCCACAGCAGGCGGTAGAGCTGGGAATCAAACCCGGTTCCTCCAGATTATACATGAACTCTTAACCTCCTACGCCACTGCTGCTCCTTGTCTGTGAAAGATCCTCCACCAGAGTCACCTTCAACTTCTGTTGCCTAATAGCTAGTCTTTAAGGCAGGGATGCCTCATTCGTTACAAGGGTCAGATATAATATAAATATCACTTGGTTGGGCCAGGCTATTTGTAGCATAAAATTTAATGCCAGGTACCAAAGATACAAACTTTATAGAAGACACAGGCCAACTAATGATATTAATTTTTACTTAAAATGCAAACGTACTTAAAACAATAACACTCTTCCAGTATTTTATTTTATTTAACACTCTGATAATTGACACCTGTTGCTTTGAACTACTGCATCAAAATCTGGAGTCAAAGTCTGTGTTATAGCAGTTTTTAGTATGCTGTTCAGATGTGTGTCTGTAAGCCGAGAACGTAATTTTGATCTGTTAACATTCATTACAGGAGCTATTCACACACGTATGTTGTCCCGAAGAAGTTTATGCCTGCCCATAATTTCTATTATGCAAACATCAGCTTAGAAAATGATATCTTGTCTTCCTTTGAATGACTGTTCCGAGAGTCTGCTAATTATGTCATTACAAGATCAAAAATAAAAAAATATGTTCTCAGCTTATAATTAATTGTCTATGTCTGTATCTTCTATAAAGTTTGTATCTCCACTTCCTGGCTTAAAATTTTATAATACAAATGCCCCAGCCCAACCAAGTGACATTTATGTCATATGTAGTCTAACAAATGAGTTTGACACCCCTGCTCTATGGCATTAAACCTGGCAGAGGTTCTGTAAGGAATTCCAAAGAGCAGAAATAAAAAGGCTTTTGATTATAAGTCCGTTTATTCAGACATCCTGGAAAGCACACACACACGACATGGCAGGAATGAGCATCCCCGCTCAAACAACAGGTTATAATGCTGACTAACCCATCCCCCCTGCCCCATTCTCATGAGAACGGAATTCTACTATGCAACAGCGAGATAAGCATTCTCACAAGGTTGGTGCAGGTCCTGGCCGGACGCCCGGCCAAAAGAATCTCCGTCAAGGTCAGGTTAGGCTGTAAGGGAAACAAGAACGACTGAGATCCTTACACTCTGCCTCCCCTAAAAGAAATCTCCCCTTTTCCCCCGGTTTGTCCGGAAAAGCTTGGTGAAATGCAGCAATTAAAGAGGGGGCATCGATATTCTCCTTATACACCCATTGATTATGGCCAGAAGAATAGCCAACCCATGACACCAGATATTGTAGACGTTTGCGAAAGAAGCGAGAGTCCAGGATAGCGTCTATCTCATAATGCTTATGTCCATCAATTATAACTGGCGGGGGTGTCTCCGGAGGGTCGTGCCAGGCATCTGAAGCGGGAGCCTCCTTGAGTAAGCGGATCAGCAGAAGGATTAAGATCCACGGGTGCCGCTGAAAGACTAAGCGCAGTTTCTTCCTCTTCGACATCCTCATCAAAAGTAGCTTTGGACGATCCTTGAGTTGGCAGGCTGGATTTGCGTGGAGGCTTGGCAGACGGAGTGCGGGCCCCCGGGAGGGGAGGCTTCTGCTTCTTCGGGCAGTTGGCAGCCAGGTGGCCAGGACCTCCGCAATAGAGGCACAATCCCAAACGGCGACAGCGTTCCGACGTGGTCTCGGCCGCTACGGCTGGGCTTGGTTTTCTAGCGGCCGGCGCCGGCATGTTGGCTGGTTTCGGGCGTGGGCGGCCTCCAGCACGGGCATAGGCAAGACGGGCAGCAACCTGCGAGCCGAGCTCGATCCAATCCGCAAGCGTTTGCGGGATCCGAATAAGGATCACTGTTTCACGAACGACTGAGATCCTTACAGGTTCTTCCCTTACAGGTTCTTCCCACGAACGACTGAGATCCTTACAGGTTCTTCCCATCCCCATCCCCAAGCCCAACCCTTCCAAGGCTCCACCCACAAAATTTACAAACCCATTTCTGATAACCCCATTAATGTTTGAGGCTTATTTTGGTCATCTGAGAAATCAAGCAGAAATAAGAAATGCAGCATGTGGCAAGATGGCCTCACAAGTACCTGTTTCTGTACCTTGCGAATGAAGAGATTACTCAGTCAACCCATGTTCTCCAGTCTTTGGATCCACAACAAGTATCTTCTTCTCCCACACCCCAGTTCTCTCTTCATCAAAGCAGTTTTAAGAGGTTTATCTAGCCCAAGTGTTTGAGCTGGCGTTCCTCTCTCTTTTGGTCTTTGAAGCACTGTAGCACCACTTTTGGTTTTCTCTCCTTTTCTACTCCTGGTAAACATGGATCAAATGGAGTTTATAATTCTCAGAGATCAGTCTGAAAGCACATTTTAATAAATGTTAAATTAATTTAAAGAATTTAAATTTAAAATTTAAAGAATTTTAATAAGAAAATTAAAAGCACAAACTGCATATTTATTTATTTACTTACTTAAATTTGAGATCTTGCTTTTTGTCATTTAAAGCAGCATAGGCAACACAACAACTGGACAAAAAATAAATAAAAGTAGTTCAAACACATTCTCCAGCCCTTGGGTCTCATAACTTCTCTCTCTGACATTAATAAAACATCTCTAAGTTGCATTTATTGCTCTGGTTTCAGTATTTGGAAATCATCCTTGCCTCCTCAGGACCATGGGCTCATGGCTACTTACTTGAGCTAAGACAGACTCCTCCCTTGTGCTAAAGATGTGTAAAATGGCCTCCCTCTTTAACAAGCTGTAATGTTTCATTCTCTGTCTTTGTTCACCCTATGCCACTGCTTTCTGCCTTCTCATTCTACCTGCCAAGAGGTTTATTTGTATTTGGGCTCCCAGGCATTTCTGTGACACTAGAGAAGCGAGTCGTACCTACCGGTACTTGTTTCTTTTTATTACCTCTGACTCTGAAAAGTACAAACTTTGAGGCTGCAAACTTCAACCCTAATTTTGCAATGGGGCTGCAAACTTGGAACTAATCCTAAGGGACAGAAGATATTTCACCTTAAAAAATGAATTTTTATGCCATTAAATCACAGTTGACTTATAGTGACCAACGCAGGGATTTCAAGGCAAGATACATTCCAAGTTGGTTTGCCATTGCTGTGACTGCATTCCCTGGAATTCCTTGGCAGTCTCCATGTGAATATTGTAGAATAGGTCCTGCTTAGCTTCCTGTGGTGTATGTGGATTCATGCAACTACTCACTCTGACAGATGCTCTTTCAGCTCTGCTAAGGAAATGAATTGGGAGAGGGGAAGCAATAAAAGTATGGTACATTTTGGAAACAATGTAATGCTTGGCCAGCCAGGCTGCACTGAGGTCACTATACTTATGATATAGAGACAGTTTTGATCCAAGAAAGATGTCTTGTTTTTGTCAGATGTAGAAGGATACCTGTTTGCACTTATTCACTATCATGCTAGTTGGAAAGTAAGAAACATACATCAGTATCAATTCTCTTGAAATCATGTCAGTCAGAACCCATGAATTGTTTAGAATAAAGCAACCTATGTTGGCTATAAAACTCAAGGGACTCAATTCCAAATTCAATCAATTTTCATAGTTCTGTTGGCTGGTATAATGGATGATTTCAAGTTCCACTCTCCACGAGCCTAAGGTTGCCAGGTTCCCCCTGGCAACTGGCAGGGGGTGAGGAACTTACTAACAACAAACTTTGGCCTAGTTCTCTGTCATCAGCAACTCAGTAATGTCATTTCCAGTGTTCAATGGAAATTATGCCATCACATCCCGGATGACTACAATAACACTCTGATATTTGGGCAAAACTGTGTGGTAAAAATATATTGTCTAAATACCAATAGGTCCCCATGATCATTGGTGACATGATGATGGCATGCTGGAAGTGCTGTTGCCACATTGCTGCCAACAGAGATCTAAGCTTATGTATACTTCCAATAAGCTCCCCTGTTGGATGGCTGAACAGTTCTCTGGGGAAGGGCTGCAAAGCAAGGGATTCCCCCACTCCCAGCAAGGTCTACGTGGACCTCAGCCAATCACTTTCAAATGGGGATTGGAATGTTGAAAGGGGAAAAGAGGTGAAATATGGTGGTTTAGCTGCTGTCTGATTAGAAAGTCTGCTTTGTTAAGCAGGGAGTCTATTAGAGACCTGGTATTTCAATCATTCATTCATTCAGTTTCTAGACTGCTCTTCCCTATTGTGATAGGTTCAGGTAAGATTTGGCCAGGTGTTATTCCTGTCAAAAACAGTTAAAAGTAAAAAGCTTTTCTATCCCATGTTATAAGTCTCAATCAAACAAACAAGAAACCTGTTTTTTAACTGTTTTCTCTGGTGGCCTCAACTCTCCAGTAACTTTTCTATGGTAATGCTACAGGGGCTGGAGAAAAGGAAAACAAAAAAATAACCAAGCCATGCATGCCACTGAAATAATCCTGTTCTTAATTGTTTTCATCAAGTTTACTGTGAGGTTCCTTCAAGTCTATTATCCTTGCACACAAGCCAAGGGAATGCTGGATGGTACCATGAGTCCATGTATTGCCCTCATTGAGAGCTAGAAGACAAAGTGATCCCAAAAGTCTCAGTTATAAAAATAAAAGTATAAGGAAAAAGTGTGTAAGCTGTGAAATTTAAGACCCTAGTTTCTAGGTCTGGAGGTGGGGGTGTAATCACAGCTATCTGTAACACATATGGATGCATTAGCATCATAAAAAAGTTAGTCTCATGGCAAACCTGGTTCTAAGAAAAATGATGATTGGAAAGGCTCCTATTATTTCTCCCTGCAGGCATTCTGATCTTGGTGTTAAGAATAAAGCCCCTGAAAAATTAATGGAGTTTGGAACTGTTAATGTCAGCTTGGAATCATGCAGATAGATGAACAGACATGTCTGAATAGATGATGCATTTTATGCGTTCTATCAGCTTTAATAATTTCAGTTGAAAATCCAGACACACATTGTACAAATGTTTTAATGATGTTCTGTTGTTAAACTGTCAGGCCAGGATGAACTGTTTTTCTTTAGGGACATCACAGCATTTAGCACTACATGCTTACATGACTTTTCTGAGACTTCTTTTATCTGTTTTATATACCTTTAGAATAGGCAGTTTAAGACACCTCAAGTATCCTTCTAGATGAAGTGACTGTCATAATTTGTATTTGTTCAAATTCAATATATAAGAAAAATAAGGACAGCTTTGCTTCTAAATTCAAAATTTACTCATTGGAAAACAGAACAGAAATGTTTGCTCCTAGCCATAAAGTACCAGATTGCTAAATTAGCAAGCACTCTTTGTGAAACTAGGGTATATCAACCATATCTTCTAATAATCAAGCTTCAATAATTTAGCAATTTGTTAAGCAGCTCTGAAGTCTAATTTTCATGGTCATTGTGTAAGTTCATGCTGCCTGATCTCCAAATTTGAACAGTTTATTTTAATTTGCTTTCCTTTTTAATCTGTTCATGTTCAATCCTCTTCTGCTTCACAAAAAGCAAAAATAATTTGCTGATCCCATAATGAATATTGTTGCTGAAGCACTCTTGCCTCTTTACAGATTTTTAATAGTAAATGTATTAAACCACTAACAATAAATCATTTGGTGATGCTCAAGTGCCACAGAAATGGATGTGCCAAATAATAGCCCCAGTTAGGGGGATATGTGTTGTAATTTATACTTCCTTTGTAACATAAGCAATAAGAAGCTCTTGTTTGTAATACAGCAACAATTCAAGAAATATCTAGAAGAAACTTACGAAGAAAGTCTCCCTCTACCATTCAGCATCAAGAAATAGGCTAAATCTGCTCCAGTATTTAGCATGTCCCAAATGCAGTCAAATTGAAGAGGGCTGGGCACTGGTGGATTAACTGGTAAACTCCAGGACCAGTTTTCTCTTCCTTATTCCCATCTGCTCTTCATTCCTCCCTTTAACTTTTGTCAACATGACAGAAATCTTTTTTATCCTGTGGATCCCCTGATTTTTTATTATCCTTTCAATGCACATTACAGTGTATGTAAAATAGTTGGAATCTGATTTTGATTATATCCCTGCAGTTCTTTCCTTGCCCTTTGGTTTCCAAAAAGCAAACCCTAGGGACATTTTCTCAATGTATTGCTTGTCCGGTGAAAAAGATTTCCACCTCTATGGAATATGCACTTTTAGTTCTAAAAAATTCTAGCCTACCTTTCTTCAGAATAATTATCAAGGCAAATTGCAATATTATTTAAAGCACTCCTGCCAATTTAATATAAAATAAATTAAAACTCCATCATAATACTCTCCAGAGACTCTACTGTTGACCAACACCAGCGATCAAATGGCTATCAAACCTCATAAGAAGTTAACCTTCTACTGAAAAGGCTTGTGTAAAAATTTCTCCTTCTGAAACAACAACAAATAGGGGCTTTTCTGACATACTTAGGAAAGCTGTTCTACAAGATGGGTGCTATTATTTGAAGCTCTCCAGCATGAGCCAAGGTTGGTCTAACCTGCCTGATGGTCCTGCAAGTAGATTTGGCTCCCAGGAATATAGTTGCTACACAGGAGAACATTCTACCCTAGTCCTAGAAAACACAAACACTCACATACAAATAATGAAACTGCATTGCTTAAAACTCTCTGTTAGCAGTATGTTGCCAATATGCACAAAATTAACACAACAAAACTGAAGCTCCACTGTTTTCTCATCTCAAAAGCTGAAGTTTGCCTGCAGTTATTCCAGAGGTGAGATCCAGCAGGTTCTCACAGGTTCCCGAGAGTAGGTTACTAATTATTTGTGTGTGTCGAGCGGGGGTTACTAATTGGTGATTTTGCCACGTGATTTTTGCCTTAGTTACGCCCCTCCTCTCAGCAGTAGCACGCAGAACTTGAAGCAGTCTAGCAGGAGGTGCACCGGCGTGCGTGGCAGCCTGCGCCTGCGTGCATTCGTTTCCCGCCCAAGGACCGGCGCAGCGGCTGCGTCCTTGCCACAGCCCCGCCCAGGAATGCCCCGCCCCTGGAATGCCCGGCCATGCCCCGTTGTGCCCCGCCCACCCCCATTGGCGCTACGCCACAGTTTGAATCCCACCACCATGGGAACCTGTTACTAAAATTTTTGGATCCCACCACTGAGTTATTCTATTTACTTCATACAGCAGTTTGTTTTGTATGTGAAACAAACTTAACTGTGCTTTCCCACTTCAAAATTTGCTTCCTCCAAAAAACGGCTATCTCATAAAAAAATAATGTATCATTCTTCGTAGCGATCAGTGCAGTTGTTTCTAAATGGGTTTGCCTAATAGACAAAGTGCTTCAGTTGAAGGGCTTAGATGCCTGTTGAGATTAAGACATGCTATACATAGCCATTATTTGGCTCTGGAAGAAAATATTAATTCCAAAGTTGACAGAGCTTTCAATTTAAATAGAAAGTGGTTTTATGAATTAGTGCCTCAAAGGAAGCAAACCTAATATCCAGTTTCTACCGTGGGACTTGTGACGGCTGTCCCAAACCCAGAGAACAATACATTATTGATTTATAAAAAGTTGGTTCATTTTAATATATCCTAAATAAAATTACTCCTTAACTAGATGATTTTTGAAAAATTATGTGGGAAAGTGAAAATATATCTGGCTATTATGGGTTTTCTGGGCTGTGTGGCCAAGGTCTGGTAGTTTTTGCTCCTAATACACAACAGCCAGTTGATTCCAGCCATGAAAGCCTTCAACAACATGCTGAAAATATGCAATCAGTTTCTAGCCTGATAACAATTTTAATTGCCATAGAGAGGTATCACAAGACTAATATCAAATCAAGTTCTTGGGGTATGTTTGTTCTCTTTCCCAAATCCCTTTTTTCCCATACCTCACTTTGCAGGGATGTAAGTCCAGATTTCTGGCAGGTATATCAACAAAAAGTATAGGCTAAATAATCATAATAATCATAATGTTTCCATTCTTAAGAGATACTTAAATTATTAAAGTATTAAACCTGTAGAAAGGTAGCACAAGTCTCAAGTATTTTAAACTAAAGCACAGATTACTCATACATGCACAGACTTAACAATTTTCATTTCTAAAAAGCTTCAGATCTACATATAAGGTCCCCAGTGATTCAGTTGGTACCTGGAAAACCCATTTCCATGATAATGGATTTTGTTTTCTTTTTGCTGCCTTTCAGTAGATACTCAGGGATTTCTAAGCATGAAAACTGAAAAGTATAACAATCTGTCAAGTTAGATTGAAATTACCAGAAATACTACCTAGAATGAATTTGTGGAATGCCACTTTCATATCTCCCCCCAGGACACAGAAACACAAAAGTACTGTTCCACTGGCATAAATGACATTTCACCGATGCAACAGCATTTTTGGATCCAAGCCACTATTTATAGATATGAATTTACTGTATTCATTAGAAAAAATGATTCTTCACCACCACAGTAAATGACTTATCTTTATCTTTTCATAATTATTAAAATACCTTAACCTCTAGAGAAAGGCCTGATCGTTCTCTTATTGTACATCATTCCAAATATTTTAAAAATCCTACATAGAATGGAGCTGTAATCAATATATCCAGTAGTTTTTATGAGATGATTTACAATCAATTTGCATATTGTAGTGTTTGAAATGACCTTGAGTATTCTGATAAAATTAGTTTACAAGATTCACCAAGGTCCTATTTTATATTTAATAATAATTTCTATTACACCTTTAATATGCAAATACTGTGTATCAGTCTTGCTTGTGCTCACAGCCCCATTGTAGGGTAGGCGCCCAAGATTCCAAAGCACCTGGGAAACTGAGGTTGAAAGATATGTTCAGGAATTACAGGCCTTACGAATCCAAATCTAATATTTTCTTACCAAACTGCCTGTTTTTGAAACTCTTTTGATAGATTGAGCAGTAAGATTTTTACAGTAATTGCAGTGTCTCTTTGTAAGGAATCAGGGGCCCATTTTTTGGGTGTCATGTAGACAAATATACTCTCTCTAGTCTCACAAAAGTTAATTCTTCTCTGAATAAGGAAAGTACCATATCATGACACACATGGTAATTTTGTGCACTTCATATTGACGCATTATCTATCTCAGGGTTTGTCGCTTTTTATCACTCTACCAGCAGCTACATTCTTATTATTATTGACATGACAATAGCACAGTTATTTATTTTATACGGTGTTATAAGCAATAAATTTTGCTTACGTCTCAAATAGTGAACTGGTTAATGACGTGTCTTTGCCTGGGGTAGTTTTATGTTGTCTTGTCATATAATATTGTTACCTGCAATATGAACTGGGGGGAAAGGAAGATAGTACCTCAGTGTGTGTTGTCTTATTTTACCTTGTCATTATAGTTGTGTAAAGTAATATATGACTGACACTGAAGTTCTTTTTACCTCATGTGGTTACTTGGACAGGAGTCAGGATCAATTTTTCTTGCCTGCAATTCCTAATGCTTCTGGAAGCAGAGTGAATTCTCTTGAAGATCGAATGTCCAATCAGGAGAGGACCACTGCTGTCCTTCTGGATCAGGCCTTTCGAATAAAAGATGGCATTGTTTCTTACCTTCAGGGAAATAAAGGCTTTCAGCAAGGAGAGGCAGTAGCACTCCAGCTACTGGAGAACCACATACAGACTATCACAAGCATAGTTAAAAAGCTCAGCCATGACATTGAGGTACCTCTGTATTTACATTTAGCATTAATGGCAATGTGATAACCCTCTTCTTTCTCCAGTAGCATTTTTTCAGCTATAGACAGATTGACTTAATATTAAGTTCTTATAAAATATGTATATATCTTTGTTCTCCCCAAGAGACATGAAGTCTAGTCAGCTAGCTGGTTTAACTCCTGAATGCAAAATGTCTAAAGTTAGCCTCATAAATAAGACAAGGGAAGCCACGAAGGACAGAATTTTAGCCAGTGAGACCTGATATAGCAGACTCTACTTTTCTTAGGCCCTTTCCGCACAGGCCAAAAACAGCGCCCTAGGGATGGCAAAAACACTGTCCCTAGGGAGCTGTTCGCATGGGGGGCACTGCTGCATTGGGGGGCACTGCCCTCACTCCCCCCCCAGCGGCACAAACCGCTGTTTCCCAATCTTGCTCCCCGAGCGAGGTTTTCCGGAAACAGCGGCTTCCAACGGCAGTGGCTGGAAGGCGCCATGTCCCCTGTACCATCCCTGAAAGCTTACCTCATCTCCTGGCTTCTGGCTCGTTGCAGAGGCCAGGGGACACCCCCCCCCCCGGTCTGCGACTCTAGAGCTGTTGCTCCAGCCTGTGGGGGCATGTCCCCTGGCCTCTGTGACGAGCCGGAGGCCAGGGGACAAGGTAAGCTTTCAGGGACGGCACAGCCTGTGCGAAGGCTGCGCCGCTGCCTGCCACCCCCCTGGGACCGTCCATGCGAACGGTCCCAAGGGGGTGCGTCGGCGTGTTTTACACCGACGCACCCCCCGCACTGTTACAGTGCTGAAAGGGCCTTACATTCATGATGTCTGCATGTATTAATCATTCTCCCCGATGTGTTAACTACACACACTAGTTAACTATACATAGGGAGGTTTTATGTAGAGGAGCGTTCAAAAATATCTCCTCGTACACATCTGCAATCTATGTTCCTTAGTTCACTGTACAGAAATGAGGGTGTGCAGTTATTTTCAGTATAAATGCATGGAATATTTGTCATTAAAAAGTTTTCTGGCTCAGAGCTGGGTTTCAGTCTGCCCCCATTGCATGAGAATATGACATAATAGAGATGAATAATTTGTGTCTTGGCAAAACTGGTCACCAGGGAAAGTAAAGTTAACAGCCCTGCTCTTGGAATCATAACCAGCATACTCGACATGAGAGAGCAAATAGAGATGAGTCATAAAGTTGAAATGGATTTCTCTGCTTAGGAAGGCAGGACAAACCAATAAATACTTAGCATATAACAAACAGCAAGCTCATTGTGCGGTATGAGAATTATGCTGAAACCCCCAAAACAGTCTAACCAAAACAGAGAGAACGAAAGAAAATTGGTTTCTCTGCCCCAAAAGAATATATACCTTTTGCTGGACTGATAAGAGACTCTTCCATGGTCCTTTTGAACAATTTGAACTAGGGAGAAAATCTGTAGCAAGAGACTGTGTTTCTGAACTGTTCCTTGTTAACTCCATTATTCTTGATAAATATATTGAGCAACAAGAATATTTTTTCAGGCTCCAAACACTGACCCATTTAAGTAATAAAAACATAATTTTATAAAATTGAAAGCTGAATACATGCGAGTGCAGTCTTTAACATTCCCTGAAAATTCATAGATGCTGGAGAGGCAAATAAAAACAAGAGATGATGTCACATCAGGAACAAATTTTGCTGTGCAAAGCATGGATCATAAACATCTGCAAGGAGTTGGGGATCTACGTGGAAGAGTAGCCAGGTAAACTCAACACAATCTAAATTAATGCCTATGTAATGTTCACAGTCATGGACAGCTGAAGGAATGCCTCTTCCCATATTGTCCAGCCTGTCAACTGAGATCCTTTTCTCAAGCCCTGTTCTCTGTGCCCCATTGGAGGATGTATGGTGGGGTGGATGGGGTGGGGGTTACAAGATTTGTTTTCAGTGGTGGAGTCTGTCTCAAGGATTACCTGGTGCCTATGTCTTTTCCTTTTAGGATCAAGCTAAAATCCAGGCTTTTCACTGAAGGGTTCCATCTTTTTAAAGCAGTGTTAAAGTCTGCAATATCTGTTTCATTTGTTTTTATGCCATGATGTTTATTATTATGAGCTTCGATTGTTATATTAATGTTTCTGTTATTAATGAGTTTTATTGTTAGCTTGGTTTTGTTTTGTTGTTACAACTCTCCAAAGGCTTGGGGGTGAAATGACACCCGGGTCCTGCCCCTGCGGCCCCACCCCTTACGGCACCCCATGCCCGTGACCCCCTTATCCCCCCTCTTTCACTCAGAAGCTAGAAGGAGTCATTCCTTCATGTCAAATATATGACAACTGAATTTTGATTCACACCAGTCTTCATTAAGTCCAATGCCTTTTAATGTCCTTTTAATTTTGAGGGAATGACTTCTGTGAGCTGATCTCATACAGCTGGAAGAACATCTAAATGAGCCAGCTTCAGGGAAGGAGCCAGTTGTATGTTTCCCTGGTGTAAACAGGGGATGTCTTCATTCTCTGGGTGAAAAAAGAATAATGCAGTGGATTACTACAAGTGACTGAGATCCTATGAAATAAATTTGTGGTGGGAGGGAGAGAGCAAAAGGAGGAATATATGAGAAATGTATTGGTCATAAAGTCTTCAGGACAAATAAATGCAATTAAATTAATCCAGAAAGCTAAAACAAGTAAGCCTTTGCTACTGTACAAACCGAAAAGAGTATCTGAAGCTTTAGTACTACAACACACACCAAAAGTAGGGGTGGTAGCTCGGGGTTGGGAAATACCTGAAGATTTTCAGGGTGGAGCCTGAGGAGAACAGAGTTTAGAAAGAGACTTCAACGGGGTATAATCCACTTTCCAAAGCAGCCATTTTCTCCAGAGGACCAGAGGATCAGTTGTACTACCAGGAGATCTCCAGCCACCACCTGGAGGTTATCAATCCTAACCAAAAGGCAGTACAACCATGCTGGAGGTAACTAATTTGGATTGGAATTTGGAAGAGCATTTGACAGGGAGACTAGAGGCATTGTACTGTCTGACTTTTAACCACTGGGCTAAAGTTATCAGAGCTATCGTAACAACAAAGTGGCTGGGGGAATCTTAAGGAGCTAACAAGGAAGATGACTTGCTTTAACACACCATTTTGTCACAAAAGTCAAATCAGGGCAGATTCTTATTTGACTACCACACCAGAACCAATTTTGTGGCATGCCTTAAAAGAAGAACTTGAATTTCATTCTAGATTCTGAATAAAACTGTCCAGATGCCTGCGATGGGATCAACAATTTTTGTTGTTGTTGAATGTATAATCTATTGACTCTTCTTATGGGAGCAGAAGTGGCATAGTGGATAAGAGCAGGTGCACTCTAATCTGGAGAAGTGGGTTTGATTCTCCGCTCTGCCACTTGAGCTGTGGAGGCTTATCAGGGAAACTAGATTAGCTTGTGTACTCCCAGCGCATGCCAGCTGGGTGACCTTGGGCTAGTCACAGCTTATCGGAGCTCTCTCAGCCCCACTCAACTCACAGAGTGTTTGTTGGGGTGGGGGGGGGAGAAAGGAGATTGTAAGCCTCTTTGAGTCTCTTTAAGGGAGAGAAAAGGGGGGTATAAATCCAAACTCTTCTTCTCTCTTCTATTTCAGCTATGTTTACAGGATTAAAAAGCAGAATTTGTACTCTCAAATTTTAAACTGATACAAGAACAGTAAGCAATAGGGATAAACTCTGAAAAATGAGGCTATTGCCTGCATAATTTGTGGCGCATTAAAGAGTCCAGCTTTCTTTTAATTATCTAAGCCATTTTATAGATTAAGGCCAAAGATTCCATTTATTTATTTTTACACTGAAAAACAAAATCTCCAAGCTCAGCACATTCTTCTGACATTGCAGCATAAGGGCTGGCTGGCTCTGTTCACTATATTTAACAATTAATTTTTAATAGAACAGTGAGTGAATAATTGCTTTTAGGTTAATCAAGAATACATTAAAATTAATTATATTTATAAGTAAGTACTTTTTGCATATTGCTTGTTTGCTATAAGGGTTCCTTTATGTAAATATTGAGCAGGCTTAATTGGCAATGGTAATCCATTATCAACAGAAAAGATTAAAGAAAGCACTAGTGATACTTATCAATGGGGAATGTTGCCATCTGTTAATCCAAGATTAAACCAATGCCCATTTCAAAAGGCTTAAAATCCAAACAATAGCTTTTAGAAGAACCCACGTCTACCTTTGTGGGAGTGTGAAAATGTGAGTAGGTCCCAAACGAATTTTGCTCCTTGATGTTAAGAACATAAGAACATAAGAATAAGCCAGCTGGATCAGACCAGAGTCCATCTAGTCCAGCTCTCTGCTACTCGCAGTGGCCCACCAGGTGCCTTTGGGAGCTCACATGCAGGATGTGAAAGCAAGGGCCTTCTGCTGCTGCTGTTGCTCCCGAGCACCTGGACTGTTAAGGCATTTGCAATCTCAGATCAAAGAGGATCAAGATTGGTAGCCATAAATCGACTTCTCCATAAATCTGTCCAAGCCCCTTTTAAAGCTATCCAGGTTAGAGGCCATCACCACCTCCTGTGGCAGCATATTCCAAACACCAATCACACGTTGCATGAAGAAGTGTTTCCTTTTATTAGTCCTAATTCTTCCCCCCAGCATTTTCAATGTATGCCCCCTGGTTCTAGTATTGTGAGAAAGAGAGAAAAATTTATCTCTGTCAACATTTTCTACCCCATGCATAATTTTGTAGACTTCAATCATATTCCCCCTCAGACGTCTCCTCTCCAAACTAAAGAGTCCCAAACGCTGCAGCCTCTCCTCATAAGGAAGGTGCTCCAGTCCCTCAGTCATCCTTGTTGCCCTTCTCTGCACTTTTTCTATTTCTTCAATATCCTTTTTGAGATGTGGCGACCAGAACTGAACACAGTACTGCAAGTGCGGTCGCACCACGGCTTTATATGAGGGCATGACAATCTTTGCAGTTTTATTCTCAATTCCTTTCCTAATTATCCCCAGCATAGAGTTTGCCTTTTTCACAGCTGCCATGCATTGAGTTGACATTCCCATGGAACTATCAACTAAGACGCCCAAATCTCTTTCCTGGTCTGTGACTGACAGCACTGACCCCTGTAGCGTGTATGTGAAGTTTGGATTTTTTGCCCCTATGTGCATCACTTTGCATTTTGCTACATTGAACTGCATTTGCCATTTCTTAGCCCACTCACCTAATTTATCAAGGTCCGCTTGGAGCTCTTCGCAATCCTTTGCGGTTTTCACCACACTACATGATTTGGTATCATCTGCAAACTTGGCCACCATGCTACCCACCCCTAACAGGCTGTAGATGCATGGAAAAAAATCCCACCCCCCACATTTTTCATATGTATTCATTTAATGCCATGAACATTTATGTTTGGTTTACATGAGTGGTGTACTGACTTAAGTATTAAATATAAATAAAACCAGCAAAAGGCATTACCAATCATTAGACTGTGTTCTTCTTACCAGTACTGCATCCTTCAGCTATATGATGGGATGAATAAAACTGAGTATGCCTTGCCTATAACAACTTCATGGCAGAAATGAAATCTGAATGAGGAATTCCATAGCCACAAAATTAGTTTTTTTTTCATTTTGTCACCTTCTTATCCTGGGTAACGACTAAATGGTTAATCTAAGGCTGGGTATAGTCAAGGAACTAACTGCATGCTGTATGGATTATTCCTTGATGTTATTTTAAATAGATATCAGTCTAAATGAGATGTGGCATTGGGAATGACTACAATGGAAATAATTGGGATGTGTTGATGGCTACCATGTTTTTATGATGCATTTCCATTTTTAGATGTGATGCCAGCATTGCAAAACTCTCTGGAGATACAAATATAATCAGATATGAGATTCAAAAACAAGAAAGAGAAATTCATGCCATTCAGTCTACCCTGGAAAATTATACTAACAACATCGAGATGAAGGTGAGTAGGTCTGCAGAAAAATATCTTTGGCTCAATCCGCACATGCAGAATAATGCACTTTCAAACTGCTTTCAATGCTCTTTGAAGCTGTGCAGAATGGCAAAATCCACTTGCAAACAGTTGTGAAAGTGGTTTGAAAATGCATTATTCTGCGTGTGCGGAAGGAGCCTTAGCCATTTTAGCCTCAGGTATGTCAAACCTTTTGTTCACCCCGCACCCCATTATATTCAAACCACTCCTGGGTGATGCAGGGCAAAGAGTATAGAGAGACAAGTTGAGGGCCAAACCAGACATTGTATGGAAGATCTGGCGCATTCCACAGATGCAGAATAATGCACTTTCAAACTGCTTTCAGTGCTCTTTGAAGCTGTGCGGAATAGCAAAATCCACTTGCAAACAGTTGTGAAAGTGGTTTGAAAATGCATTATTTTGCGTGTGCGGAAGGGGCCAGAGTGACTTCCATAACAGGTGTTTGGCGGGCATATTTAACCCTCTACCCACTTTGTTTTCTTAACACCTTGTTCAAACTGCTTGTTGTGCTGTACCTGTATTCCTATCCCCAAGGGACCCAGAACAGCTTTGTGAGGGGAAATGTAGATTGAAAAACAACACAAGGTGGGGGACAACATCCACAAGTAAACTGGCAGCCTCTGCTGCTGCATTTGAGCAAAAATAAATAATTGGGATGTATGATAAAGGATCTGCCACATCATAAGCAACTTGGCCCCTTAGGAAATGAGCAAGCACTGTTTTGTATTCCTATGGGAGAATATGCAGCAGTAGTCTAATGATTTATGGGTCCAGAATGGTCTCAGTAACACTATGCATAGATGATGTGGTGCCATGAAATGAATTGTTGGGCCCTGGGAGAACATGAAGCACAGCTGCATCATAACAACCCAATTATTTCTACAGCCCTTAAAATTAAGTACTGTACTGCAGTTCATAAACGCATCAACATTTATTTATGAAATAGTAGTTAAATAAAAAGATCTCAGAACTATACTTTAAAAAATCCCAGTGTATGAAATCAAAGATCTTAGCATGATTTTGCTCATTTCCTAAGGGGCCAAGTTGCTTATGATATGGCAGTTTAAATGTTTTAAAGCCTCACTATCAACATGTGTATGTGAGAAAGAGAAGGGTCTGAATCCCCCCCCCCAACTGCACCCCAGTCTGGAACTCAATGGGGAGACTGAGGGCAGGGCCAGCCTGGGTTCACCCCCCCCCCATATCCACGTGAGGTCAGGTGTGGGGCTAGCCCACTCAATCTCCATGTGGAGATGGGGGCAATGGCCTGGGCTTCGAACCAGCTGTAAACTGCAGCCTGCAGCTCCAGACTAGAAGCAAGCCTAGCCTCAGCCGAGCTCAGACTGAAGCCAACTGCTCTCATCCATCTAGTTACTGATTAGTTCCTTAATGATTGGTTCCCCACCCTGGGACATGGACAATATATATCCCACTAACATTCTCTTCTCACTAGACACAATGTGTAACAGACTTCTCTCTGTGATACACCTCTGAAGATGCCAGCCACAGATGCAGGCGAAACATTAGGAACAAGACCTACCAGACTACGGCCACACAGCCCGGAAAACCCACAGCAACCAATTAATTCTGGCCGTGAAAGCCTTCGACAATACATAGTTCTATATTGTTGGCTCCACCCACCAAGCTCCACCTCCAGCCTTCAACTGTGCCTTGTATCTGGTGGAGGACCGGGTGCAGCTGTGGGAGAGGGGACGAACAGAGCGCTTGGATTAGTCACAGGCACCATTTTAAGTAGATATACCTTAAATATTAGACAAAATTGTCTGTGAATGCATATGAATTGGTGCTTCCATACCATACACAGCTAGTTTTCATACATTTGGAGTGTATAACAGGACTTTCAAGGCAGGCTGGAGTTCTTGCATCCCCTCCGTATGGAAATCATTGGTTAGCACTAGCTGCTTTAACATATTCAGATCTGAGCATCCAGAAAAATGTGTGAGGTAAACTTCCTTTCTACATTCACATTTTAAAGTCCTTTAACATTTATTATTGATCTGCCTCAGGGTCTAGCATTAATGTTTAGATACTCTATACTAACAGAAAAGAAGCCTGAGGACTAAGGTAATATTCACATCTCTTCCCAATTGAAACTAGAGCTATAACCCTATGCACTTACACAAAAATAAGTTTCCTTGACATCAGCCAAATTTACTTTTGAATAAATATGCATAACCTTGGGCAGTAAGACTTGCCCTAGTGTCATCTACTGAGGTCCACTTGTGCAGGTCAAGATTGGAGTAATTCTACTTCAGTGATTGCCCCAATACTTGATGTATTTAGTGATTGCCCCAATATCTGAGGTGTTCATGGAGTTCCTTATTTTCTATCTGCAATTTTTCTGCTTATACGTGCAGTGGATTCTGCACATTTATCTACAGGTGGTGGGAATCTCTACCTTGCATTCAAGGAGCCGCCTCAATGCAGGAGGCTTCAATGAACTCAATTAATTGCATTTCTTATTGATACTTTATTGCATTCACACAACTTAGTATAACATTAATTGGGGCCCTTTCAAAGGGTGATTATTCCCAGGAGGATATGATTGAAGATATTTCTGGAAAGTATAAAACAGGGTTCTGCAGAGACCTGTCTCCTTTGATAAAATTAAGAAATATAGTTTCCACAATGACTGGGAAATAGAATAAATACACATCAGAATAATATAAAACAGGATACTACAGTATATAAAACAGTCATCCATTTAATACACAGACATAAAGCAGAATAAACACATACAGGATTTTTTTCCCTACTGAACCCCCCCTTTTTTTGCAAATGATATGCAAAGTTGGAATACAAATTAAGAAATGATCATGTGGTAAAACCATGCCAGAACTTTATCAAAGACAGCATTTTTTAAAATGCTCCCTCATGTCAAATCCCCTTGCACCTAGAATTTCACACTCGTAGAGGAAAGATTCTGTCAACACTTCTCCTTAGCATGATAGTCACCACCTACATTAGAAAGCATTAAAATGTGTGACCAGTCTAGGATGGGAAATAGCATGAAGTATTTCTGATTACAGAGTTAATTTTCTAGGGCCTAGTCACACAGTTCTTTACTGAAGGGATCGGAAGAAATTGCACATGTCATTCCTACTGGAACACAGTATGAACTGCTTCACAATACATTGATTTGTTCCCCCACTCCCCATCCATATAGCTGTCAGGGAAGAGTACAGGCAATGCGATGTACAAAATAATGTATGGAGGAAATTTACATGAAAAAAAAACTTTTTCAAATATCCTTCCTATGTTCCTGGGTGGATGCCATGAATGTTACTCAGTCCTATGGAAAGCTACTTTGTGAATGTGCATTAGACACTCAGGCTCTCATTTGACCTGTTGTACTCAGGGACATATTCCAAATATATAAATGCACAACTTTGTCAAGTGCATAGGATCCAAAAGGTGTAGCTGGAAAAGTATTACGACAGAGACATGAAGGCCGCTTCTGCATGGCCCTAAAACAGCGCCACAGGGACAGTAAAAACACCATCCTGGGGCACTGTTCGCACAGCTGCCGCTGTTGCAGTGCAGCAGCGCCATGCCCACCCACCCCCAGCGCAAAAATGCAGCTTTCGAAACACGCTCTGTGAGTGTGTTTTTTGGAAGGCACTGTCTTCCTGCTGGCACCATGCAAAGCCGTGGGTCAGAGGGCAGCATAGGCATGTCACTTCCTCCCTCTGGAGTCTTGGAGGGACGACAAGATAAACAAAAGACGCAGAACAGAGGCAGCTCCATGCAGATGCCATCTCTGCAGTTCGCTGCAGCTTTGGCCGTGTGAACTGTCTTGTGGCTCCACCGGCATTAAGTATGCCAGTGGACATCTGCTTCTGTCACCATGCAGAAATGGCCATAGAGCTGCACATAGTTCTAGGATGGGTACCATCCATTACACTTGATCAGGCATGGTTATCCTTTATACTTTAATTTTTTTTAAGTTTATCAAATTTTCTCACCCTTGTATTCAAGGGATTACTGTGTTTCTTTAGGGAAATGATACCGTATGAATTCAGAATAGATGGACTTCATAAATCCTGAATGGTAATCATTTAGTAAATTCAGCAACTAAGATTACTGAACAAAACAAAGCATCTCCCCTTTTGCAAAGATGAATGTCTCTGTACTCTCTCAAAGGCAAATGTCTAAATGCTACCAAGGGGCATATAATATTGTGGAGATTTATGATCATGGTCCATTAACTTCAGTTAGAGAGATCACAAAGGCTCATAAACATTGAGTCCTGATAAATGGTTAAGGCATACTTGAGCCTGAATAACCTTAATTCCAACCACGCATGCAGTATCAGAATAGGTTCAGAACATGCTCTTCTCAGCTGCCTAGGGATTCTTACACTCTCTTCACAGTCCTATGCAATAGAATCTTGTAATGGGGGTACGTTCAAGTACAAGACCCACTTTCAGCCAATAACTCTATGATTTTGGATTGCAGCTTCCCATTCCTCAGGGATTTGCAGCCTGGATAAACTTCCAAATCAAGCCAAAACCATATGGCAGCAATGGAGCCTAGTGGCACCATTCAGTACATTTCCAGTTAAGGAGTGACTTGGACTCTGCTTTGATCCTATCACTCTTTACGGTACTCCCCAGACACATAAGGTTGAACTCTGCAAAATGTTCTGCTTGTGGAATAGGGCTTTCTCACCTCATCTTTTTGACAGCAACACCTCTTAAACTGCTGTTGTGGATTGGAGGACACTCTGAAAGTCATGGGTTGTGATTCAGAGGGATTGTATGAGGGGCAATCTGCAGTCTTCAGATACTCCCTCTCCCTTACATGACAGGAAATACAAGGGGCTTTCAGGACCCACTTATTGGACCTCCCTCTGTTAACACTGTGTCTAAAAGTCAGACATAGTCCACTGATTTGAGAGATAAGGTTGTAATACAGACTAATAAACTACTGGGCACAAATAATTATTTTTGCTGATGCCTTTATTATTCAGCAAAATTAATTACGAGAAAAGCTCTTTAGAATGGCTTGTCTGAAATGTTGGCTTTTCCCAGAGTTCCTGTCGTAATTATGTATATTTAATGGAAGTGCTGGAGTTCTGCCTCAAAGACTGTTCCCTGTTGAATTCTCATCAGGTAATGCAGCTATTAGGCAAGATAGAGACTTCAAACTCAGAGCAAAACTCAAATTTAAAGACAGTGCAGGGAGATCATCACCATGAATTGCAGCTCCTGGATCTCAAGTAGGTGATGGAAGCTTTTTAATTATGCCTAGAATGTATGTATGCCTAGAATGTAAGTATGCCTAGAAAACTGGTGACAGATTTGGCTAGAGAAATCAAAACAGAACCATTTTCTTGGAATCCTGGCAGGCAAGAGAGGACAACAGTGGCAGAGATATTTTAAATAGGCCAGTATTGGTTGTAAAGCACATTGTCAGAGTGAAGAGACATAAACTGTTCCTGCCTTTTTCAGAAAGGAAATGGTGCTCTTCATATTGAAAGGCAAAAGAAGGATACCACTTTGACTTTCACCTTGAACTTTAATATTTAGTGCTGAACTATAATAAGGTGATCATGAATTCATAAGGATATTTACCCCTTTGTAAGTCTACAGGCTAGTTTGCCAAAAAGTGGCTTCAATATTCTATGGTTCTTAGTTGTATTAAAATATTTAGTTGTATTAAAATACTGCAGTGTTCCAGCTACAGTTAAAGCCCATCGTGAAATCCTTGGTATTTTTTAAACTACAGTAACTATAACTAACTCAATGCTAAGGTAAGCTGCTCTGAGGGCCAATGCAGGCCTGGCAAAGGTCATGGATCCCTTAAGTCCATGTGCACTCCAACTGCAACTTAACTGTTCTAGCTTAGGTCAGTTTTATTTATTTACATTATTTATGGTCCACCTTTCTCACCAAGACTCAATGTGGATTAAACAGTGTAAGTCAGTAGAAGCAAACACAATGGGGCATCCAATAAATAATGCAATAGGATTTGGATTGCAGAAATCTGAAAATAAGCAGAAATCCAAAACCAGTAAACAAAGCATAATGATGTAAACATTAAATAGTAGGAGCATACTTACAGCAACAGACAGTATGTACTATACACAGGATTATAGTTCACAGTCCAATAACTTGATTTAAACTGATAGGCAACCAATGGAGTGATTGCAAAATGGGGATAGTATACATACTCTGTGAAGCTCCTGGTCAAAACTGAGCTGTGGTGTTCTTCACGGACTGGAGTCTGAATTTCTGTGAGGAGCCAAGGTAGTACTCTAGTTTTGATGTTACCATGGCATGAATCTAGGTGGCCAGATCAGTCATATCAAGGCAACAGGCATCTTACTGGCTGGACTGAGTTGGAACAAAGCATTGTTTTTTTCCCCTTGAAAATTCAAATGATAATGAAGGAAGCCTGGATTTGATCAGGGAAATAAAGTAGGGATTGAAGAGTTAGATACCCTAGTCATTTCCTGGCAGCCACAATCCAAACTGTAACGATGTGCATATGCAGTAGGTCTTCTACTGTCAGAGATCGATGGCCATAGCATCTATCATTAATCTACAATAAATAGGAAATAACAAAAATGGTGGAAACAGCCAAATGTCAAAAAGTAACAACAGAATGTTGAACAAAGAAGAACAGGATGTGGGTCAAAGAAGAACAGGAAAGATACACAGTATGGCAGTACAACTGAAGCCTATTTGAAAATGTAATCAGAAACACAAGATAGGTGCTATCACTGCCTCATAATTTAAAGCTAATAATTCATTTCACTTAGAAGCAGAACTGCTGAAAATTTGGTTCCACTTATCTTCAGAGTCAAAAGGAAATATTTGGATGCCGAGGTTTAATAATTCAGTTTGATTAAGCAAGCTTGGATGCTTGTCAGGTTAAACAGGAGTACATTTTGTTAGTCTTCAGAGGTGCTACTGAATGGGTGTTGAATTATGAGCAGAGTTCATGATGAGAACTAGCTAGAGAGTTGTTAGAGTCATATCCATTCTTTCCATTTCACAGGTGGGAAATTGACAATTTTGTAGTCTGCAGCTGGGTACAGTTTGTTGTGATGTCCAAAGTGGGGGGAAAAAAATAATGGTTCATTCGCTCACAAATAAGTTTGTCATTTAATCTGATCTAGACATCACAATAAACCTCAGCTAATTGTGACTCAGGAAGTCTTCTGTTGCATAAGGAGAGGAGGAAGGGAACATGCCAGAGTTTCCGAGGAGTAAAAAATAAAAAATTAACAATGTAGTGTCCAGGTGTCCAAAAGCAGTGAAGTGTCCAGTGTCAAAAAACAACCCGTCGACCCTCATATTCAGAATTGAGAGAAATGTAACTCTCAGTCACTGCTTCAATTTGCTCATGTTGTAAATGTATGTATGCACCCACATTCAAATTGTTACAATGAACTAAGGTCTTTCTTCTTATCAAGTTGTCTGTCTTGTTTACTTAATATTCAATTATGGTTATTTCTGAGAACCTAATTTCCTCCTCAAAAATTGTACTTTGAAGATCTTCTACTCCCCATTAGACTTGCAGTTTAATTCCCAAGCTATTCTCGACTAGCATCCTTCCTGCATGAAATGGAAGTTCCTGCTCTCTTTCTTTGTATATTTACATTTCTGCATACTAATTTTGAGCTCAATTTTTTTATGCTGGTAGCCACTATTTTGAGCATACAACAGACTATTTTATAATCTCAAACTGAGAACTTTAAATAGGAGAAATGGCAAAACTAGGACATATCTACTGTAAAATCTTAGGGATTATAGCAGGATTCTTTGGACTTGATCAACTGATGCTACCAAAAACAAATCTGAGGCCATTTGCATACTTGTGGTCTCCTTTCCATTGAGCTTATGTTCCCTTCAGGTTTGGTTCTTGATTGTGCACATTTCCCCCTCTTCAGCAGCCATTCCTGTGGTTTCCAAATGGTCTGAATGTGTGACTTTTCCTTTCCCTTCTCATGGAAAGCAAAGCAGATTAGCATGCATTTAGCTTTCTTCAGGTTTTCTTCCTTTGCTCACATCATAGCAGCTTCTCCCTCTCTTCATGCTACCATTTCAGAAGGATCAGAAGAGCTTTTCTTTTTTCATTTTCATGCTTAAGGTCTATCACTGGAGCCACAAACTCAGTGAAACTGAAAAGAAACTACATGGTCAAGCAAACTAACACTAGACCAAAGATGGCAGTGGGGGGAAAAGGTAGTGGCAACCTTCCTAAATGGAGGCTGCATGGAAAATACAACGAAGTGGTGGGTTGGATGGGCAAAACGGCAGCTTGGCTTGACTAACAACACTAAGGACACATTTCAGAGGAAGAATTCCTGAGTAAACAAAAACCATCAGAAAAACCCACTGCAAAGCAAACAGCTGCAGAATAAATAGTGCATGCATAAATGGCCTGTCTTGAGAAACATTGATACTGTACTGCCATTAGATAGACAATAGAAAGCCAGTGTGACATTCAGGGTACTATCTCAGACACACTGAGTTGTGCTGTAGTTGCAGAAATCCAGAGAAATCATTCTAATTGGCACAGATTTTGTGCTATGTTTATATTCACTAGGAGTTTATAAAGCAATTCTTCTTAAACATTAGGATAAATGGTCTTTTAAATGACCTTAAGGATCAAATTCAAAGCCAACGAAAATGGACAGAAAATGAAGTAAGAAGATTTGAACAAGACCAAACCTATCTCACAAATCAGCTTCTTGGCACAATGAAAGACAAACTGGTAAGAATATTTCTGCCTACTAGATCCACTGCAAAGAACTATGGAGTTGCCATTTCTTGATAAAATTCAGCCCATCTGAAAATATACTAATGAATACAAATTTGTAACAATGCTCTTGTGAACAACAGGGAGTGAGTGAGTGAGTGAGTGAGTGTGTGTGTGTGTGTGTGTGTTGGGGAGAGAATTCAGGGAAATAAAAAAAGTTGGAAACATTGAGGAAGAGGAGCACAAGGGCAATTTTCCTATTTCTAATTGGAAATTAGAGTGTTGTGTGTTTTTGGAGATTGATATTCTATCATTCTCATATGTTGTGCCTTATATTTAAGCATAATGCTATCAAGAAAATATATATGTGAAGCTTGTATGAAAGGAGATGTTCATATTCTTTAAAAAATATTTATGCTTTTTGCTTTGGGTGTTGTTTATTCCTGTCACAGGCCAAAGTATAATACACAGGGTTTAATAAGTTTCCCACTGATGGCAGGGTGCCTATTTTTCAAGGAATGACATTCTACATTTCAATTTTGGTTCTTGGCCCAGAGAGGCACTTAAATAGAGTGTTTAGTTTCAGGAAATCCTTGTTCCAGGATCAGAGCTTAATGTTTATCTGATTAAAGTTCTTGCACATTATTCTTGAGGCAGTGGGAAAGGGTGATTCTGCAACAAAAGTCACAAAATGAGGGAATGTTGTATATTTTGTTGTATATTTTTTGCACATCCCATAGTTTTACAAGAGTTTAGAAGCAAATTTTCTAGGACAGATTAAACCAGCAAATGTTGATGTCATATTTTGTATATTAGAATTAAAAATCCATCCATTCCCAATAATGCAAAAGCGGCATCTGGAGTCATCACTCTTCTAATATACTTAAAATATTTGTAGTGGAAAGAATCCACTGAGGCAATCAGATAAAATATGGAGTCGGCAGGAAGAGGAAGTAAAATGCCGGATGACATGGCTTTGCCCCATTGGGTTGTGGGTTTTGTTTTTTTTAACTTTCCTATCTAGGTCATTTCTGCACGGTCCAAATATCCCAGGTTGAACACGGAAAATATCCTGGTTTGGCCAAGAAGTTTGCATGGTTCCCAGTCCTAAAGTGGGTTTGTCCCATGATATTTCCCTCATCCCGCTACCATGTAAACACCATGGGAACAGAACCAGTTTATTTTTCCTGCCCAGCTGCTCACCCCCCGATCTTCCCACCTGACATACTGAGCCACCGACTATTGCAGCCTTCCCTTCCCAAAACATTTCCCCAAGCCCTTTTTCTGCTCATGGTATCGGCCAGGTGCCATTTTGCCAGGATTAATCAGGAGTGGAGTCCCAAAATGTTCCCATTTTCTTTTCTGTACATGTACTAGTTGCTTGGAGCGCATAGTTAGAGAGATGTACACTTTGGGCTGAATGTTAGTGGGCATATCACGAGGGGGGGGGATCTTTCGTTTTCCACAATAATTAGAAAGTGAGTGGGAATGTGATGTGATGCTGTGCCCCATTGTTTTTTTGCTGCTGCTTGCCATGCTGAGGCCTGCACCAGGGCCTATCCAGAACTTGAAGAAGGGGGGCTGCGTTTTTCCTCACTGTTGCCCCAAAACAACAGCCAATCAGAACGTGGGACACCAGGGATGCAGATATGCTTGCGGTGTAAATACAAAGGACCTGGGCCTGTTCAAAACAAACTGGAGTATGTCCTCTCAGTCTTCACTTTATTCCTTCACAGAAATGGGCAGTTATGTGAAGGGAGAAACCGTGATAAAATATACCTGGATTGTAAGATACTGATTGTAACCCATGTATGAGCCTGTGCCCTCGTTCTGGCCTTTCTGTAGCTTTGTAGACCAGATAACAAGCAGACTGCAGACTGCTTGTTTAAAATTCAGGAACAGGAGAAAGTCCTCTTAGATAAACAGGAGAGACTGAATAATATTCATAACAAACCAAGCCTCTCAGTATACTGAGAAAAAGAACCAGGACCTCTTTCCTCTTTCCCTCCCCCTGCCTTATCTGACTTTCCACATTAACCTGCAGGTGACTCCTGTCATACCAGTTATTGCCATTAATCAAGCCTCAGGTGTTTTCATTCTGAGAAAGTAATCTTTGTTTCTTACAGGCTGGTAGTGTTGTTTAAGACCATAATTCAACTCTTGCATGCACCTAGTATAATTGTGCTGTGTAGAAACAGCCCTAGTTAGCAAGAGTGGGGGAAAGATGCTTTCAAGCTGTCTTCTGGGCTTTGAAGGAACAGAGCTATACTGATGAAGGGTAAAGGTTTTATTGCACTATTTCTCAGAGCAAATGGGCGGAGAAACCCACTCTAGGTTTCCACTGAGAAAGTATACAGTTTCCCATAATCTAAAAGGAGAAAGCATATCTGATCTTTAACTGAAATAAATGTATGGAACAAAGGAACTTTGTTAACATTCAAATCTGATAGTCTTCAGCTCCTCTACTGCTTAAATTCATCGAGAAGTAAAGTGAACAGTGTGAATGTATCTGACAAAGAAATGCTACTGCTCCGTTTTCATGAATGTAGACAGGAGTGGAACCCATCTTCCCAGGATGCTTCTGTCCAAAGAACATAGTTATTGACATGCAAATAAATTTACAAACTGGTTAAGTTAGCAGCATTTAGAAATGGGAGGGATGTTCAGCAGATTGTGACAATATGGCATTTAACCATGCAAAAGCTGCATGAATTTGCTAATGAATTTTTCGAGTTAGGGCACGGGTGTGTGTGTACTAACATAATGTAAAATGTATTTATGTTATAAATCAATAAAAAGAACATGTTTACTGACATTAATTCAAATGCAAGAAAAAGTATACCCCCCTCCCCCAATCCCATCTTTTTGGTAAGTACTTAAATTTTGGTGCCTCTCTGTCGATTTAGTAAAATTCCTTAATAGTACCAGAACAGTGGTATTGTGTGCAAGGCAGTTATTAGAAATACTTAATCACAAGGAAGGTGCTGTTCCCCTGCTTCTAACTCGAATTGGGGGTTATTTCACCAAGATTAAATTGTTCACATACTTTCCACACAACTTCAGTGACTGGTTTATGTATTTTGCAACACTCTTCCGTCACTACAAATCCAATGGCTCTACAGCTTTTATTCATCTATTATTATTAACAAGGCTTGGAACTCACCATTTCTTTGTGATGCAAGACAAGTAGCAGGTTTTAAGAAAGCAAGGGCTGTAAAAGGGAAATACAGGAGGCAGGGCATGGTGCATCTTTTCTGCAGGTCCCATGACTTGTGAGCTACTTCCATACCAGCTTTATTGGCTTCTGCTGATTATTTTTCTGTTCTGACTCCATATCCTGGAGCTTTACAGTACAACCGGTGACCTCTCTAACTCAATATTCCTTTGACCTTTGCTTTGTTCACATCCCTACTTCATCTCTGCTTTCCTCCACATTACTGCTGCTGGATGGGTATTAAGGGCTAAATCACATGACACATTGAGAATCCACAGCTGGATCTACCAATATGTAGTTTAACACCAAAAACCAATGTCAGGGATCTAACACAAAATAGGGGCTTCAATAATGCATAGAATGAACATTTAAAGGGCCAGGTTGTGGGAGACAATATAATAAGATTCCTATTATTGTAAGTCTATTGATGTCTCATAATGCATCTTTTCAAAGGAAGCAGTGGAAAAGAAAACGGAAGATGGTTTTCATTACTTATCCAAAAGGATAGAAAACTCTGATAAAACAGTGCGATTCGAAACAGACCTGAGTCACGTGAAAAATGATCAAAGTAAACTCCATGCAAGAATTATTAGATTTGAAAAAACAATGTGGAACGAACTTGAGGAAATCCAAAGTGAATATAGAGCAGGTGAGGGTAATTTTTGTGACCCAGTCACTTCTAAGTGTGATCTGATTCCTTTGTATTCTACCCTCTTCTTCCAAATGTGATTTCACAATCAGAATATATCCCAATAACTAACAGATTAAGAAAAGAGAAGTTCAAATTGTTGTATACAGTCTTTAAGCTTCTAACTTTGTATAAGATGCTTTGCTGCTAATTTCAATATTGTATTTCAAGAAAGGAAGTCTGCCAAGCATGTGAAGATTATTCCACCTCTTAATAAAAAAAGCTATAGATTTAAACCAATAATTTCTGATAGCCTCTTTCTAATTTCTATTTGTCAGAAAGAACTTGCCTATCACGTTACATTTACCATGAGACAAAGATGTATGACCAATCTGTCATAATTGTTCACACATTGTATTCATTCATACAGAGATACAATGGTAACGTTTCATACAGAAAGCATGGTCAAAACTTGTGCGTTGTAAAACTTGTATACATTTCTGACTGTCCCTTAGGATACATTTGCATAGAAAACTGCAGCAAGAATATCCCCACTATGGCTGCAATTGAAATATTTCCGATCATGAATTTGCAGAAGACTTGAGCCCTGGCCAAGCCCAATCTCACAGATCCCAGAGGTTAAGCAGGGCAAGTATTTGGATGGGAGACCTCCAAGGAATATCAGTCATGACACAGAGATAGCCAATGGCAAATCATCTCTGAACATCTGTTGCCTCACCAGCAATTGTCGTAAGTCGGCTGTGACTCAACAGAAAAAAAAACGAAAGGACTGAGTGGTTTCACCAAGGAAATGGGAAGAGTCAGGAAGGAGTTAGATCTTTTGGAGGGCATGGCTTGGCAAGATAATTCACACTGCTACAGCGTTTTCAAGAAAAACAGCCTTTCCAAGTGTTTAACCTTCCCAGAGAGTAATCAAATGTAAAACAATAAAATCAGAGCTAATTTCCTTCACACAATCCAAACAAAGATGCCTTTCTTCCTTCACTAAGGCAGACAACCAAAAGAGACATTTGATAGGATCAAATGCTAATGCCCTGAAAGTATCTATATTTAGGTATCAAATTTAATGCTTCTCAAATACATTAAAATATTTCCATGGGAACAGCAAAATAGGAAAGATTATTACAGTTATAATGGATTATTAATCTTTTCCATTTGTCGGGTTATACAGAAATATTAATATATTTTCACGAAGGTATGCAATTGAATTCTAACATCCCAAAAAATCACAGCAGTAAAGTTAAAATTGGTGATTTGCAGCATTTCCTGATATTATGGAAAAAATTGGGTAGCCAATGTGCCTTCATGGCCTGAGAGCTCCTCATATTCTTTTCTTCCCCTCTTTCCAAGTAGCTGGAAATGACATATTTTCTACCATAGCCTAACAACCCATGAGCTAGGTTAAATGGCGGATATGTGACTGGCAAAGTTTATCCAGTGAATTCTTGGCAGACAGGGATTCGAACTCTGGTCTCCCCAGTTTTAGTATGTATTCTAACAATGACCACTATTAATAAATTCAGTCGGCATCAGAGAAAGTGCTCTATCTAAAGGATATACGAAGAAATATATATATAGTTGACTTATGGTACTCATCCTAATTTAAAGCATGCCTGTTATTTACCAGGATTTCAATCCATTCGTGATTCTTTTGATGCATTGAAACAAATACAGACAACGAAGCTAAAGTTAGAAAAGGAGAAGTTCAAACAAGACATGAAGAAGATAAGACGAAAAATAACTGCACTCCAAGAAGACTGACACCTTTAGCATCTACAGTTATTCCAGACTGAAAAATTACTATGAAGATTGATGCAAACAAAAACGTTCAATTCTCGAACATCAAGCTTGTTTGATTTGTATCCACAAGACATTGGTAAACATAACAGTGTTACAATAGGCCCCAAAAGATCCAAATGAAAAATCTCCCTGAACAATACTTACACATTACAGTTTATATTTTACACAAAATAAAATTAATCCACTAATGATTTACAGTTGTGTAAGTAAATTATTGTATTTTGGAAATTCGTTATTAAGTATCTAGTGTTACAGCTGTCAATTCTCAGCCTATAAGCCTGCTTACTGTCTACCTGTAAACTGGAGAACAGGCTAAGTGAAGGTGGGTCTGGCTGACTAAATAGCAGGAGGGGGAAGGGCCTGGGTGGAGCTGCCACCTGGCCTCTTCTGCCTGGCTCCCCTCTGATGCAGCCAGCATGGTGCAGTGGTTAAGAGTGATGGACTCTAATCTGGAGAACAACGTTTGATTCTCCACTCCTCCTCATAGATGGCAGACTTCAATATGTTGTACTGGATTGATTTCCCTTTTCCTACACATAAAGCCTGCTGGGTGACCTTGTGCAAGTCACAGTTCACTCAGAACTCTCTCAGCTTCACCTATCTCACAAGGTGTCTGTTATGGGGAAAGGAAGGAGTTAGCCACTTTGAGACTCCTTGTGGCAGAGCAAAGTGGGGGCATAAATCCAACTCTTCTACATCAAGCAGGCCCCAGCTGTGGACCATTGTGGCTCCGCCCTCTGCACTACCCAACCCCAGCACTGTCCCGCCTTTTCTAGAAAACTCCCCTCTGCTTGCTCCTGAATCCCACATTGCAAACACAGTCCCAAATGAGCCTGAGGGTGCAGGGCTTCTTGCAATGCAATGTCATAACCATGTGCCTAAACCACTTCTAAGAAAAAGCTATTTCCTAATTATCTGGACAAGGAAAAGACAAATAATCAATAGTGTATCAAAATGCTTGGAAATAAGGTGGGGTGATTACAGAACTGTAGGAAAGGAAAGGACATATTCCTCAAAGCCAGTTCTCTCTGCATTCACTCATATTAAGAAATGCATACATTATCATTTTTCTTTATGATATAACAAAAATCTGAACTACTATTTGTCTTGAGACAGACTCCACATTAAGTTAGATTGGTATACTATTAAAGAATAGACTCTAGGGGACAAACAACTCTAACAGAAGCAAATGGAAATAACTTCTGGGCCTTCACTTAGCTTTCAGAAACGGATACAAATATTCTTCAAGTTAATAGAGACTGCAATGGTAATTTGTAGAATTTTTCCTTTCCTAAAGAAGTAAGAGGCCTTATTTTGCAAGCGTATTACAGACTGAGGCATTTTTAAATTTCAGCTCCATGCAATCTCTTTAAGATGGAGTTGTTACGAGTGTGCAAGAGAGCTATAACTCTGTGTCAAAGATAATAGTGTAAAGCTGCAGATACAAAAGTTGACTACATTCCAGAAAGTCCTTTAATGTTTCTCTATTAGTCAATGTCATAATTGAAAGCCCTGAGAATATTACACACATTCCTCACAATGCAATCCTGGTGGGGGGCAGAAACAATATAGGAGGCAGCATGACCCTAGCACCAGAATAAATGTTCCTTATGTTGGCACAGTGGCACTTATGTCGGGGAACTGCATAGGAGGTGGCATAATGCTAGGTCCGGTGTAAATGCCACTTACTCCAACAAAATCAGTGGTGCAGTCCATTGTGCTACATAGGCACAGCAAGCCTCTTAGGACGCTGTGCCATCCATGGTACCATTCCCCGTCCTCCAGGATTACACTGTAACACTCAGAAATCTGTAATTTGGGGATTAAATTTACTTCTATTGAAACATTCAGCAAGGAAAAGTGCCACAGATGACAAATTCTTACTAACTCTCCACAACGTTCAAATCAGCAGAAAGTAGTCAGTATTACATTTTATATCTGTCCTTCTAGGAGTGACAAAATTGGGAAACAAGGGAGAGGAAGTTTAGTTCAGAATTATGAGGAAGCACAAGAACAGGGGCAACAGTTTGTATTTTTAGGCTATAAAATATATTTTTCTAAAATTGTATCTCAAATTTCACCCGAGTCATGCAACATCAATGGCTTTTAGTTCATTTTTCCAGGATGCAGGATTGCCAAGATGCCAGCACAACACACAATGCACCATTTTAATACATCAAGGATTTACATTGACATTAAAAAATCTTGTAGATAATTTCTGAAGTCAAGTTCAGTTTCTCCTAAGGTACTGATCACTTTTCAGTTTATGCCATCTAATTCAGCAAATATGTTCACAGGTATAGTTACCAAATGGTGCCCAGGGCAAACACTGAAACTGCATCCCCCCCACCCACCCCCCGTGGCTGGACTCCACTGCCCCAGCAAAGTCTTCACTCTTGTGTTAATTAGAAGGAAAGGAAGAAGGCGGAAAAGGAAGGAAGGAAGGAAGGAAGGAAGGAAGGAAGGAAGGAAGGAAGGAAGGAAGGAAGGGACAGAAAAGATGTCAGGCAGACAAACAGAGTTTGGCAGGTTCTCTGAGCTGAGGAAACCTCCCCGTCCAGATTCTGCCACCCCAGTGAGGCCTCCTCATCCTTCCTCACTGAGGGGGGAACAAACATGCTGGATACCATGTGCGGGAACCCTCACCCTCATGATTTCCCCATCCAAACTTTGCCATCCCAGCACAGCCTCTGCAGCCCTTCCTCAGTGAGGGTTGCTAAGCTTGGCCCCCACCCCTGGAATCCCTGAGGATTCCCCTGCCCAGGATCTGGTACCCCTACCCTGATTGTATATAGGTACCCCAGCATGGCCTCAGTAGCCCTTCCTCAGTGAGAAATTCAAGGTAGGGGGCTCTGCCATCACCCTCGCCCAATGAGTGTCCAGGGCTCAAGCCCCTTCCCGCCCCCTTGCTACATTCCTGAATATGATATCAATAAAATAAGGTATCAGTAAAATGACAAGCAAAAATGCTGATGTTAATCATAAAACCTTACGTTCGTTAAAGACTCAGAACAATTAGATTCTGCTGCCTTGGAGTTTAAATGATTAAATTCTCCAGAAGACCAATGGGGGAAAGCCATTGAAAAAGACTTCCTGAGAAAACCACATTTACTTTACACCAGTAATTACTGCTAAAGAAACAATGCATTATGCATATTAAGGATGCAAGAACAAACTGAAACTTGATGTTTGGCAATTAGAGCAGCATTTGAGCACCAGAAATCCAAACCAACCAGCGCTTGTTTTAATGTGAGCACTCACATCACTTTCCAGTAATTGATAATTTTGAGAGATATTCATGGAACAAGATCAAAGGAGACAAAGAAAAGTCATTATTTTTAATTTCCTGTGAATATGGAGATCAAGGAATTTGAAATATTATTGCAATCTTGCAATAATAATTGCAGAAGCGGGAGAAGAATAAAAAATGATTACTACGGCACATTTACATTACCAGAGGGAGGCCAGTATACCTCCATTTCCAACAGCTCAAAATTGTAATACAACTTTGTTTGTATGGGAAGCTGCTGAAGGATTAGCCTAGCAAGAAAATGTACACATGTCAAAAGCTTCCACTGCTTTAGGCACTGGATGTTTGAATGATTTTGCTTAATGCACAGAGCACCAAGGCCATGTTTCAAAGACAGAAATGTACCCTACTTTGTACTGTAGCTGATGCCGAGCAAGCATACTCCTGTAAAAATCTACAAATTTCCTTAACATTAAAAAGAAAATCAACTTAATTACTTCTGGGCAGTTTATCAGCAGCTTCCTTTTAAAATATGTCAGAAAGTCCAGGAAAAACTTTGATTTTATACAGGCTACTTTGATGGGGGGTTGTCATGAATATCTTGTCTGTTCGTGTTCTCAATTCAGTTCATATTAAGAGGATGCTGCTACTGACAGTTTCTTGTCTAGTTCCAAAGTTCGAACATCTCCATTAGCTTTGGCATTCCCTATAAGAGCCTGCAGAGAAATGGGAAGGTAAAGGGTAAGTTACTCGTAATACTTAAATAAATTAAGTTCACTCATATTTTTTCTGCAAAGACATAAGCTAAACACTGAAATTAAAACAATCATGTGGCTTATTCCTTCAGACAGCAGAGGAGGTGTGCTCTTTGCCAAGGCTTTGGTTCTTGCACACCCTGCTTTTCACTCTTACTATTTTATTCTCCATATTTGGAACTTGTCAGTACTACGCGCCACTGTCCAGTACAGAGAAGTAAAACATACAGTGGTTGGAACTGATGGTAAACATGTACGTATGGATGCCTGACAGTTTTTCCAGCATATCTCTTCATCCTTCAAATGACAGAATATTTTCCCCTGCTCACAACTCAAGTAATCCACAGATAGCGTGTGCAATATTTCTTTTGGAGAACAGAATAAGTATAATACTGAAGACACTTCTGATAGCTCTATAAGCACACTTTTCCTTGGGAATATTATTGAAATGCTCAGTAATACTTATGCTTAAGTAAAACCAGATCAGTTTTACAGTGCTCTTTAACAACTTGCCAATTGTTTATTTTTGGCACTCATGTACCCAGTTTAACTCTCAATGGTTCACACTACAAATTAATATTTATAGAAACATAACTTTCTACAGCATCAACTTTACAATGGAATTTTGCTTTGAACATTTTTTAAAATGATGTACATAAACCTTCAATTATCAGGCTGAGTTATTCTCCCTATGGTTTTTGTGTGTTTCTGTTTTTACTTTTTGTTAATTTTCTTGCTAACATAAATGGCAAGACATTATTAACATATATTGATTCTAGTATACTCTAGTTAAACACATTTTAGCTGTATTTATGCTGAAAAACACAGGGTGGTATATATGGTTAAAATACAAATTACAAAACAAAATTTAAGACAAATAAACACCAAAATCATTACTATAAGTATACTCCAAATATTATTATAAGACTACTCCACTTCTACCAAGGGTGGCAAGCACTTGAACATACTAAACTTGAGTCAAAGCTGTATCAAGGTATATTTTAGCTAGTTGTGGCACAACCACTGCAAAAGTTTTCTCCCAAATGCCAGCAGGCAACAGAGCTTCCTGAACACTCAGATTTCATGTACTGATCTTAAACAATAAAAAAATTACATGTACTTTTGAGCTATCTATTTCAGAGGTAAAACTCAAAAGTGTGTCCTTACATCGATTAATTCATAATCATCTTTGGCGTATAAATGTCTCAGGAGATACCATCGAGCAACTGACACTACAGTTTCTGGATACCTCAGTTGATAGACCACCCTTTCTAGCATGCGACGAGTTTCCCTACAAAGGAAACAGAAACACAGTAGTCATAATACATAATAAGAAAACTAGGGTGAGATTTTGGACCATTATTAAGGGTTCAAATTGTGGTTTTCAATTTCAAAAAGATGCTCTTTACATTGGTATAGCAAGTTTTCAATTGAATGGGAGGTACTCCCAGGAAAAGAAACTAGCAGAAAACAGTCTTCTACTGGCATGTGATACTATGCAAACTCTATGCAAAAGAAAATACTGAACTCCTCTACACCTATGCAAATGTTATGCAAAAGAAAACACTGAACTCCATGAGAAGGCAGATTAAATGCTCAGAGGCAGTCTAAGGGAGTCTTGATCAACTATAGCAGATTTCTGGAATAGAATCCAAATTTATATGTGAGAACGTATGCAGTTTCCATTCTGAAAGAGGTCAATTACAGCTAAGTTTGTAAAGCACGTCCTCTTTGACAGTGGGGACAACTGCACTGAAAACTAGAGCAGCAAGAAAGGCATTGTTTACTTATTCACACAGAGATCCTGTCTTTAAATCTTGGCTGCGATTATTTTTTTGTTGATATGGGGCAATTATGTATTTATAGAAAATATCTGTAGAAGAAACACGACGTATTTTATTTTTATGGGTTAGCTTAGTATTAAATACAAGTAAATTTTATAAAGTTTACCACACACATACTGAGAACTTTCAAAGTTTTTCCAAGTGCTCAGAGGCACCGTCTAGCTCAGGGGTCGGGAACCTGTGGCTCGCGAGCTGCATGCGGCTCTTCCGCCGCTGTTCTGCGGCTCCATGAGCTGAGCCGCGGGGCCCATCTTCACCCGCCCTGCAAGCAGCAGGGCGGGCGCATCCCTCGCCCGCGGCCGGCCAGGCCAGGCTTTGCTTCCTGCCCGCCTCGCTCATTGCGAGGCGGGTGCTCTCCTGGCGGCCGGCCAGGCCGAGCCGCCGGACCCCTCTTCAACCCGCCCTGCAAAGAGCAGGGCGGGCGCATCAGTTGCCCAGCGGCCGGCCAGGCCGAGCCGCCGGGCCTTTCTTCAACCCGCCATGCAAGGAGGAGGGCAGGCGCATCAGTTGCCCGGCGGCCAGCCAGGCCGAGCCGCCGGGCCCCTCTTCAACCCGCCCTGCAAAGAGCAGGGTGGGCGCATCAGTTGCCACCGGGCCCCTCTTCAACCCGCCCTGCAAGGAGCAGGGCGGGCGCATGCCGCACTGCGGGCTTTGTCTCCTGCCCTTCCGGCGGCCTGCCAGGCCGAGCCGCCGGGCCCATCTACGCCTGCCCTGCAGGCGGGGGTGTGAGCGGGAGGGGGCCCGAGCGAGCAAGTGGGCGGGGGGCGTGCGACCGAGTGGGGGGGTGAGCGGGGGAGGGTGAGCCAAATGGCTCTTTGAGGGGAAAAGGTTCCCGACCCCTGGTCTAGCTTCTCAAGCCTTTAAAATGAGATGTAAACTGGTCCTGTCTTTCACCTTGGAGGATTTTCCACCAAGGTTGAGCTTTTGTGCCTGTTCTGCTGTACTACCTGGCTGCTCGGGCCTTTAGTGGAAGCTGCAACCACTATTGTTTTATTGATAACTGTTTGTATTCTTATTTGTTAGCTGGCTCAGGTTGCATTTGTTAGCTTGCTTGAATATTCTTTTCAAACAAAAAGATAGGATATAAATAAACTAACTTTTCTGAAGTAGATGATTCCAGGATTTGTTTCATTAAATATATTTTATTACATCCCATGAATAGATGATACATCACATATAAACAAATAACATACCTTGACCCCTTTTTGCAACTGTACTGTAGTAGCGCTTGAAAAAGAACAGCCACTGGACACAAGGAAAGTTTCAAGGCTTCCGTTGTGGCTTCTTGAATCAAAGATGGCCAATGATCATTTGAAACATTAGCCTTCAAGACATAAACAACATTTAAATCAATATGTCATAATCATAAATGGTTCAGTTATGATTTGACATGACAGAATACATACCCAAAACATTACTAATTATTTTGAAAAAACACTAAGAATTTATTGTGTAATGAACCACTTTCTAGATCCCTTGATAGAAGGGAAATAAAAGAGCCAAGATTATTAACTGTCCCAAAAGTGGCTTTTGGCAAATTTGCATAATCCAAGAAGAATGTCTTGATTTGAAAAGATTATGATCTCAGGTCAAATGCCTTAGTGGCATCTACCCTTCTCCAACTCATTTACCAATTAGAGTTAAATTCATTCATTCATTCATTCTACTCCCCCACCCCCGAAAGGTTCTGGGCGGTATACAAGAATAGAACAATTAAAATCATAATTAACAATTAAAAACAATAGAAATTTAAAATACAAATAGCAAACCAGCAAAGCGAAGACCTAACACTGGATGGCAACCCAGAAAATCTCAAACCCAATGGGAGGTGGCCAGGCACAACAAATAGCGGCCATTGAGATGGTATATATATATGGGGGGCGGGATAGTGTGGGAGGCAATCAGCAGCCGGCCCCTCCCCAAAACCCCAGTGGAACAACTCTGTTTTGCAGGCCCTGCGGAACTGTCCAAGGTCCCACAGGGCCCTAACAGCTGGAGGGAGAGTGTTCCACCAGGCAGGGGCCAGGACTGTAAAGGCTCTGGCCCGGGTAGAGGCCAGCCACATCACTGAGGGGCTGGGGACCACCAGTAGATGTGCTTCTGCAGTAGGAACATATGGGGAGAGATGGTCCCTAAGGTATTCAAATGAATGAAATATGCTCAATAAGCAATTCTGACATCCACTGACACAGTTGAATACATTTCTCTTGGTTCCAATGGAATGGCTAAAAAGTATATCAATAACTAGTTCAGGGCTACTCATGATTTATCAACCTTTAGTTAGTTGGAATGATGGAAAACCAAAATCTGCTCATCCAATTAATACTCTGAAATGACAACGTGCAGTGCCTACCTCAGGCAATGGTGAGAAAAGATTCTTATCTTAATGGCACAAGCTCTGTATCAATTTGTTAGAGCAGAATCCTTTTTTTCTCTTCACAATTATGAATGAGATTTGAAAATTTTTGGTAATGCTTATCTAGCTAACTAATGCAATTATTATCAAAGCACATTTACTATACAATTGATCAGCATAAATTACCCTTTCCGTACAATTTATGTGGACAAAACATCTCATGCAGACATTTTCTTTGATTGAACTTGTAATCAAATAATGAGAAACACGGTATTACATTTTAAACTGCGATTACAGCAATCAGCTCAGTTCCTCACTTAATAGCTTAAATTTTCCTACCATGCAGACTTCCAGAGCAAGTTTAGCAAGTCTTAGCAGACTAGAGAGCTTTCCACTCCAGCTGCTTTGCTGGGATGCCAGTTGCAGACTTTTTCGGTAACACATCTCTGCAGCCACCATCATTCTTTGAGACTGATACACTTGTGCCAACCACTGTAGAAAACAACCCAAAACAAAAGTTGACTGCATTCCATTTTAATTTTGTTCTTGCATACTCAGTTCCTGGTACACTGGTAACAGTCATGATTATTTTTACAGTCAGCAAAACACCAATGCAAGCATCTGCAGAAAAGTCCCACTGTTCTTTAGTTCTACAGAAGTCTCAAGAGTGCACTAGATTTTGGTGAAAAGGCAAGGAATCTGAAAGCCAAGACTGAAAAAGTAAACCGTGTTAGTCGAAATTACTGGATGGCTCCCACCCTATCCCTCTGAATAAGTTGCACTGTGGATAAAAAGAGAATAATAAACCCTGCTTTATGAAACTATGTTTTAGTAATAATTTTGTTTAACTTTGTAAATAGTTATCCTGTTTTATGCCATTAAAGGTTTTTGGAATTTGGATATAGACCAGTATTTTCCACTGTCTTTCTGGTATCCACAACACAGTAAAGTTGGTTTCCTTAACCACTTATAAGGATGTTAACAGGAGTCTGAGCAGCTAAAATGTTTTCAACATCAGAGGAATAAAAAGAGAAAGAAACGGACACAGCTTTAAAAGATAGGCCAGATGCTCTAGATATGCCTACATCTATCACATTAAATTTGTTAAGCAAAGTTATGTAATAAGACTGCCTATCAATGATGAAGCAGGAACAGTGGAATTTTGTCCTGCGTTAGTTCGGTATACAGTTCTCTTCTGAATGAGCCCACTCACTGTTTATGGCTCAGTTATTGGTATTACTAGTAATAAAATGTGAAGATTTGCAATAAAGAAAAAAAGTTTAAGGCATGGAAATTCTGAAATGATACAGAAGGTACAGATTCATGCCCTAAAGCTCTCGTTTGCTTGAAATGCTGAAGCAATGGCACAGTGATAGCATATTTTTTTCCAGTGTAGTCTTGAGCCATTGATGTTTAAAACATTTCTGCTTTAAGGTACTGAAATAAAAAACCACATCTCCTGGGCAAATTATCTAGTGCATTTATGTGCACAAGAACACATCAAAAAGAGAAAGCAAGGATCTATTGGAAGAGACACCAGGAACTAATGTGGCGATACAGTTTATTTACATACTGGCAGTAAAGCCTGCTATAGGGTAAGAAATACAGCGGGCCTAGATAGGGCTGGGGATGAGGGCAGGTAGGGGAGGGCTTGCTGGGAAGACTCGCTGAGGGTTTGGGGGGAGGGCAACAGGACCAAGGCGCTGCTGCCCTGGAGGGTGGGGAAACCTGGGAGTGCTCGCTGGGGGTGCGGGGAGGGCAACAGGACTCCTGCCGTCCTGAAGCAGCGGAACCAAAATTCTGCTGCCCCGGGGTGGGGACCCAGGAGGGCTTTCTGGGGGAAGAGGGGGAGGGCAACAGGGCTCGTGCTACTGCTCCTGGGAGGGAAAAACCCAGGAAGGCTTGCCAGGGGTTGGGTGGGGGGCAACAAGGCTCATGCCGCCCCAGAGCAACAGCACCAAAGCGCTGCTGTGCTGGCGTGGGGATGGAATGTCCGACAATGAACCCTCCTCCCACAAAGCAGCAGGACTCACTTTGTGATAAAAAGCGCTAAGGGATGGAATGTACGACGACTGACCTTCCTTTCATAAGGGAGCAGGACTCATTTTGTGAGTCCCGCTCCCTTATTGGTGGAGGATTTGTTGTTGGACATTCCATCCTTTAGCACTTTATTATTGGTAAAAATTAAAATAGTGCTATTTACATAGCATCGCAAAAGAGAAAGCAGGCATTCATGGGCCAGAGACCTCAAACCTCATCATAGATGCAGGAATAGCCAATGACACAGAAAAATACAGTCAGCGGAGATGCTTATCTACTGCCTTTTTTTGCTAGTTTCACAGAAGTACACATATTTCAGAGAACTGCCTGTTCATGTTCAAGTCATTTTATGGTACATTACCTTATTTGCTTCGTGTCAGTACTAGACCCAACTATAAAATGCAGTTCACACTGGCATTATGCAACTTATCTTCTTCCTTAGTCATCTACAATTTTTAGTAACCTTTTCCTTCCTGGTTTGCACTTTAGATGCAATGCATTTTGTTCACTGTGATCTCCTTGTGACCAACTGCAGTATGGGGAACTTCATTTTATTTAGTTTGTTTTTTCACCTAGCCTATCCCTAGCGATCTCATAATGGTATGGTATGGTAATTTAATTTCTATACCGCCCTCCCCCAAAGGGCTCAGGGCGGTGTACAACACACATAATACAAACAACAACAAGCAGCATTACAATGGTAGGGTGAGGGGGAAGAGATTCGATAGTTCTGCAGGGGAGGATTATAATGTGGAGTGTCCCAAATGACACTAGATGGTAGCTAAGCCTCTTCTAGCTTTAACAGTTTTATAACTTAACAATTTTCCTTACAAAAGGAAAAAATCACAGGGAGGGAGGGGGTACTGAGAGTTGGAAGACTTCTCCTGCCTGTCGTCTGCACGACTGATTAGTGATTTCAACTGAAATTAGCTCTAGATTATATTAGTATCACATGACAACTCAACTCCCACCTTACTAGCTGCTATTATTACATGATATGAAGAACAGATGCTCAAAACCATGAGTAAACAATACTCATACTTACATGCCAAGCTGTAACTGAAGTAGAGTTGGACATTACGGCCTTTCGAAGCTCTTCCAAGATGGCATCAGGAAGCTCTTTGTGAGATTGCAGAAGCGGTTTACTCTGAATTTGCCTTAAAAGCAAGTACAACGCTGGTTGCTCAGGGAAACATTTTAACCCCTAGAGGCAAATAAAATTAAAGTTTAACATAAGAAATAATTGGAAAGAGTGCCTCCATGTAAGTTTGTGAAATTATTAGGATCTTGACTATCACAAAAGGTTTTTGATGAGTGAGGAAACAAGGTCAATATATTCTAGAGGATCAGGAATTGGACATTCATCCATTTTGACACAGAATTTGCAATCACGTCCCAGGAGAATCTCATTTTGACTCAAAAGTGAAGTCATTGACAACAGCCCAAAACACAGCCATGCACAAAACATACTTTTCAAAAGGACTTGATACATTTGCTCTCAAGTATCATTAGGTCTATTCATTAAAGATCAGTACCCCTTTGGCAACTAATTAAAATATTTCAATACTTGTGATCATTTGAAGCAAATTCTGTTCATTTCCTTGGCCTTTTTTTTGGCCTACACAATTTTTTGAACGTAAACTTGAGCAAAGAACAAGTCAGAAATTTAAATATAAAGGCAAAAGTTTTATTCTTTCTGGAAATTTCTTACATTTTGACATCATGCCCAATGATGAAGAAGAAAACATATGTTCAAATGAGGGAAAAACCGATATGCATGATCGCGCTAGAAATATGAAAAAAATTCTACACACACACACACACACACACACACACACACACACACACACACACACACACACACACACACACACACACACACTCTCTCTCTCTCTCTCTCCACAAATCTGATGGGGATGCTGTGTGACAAGCAGTTCCAGCTCAAGTAGCGTAACTGGCCTGATTTTGGGAGGGTGTGGAGAAAGGAAGAGAACCTGTACTTTCCAAGATGCTGCACAAAGTTCTTTCTGATAGATTATAACATTCATTGGGCGCACAAGGCTGCCACCATTGCACATCTTTTGGCTCAAGTAGACAACAGAGATGTTGCACAGCAAAGTTAGCCATAGTGGCTAAAATTATAGCCATAATTTTAATGCAGATAATCCTTCCTAATTGAGTGAGGAGGCTAAATTCTAATGATACTGAGAACTTATCTTTCTATAGTATCCTGCCTGCAACCATACCTTTGTGCACAGAGCCTCTGCTTCCGAGGTTCTCCCGGAATCATTTAAGCCCGTAATAGCCTGGAAAAGAGACCATTCTTCAAGAGACTGTGCATGGGAAGCCGGAAAACTCTTTTCTTTAACTGGAAAAGATGCAAAGGGCATTATCATTCATATTGTACTTCATGTGCAGATCTCAATATCTTGACTGGGAGGAAGAAAGAGATTTCAAATTACAGCAGCATTTCACATATTAATTCTTCAGCCTCTTGACAGCATGGTTGAGTATCAAGGGCAGATGGCAGTCATGATCTCCTCTCTTCTTTTCGGTTACAAACTACCCAAGCCCCTCAGGGACCACAAACTAGCTTCTGCATTCTGCTAAAACGAGCAATGCAAGTAAGGAAAGAGGAATAAAGTCTGCATTTGTTGTACTGTGTTCAACCACGTTTCTTGGGGATTTGATGGAGATATGATTCTTTTGTAACAACGAATACCCAAGTGAAGGTTTTTCAGGATATTTTATTCTTCACTTGTGCTCACATTCAACTGCCATGCAGACAACACACAGCCATGATGAAAGATTTTGGTCTGTAAGAGAAAAATCCTGAATGACTAGCAAAGTGACTGATGAGGCACTGGTGATGTATCTTGGGGCCACTACCAATCTTTACTGTTTGCTGACATAGGTTCTTACAAGGTATTTCTGTTACTGCAATGGGACAGCGATCTTTGTAATCAGTAGAAACACTTTAATAACATATAAAATAGACACAAAAGTCAATGTATTCTACTTGTTTATTGGCCACGAGGAACTGTATCAGGGCTAAGGGAGCCACCATGTGTCCTTAAAGAGATGTATCCTTGAAGCAGTAGTCCTGTTCTATATAAGCAGTAATAGAACCATTCTATAGGATGTAAGTGGAATGTGCCATTTTTGAGCGCTTCCTCATACTAGAATTCTTTAGAAGTTAAATGAAAACCATAATGCATAATGCATCAAGGAAAAAAAGGTCTAGCTTGGTCTACTCCCTGCTGTACAAGTACTCTACTTGCATGGCCAGTATTTTTGCATATGGAAAGCATTCAAAAATGTGACCCCCCCCCCTCCTGAAGCACAAAATGGTAGATAAAGACATAACAAGCCCAAGTATTATCCCATCCTTCATCAAAGTTTGAAAATTATCCTTAACAGACAGAAATAACTTTCCCCATATTTAAAACAAAATGTTCCAGAAACATGCTATCTAGCCGATAATGTACCACATGAATTGTCATTCTCAGTAATAATTTCAACTCATGGCTAAGAACCCAAAAGAAAATCTAAAGGTTTCCACTCAAAGCCATGAACTTGTAAGAGAAAAAATAAAACCTGAAACAAAACAAAAAACACCCACCAGACACAATGACTCCCGCCCCCCACAGAAGCTTACTTTTTGCTGAAATGGTGGCTACAAACATCTTTTCCAGATTTGTCCTCTTGGGATGTGTATTATGCAGACATACTATTGTATTTTCGGCATGACAGGCAGCCAGAAGCACTGCCCAAGCAGCAGGATCATCTGGAAGAAATATAAAGCAGTTGGCTTTTCCAAGGTACTTCAGCTACACAAATGAACATTGCCAGCAATGCACGGTGATTAATCCATAAAGCTTTTAAAAAATGAACAGACCCTCCCCGAATGGTTGTGTACTCCAGACCCTTAAAAACCCATACCAGAACCACATTACAGAACCAGTTCAGTAAGAGAATAAGCATTGCAATGATGCTAAATACAGGAACTAGATACAGGCACAATTTGAAAGCTTAGCAAAAGTTGGTCTATTTCATATCATCCCCACTGGGATTCACAAATGCACGTAAGAAATTTCAGAGTCTTGTAACCAGGGCTGTTCTTTCACTGTTAAGAACAGAGTTACTCACAAACATTCTACCTCAGTATTCAAGTGTCAGTACTCTAACAGTAATATAAAATGTAGAACTGCAGAGCAAGTTATGAACATCGCTCAGCATTTGGATTTCAATTTTTATATCATACATTCATCACTAAAGGCTTATGCCAAGTTTTACCATTAAGAAATGACAAATAATAAATGAATGCCTATATTGCAACCCTTTTTCTCCCGATACTTTTGGTCAGTTTACATGGTTTGCCCAGGGGATTCAATACCACCACCACCACCTCTTCACACACTTTGCCTCCTCTACCCAAGCCAATCCCACTCTCATATTTATACCCAATGCATTTTCCAGTCTCGTCCAAGGATCTAGCCCTTCCCACTGGACCCCTGAGCCTCTCAATCAAGAGCAGCTTGGGGTGAGAAAATGTTTTTCTGTGATCTGTTTCTATATTTACAGCAACCAGAAATGTTTTCTGAAGGGCTACGAAAAGAATTCTTCACCCACGTGAGCCTCCTTCCTGAGCATGTTAAGAGTCCATTCTAGGACTCTGACTGCAACTTGCCCACTCTCTACCTTTCTGATTTGAGCTTCAGGGTTGGTTCCCTTCCCCCATCTAATTTTGAGCTTAGGGAAACATCAAAATATATACAGCTCAGAGGAGGGGGAAGCTGAAATTATTAAACACAGACTTATCATCTATGTTTAATAAATTGGGTTCTAGCCAATAGGTTATTTGCAAAGTTGAAGTTTACAAGAAGTATTTTCAGATACCAAAAGCACTGTTTGGGAGGTCCAGTGAACCTGTCACAATTCTCATCTGGTACACAGAAGAAATGTTGGTAGATGGGCAAATTGCTTCTATTTCTTCAACTGCGATTGAGAAACGTATTATGAAAATTTCTGATGACTTTGTTTATAAGGAGGGAATGCCTACTTATACATTCATTTACACTTCAAAATAGTTTTCACAGCCCAGAATATCCAGACCAGGGGTAGGGAACCTGCGGCTCTCCAGATGTTCAGGAACTACAATTCCCATCAGCCTCTGTCAGCATAGCCAATTGGCCATGCTGGTAGGGGCTGATGGGAATTGTAGTTCCTGAACATCTGGAGAGCCGCAGGTTCCCTACCCCTGATCCAGACTGTCTTTGGAAAACTAATATATTATGCTACTTAGCCATTCCCTTGAATTCTGCTTAAAATTTCGAACTTAACACAAACATTTTTTAAAAATTTACAAATAATAATAATTTAAAAATCACCAGGAGAAAGATGTGCTGCCTTCTGGATATTCTTCAGTGCGTTATTCTTTACATCTTCAGCTGTGTGATAGCCTAACGCCAATTGATTAACTGCTGTATTCAACAAGGCTTTCTAAATGTGGGAATATACAAAATACAGGTGCTTTATTATTTTCTAATTAAAGTTATCCTTTTATATTCACCATGTCTTTTTAAGAGAGGCAATACTAACCTTCCCATGGTTTAAACCAAGTATGTGAGCAATAGTTCCTGCCACAGCCCCACCCTACAAAAAAAAATTCAGATTGTTAAAACTTTTTACTTGCAGAAAAAAAGTCACTAGGGGGGACATAATAGTGGATGCAGAACTGTTTCTTCATCTGCCATGACAGAATTTGTGAGGACCCAGTGAAACCAATGAGCAGCAGATTCGGCACAGACAAAAGGAACTCCTTCTTCACCGAAAAGGTGATTGGCTTGTGGAATCTGCAACTTTAGGATGGAGTGGCAGCCACTAATTTAATTGGTTAAATGGAATCTCAACACAGACAGCCCAATCCCGATGGGAGGGCTAGGAATTGGCTGCTGGGAGTTGGCAAAGAATTGCGCTAGTATGTTTGCCCACCCCACTGGCCTAAGGGGCACTAATGCTGGCAGGGAGGGCAAACAGGGAGGCTGGCAGGCACAGTGAAGCTAACCCTAACCCTGTACCCTGCAGAGCTGTGCCAGCCTAAACCTGGCAGCTGGTACAGTTGGGGGTGGGATAGGTCATTCTGGGGGGTGGAGCCAGCTTTAGTCAGCTTCCATCAGGCTTTCGAGCTGGGTGTGCCCACAGAATTGACCTCAGACTTATGTCCCCCCCCTCCAAAGGTGGTGTAAGTCCTTTTTGCATTCAGGCAGCTGTCAGTTTCCTGCTCCTCACTGGCTCTCCACAACTCCAGGGAGACCTCTGAAAGTGTTGCGGCAGTGCAGGAGAGGCACCATCTTCAGACATCAGAGCCCTCTGGATTGGGCTGTTAGAGGCACTTGCCCTGTCAGCGATGGGAAACAGTAGGGCGCTTTGGCCCTGCTTCTAAGTTTCCTGGGGGTATCTGGTAGGTCACTTTACAAGCAGTATGTCACAGCAGATGGACTGTTGGTCTGAGTACCAGCACAGCTCTTGATACATTCTCAGAGCATAGTAATATATACTAAGTGGGAAATATTAATATCTATCTTCTGGATCAGTGGAGGTGAAAATGTTAGTTAAGTTTGTGAATTTAAGTATCTTATCTTCCTAAAACTGTGAACTGTTGAGTCATTTGTTCTGTCTGTCCACTCTATACCTTTGTCAGAAAGGCAACTCACACATCATTGCTCTATGGACAGATTTAACTGAAATGTTCACTGGGAGTTACTACTGGAGTTCCAAAGACTGGAAATTCTTCCACATGGGTTGGCTGCAGCAGTTCATCATTGTACCACATGCCTCCACACTGAATGTGAGGATCAAAGATGCTTAGGTGGGTGCTGTCAACAATGACATGATTAGCTCACCATCTAGGCAAGATTAGCAGAGTGATGGTGATCAGTTTGATAGTCATGGTCACCTACACTGAAAATACTTATTCTCAAATACAGCTTTAACTCCTCAATCACAAACTAAATTATCAAACCTGCCATTGCCAGTGAAGGTCCCATTTCTAAGGAATGTGGAGTCTCATTTACTGAAGTAGAACTGGTATGCCTACTCTAGACTAGGAACACTTTGAAACAGGGGAAATTGGGAGATTACAGAAGCTTTAGGAGACAATCAACAACATGATGTAGGTAAAAGCATATAAAAACACATTTAAAACACACATAAGCACCTTTCCTAACTGCAAATAATGTATTTCAGCCTTTTTGCACAGCTCTAGTCTGTATTTTCTTGGCTGCCAAGGCAAACTGTGCCATTCTATAACACTGGCCAAGTTAAGGAGAAGGAAAATTGATTTCTTTTCTGTAGAAGAAGATCTGTTAAGATCTCAAAGAGAAATTTATTTCTGGGCTACGTGTAGAAGAGCATAATAGAATATAGTATGAACTCCCAAACAGCTGTTAAGCTGTTTCAGATGCCTCTACAGTCAGGTCTACTATTTGCTATTTTATGCCATATGACATTTTCTGGAAACTGAATGGATAAAAGTTATGCCCATTTGACAAGCAGTCCATTTGAAGGCTAGTTGTCTCAGCTAAACACTGGTGAGCTTAATGCTAAGAGTAACTGATTTTAGAAAACTCATTACATGCTTCATGCTAAAACAATAGTTTAAACATGTTCACCTTTGCATTTTTTGGTGTATACCGAGGTACCAGTTGAGACAGAAGGGACCACAAGCCAGGATCATCTGGGTTGCTGGAGGAGAGAACATAGCTTTGCTGAAGGGAATATTTTCTACAATCATAGGGTCCTCATGTACACTGAAATCATCTCACTTGCTCATTAAATAGGTGCTTCTAGGCTAGATCCTTCTAACACCTTGGCAGTTCTTTTAAAATAGAACGGAACATTTTTCATACCTAGTGATTTAAGAACTGCGGACATGCTTAGATGCAAGAACTGGTTATTAGACCAGCTTATAACAGAATTAAAGAGTTCAAATCTCAGAAACTGTGGAAGAGTAGTACTTTTTTATTAAGACCAACCACAACATAGAATAGCAAGCAAACTTTTGGGGTCTCTAAATATTCCTATCTTGGGGTGCTGTGTCGTTTCCAGGCTGTATGGCCGTGTTCTAGCAGCATTCTCTCCTGACATTTTGCCTGCATCTGTGGCTGGCATCTTCAGAGGATCTGAAGATGCCAGCCACATCCTCTGCCAGTCAGATCCAGTCAGATTCTCTAAAGATGCCAGCCACAGACGCAGGCAAAACGTCAGGAGAGAATGCTGCTAGAACACGGCCATACAGCCCAGAAACCACACAGCACCCCAGTGATTCCAGCCATGAAAGCCTTCGACAATATATTCCTATCTTGATCTGTAGTATGCCCTGTACTACGATGAATTCCTTTGGGCCCTGATGGCACTGGGCAAGTTGAGAGTATGAGTGGGAGGCAGACTGCTGGTCAGCCAGCTGTTCTTTTGTCCTGAGATGTGTGGTATGAATTGGAGGCTGTTCATTGAACCTCAGCAGCATAGAGTGATGGAAAAAGTTGGCTTAGCTTAAAACAGCCCAGTTGAGTCTTTTTAATGGATAAAAAGATTCCTTCCAAAGCAGAGTCTGGAGCTGCAGCTCCTCTAAGGCTGCCTGGTTCATTTGGTGCAATGGGAGCAGGTGTCCAATTTATGGATTTCTCCTAAACACAGCAGAGGTTGTGCCCATTAGAAACTGATGGCTTCATTCTATAGTTTCAGAACTTTTTAAAAAAAGACTGCCTATCAGAGGCATAGCTCTGCGGGGGGGGGGGGCAATGTGCCAGGTGTATGCCCTTGTGGGGGTGTGGCAAGGATGTTCCGGGGCGGAGGCATTCTGGGGCGAGAGTGCAGGATGCACTGGTGCACCGGGCGCTTCCCCCCCTTGCTACGCCTCTGCTGCTTATCCATGACCTTTCCAAAAAGAGAAAGGGGTGGGGTGATTATACATGCTTGTTTTTAGGACAAGAATAAAGTCTAAGACAGAGACTTTCCTTTTACTAAGAAAGGGAGACATCAGTGACATCTGTACACTACCAAAAGAAAAAGCTTCACTTTTAAACACAGTTCATACAAAAAGCTGTGCAAATATCGAACTCTCAGTTCAACTCAGATATGGTCTTGGGCAAGTAATCTCTTAGCTTAACCAGAGTCTTGTAACGCCAAATCCGCTTCATGACTTACTTACTTTTGGGAAACATAGCATACAAATATAACAAATACTGTTAATTCCATTTGTTCAAAAACCTCAAATCATGTACCTGTGAACAGCTTTGGAGATTTGTCTCTGGACTGCTACATTTCTTCCTTGTAGTGCAAACACAGCAGATGTAAGAAAGCACTTCTCATAAACATTATTTTTCCTTTCTCTGTGCTTTAGTAATTCTTTAAGTGCTGCTGTTGCAAGTGTAGCATCCTGCTTTATCAGCCCTAAAGTGCACAGAGCTTGCAGACTTTCCATATTCGGTTCCTGTAATAAAGAACTGTAAGTGCAACACAATTATCCTAACGTACAATTCAAAGTTTTTTCTTATTTACTTGGCAGAGCATTTACAACATGAAGCAGTTCTGATATCTAAAGATTTAATAGTGCTTCAGGGACAGTTGTGCTTCTTAAAACATCACCTCACGTTTCATCTCCAACAGGAAACTAACCTGTCCCCCCATGAAGATGAATACCCTGTTTCCCCGTGGTGGCGAACCTATAGCACTCCAGATGTTCATGAACTACAATTCCCATCAGCCCCTGCCAGCATGGCCAATTGGCTGTGCTGGAAGGGGCTGATGGGAATTGTAGTCCATGAACATCTGGAGTGCCATAGGTTTGTCACCACAGGCCTAGAATGATTTTTGGGGGTTTTTGGAGGATGCTTGAAATATAAACCCTACTCCAAAAATAAGCCCTAGTTACAGATTCCCCAGCGCAGCTGATCTGGTCACGTGGGGGGTGCAAAATCATGGAAAAAATAAGACATCCTCTGAAAATAAGCCCTAACGCATCTTTTGGTGCAAAAATTAATATAAGACCCTGTCTCATTTTCGGGAAAACACAGTTGCAGCTCCCATCATACCCTAAACTGAGAAAATATACATTTGACCGATGAGGGCCTTAAAATATTAAAACTACCATTCTGGAAATATGGTAGAATCCACCCCCTTAACAATTCAATTTATTTTATATGCTGCTGGTCAGTACATGGAGAGCCCAAAGTTCTTCAGTTCTTCCACTTCAACGAGAACTAGGTAGTGGAAAATTACTTTAACTGAAACATATTTACTATGGCTCATTCCGCACATGCAGAATAATGCACTTTCAAACTGCTTTCAGTGCTCTTTGAAGCTGTGCGGAATGGCAAAATCCACTTGCAAACAGTTGTGAAAGTGGTTTGAAAACGCATTATTTTGCGTGTGCGGAAGGGGCCTATGCTTCAGTGCAATAAAGGCATCTGACCATCTCCAGAAAGAGATATTTCTGGACTGGCCACTAGATTCACTTTGGGATCAATTTTTCAAACAAATCTTTACATTAAAATACTTCACAGCTGGAAAAATAGCATTAGTTATATTACCTAGGGTATTTCCCTGTGGTTCACCAAAACTTTTAAGGTTAATATCACAATATTAGACAACTATTCCTCAGAAAGAAGAAACTCACACAACAAAAAGCTTGGACTCTGGACTATTTCCTCACTTCCAGCTAAACAGGTGGTTTAATTATTTTAATATTAGATGGAAATTAAATCTTTCCCCCCGGCCAATTAGTTGGAGCAATATATTACTCAGCTTTTGGAATAGCCCATATGAACATGATGCTTTTGTTATAGTGACATAGTTTCAAAGCAGTTTATCACCATTCTTGTAAAACAAGTGACTAATATTGCGTAGGATGTGCTTACTGTTCCAATTGATGGTTAAAATAGGAACAGTGCAGACATGATTAACAGTCACATTTTCCTATATCAGGTTATCAATTTCTCAGGGATTGAAGAAAAGTTGAGTAATAATTTAGGAAACTTGTAACCTACAAGGTAGTAAACAAACACAAAGCCTTTATTGGCATCATACAATGAAACATTTTACAACCAGTATAACATAAATACAGCTCAAATAACCATCATTTAATATAAAAATCCCCCTTAACAGAAGTACCAATGATATCCTACAAAAACTTGGCAACTAATTCAGAAAAATCCTGATTTGAACCATCCAGGAAATGCTTCATCCTTTGATCATCTGTCATATCCACGTTAAAAGATGTAAACAATACTCAATGCTTATACCTTAAGTATTCCGTATTTGGGCAGTGAAACATGATATGATCTAATGTTTCTACTTGTGTGCTATTGCAAGGGCATAATCCAGTGATTCCCAATCAGGGTTCCGTGGTACCCTGGGGTGCCGTGAGCATGTCTCAGGGGTACCACCACTACACTACCAGCCTCCCTCACTTTTGCGGTGTCTATCAGCAAGGACATGGAGATGGCCCAGGGGGCAGGACCTGCTGCAAGGTCAGCAGCCACTTCCCGCCCCACAGTGCTTCCCTTCCCTTGGAGGAGAAGGTGGGGGGTGGTGGATGGGGGGTAGCAAAGCTGGGGCACTGGGAGGGGAAGGTGGGGGGATGGCAGGGGTACCGTGAGATATGAAGAGTGAGGTCAAGGGTACAGTGATGTCGAAAATGTTGGGAAACACTGGTATAATCTTTCGGTCTTTTTTTGGAACTGACCCTCGAGTAAAGCAGAAGGCAAAATATTGAATCTTTCTAAAGAAAATGCACGTCTTAATCTAAAGTTAGTCATGTAAAGTAAATAATAAGACATACAACCCTTTGCTTCAACTAGTGATTGATTTAGAGGTGAGTTGAATTTGTTGAATTTGCTGCTATTAAAGATCTTTCATAATCCCATTCAAGGAATTTTTCTTTTGACAGTTTTTTTGCCTCTAGATAAGATAACATTGATATTTCATCCATAGATATGCCAATTTCTGTAATCTTATCAACCATTTTCTCATGCCATTTTGAGGTGTTAAGTTCAGAGAGCAGTAAGTATGTAAAACTGCCTGGCTTGGAATGGTGGTGGAATTTTAACCAGTATGTAATTCAAGCTGAAATAGTTAGGGAACATAGGCCTAGTTCAATACGTAAGGCTGCATAAAACACGCAGTTGGGAAAACCCATAATCCTATGCAAAAATTTAGAATGTAAAGTATTTAGACTGGTGTTTTGAGCTAGGGAAAGGACTGGGGAGCCATAGAGTAGCTGCGGAACTGCTTTGGCATTGAATGATTACTGCTGGAATGTACTGATGTCTTCTAGCATAAAAACATTCACTAAAGCATTTACAGTTGGGGTAGCTTTTACTGATGCCATTTTAACATGGGATGACCAAGAAAGATTATAAAATACCTAAGTATTTGTATTTCTTGACTTGTTCAATTTCTTTTGCCGCTACTTTCCAGGATTGTTTTTTCCATGATCTAGCAAACACCATAACTTTCAAATTATCAAAGTTAAGTTCCAACTTATTTGATTTACAGTAGCTATAGCATCTGTCCATTGAATGTAACAGGCCTACCCTAGTGTGTGACATTATGATAGTATCACCTGCATAAAGCAGCACTGATAAATGTCTATTTCCTAGTTTAGGGCTGTGTTCCTCAATATCCTTGAGTTCCAATGGTAAATCCCTTAAGTATATATTAAACAAGGTCGGGGCAATTATACATCCTTGTTTCACGCTTTTATTGCTTAAGATGCTATTGGTTAATGCCTCCTTTTGAGTGCATTTTACTCAGCAAGAGGTGTTAGTGTGTAGTTGCCTGATTAAAAAAAGGAGTCTGGGGTCTATGTTCATATCCTCCATTTTCTTCCATAACAAGTCTCCAGAGAGTGAATCAAAGGCTTTTTTAAAGTCTAAAAAAGTGATAAAAGCTTGCCCAAGTGTTGTTTTAACTGTTTTTGGGATCTTAACCACTATGCACTGCTGCTCATGGATTCCCCAGAACAACAGGGAGACCCACATCAATTAAAACTGCAACAGGGCATCTTAGAAAATCAATCATTTGCATGTCCTTGAAGTGTACAGAATGTTTTTAAAGAATTAAAAAGATTTTGACATGTAGCTAACTGAACAGAGAATAATATCATTCAAAGTACTTTAATCACTGAGTTGGATAAACAGTTAACAATTACATACCACTTAAACAAGAGGCTCTTTGCAGCATCCACCTGATTCTGCTTGTATTCCATTATTGCAAGAGCTGTCATGATATATGCTTTATCTTGCTCACAGTCAGCAAGAGAGAGCGCTCTTTCATAAGCTGGTAAGAAAAGAACAAGAAATAAGCCTTCCTGGCCAAATATTACTGTTCTGGTATTGCAAGTTTCAGTCTCTCTTACTTGAATGAATGGACATGGGACTGAGCTGCAGCACACGCGTTTGAAGCAGAAAGTTAAAGCAAAATAAAGTACTACCAACAACTCATATGTTTTAATTGTTGCATTTTGTATGAACACTTGCTGAAGTCAGTCCATAATTAATGTATTTTGATTAGGTCTGCAGAGAAAACCTAGTTACTGTGGCAGCAAATTCATACACATCCTTCTGAAACGCTTACCTTTTCGACTTTCTGGGAAGAGGCCTTTTTTGAAGTACGCTTGAGCAATTCCTACAATATCATCAAACTCTGTGAGAACAGTTGACAAATAGGCCTGAATGGCATCATCATAGTGGCCTAGAGCACTTGCAAGAGGAAAGAATAAAACCCAATGAAAGTGTATGCCAATAAAGGCTTTTGAATCGAATCGAAAAAACCCCCAATGAAAACGTCTATTTAATTCAACTTGACGCACATTTCAAATCGCAGAATAAGTTCCTAATTACATAATGCAACTTTCAAAGAATTATGTGAATCCCAGCCCCATAAATAAATGATAATTTTGCCATTGTTTTCAATAAGCACTATGTGGCACCAGCTAACTTTTCCATGATCCAATAGTTCATTTGAAGAAAAACTACCATGGAAAAAGCATGATTTTATTCAACATACGCAATTTATCTCCACAAATATAGTGAAATGTGGTTCACCAATGCAATTTTAGAAACTGACTTAGACTACAGGTCAGCAAAGTTTTCTCTTCCCAAACACCCTGGACAGCAGATTGGACTGAGAGTGGTCCAAAAAACACCCAGTGAGTTTAATAGTCAAGTGGAGATTTAAACCCAGGTCTCCCTAATCATAGCCCAATACTAACCTTGACACCAACATAGCTCAACAGTTTCATTATACGGACTACGTTAGACTTCAGTTTTTCAGTTACTCTGAAGTATAATTTAAGATGCTGACTTTGATTTTGAAAACCTTGTACTATTTGGGATGGTTAATTTAGGGACTGCTCTAAACTTTCAAGTTTATTTCAAAAACAAGTGATTTTTTTATAAGTATTAATCATCTAGGAGATATTAAAGACACAGTCCACTAATATAATACACATTGAACTAAGGTTTAAAAAATGTAGTTACCGATCAACTCACATCTACATCATGGTCACAGTTGCCATTCAACAATTTAAATTCTGCACACAGGGTGAGATTCCAAAGAAGCCCATTAGTGCTTTCAATGTAGCTGTTCAACTATGTGTGGTATCACAGATAAAAGTAATGGACCAGGACTGGAAAGGCACAGGTTCAAATCCCTCCTTGCACTCTCTTCCCTACCCCATACAAATGTTACTTGGCAAACGGCTTCTGAAACTGAACTGGCAAAGCTGGTTTGTATTACAGGAAAAGGGTGTCAAAAGAAAATGTCCCAGTGTGTTGCCTAAGCCCGCAGGCATACCTCAAATAGTTTTGGGTTTGTTGTAGGGTTTCCAGGTTGTATGGCCGTAGTTCCAAAAGTCTTTTCTCCTGACGTTTTGCCTGCATCTGTGGCTGGCATCTTCAGAGGATCTAGTGGCAGGATCTAGTGACTGCCACAAGATCCTCTGAAGATGCCAGCCACAGATGCAGGAAATGTCTGGAGAAAAGACGAACACGGCCATACAACCCAGAAAACTCACAACATTCTAGTGATTCCAGCTGAAAAAGCCTTCTACAGTACATAGTTTTGGGTTTGTTTGCTTTTAAAAACTTGGCTATTAATTCCATAATAGATTTCAAACATTTATACCACAGATGAAACAGTACAATAATTTCTTAAAGCAAGAAGTATTTGCAATTCTTTACAGTGAGACAATTCATTGTATAGTAGGAAAAGGCAGAAAAATACCACCAATTTATTTTAAATTTTTATTTTTAAATTAATGCCAATTGAGCACTTCTGTTGCAAATTTAGTGGAAGTGTAAGAAGAAAACATTTTCTAGAAAGTGATATAGCACATAACATTTTAAATAAAGATTAAAGTGACACACCTTAAAAACAAGCACTTACCACTGTGATCTACCATAATTTCTCATTGCCATATTGTACTTATCCTTATCTTCAGAATTCTTCAGTAACATAACTGCTCTGAAAAGGGGAACACAAGAAATAAAAACTGTAACAGCTTGATGGCCATTTCCACTCTGTAAAATGTGTTTACACACATTTCTTTGTAAACTGGTCATCCCAGTTAAAAGCACTAGAAGTTGTTTTATATTTGAAGTGGGAGAGGACAAAAGAAGACCAGCATTGTGTGGTGCTTAAAGTGTCTGACTAGGATCTGGGACACCCAGGTTCAGCTTCCCGCTCTGCTGCTGGGCCTTGGGCCAGTCTTACCCTCTCAGCCTTGACCCTGGCACGTATTTGGATGGGAGACCTCAAAGGAATACCAAGAATGTGATGCAGAGGCAGGCAATAGCAAACCACCTCTGAATGTCTCTTTCCTTGAAAGCCCTACAGCAGTGGTTCTCAACCTTCCTAATGCCGCGACCCTTTAATACAGTTCCTCATGTTGTGGTGACCCCCAACCCTAACATTTATCCATTTTACAGATGGAGAACACTGATGCAGAGAGTCTTAGGCGACATCCAGGTTGAGAACCACTGCCCTACAGGGTTGCCACATCAGCTGTGACTTGGTGGCGAAAAAAGGGACAAATACAATTATGCCACATTTTCTCAGTGTCTGACAAAGCTTTCTCTGACTGAAGCCATTTCTAGTCTGATTCTTCAGCGTTTGCTGTTAGCATGTCAATACTTCAGTAGACTTTTGAAGATTATTCTGCTGCGATCATTTTAGCAGGCTGCACTCTACCAGGTCAAAATAGCAAAAAGATATTTTAAACTAATGTAGATTGCTTGCCATGTGCATGCGGTACTAGTGGATATAACCAGATAAATATTTAGAATGGGATTAGGTTTCTTTGTCAGCTGTTTAACCTCGATTACCTTTGATATGCATCTGCAGCCTGTTTTTTCAGTTGGAGATATTCATTTAAATAACCAAGCATTGTGAAGGCACATGCATCATTCTGGATTCTTTCTACAAGAAAAGGGACCACACATAAACAGAAAAATTTGTTAGATTAAGCAAGGTAAAGAAAGCTGAATTCTAGCTCTACAAGTGTATGCTGGGTTACCGCTTATGGGTATTAGTGGCGTATTTTGTATCAGCTGCAATTGTTCCCGTATCTCAAATTATTGTGAAGCATAACATTTAACCACAAGAAATGCAGTGTTGTCAACTGAATCATGAGGATTTCAAGAGTAGGCCTTTGAACCTTCCAGTGAATGTCACCCTCATACTACACTCTATAGAGTGAGAATGCCACTCTACAGGGTATAAAGTGTGAGGGAGACATTTAAAATATCAATTTTGTACTTAACAGACACACTTGTCCAATAGTGGCCACCATTATTTCAGACTGCAAGAACCCACTGGATCAGGCCACAAGTCCTCCTAACCTAGCACCACCTTTCGGTAGCTAGACACATCTAGCATGCCTATAAGTTAGGCATGAATGCAGCACACTGTCCTAGCATGTGACATTCAGAGGCATGCTGCCTGTGAACAGGGAGGGTCCAATAAATACTGCTGACAGATCTATCCCCCCATGAATTTGTCTAATTCTTTTAAAGCTTCCAAAGACAGCAGACGTAATTAAATTTTCTGGTTGTGAATAGTGAAAAGGTCCTGTGCATCTGTTCTGAATTGATCAGTTGATCAATTTGATGGAATGATCTCAAATTTCAGTACTGGTATAGGAGAAAACGCATCTTCAGATGTAAACCTCTATCCCACGCCACTTATAATTCTGAGAAGCAGAACTCTCCCATATTTTCACAAGAATGCAAATAAAACATACAGAACAGTTATTGAAAGTAACAGAAGTAGACTGAATAGTTGGAAGTCACCTGTGTATCTGGTCAGAGCAACTTGTGCTGCAACAATTGCATTCATCTGAAGAATATTGTACCTATATAATTCAGTGTTTCTGTTGGTTTTATCTTGTAGGGTGGAGCATACCCAGTGGGCATAGCCTTTTGCCCCTTCAGTCTAATTGGAAAGAAAAATATAGTCAGTCTGCAGAATTAGGAAACCCTAAATGTTTTAAACGCCAGTGTAAGAATGTAGTCCTCCAGCATGTTTACAGTACACTTGAACCAATTCTGCCTTTAGCTACACTTTAAAAACAAACAAAAAACCTTATTTCCTACTTGCACAAAAAGTCTGTGGCAACAAAGGTTCCTGAAGAACAGATGAGGGTCAACTGCTAAATGAAAATGCTAGCATCTTGGTTAATTCCTATTTCGTTTCATCTAAATAGCTGCCTAGTCTGATCTAACTAATGACAGCAATTGTATTTTATAAGATCCATATAATTTACCTAATAAGATGATAATGAGAACATGGGACTTTTGGGATTGCAGCTGAATGAGAGCGATGAGAACTTACATGCATGCTGAGTTCAGTGGTGTGTCTGAAGAGGTCCATGGTTTCATAGCTGCCTATCTTTTCTGCAATGAGAGCCTATTAAAAAAGCAAAGCATAACAAGAAACCTCCTTGATTTGTAATATGACTTCCACTTAGCCGTTGCCTAGCTATTTCTCACTATTTAGACGCCATCAATTGTTAAGTTTAAATATGTCAAAGCTTAGTTTCAACCCCAATTAGTTTTACTGATACTCATAAACCCAATACTCAGAATTTGGATGAAGAACTGGCAAAGAGTTAGAATCATCACTACGCTGGGTGGCTCCCCAGGTTTTTTGCTCTGATGGGGCAAGAAGATTCCTTCGAGTAAGAGGAGTTAAAGGTCACTTTTGTTTGTTTGTGTATGGTACCATTAAGTCACAACCAACTTATGATGACAATGTAGGGTTTTCAAGGCAATTGGTATTAAAGGGGGTATTGCCTGCCTCTGCGTTGTATTGCCACTGGTAGTTGTATTGCCTGCCTCTGCATGACTGAGAGCGTTCTAAGCGAACTGTGACTGGTCCATGGTCAGCCAGTAGGCTTCATGTGGAGGAGTGGGAAATTGAACCCAGTTCTCCAGATTAGAGCTGCCGCTCATAACCACTACATCATGCTGGCTTTCTAGGTTTCCTCCAGCCTTACATAAAATATTACTTTGAGTGGTGGAAGACTCTTTGTACCACCACAACTGAGAAACTGACAACACTGAATTGTACGTGAGTTGAATACAAACACACCAAGATAATGCCACACTGTATAAGCTCACCTCTACTCTGAAACTGGTTCACTATGACATGAAAACAGCACTAAATCTAGTCATTTGAAAGCTTCAGCATTTAAAAAGAAGGCAGTTGCAGGAAAAGCTGGTGATTGCAACAAGCTAGAGTTTACAGCATGGAAAAAGAGAAGAAATAGAGAAAAAACTGAATGGCCAAAGTTTTTGAAGGCCAAGGTTTTAAGCAACCCTATACTTAAGAACATAAGAACATAAGAACAAGCCAGCTGGATCAGACCAGAGTCCATCTAGTCCAGCTCTCTGCTACTCGCAGTGGCCCACCAGGTGCCTTTGGGAGTTCACATGTAGGATGTGAAAGCAATGGCCTTCTGTGGCTGTTGCTCCCGAGCACCTGGACTGTTAAGGCATTTGCAATCTCAGATCAAAGAGGATCAAGATTGGTAGCCATAAATCGACTTCTCCTCCATAAATCTGTCCAAGCCCCTTTTAAAGCTATCCAGGTTAGTGGCCATCACCACCTCCTGTGGCAGCATATTCCAAACACCAATCACACGTTGCGTGAAGAAGTGTTTCCTTTTATTAGTTCTAATTCTTCCCCCCAGCATTTTCAATGAATGCCCCCTGGTTCTAGTATTGTGAGAAAGAGAGAAAAATTTCTCTCTGTCAACATTTTCTACCCCATGCATAATTTTATAGACTTCAATCATATCCCCCCTCAGACGTCTCCTCTCCAAACTAAAGAGTCCCAAACGCTGCAGCCTTTCCTCATAAGGAAGGTGCTGCAGTCCCTCAATCATCCTCGTCGCCCTTCATCCTCGTCGCCCTTCTACAGTAGCATCCTAAGCAGAGCTGCAGTAAATGGATTTAGAAAGACAGAACTCTGCTTAGGATTTCAAGACTAGCAATGAATTTTAATGGAAACTTAATGCTGGTAAGGTGCTGTCGAATCCTATAGGCACATAAATACAAGATGGAAAGAGGTTAGTTCAGATCTTACCTGCCCAATCCAACATGTCAGATAAGAGGGCTCGAGGGACTGTGCTACTTTGAAGGCCTCATGCGCTTGCTGCAAGAAAGCAAAAATCCTTGAACATGTTGGCAGAATTATGGTGGCTAAGGATGTAACTAAATAGTCATGCAAGATAAAAATAACTGTTCCTTCTCATGCTCCAACCTGACAAGTAGAACAGGCTATGATTATCGAACTACAGTAAAAGCTTTGTTATCTAAGCATTCCTAGGGAATTGAGGTTGCTGGCTAATCAAATATGCTTAATACTGAACCTTGTTTTTCTGCTGTACAGCCTACCCACAGGAATCTAAAGAAACCAAACTGAACCCCATAGCAACAGCCTCTGCACCTGCTGCTGCCCTTCCCAAGCCATGGAAATGGAGCAGACAGAAAAGTGGACCAGCTGCCCAGGAACAACCTGGCAGAGCTCACCCCCAACAGATCTGAGCAGGCTGAGGTAGAAAGAAGCACCCAAGGATGAAGGCAGCTGGCAGTACCAGTTGTGAGAAGCCCAGCAATGGCTGGCAGCTTCAGGCTGGCTGGCAAGGAGGAAGTGGGGAACACTTATGTTTACCAGCAAACAGCTTAGCTGGTTTGAGCCTGATCCTAAGGCAAGTGTAGGGGTTTGTCCATCATTAATTGGGAGGTTTGGTCACAATACCAGTTGCCAGTCCCTTTTCCACAAAATGGGGAATGCTTTCATTGCAAATAAAGCAACTATCCAAATCACTGCCATATTCTGGGTGGGATTTTTGTGTTACTTTCAAAGCATCTGTCCTTTGCATGTGAAGTACTGCACTGGCTTACATATCAGTCAACTGGTGAATCTGCTTCAGAACACAGCATTAGACTACATACTATTTTGGTCTGTTCTTAGCGAAACGTTGTGAACTGATCATAGCTCTTAGAGATATGGTTTGAATAATGGCAAAAACAAATGTTATGAAAGATGGTGCCTTCTGACAGTAGTCTAGTTAAGGAAACCAATTGTATTTTTAAGTACCACATAAGGAAAATAACCTTTTGAAATGTGAAAGCCAGAAACAAACACCTGTTTCCACTGAAGAGAAGCAACTATTAACAAGGGATCAATTTTTCTCAAATCTATTTTATAGCTTCACATGCCTGTGAAATTAAGGCTGTAATTAAACACTGGTCTATAGTTGAAATTAGTGCTATTTTTGAGAAAGACCACATAGAAAAATGTGTTTACCTCTATGTTGCCACTTGTTAAATACACGACTCCCAAATTGGTCCAGGCAACGACATTCTAAACAGAGGAAAGGGTATAAGCATAAATGAAATACTCCTGAAATCAACAAGCATAAATGAAATACTCCCAAAATCTTATTTGAAACAGATGCAGTTATCTAAACCACTTACAATTTGTTCAGCTTGAATAGATTTAATGAAAGCATGTTGTGCAAGGGCATAGTTTCCAACACCTGAAAGAGATAAGATTTAAATGCAACATCATCTGGAATGATCATTACAACTCCTAACACTGAAACTGAGGGGCAACATTCAAAAGGTTTACTTTGAAGCATACCTTTGCAAGAGGCCACCACACCCAGGGCATTCCAGTAAAGATGGTTCTTACTTTCTAGTCTCACAGCTTTTTTAAGACACTGGGGAAAAAACAGAGCACGCAGTGCTGTAGTTCTACAAGTGTCAAATTCCTGTTTGAGTTAGCAATGAATTCATTTGTAAAAAAGAGACTGTGGAAAGCTTTTCAAAAAGTCACCTGTACAGATTTTTCTAACAGGTCACTGATCTCGTTCTTGTTGTTGCCTGTTGCTAGAAGGTGCTGTGCTTGATGGTAGTAATTTATCCCAAGATCACACCACATGTTTGGTGAGGACATCAATTTCAATCCTCTGCCGTAACACCTAACATAGCACGACAGAACAAAGCAAGGCATTTAGATTGGGGGGAAAAAACGGATTGGAAAGGCAGTGATTACATAAATCTGAAGATGATTCCAAAAGGTTGCTTTGTTTACAGCCTCCTGTTTCTGAAGACAAATGGGAGACCATCCAAGTGTTACACTGAACTACAGTTCAGTGGGAAATAAGTAATGAGAGATTTGAATATTCAATGGAACATAGCATGGTTTTGGGAATGCTGCTCAAGAACAGTGAAAGCACAAATTCTAAACAAGCAGTGGTAAAATGGGCAATTACAGGTGTGTAGGAGGGTGTGATAACCCCCCTTTCCTTTATATTTTGTTTATTTTTTCTCCTGCCCTTCCCTGATCAAGGCCAGGCTCAGGGTGGCTAACAGCAAATTCAACAGTTTAAAAACATATTATAAAGAAATAATTTTTAAAATTATAGATGTTAAATAACATTGGGGAGGACTGTCGCCTGAGGGACTCCATATACCAAAGGATATTTTGGTGACACCATCTCCCCTTGTGCCATCTCCCCTCTGCCCTCGAACTTGGGAGAAATGAGTCTAGTCACTGAAAGGCTGTTCCATGTACACCACTATCGGTGAGGTGGTGGGTCAAATGCTGCTGTCAAATCAAGTAATAACAGCAGTGCTGACCCGCCTCGATCCAGCTGTCTAAGGAGATCTATAAAAGTGACTGATGCCATCTCCATCCCATGACCAGATTGGAAGCTGGACTGAAACAGATCCAGAGTCAGTGTACCCTCCAGAAAAGCCTGGAGCTGTTCCACTGCTGTTCTCAACTATCTTACCTAGGAATAAAATATTGGACACTAGGTGGCAGTTGGATGGATCAGTAAGATCCAGAGATGGTTTCTTTTAAGAACAGCCTCACCACTTTTCAGCTACGCTCACTTTACCTTTCTTTCCTTTAGCACACATCTTCCTTTTAGTCATCTCTTTGAACCTCTGGCTTCTGCTTACTCAAATCCTTTAATGTCACAATTGAGTTTCCAGACTGTAATTACGCTAGCAGTTACTTTTTCAACCAACGTCCTTCCAAGGCCTAGTTGGCATGGGAATGTGTCTGCATTTTAAAGGGGCAGGGGGTTAAACTGAAGATTGCTAATGTTCAAAGATATTGGTATCTCCTTTCAACAGTGGGGTGCAGTGTTATATTTTAATATACTTTGTAGGGGAAAGGTGCATTTTGAAGCATCTCTTTCAAGTGCAACACTGCATGTTTCCCAAACACTATTACATTCCCATCCCTTTCAAGTTTTCAGATGATACTACTCCTGCCTGTAGAAGTAATAATAACCAGGAAGAGGCAGCCAGACAAATCTGCAAATCTGTTGGTCAAGGTAAACAATATATATTACCTTCCTCCCAGACTGAGTAGATCACTTTTCTTTAGCACATATTCATCCACACTTTGACCAATAAGGAATCCCAAAACTTTCACATTCACTTTGGATGGGGAAATTACACACACACTACTGCAGGCATCTCCAAGCAGTTTCCAAAGGCAAGACACTTCGGGACGATGCTTTGCCGCTCTGCAAAGCAAAATTTCATACAAGCAGAGTTTATTTAAACAACTTTTATCCAACACCTGTTCCAGAAAAGCACTAAAACAGGAACCTTTCAATTAACATTTAAATAAATGTCTTTATATATATATACATGCAACCAAACTATTATGCAACAATTAAAGCTTGTGATGTTCTCTTTCTTCTATATTCTTCCACAAGCTGGTCGCTAGTAGCTAGGCAATATCTGTTTCAATGAGACTCAGGAGAGCTTTGATCTTCCTTGGTGGCTGCCCACATTTTTGATCATCACATCCACAAGAGTTCCAACATGCATACAAGATTCATCATTTCTTTCAGTATTGGTGGCTCAGGCAACAGACTGTATGTGGCAACTGACTCCTTTACTGTTACTGAGCTGAAAGGGAAACAACTTGTACATTTACAGAAAGGAATACATTATTTGTTCCAGAGGACTTTTATGAATGGTTTCAAAACATATTTTGTTTATTAAAATAAGAAAGTATATAATTAAAAATTTACCACATCTTAAATTGGCAACATAGTGTATTATTATTATTATTATTATTATTTATTTATTTATTTATTTATTTGATATACCACTCTATCCCCAAAGGGCTCTGATATATATAAATAAATACTAACTGTGCTAAAAAACGAAGAGATTGTTCTAAGTAGTCCAGAGCTTTGCCATCCAGATAAGCACCAAAAGCACTCTTGGCCATCATGAGATAGCATTCTCCCAGACCTGGAAAGAAATGGTTATGTTAGTATGTTGTAAGACTGCAAAAGATTGAATCAGTGAGGGACTCCACATAGCAATGGGTATGCCCTGCCATGTGTGCAAGGCATTGTGCACCCACTGATGACTTGTTTTACACTTTGCACTAGACGGAGGGAGAGGAAACTGCACCCGGAGCATGACCTGCCTGCGTGTGCCCCCTCGGCCCCGGGAGGGGTTTTCCACCCCCACATGACGCCAATGGCATGTACCTGGGGCAGGGTGCCCCCTTTCCCCTGTTCCATTGCAGCTTCATCACTGGCACTAGAACAATTCCAAAAAACTGAAGCTTGAGTCAAACTTTCCAGTTGAACAAAGAGACTGTGCAACTTCTTAAAGATACAGCAGCATTATTAGGTCAAATAAATAGCATTACATTCACATATGATCATGGAACAGTGATAGCAATTATTTTTCTTCCATTTATAGTTCTTTGGACTCATCCTCTGAATTAAGCACTTCCTCTCACAACTGCTAATTAATTTAAAAATCATATTTCATTCTGCAGGAAAGACATTTTCAATTGATGATACTGTACACAGGTTTAATTTCTTATGTACAAATTGTAAAATGCTGGTAATACTAGTAGATTTAACCTCACACATTTTCAAGTTATTGCCAAACTACTGAATGTAGTAAAGAATTGGGGAAGGAAGTTATTTTTACCTCAATTCAAGGCAAAGGGCACAGTGTACTTTATGCCTTTGCACATATGCTGACATTTCCAAACATGATGTCTGCACAGTTTTTTGCACATGGAAAAAGTAATATTGGCAACAGGGGAGTACTGTGCACCAAATAATACATATATAAGAGCGAGGGAAGGATTGGGTAAGCAACCAAGAGCACCATACAAAGTGGGGAGGGGCAAATTCACAAGTGGGAGTGTTGGGGCAGCCAAGCCAGTGGCTTCGCTCTTTCTGGGGCACTTACCCCAGTGGAGAGATGAAACCACCACTGTGCAGCTGTTGCTGCCCTCCCCCAGCAGTGGGATGTTGTGCAGGATGCTGCAGCAGCATCCCTGCACATCTGCCACGGGCATAGCAGGGCAAGCCGAGGGTGGGGCCAATGTTAGGAGCTTCCAGGTCTTTGCTGGCATTGCACCAACGGGATGCAGTCGAGACTTAAGCCAGCATAAGATCACTGCGGCCCATTGAGGTTTCTCGGCGGTGGGGAGGATGCCGCTGGGATGCCTCTTGGGGACCAGTGGACAGGCACAGCCATGCCTGGACACCCGGCTTGTGGATGGGGCTGCCCGTCATCTTTTCAGGCTGCAGCTTTTTCCCATTTAGCAAGAATATAAAGAATAAATTGTTTTTGAAAGCAATTTATACACTTGAACCCCATATTTAAAGACTGTAGGAGGTTAATGCACAGCTGAATCACAGAACATTTAAACACAGTGTTCTTCTTCAGGTCTTAAAAATAAGCTAGCCACTCATCTGACTGCTAACTGCCTATAAAAGCTAACGTATGGCTACATTTAGAAGTAGTTTCAAGGGGAGAATGATTAGAATTTGAGCATGGAATGATGTTAATATAGACATAATTCTGCAATGGCAAATATATTATGCATTTCCCTACCACGCAAATACATACCTTTCAGAGCAGGGACGTAATCTTTTGATTTCTTCAGAATATGCTGGTATTCTGCTATAGCATTTTTATATCTTCCTAAAATCTGCTCAATTGCTGCAGCCTTATAAATACTATATATAGACTCGGGATTCAGTTCTTGAGCTTTTCTGAAAGACTTCAGTGCTGTTGTGTAGCCTCCTCTGCTCAGATATGCCTCTCCTAGAGACTCCCAGCAATTGGAATCCTTTGGGTCAGCTCGCAGAGCTGCCTGCAAACTTCATACATTGAAAAAACAGAGGACGTTAATGAATTCATAATAGAAATCAGGAGTTTTTGCAGTCAACTTTTTAGCATCTTTCAGATTGTCATTATCAAAGCCTCAGTTACAGGCCCAAGTAAAAATGTTCACAAAAAATATCAACTGCTACCTTTAACTTTGTGAATAATTTCTATTCTAAACCGTTTGTGAGCAAAATCAAAATTATCTCTGTAAAATAGTTGTATCCTGTCTTTCTTTCTGAGGGGTTCAAGGTACCACACAATCTAACACCTGATATTATTCATAAAAATCAAAACACAAACAAAAAATTAATCCACCCTCCCTAATTAATCCACCCTACCCTATACCATTAATTCCAATTCACTGTCTTGCACCTCTTTCTAAAGGACAGCAATGAAGAAGAAACCCTTCTTTTCTTTACCAGACTATTCGACAACTGTGAAGCTTCAACAGAGAAGGCCTGGGTAGGGGAAGACAGTAGCACAGAATGGGCAAAACAGGGGAACTGCAAATTAGAAGAGTCACTCTGAGCCTGCCTAGTGGGGAGAGCGGGATAGCAAATCGAATAAATCAATCATCATCATCATCATCATCATCATCATCATCATCATCATCATCATCATCATCAACAATTAGACAACCTAGTTGGCCTACAGGCTCATAAAGGAAAAGATGGAGGTCCAATTACTATGATTTTTTTAAGTTCAAGATTTGAGCTACTGGTTTTAATCAAATACTGAACAGCTTAATTATTTTTAAAGGGTTTAGCTAATGGTTAATTTTTGGAGATAGTTGCTGCTGCTGTGCATTTCAGTGGGATATGCAGTAGCCCCATGTAACCAAAATGAATTAGGAATGTCAAACATCCAAGAACAAAGAGATCTGGAAAAACATTCTAATGTCTAAGGTAGAATCATGCACCTAATGCTCACAGAAGTCTATGCTGCCAGCTACCTTAAAGAACCTTATTGATACAGCAGGGCCATTCAATTATAGCCAAGATCCATCTGCATCTGATCTTTCCTTTTGCAGGGCTCACTCTTAATGCAAACAAGAGTACAGCTGTGTGACAGAGCCAGAAGGAAGAGCAGTAGTAGGGTGCTGCTGGTAAGACACAAAAGAGCTTGCAGCGGTTTCTTAATAGCAGTGATATGTTGCAACATGCTTGGAACAGTAAAATCACCCTACATAAGCCAGCAACTCACTGAAAAAAGGAGGAGCTGCATAAGCCCTGTTCTACTCCCCACAGTCCCACAGATACAATAAGCAGGAATGCAACAAGTGGTGGGATTCAGCAGGTTCGCACCACTTTGGCAGAACCAGTTGTTAATATGGTGCTTGTATGCAACCAGTTGTTAAATTATTTGAATCCCACCACTGAATGCAACACAAATGTCTGACATAGAAACAGAAGATGTTTAGTGGCTTGTGGTGCAAAATAGGGACAATTGGTCAAACTTTGAGAGAGGAAAAGGATATGATTTTTAAAAAATGTACGTGAACATCATGAGACCTTCTGCTTAACTTGCAATTTGCAGAAGACCGATCAAAGCAAGTACTCATTTCCTTACTCTGCCACTGCTTCTGAATGCTGACCAGCTCTCAAGTAATAGAGTCCACGACGGAGCCAGGCCCATTTGGCTCTCCCTGCGCTTGCTCTTTCTGTTACCTCCGTCAAGACGGCAAGGGCAGTTTCCTAACATACGAGATGAGGTTACAAAAAGAATTTAAAAAATTAAACATCTTCACGTTACTGAAACAATACTGAATACACAACACTGAAACAGTAACTTGGGGAATTTTGTATGAACTCCAATCACCACCCAAGATGATAATCTCATTTCATTTGCGAAGAACAAGAAGTCGCATCCTTCTGAAGTGGAATCCTGTGGCCTAAATTTCAGACTCTTCCAAGAGCCCCTGCAGTTGAGAAGCAGCCACCAGTTCTAGCAGTGCCCAGGAATGGAAAATTGGAGACTAGCCAAAAATTGTCCAACATATTAGGGCTTAGGGAGTTTTTTTTTTCAAAACAGATCTAATTGCTGCCTCCTTCAGGGTTGGGTGGCACAATTTCAGCCCTCAAGGAAGCATTTACCACTCCTTTTATTGACTCAGCCAATCCTCCTCTGGCAACTTTTATCAACCAGGAAAGGCAAGAGCCAATAGGAAACCACTGGGATCCATCAGGCATCCAGGGCCACCATCCCAGCAGAGAAAGGACTGGTTTGTAAACCCCTTCCTATCGGCAGAAACTATCATATCATTTGCTTATAAATAATAGATCAATACCACTACCCTTTAGAGGTAATCTGATTACAAGCAGGATAAAACTCAAATTCTCACGTAACACAGCATGAGTGAATAGCACATAGTATACAGGAATGTGTAGCTCCACAATTCTTTTGTGGAGCCTTAAACTCTCTTCAAAACTTCACTCCCTCTTGCTTCCATACTACTATGACATGCTAAAGAGCTCAAAGGACCCCCCCCCCCCATTCTTGCAACTATCACTGCTAAAATTAGCATGGGAATTCTAAAACTAAATGTATTTGCTTAGAAATGTTCTCAAATGCAATGCTTAACAAAGCAGGAATATTAATGCTCTACTTTCCATTTCTATGCAACAGATCTGTTTATTGGCTGAAAATGGAGATGAAAGTAAGAGCAGAAATGAATTATCATAATGTTAGTTCACTTTCAAATTTGCTTTGGATGGCGGCAGCAGAAAGCAAGGACGTGAAGCGCTTTTTAAAGTGTGACCACCTCGACTAATTGTTCAGGTTGCTTTTTTGCTTCTAGACTAGATACTACATATAAAAAAGACTATTACAAAAGATGCTGGATTGTTCTTCCCAGAAGACCCTAAAGGAATTTTGGTAGGTGGAAAGGTTAGAAAGGAATGGTTGTGTTTTAGTTTTAGACTAAGAAGAAATTAAGTTCCTTTTTCCCCTTGTGGGAAACAACAGTACCTTGCTCACCAGACGGACTTCATTCAAAGATATGTTTTCTAGATTTCTGTGTTTTGTCTATACCTTCACAACCATTCTGTTCACCACAAACACACAAAAATTAACAAAATTATGTGCACAGTACCAAGTCTCCCAGCTCCGTGCTTAAGTCTACTACAGCTGCTCCAGCTTCTCCATCCATTCTGTCTTTCTCAAAAGCCTTTTTATAGCAGCCAAGGGCTCTGTTTTTATCACCAGCTATGTCCCTGTAGTATTGACCTAAGTAGCGGAAAGCACTCCCCAGGTAATTGTCCAGTTTTGCTGCCTACAAAAAAAACACAATGAGCCATCATTTTCATATACATACCAGTAGTCTTGTTGTACACAGCTGCTCAGGGCTATTAGGGGTCAGAATGCTCAGCCAACTTCTGAAGCCCCAGTACACTGAAAAGAGCCATCACTGATCCCAGAAACCACTACTGTTCTTGTCTGCAATTGCCACTGGCTTGTTTGCAAGGTGAGGCACAATAGTGTGGAGCAATGGTATGGAAATGCAGCCTAGTAGGCCCACCTGTTATCACTGCCCAGTGAGAAATGACAGATGAGAAAGCGGGAGGGAGAGGCTAGTTTTGGTGCTCCTTCTCACCAGTCAGCTCTTGGGAAATCAAGCAGATAGCAGCAATGTCAAGGAGGAACAGGAGCTGCTGCAGCTGAAGGCAACAGTGGCTCTGAAAAGGGGGGGACTGATGGCAGCAGGCCCATGGGAGGCACCTGGTCCAAGTGTCCCCCACAGCTGGAATCAACACTGCAAATGTAACAAACACAAAAAAGGACATCCATGCAGATGTCTGAACCTTCCCTTTGACTGATGCTGCAGAAGAAAGAGATGATGGAATTAGGCAGCAATGTCAAACCATTTCCCAGTTTAAATCTCTCTCTTCCTTCAGCTCTATCCTCAAGCTCTTACCAACGCAAGGCCTTAGAAAATTATGTAGCTGTCCGAACCTCTCCATGCTATTTTTGTAACTCCCTCTTCCATTTTTGCTCCTCAGCATTTATACTCCAACCCCCTTGAGACAGCTGCCTTTGCTTATGCTACTCTGCAAGGCATAGTATACTCTGATGGCCCCATTTCAAGGATAACAACCTCAACGGAAGTTTTATGAGCAGCAGATGGTCTGCATACACCAGCAGTTGCTCCCCTCCTTTCTGATTTCCTTCGTCTTTTTAGGAAGTTAAAGGCAGCTTTCAGAACCAAATCATCTCCTAAATGCCAGCTTCAAGTGCAAATCAGAAACACAGGTGGCCTGACCCACGTTTCTTCTAGTAGTCTTCCCTTTCCCAGTACAGGCATTGTGCTGATCTGGAACTTTCAGTCTCTATTCAGCATCCTAATGGGGGCAGGAAAGGGAATGAGAGAACAACTTGACCTCTTGTTCCTTCATTCTGCCCTAGGTTGGCCTGTCAAGTGATCTAGTTGCTGATTACAGCTCGGTTGCAAACTGAAGAACTTAGAAGGGTTAACTGCTGACGACAGCTATATGCAACAGAAAGTATCTCTTCTCCAGGTCTTGACACTAAACTGATGCATGGTGATCCTTTGCCCACAAGAATTACAAACTGAATAAATGTTTTTACCTTCAGAAACTGAGTGAGAGCTTTGGTTTTATCTCTTCTTGTATCTTCGCTCATGAACCAGTAAGTGAGACCCAGAGAGAAATGAAAGTCTGCTACTTCGGTTTCTTTTTCAATAGCTCTCTGAAAACTAAGAGAAATTGTATTTTAAATTGTGATTGGGGGGAAACAGTCCCACCCACCCCCACCCCCATACACGGGTCTTTACCTTGTTTCTGCCTGGGGGTAGTTCTTTTGTGTATAATAAATTAATCCATTAAGGTAGTGGGCTTCTGCCAAGTGAGGATGTGCCAGTGTAAGCTCTTCTGCTATCTATGAAACATGACATTCTACGATTTACCACAGGAAAAAAATTATCTTTACAACAGAAGGTTACATGACAAATGAAACAGTACTAACCTTCAAAGCTTCATTAGCAAGTCCTTTACTTAGATAGGCCCGTCCTTTAAGGGCTATAAGTTTGGGATCATTGTTTATATCTAAAATCTAAAAACCAAAAGCACATCATGTGAAGTTTCAGTCTTCAAAAAACAAACCTCAAATGCAAATAACAGCCTCCTATACAATACTCTTAATGTTGCCACTTTGTTATTACTCAGAGAAAAAAAAGAAATATTAGGATGTCTGAGAGTAAGGAATTAGGAAATCTGATGATGTAAGCTTTCTTATAACTAGCACAAGATTAAGGCATTATTGGCATGGATATAACTGAAATAGGTTCATTATCACAGTTACCATTCCTCTGATATTAACACATTATCAATGCATCTATCACCAAAAACTATCTTTGTTAATTTCAATACAATGGTAACTATTTGTTTCCCAAAAATTCCCAAGAAAGAAACAAATATAATCTGTTCATTTATTTGATCTGCAATTCTCCAAACATATTCTTCTGATCTGTCAAAAACACAAAGTTTTGTGTTATTTGTAGCCAGCTGATCTGCTATACTAGCTCTTCAACACAATCAACATGTCCCAATCCCACTTGAGTCCTGGAGAAAAGAACCATATCATTGGCATGCCACAAGATACAGTGGTGTTACGGATTTCATTTTTGGGAACATCAATATTTATACAAAGCTAAAAAGGAACAGTGTCAGGGTACTAGAGGCGTAGCAATGGGAGAAAGCACCCAGTGCATCGGTGCGTCCTCCGCCCCACCCTGCCTCCAGAATGCCGTCACCACACCCCTACAGGGGCACTTGCCCGGTGTGTTGCGTCCCCCCCCCCGCCACGATGGAGCTATGCCTCTGCAGCGTACAGAACTACTTGACTCTTCTACTGTGGTCTGACCAGTAGGAGCTGTTCTTACTTTAAAGGACCACGAAATTATTAAATTATTTTTAGATAAGCTGCATAATCAAAAGTAACACAGAATGAAACTGTATGCTGAAATGAATTAACAATCTTTGCTCGCTTTTAGCTTGCAGTAATTATCCCTTAAGCAGAATGGGTTATTTATGATGGTAGAAAACCTACTGAGAGTACAAAGTTAGTAAGAACAAAAGATTATACACTGGAGTCATAGGAACAGTCCTCAGAGGGAAAAAAAGCACAACTAGACAACTGGAAGTTCACCTTTTACTTTTTACCACGGACAGAAAATTCAGTATTTATAAACAGATCTCTCCGAGCCAGACTAAAATGCTATCAGCAAATCAATAGGTCCCACGAGGATTACAATGTCCCAAAACGTGCAGATAATAAAGATGGACTATTGCAGAGTTGCAAACGTATGCAGCTGACAGGGCCACATCCTTTTTACACAGACTTGTTATTTTCAAACCATATTTCCCAAGAACAGGCTACTTTCAGTCCCTTTGTGGGGAAAGAGCAGACTAAATGTTTTAAGTTTCTGAAAGGGAGGCTGGGGAAAGCATCTGTATGACCCCCTAAGAGATTTTTGTGGCAGTTGCAGCAGCATTGACTTTTTTTTGTCTTTGGAACTTATTGCTGCACTGTAAGCCACCCTGAATCTAAGGAAATAAGGCAGGACATAAATATGAAGCTGTATGTCCTATTGGCTGAGTATGGAATGTTCATACACATTACGGCTGGGGAAGCAAATTGTCAGTCACAGTTTACTTTACTCCTGCTTCTCTTCTATGCCTAAGGATTTAATACCTTTTGTCTGCCTACTCCCTCTGTAGGACAAATCTCTCCTTCCCCAGAAAGCCAGAAAGATGCCAGGTCAAGATATGAGCTGGGCATTTCATTCTTTCTAGACAGGATGGACACATGTATTTGCAAAACTTTGATGGCTTGGTACTTGCTAGAGCCTTTGACAGTATAGATGATGCTTGGGAGCAAATTACTTCCCCCTGCTGCCGGCTGCTGCTCTGTCTGCCTAAGCCTCAAACTAAAATGCATTTGTCCAAATGGTGTTTTTTAAAAAGCAAACAAGTTCTATGCATTAAGGCTTAGGGAAAAAAAGGAAACAGCTAGTCACATACCTGAGCAAGGGAATTTAAGGCTTCTTCTGCAGAGTCAGCACCTGAAATTTTAATCAGGGCCTCTGCCTTGAAGCGATAAGCAAGGTTCTTCTTTTGCTGACTAGAACCAGTTTCATTAAGTTGTCCCAATGTCTTAAGAGCTGTCAAAAGGAAAGAATTCTAGCTGTATGCACTTTCACTTTAATAATTTGTTTAACATTTCCAGTCACCAATTTGACATCAGTTTGTGAAAGTGTCACTTCTACAGGAAGCTGAGGAAACTTTCTACTTCTTGCCCCTCTACAAGATAATTTCAAGGTTAAAACCTCTCCAGTTACACTGATCTATACCATTTGTTTAATTAGCACTGCATAACCATTCTACACTTGATCTTAACCAAAAGGCTAAGAAGCAATACTGTATAACCATTCATTCCACTACCACGCCATTCTTCCTACAATCTGAATATTACTGAAGTAACATTCACCAAACTTGAAATATATTAAACACTGATACCTAATAGTAACAATTTATTACAAATGCCTGCTACTGTAAAGTGGCAATGGGAAGTTGTCTTGTTTCTGTTATGGACAGAAACTTGTCTTTGGTGCAGGAGCATGGTCCATTAAAGCAATGACATTTTTTAGAATTCATCTGACAGCTGAATTGATCAAATGAAGGAGCAATTACTGCTTGTCTCTATTACCCACAATAGTTTTACTGATTGTTATTTACTAACCATACTGCTGTTCCTACCGTGGGAAAATTGCATTTAAATGCAGGTTATAGTTTTTCTAAATAAAGAAATGTTTATATTTTGTAAAAAAAAATTACAATTAACTAGTTCACCTTACAATGTACTTTATGGTGTGTATGTACTGCTTTATTCTTCTTATCCTTTCATATTTTTTGTAACTGTATGCCAATAAAGGCTCGCTCATTCATTCATTTGTTCATATTACAATTAACTAGTTCACCTTACAATGTACAAAGTTTACTATGAAGTACATTTAATCATTTAATTAGAAATCACTATTCATGTCAACTGTACATTACCTTGATTGAAAGAATGAACAGCTTCTTTGAATCTGTGCATTTTCATCTGTGTTTCTCCTAAGTAACACCATCCTATTGAACACTGACTGGTGTGCTGCAAACCTGCCAGGAAAGATGTTGCAACGCATTTGATTCAACGTATTTCAAAGTATGTTACTCGAATGTTACAAGACCTTACAAACGCAGACAAACCAAGGACTACACTCAAAAATAATGTTCTCAATTATTCTGTTGGACTCTATAGTTTTTAGATAACCAAGTTCCATCTCGGGTTCTTGGGAACAAAAGAGATAATTTAAAAATAAATCTGTGATACAGTTCTTCAAGGTGGTCGAGCTCGGGCACATATCTATCTGGCAACAGTGAATCATATCCAAAACTTTGTGCTGGCAAGCTATCTTAGCTCTTTAGAATTCCCCAAATACCACAGAACTTTTGCCCAAGCCTAGCCAGTCTGAACTGCCTGAGCTCAGCGCTGCTGGGAGGGAGATATATGGGTACCAAATTTTGTGCTGAGACTTCATACATAGTGAAGCAGATATTTCATATTTTTAAATAACCTTCAGGTATAATTAATAAAAAGACAATAAGTCTATGAATTTTAATTTCCATATATTAATTTTACATTGTATGTAAACTGTGTTGTTATGCTGTTATTGACTGATCTCTTAATTGTAGTAAATGTAGTTATGGCAGATAACCCTGAACAGTCTCACACAATGACACTGGATGTAGGTCACTAGCTGCATGTAAATTCTTTGGTTAGGTAATAATGGTGGGCAGCCCAATCCATATGGGGTGTGTGTGGAATGGCCATAGGAAGCACCGGGGGTTCCTGCCAATGTTTTTGCCCTCCTGGACTTTGTAAGTGGCACTTCTCGCCACTGAGAGGGCAAACAAAAAGGCAGGAGGGTGCCATGAAGCTCTGCAGTGCTCGACCTGCTTCTGGCTGCTGCTTCCACGGTTGTGTCAGCTTAACTTGTAAGCCGATGCAACAGGGGGCATTCTGGGAGCATTCCAGGAGGTGGAGCTGACATTAGTTGGCTCCCACCAGCCTTTGGTCCCAGGAATGCTGGTAGCGGAAAAAAGGTGGTGTAACTGAGGGCTTTTGGGTGGCTGGGCAAGTTTTTTGCTTCTTTTGCCTCCCCGCGCTGCTGAAAAGCCCTCTGGAGGTGGTCTGCTGGCAAGGCAGCAGCTCCATCCCTGGCTGTTTCCCGGATCAAGTTTGCACGGTAGATTAAAACTCTCATTGACTTTGACAAAGATCCCTCACTCAAAAATTGCAGGCATGTCAGTATGTTCCAGCAAAACCAAAGAAGAGTATTAATAACACAATAAAGGTAAACTCATTTATTAAAGCATAAACTCCTATCGGCTTCCAGAAAGCCACTGACTCTTTAAGGCAGAGTTTGACGAATCCCAGGCACCACAGATGACCATGGAACCTAGAAACTTCACTGCAATGCCTAGTATTTTCAGTAGTGATTCTATATTGGTATCTTCCAGCAATTCTAAGTGGAAGTACAAAGGGTTGGATCAGGCCCCTGTTGACCACCAAAAGATGACCTCCGCAATTATGACACAGGAAAGGGCAAAAGCCATGAAGAACAGGGGCTATGACAACAAGGGAATTGGCTGAGATTGAGGGGAAAAACGCTGAGTCAATCCAAAGTTCATCATTTCACATCAGGGTGTTTTGTTGGATGACAAAAATAAATTTACTTGAAGTTCTTGCCATTGCTTGTATAGATGTAAACTTCACTTTCACACCATTCTACAATGGTAGATGTGTTAATTCCTTAACCAGTTGCTTTTGATACTGACTCTCATCTGCAATTAAGCAAAGCTTTTTTAAAACAACAGTGAAACTGCAACAATTGGAGAGAAGTTAGGTTTTTTTACTGTGGTGATTATAACTACTGTGATGATGACAACTGGGGTGATGATCATCCTAATATCTATTTATATATTATAACATTTTTGTCAATTTTTTTGCCATCAAGTCACATCTGACTTATGGTAACCCCGATGGGGTTTTCAAAGCAAGAGTTGATCAGAGGTGGTTTGCCATTGTCCGCCTCCACATTATGACCCTGTTATTCCTTGGAGATCTCCCATCCAAATACTTGCCAGGGTTGGCCCTGCTTAGCTTCTGAGATTTGATGAGATCAGGTCAGTGTGAAGAGGGTCAGACGAGCTTTTATGGTAGCAAATAATTTGAAATGTTAGCAATTAAAATATAAACTCCTGAAGGCTGAAAATGTGTCTGGCTCCTAAATCTGTCAAGGCCTGCTTTAAGGTATCCCAAGACTCCTCTTTATTTTTCCTCAGAAAGCATCTCATTACAGTTTAAACTTGTTCAGATTGTAACCTGCTTTCCCGCTTGCAGTAGGCATTGGGGGGACAGAGGGTTAGCAACTTTTCCCATTCAGCTGCAAATTTCCACTGCTTCCCCAATACATTTCCCAAGAATCCACTGACTGATAACCAAATGTCAAGAGCATGGCATACTGCAGTAAGAGCAGGGAGGTCAAAATGTTCCTTTTTGTAAGTGTTGATAAGCTGGTGTAACAGGATCAAAGCCAGAGATTTCAGCCATGTTCACTTACAATTTAAAGGCTTAAAGACAGTATACAAAACCCCCAAACTGAATGCATAGAAGAATATACCCAATGTCCTCCTGCTTACCTTCTGTTAGATTTTTGTCAGCATCTTCATATTTTTTTCCCTGAAGAGACTGAATCCCTAAACCAATGAGAGCTGGGCCACTTCTAGAGTCAATATCCAGAAGCTTGTGACAATAGTCAAGAGCCTCCTCGGTGAAACTGCCTAGAAGATAGATACATTTTCATTTAACTACATTTTAAAAACTGAGAAGGGGGGAAAAAGCAATTCTTCCAGATTTGTTTCCCAACAGTTGAGTTTCTTCTTGAAAAATATTATTTTCTGACTTGTCTATAACAAGGAACTTCTTATTTCTATAAAGCAAGGTGTAAGGAATTCATGAGCGCTTGAAATAAAGGCTTTGGTAGTAAAGAAGTCATTTTGGTAGCAAAACTCGTATGAAGATAAGTCTCCGCCGATACATGTACATGGCAGCAAGACTGTAGATACACTCAGGATTCCTTCTATAACACAGTTGATCCTTTACTCTGCCTCCTCAAAGAAGGGCCCTTCCTAGGTTTTATCGCGGAAAAGGCCGGTGGAAAGCAGAAATAGGGTGGGGCTTCAATGTTTTTGAATAAACCCATTGATTATACCCAGAGGAATATCCCACCCAGAGACTAAATATTGCGGCGGTTCGCGATTAAAGAGTCAGAATAAAGCGTCAATTTAAGTGTATTGACCATCAATAATAGTGGGAGGGGCCTCTCCGAAGTACAAATTGGCAGGCATGGAAAGAGCCTCCTTAGGCAATGGAATGGAAGACAGGATGGATGTTACTAAGAGAGTTAGGCAAATCTAGTGACAGTGACATCATTAATCACTTTAGTAATCCTGAAAAGTCCTACAAATCTCTTGCCAAGTTTGGAAGAATTTATGCGTCTCACGGAATTTTTTGTGAATAAATACCCAGGAGCCCTGCGCGGAGAAATCCTGGCGGTCTTATCCGCTTACTGATTTTGAGGAGTCTTTTTGCTTGCCTCATGAAGGCGGTCTGGACCGACTTCATCCCTCGGCCTGAGGATAGAAATCCATTGTTGAAATTCTATGGGGGGGGTCCAAAGCTGCTGCGGGTAGTTGTAACTAGCGAGGAAGGAGTGACCAGACACAATTTCAAAGGGGTTTTCTTTATTAACTTTACTATGAACTGCATTGTTGTGAGGCATTACTCCGCCATGGAATAGCTTCGCTGGTGTCTTGGTGGTAGTTGGTGTAGCTGCGCGTAAATACTGCTCTAAGTTCTGTTAAGTTCTCTCGTCTACGCCGTCACTTTGAGCGTGGTAAGGGGGCCGGCGGCGGCGGGCGACCCCAACAACTAAAGCGCTTTCCAGAACTTTTGAGATGAATTGGGGGGCGTGACCGGAGACCACCTTAGCGAGGCGGAATGGGCGGTAAACGTGTTGAATAAACGATGGAATTGCCAACTTGAGGCCGGAGGGATGGAAGCACATGGAATAAAAATGGGCTTTATGAAGAGAATAAGTCCACCACCACCCTTAAAACGATGTTGCCATGACTTTTCGGAACAAATCTTAATGAAATCCATGGAATGACTTCCCAAAGCTACGGAGGAGAGGTTCAACAGTCAATGAGACTTTCCGGGATGGTTTTGGCTTCTGCAAACCGAGCAGCCTTTAATGTAAGCCTCAATGTCTTTGCTTTCGCCACAGAACTGCCGAGCTAAGTGCAGAGTTTTCAAAACCAAAATATCCAGCAGAGCCGGGCATCGTGGCAGCTTCAAGAACTGCTTCTTGAGGAGGAGGACGCATTACTGCTATTCCCCCCCTCCATGAAACTCTCCATTCTCCAAGCATGATTGGGAGTCCCCTTCAGTGGCTGGAGGCTCATACGTATCCTCAATTCCCTTGGGAAAGGAGAAGTGAGACTGGGAGCGAGGGGTGGAGGGAGGGCGTTGAGATCGGGGTGACAGCCAGCCCAACTGGGAGGGGACAGTGCGTGGAATGTCGCAAGACGCTCCACCCCTCGAGGGTAAGAGGCAGCTGGTAGCGTCAGCCGGACTGTTAGTTTCCAGGAAAAAATGGACTGTAAAGAAGCGAGAAAAGAAATCATTACTTGAGTTGTTTTGGACACATCTTGAGGGGTGGAAAGAAACGCCAGGTTTTTTATGATCCGACAGAAACTTGAAAAGGGTGTTTAGCCTCAGCCAGTGGTAAGTGGAGATGCTGCTTTGATGGCGCAGTCTCAGCATGGCTCCAGTCAGTTGAGTTGACACCAGAGAATTTTTAGACAAATAAGCACCATAGGAACCAGTCTACCATCTTTATTTTCTGCAGCAGGGCTGCCCGAGTGCTTTTGTCGAAGCGTCTCGTGAACCTGGAGATCTGGGTTGGGGTGCTTTAGGATAAGTTCGGTGAGTAGCGCGAATTTTAACAGTTGAAGCTGTTTGACATTCCTCCAGCGAACCAGGGCCCGGGCTTGGCGGACAGTGAATCTTTACCCTTGGTCGTAAGAGGTCTGTGAGAGGAGAGTCAGTTCAGCAAATTGGGGTATAAAATCACGATAGAAATTAGCAAAACCAAAAGCGACTGGAGTTCTTTAGGTTAATTGAGGGCAGGCCATTGTAGGACCCTCGTCAATTTTAGCAGGATCCATTTTAAGCCCTCAGTGAGATCCGGTAACCCAAATAGTCAATGAGTCTGATGAAAACAGCATTTGGAGAGTTGGCAAAGAGAGAGTTGTCAAGCAAAGCGTTCCAATACCTCTGGGACCAATATTCATGCTCTTCTATAGTTCGAGAGTAAAATCAAAGCGTCATCTAAATATACAACAACTCCTTGTACAGTAAATCATGGAAGAGCCGTTGATAAGGGCCATGGCTCCGAGGCCCGCCAGCAGAATGGCATTATTAAATATTCAAACTGTCCAAACTTTGTATTAAGCATGATCGGGTGTTCATATCCTTCAGCAATTCTGACTCTGTGATAAGCTTCTCTCAAGTCTAATTTAGTAAAAATCGTCCTTTGCGAGGTGCGTAAAAGGTCCTTGATCAAAAGGCAAGGATATTTATTGGACAGGAGACGCTTTGATGAAGACCTCGATAATCTGTACCGAAGCCGTAAAATTATCTTTCTTTTTGACAAACAAAGCGGGAGCTGGCGTGTGTGTGTTTTGGTAATACGCCGTATGAAACATGAGCAAAGGTTCTTTATCTTCAGAAAGCACGAAGTTCCTTCTCCTCATTGGGACTCATCGCGATGGAATTCTACCGCCAGGCAGTTCGCCCCTGGTTGTATGAGAATTTTACAGTCAGTGGCTCTGTGGTGTGGCAATTGATCGCATCCCTGACCCGGAAAATCCCTGGCTAGATCCTGATACACAGGTGGGATGTCCAGCCGGTCAGGGGAGCAATCACTAGAAGCCAGAGAGAAGTGTCAGGAAGCGTTGGAGTTTCTTCCCAATTCATGTGTTCACGCAGGGAGGATCCCAGTGAATTCTAGGATTTTCTTTTCAAATGAATTTTTTTGGTTCATGTAACAATAACCAGGCATGCCCAAAACTATGGAGTGTTTGGCCACTGGCCAAAATGAAACAATTTTCTCCCAATGGTGTATAGCGGAGGAGAACCGGCTGTGTTTTGTATTGGGCGGTCCTTAGATTTCGAGGGGCTGCCGTCCATTTGGTGAATGGTATGGAGCTTAGCCAGGGGGGATTGGTCCAGACTTCGCTCCTCTGCCACCACCTGGGGCGCATTAAGCAGTGGGAGCAGCGGAATACAGGGCGAGCTATAATGCGGTGTGTTTAGCGGGGTTGGCCAGAAATGCTTGAACAGTAATGGGAGTAGCTGCCCTTCACTCACGGCGTCGGGAGTAGACCCATGTCATGGGGGCTGAGAGAAAGACAGGCAGCTACTTCCCCCTCTCTGGAGTAGCCTTCGGTCCACCGCTTTAGATGAGCCAGTGGGAGGCGGCCTGACCTCGTGGTGGTTTGGCAGGCCAGATGCGGGCTGGAGGCGGTTAGTTTTCTTCTTGGGACAGTTGGCTAGATGACCTGGCCCTCGCGGTAAAGACACAACCCAAGTCGGCCGGCGTTCAGAGGTAGTTTTCGGTAGGGCTGGGCTTGACGGTAGGCTGTGGTGATTTCGGCGGCCTCCTTCCAATGGCCGATATTCCAAGCGGGCGCCCTTGAGACTAACTGGATCCAATCTGCAATGAGTGCAGGGAACCCGAATTAAAACACCGTTTCCGTAGCTTGCTATCCACAGCATCCGAGAAGTGATGCATTTAAATAGCGTTCAGGCCACTCAGGAGGAAGTCAGAACAGCCGCCTGCGAAATTCACCCGGACAAATTCTGCAAAGCGGTGATTTGCCTTGCTGGATGGTTTGATGGTGCGGATAACTTCATTCCGGCCTGGATCTTGGCAGCTCTCAAAGCTTGGAGGAATCACGGGCACTGTCTTTGAGAGTCCTCATCCTGCAAATCAAAACAGTCACGGGAACCAGTCCCGTGACAGCCCATCTAGGACGAGCGTGTCCGTATTTACCAGCGTTCAGACCGGTATAAGATCATCATAGTCTTCCAAGTGGGCATTGAGTTGCAAGATGAAGTAGGGGAAGTTTGGAGCGGTCCCATCAAAAAGCGAGGAGGGCTGTTGTCGGGGCGGAAGTAGCCCAGATTGGCGGCTCTTGAAGCCTGCTGGGGAGGTAGTTGCGCTGGCTGAGCAGGTTGGGCGTGGCTGCATTGTCTGAGGGGCTGAGATGAGGGGAGCTGGCCGGTCACGCTGGCGTTTGGTGGCAGGACCCAGATGCAGTAGCCCTGGCGCAGGCATGATCAGCGCTGGCATGGTTTCCAGCGGGCCCCTGGTCTGCTGCCTCCCTTCCAGTTCCCTCTCCAAAGCAGCCAGCTCCCTCTCCTTGCGAGTCAATGCATGAGATGGCGCGTGCAAAGCAGCTTTTCTGCCCTAATTTAAGCAGTTACGTCCCGTTTAAGGGCTTCCAGTGAGTTCACTTTGGAGTAAAATTACAGGCAGCGGTGCGTTGTAAATCAATCTGGACTGTTCCAGGACTTTATCATGGACTGACAGATTCTGGGCATATTGCCGTTGGAAGCCGCGTCTTTAGCACGGTCAACTTTCGAGCTGGACTTCTTTTCGTTGCTGTTCCCGGTCCCTCTGCAGGGTTTTAGCTCTTGCTGCAACTGTGCCGTTCCTCCTCCCATAGCTGGCGTTCACGGTTCCATGCCCGGCAAGGCATCTCGAGTAGCCCTACTTCCTCATCCCAGTCTTCTCTCGATGGAGAGAAGCAGGTCCGGCTGGGAATGCAGAGCTTTCTTCGACTCTTCGTCATCAGAGAGCTGACCCTGGGAACACCGGTAACCCGCCGTAGCCACGGTGGCTCCCGAGAACACCACCTCAGGTCGCGATCGCGGACGGGATAGGGGAGTCCCGATTAAGGGGAAGCGGTCTGAGATACCTCCCAATTCCAGGTTGATCGGTGTCTTTGGGCCGGGCCCCAGTGCTGTGCCACGGTGGTTCTTTGGAGCATCACCATCACGAGTCAGAATGGATTCAATGGATTCCTGGGTTGCGCTGTGAAAAGGTGGTCAAGCCCATCTCCTCCATGGGTTGCATCTGAGGTTTATGTCCACGAGCGGGTGAAATCCGATCCACAGGCGCTCGATCCATAGACAGCGCCCCAAGCGACTCCGCGGTCCCCATATGTGGTGGAAATGCGTCCGTCCCTACCGTTCCAGCAGGAAGTAAAGGAAGGCTTCGTGCTTGTCGGGGCGAGGAAAGAGCCACCAGCGAGGCCCGTTCTCTGCTGGTTCCTCCAGATCCAGAAAGGAAAGGTGGGAGCCTCTTCAGGCCGCTTTTGTCCATAGTAAATTCAACCTCTCCCTTCATGAACCAAGAGGTCCACTGCACAGGAATATAGATGAATTCAAGATTCCTGCCACAATGTAAGTGGATTCCATAGGCATAGAAATAAAAGAAACTTTGGTAGTAAAAGTCCATTTTATTACATAGACATCTTAGAAAGCTCAAGTACACGCGGTGGCAGGAATGACACTTCACGCCAGAAGCACGGGTTACAATGCCATTCACACCCCATCCCCCCCCTTCCTGCTTCCCACATAACGGAGCCGGAGACTTCATCTCCCGCGCAAAGATAAAGTCTCCGCCGATGCATCTGGCCCATCGCCCGGGCTGTGGAATGCACTCAAGGTTACTTCACCATCAACACCATTGAATCCTTTACACAAGGGTTCCTGGGGGAGCCATGGAGCCTTTTCTGGCGCCCACCAAGTACTTTTAGGAAGTGGGCAGGGACTAGAGTTTGTGCTTAGAAAAGCTTGTGATTGGCTGTACAGATTTTTTAAAATGTTGCTTTGGCAGCAACCTCAACACAAGGATCTTCACTGTGTGACCAACAGTAATCTGTGGCGGCCATTTTGTGGCTGGCTGCACTCCTACAGCAGTTATTTTGTAGCAACTCTTTTGTGGCTGTGCCCACAGTGCCAGGTAAGAATTCCAATGATGCCCACAGGCTTTAAAGGGTTGGGGACCCCTGCTATAAAGGGTAAACTTTAATTTCTGCACTGGGCTGGATCAATCTTCCCACCTCCACATTCAAGTGCCATGCCTGCAATAGTCTTTCCTCTTCTTTTCCAGAAGTAAAATAATTTACTGAAACTAAAAGTCGATTTATGGCTACCAATCTTGATCCTCTTTGATCTGAGATTGCAAATGCCTTAACAGTCCAGGTGCTCAGAAGCAACAGCTGCAGAAGGCCATTGCTTTCACCTTCTGCATATGAGCTCCCAAAGGCACCTTGGTGGGCCACTGCGAGTAGCAGAGAGCTGGACTAGATGGACTCTGGTCTGATCCAGCTGGCTTGTTCTTATGTTCTTATGTTCTTAAAACAGTTATTCAGTAAAAGCAGTTTTGTTACTGCTCAGGAAGGTGCTATGGATCAACTTTTCAAACACATGGTATGAATTTCAGTCCCTTACGTCTCAAGAGAATCAGGTAGCAGGTGATGCTGAAGATCTTGAGCTGAGACCATAGAAAACCTCCATCACTAAGAGTAGGCAATATTGACCGTGACAGACCAATGATATACCTCAGTACATACGGTAGTTTCAAGTTTTCATCCATTACAAATTTAGCATGTTAATACACTCTTCCTTGTAACATACAAAGCAGACAGTATTCTAGACTAACAGCCCAATCCAAAGCTGACAGGTGGGGACGGAGTGTCTTTGGTGATGCTCCGCCCACTCCAAAGGGCTTCCCATAGCCCGGGAAGCCAGAAAACGTTTTTAAAAGCCCTCACTTCAAAGCCCCCATGGGGGCACATAAAGATAAGCCACAAAAATCGCAGTGTATCTCTGCTGGCAATTCTACTGGCGCACAGGGGTCAATTGAACTCTAGAGGCTTGTGACACTCAAATTTACAAGGTAAAGTATAAAAGGTAAGGTATAAAATATCTAGGATAAAACCTCCTTTGCCTGAGAAAATATGAAAAAGAAAGAGAGAAGAAATGATTCAGAATAGCTAACCATAATTTTAAAAGTCACCTAGATTACCTGATTGAATGAAGTGAAGGCAAAGAACTTCCAAAGGATAACTCACTGAAGGATATAAAACAACCATATCTTCACAGGCCTTCTTCAGTCTAGGAAACTCATGAGGAAACTCAATTTTAGGAAAAGAAAAACAATTAGTAAGGTTGGTAGTTGTAAACAACATTGAAATAACTTACTTTAAATTGGAGCAAAGCAAGTAAAAACAGCCCTTACTTTTGATAAACACTGGATGAACTCCCTGTAAAGCTTCTGGTGGTCTTCATGTGGATATGAGTCTGAAGAATTTATTGCCTGTTCAAATGCACCAAGGAGCTGAAAAAGTATTAAAGACACAACGTTGGAATAATAACGATGCCAACGCACAGTAAGTTCTTAAAAAAGAGATGGCATCTGGTCAGTGACTACAGCAAATTCTACATACACAAACAACACTGGAGCAAATAATGCCATATGTAGTTGCACATTTTTTCCTTACCCTGTATTAAGGCACATAGAAAAAGATGCATTTTGAGGGAAGGACCCATGTAGAAACAGCTGACTTCCCTCTGTGATACAACTCTGAAGATGCCAGCCACAGATGCAGGCGAAACATTAGGAACAAGATCCACCAGACCATGGCCACACAGCCCGGAAAACCCACCACAACCAGTTGAATCTGGCCGTGAAAGTCTTCGACAATGCATAGATCATATGAGGTTTTTCTTCACTCTAACTTAAAAGGGGAAGCCCTTGGAGCCCTATGAGTTGTACTTAAAAAGTATGTGACATCAAGTGATGGTTCCTGAAGAAATGCAACAGTGGAGTGTATAATCCTAGTGCGGAAGCAGCCAGAGGCTATGTATAGCTGGTTTTGGATGTCAACTTTCAGAGTTTTTTGTTCCCCAGGGCTTAATCCTGGAGACAAAGAGATTGTTTTCAGACTGGGCACATAGCTTTGTAAATGTTGGTTGCTTCAATCTTAGCCTATAATTTGGGAAACTTCGTTTAAATCAGTGGCTATCTCTCTTCTTCTACTCCCCTTCCCCTATTCTGGCAGAGTTCTATACACTAGTTCTCTGCTTACTTGAAGTACAGAATATCTCATTTAAATTCTAGGACTGCTGTTTAAGAACAGGGAAGGTACAATCAACTGCACAATGTTAAGAGAAAGATGAAGGTAAGGATTAATTTGACAAAACAAACAAGCAGTGGAAGTTGAATTGCCAGAATAACCATTTTTATTATAAGAAACCTAAAATCAGCAAAGACCAGCTTGCTTTAGAGCTGAGCATATATCAGTTTAGTTAGAGTCTCAAGATTGTGGTTCAGTCACTGTGCCTGGGCCTTAACTCACACCTACAAGATGGGAATTATGACTACCTTGTAAATATATCATGAGAATCAGTCACAATGATCACACAGAACTTTGTGCAAATGTCAACAGCTTAGAAACATAATAAATATGGCGAAGCCTTACCAACTGCTGTGTTTCATTGTCTTGGTAATGTGCACACTCTGCCAGTAACTGGACCAACCTCAGCCACAGCTGGTGAAGTTCATTATTGTCAACACCTTCTTCCTGTCTTATTTTTATCAGCTTGTGCCAAGATCGAGCGACCTGTTTTTTTTAAAAGATTACTGTTTCAGTGGCTTCTCAAAGCAGAGGGAATACTTAGATCGCTAGCAAAGCAGAAGATATTTCTTAATTAAAGAAATCAAGATTAAATGGCTTTCATCTTATCTGAGGGAGCCAGTACCGTAAAATACTACTGTTGAGTGCTGGCCACTTGGTTGCATAGCTATCGAAACTGTTTTAGCGCTCCACTATGGACGGCATCTTCTGTAACTTTATTTACACCATATTATGATAATGTATTTCCGGAGAGCTTAACCACAGAGAAACCCACAGTAATGGAAGCAATCACAAAGCAAGCACATACCAGATGGTTTGTCAGAACACCATATTCTGAAGAAAAATGAAACACAAACTGCAAGGGGGTGGCTCTTAAGCATCACAACCCAAGCAGCATTCATGTAATGGAACTTCCCCACCCTCTCCTTCCCGCTGCAGCCTGCTGTGCTCTCTGAAATCATGCTCCTGTCTTAACAGACCTTCAGGAACGGCATGGGGTGGGAAAGGGGGAGGCATCAAGCAGAAGAGAGCCCTGGGATGCTACACCATGTTCTATACACAAGACTGTAGCAGTTTTTGTCCACAAAGAGATTAAGAAAATCTAAAAACAACTTCCAATGCTAGAGGCATAATAAACACTGAACAACCAAAGTCTGACGTATTTGCATAATTATTAACAGGTCTTCCTAAAACTTGTATCACTTTGTTCTTCTAAGACTATTAAGGAAGCCTGCATGCAGACAGACTGAGACACAGGAAAAAAAACCTTAGCTTCTGGAAGTAAAGAAATATATGCCTAAAACTGGAAGTCAGACAGAAACTGGATGGAATTGCTGCAGTTTGTGTTTTATTGTCCCTTGCGTTTATAGCCCCTGGCCAGAAGCAACCTGGAACCTGGCTGTTCTTCAGCTGAGAGAAATTCCATCACAGCCTGGCACAAAAGGGTCTTAAAATCACAATGGCCTAAAAAAAATCTGCTGTTTTCCTATTTTTTATTTTCTGACCTGCTGACGAGTACTGGAGAACTCAAAAGCTTGCATACTGTTGTGTGTCTTTGAGTCAGTCCTAATAAAAGATATCACATGGATTGTGCTCCAGCCAGAAATTCAGTCAAGAAAGCGGTGGGAGGGGTGGAATACTGGGCAATTATGAAATTAAAGAGCAGTAGAAAGTATGTTAACTAAGGGAGAGAATCCTATTATACACGAAGACTATTCTGATCCAGCCTTACGCTCCAGCTCAATAATATGAGTGTCTGTTGTGTTTTTGCATTCTTACTTGTTCTTCCCTTCAGCTCATTTGTAACTGTCAGTAGCCTCCTCAGAATCTTCAAATTATCAGTTACAGGATTGTTCCCCCTAGCCTTGGCAGACATACAAGTTGCTACTGTGGATGGGTACAAGTTGCAATCCTGGCTGAGCCGGGCTGTTTCCATTAAAAGCTACTATGACAAAACCAAAACAGGTGAACTATTCCCATATGAAATTGCCTACCAAATGGATTTTTTTCTTTAAAGAGACCACTGACAAACAATAATCTAACAAATGATCTGGTGGGACTTTAAGTGTTTGGAACTAGAGTCCATTACATCAGATAAGTGAGCAACGATAAAGAATGATACATTAAGCGGGCCAGTGACCAACCTGAAGGAATTTTTTTTCTTGGTGATACAGCTCCACAAGTTTTTTACATACTTCACACCATTTCTGTCTATCTGTACTAGAAAAACATCACAAGAGAAATAGTGATTAATTCACTTGTAACTTCAGTTTTTCATATGGCTGTAATTTGGTTAACCAGCTTTTTCCCTTGAATTAAGCTATTTTTACACCCAGTCTTCCAGCCATGAAGAACAGATCTGTAGAATTAGTGTTACAATTAAATAAGCAAGTGCCCAAGAAGGGGGCATCAAGGTGACTCTAATTGAGGGGGTGGGCTATATGCCAGACTAATTTTCCTCTCCTTTTCCAACATGATATGGCCCTACCCTCCTGTTTCCTACAATCCTCTCCCCACCCCCATTTCTGTTCCTCTTTTCTTTTCCGTTTATACCCTTCTAAATCTTCCTAGCAAAGAGCTACATGCAGATGCATCATACATTATGTTACATAAAGATATTGTTTTTAGAAGCATTTTCACAATTTCATCAAAATGGTAAAACAACTAAATTAAAATAGGCTTTTGTGAATTTTCTGAGCTGATGGCTGTGGTCTGGTAGTTTTTGCTTCTAACATTTCACCTGCATCTTCACATTTCACCTGGCATCTTCAGAGGTATGTCCTGGTGAGATGTGTTTTTGGCCCCAGAGCCCAGAAAACCCACAACAGCCAGTTGATTCAGTCCATGAAAGCCTTTGACAATACATACATTAAAACTGATTTTCAAGAGTACAAAGGGATTATATTTTGCAGAAATATTTGTATTACTTTTATTTAACATTATATATACCCTGTTTCCCCAAAAATAAGACATCCCCTGAAAATAAGACGTAGTAGAGGTTTTGCTAAAGTGCTAAATATAAAGCATCCCCTGAAAGTAAGACATAGCAAAGTTTTTATTTGGAAGCATGCCCGTCGACCAGAGCATGCAGCTGTGGAGCGGAATATAAGACATCCCCTGAAAATAAGACATGGCGCATCTTTGGGAGCAAAAATTAATATAAGACCCTGTCTTATTTTCGGGGAAACAGGGTACTACTGCGATAAAAGACCCTATGTGATTCACTAATAGCACAAAGAATAATTAAAGTTAATTTTAACATACTGCCACAAAATATACAACCACTATTAATTCTTAGGTTATTTCTTCTTACCTTTCATAGAGCTCCAGCAATTTCTGATATACATTAATCAAATCCTCTCTGGTATCAACATGGTTTGTTTTTTCATACAAATTAGCTAGGCCCTAGATAAACATAAAGCATATTAATTTCCAAGCAAATCCTTGATTTTACAATATTTGTGTTCAAATTCATTTCAGGGTCAATTCATGAAAGTCCAGTGATCACCTCTTCAGGATAAGATCATGTAAGCTACGGCAGATAATAACAGACTCAAGTGAAAACCTAATAAAAGAAATACACAAAGTCCATATGCAGAAGTACTATTTCCACAAGAACAAAAAAATTCTTTAAGCTATGAATTTAGGATTTGTAAGCCACCATGAGGAAAGACAAATATAAATATTTTAATTAAGTAAGACTAACTATTTCTCATTTCACAGGAAGGACTTGTTTTTCAGCACCAGGGTTAAGTTAAGAACAAAAGAACATAAGAACAAGTCTGCTGGATCAGACCAGAGTCCATCTAGTCCAGCACTCTGCTACTCGCAGTGGCCCACCAGATGCCTTTGGGAGCTCACATGCAAGATGTGAAAGCAATGGCCTTCTGCTGCTGTTGCTCCCGAGCACCTGGTCTGCTAATGCATTTGCAATCTCAGATCAAGGAGGATCAAGACTGGTAGCTATAGATCGACTTCTCCATAAATCTGTCCAAGCCCCTTTTAAAGCTATCCAGGTTAGTGGCCATCACCACCTCCTGTGGCAGCATATTCCAAACACCAATAACAGGTTGCATGAAGAAATGTTTCCTTTCATTAGTCCTAATTCTTCCCCCCAGCATTTTCAATGTATGCCCCCTGGTTTTAGTATTGTGTGTGAGAGAAATGTCTCTCTGTTAACATTTTCTCCCCCATGCATAATTTTATAGACTTCAATCATATCCCTCCTCAGACGTCTCCTCTCCAAACTAAAGAGTCCCAAACGCTGCAGCCTCTCCTGTTCAGATCTGTTTTTTATATTAGTAGCCCCTGTTTCTATGTTGTCTTTTTGCCATTAGGTCACATCTCACTTATAGCATCCCTGTGGGGTTTTCAAAGCAAGAGACATTTGGAGATGGAACTGATATTCACCACCATGCATTGTTTCACAGACATTTATTTCAGTAATTTTTCTTCTAAGAGAAAACTCTGTTGCTATCAAGCCTTTCATTATGAAACCAGTGTTCTATATTAGTTTTCCTCTCCTGTGTGTTTTTCAATCCTAGGATTTTCTTAAGAAAGAACAATCCAAGAGCATAAAACAGTCTTCTACAAGAGTTCATTGTTCCCTCTCTGTACATCAATAGAAATCACTCCATGAGGTGCAATTCGAATGAAAACAGTTAAATTTCCATTGTGAAAGTGTTGTGCTATTTGTACAGGGAATTAAAGGGAAAGAGCTGACCGAAGGAATGCAGAAGATCATTCATTAATTTCTCACCATCAATACCATTTGCCCCCAAGATCCCCCAAGGTAGTTCAGTGCATAGACTCCAGTCCTTGAATCCACCAACATATACTTAACAGCCAAGTATGATCCCTCTGCACAGCTAAACATCTGCAGGATGGGGAAGCAAGGTACACAGAGCTAAGCTATGGTGGTAGAAAGTACTGTTAAGTCCCAGCTGACTTATGGGGACCTTGTAAAATTTTCAAGGCAAGAGGTGTTCACAGGTGGTCTGTCATTGCCTGCTTCTGCGTGGGCTGAGAGAGTTGTGAAAGAACAGAGACCAGCCCAACTTCACCCAGCAGCCTTCACGTGGAGGAGTGGAGAATCGAGCCCAGGTCTCCAGATTAAAGTCAGTCACTCTTAATCAGTACACCACGCTGGCTCATAGGCTAATATATGTATCTCCGCAAACTCAGGGGAATATCAGAAAACTATGGAAAGTAAAGACAGCTGGGAGGGACTAAACCCCTCCCAAAACAATAACATTAACACCTGTATGGCTACAGAGGTTATGAAAAAAAATGCATGGCATTTTTAATTGATTGTAGCTCATCATTTATTGCTCTAGCTACCCAAAATGGAACTCAACAATGAAGGAGATGGCAGGGGATAAACTACAGGAAATATGAGGATTAGTTGACAAAGGGGTTGAGAAAGTGGGGAGCTGATGGGGGTAAGGAAAGGTAGGGCAAATCAACTAGAGGGAAGGATGGACGAGAAGCGGGGGCCACCTGGTGGAGTGAGAGGAGTCTTTGTGGGGCCCCATCTTGATACATTTCTTTGAAAACTATTTGCATTTCAATACTATTATTCATAGAAGCTGGCTTCAAACAATATGGAAAGTCTGGTCAGTTGTACACATACCTGCCATGCAAGCAACTGTCCTGGTTCAAGTTCAGTAGCCTTTTTATAGGCACCTTTGGCTTGATCAGGCTGTTCCAGCTCAGCAGCTGCCAAACCAATAAATACCCAGGCATTGTAGTTATTCTTTTCTTGCTTCAATACTGCCTGAAAACACAATGAAGTAAAACGACCTTTTAATCTGTAAAATGAGATCTGTACAATGAATATCTCATTTGCACGGGTGACTGAGAAAACAAGCACTTGCACCTTGCTCAGATGCATCATTTTGATTCTCTCCATTCTATTTCACAAAGTTTAAGTAGCTTATTAAACTATCAGTGTAAAGAAAACCTTTCTGAAGTAGATGATGCTGGAAGTATGGCTTGCTCAAAAGCAAGTTTCAAGGTGAAATAGTGACATGTCTTTTCTTACATGGGGACGAATGCATCACAACGCTACAAATTTTGAATGCACAAACTGCACCAAATGTGTGGAAGAAAACCACAGACTTCAGAGAGGAAAAGGTGGTGCAGCCTCCTTTTGCCTCTCCCAGGAAACTATTGTGGGGAGAGGATTAGGCCCACAAACTGTTTGTTGTATCTGAGCCCCCACATAACTTTGAAAGAAATAGTAAGGCTCAGACTTTTGCTCCTGAAACAATTACAAAGAGCTCCATAAATGTTACCAGATTTTTTTACAACAGTGGTAGGCTGCACTGATAAAGAGCAAAATGAACAAGTGTAAAGGAAATGACAGCTCTTACTGTTGACTGAAGGTAGTCTGTGCTCCCTTCCCTCAACCATCACAATTAACTCCTCATATCACCACTCAGAGCTAGCAATTAGCTATGGCAAAGGGTGTCTCTATGCCGTTCTCCTGGCCTTTCCTTTCGGGCTCCCCAGGCAATAGTATACAGGGGACTGACTTCAGAAATAATGATTAACAAAGGAACAGGTTTTTTAATAGAAATAAATTACTAATAGTAATTGTTGGAAGAATAGCATTCTGAACTCAGAAACAGTCACTTATTTATACTCTGTTTTTCTCTCCAATGGGGATCCAAAGTGGCTCACAATATAATTCTCTGCTCCTACATTTTATCCAACAACTGCAACCCCATGAGGTAAGAGAGAACGACTGGCCTAAGATCAACCAGCAAGATTGCTTGGCAGAGTGGGGCTGTGAACCTGAGTCTCCTGGATGTTAATCAAAACCGCTCAACTCTACAAGTTATACTTTGAATTTAGATAGACAGAAATGGGGGACCTACAAGGAACCCTTCCCATTTAGTCTGTCTCTTCCCTGAAAGCCCCAATTGCCTCTCTCCTTTGCCTGCTTCCTTCTTCCTCCCATTCATCAGCCAATTTACCTTTAATCTGTTCTTATCTCCAGCTACATTCACTGACAAAATAGGATTTGAAAGCTGTCAGTACTGTTGTGTTCGCCTAGCCTCTGAGGGCATTTGTTCCTTTAAACTACAGAAGCCACTTCTAGTTTTGGGGGGTGGGGTGGGGAATCCCCAAAGAATTAATTTTAGATTTCAGATTTTTCTGCAAACCCAGGGTGTTTTCAGGTTTATCGAAAGATCTGTCTTGTTCATTTGAATCAAGTATCAAGAAGTGATAATTCTTGAAATCTGGAAAATTAAATTGTGCACTTGTAGACAAGAACTTGTAAGCATTATTCTAGAAGCAAAATATTGAAGCTTGTCATAAGGGAGATGGAACTGAAAACAATGTTAAGACAAACACCACAGTCTGAGTGCAGATACCCCAGCATGATGCATCACACCTCTGAAAAAAATAATTCCAACATAAAATATATGCTACAATCAGTGTAGTGCAGTAGACAGTATTTGATTTGAACCAGGTACACCAGTTCTAAGCAAGCTATAGTGACCCCTTAAAGAATACTGAGGAGACATATTGTGAACAGGGCATCACATTTCACCCTTAGAAAATGTATTTTGCACTGCCCCATGAATTAAGGAATCTCATTTCGTGGGTTCATGAGAGAAGGCCTTTTCAGAGGCAGCCCCATGTTTATGGAACAACATCCCCAGGGAGGTTCGCCTCTTTCACTTTGGATCTTTAGGAGGCAGGTGAAGACAGTTTTATTGAGGAGTACACATGGCTAAGTTTACTATCAGCCCTGAATTGTGTTTTTAAAATTTAGGTTTTATGTGTTTTATGTATTTTGTGCATTTTGTCTATGTCGCAAGCCACATTTGTTTGTTTGTTTGTTTGACTGCCCTACCCCCGAAGGGCTCAGGGCAGTTTACAGGCAACCAAACACCATACGTTGCAACTAAAACAATTGAATAATCCCAATTAAAACAATAAATTCAATAAAACCAGCAGCAGCAATAACCTTTCCATAATTAATAAATTAGGTGGATGACGTCTGGTAAAACCCCGGGAGGGGACTGGCAGATTTTCAGATAAGCCGATGACACATAGGGCATGTCAGGACCAAGGTCCTACAGGCTTTTAACCCAATTTCCAATTTAAGTTTCAGTTTCGTTTCTCCTGATCCCTAAACCCGCCTCTCCTTTGGACCCTCCACACACCCTATATATACTGGGACTGAGGGCAAGAACCCTCAGTTCCAGTACCCTGTACCCAGGGCGACATATATCAATAAAGTTCATTCCTTTTTCATAAAGTCGACTTTGTTTGAGTGTGTTCAGCCTTACAGGGCAACAGAGAGGGGCGGACTCAGCGGCCAGCCTCCCCAAAAGCCCGGTGGAACAGTTCAGTTTTACAGGCCCTGCGGAACTCCCCAAGGTCCCGCAGGGCCCTAACAGCTGAAGGAATAACGTTCCACTAGGCAGGGGCCAGGGCTGTAAAAGCCCTGGCCCGGGTGGAGGCTAGCCATATCACAGAGGGACAAGGGACCACCAGCCTCTGCTGAACGGAGAGAGCGACTCGGGATATATGGGGTAAGGCAGCCTTAAAGGTCGATACCAACACTTTGAAGATAATTTGGAACTCCACTGGGAGCCAGTGCAGGCAGCACAACACGGGGGTAATATGATCTTTGAGCTCTTCAAGGAAGACAGGCAACTAATAAATTGTTTAAATGAATCAAATAAGTAAATAAAAATGTGATCACTAGTTACCTTGCAGTGCTTCAGTGCTTCCTTATAGTCTTTATTTCTTATTGCATCTCTGGCACTTTTCAAAGCTGCTTTAACTTCCTTGTTTGACATGACTACTGGAATATTAAGAGAACAAAATTACAACCATATACCAAACCATTTTAAATCATTCCCATTGCTTACATTACATTATACAGGTGTCAATGAATACTAAAATAGTTTAGCAAACTGGATTTGGGAAAGATCACACCAAAGCAGGGAGGAAACCAGAACTTGGTGAAATGGATCATGCCTTCGTGGAGATGCCCCTGAAAATAATGTTGCTATAAAGAAGGCAAAGTGGAGTAAAAGGTATGTGTGGAAGCTGCCTAATATAAACTAGCAATGCTAATTTTTTTAAAAAAATCTAATGAATATTGAGAAGTTAATGCTTTATTTTCATTCCATATATGCTTATGCCCTAACCTGGATAGCCCAATATATTGTCGAAGGCTTTCATGGCTGGATTCAACTGGTTGTGGTGGGTTTTCCAGGCTGTGTGGCCATGGTCTGGTAAATCTTGTTCTTAAAGTTTTGCCTGTATCTGTGGCTGACATCTTCAGAGGTGTATCACAGAGGGAAGTCTGTTACACACTTACTCGAATGTTTATTATTATTATTATTGTTGTTGTTGTTGTAGATTTCACAGATGCCAGATCTTTAGCTGGTTGTTAGCCTTTCATTACAATTCGAGGCTCACCCAGAGGCTTAGGAAGTTGTAATGTACTATTAGTATTAGTATTTAATAACGTACTCTCTCCCACCAAAGCGTGATGGGAGCAGCTCACACCATAGTTATACAGTACAATTTCATAAAACGTAGATATAAATAGTAATAAAATAGACGATTAAAAATAATACATAGATGGTGAGCGTTTCCCCACTTACCATGAGCCCCCTATGCTGCACGCTACTCTCAGCGCGCGTCATTTCTGGTGTGCGCCTGGGCTTCCCCACGACCCCGGTCATCAAAAGGTGCCGTTTTGAAGATGCCAGGAATGACGCTCGCTGAGGGGGGTTGTTGCCGCCCCTGTAGTGGGGAGTGCCGGGGGACCCCGCGCTACTTGGCTACAGTAGCGCGCAGCAGAAGGTAAGTGGGAAAACGCTCGGTGTTAAAAACTTAACCAAAGTTAGAACATCCTGCTCTTCCTTCTGATTTGATAAAAAGGAAAAGGGGGAGGGGAAGAAGGAAGGCCAACCATGATGGATCTACTACCCTCAACCATAGGCCTGGTGGAATAGCTCTGTCTTGCAGGCCCTGCGGAATGGAGATAAATCCTGGACGGCCCTGGTCTCATTTGACAAAGCATTCCACCAGGCCGCAGCTGGACTGAAATGGCCATGGCTCAAGTTGAGGACAGCTGGAGACTTCTTGGGCCAGAGACCACCCAGGAATTTGTTACTGAAGGGAGGGTAAAGGTCTCCGGGGAACATTACAGGAGAGGTGGTCTCACAGATATGCTGGTCCCACACTGTTAATGGCCTTAAATGTAGAACAAGAACTTTTTACTCTTCACTCAACCAAGCATATCCTGATTTATGAGCTGGCACAATTTACCTAAAGTACAGTTGACACCCAATAGCTTCAAGAATCACAACAAGAGAGCTTGAGTGGTCTTGCATGATTCAGCATGGATGCTTTTAAAGACAATCACCCTACTGCCACAAAAAGGTTCTACCTGCCTGTGTGTTCTAATGCTCCAGTGCACGTGCAAAATCACTTTATTAAGTTAACCCTAAAACAGGTAATAGTTACCCCTAAAAACCATTTCATAATTCTGATAAATCAAGTAGTTAAGAACCAAAGAGATAGACTTTTTACCAGTCTCATTTGTGTAAAGCAGCAATATTTACCACGCTTCAGATCGTTCAAAGCATTAATTCCTGTTTTCACAACAAGCCTGTAAGGTGGATCAGCAGTACTTTATTACATGCATTGTTTCAAGCAAGCCGGACATGTTGAGAGAGTTCTTAGACCTTTATTAGGCATTAAAACATAGCAGAACTAAGTAATCCAAATACAGTTTTACAAAATAAAACAGGTACTCCTGTTTCAAAAATGCATACATCAGAGCGAAAGAGGAGACCAGGAAATCATTTCGTAATAGTGAGCAAGAATTTGGCCACTATGTCCAGTTGCTTGGGATTCTCTGTATTCAGAAGATAGTTCAATTTAAGATTAAAAAGGCTTGGATGGACCAGTAAGGGATCCCCTAAAAACAGGTTTGGTCTAAAATCGTTAACAGTACTTTATTACCTTAACAAGGGAAGGGGGGGGGGGAGTTGATTGGCCTGTCTAAAGCCATATAATGAGTTCATGGCAAAATCGAGTCTTGAACCTCGGCTCTGCTCATTCGTACTTCAGTTTCTCTACACAATATCTCATTATTAGTACTGTCATTTATTGAACCACTAGGAGTAAGTGCCAAGGAATTCCCCATCGAGGAACACACCCGCATTTCTGACTTCTTCCGCCCGTTTACCCCGCGAAGCCACATAACCCACAACCCTCAGAGGAAGCCTTAGCCCGGGGCCACACAACAGCCACGCACACACTCACCGGCTCACTCCAGCAAACACCGCCCGCCACTTTTCCGTGCGCCAGCAGTTTCGTCCCTTCAGAGGCTCTCCGCCTTTTGATGACGTAAAAAACAAAGGTCGTGTGGCTGTCAATCACGCCGGATTGAGCGCTTCTCGATGAGTGATGGGAGTTGTAGTTCAATTGATAACTTTTCCTCAGAATGATGAGGGCCGTGGAGTATTGAGTCTCTTTGCCTTTTGATCGCATTGCATCTTGGGAAGTGTAGTTCAACGTCCTCTGTTAAGGTCCAATTTAACATGACCAGAAGCTGATGTACTTTCTTACGACGATGGGAGATGCAGTCGTCTTGGAAAATACCTGTTTATGAAATCGATTTTAAAAAACCTTTAAACTATTTTTAGTTTTGCTTTCTATAAGTGATGGAAAGGTATGACACGATGAACAGACCTTTCAATAATACTGTTGCTCAGCTCAGTTGTTTCATCGTCGCTACGCATCATGGGAATCGTAGTTTCTTTGGTTAAGGCGGAGTTTGAGTAAAAATGTCACTTGGTCTTCCTGATTTTCTTCTCTCGGAAGAGTTAGCGGATGCCGTGTGGAAGGCGTGCCCGGTGTCACCCGTATAGTCATAAGACACTCGTGATGCTTCAGCTTTGTGTGGCAAGGAGGACTTCATTGTGAAGGAACTCTGCACTGATTCCCTTGGGACCTTTAGGGGCTCTTGAGAACGAAATGGGCAAGGAGGGCAGAAATCAAGCGTCTTCTTCTAGCATAGTTGCCTTGATCTTCCTGCTCCAGCCTTTTGCCCTCAGGGGGATTGTGGAGGCGAAACCTCTGCCCGGCACTGATAGTTGCAGAGGTTGTGGAAAACTTAACGTTGTGGTGGTGATGTGTGATTCTTTCGTAAGTACTTCATGCTTATCAACAGTTAGAGAATCTTGCATTCTAGTGCCCAAGGCCAAAGGGAAAGAAGACTGTGCTCTACAGTGAAATGTTCCCAATATTTTTGCTGTCAAATAATTTTTGGAAGAGTATCCTGTCTATTGCGGGAATATGAGGAGGGAAGTTTGTTTTTATGGTGACCCTGTAGGGTTTTCGAGCCAAAAGACATTTGGAGGTGGTTTGCTGCTGCCTATGTGTAAGACCCTGGTATTCCTTAGTGTTGTCCCATCTAAACACTAACCAGAGCAGACCCCGCTTAGCAACCGAGATCTGACAAGATCGGGCTAGCCTGAACTATCCAGGTCGGGACTAACCTGCAAATACTTTGTATCTTTGTGTGTGCACTAGAGGTCCTACCAGCACAGCTGAAAGCATAATCGAATTGAGCTATGCTATAGTATGCAAGCTACATTCATATACTGTCAAGATGAAGTAGTTTGCCTGGAATACTTCAAAATGTTTGGAAGAATAGGATTAGCAATAGGATTACTCTGGACGAGAGTATTAGCATAAGTAATTATTGTTGTTTGCAAAGTGGATTAAAAGACAATTCAACTGAATTATATAATGGTGTCCAATGTGTATCTGACTCATATACTACTCTGGCTATAGTTCAGTCCTAAAGACTCCTGTAAAGCAGTAGACCCTGCTGAGTTCAGTGGAACTTTCTTCTTAGTAAGCAGTCTTAGGGTTGTACTGTCTTCACAAATTGCTTCTTAATAATTTGGAATTAAGTATTTTGAGCAACTACTAGTGGCACTTTATGCTGTTATTTAGAACCATCTAGGATTTAGTAATCTTGTTGAAATCAAGCTGCAGGATAATGCAATTCTTGCTATACTCCTTCAGGAATTTAGGGGACTGGAATGCACTATAAATACACAGACCACTCCATGTGGTTAGAAAAGCATGCTGGGAAGGAGGCTAGGTTAAAACCTGTCTCTCTGTCATGTCTGTTAGGTTAACTCAGCACACCTTCTCAAATTCAAATCCTATCAAATATTAGCATACATACAGGTATAATGTTATTCCATTTCCTCCAGACTGCAAACATAGGATCCAACATGAGAAAGATTTATACAGCAAAAGGAGCAATGTGAAAATTGTGCATGCATTCACACTGTGTAAATCTTAGTATTTAAAAAAACTTATGAAACTTTAGTAAAACTTTAGAAAAACTTTAGAAAAAGGTCTCACTTATATTTTACCTGAAAAACATATATCTCTTGGATATCTAGTGGTAAACAATTACAGCATGATTTGTAATGTTGTTTAAATTTCTTGCACTGGTGGATTCTGCACAGTAAATGTATAATGGGTTGCAGTCATTATAAGGGAATCCATTTTCCTTTTTCCTGTTCACATGCATGGTGTGCAGGCAGTGATTGCAGCCCTTGGGAACAATCCAAGTTGCTTTCACACCTTCACACAGAGATGCTTCTCTTTTTGTTTTTAATTTCTTGCAACATAAGTGTAGCTGCACTGGCATATAAAATGGATCCCTGCAGTCAGGCTGATCATCCCACAACCCAATTGGCTGCACCTGCGTAGCTGCGCATGTACAACATGCAAACTTTTTTTAAAAAAGGGGACCTCCCTGCAATGGCAGGGCAATAATGAACGTATTGTGTGGCAGGTGGAATCTCCTTGACTGTGGACAGCATGGTGGAAGGGAAGAAAATAAAGCACCTCCTTCCTCCTTTCCCTGATGCAGGAGCAGCTCCAACCCAGGATTTTGCAAAAGAATCTCTGGTTTGGCAATTTTCGCAGGTTGAGGGAAATACACCTGTTATATTTGCCCTGTGTGGACTCCACCACTGGAAAATGAAACATGAATCATTCTCATAATGAACTTGTCTTTATCACTTAACATGCAGGATGGAAGGCTGACATTTTACCCAGGAAATGAGACAGTAATCTTGCCTTTCATAAATCTCATGAAGAGAGATGGCAGTCTCTTTCTTAATGCCTACACCAATTCTCCAATATGTTGTCCTTCCCGTGCGGGTAAGAGCATACAGATAATAAATACCTGAATAGAGCCTGTTAAAATACTAATTTGTCAGCAGAGAGATGAATGATGGGGCTTTGGTTATGTCTGCTTCTGCATTCATCATATACAGATGGCTGGTCTGAATTAAATCTTCAATCATTTCTAGAAAGTAAGGTTAGCCTACATCTTACCTATTTTACAAATTGAGAACTGACTCTAGAAATGAGAACAATTTCTACAAGGTCTGAGTAGACTATTATGTTTCTGTTTGTCCTTTTCCATGATGAAACATTGTTCCACGACCCTCACTCATTCCAGCTATATCACTGGGGTTGTGCTACACATTAGGATCTTGATCTGGTAGGCTGCTTGGTGCTCAGCTGCTCTCAATATTTTGTGCCTCTTAAAACATGTTCAGTCCTCATCAGGGGGCATGTCTTTTTCACTTGGTTGATTTGCAAAGTAGTATTTCTCTGCATACTTAGATAGTCTCCAGAGTCTACCGAAATCAGACAGGGACTTGATAGCATCTCTCCTCAGTGATTCCCACCCACTCACCACAGAGACAGTTGCCAGATTCCTTTACAAGATCTTGGGTTCTAGAGGGAATTGTATGTATTAGTCTAACAAATTAGTTTTATCCTGTAAATACAGTGGTACCTCGGTTTTTGTCAATAATTCGTCCGAAAGGAATCGACAAAAACCGAAATCAACGAAAACCGAGGCACCATTTCCCATAGGAATCAATGTAAATCCAATTAATCCGTTCGAGGCACTCCAAAAAGTGCCTCCAATGGATTAATTGGCTTCCTCAAACCCCAGCCGAGAGGCAGAGGGAGCTCCTTGTTTGGGCAGTGACATCAGGGGGTGTCACTGCCCAAATAAGGAGCTCCCTCTGCCTCCGGCTGAGCTTCCTCAAACCCCAGCTGGTTTTTGGTTTTCCTGGACTTTTTCTGGGCAAACTTTTTCTGGGTTTGATGAAAACCGAGGCAATCGATGAAAACCAAGACAAATTTTGCCCAGAAAAAGTCGACGAAAACCGAAACCAACAAAAAACGAAGTCAACGATAACCGAGGTACCTCTGTAGTTATCTTGTTTTAAGCCATTAAAGGTATTTGGAATTTGGACTGACCTACTGAGAAGATAATCTAGTGCAGTACTACAGCAATTGTTGTAAGCTGCCCTGGGAAAGTGTGGCTTACAAATTAAATAAATTAAGTAACAGAGTGGAAATCCTCAAAAATACCATATAACCTACTCAGAAACACACATGCAATCTAGCCAGTGAGGAACAGATTTAGAGAGATATCCCTGAGAAATGAACTGTACTAAACAAAGCCCAAAAAAGTCTTTATGAAAACAGGTTGATTATAACAGAAAGGAAAAAAGGAGGAATGTGGTTGGGTTCCAGAAGAGGGTGGAAAAGGGCAAAAAACACACTGCAGGGAAAGACACAGCAACAACAGCACAGAGAGGTTCCAATGAAAAGCAACAGTATCGATCTAATCTTAACACACTTTCTAGATTATAGCAGATTCCTCAGAGCATGTACAGAGTTCCTTAAAGAAATCAAAGGAGGCCTTAACCCCTACACAACTTTTTGTGGACTCAGTTTCTGCTGAGCACTGAAAACTGAAGACAAGAGAAAATCCCAAATGCCCAGTTATTTATGGTGCATGGAAATTGGACCTCAGCCAGCCTCATTTCTAAGAGTGACAAGTGGCGTTAGCAAATTCCCTGCAAAACTCTGTCTGTGATATCATAGGCTACTGATAGCAATTACAGCCATATAAAATATGGGGCTACCTGCATCACACATCCAGTAGCAGCTCAGAACTTCCATGGCAAACAAGTAGTCTGGTCCAAACCGGCTTGCCATTTGTCCAAGAGGAATTAAATCTACTAGGATGGTCAAACAACAACAACAACAATTTAATTTTAATAGACCTCCCACCCCCGAAGGGTTCAGAAGTGAATGACTTATTCTCATGGAACCTCCAGGGGTCCAAGATTCCAGATACTTTCAGTGGCACTCTTGAGTCTTAGTAAGTTTTAGGGTTTCTGTCCCATATGCTTCCAAAGTGAAAGCTGTGAAAACAAACCCTTTCAGCATAGCTTTATACGATTATTAACAATAAAATGCTGGTATGTTTTTCAGCTATGTGGAGTGGTCTCTTCAATCACTTAACAGAGTCCTGGAATAACTTCAAGGGCTTAGATCCAAATTACACAACATGGATGAACCTCATGGAAAAGCATGGCTACTATACACAGAAATATGGCAAAATAGATTATACTTCAGGTCATCACTCTCTAAGGTAAGCAAAGGGTGAAATCCTTTCTATTGAATAAAGGTAAATTATTATTTTATCATTGCTTTTCCATATACAAAATGCTTTGTTTGCTTCACTTGTTTCTCCTGATAATAATCTATTGTGGCAGGTCAATCAGTCTGCAAGACAGTGACCTGGATCCAAGCCCACAAAGAAAAACTACTTAATACATGATGACATTCCTACAAGAAATGAATTCTGTGAGGAATGTTTTCATGTGAAAAGATCCATGGTGCAGCAGGGATTTCAACTTGGGGTCTGCCTCAGACAAAGCCAGTGTACTGCTGTACACTCATTCCTCCCTACTGAAGACAGATCAGAATAAAGGCAAGTTGAAAAAGAGTTAGTTCATCATGTGAGCTGTGTCATGGGGTTTGATACAGACTACCCAAAGGGAATACAACATTTTATTTATTTTAAAGATTCCCTAGGCGTTCATAGTACTAAGTGCTCCCTGCTGGAATATTTAATGATGTTGTCACTAGGCCCATCTGGCATCATAGGTCTGAATTAGATTCAGGAGCAGAGTTAGACATTAAAAGATAACCTAGTGCCCAATGTCTCATCTCCTGGCTGAGTCTGAGCCAGGTGGCCCTGGAGTAATAGCACCATTGCTGGGATGTAGTCAAGTGGCCCTGAGGTACTGGCAGCACTGCTGGAGTGTGGCTCAGCTTGCTCCTAGCTGGTAGGGTAGTCCACCAAGGACCTTCCTGCTAAAGTAAAAGGTCTAGTCTGTTCCTGACTAGAAAAGATGGCAAAAATCCTAGATCTTGGTTATTGTCCTTTTTTTCAGTGTCCTGAAATTTCAATGAATAGTGCTGGGGTTTGAGGAAGGTAATTTGGATCAGCACTGTGTCCTTGGTTGGTATCTCCTTGTGATATTTTTTTAACAAAAATGCCACTTTGTCCTCTGAATAACTATTTGCCATAGTTAGGAAAACTTAAAGGCATCAGTAAGTGTTCAGTATCATGATAAACAATGGTTCTCAGTAGATAATTTTGTTGGGAGAATAGCGCAGGAGAAGGCTTATCTCCTCTCTTCTTCAAGACCAATAAAAATTGGGGTCTCTCACAGATGCTATTAACGGAAATGTAAAGAGCTAGGATCTACTCGTGGATCCCCCATGTCTTATCTAATTGACTTCAATCTCCTTAGCCTTGATGAACCTTCAACAATATACTAGAAAGCTTCCATGTGCAAACATGATGGGAATTGATTTGTCATTTGAGGCAGTGCCAAAATATTGACAGAATTACCTCATAGATTTCAAGCATGTCATCAACTTCTGAGGTAGTGCCAGCAACTTTAAAGAATAAGAACATGTCCACAATACTTAAAAATTGTTCTCTTGAGCCATGTTAACTATCTGTGAACTATAAGAAAGGGTAGAAATTGCAGTGGGATGAAAAATTGTTTATCCAACACCAGTCTGACCTAAAGCTGTAGATAGATTTTGCCTATAAGTAGAACTGTGTTGTGATGGGGGTTGGGAATGATATTGTTAACCATTTGAGAGGAAGCCTAGGGTAAGGATTTATGTGCCAAAATAACATAGTTTATACAGTGTGGGAAGTGTATGTCTCCTTGCTGTTGCTTGTTTTAGAACTGAAATTTTGATAACCCTCTATAGCCGGAGATTGGGATCCTAGTACTGGAAAGCATGACCTAAGTCTTTTTCTCCAATGGAGGTATCAGGTGGCAGGAGGTTTCTCAGTTTTACCTCCTTTCTGCACTGGCCAAAACCCCTTTGGAGGCAGCATGGTGCCTCCTTCGCCATGCTATCTCCATCTGAATTGGGCTGTTAGTCTTGAATCTACTCAGGACTCCATTGTATCTCTTATCTTGAATTTGAAGAGATAAGCTCTCTGGGATACTCATCTGACACTTCAGTATTATATTCATTCTGTTCCATTTAAGTATGTGAAGCAGTAAATAATTTCTCCTCCCACCCCTCCAAAATTCTCTCTAGAAAGTTCTGTGTAATTGAAAACTGACTTTCTTCAGTGCTTGGGAATGGTAAATCAATGATAAAGAAAGCTTCTTAAACATTTTTTGTGAGAGTTAAGAGGCACTTCATAATTATTTGCAATAAAAAATTACAGCCTTTCTCTTCATAATGCAGCCACTTGATAGCACCTACACAGAGCGTTTGTGAGGGTCGTGGTTTGTGCTGTATAAAAAGGAGAACATTATTAGAGGTGTGTGTCATTTCTTCTCTAGCATGTCTAGAGTTCTTTAGTGAAGCTCAAGCTGAATGGATAAATGTTACTTTCTTCCCCTTTTGCAGGGAAGAATACTACATTGCGTTATGCATGCAGTCAAATGGGATGTTAGTCCTCTTTAAAACATGGTGTTTATTATTATGTAAGCACTATAATTATCATTATTAATTGCTAAATATGGGGATGTGAATAATAATGAAACATTTTGAAATGTTAGGTGCATAAAGAAAACCGATCTTTTTAATGTTTATAACTGGTTAATTAAATGGGTGGGGAACCAAGAATCAATGGGTCTACAGTTTTATGCAATTTTTTGGTATATGGGTACCAATCTCAAGGATGGATCCAAAGAATACTGCAGAATGGATACAGTAGAGCTAGAGGAACTCTCTGCCACTGCATGGATTCTGATTTGGTTAACACAAAGCACTCAGAGCCAAAGTTTTGAAAAAAAAATTTCATTTATTGAGAGGAGAATATTCCTCAATGATTAAAACAGCTTTTGTAAATGGAACATATAGCAAGCTGGTATAAAATCAATTCTATCTAAGGTCATGGCTAACTATAAATTAATAGCCAAAAAATGGTTAGCTATGGTAGTGTTGGCTTTATTTCTTTAGAAACAAGCAAAAGCAAACTAATGTATCTGAAGCTTGAATTTGTTACCATACACACTAAACTAACTCTTTTTATGTAGTTACAGTTCATTTGTTTCAGATTTTAAGTTCAAGCAGAACAATAAACAGTCTCTACTGACACAACTACACGCACGTATCTGGAGAGAGCTTTTTTCAACCTCCTCAGTGTGAGGGCTTAGCTTAACTGCCGCCGACAGAATGTTCAATCTTTCAAAATTTCTCCCAGCATGCAATCATCAGGTGCCACTGACTTCAATGGATTGTTGGAATGTAACATTTTGACCAATGGTCACAGCTGAGTTGTGTTGGCCTTCAGCTAATGAACTTATTCAAGCTACTGCCTGGGAAAGCTAAAGAAAACCAAAAACAACATTTTAATATAAGAACCAAACTTTTCAAACATGTCTGCATTTAGGCTAAATTAGGTCTTTCTCCACAGATACTTTCCTGATTCCTGTGGTCTTCTACAGTCACCCATAGCACTGTATGTCTGTCCTGAGCATCCAGGAATCATTATGAATAGCCTGAGATGTCTTGCAGGGAGAGGGATGCACCTTGAGGGAGAAATTAACTGGACATCCCTGTTTGCATCAGCGGAAGTGCTTTCCACTTGAGCTAGGACGTCATTAGAGTCAACCCCTGATATATATATATATATATACACACACACACACACACACACACACACACACTACTACTACTAATAATACTAATACATACTAATACATACATACATACATACATACATACATAATACACATACATACATACTACACACATACATACATACCAATACTGTAATAATCTCCTTGTTAATACTGCATATCTTACCTCTGGCCAGGATTTTCCCAGTAGTCAAACCTTGTGTCTTGGAAACATTTTTCATAAAATCTTTCTGCAGACCTCCTTTCCCCCCTTCATTTCGGGTTTTTCCCCCCCTTGACTCTTCAGTTGCATTTATTCCACACACTACTGATGAAAATGTATTATTCCTGATGGCTGCGGGATGTCATCCGTGACACAGAGGAACAGCCCTCCCCCCTTTATTTTCTTTTGCGCAGGCACTCTAGTGTTACTGCGCAGTGACATTTTGAAGCGACAATTCAAAAATGCCTCCATTTCTACTAAAGTCTCCATTTCTACTATTGAGAACTACCAACCCAAAATGGAAGCCAAAACTACTCCTGGAGCATGTGCCATTACCTGAAGGTACAAACACATGTAGCCCTCCCCCTCATGGAACCATATTTTTCAGCCAAATTTGATCTGCACAATCATTATTGCAGCAGTCCCCAATTACATGCAGTGATTACTTTTATGCTCTTTTCAACAGCCCCAGGGTCTCAGTGATAGAATATTGATGCAGTTGCCCCAGCTTCAAAATGCTCTCTGTCCTAACATTACATCAGAAGTGCGATAGGAAATTGACAAAGCCGATCCAATCAACCATGCTATACTCTTTATGCTATACTCTTTCCCACAAAAAGATTAAAGTAGAATTGCATATTCATCCACCACATGTCAGACCTTCTTGTTGTAGAATGCTCCACTTGAGTCCTAGTGCCTACCTAGTTCTGCTACCTGCCACCCCTCTTTAGGTATTTAAGTCCTTAAGATTTAAGGGAGTAACTGATCTGGCAAGCAAATACTGATAATCCTCACATTTGAAAAAGTGCAAGACTTGCCCAGGAACCTTAATTTCCTCTGTAGCCTTATCTCCCTCCTCTCTGAAATCCTCCTCATGTTCAGGAGCATCAGATCAGTCTCTCTCAGGATGGATTCTAGCTCTTTTGCTTGCAGCCTTAATGAGCCAGGTAGAACAACCAGCCTCCTGCAGATCTCTAACATGCACTGCTTTATCAGAGGCAATGAGGCATGAACAATTTTCCCCCTGAATAGTGCTAGTCTCATCTCTCTGGGAAACTCTAGTCCCAAGGTGTTGTTGCAGCAAATTAGCCATTTTGTAAAGGATTCAATGGTGTTGATGGTAAAGTAACCTTGAGTGCATTCCACAGCCCGGGCGATGGGCCAGCTTCATCGGCGGAGACTTTATCTTTGCGCGGGAGATGAGGACTCCGTTCCCATGGGAAGCAGGAAGGGGGATGGGGTGAATAGAGTTATAACCTGTGCTTCTGGTGGGAAGTGTCATTCCTGCCACTATGCGTACTTCTTGAGCTTTCTAAGATGTCTGAATAAAACGGTCTTTTATCACCGAAGAGCCTTTTATTTCTGCTTCTATGGAATTCCTTACATTGTGGCAGGAATCCTAATCCATCTATTCTACTAGTGCAGTGGACCTCTAGTGTCTCGACATGGAGGTGTTGAACGTTACTGGTGAATGCGCGGTAGCCCCCAAAGAGTGGCTCCGACCTTTCCCTTCTGGATCTGGAGGAACCGGGCAGGGAGAACGGGTTCTCGCTTTGGTGGCTTTTTCCGCCCCTCGTGATCAGCACGTAGTCTTCCTTTACTCCGCTGGAATCCAGGGACGCGGACGACGCACCACATGGGGACTTTGGTTATGAGTCGCTTTTGGGGCGCTTGTCTTTGGATCGAGTTTCTGTGGATCGGATCTCTACCCGCTGCGTGTGGATTAAGGCAAACCTCAGATGCAACCTGTCATGGAGGAGACGGGCCCGACCTTCACCTTTCATGCGGCAACCCAGGAATCCATTGAACGGTTCCTGGACTCGGTGATTTCGGCGATGCTCCCAAAGAACCACCGCGGGTACAGCACTGGGGCCCGGCCCAAAGGACACCGGGACTAAACTTGGGATTGGGAGGGGTGTCCGCATTGCTTGCCAATCGGACCGGACTTCGACCTCGGGTCAGCGGCCGCATCTGAGGTGCTTCGGGGAGCTAACACCGGGGGCTAAGGGTGTCTCCGGCGTCTCGGCTCCAGACGCATTTTAAGAGTCCGAGGGAAAGCCTGTTCCCAGCCGGATCTGTTCCCTCTCCCATCGAAGGAGACTCTGGGATGAGGAAGTGGGACGACTGGGCGCAGATGCCTAAGAAGCATGGACCCGCGGAACGCCAGCTATGGGAGGAGGAACGGGCACAGTTGCAGCAAGAGCGAGCTAAGGAGGCAGCAGACCAGGAAGCCCCAAGTTGGAGTCTATGCTGTTACTGATCATATGCCGGCGCATTTCAGGTCAGCTACATACCTGGGTGCTGCCACCTAAACGCCAGCTGCACCGCCAGCGCCCTCGATTCCGCCCCCCCCCTGCATAACAGCTGCCCGCCTAACCTGCTCGACTCCAGGCAAATCACTTCAGCAGGCGCTTAGAGCCGTGGAACCGGGCTACTATCGGCCCCCGATACCAGCCCGTTTTGATGGGACCGCTTCCAAACTTCCCTACTTCATTTTGCAACTCAATGCCTAATTTGGAAGACTATGATGATTTATACCGGGTCTGAGCTAAAATACGGGACATCGGGCTCAGTCCTGGATGCAAAGGTGCAGCCGATCAATTCGCGGACTCTTTTGGATTTGCAAGATGAAGACTCTCGCACGGTGCCCAGATTCCTCCAAGCCTTAAGAGCTTCGCTTCCAAGATCCAGGCGCCGAGAATGAAGCTATCCGCATTCATCAAAACTATCCAGCAAGGCAACCGCGCGTTTGCAGAATTTGCCCGTGAATTTCGCGGCGGCGGCCAGTTCTAATTCCTCCTGAGTGGCTCGGAATCCAAGCAGTTTAATACTTCTCGGATGCTGTGGACGGGTAAAGCTGACGCGGAAACGGTGTTTTTAATTCTGGTTCCTCGTATCTATTGCAGATTGGATCCAGTTGGGGTCCCAGGTATGCGTCTCGTTTGGAATACGCTCAGGCCGGAGGTCAGCCCCACGCCCAAAACTCCACCACTGCTCTACCTCGCTGCTTCTCCGAAATTTCACCGAAACCACCTTCTGAACGCCGCCGCCGACTGGGATTGTGTCTTTACTGGCGGAGGGCCAGGTCATCTAGTCACTAACCGTCCTAAGAAAACAACAAAACCAACCGCTTCCAGCTACGCGCAGACGCATCTGCCAAGCCACCACGTAGATCGGGGCCGGCCCGGACGGGTCTCGCCTAAAGCGGTCATCGAAGGCGCACTCCAGAGGGAGGGGAAGCAGCTGTTTGTCTTTCTTCAGCCCCCCATGGACATGGGCCCGACTCCCTGACGTACGTGAGTGAAGGCAGCGCTCCCATTACCGGGTCCGGGAGCCGCTTCTGGCCAACCCCCCGCCAAACACACCTCGCATTATAGCCTCGGCCCTTGTGTGGGATTCTGGCTGCTCCCACTGCTTTTCACGCGGCCCCAGGTGGCAGAGGAGCTAGGTCTGGACCAAATTCCCCTGGCTAAGCTCCATACCATTCACCCAAATGGACGGCAGCCCCCTCGGGAACGTATGACCGGCCTAGTTCAAAACACAGCCGGGTTCTCCTCCGTTCCGCCGACCTTCATTGGGAGAAAAATTAGTTTTATTTTTACCAGTGGCCAAACACTCCATAAGCCTTTTGGGCATGCCATGGTTATTGTTACATGAACCAAAGTTCATTTGGAAAGAACGGATCTTAGAATTCACTGCCCTCTCCCTATGTGAACACATGAATTGGGGGGAAAACCCAACTTTCTCCTGACACACACCCCTCCCTGGTTTCTGTTTTCAGCGCATTGCTCCCGATTCTACAGGCATCCCACCAAGTGACAAGGATCTAGCCAGAGTTTTTTCAGGAGCAAGAATGCCATCAGTCAATACCCCACAGAGACACTGACTGCAAAATCAAGAGTACAACCAGGGGCTAACCGCCCAAAGGTAGAATCTCCACGCATGAGGTCCCAATGAGGAGAAGGAACTTCGTGCCTTCTTGGACAAGAACCTCGCTCAAGGGTTCATACGTATGGCTACCAAACACACTATCACACGCTTGCCTCCCGCTTTTGGTTTGTAAAAAAGAAAGATGGGTCCCTACGGCTTTGCACAGATTATCGAGGTCTCAACGCGGTCTCCCTCTCCAATAAATATCCTTGGCCTTTGATCAAGGACCTTTTAGATGCACTCCTCCGCAAAAGGCGCTTTATTTTACTAAATTGGACTTGGAGAGTAGCTTACTACAGGGTCAGAATTGGTTGAAGGCTATGAACATCCTTGACTGCGCTTTAACACAAAGTTTGGACAGTTTGAATACTTGATAATGCCATTCGGGTTAAGTGGGGCCCCTCGGGCTTTTATGGCCCTTATCAAATCTAAGTTCTCCATGATTTATTGTACAAGGGAGTTGTGGCATAATTAGATGACGCTTTTAATTTACTCACAAACCATAGAAGAGCATGAAACATTGGTTCGGGAGGTATTGAAACGCTTGCTCTACAACTCCCTCTTTGCCAAACTCTCCAAATGCTGTTTTCACCAGACCTCCATTGAGTTCATTTGGGTTACTGGATCTCGCCCGAGTGGCTTGAAAATGGATCCTGTTAAAATTAGACGAAGTCCTCCAATGGCTCGCCCCCACCAACCGCCCTAAAGAACTCCAATCTTTTCCTTGGTTTTCGGTATAATTTCTGTCGTGACTTTATACCCCACCTCGCTGAACTGACTCTCCCTCTCACAGACCTCTTACTTAATTAAAGGTAAAAGGATCCACTGTCCGGCCAAGCAAGCCCTGGGCCCCCCTTTCCTGGTCTTGAAGAGTGTCAAACAGCCTTTCAACTCTTAAAGTTCAGCTTTTACCGTTCTAACCGAACCGGTCCTAAAGCTACCCCGGACCCAGGACTTCCGCTTGTGGTTCACGTGGACGCTCTCGGACAAAGCACTTGGGGCAGCCCCGTTGCAGAAAAATATAGCATAGGCTGGTTCCGCAGCTTATTTGTCTAAGAAATTCTCTGGTGCTGAACTCCAACTGGACTGTAGGGGGGGGATAAAGAGACTGCAGCCATCAAAGTAGCACTCTCCCACTTGAAGCCACTGGCTGGAAGGGGCTAAAGCACCCCACTTTCAGGTTTGGTCGACTGATCACAAAAACCTGGCAAGCTCTTTCCACCCCCCCCTCAAGATGTCCGGGCAAAACAACTCCGTTGGGCCGATTTTCTTTTCTCGTTTCTCTTTCACAGTCCATATTTTTCCCCGGGAAAACCAATAAACTAGCTGACGCTGGCCTTCGCCTCCCCGAGGAGGGGGGTGGAGCTGCCCTTTACGAGACATTCCACGCAGACTGTTCCTCTCCCCTCCTCGCCAGTTGGGGCTGCCTGTCACCCGACTGGGGTCAAGCGTCCACCTCCCTCCTCCACCCCCCATTCCCTAGTCTCGTCTCTCCTTCTCCTGCGGGAACTTTCGAGGAGGCGGGGCTGCACGAGCCTCCAACGGAAGAAAGTGACTCCCAATTGCGCTTTGGAGAATGGAGTTTGGCTGGGGAGGGGAGAATGTTGGTAATGTAAAGATGCCTCCCCCCCCTCCGCAAGCAGGTTCTTGAAGCCTGCCACGATGCACCGCTCGGCTGGACATTTTGGCTTTCCTTGAAAACTCTGCATTTGGCCCGCCCGGGCAGTTCTGGTGGCGCAATGCGCATAAGGAGACATTAAGGAGGCATATATTAAGGGCTGCTCGGTTTGTGCAGAAGCCAAAACCATCCCGGGAAAGCCCCATGGGCTGTTGAAGCCTCTCCCGGTGGCCTCCACGCCTCTTTGGGAAGTCATCTCCATGGATTTTATTACAGATTTGCCCGAAAAGTCATGGCAACACGGTTTTGTGGGTGGTGAGGTGGACTTATTTTTCTAAACAAGCCCATTTTATTCCATGTGCTTCCATCCCCTCCGGCTCCTAAGTTGGCACGGCTGTTCATTCAACAGGTTTACTGGTCCTACATTCCGCCCGATAAAGGTGGTCTCCGGACCCGCGGCCCCCAATTCATTCAAAGTTTTGGAAGGCGTTTTTGGGGTTGTTGGGGGCTTGCGCCCGGCCAGTCGCCGCCTTCTACCAATGCCTTCAAAGCGTGACGGTGAAGACGGAGAGAACGAACAAGAACCGAGCTAGTAGGAGCAGTGGATTTTTCACGCTTGTTACACCAACTACCACCAAGACAATTGGTGCGAGCTTATTCCGTTCCCGGAGTAATGCGCCTCATAACAATGCGGTTCATAGCAGTACAAAGAAAACCCTTTGAAATTGTGTCTGGTCGCTCCTTCCCGCCCGTTGCCACAACTACCCGCGACAGCTTTGGACCCTCCAGAATTTCCAACAATGGATTTCGTCCCTAGCCCGAGGGTGGAAATCGGTCCAGACACCATGCCTTTACAACAGGCTAAGGAACTCCCAAAAGCTGCAAGCGGATAAACACCGCCAGATTTCCCTCTCTGCGTGTGGGCGCTTGGGTGTATTTGTCCACCAAAATCTCCAGAGATCGTGCATAGATTTTCCAAATTGGAGCAAAAGATTCGTGGGACCTTTTCAGATCACTAAAGTGATTAATGATGTCACTGCCCGATTGGATTTGCCTAACTCTCTTAGTAACATTCATATTATCTTCCATTCCTTATTGCTCAATGAGGCTCCCGCTTCGGAGGCCTAGCGCGACCAGCCCGAGAGGCCCCCACCGACTATTAATGATGGCCACAAGCACCTACGGTAGAATTGACGCTTATCCTGGACTCTCGCTTTAATCGCAAACGCTTGCAATATTTAGTCTCTTGGGTGGGATATTCCTCTGGGTATAATCGTACTGCCGTTTATTCCTGAAAATATTGACTGCCCCCACCCTGTATTAACCTTGCTTTCCACCGCGCCTTTCCGCATAAACCTGGGGGGGGGAGGGGTCTTCTTTAAGGGAGGCAGAGTGTAAAGGATTCAATGGTGTTGATGGTAAAGTAACCTTGAGTGCATTCCACAGCCCGGGCGATGGGCCAGCTTCATGGCCGGAGACTTTCTCTTTGGCTTAGCGGGAGATGAGGACTCCGTTCCCATGGGAAGCAGGAAGGGGGATGGGGTGAATAGAGTTATAACCTGTGCTTCTGGCGGGAAGTGTCATTCCTGCCACTGCGTGTACTTGAGCTTTCTAAGATGTCTGAATAAAACGGTCTTTTATCACCGAAGAGCCTTTTATTTCTGCTTCTATGGAATTCCTTACACATTTCCTCCTTCAGCATGCCCCTAATGGAGTCAATTATCTCATTAAACTGGCTGGATGCAGCCCCATTTACTTTACTGGCTTTCTTTGTTCTTTTGGTGCCAGCAGGGACATCCGGAGCTGCAACTCGGCCTCTGGGTCTCTCTGATGAGCTTCCAATGGTCACAAGGGCATTAGGCTGAGGAGGGAGTATTGCAACCGCTCCAGATGCCATCTTCTGCACAGCTTCTTCCTGCTGTTTTTTACTCCAGGTGATGGCACCTGCTGAGAGCCATCAATGGAAGCAATGGTTGAGGCAGCCTTATTAGGGATTGTGCCTGCCAAGCAGTCCCCTCGGTCAACACCAGCTACAAGAGGTGACTGCAACTCGTCCTCTGATGGAAATTCATCCTCTTATTGGTCTACAGCTTGCCGCAAAAAAGGCAGGAGGAAAGGGCTGCTTTTAGAGCTAAAAGCATCCAGATTCACCTCACGTGCACAGTGCAAATGGGCATGAGTGCTCTCTCCTGTTTGCTAAGGTCAGGGAAGTAGAGACAAGCAACAACGATCATTTGATGCACTATAAATGCTCTTGTTATCAAAGTACCATGTTTAATAATGAATTATAACACTAATAGTCATTCAGGACTATTTTCTACTGTGGAAGCACGCTACTTTCTCTACTGCCACACCACAACTGACCGCACTTCAATCTTTCTGTGAAAAAGAGTACAGTTTGCTTCTCTGCCTGTAGCTGACAAAGTTGGTTCAATTGACCTGCTTCTTTTTATCTCTGCCTCAGTGTTACATCACTAGTTCGACATGACACGACATGACAAGGAAAAAATAGAAATCCTTTTGAAAACAGAGGTGAGGGAAAGAAGAAAATGACTGAAAAGGAGGTTGCGCAACTATATGGGGCAGTGGTTCTTAATCTGTGGGTCGTGACCCCTTTGGGGGTCAAATGACCCTTTCACAGGGGTTGCCTAAGATGTTCTGCATCAGTGTTCTCCATCTGTAAAATGGAGCAGTTAGGGTTGGGGTTCACCACAACATGAGGAACTGTATTAAAGGGTCATGGCATTAGGAAGGTTGAGAACCACTGAAATAGGGGCTGAATGAGGACCTGGTTTTGGTGGGATGGAGAAATAAAGACAATTACAACATGACTGCGCACTCAAGAGAAGCTGGCTTAGAAATGGATCAAGAAAAACATTGCAGTTAAGGTGTTTGGGTAAACAACAGAGGAAAAATGAAATGAAAACATTTCCAGAACCAAACAGGAGGGAAAAACGTGCAGAATTAAAAAAAAAACACGAAACATTTTAGCTGCTTGGCATAAGAGGTGCCGAAAGCAAACAATGTTGCCAGGGAGGGTCTTTTGAGATGGAATAGAATAGAAACTGAAAAATTCCAAAAAACCCACAGCAAATGCCTTCTCATTCAAAAGTTCTTACCTCAGTCTTTAAAAAAAACCCTTCAAAAATCAATCTGAGAGTTCTGTTGGGAAAGCAGAAAAAGGGAACCTTGTAGAAAAAAGGAAAAAAAACTCAGTTATGGCCTGGAAGTCTAAATTTGTTTAATTGATAACCTGAAGGCATTAAGCATAAAAAGAAAAATCTTGGAATCTGAAAATGTTACCATCTTCTTGTGATTATGCATGTGCTGAAATGCCATTCACTGAATCTTATTCTCATTTTCAGTAACCGAGTAGAAGCTTGGACCCGGAATGTTGATTTTTTGCTTCAGCAAGAAGGTAGGCCTGTGGCAAAACTCATAGGTGACAAGAAGTATGTGAGGATCATGAAGAAAGATTGGGAGATCACTGATAAAGCAGCAACTTGGATAAGGGTCAAGACAACTAATTTAACACAACCTTTTGTTCTTTATTTGGGATTAAATTTGCCTCACCCATATCCATCACCCTCTTCAGGAGAAAATCACGGAGCATCCACATTTCTGACCTCTCCATATTGGCTTGAAAGGGTATGTAAATATAAACAGCTTGAAATGTCTTCAATAATTGTGTTTATTAGGTTTGATGTCTTGTTCCTCAACTTTGTGTTATTAACATTACCCGCTTTCTAGATGTGTGCTGTGTGCCCTGACTCCGTGTTGGCTAAATTCAATTGCTCTTGGATGCAGGGGAATATCATAGCCCCAGTTTTCGAAGGTTACTGATGTGGGAGTCTTCAAGTGCTGTTGAAACTCCTTGGTACTTTAAATATGTGTGAAGTAATTATCTTTAATACGACTTTTCAGGGCATTTGCCCCAACATAGCCAAAACCCAGTCTATTCTGGTCAAGCCCCCTCCCTCCCTCCCTCCCTCCCTTACTGTCTTCTTCTTTAACTCCTATATCCTGGAACTTTTTTTTAAGCTTCTCCATTCTACCTCCTAGCCCCACCTCTTTACTGGTAACAGGCTGTGAGGGCTGGACCTTAAGTATTATATCTGGCCTTTAAGGGACATGGCCCTGATTTCCTGGGGGATTAAGAGAGGTGCTTGTAGTCACAGGTACCAAGAAGCCACCACGGACCCCTATGTTGATGGGTACGAAAGAGTGATCACACATGCTCAGATTGGGTTACTCCTGTAGTCACAAGCTTAGAGTCATGGCAGTCAAATCCAACCATGCTGGAGTTGGTATGGACCTGTGTGTGCCAGGTTATACTATCGCAATTTCCAATCTGCGTTGATCTTCATGTAAAGCATATTTTTCCCTACTGAAGTACTGAATGCTGCATAGTAGATTGCCATTTCCTGAAATATTTGCAATTCAACATAAGTAATGATTTTGTTTTCTTCTGTTTGGCTTTCGAATCTAACTGATTACCTTTCCCCTTCTTGGGCAAAAAAAATAAATAAATCCAATTTGTCTACAGAAAGACAGATGGTATTTTTTACCACGAAGGGAATCAACTATTCCTATTTATTTGTATTATATTTGTATTGTTCCCAGATGCTGTTTTACTGTGGTCACAGCAGTCTCTAAGACGGGTTACCTTGACTCCGACTGCTAAACGGCAGCAATTCAGCAGAATGTTTTAAAGGGAACATTCATTCTATTTCTTCACAACGCTTAATTTCTATTACTAAAATAAAGCAAAAGTGTGATTTCTGAAAATTTTAGCTGTTTAGAAAATTTCTTGGTACAGCCACTTCTCACAGATTTTATTATAATACCATTAATCTGTTATGCATGGATGGGACAAACTACAGATTACATTTTTAATTGTAACTTCCTTTCCGCATTTATTTTTTTTAGTCTGCCTCTTTCTACTCTCCCCAAAGCTAATGGTAACTGCAGTTTGGAATCCTCAGAAGAGTTGATTGCAGGTTGCCTAGCAACTCCCAATATGGCTGCCAAGATCTCACAATGTATTCTAATGAGATCTCCTTGATAACATTTTTATTAGAAGCAGGCACTACTTGTATAAGGTTTTTCTAACCCCACATGTATTTTTATGTTCTTCTATGAACCTGGGGCGTCTCCCCATAGACTACCAGTAAACCATCCCTTAGGAGTTGAGTGGCATTTTATACCTTCTCTCTCCTAGTGAAGGTTGTTGTTGTGTTTATATTTATCAGTTGTGTGGATGCAGTTTAAATTTTTAGATTCATTGTGCAGTCTATTTGTGCATCTATCTACTGTACATTACCCCAAATCTGGCAATAGCTCAAATGCACAGCATTTCTTCAGGAGTATGTTTGGTTCCTTTCCTTCCTGTGAATTTAGAGACAGACTTGTTTATCACTGAAGCTTTCTGGGGATAGCTGTGAACATTGACCTTCAGCTGTGGCATTGCATATATTGACAAGAACTGGGGTTTTTTTTTACTCATGCTTAGTCAAAGCTTTGGGACTTGCTATCAGAATAACAAAATGGCCTGAAGCAAACCATTTGATGTGTACATAAGGGAATTCCTTTGTATGAGTCCAAAGGTCTCATGCACCAGATGGGGCTTTTGAGTCCCCACTCTTTAAAGAGTAGATTCCATTGCATGTGATCAGGTTGCTTTGTGGGAGAAAAGTTAAACAAGCTGGAAAGGTATTTCAGATCTTTGGAACTGTGGGCTATATTAGTTGGAATGGAGCTTGGCATTAAATCAAACTCTTTATTCATTTGATAAATCATTTTAGAACAGTGCATTGACATGATGCGGTGTATACTCACGGTACACTGTGTTGCTAAGCAGATAGTCTGTAGTGTAATATATCAGCTGGAACCAATTTCCAGACATTTTTTTTTTCCTAGACACATTGAGCTACAATAAACAAGGAAAAATCAAGTTCAGTTCTGTAGGAAGAGGTGTCATCTTACAGAATTTACACAGAAATGTGTATGGTAAGGGTTTCAGTCCACTATGGCTTCCATAATTTTCTGTCCTGCATTTTAATTTTGTAGTCATTTTTGAAAAATGAACATGATACAACATTTGGAATTTTATTTTTTTTTAAATACATTTTTGCTCCTCTGTAGACTTTACATGCAAATCAGTATGAGTTAGACTCAGCCAGCTTTTTCACTTGGTCATACCCAATTCCCCTGTACATTACAACCAGAGGTGGGATCCAGCAGGTTCTCACAGGTTCCCGAGTGTAGGTTACTAATTACTTGTGTGTGCCTAGAGGGGGTTACTAATTGGTGATTTTGCCACGTGATTTTTGCCTTAGTTATGCCCCTCCTCTCAGCAGTAGCACACAGAACTTGAAGCAGTCTAGCAGGAGGTGCACTGGTGTGCATGGCAGCCTGCGCCTGCGTGCATTCGTTTCCTGCCCAAGGACCGGCGCAGCGGCTGCGTTCTTGCCACAGCCCTGCCCAGGAATGATCCACCCCGGAATGCCCACCCACACCCCTGTCATGCCCCGCCCAGCCCCATTGGCGCTATGCCACAGTTTGAATCCCACCACCATGGGAACATGTTACTAAAATTTTTGAATCCCACCACTGATTACAACCTCCATTTTACATGAGTATTGAAACTCCCCTGTGCAATTTAACCAACAGTTTGAGGAAATGGAGCTACCATTTGTAACTCCCACATTTGGTAGCATGTGTACTTTGAGGCGCCTACTTGAAAGATGCTAATAGACTGTACATTCGTGATGTTTGTTTAACTAATGTATTTCTGCTTTTGCTAGGTAAAATATAAAGCCATAAGGATTCCAAAATGGTCTCCATTTTCAGAGTTGCACCCAGTAGATTATTATTCTTCTTACACCAAAAATTGCACTGGGAAATTTACACAGAAAGAAATAAGAGATATCCGAGCACATTATTATGCCATGTGTGCAGAGACAGACGCCATGCTTGGTAAGAGAGCTGCTAGAACATAATTCACTTATCTATATTTTAATGTATTTTGGAAGAATATTACAATGAAGAAGTTTATTGGCATTTGAATGTCTCAAGACTGCCTGTTTTAGTTTTGATGCACGTAGATGGGATTAGCTTCTTGTAGAAAAGTTATTCAAAGTGTTTAATTAGGCATGGAGTATTTTCCTCGGGGCTCTTTGCTCCATAGTGGGGTCTCCTCACATTTCTCTGTTTACATGTGGGGAGCCGCCCCACCACCTGCTGCACAACTTGCCTATCCCCAGTTGTCACAAAACTGCCAGTTTTGTTTTTAAAGCCCTTAAATTTTTATATCTATATTTCTGTGTTACATTGATATTTTTGTGCGTTTCACAAAAGCTAGCCATAGATCCCCTTTGAAATACCTGGAAGCCCTGGGGGGAGGGAGACCAAAAGCAGCGGAAACCTCAAAGCCAGAGAAAACATTTGGGTTTCCCCACTCTGATTAACTGCAGAACTTTCAGGATCTGTGTGTACAGCATGCATCTGCAAGGAAATCTCTGGCCTGAAGAAAACATTCCCTTGCTGCAGGATAGAGCAGCAGTAACGTAATCAGACTAAGAGTGTCTTTAATATTTTATTTATTTAGACTTCTGCGCTGTTCAGCTCACAAAGTTAAAAAGTAATATATGAAGAAAGGATGGTTGAGTGATTAAGGCCTATAGTAATGTTCTATGCATAGTCAAAACCATGTATTTTGGCAAGCCAGGTTATGTGTGATTCACCTGAGCAGTTTAATGTTCCAAACTTTTTGGGAAGGAGAATGGGTCATGTAGATAAGGTGAATCACATGCACATTGTCATGCAGTGTTCTCAGCTACATGAGACATTATTTGTAGACTGTTGCTTATTGAATGCATCATGCTAAGAATGCTACCGTGTTTCCCCGGAAATAAGCCCTAGCATGATTTTTCTGTATTTTTGGAGGATGCTTGAAATATAAGCCCTACTCCAAAAATAAATCCTAGTTACAGATTCCCCGGCAGAGCCCCCGCCGTGCCCTGTCTGCTCCCTGAACGTCCCCGGAACACCCCTGCCTCCTGGGCGCTATGCCCCTGAGGCGCAAAAAATAAGACATCCTCTGAAAATAATCCCTAATGCATCTTTTTCAGCAAAAATCAATATAAGAAATCTATCTTATTTTTGGGGAAACACGCTACTATAAGCCTGAATGTCTGAACTGGTTCTATGTGGCTCAGAGTACTGCAAAAGGAATAATAAGCATTTTCACATCTGGGGTACAATTCTGACAAGACGGGTATTGGAGAGGAAGTGTCATTTCAGTGGGTCTACCCTAACCATTCAGTTGCCTGTACCTGACACACAAAAGAAAGCTGCTGGATTAGATCTAGGTCCATCTTGTTCAGCATTTTGTTTCCTGTAATGTCCAACCAGATAGCCTAGAAAAACTTAAAAGGAAGGCATAGAGGTCAAACCCTCCCTCAGTTCCTGTACCAATATGAGAGCTTGTACATGATACAGTTTTATTATACAATTCCTTATTGAAAGGTAGATTCGTGACCATGACATTTAGCATTTGAGTTGTTTTATAGCCTGAAAAGAAGGAACATTATCAAAAAAGAAGGGAATATATCCACATTCAAAGCCTTTGAAGTTAAATTACAACCAATTTTGTGAGTATGTATGTTAGGTTTTTCCATTACTAACTGCTGCGTTATTTGGCATTCTGAGACTTTCAGCTTTATATTTTCAAAAGGCAAGCCTAATGATTACACAGAGAGAGACAGATGGAAGTGTGTACAGTATATCTGGAAACTCAGTTTATCCTTATCCTCCTACTTGTATTACTTCATCTTAACCCTTGCTAACCATTCTAACTTGTTTGAAAACCTGAGATGGTACATAAATTCAAAGGAGACTAAGTGGGCACAGTGTTTGAATACTTCAAGTACTTAAGTGAATAGGCAACATCTAAAGGTTGTTAGGGTCAGAAGAGTCAGTGGAATAGCCATATTGAGATATATTGTTGTAGAATGATTTAAACCAATGTGAGCTTGTTGAATCAGATTCGGCCCCATTGCTGAGCATACAGTGATTTCTAGTTCTTCTGCCAATTCTGGAGTACACTTATTGAAGGTTATAAAATGGAGCTTTAAAAATGGATTGCTGTGAATTTTCCTTGACATCTCCTCCAAATCTGAAATCTGCTGTAGAATTTTCTGGAGATATGGGAACCTATTTGGCATTTGGCTGTGGAATTAATTCACTCACAGTTTTTGGGCAGAAAGTAATTTGCCCTTCATGACTTCCTATCACCAAATTCCCTTCATCCTCCCAGGGAAAGAGTTTTGGAACCCATGAAAATAACAAGGACACCTGCATAAAGGAGAACATAGCTGACTTGTTCTAAATGCTTTTCATGTAATTGCTCAAAGCTACATCCTCATGATTTGCTTTTATTCATACAGAAGTTTAATGAATCTTTTAATAGTAACTTGTTGACATTTCCTTGTCTTTTGTTGCAGGTGAAATAATTTCTGCTCTAAATGAAACCGGACTACTCAAAAATACTCTTATAATATTTACTGCTGATCATGGAGAACTTGCTATGGAACATAGACAGTTTTATAAAATGAGCATGTATGAAGCAAGTTCTCATATTCCTCTCCTAATAATGGGGCCAAGCATTAAATCTCAGCACATATCCGGTGTGGTGTCACTTGTGGATATCTATCCTACCTTGCTCGGTAAGAATTTTTTTTACTAAAATAAAAGAATTACTTAATATTAATGACTTTTAGAGTCAAATAAAAAATTCCATGGAGAGAAGAACATCTCACTGTGACATACCTCGAAAGATGCCATCCATAGATGTGGGCAAAACATTAGGACAAAAACTGTCAGACCATGGCCATGCAGCTTGTAAAACCCGCAACAGCCAGACAAAGAATGCCTTTCACAAGGCCTTTTCAGATTAGGAAAAAGATACAAGGGAAAGCAGCAGCAGTAATTAGGGGAGTGGGGGATGTATCCGGTCTGCTGAGTTTTCAGTATAACTACAGTTAACAGACAGAATTGGCGGGAAAAGGAGGTTAATAGTCTCACAGCTGTATTTTGGAGAGACTCCTCGAATGCATCTATTGAAAGTGTACATGGGGAAACATATAGAATTTATCATTTGTGAATTGGCCGTCGCACACAGTCAAAGAGTGCTAAGAGACCACTGTTTTACAATGCACAGGTTATAAAATCACTTTTTTCCAATTGTTTGTTGCCATTTTTCATGTTCAAGAAGCAGCAAACTGGACAAGTTTTACCACCCTTCTAATTACTGAAGCCCTCCCCACACCTGCAATTAATTATGCATGCTATTCTGGCCCATTGCAAATCACATATTAACTAGGACAGTGGTGTTGAACTTATGGCACGGGTGCCAGAGGTGGCACTCAGAGCCCTCTCTGTGGGCACGCGCAGAGTCACCCCCCCCCCCACACACACATCTAGGCTGGCCTGGGCCGCTGGGCTCGATTATTAGCATTAAACCTAAGACCTAGTTTTGGGGAAGCGGTGTAGGTAACCCAGTTAAGCGCTGTTAAACCCCACTGATTTTCATACGAAGAACTAAAGCGCGATCCTTTACCTGGGAGTAAGCTTGGTTGCTGGAAATGGGGCTTGCTTCTGAGTAAACCCTCCTATGGTCGTGATTCACCCGTTGGAAGAGTTGCACGGTTGCTTCAAAGCAAAGCTACCAACTACCACTAAGCTTACTCCCGAGCAACGCACGCCTCGGAGCCAACCATTTTTTCTAAACTAAAACCTCAGTATTCAGGTTAAATTGCTGTGTTGGCACTTTGTGATAAATAAGTGGGTTTTGGGTAGCAATTTGGGTACTCGGTCTCAAAAAGGTTCGCTATCACTGAACTAGGGTGACATAATGAATCTACATAGCCAATTTGGGGTGGTTATGTGATAGTGCAACTACAGGCAGATTAAGTTAACTTTGAGTGATGCCAGTGCCAATCAGCAATCACAAAATAGAAATGATGCCATAGGAATTCAAATCTGTTTGCATCAGATTTGGGGCTTGTGAGCAACATCTGGCTCTTTTACATGCCCCCTATGTCTGTTCTGTGCTCCGTTCCTCCATATGGCATCAGGAACGTGGGCAAGGCCTTTGCTTGATGGGGCTTGTGGTTGGCAGTTGGTTCCTACCTTGAAACAGCTGCTGTAGGAAGAACAGGTAAGCTGCAACCCTCTGGGAAGACCAGGCTTCATTCCAAGAATGGAAGTCGATGTGGCTCTTTCAGTTAATGGTAATTATGAATGTGGCTCTCTGTGAGCTGCGGAGTTCTACTGGTTTACATTATTATGTAACTGAGGACAAAGAAAGTCAAAGCAAGGGCAATGTTTTCTGAGAAGCAATCAGTGAAGGGGGAGTTTTCCAGTACTGCTGAAAATATTCATAGAAATGCAAAGTAGTTTCTGCCAAGCCTACATTCTAAGAAGAGTCCTTCTTTTAACATTACTAATCTATTGAGTCACACAGTACATATTTCACTCCATCTTTATCCCTTCTTGTTGGTGCTCTTTTTGTTCCAACTGTGTTAATTTTTTCCTCCCTTCCTGAAATTTGTATTTTTAAATCACTGTTCTTCCTGTTCTCTCATTCTCCATATGTTCCGCTGGTTCTTTCTTCCTGTAGTTAGAATGATAAAAAATAAACACATAAATCAAGAAGAATGAACGTATTGAGGAACAAAACAATACATGTTATTTTCTTAGCCTTAGCCTATTGTAAAAAGATTTGTATCTTCTCTGCCCCTCTACTTTGCATTTTATTTTACTATATGATGCATCATTAAACATCCACACATGCTTTGGGTTTAACAGCTTGAGCCATAGGTGACTATGGTCTGCCGAGCACTGCCCCATCAAACACACATATGCAGTAATTTAAGGCATAACTATTATGAAACTGTATGCATATATATTTCATTTCTGGAGAACCTCTATGCATGTATGGTTGCCTCTCCCTTACACTGTTGAACTTTAGCTTTTCTGTAAAGAAGTGAAGGGCTTCCCACTCTGCCTTCCTCCTTTTTCTTCAGCATGAAGCACAACAGGTCAGGCAAGAGAATGAGATGATGGAGATGACCAGGAGCCTGTGTAGAAAGGGAAGCTCTTGATCTTTTCTTGCTGGCTGCTGTCATAGTTTTACTCTCCCTTCTCTGCAGTCAGCTTGTTCTCTTCCTGGCAGCTGTCCCAGTACTGTGATGAGAGCAGAGAGGTTTCAGAGAAGGGGTTGGGGGCATGTGGAAAGGACAGGCCCTTTACTTCCATATCTGGGACGAGGCCCACAGCCCATGTAGGCTCACAGCGTACTCATCTTCCACTCCAACCACCAGTGACTGTTTTAAGAAGGGATCCACCTGCCTGCTTTCCAGTTGGATCTTCCCGAAGTCCATCTTTTTCAGATGTCCTCCTGCCTCAGAGAGAGAACAAACAATTGGTTGCTTACAGTGAATGGCCCTTCTCCTTGGAGGACAGGAGGACCACTTGACCTCCCAAACTTATTGTCTCTGTATTCTTTAAGTTTTCTGCTTTTTTATCCCTGAGATTTTATTTTTCTACTTTTACACCAGTTGCAGTTAGTGCTAGTTGAACTGCTATCAGAGATACCTGAACTGAGAAAGGGTGACTCCCACTACAGGAGACAGGAAGTAGAAATAATTTGTTCCTGCCTCTCTGAAGGAAGGGGTGGGAATAATCCAAGCAAAATGTCATCCTGTCCTCCAAGGAGAAGGACCATCAAGGTAAGTATCCAATGGCCCATTTTGCTGGTGTAAGTATGTGTTGGCAGATGGGGGCGTTCCTGTGCCGAAAAGGTCAGGAAGCTAACTAAAGCCAGCTCTGCCCCTGGAAATGCCTCTTTCAATACTGGCATGAGCTCCTGCACTGGAGGAATGCTAGTGCCATGGCAGTGCTGGTGCCTGACGTTCATGCTATTGCACTGCTACCCAGCACCAGTGTAAGTGCACTGGCGTAAATGCCTCTTTTGCCAGCACAAGTGGCATTTACACCAGTGCTGGGGTCACACCACCTCCTAAAAGGTTTCCCCAGAGGTATAGCTCCAAGGAGGCGGGGGCGGGGCGCACGCGATGCACCAGGCGCGTGCCCCTGTGGGGGTGTGGAGAGGGTGTTATGGGGGCAGGGCGGGGGCATTCCGGGATGGGGCAGGGACAGAGGACACACTGGTGCACCAGGCGCTTTCCCCCCTTGCTACGCCTCTGGGTTTCCCTCTCCCTCCACCCAGGATTACACTGTAATTGTTGTAAGGATAGACAAATACAATTTTGGGCGTACTCCACTTCTGAAACCTTCCAGTCCAGTTACTTAATTGCAGTGGAATTTCACCATGTCCAAAATGTTATTGTACCCAGTTTGTTTAGAATTAGGGTAGCAAATGAACTGATATTATTTAAGTAGTAGAATTGAAACTTGCACCGAAAGAATCACTTGTGCAGGTATTCTACTGAATTCAGTAGTTCTTTTGTGGTTTAGTAAAAATGCAAAGAATAAAAAGTTTCAAGAATATTATTGAGAAGGAGAAATGTATAATTTCTGAAATTCATTATTATATAATTTCTTCTTCATTGGTTTCATACCATTTTAAGTGTTTTCTGCTTCATTTAATAGGCATTTTCCCCCCCAGATGCCGCTCGTATACCAATACCTAAAAACCTCAGTGGATATTCATTGTTGCCTTTGATATTGGAAAAGACAGAAAATAACATTCCACCCAGAAAACAACATCCTGGTTGGGTCCTGAGTGAATTTCATGGCTGCAATGTGAATTCTTCTACCTACATGCTGCGAACTGGCAAATGGAAATACATAGCTTATTCAGACGATCATTCAGTATCTCCTCAGTTGTTTGGTACATTTTTCACTTGACTAAAAGTTCAATCTGATCCTTGGGCCTGGTCCTCATAAGCAGGATAGGCAGTACATTGTTGCATCAAAGTACCTCCACAACTCCTACTTTTCTATAGTTTAAGACACTCATGCAAAGTTTTGCAGGACTTAATAGAGGGAAAAGGGAAAAAGGGGGATGGAAGAAAAAAATAGGATGGAAGAATGGTACTTGCAACTAGCTGCCTATCTACAGTACACAGAATCCTGTACGCAGAGGTGTAACTATGCAGAGTGTTAAAAATGTGAGTGTTAACTCAAACTATAAGACTATAAACAACCCTTTGTCCTGTTGAGAAAGGTAGAATATGGCAAAGAGAATAGTGTTCAAAGGAAAACATAGGAAAGGGTAGCATACTTTTAGAGGGCCCTGTTCTCATCAATACTGGTGATGCATAGCTTGGGTAGGACCTTCAGTGCAAGAGGGACAGTCTGCCTTCATTTGTAGGTTTTGAGTTGGGCTTATCAGTGAACTTGCTGTGGGATCTGGTGGGGATTCTTTGTTAGAAGGTGAGCTGAGGATGTTGCAATAATATTTCTTGGTCTCCCAGAATTCAACAGTATCCATTGGTGTGATTTTTCTGATAGATCTGCAGAGATCTCCTCTGGCTTTTTCTGGCACTAACAAATATGGAGATCTGCATGAGGCTCCTAATTGGAATTCCCTCCTCAGCTCTTGGGTCCTGACAGAAAGCCCAAGCCCAATCTCTTAACACCCCTTAGCCAGAGTCTAAACCTAAACTATGTGCAGTAATATTGTAGTTTACTGCCCAACCAAGACTATAGTTTACTACTGAACTATGGTCCTTCCAGAATGAGCAAAGCCACCAGGCATCTCGGGAAATGTGTATTCCAAATTGGTAGAAGTCAGGAAAGGTGTATGTTATGGTTTAGGCCTGAGGAAAATTACAAAAGGTGCTAGTAGCATGAATATGAGGACTTTGACTCAGTGTTTTGAATGAAGTTCAGAAGACAGTTTCTGACTTCTTTGCCTGTTGAATTGATCTGTTTCTCCTATTGCCTATTTACTTGTACACTTCAAATATTTATTTAAATAATCTAAATAAGAACATTAACATTATGATGAAAATACATGAAATGTAAATACAGAATTAGGTACGTTTTGAGCTGCATGGAGCATATCAACTGTGATAGATATGGAGCCAGAAATAGGAGAAAGTACTATCCATTGAGGTCCCAGTGAAGCATTCTCAGCCACCAACTTAATTTGTCTACTTCAAACTTGCATTTTAAGTCTCTTTCATGATTCGGCTTCCTTCTTGTTACACCCACAGTTCCATTAAAAGTCAGCCATTTTAAAAAAATGCAGACAATTGCACACATTCATTTTGAAGTATATTGAAAATATTTAACTGTGGGGTAAATGTTAGAGACAGCATCATCTAGAAGCTGTATCAGATTTCCCCTTATGCTGCAGAACTTTAAAACACCGACTGACATTGGCAAGAGTGGAGCCACAGTGATGAAGGCTGCTATTAGTGACCGCTGTAAACCTCACCAAGGATCAGGCTGAAGATCAAGGGGCAAAAGTTGCCAGGAACATTGACATAATGTTGAGGTGTCTTATTACTTTTCCTGCATAGTAGCTGGATGGTTGTCCCAGTGTGATTATGCATTTTAGTGGAAAAATTGCACAGTTGCCATACACTCTGTAATGGTGAACTGCTATACCTTTAAACAATGGTGTGCTGGGCGGGGGGGGGGGGGGGGACAGAGCGGGTGAATGCCCCAGACACCTCTTTAAAGTGTCACATGGGAGGCACATTCAGGTGTTTTCCCCACCCTCCCGCTCCAGGATCAAGTAACTGTATTGGGCTGCAGAAGTCTGAGCAGGCGGCAAGCGGGAGGGCTCAGAGGTGCACCTCTGGTGCTGCAGCTGAAGTCTGTGGCAGGCTGCAGCTGTCTGGCTCACTGTTGTGCCCTGCCTCCAGCACCCCCTCCCACCAGCCTCTCCTCACCATCCACCCCACTCACTGCTTGCCTACCCTGCTCAGCTGCCCCATTGGCTTACCCACTGGCCCACCTCAATTTTTGGGAGAGGGTGCAATGGGGGGGGGGGGGATAATTTCAGTACTTGCACCCAGATGTCATTTCTGCAGGTATGCCACTGTCTTTAAATGTAATATTTCAGGCTGAAACAAGAGTACTATCCAGGTCTAAATAGAAGTGATGGCCATATTTTCTGGTCCATAATATTAGATTATAGAATGGATTTTTCTAAAGTGAAGCCTCAATGTTGTTCTTATCTGTTCATTTATCGTTTCTTTCTTTGTTACAGACCTCTCTGCTGATCCAGATGAACTGACAAATGTAGCAACGAAGTTTCCAAAAATGACCCAATCTTTAAACAGAAAACTTCATTCCATTATTGACTATCCAAAAGTCTCTGCCCTTGTTGAACAATACAACAAGCAGGAGTTTATCAAATGGAAACATAGTGTAGAACAAAATTATTCAGATATCTTAGCTAACCTTAGATGGCATCAGGACTGGAAGAAGCATCCAAAGAAGTATGAATATGAGATTGATAAATGGATTAAAGGGAATATGAATGTATGAAACAGCTGTAGGTTATTAAGAGTGATTATCCCTATTCTGAATTGTACAGAAAATGTTAAAAATGTAACGACTTGAGATAATTTTTAGTAGAGATTGAGAATGTGAGCAGTCCTCCTATCCTCTGACATAAATCTGCTCTGACTGATATTGTGATAAAATGATAACTACGGCTAATCTTTAAAAAAAAGAACATGTGTAGAGCTTGCTAAATCAGACCATTGGTCCATCTTGTCCATCATAAAATAGACAACCAGGCTTGGAGGACTAATACAGCATAAAGATCAAAGACCTTCCAATGCTGTGCTGCCTCCCAGCACTGGTATTCATGCTTCTGGATATGGTTCTGGAATGTGCTGTCAGGTTGCTGCTGATTTATGGCAACTGTGTAGGTTTTTCAAGGAAAGATTACAGAGATGCTTTGCCATTGCCTGCCTCTGCATAGCAACCCTGTTTCCTTGGTGGTCTCCCATCTGAGTACTAATCAGGGTCAACTTAGCTGAGCTTCCAAGATCTGATGAGATCAGGCTAGCCTGGGCCACCAAAGTCAGGTTGCCCTGGTATATAGAGGCTCCCTTTTTCAAGAAGAAACTAGGAAAGGAGGTGTTCATGGCTTCAAATCAAACTGCATACAAAATTGTGTGGCCCATCCTTAACTATTTTGAGTTTATTAGGCTGTGTAGTAGACAGTATGTTTGTCAGCCAAAAATTGAAACAGATGTGATGTTTCTGGTAGGCAGCCTTGTGTGTGTTAAGGTTCCATCTGCAGTTCCTCACTGCTATTGTACAAGAGGCCTGTTCGGATAATTGTTCACACAGTTACTGAATGCATTGAGAGGGTATTGGAAGCACCCTTACTGGCCCCCATCCCCAACATCCATGCATTTAACTGAATGACTGCACAAGTCCTTTTGCACACTGTTAAGAGCGTGGATCTAGTAGCTTCAATCCTTTTCAATGAATGCACGGATGAATGTCTGAAGGGAGCTGATGTCAGGCCAACATTACTGCTTTTTATAAATCTTCTAAACACTTCCTGTAACACTTCGTATACTCTGAATATTTGTTCACATATAGCAACACAACTTATATAAGCACAGGAACTATGCTGTGTTATGTGACATTTGGTCTAAATATCCAAGAGAGGTTTGCAGGCAGATTCTCCCTAGCAACTGTTGTTGCTCTCGTTTTATTGTAAAAGAACTAGACACAGCTCTTCATCTTTACCGCCACAAAGCAAGGGACAAAAAAACTGAGTGTTTCCGTTTCTTTCCATCAGCTTTCACTATAGTAGAGACAGCTAGTCCTGCTTTTCTCTTCTAACAAGCTTTAGAATATCAAAGTGGAATTTTAAACTGGGAAAAGTAGGATGTATAGCCTCAAATATTTACTTCCCTTGCCATAAAGACCAACATCATCTAGATAGCTTTTTCCTCTTGGAAAAACTGGAGGACTCAACAAGAGATTACTGTAATAAAATTTCTCAAAAGTTTGATTCTAGGACTACTATCCCCCCCCCTCCACACACCTATTTATGGTAAGGCTGAGTTGGAATGCTGAGTTGGTAATTCTATTGTGTATGGTCACAGTACTTTTCTCATACTCATTTGAGCTTTTTAGAGATATCTCAAATGTGCATCTTGTGTTTTGTTATCTTTTGATAACACAGACCATGTTTTTTTCTCTGCACTCCTGTATTCATCTGCCACCTGTTTTTCCCCTGCCATTGCACTGCTCAACATATATGTAGAGAAGCAGAAGGTGTGGTTGTCTTGTTCTCTGTGCACGCAAGTCCTCCCCAAAAGCAGCAGTAACATAAAGGCAGTGGCCTGAAGGCTTGCAACTCAGCTTGTGGATGCTATGAGCTACTTGAAAGGCTGACCCATGTATGGCAGACCACTGGACTGGAGGAACAATAGAGTATGTAAAAGTAGGGGCAAGGTAGGAGCAAGACAATGGCCAGGAGAAGGCACATGATTTCTCTTGAGACCAATTGCACACAATTTGTGCCTGAGGGATACGTTTTTGTGTGGGAACCCTAGAAACCGGGATTCAAATAGTTTATGAATAGTGATGCTAGCTAAGCTGTCTATTAGTACTTTGGATTTTTTTTCTTTTGGAGCTAATTGTGCAAAAGCAACCTGCTAGAGTCACCTTTGTCATATGAAAATGGAAGGAAATGTATTCCAGATACTTCAGAGGTCAAATTATTCTTTTCTACAAACTACTGGAGTTGTGAAAGCTGTGACATATGTGAATGTGTGCTTATATAAGACACTTCTTTAAAGGGGGCACATTTTTAAATGCATCAGCCATCAATGTCCAATGGAGTTTTGGCATAAAGCATTTTAAAAGGCCTTTCAGTTTTTCAAGGTATGTTTTGTACCTGGTGATTTCTGTCACCATCTGCCCCCACAGACCACTACTACAGCTTTCATTACTGATTTTGACAGGTTACACAGTGCAGAACAAAATGAGACAATTGCTTTCCTACATTCCATGTGCAAAATGGCTTATTTGATAGATTAGTTTTGAAATTTACAGAGCTATTTGCAATGATGCTGCAGAAATATGACCAAATAAAATCACAATGACATGAGCATAGAATGTCTTTGCGTAGCAATAGCAGCTGTCTGTTTTGCCTCTTTCTTTCAAAAACTAACAGGATGAAAAACTAAGTTTGAAAAATGCCCCAAAATTGCCAGAAAAGCAAATAGCTTATAAAGAATCACACCCGTTTACTTCACAGGTACTCTATGAAATATCTGTGCTAGAATTTACAGGACACTGTGATTCACATTACAAGAGATGTAACAAAGTCTAATGCACTGTAAAAGTTCCCACTTTACCAAATCCTGGTTCTATAGGAAAATGAACAAAACACCAGAAAACTGGGAAATCATGTAAATCCCTGTTCAAATACATTATTCCAAATAAAGGCTAAAAATCACAATTAGCTCTGAAGTCATTGGCCTAGATGACTTCCTTTTCTTTGGATAAAGCTACCAGGCTTTAGTGGCATTTAAACTGAGTTTTCAGCCTCTTTTTGTGAAGATCCGTGTAACTAGAGGATTCTGTGACCAACTGAAGAATGCTTTCCCCCACTGAAGAGCAGATCTGAGTGCCTGCGCAGGACCAGCTGGCAGATTTGAGCCTTATCGCCTCTTGAGAGGGGTCCCGAATGCCTTTGATTTGCCCCTGCAGAGCGCGCATTTCTTATAATCCGCTCTCGAAAGCAGCAGCGGCCGGCGCCTCAACCTCCCGCTGCTGGACAACGGCAGAGGCGGTGGGCGGCTTGGTCTGGCAAGGGCAAAACCAGCGTCCAGTGCGCTCGGCGGCCAACTCTGGCGGCGGCGGCGGGCGGTGTCGGTGGGGTACCCTGCGCCGAGGCTGTCCGTCGGGGCAGCGGCAGAGGCTGCTCTGGAGGCGCCGCGCCCAGGGCCGGTGGCTGTGGAAGATGAGGCACACGTAGGGGTTGAGGGCGCAGTTTGTGGCTGTCATGATGCTGCCCAGAGTCGTCCGCGCTTCCTCGGCGGCGCTGGCGGGGAAGGCGAAGGCCAAGCCCAGCTCCAGCACAAAGCGCGGGAAACCGCAGAACGCGAAGAGCGTCGTCAGCGCTAGAGTCAGCTGCAGCGCCCGGGCCCGCGCGCGGGGGAGGCTGCGGGGCGCGCGGGGGGATGGCGGGGCGCACTTGCCCGCCGGCAGGAGCCGCAGGAGGAGCGGCGGGGGCGGTGAAGCGGCGACGCCGGGGAGCTCCACGCGGTGGCGGCGAGAGCTGCCTGGCGCTGCCCGCGACGGCTCCTCCTCCTTGGCCCGGGAGGCGCTGAGGGCGCGGAGGATGCGGCCGCAGGTGCCGCCCAGGAGGCAGGCGGGCGCCACGAAACTGGCCAGCAGTCCATACACGGCGTAGGCTCGGCCGTGCCAAGGGGGCCGCTGCGCGAAGACACTGAGGCAGTGGCTCCCGTCGTGCGGCGGGGCCAGCCTGTACACGAAGGCTTGAGGCAAGGCGAGCAACAGCGCCAGCAGCCAGCCCAGCGTGGCCAGGGCTCCCCGGGCGGGCATGAAAGCGGGCAGGGGCTGCGGCGGGTCCCGAGCGCCGCTCACCATGTGGTGCCGCTCCAGCGCCAGCAGCACCAGCATGTGCGACGGCGCCAGCAGCCCGGATCCTTGCAGGAGCCGGAAGAGGCGACACGTGGTGTCTCCCGCGGGCCACTCCGCCTGGCCGGCGTCCGCTGCCGGAGGGAGCTGCGAGAGGAGAGCCAGCCCGCAGCCGTAGAGATCAGCCACGGCCAAGTGCGCGAGGAAGAAATCCATCTTTCGCCGCCGGGCGAACCGGCCCGCGCAGCAGCAGCCGCCGCAGCGGAGCCGGTGGAGCAGCAGCCCGTTGCCCGCCAAGCCCAATAGCAGGATCACGGCCACCGATACTGTCCGCACAGGCTGCCCGGGAGTCGCCCAGAGGGATGGAAAGGACAGGTTCGAGTTCCACGGGGAACTAGACAGGTTAGGTCCGAGGGCAAGGCTGTCTGGGCTGAAGGCATCGTCCATGATTCGTTCTCTCCCACAGAGACCAGGCGCCAATTTAGGGACAAACTTTATTCCTGGAGAGACAGAGACGGGATTGTGCACAGACGGACGCGCCACTCGGCAGCATATATAGGGTCTGCTCGTCACCTGGCGCTTTCTGTGGGTGGGCAAACCAGGCTGCAGCCATCGCGCCTGTGCTCTGCCCACCCGGCAGCCGCAATCTGATTCCCCTTCCCTCTAATTCTGCCTTTCTCACCCATCTGAGCCAAGCTTTCCCTGGTCACATTTTCTCACATCTCTTGCCCAAAGGAACATTCTCTGCATCCAGTTTTGTCACTCTGCTCAAGTGCCAGTCGGAATCACCACACTGTTTGGCCAAACAAAATAATCTGCCCTTCCTAAATATGAGAGGGTCTTGTAAGGAAAGAATGTGCACCTTGTTCAATAAAATAAATGGGATTGTTGCATACCGGGCATAAAACTGCACCATGTATCTGTATTCTTAATAATGTCACCAGAATAAGGTTGCTATCTGACCAAAAAACAAAAACTTGCCTTGGGCTTTTATCATCAGCTTACCATTACACAGAAAGGGACAGGTAAAACTTTTCAAAGCATAAACAGCTAATGTCTGCCCATCAAGCTTCAATTAAACGTACATCTGAAAAGTTGGCATTGCTAGATGTAAATATTCATTGACTCTAATATACGACTGCACCGTTTACAATGCAGTGCTTAGAGTGCTTTTCTGGGAACAAGTCCCACAGAATAGACCTGAGCAGGATTCTGAGTAGACCTGTTTCGGACTGGTTGTGGTGGGTTTTCCAGGCTGTGTGGCCGTGGTCTGGTGGCCTTCGAGAATACACTGTTTTGGATTGTTTGCTCAGTAGTTTCAGCTTCTAGAGGAACAAGGTCTTGGGGACACTATCCTGGGAGTATGCCCTAAAATGGGGATTATTTTGAAAATCTATTTAGGATTGTTTCCCAAAAGGTGAAAATCTGTAGCTGAAAGCTCAAACCTGGACTGATCAACCACCACCTGCTTTCATATGTTTGTATTACTGTAAGGCTTCTGTGTGAATATGGTGGGCAGGTGAAAAAATCAGACCAGGTAAAGGTGAATTTTCCCTGCCAGCAGGAGCTTGTCCATTCATTCATTTGAGGAGGGTAACTGAACAGAATAAATCAATATGCAGGGGTTGGGATCTTTTTGCTTTTAACATAAGATCTTTGGACCTTCATGTACTTTTCAAGAGTGGACTGGATCTTTTGGAGTGAAGTCTTAACTATGTACCTTACCCTGTCAGTTTTTATTTATGACCACTGTCCTTAAACGATTCCTTGAGTATTTCAGGGAAGCACCATAAACAAATCTACTCACAACCTCGGTCATTTTGGAGATATTTCAACATGTGGAGAAAACATAGAGAAGCATGAAACTGTTATAGTAAGCTGTTACTGTACTTCATTTGATGAAAATGACATGTTAGAAAAATCCAGATTTGGAAGAAAATAGGGCTCTCTGCATTATTAAAAATCCATGCATCTCACATATATGCAATTTATGTTAAACTTTTTGCAGAATGTAACCCAACCTTTGTGGTCTGTAATAAGAGCTGAATCCTGCTGAGATTTGTCATTGTACATCATAACTTAATAAAAGCTTTTCTCCATCTTGTTGCAAAGAATTGTCACAGAAAGAAGAGAGGTCAGCCACAGATTTGCACTGCATCATCAACTCATTTGTATTTTCATCCAAAAGGATAAATCTTTCTTTGACACCAAGTATCTTCTAATATGAATTTTACCAGATGGCAATTCTCTATAAGTACGCCCCCATCTAAGGGAAGGCAGAATGAGTCAGAAACAGCAAAAGAATAAGGCTTTCAAATGCTGAGGAAAAGCCCCTAAGAAAAAATATATTGTTATCTTTAGTATGGGGAAGTAAAGATAGCTACTTTGAATGGATTTTTAAAATTAATTATTCTTTATTGTTTACTGTCAAACCAAGGTTGGTAAGGGGTGCAACATGAAATCAGTGAGCAATTAATTTCTGACTTTCTTGCAAAATACTAAAATAATATCAGTGTAAACACCAGTAGTTAGAAATCTGAGTTTGTGTGTTTTCACTTTGGTACCTTCAACAATCAGATTCAGTAGGCTGTTTCTGCATGTGGCATATTGTTTGCTGACAACACTTTTAGTCCTGTTGACTAGCTTCCATGACAGTGGTCTGTGTAGCTGTTGTTACTGCAATGAGTGCAAAGACCGCCTGTACTTCCCTTGCCTCAGCTCTTGCTGTACATTGGAGGGCTTTTTTTGACTTTCCTTGTCATCCTGAAATCACCGTCAGATCACATTTCATGTCTGTACCTTTAGATGAGACAACAAAAATCATGGATCTGATGCTTTGGGGCATTGCAATGGTGCAAAAACATGGCTCCAAAGCATGGATTCTCATGAATTCTTGAGAGTTTTGTTTCAGTCATGCCAAAGTCATCAAATCACATTACATAACTGTAGCCCCAGATCTGACCTCAAAAATCACAGATCCACTGTACTATGGTACTGATGATGTGTAGGGAGTAATTAACCCAACCCTTTGCTACTGGCAATCTTTTCCTCTCAGTGTCCCATCAAGCCCCACATTATGTATATACAGTGAAACAACACTGTGGTCCCCAATTATATGTTCTCTGTTTTAATAAGTGAAAAGACTCAGCCAGACCCCACAGTCATCATGTAAATGGATTCTCCTTCTCGATCAGATTTCGCCAGTACCCACAACTAACTTTATTCACATTATTTGTATTTCTGCCCGAAGTAAGCAAAGGGGCTAACATCATTCTCCTGTCCTCTATTTTATTCTCACAACAACCCTGCCAAGTAGGCTAAGAGTAGGTGAGTGGCCCAAGATCATTCAGCAAGTTTCCATGGCAGAGTGGGAATTCAAACCTGGACCTCATAGATCCAACTCTCCAAACACTACACCACACTGGGGTCTCCAGCCTTTCTGAGCCCATGGGTACTTTTGGAATTCTGACACAGCTTGGTGGATGCAACCATAAAATGGCTGCCACAGAATGGCTGCTGAAGGAGGTGGAGCCAGCAAGAAAATTGGCACCTCATCTTAACTTCAGACACACAGTGGATATCCTTGTACTGCTGGTGACAGCCGCTGCCCAAGGAACATCTTTTAAAAATGCACAGCAATCAAATGTAGAATGACCAATCAGAAGTCAGCTGGGAACAATTCACCACCTGATCCTGATCCTTTCTACAAACACCTGCAAACCTGCAGAATCAAGGTCTCCTTCATAAACATATCAATTCTTAACACCTGGGGTTAGTACCTGATGGGATCATAAAAATTGTGGCAGAGGCTGGGGCTGCTTATATAATTATGACTTGACAACTCAGTAGTAGCATTTTGAAAAATATCAAACCTAACAGTCCTTCTCTAAAGTCTTTCCCTGGAGGGAATTTCCCCATACTTAAAGGGATACTTTGGTGCCAATATTAAGAAGTTTTATTTACGGTCATCCACCAACAACTATATACAAAGTACAGCTAATAATTCCATCAAAGAATAGATCCAAAACAAGATTTTAAAACGTCATATATATAGGCCTCTTGTGGGCACGATAGGGGGGTGGGTTTTATCATCATCTGCTGTTATAAAGTTTCGATTTTATAGTAATATTCTGCTTTTACTGTTTTAATTATGGTAGGTTTTAATGTGAGGGCGGTCTAAAAATCCAAATATAAATAAATAATAGATGAAATAAAATAATACATGGTATAAAAACTGTCTAAAACTGTCTAAAACATTTAAAATCAAACTTATATAATTAAGTTATAAATAATATTTATAATCTACAGTAACCTAAAAACTGTTATTCAACCGACAACAAATTTTAATAACATAGGCACAGAATTCTGCCACCTGTCTAGAAACATTAGAATTTTAATCAATTAACAATTTTTCTTAACCAGCCTTATCCAAAGTAGAGAAATATTTATATAAGAGCTTTATCAGTTCATCCTTATATATGGGGCATTGGAAGAAAACATGTTCCGTGAACTCTACTTCTCCAATTTCGCAGGAACATAATCTTTCAGAATCGGGAATTTTCTTATATTTTCTCTCTAACACAGCAGACACATAGCTGCACATCTAGCCAGCATAAAGGCTCTCCTAAGGGGCTGGCTATCTAAATTTGTTAGGTAATAAGCTGGTCTCATAATGTATCTTCTTGAGAGAGGGAGCAAAAAGCCAGGAAATTTTGTCAAATCTTGTTGACGCTCAATATCTTGTACTGTGTTTAACCATGGATTTTGCCTCAACAATATGCTGGGCCAGAAGGGCACTAGGTAACAGACCAATCCTAATTAAATCATCCCTAACTGCTCACAACCATCTAGGCTGAAAAGTATTGTGTATTATCAATGACGGGAGACCTTTGGTACACTTGGAGCCGCTTGGTACACGTGGTACACTTGGTCGATAACATAAATATTTTAGCCTCAATTCTCATAATACCAGTTTCTAAACGTAAAAAAGCATTTGGCACACCTGGTGGAACCTGTAAAATAGCCTGAAAAAATGTATGTTGAATCCCCTCGAGCTGTCTTATATTAGAAATTAGAACATCAAAATAACTACCATAAAATATCTGCATTTGAGCTTTCAATTGATATAATTTCAGAACAGCCGGTACATAATGCCTTCCTTTAGTACAATTTTTTTTTAAAAAAAAAATTGAATGCACTGCTCTTTAAGCACGTTCAGCAACCATATTACTTTGCTCTACATAGATCCGGAAGCCTGTATCATCCTCCCAGGATATCTAAATTTGATAAATTGTTCAATCTTATTTCCTTTCATCATCCAGTTCCTTTATTCATCCAGCTCCTCTTTTTTGGGCACCTGCCCAAAGGCCAGGACCAGTGGTAGTGGCATACCTGCAGATTTTCCATATTAATGCACGATTCCAAATTCTTAACACAGGGATTCTTTCCAGGAATATCATTGTGCTGCTTACAAATTTAAAAAAATGAGGTGCATGATCAGTCACAACAAACTGCTGGAGTACAGAAACTATTTCACAAATTACTAGCTAAGTATTCACGGTCTTCCAAATGACCATAAGACTTTCCCGGGTCATTACAAGGCGGGCGGCCTGTCATGTGATACACACGCGCCAATAGTATTATGTATTTTTTTCCTCATGTGATGTTTCCACGGGACAATTTGCAGAAAGTGCTTCCTGGATTTTGTTGAGTCGAACCGGGACGTCAGTTGAACGGTGTCGCCTTACAGTTGCAACGAGAGGGAGCCGGTCTGTAAGCATTAAACAACTAATAATTCTTTCTCCGCCTCTGTTCCTACATTCGTACAATACACGTGTGCCAAAGCGAAATGTAGCGCAGTGGCTTTAGGGAGTTGTAGTCTTCGGTGACTGTGGGAAATTTTGGAGGACTTGCGCACGCGCGCGCTCTTGCATGTTGGTTGCTAAGCGAACTATGCTGTTTAAAGGGCGCGTGTGGCGACTGCCGCCTGGTGGGCGATGAAAATTATTGTCCTACCGATCTGTAAATTGCTTTTCATGCGTGATGTTTTTCTAAGCTCGCTGGCCAGAGAGAGGTTCGAAGCTGAGGGGCAATCGATGAAGCTCCTCGTTGTGATTGGCTCGCACTTGCAGCTCGTACATTTATGTGACCTACTTGCCCACCTCGGTCGTGGGAAATTCATTGGAAAGTCCTGTCTATTCAAATGCAATGACATCGTTTTTTGTTTCCTTACATGCAGTTGGATTTGTTGATTGCTGGGTATGGATGGAGTCTGAGGATTGCTACACTTATTAGAGCCTCTGAGGTTTCTGCATGTCCCAATTCTGGGTCATAAACAGGGGCGTACCTAGGCAAACTGGCGCCCGGGGACAAAACTTGAGTTTGGCGCCCCCCCCCCCTCCCGGTGTATGGGCGGCCACCCTCCCCCACCATGACCAAACAATGATTTTTTGTACCAGCTCACAAAACACCTCCCACTCCCATCAAAACATACATGGCTCTCCCCACCAACTCTTTTCCTAATTTCCTAATCACAACAACCCTATGAGGTAGGTTGTTAGCCTGAGAAACAACTCCAAGCCAGTGCAAGTGGGTATTAAGCATGTAAATCTCTCACAAATCACCCCCAGCAAAACATTTACCAAACAAATGTCAGCATCATCTCTCACAAAACACCTCTATTGGAATCCACCCCCAAACAGCATCACTTTCAATGGTGTTTAAACTAGGGAGCTCAGATTCTTCTTTTAAATCTACCTTAAAGGGACAATCTGGGGTCCCCGGTTAAAACAAAATTGAAAGTGATGCTGTTTGGGGGTGGATTCTCCCCCACCCTGAAACAGCATCACTTTTGAGGGTTGGAGATTCAGATGAAACAAATACCATATTCGGCTGGAATCTGGGCAAATTTGGGCACATTTGGACAAAAATTGTCTGATTATGTCCTGCCCAAATATGAACAAATGCGAATGCAAGGTATTTGGGTTGGGGGGGGTATTTTTGGTGTTTTTTCAGCCTGCAGGGAGCGCATTTTTAAAGCTAGTGGCACCATGATTTCAGGGCATCATCCAAAGACTGCCCTGATGATACCACCCGAGTTTGGCGATGTTTGGTTCAGGGGCAGCAAAGTTATGGATGATACCCTGAAAATTTGGTGTCACTAGCTTTAAAAATACATCCCTTCCAGGCACCCCAAGACATTTGCCCAAGATTCTTTGTTTTGAAGTGACTTTGCTCCATTGTAGAATTTCTGAGGCAGGCTGCACATTTTTTAATATCTTCGCCAGACTTTCAAGGTGGCTCCAAGAGGCTTTTGAGTAATAGCATCCAAGCTTGGTGAGCTTTGCTTCTGGAGTGGGCAGGGGGGGAGAGTTGAGAGAGTTCTGAGAGAACTCAGCCCACAGGCTTTCATATGCAGGAGCGGAGAAACAAAATAAGCCTTTTGGGGGCCCATAAAATTGAATCCCCAGAAGCAAAGGTCTCCAAACCTTGATGCTATTACCAGGAGGCCCTCCTGGAGCCACCCTGAAAGTCTGGTGCCTCTATCTTCAAAAATGTGCAGCCTGCCTACACATTCAGAAATTTCCCATTGGCTACAATGGAGCAAAGTCACTGCAAAACAAAGAATCTTAGGCAAATGTCTTGGGGTGCCTGGAAGGGGTGTATTTTTAAAGCTAGTGACACCAAATTTTCAGGGTATCATCTGTTAGCTATTCTTATGATGCCTCCCAAGTTTGGTGAAGTTATATTCAGGGGGACCAAAGTTATGGTCCCTCAAATGGGTAGCCCCCATCTCAGGTTAGCTCCCATTGAAAACAATGGGGATGGGGCACCCCCTTTGGGGGTCCATAGCTTTGCTTCCCCTGAACCAAACATCACCAAATTTGGGTGGTATCATCAGGACAGTCTCTGGATGGTACACTGAAATTTTGGTGCTGCTAGCTTTAAAAATGCGCCCCCTGCAGGCCAGAACGTGAAAAAACACTTAAAAATTTAAAAACACACAAACGACCTTGAAATGTTGGCGCCCCCCCACGTGACCAAATGGGAGCGCCCGGGGACAAAGGGTACCCCCTGTCCCTAGGCAGGAACGCCACTGGTCATAAAAATGTACATTCTTTGACTAGTGCAAATTATTGCAGTTGGGACATTTAGATGGCTTTATAATGTTGGCTGGTGAATTTTAAACTTGGTGAGCCTGCAGTTGTTGAAAGCTCACCAGTTCCTGTTCTTTCACTGTCTTCCTAGTTTGCATATCCACTGGTAAATAAACCTTGCCAACCTGAAGCATATGTGTGTGATAGTTGGTGTAGTTTGAGTAGCTAAGAATTGGAGCAGTGAACTGAGAAGTTTCATCTTTGATGTGGAGTAGATGCTGAAAATTCACATTAAACTCTATATTTGGACTGCAGCAAAACAAAACAATAAAACAGCAAAGATTTAATATTCCCCTCCCATTAAATTACCCACTCTTTGAATCTTCAGTGTGATGGCAAAGGCTGAGCATCAAATCTTATGTCAACCATGAATCCATGGGGGATCTCAGCCAACCTACTTACTCTTTGTTTCATCTTCCCCTGACAAGATAGTTATTACTGAGAAAGTATATGAAGTGTTGAAAGCACTCCTTACAGACCCTTATCCCCTAATTATGAGAGTGTGATTAGTCTTATCTCATACAAATAGAAGTCCTTGCACGATTGCTTAACCCTAATGCAAGGGTTTAATTTTTACTAGGGCTCAATTTGGAGCTGTTTTGAATGACACAGTTGAGTTGCAAAAATATTATTTCTAAGCAGAAACAATGTGCCATTCTTTCACCAAATTATCATAAACAGCTGCCTTCATATTTTAGGAAGAGGTGAGAAGAGATCAGATTCAAAATATTATTGCAAGACCATAAGAAATTTGAGTCCAGTAGCACCTTAAGAGACCATCCAGAGTTTCTGGTTACAAGCTTTGGAGAGTCAGTTCCTTTTTTCAGATAGCTTTTCACCAGACAGCTCTTCTACTGCAGACCAACACAGCTAACCTCTGAAACTGTGTTCAAGGAAGGTATATTACATGTGTCAGACTACTAAGTATTTTGTTAGAATATACCATCCTTGCAATAGATATAATTTCATTTGCCTTTAGCAATTAAGTTACCCCTCTACTGTTCTATGAATATTACTATTATTACTAATTAAGGGATTACTATTTGAAATAGGCAATGGGTGCCAAGCCTAGGCCCAAAGAGAGTGAGGGAATACAAAGGGAGGCATGCCCTCTCCCCTTGCCAAAACCTGCAGGGTACTAAAACTAATACCCATTTCCATTCTCCAAATCAAAATACAAAAAGCTTCATGTAGTAATAGTGTTCATAGTAGTAAGTATTCACAATTCCAAGTAGGCAGAGTTGGGAGCCAATACAGACAAGCTCCCTCCAAAACGTCAAAGTCAAGAGGAAAGGGGAGGGGGAGTGAAAAGGAGGAGGAAGAGGAGGAGAAAAGAAGAGTTGGATTTATATCCCCCTTTTTCTCTCCTGTAAGGAGACTCAAAGGGGCTGACAATCTCCCTTCCCTCCCCCCCCCCAACAAACCTGTGAGGTAGGTGGGGCTGAGAGAGCTCCAAAGAACTGTAAGTAGCCCAAGGTCACCCAGTTGGTGTGTGTTGGAGTGCACAGACTAATCTGAATTCCCCAGATCAGCCTCCACAGCTCAAGCAGCAGAGTGGGGAATCAAACCCGGTTCCTCCAGATTAGAATGCACCTGCTCTTAACCACTATGCTCTTAACCACTACGCCACTGGCAGGCAGATAGGCAGCAAAACTGGTAGGCTGTTACTGTGAGATCTAACCAAGGAATACTAAGGAAGGAGTCCTCCACGTGCCAGGGAGCACAGGCTTAGCAAAATGCCGCTTTCATAACTGAGCGTGATCACAACTGCTCTCTGCTGTTTGAAATATAACAAAGATGCAGGCAGTTCTTAAATGCACAGCTGTATAGATAATACATAGATGATTTGCTTAGCCTGTCTCCTATCAGCCTACAGTGTGAAGAAATGGAGCTAACAGATCCAAAGGGAATTTGTGACACCTCAGGACTGAGGCCCTTTCCGCATGGCCATGCGGATGCCGCCACACCGGCAGGGATTCTGCCGGTGCAGGGGTGGGGGCCGTTCGCACAGAAGCGTGCGAGCGGCCCCCGCAGAGGGGCCCTCTCCCACTCACCTCATCGCCGTTGTCGCCCTGCTGGCCTCCGTAGACCTACCCACGCTGCCCTCCGACCTCCAGGGGTTGGAGCACAGCAAGGGAGGGCCTTCGGAGGCCAGCAGGGCGACGACGGCGACGAGGTGAGTGGGAGAGGGACGGGGACAACATCGCATTCCCTGCGGTGCCATTCGCACCGCGCCGCCGGGAATGCGCTGGAGGTTTCTGGAGGTGGCCTGAGGCCGCCCTGGGGGAGGGGGAAGGGAACCAGGTCGGTGCTGCTGCGTTTTGGCAGCGCCGCCTGTGTGAACGGCTCCCTGGGGACGGCGTTTTTGCCGTCCCCAGGGCGCCGTTTATGGCCCGCGCGGAAAGGGCCTGAGAGAGAATAGAACTTCCAAAACAGCACCTACAGTAGAAAAGGATACTTGTCACATGATTCAGCAAACTATCTTCTCCATCTTCTTTCCCTCCTTGGCTAGAATCTGATGCCTAGTTCTCACATGCATGGGCCTGAGGTATGCAGAGCCTTGACGTGATAAATTTGTCCCTTTTTGGGCTACAGGGGCTGTGCCACAGCTTTGAATGTACCTTTTCATTAAAAAAAACACTCCACATGAATAGAAATGAAAGGGAGAAAGATTCTACCTCTATATTTAGTTGCTCTTCTAATATTCTATTTATGAGGAGTTTTTACCTTAGGGGAACATTCCAAAATATCTGCTGACTAAAGTGATTCTGTTCTTATTGCTACTTAAGTTCTCTCCCATCTTATTGCCACTTCAATCCCCTGAATGTGTGAACTTGCATGTGGACTTGATGTGAACTTGTGTGAACTTGAGAGAAAGACAATGGTGGTGGGAAATAAAACAGTTAATGCCTTGACTAATATAGTTTTCTTCAACTGTATTTTTTCTGTTGTTTGAGTGGACAGAAGCCATTAGTGCATAACAGAAAATCTCAGAATTTAGTTTTAGGATTGTGTGTGAGAGGAATGAATAGCAACAACTGAGGGTGAATTGAGGGTTGGAATTTGTAAAAAAGATATTGGGGAGCCCACGAAAGCTAAAGTTTGGGGAATTAACTCTAATACTTGAAACTGGGGAACTAACTCTAATACTTGAAACTGGAGACAGAGTTGTTATCTAAATCCTCTAATATGGAGTCAGACTCAGAGGGATCACTGATACCTAAATTAACAGCTCCTCTCCATCAAGACTATTAAAGCTGCAAAGGGACTGATATTCAGATTAAGAGGTGAAGGAAAAAAGGGGCCAGGAGTTGTTCCTCTCATAAATGAATCAGAGATGGCTTGGTTTTCCTTCATTCTAACGTTATCCAGCACACTAAGATTTTGTCTCTTTAGCTGAAAGTGTTCCATGACAGCATATATGCTGCTTTCCAAAGCAGATTTTTCTATATGACTGGAATGCTTCTGTTTCTCTGAGTGGGGCACAGGAGCATCTACTTATCTATTAGAGGGAACAGAAATAAATAAGCTTTTTTTTTTTTTTTAGACTAGCGGCATAACTTTGAGTTAAATTTTGGCAAATTGCAGTGGGTACTGTATCCCCAGGCTAGAGCCTTACTCGTTAATTTATTTAATTGGTTGATTAATCAACTAAAGCTTTCTGAGCAGTTTAATTCCTTCCTTCCTTTCCATTAATCTGTGGAGTGGATATTGAGGGGCACGCAGCTCTGAAACCTACACAGGCTTTACTTCACTGGGGGCTTGTCTTTTTTTTTTGTCCTATGATATTGCTATTGCATGAGAAAAAGGTAACATACCATCCATAGGCCCCAACCTAATCAGTCTCTTATGCATTCCATTTTACACAAACAAAAAGTTTGTCAGGAGACAGAGCTGGTAATAGAAAACTTCCTTACACAAAGTAGTGTGTACAGAAGAGGAATGTATAGGCTGTATGTTGCTTTTCTCCCCAGACAGGGCAACCAAGACAGCAAACAGTTGAAACAGAGTACTATCAAAACATATAATAAAAAAACAATTAACGCCAAAACTAAAATATATATTAAAAGCACAGAAACCAGTAATTGAAACATAGGTCATAAATATTACACATTTTGTAGAATGACTATATAAATCTCCCCTTTCATTTAAATATTTGGTTGGAAGTTTAAAAATTTGTTTTACTAGGTTTACACTTTCCCTTTCTCGTGGAGACATGTAGATTCACTTTAGCTTTCTGCTTCCATTTTTAAAAAAGCTATGTAGCTTGTTATTTTCAGCTTAGTCTACAAGAAAATGAACCCATGTGAGGGCCCAGGATGCCAACTGAGAGAGAGTTCTTGGCGTACAACACTGCAGTAGAGATGGCCTCTGTGAGCAGAGAAGGAGCTGAGCACTACACGATTTCTTTCTCTTCGCATTTATATATTCTAAACACAGTATAACTCTGAATGCTGTGCCGGCATGTTCATTTCCAGCCAGTTCTTTCCTTGCACATCACAAACAATCTTGGTTTGTTCCCGGCCAAGAGGCTGCTTGGCAATAGGTAGGGTGACTCACGGGAAGAAGGAAGACTGGAAAACAGCCATTAAACAGATTTGCTGTAGATGTTGACAAGTGTTCATATGTTGCAAGTGTCCCCTTGCCTTGTCCATATGTTGCTGAAGCCCTCCAAGTTGTCTACATGAGGGTGTTAATCCACAGATTATTTGATGTTGTGGGTACAGCACGGACAAGAAAACAAGTTAACATTTCAGTACTTAGCTTAATAACTTAAAAGTTATTAAATATTGGCATTAGAGCAAATTTGGGTGAAATAACATTTTCCATTGTTTTATTAGTTACCTTACCTTTTTGCATCAGATATGCTTGTAAATATATATATATATATGAATCCCTGCAAGTGTTGCGCACATTGAAACTACCCTTCGCACAGAGAAAAGAGTTCTGTGAGCAATCACGTGCCACTCGTTTCAAACAGTGATGATTCGGATGACAAACTAGTTTGGTCTCTTCCTTGCAGATTTTCTAATGACTGCACAGAGAAAATGCAGGAATGAAGGTGCTCTTCCAGTGCAAGTCCCATTCTTTTCACAGGGAGCTATAGCTGTAAAAAATGTGGAATTCTGATACTGATGAGCAAAAGTATCCCTTTATGGGAGGACTTGAAGTTCAGTGGCTTTTAACCAACCAAAATAAGTATATGTAAGATTGCAACCTCAGTGTAGGAAGTACAGTTAATATTATCAAGCTTTAATTTATACTTTGTACATCATTTTTTTTATTAAAAAGGGAATGGGTGGAAGGACACATCATTTCTTCATTCATTAGAACGACTCCCCTCCTCCCACACCTTGTTCAGGTTTTACAGCAATTACATAGAATAGGTTGGTTCATGCATAGGATGTACACTAGTCATATAAAACTGTATGGTCATAATAGCAGTATGGTGTTAAGGCAGTGCCATGTTTAATATTTGGTTTCAGAATTACAGGTTTGAAATGTGAAAATTAGAATGAATGTTCACATGATTTTCATACAGAAAACTCAGTTGCTGAAGAACAAGTTGTTGCAGAACTTCCAGGACGTGAAATGTCTTCGTCATCAGACCAATTGCAGTCCTGCTCTTATCATCTTATCAGCATTTCTACCAAGTTGATTCTGACTTTCCCCACTGTTTGCGCCACTGTGTGCAGGCTCTTCAGAAATTTTCTGTCCTCAGAAAAAGTGGTGCAGAACTTCTAGGACGTAAAATGTCTTTATTATCAGGCCAGTTGCAGTCCTGCTGTTATCTTACCAGCATTTCCACCATGTTGATTCTGCCTTTCCCCACTGTTTACGTCACTTTGTGCAGACTCTTCAGAAATGTTCTGTCTTCAGTAAAGAGCTGATACTTAAAATGCATACATGGTAGGTCTAAAGATTGTGAACTTCAACTGGTGATTCAGAAGCTTTTTATCATCTCCTTCATGTACCTGAAGTGATGATCCAGCTTTCTGTGTAGTAGACCCCTGCTATAAATACTAGCTGCAGTATAACCACACCTTCTTTTAGAGTTAAATTACTGTTATTTTTAATCATTATATTATCTTTTTGTGTAAGACTTTTTTCCCCTTCCTTACAGAAGATGGATGAGGACAACTCAATCAAAAAATGTAATAAGAAAGACGTTGATGGTCCTGTCTATATTGGTAGAGAAGAAGATCTTAAAAAACAAAGAACAACAGCTAGAATCAATGACAGAGAAATTGTTGTTTTGTACCATGATGGAAATTTTTATGCTATGGATTGTCGATGTTATCGTAAGAACTTTGCTAAAGATCTCTTGATATTTGCATAACAATTTGATATTTGCCTGGATGATGCATTAATTCTAAGTTTTGTCCTATTAATAGATGCAGGAGGTCCTTTACATCTCGGGGAAATAGAGGTACGTATGTGCAGTGCAGCCTCATTTGACTGAGATTGTCAGCATGTTAACCAAAACCTTCAGACTTAAGAGGACACTATATCAGGTAGCAGAAAAGGAGACTAAGACACAAGGGCATGCCAAAAAGATTCCTGTATTTAAGATACTGGCAAAAATAGGAACTAGCCTGATCTTCTGAAACAATTTTAGATATTTATTACTGATAGTTTTAAATTACTCCTTGATTTCTAGGAGAGTTTGAGGGAAGAGGTGAAATATGAGTTAAGTAGCCACTTCCCACATGTTATTACTTTGCCTCAGGCTGCATTTATGCCCAATAACTTTGAAGAAGAAGAGTTTGGATTTATATCTCACCTTTCTGTACTGTAAGGAGACTCAAGGTGGCTTACAAGTTCCTTTCCCTTCCTCTCTCCACAACAGACACCTTGTAAGGTAGATGGGACTGAGAGAGTTATGAAGAACTGTGACTACTAGCCCAAGGTCTCTCAGCAGGAATGTAGGAGTGCTGAAACACATCTGGTTCACCAGATAAGCCTCTGCCACTTGGGTGGAGGAGTGGGGAATCAAACCCAGTTCTCCAGATTAGAATTCACCTGCTCTTAAGCACTACACCACGCTGACTGTTTGCAGCTGTTTGTAACATTCCCAAATCTTGCTCTGTTAAAAGTTATCTAGGTGTCCTGATTGTGGGGTCCTCTGATGGAGCACTGCATTTGGGATACTGGAGATTCATTTTTTTCTTCTCATTTAGAACCTTAATGGATAAGCTTGAAAGAGACAATATGTTGGATTCTACCAATGGCAAAAGAGGGGGAAAGTACCCCATTGGAGCAACAAAAAGGCTAGGGATCATGAGAAAAGCCAAACAAGGGTGGGGCTACAATGAGGAGAATTGGGCAGGATTGAATGGAAAAACTGGTAGGATTCAACCCATTCCTTCACAATGGCTTTCAACCTATTACTGGAATTATAACAACTATCTTACAAGGTACTTATGGGGATAAACAATAAAACTTAGAAAACACTTTTAATATTTAAAGTACTACATAAATGATTGCTTGATGTTTGTTAAGGTGCATCACTAGGTGCATCACTAGAACTGTGTCAATAACTGACATCCATAAAGCAGTTGCATTCCTTCCCTGAAATACTGTAGTAACAGTGCAGTCATAAGCTGAGTAGCACCCTTCTAACTCCATTGAAGTCAGCAGTCTTAGACGGGTGTAACTCTGCTTATGATTGCACTGTAAGGCACTTACCAGATTCTGATGAGCTTAATTCTGAAATTGTTTCATAGATTTGAAGAAACATTTAGCAGGGGGCAATTTAATTGTACCCAGGGTTACCAGGACCCTCTGGACACCGGCAAGGGATGGAAGGGTGTGGTTGACAGATCTAGGTTGGGAAACTTATGGAGATTTGGGGGTGGAACCTGGGGAGAACAGGGAACTCAATAGGGTACAATGCCAGAGTCCACCCTTCAAAGCATCTATTTTTTTCCAGGGGAGCTGATCTTTGTAATCTTGAGATGAGCTGTAATTTTGGGGAATCCCCAGGTCCCATCTGGTAGCTGGCATCTCTAGTTATACCTCATTCCTTAACTTCAGAAGTTCAGAAGTTCAGAAGTTGATGCTCAGCATCATGGAACCCCATGAGGATAATCAAAAGAGAACATGGTGGGGTAGAAAGAGGCACATCTTTCCAAAATGTTGACCTGACTGCTAATTTTAACTATTCTGAATGTAGCCTTGCTTCAAGTTTCAAGATTCCAGATTCTCTGCTTCCTGCCTGTTAAAGTCTTTTTCATTTTAACTTAATCATCAAGTGCAAGCTTCATCAGTTTAATTAGCAGATAAATCAGTCTTTAATTGATGGCAGCTTATTTGAAGTTAGTCTTGGTGTTTTACCATAACAGAAAATGTCTTTTGTAAGCCATGATTTTCCAGGAATGATCTAGGCCTGAAGCCTCTTCTCAGTAAACCTCAAATGAGGCTCTTCAGTGCTAGTAAAGGAATCTTATATTTTTTTATTTCTACTACATTTGGGGAATATTTACTTTTTAAACAAAGAACTGGAAGCTAGTACTCTTGCTGTTGTATTATGGAGAACTGCATATTGATTCCCTGGGACCCTGGTATATAAGAATGTCTGATGTTTCTAACATAGTATTTTTTTTCTTCCTTGTCTATGTAGGACATCAATGGACAGGCGTGCATTATTTGTCCCTGGCACAAGTATAAAATAACTTTGGCAACAGGTGAAGGATTGTATCAAGCAGTAAACCCCAGAGAGCCATCTGTGACTCCCAAATGGCAATCAAAAGGAGTGAAACAAAGGACGCATCACGTTACAGTGGAAAGTGGAAATGTTTATGTGACTCTTTCTGATACGGCTGACAGTATAGATTCTGATTACTATGCTGAAAAGACTATAAATACATCTTTGAAAAAATAGCTCTTTGTATATTTCATAGTAAATGATAAAAAAGGAAATAATAATTATCTAAAGAATATTGTCCTTCTGTCTAAATATAATTTTTGTGATATGAAATTGAGCAATGCATGGTAATAATCTCTTTCTAAAAAGCCTTTAAGAGAGGTGTTCTTGTCTCTTGAGAAGACAATCCAAGGGTAGCATGGGGACAATACACTGACACCCCAGAAGTATTGAATTTATTAGAAACATTACCTTGGTCTAGGTCAGGGATCTGCAATCTGTGGCTCTCCAGATGTTCATGGACTACAATGCCCATCAGCCTTGCTGGCAGGGGCTGATGGGAATTGTAGTCCATGAACATCTGGAGAGCCACAGGTTGCAGACCCTTGGTCTAGGTGAAGTTTGAAAATTATAAACCTTTAAATGTTTTGAATGTGAAATGGTTTGAAAAGTATGATGATATTAAGATATTATTAATGCAAGCAGAGAAAACTATTTTATATGCTAAGGATACAATATTTTCTTTATGGTTAGACCTTTTGCGCACATTTGGACTCTTTAGGTCAAGCATACATTACCTTCAGATCAAATTCTAAGTTGGGCATATTTCCCCCTCTTCAGAACTGACCATGTTACAGATCAGAGAAGCCTCAGAGTTTCCAAGAGTGGGGAAAACATGAGCCCCCCCCCCTGCTTATGCAGGAGCAGTTTTGCTGACTTTTTCGGGGATCAATAAGAGCCTCTCCTTTTTAAAGCACTTTTGATGTATCCCAGAAATGGTAGATCAAAGGCATGGCCTTTAAAAAAAAAATTAAGGAACAGGTGGCAGATGACCTCCTGAACCCAGAAACATGAGAAGCAAGGGGCAGGCAAAATGGCAGCTGGGCTTGTGGAAAAACAGTGATGCACCTCCTCACATGTAAATAAGGAAACAAGGAGAGACCCCCCTGCGAAGCACACAACTGAGCAGAAAGCTGTAAGTGTACAAAGGTCCTTTGATTATTTTTGTTGAACTTTTCCCAAATGATCACCAGTTTATGAAATTATCAGTGTCATCTTAAACAGAGTTGTAACGTTCTCCCTATATTTATATAAATGGCTTTTGGATATAACTCAGCTTACCAATGTACTTTGAATCTAACAGTTACTTATGGGTTTCATGAAGGAGAATCTGGATTTTTGCTACTTGTCAGATACTCAGACTGATTTATATGCTACAAACCAGTTACAGTCTTGAGAGCCCAGCAAGCAATGCAAGCCTAGCTTCTTTATTCTTTATTCTACATCCCCACAAAAGAGTAGCTCAAGGGAGTTACCTGGAACAAAAGCTGCTCTTAAGTCAAAAGACTCTGCTGAAGGTATATCGAGAACAAGCTGGGTTTGTCTGGCTTATGTCCCCATAGGTGAGGAGAAATAACCAGTTTGTGTATGTGGCAGTACTACTGTAACATATGCCTCTGGGAGGGCTATTTATTTGTAGTAACAGAGAGGTGTGTGTGTATATGTGTTTGTGGATGTGATGCTCTAGACTAGTGCAGAAATTAAAGTCTGCATGTTCTAAAGAGGTAAAAATGGGCATCTCAGTTTCAGAAAATGGTGCAAGGAGAGACCTTAAATGCACACTCTCACTTTCTCATGATAAGAATGGAAAAATAACTCTGATAGTTCTGTCAATGAAACTTCTAGCATCTCATCTGGCTTAGTAGTGAGTCACAATTGCAATGTGAAATGCCACCATGTGATGCACTTGATGTGGACGACATAATGCTTGGAAGCTGCTTACTATGTATAGTGGCTCAGTCACATGCAGGCCCGTATCCCTGGCATCTGCTGGAATAGGTAATGATATTGTGCCAGAGTATCTCATAAAGATTTTCAAATGTTGAGGTCATTCCATGGAAGAGATTTTCAGCAGGATCCATCTGTAGGCCTTCCTCTAAGGAAGAATATCTCTCCCTTTCTAGCTGCAAACAGAGCCCCTTTCTTCCAGTGTTCAGAACTTGTTAATAGGAGAGTGTTTGTAAGCAACAAAGCCCCTTTCACACATAAGCTTCGGATAAGCTTGGCAAGTTTCTGTTGTGTAGGTGGGGCTTTTAAGAGCCGCATGGCCTGCCCACACAGTGTGTGGCTAATTGACTAGTAAGTCAGAGTTTGGAAGAAAAGCATAAAATGGCTCAAACTCCCACGTGGCTCTTCATCTGAAGAGTGTTCTCTTCAGATAGCAGTTCAGGAGCTGTGTCCTAGCTAGTGCCTGCTTTTTAATTGTTACTTTTGAACAAAGCATCTGGGAAAATTTTGTGAAGTAAAATATATATGCATACCAGAACAGTAAATTAAGAGGCAAAAGTGTGAAGCAAGAAAACTAGGCAAGGTTAACTGGGATAAGCTTAGGAGGTTTCTTCAGAAAGTAGAAGCAATTTTGACACACAGCATATGAAGCCATTTTGCTGTCAAGTTTTCCAGAATGCCCTTGTAACTGTCAATCAGTTGTTAAAATGTTAATCACTTTTGTTAGACAAAATAGTGGTGGCGTATTACATACCCTGATGTACAATTAACTAGTTTTGTGAAACTTTCTTTAAAAGTTTGCTTTTTTTTGCTGAAGCAAGTTGATGTCAACTTTTTTTAACTTACACTCAGTTCTGTCGAATTGGTTTTCAACGTACTGGTGCTGAGGACATTCAGGACCTTTGGTAGACAGTTGTGACCTAGTAAGTAACTGCCTTTAAAATAAAATCTGGAGCCGTATGTACATTCTGGCAAGTTACGATTTCTAGGAAAATGTTCATGCATCTGGTGAAGTAGACTCTAGTTGACAAAAGTTTATGCCACAACACATATTCAGAACTTTAAATGCCATAATTTTCTTTTTTACAGGAACAGACTAATGTGGCTATTTTTCTGAAATTTGCTTTTATAGAATATGGCACTGAATTCATAGTCTACACAAGGACAAACTGCTGCTAAGTAAGGAACACTGACCAATAAATGTTCATAACAGCAGTTATTCATTTGGTTATTAAAGCAAATGTGGAATATCTTTGAATGTCTGCATATTCCCAAAACAGCAGGAATATCAAAGCCAAGTGTACTCTGCAAGGGAATTTTACTGTCCATTTTCTGAATCCAGTGCTGAATGTAGAGTATAGATGCTGCGACTGTTCTTTGATGCCTTAATGGTGCACTTGGAAGGTGCTTGCTGTGTGTCAGAAGATGCAGAGGAACTTGCTGCTTCAGCTGCTCTGGGAATAGCATTTCCATTGATACCATTGCTACTGCCTTCCCTGGATGGCTTTTCTGTTTCAACAATCCTTTTTAATTTTTCCAGTATTTTACAGATGGCGATTGCCTGTGTAACAACAACAGCATATATAGAACACATTTTAGGTCTGATTCTAAGTTTCCTTCAGCTAGTGCAAGGGTCATCCCTGCTCTTGCAGAACATTCCAACCCCCACTCAATCCCCCCCCCCCCGCTTGCTGCAGCTCAAAATGTTGTTCCTCCCCAGGAACTGCATGAAAGGGGAGTTAGGAATCTGAAGTAAGCAGAGACAACAAAAAATTGCCCTCCTTCTGTTCATGGACATCTTCTGGTGGAGCCAAGCCTAAGTGTATATTTTGTGCATTTAAACATCTTCGGACTTTAAATAAGATAACAGTTATTTTAACTCAGGGGATAAATATAATATTTGAGGACGGGAAGCCTAACAGAAGTGGGATCCCTATAACACAGTGATGGCGAACATTTTCAAGACCAAGGGCCCAAACTGCAACCCAAAACCCACTTATTTATCACAAAGTGCCAACACAGCAATTTAACCTGAATCCTGAGGTTTTAGTTTAGAAAAAACAGTTGGCTCCAAGGCATGCATTACAGTAAGCTTGCTGGTGGCTTTGCTTTGAAGCAACAGTGCAATGTTTCAAATGGGTGAATCACGATCCTAGGAGGGTTTAGAAGCAAGCCCCATTGCCAGCAACTGAGCTTACTCCCAGGTAAAGGATTGCACTTTAGTTCTTCCCATGAAAATCAGTGGGGTTTAACAGCACTTAATAGGGTTACCTATACGTTGTGCCCAGCGGCCCAGGTCAGCCTAGATGTGTGTGGGGCAATTTTCCAAACCGCTCCCCATGACGAACTCTGTGCATGCGTGCCCACAGAAAAGGCTCTGAGTGCCACCTCTGATAGGTTCGCCACCAATGCTATAATGGTACTTACTAACTTACCAGATAAATTAGTGCTGCATAAGAAGCACACATTACTCCAGTAAGGGCGGTTTTTGCTGGATAAGAAATGACATCATAAAAGCACAACTTTCTGTCCTGAAGAGAAAATGGTTGTTAGACACTTTCAAACTACAATTCAGTAAACGTTCAATTTTTAAAAAAAGATGCAAGCCAGGGATGGGGAGAATTTCATGCAGAAGTGGCCAGTAATTCTCCAAGCCATGAAGGGCCAAACTTGGCGTTCTGGTTTTTAAAGAGTTGGGTCTGGTTCCCTGTACTCAGCTTGAGTCCCTCACAGCAGCCAAGTGGAAAGGCTTTTAGCAAATAAAGGAAGATCAGTTTAGGCTTAGAACACTGCTGCAAAGAAGAAGAGTACTTGCCTCCCCCCCCCCACCCAATGTTTGTCCCTTGCTGAAGTAGCACTAGTGAGGAGTTATGTGGCAAAAAAGGGGAAATAACTCTCCTCAGCAATGTTTCAGGGTGGTAAAATGTATGGTGGCAGGGAGTTAGGAGCCCTTTCCTCCCCAATGGTGGTGCTGTGAGCCCAAACTGGCTCCCCTTTATTGTATAACAGTCATTACTCATGGCTACTGTATGGCTGGAGGGATTTCACTTTAACCAAGCTGAATATTGGAACATGGACCTAACTCTTTATAAACCCAAATTTCTGGTTTGGCACTAAATGTCACTCTCCACCCCTCCTCCAGCACTGCTGTAAACACTTTCTTATTCTTCCCTTTAAAATAATTGCAACAGCTTCTCCCTCCTTTCTCATTTATGCAAAAGGGGGGGGGGGAGTTCTCATGCAAGCATCTTTGCTTTAAATGAGAAAACGACAGTACTACCACCCTTCTGCATCCACCTTTCCTGCTTCACATGCCTGCACACAGACAGACACAAACATGCTTCAGATGGGAGTGGAGCATGTTATTGACATTCCTACCTTGCATTAGAATTGTCCTTCCAAGGAAAACATTTTCCGCCCCGACGGGGCAAGTTACAATTTGAGATGTCGATGACTTGCTTTATGGAAGCAGCAGAGAAAACATTTCCCTAGCTGAATACTGTAGACCTAATCTGTACTGTTTGTACAAGCTGCCATTTTGTGACTGGCTCCACCCACTGTGGTGCAATTTTGTGACTAATAACTCTTAAGGTGCATGACAAATTTAAGTAGCTCTCAGAAACAAAAATCAGTGTAATATAAGACTTGCTTGTATCATTCCCACTAAAATCATAGGGACTAAAAATGCTTCTTTGGAAAAATCATAACCCAAGGTATCTTGGGCATTATTTCAATAGGACTGAAGGTTATACCCTATGCGCGCTGCATGGTATTGTCCTATTAAACTTACTCGCTAGTAAATTACATAAAATTTGAATGTGTGTGTGTAACCCCCATGCTCAGAATGGGTTGACCCAGAAAGGGGTGGCGACTCAAAGCAGCAGAGGCTGCAGACCTCATGTAGTTTGGAGGAGACAAGGCTACCAGACTCGGACCTTGGTTTGTATAAGCCCTTAACACCTTGTTAAGGTAACTGCAATGTTGTTGGGAACTACTGGGAAGGTGGTAGTTTATTTTTGCTATGTTGTAAATGTTGGAGTTTATTGTTTCAGGGTTTTTTATGTTTGTAATGGGTGAGAGTTCTCCTGGAAACTATCATGCTGAATCCTGTTCATCAAGCCCTTGGAGTCTTCAGGAGCCAACCCACTTGCAAAGAAGAATTGGACTTGGCAGTATCAGTAGACTGTAAATATAAGGACTTGAAAATGCAACCTGAACAGGACCTTGAAGTGTGATGTTAAATGTTGATGTTATATGTTAAGAAAGTAAACCATTTTGTTTTTTTTAAATTTGTTGTTGCAAACAAATTCCAAATTCTGCCCCACAGAACCCACAAGCTGAGGTTACATGTGCACTTGTCAGGATAGTCTGAATCCCCATGTCTAAACTGTCTACACTTTATAGACGCTGCTGTTTAAGCTACTCATTATTGTTTTGATCCAGAATCTTGAATACAGGCTTTCCGTTGCGCATAGCATTCTCCAGAGACTATAGTTACTTTCTATACCTTCCTCGAAAAACAAGAAATACAAAGAAGAAGTGAGTGAGTGAAACTCTTTGTATATTGCTTAGTGGTGAATTCAAGGTCTTATATTAATTTTTTGCTCCAAAAGATGTGTTAGGGCTTATTTTCAGGGGATGTATTATTTTTTTCCATGATTTTGCGCCTCCCACGTGACCAGATCAGCTGCGCCAGGGAATCTGTAACTAGGGCTTATTTTTGGAGTAGTGCTTATATTTCATGCATCCTCCAAAAATCCCGAAAAATCATGCTAGGGCTCATTTTCGGGGTAGGTCTTATTTTCGGGGAAACGGTTTTGGAGATGGGGGAGGGGAGAACTGGGACAAAGGCAAAGTGGAAGAAGCCGATGAGAATGGCATTTGGCTGGAGTTGCTGTCATATTTCATGACTAGGGAGCCTTTGAACTGTCGACGAGAGATGGTTTGAGTAAATGGGTGAATGTGTGTCTGGAATGTACTCATAACTGGGCATAGTTAAAAAATATGAGATACAGCAATCAGATTCTCTACTCACCTTCATTTTATACATAGGCTGTTTGGGAGCGTTTATATTTTTCAAGAGACGGCTTGAAATCATATTTAGCTCTGCAAAATTTTTAGCAAGTCGTGGCTGCAAAAGTTTAGCCATTGACTTTGAAGATCGGGATAGTTTATTTAGCCCATTAATGATGGCTGTTCCATGAGCTGAAGAGAATACCTTGGCCACCCCAGACTCAGACTCCTGCACAACAGCCTCTGCTTGCTGAAATAAAAGCAAACAATAAGTAATAAGTCTATGAAAGGTTTAGAACAAAGAAAGCCAACAAAGCATTAAAGATTGCTAATGTGTAGCTTATGGAGTCTTATAGAATCCAAGATTTCACTAAGCATGTGTATGGGGAGTGGTAGGGGCAATTTTCTAATCCTCATGCTCAAAGAAATCTTTGAAATATTTCCACTAGTTCGGAAGTCTCTCTGCCCTGGATGGCCCAGGTTAGTCTCATTTCATTAGATCTTGGAAATTAAGTAGGGTCAGTCCTGATTAGCCTTTGGTTGGGAAAGGAAGTTCCTATGAAGAAGAAAGCCATGGCAAACTACCTCTGTTAGTCTCTTGCAGTAAGTCAGCTGTGACTTGATGACACTTTACATATACGCAGAGTGCTGACATATTTCCATAGAAGCCCATCCCTGTTTTAGAATGCAGGGAAATGGGAATCTGAAGCTGGGACTCTAGAAAAAGAATGCTATTGTTTAAAATGCAAATTTTAAAGGTAACAAGAAATGGAAGTAAATCACATAAAACACAGGATATTGTGTACTCCAGACTTCAAATGCAATGAATGTGACATTCCTAAAATTTATCTGTGATCTTGCCAAATCTTGTTCACTGCAGTGAAGTACTTGCCATATCAAGAGCATCATTATATAATGGTATATTTGCAGTGGCGTTCCTGCCTAGGGACAGGGGGTACCCTATGTCCCCGGGCGCCCCCATTTGGTCACGTGGGGGGGTGCCAACATTTTAGGGTCGTTTTGTGCTTTTTAAATGTTTAAAGTGTTTTTTCACGTTCCGGCCTGCAGGGGGCGCACTTTTAAGGCTAGTGGCACCAAAATTTCAGGGTACCATCCAGAGACTGTCCTGATGATACCACCCACATTTGGTGATGTTTGGTTCAGGGGCAGCAAAGTTATGGACCCCCAAAGAGGGTGACCCCATTCCCATTGTTTTCAATGGGAGCTAACCTGAGAGTGGGGCTACCCATTTGAGGGACCATAACTTTGGTCCCCCTGAACATAACTTCACCAAACTTGGGTGGCATCATAAGAATAGTTAACAGATGATACCCTGAAAATTTGGTGACACTAGCTTTAAAAATATACCCCTTCCAGGCACCCCAAGAAATTTGCGCAAGATTCGTTGTTTTGCAGTGACTTTGCTCCATTGTAGCCAATGGGGAATTTCTGAGTGTGTAGGCAGGCTGCACATTTTTGAAGATAGAGGCACCAGACTTTCAGGGTGGCTCCAGGAGGGCCTCCTGGTAATAGCATCCAGGTTTAGAGACCTTTGCTTCTGGGGGTTCAATTTTATGTGCCCCCAAAAGACTTATTTTGTTTCCCTGTTCCTGCATATGAAAGCCTATGGGCTAAGTTCTCTCAGAACTCTCTCAACTCCCCCCCCCCCCCACTCCAGAAGCAAAGCTCACCACGCTTGGATGCTATTACTCAAGGCCTATTGGAGCCACCTTGAAAGTCTGGCGCCTCTATCTTCAAAAATGTGCAGCCTGCCTCAGAAATTCCTCATTAGCTACAATGGAGCAAAGTCACTTCAAAACAAAGAATCTTGGGCAAATGTCTTGGGGTGCCTGAAAGGGATGTATTTTTAAAGCTAGTGACACCAAATTTTCAGGGTATCATCTGTTAGCTATTCTTATGATGCCTCCCAAGTTTGGTGAAGTTATGTTCAGGGGACCAAAGTTATGGTCCCTCAAATGGGTGGCGCCCATCTCAGGGTTGCTTACCATCCCCACTTTGGGGATGGGGGCATTCCATTTGGGTGTCCATAACTTTGCTGCCCTTGATCCAAACATCGCCAAACTCGGGTGGTATCATCAGGGCAGTCTCTGGATGATGCCCTGAAATCATGGCGCCGCTAGTTTTAAAATGAGCTTGCAGGACAAAAAAACACCAAAAATACCCCCAAAAAAACCCAAATACCTTGCATTCACATTTGTTCATATTTGGGCAGGACATAAATGGGCAATTTTTGTCCGAATGTGCCCAAATTATTCCATCTGAATCAGCTATTTGTTTCATTTGAATCTCCAACCCTCAAAAGTGATGCTGTTTCAGGGTGGGGGTAAATCCACCCAAACAGCATCACTGTCAATTTTGTTTTAACCGGGGACCCCAGATTCTCCCCTTTAGGGTGGATTTAAAGAAGAATCTAGGCTCCCTAGTTTAAACACCATTGAAAGTGATGCTGTTTGTGGGTGGATTCAACTGGAGGTGTTTTGTGAGAGATGATGCTGACATTTGTTTGGTAAATGTTTTGCTGGGGGTGATTTGTGAGAGATTTACATGCTTAATACCCACTTGCACTGGCTTGGAGTTGTTTCTCAGGTTAACAACCTACCTCATAGGGTTGTTGTGATTAGGAAATTAGGAAAAGAGTTGGTGGGGAGAGAGCCATGTATGTTTTGACGGGAGGGGGAGGTGTTTTGTGAGCTGGTACAAAAAATCATTGTTTGGTCATGGTGGGGGAGGGTGGCAGCCCATACGCCGGGCGGGGAGGGGGGCGCCAAACTCAGGTTTTGTCCCCGGGCGCCAGTTTGCCTAGGTACGCCCCTGCTTCCCCTTCCCTGTTTCATACAGATCCACGTCTTTCTTTCTTACATGTACTGCCTCTACAATCATAAAATAGCAATAAATACCACAGCTCATGCCTGTTTCATCTTGGGTTCCTAATTGAAGGAAAGTACAAAAAGCATACAGGAATACCCAAAACAGTTTCCAAATGTACACAGGGACAAATGTCTTCAAAATATTCACACTTTATCAGTGTCCAAGAGCAAATTAAAATAAAAAAACTCCACCTCACTTCTTTTCAGCATAATAACAATCCTGGGGCAGGACATTTTCTGGGAAAGGGAGACTGCTTAGATGGTGTTGACAGCTATAGGTTATAGTATTTAGTCATAATTCTTCCAGGAAATGTCCTGTAGTAAGAAATTATGTAAAGACCTGCAAACTGGAAACTATTTGCAGATCACATGGAGCAGGCTTTTATGGCATGACAAAACCCCAGATCACGGTTACATGTTCACGATTGCCACCTGCTGGCAGGATATGTACTAACTGTCTATTGACATTCATAACTATAGACAAGGGCTACACTTTAATCCTCAGCTATAAACTACGTACAGTATTCATTCCACTCTGTGCAGAAATCATGTGAAGAAAAGTTACTAAGCTCCGCTTTCAATATTGTTTCAAGATTTATATTCCATCCAGAAGGTAGCTGGTTCAATCCCAAGCTTCTTCAGTGAATGTGAATTCAGGCAGCAGGATTCAGGAAGACCAATGCATGAAACATTGGAGACCAGGGATGCTTTCAAAATTCTCCTCAACCAAACATCTCCCTGCATTTTTGGTCTTCTTCCCAAAGTGGAATTAAGGCTGCCAACCTCCGGATCAGCCTGCAGTTCTCCCAGAATTACGATTGATCTCTAGATTGCACCGGTCAGTTCCCTGGGCAGGAATGTCGCTTTGGTGAATGGATTCTATGGAAATACATCCCCACTGAGTTCCTTCTCCTCTCCAAATGACCCCTCCCCAGGAACCACACCCAAATCTTCAAACCCAGAACTGGCAACCCTGTGTGGAACTGATGCATAAGGACTTCTTTATTCTAAATCCTATACAGAGTCATGTACATGTACAGTTAGCCACAGACTTCAGTTTATTCACATCTCCTACCCTCCCTCCTTAATGATATATAAATGAACATGGATAAAACAATGCAAAATATCAGGGGGAATTGGTCATTCTTCTACTTGGATTTCAGTTTCTTTGCACATTGCAAGCAGGATCCTCGAAACTTGGAGGGGGGATATACAATTTTGTTTTGAACTTTCAAAAGATTGTACATACATGCTCACATATTACTTCCCCATGTTTCAGTCCTAATTGTGAGAAAACTGTTGGGCTAACTTTGTCCATATTGCCAAAGTCTTTGGTCCAGATTGCAAATACTTAACTAAGTGTTTGGTGGTCTAGATTGTTGCTACTTCATAATGGCTGTCTCCCTGATCCTTCCCTATTTACCCACCTAATTCACCAGACAGACAAAAAAAGCCCCACAGCTTTCAACAGATGTGATTTCAACGAGGATGGCCAAACTGCTTATCTTGTCTGTTTGGGGTTCTTTCCCATTTTACCTTCCTGTATAATTCATGGTGATTGCCGCTAATGAATACTTCTGATTGTGCAGGTACAAAATCAGCACACACACACAATTATGCAGTTAGTTTTAAAAGATGCATAACCTGCCGATGATGCCCTTGGGGCATGCATAAACCAAGCAAGTCAGTAAACTGCAAGTGTGCAACAGCAGCCGCTACCCAGCCATCTGCCGTGCGGAATGCTGCCACTGCAGCAAGGTTAAAATACTTAAAACAATTTTGAGACTGCAGCAAATAATCTTGATGATCATAAATGACATGAGTCAGCACAAAATGGACATTGTAAAGCAAGGAAGTCTGAATGTCAATCACACATGTTTACAACATTCATAGTATCCCTGAACTATTTTTCTGGAGTCTTTCCCCAGTTTTTAGGAATGTGTTTGCACAGTGGTAAAACACACACACACACACACACACACACACACACACACACACACACAAAGAATCTTCATCTTCAGCCCCTTTAAGTCTTCTTACATGAGAGAAAGAGGGAATATAAATCCAAACTCTTCTTCATGTAGTCATACATAAAGCATAATCACATGATTGTTTTTTGGCCAGGTTGGTTAGCTATCAGAGTCTTAAATACATAGGCCTGGGAGTCAGAGCTTTACCCTTTGTAACACCACAGATATAAGTAAGCTGAAGAATCCAGACTTGAGGAGATCCCCAGCAGCACTCCAAGTGGCCACTTCAGGAACTACACATGGGCTAGCCCATCAAGGGCATGTGCCATGGGAGCCAGTTGGAGCACAGCTGTTAGAGCATATGCAAGCTCTGCCTTTGACTTAGGTCGTCTTTTCTAGAGAAGAGATCCAGCTCCACAATGCCTATTTGGATTCATTGCTTATTTTTTACCCCCGTGTATGTCCCTGGTCCCCTAGATTAGCTGCTGCTGAACTGAACTAGATCCCTTGTCTGACTGCAATGGAATCCTTGCCTCAGCCTTAGCAGATCCAGTTTCCTGCCCCACAAGCTGAGTTTTACATGTTCTTTTCTCACATGAGCTGATAAATTTTATCAATGCAGATGTGTGCATTTGTGGGGGAGACACAAATACATTGAAAACTGTGGCAAACTGAATGTTTGGCCCAGGCCTCATCTGTGACAGGCAGTTTGGCTGCCACACTCTATCACTACAGTAGAGCTAGCTAAAAGTGTGGACTGCCACAGGTGGGTGGTAGGCAGTCATAAAGTCACCAGTTAGGATTTCCAGGTCTGTCCAGGCAATCATCAGGAGATGTGAAATGGGAAAGGGACATAGTGGGCCATCAGCAGTGGCATGATGTCACATCCAGGGAACCCCCCAGAAGTGATATCACACCCCTTGGAATTGCTGGAAAATCTATCATAAAAATCTAGAGTTTCTGACACTTTCTGAAAAGGCCAGATGTCCCTTCTAGGAAAAATCCAAAAGTGACATCAGTCTTTTTTTAGGAATTGCTAAAAATGCTACAGTACTACTACCAAGTTTCTGGTGAGTTGTAGAGAATGGTGGTATAACTTCTGGATTTTCCCTAGAAATTGGCTTGTCAGACCCCTGCCATAGGAAGAGGATCTCCTATATTGGGGGGCCTCCCCCTTTTGCTGTTCAGCTAGCCAATGGGGGATTTACTAGCAGCAAAATGAAACCTAGGTCTCTAACACTGGTGATGCATCAATATCACTTCCAGAGGTGACCAGAAGTGACCTTATGACTGTCATCAGCAATGTGGGGACACTGGTATTTGGGCAAAACCACAATAGTAAAATTGGCGTCATCCACAGATTTTCTGCTCAAACACCACAGCAGCACCACAGCATCACAGCATCTGGTGTATGCTGGAAGTGTCATCAACACATTGCCAGAATCAGAGGCCTAGACCTCAGTTTGCTGCCAGTAAGTTCTCCCCAACCCATTCCCAGGTGGTTGGCAGGGGTATCCGAACCAGAAGTGACATCATGCCATAGGCCCTGTGGCCAATTTAATTTTTTCCCCAACAACCACTTAAAGCATCAGTGGAAAATGAGAGCTGGCTATGGGAGATTCCCCACTCCCACCACAGTCTGGCAACCCTAAACTAGCAGGTTATAAAGGAGTTCTTTACAACTGTGGCATGGGCCTCCAAAACAGTGGGTAACTACCTGGCAGCTGTGGGATTGGGGGCAGGGTGGGGCAGGGCTTACAGAAGGCCACAGAGGTGACTGAAATCGGCACTGTTCTCTAACAGGGCTCAGGCCTCTCATGAGATGGCACAGACTCTCAACAAGCTTGTGTGGCTTCTAGGGTTGGAGATTCGGACAGTCCGAATCTGGATTTTTACCGAATCTGCACTGATTCGGACAGATTCGGACGAGCAGGGGCCGAATCTGAGCTGGCCGAATCCCATGGATTCGGATCACCAGCCGAATTGCGTTTTTATTTTTTGGTGTTTTTTCACATTTTGGCCTGCAGGGGGCGCATTTTTAAACATATCGGCACCACAATTTCAGGGTATCATCAGGAAACTGTCCTGATGATACCCTCCAGGTTTGGTGCAGTTTGGTTTAGGGGGGCCAAAGTTATGGACCACCAAAGGGGTGTCCCTATCCCCCATTCTTTCCAATGGGAACTAAGGAGATGAGGCTACCCTTTTGAGGGTCCATAACTTTGGCCCCCCTGAACCAAACTGCACCAAACTTGGAGGGCATCATCAGGACAGTCTCCTGATGATACACTGAAATATTGGTACCAATACATCTACAAATGCACCCCCTGCAGACACCCCCAGAAATTTGCACAAGATTCTTTGTTCTGCAGTGACTTAGCTGCATTGCTGTCAATAGGGAATTTCTGATAGAGGGCTGTGGAGTGCACATTTTTCATGGTAAACCCACAAAACTTTCAGGGTATCTTCAGGAGATCCCCCCCCCCCCCACCCCCCCCCCCCCCCACCCCCCCCCCCCCCCACCCCCCCCCCCCCCCACCCCCCCCCCCCCCCACCCCCCCCCCCCCCCACCCCCCCCCCCCCCCACCCCCCCCCCCCCCCACCCCCCCCCCCCCCCACCCCCCCCCCCCCCCACCCCCCCCCCCCCCCACCCCCCCCCCCCCCCACCCCCCCCCCCCCCCACCCCCCCCCCCCCCCACCCCCCCCCCCCCCCACCCCCCCCCCCCCCCACCCCCCCCCCCCCCCACCCCCCCCCCCCCCCACCCCCCCCCCCCCCCACCCCCCCCCCCCCCCACCCCCCCCCCCCCCCACCCCCCCCCCCCCCCACCCCCCCCCCCCCCCACCCCCCCCCCCCCCCACCCCCCCCCCCCCCCACCCCCCCCCCCCCCCACCCCCCCCCCCCCCCACCCCCCCCCCCCCCCACCCCCCCCCCCCCCCACCCCCCCCCCCCCCCACCCCCCCCCCCCCCCACCCCCCCCCCCCCCCACCCCCCCCCCCCCCCACCCCCCCCCCCCCCCACCCCCCCCCCCCCCCACCCCCCCCCCCCCCCACCCCCCCCCCCCCCCACCCCCCCCCCCCCCCACCCCCCCCCCCCCCCACCCCCCCCCCCCCCCACCCCCCCCCCCCCCCACCCCCCCCCCCCCCCACCCCCCCCCCCCCCCACCCCCCCCCCCCCCCACCCCCCCCCCCCCCCACCCCCCCCCCCCCCCACCCCCCCCCCCCCCCACCCCCCCCCCCCCCCACCCCCCCCCCCCCCCACCCCCCCCCCCCCCCACCCCCCCCCCCCCCCACCCCCCCCCCCCCCCACCCCCCCCCCCCCCCACCCCCCCCCCCCCCCACCCCCCCCCCCCCCCACCCCCCCCCCCCCCCACCCCCCCCCCCCCCCACCCCCCCCCCCCCCCACCCCCCCCCCCCCCCACCCCCCCCCCCCCCCACCCCCCCCCCCCCCCACCCCCCCCCCCCCCCACCCCCCCCCCCCCCCACCCCCCCCCCCCCCCACCCCCCCCCCCCCCCACCCCCCCCCCCCCCCACCCCCCCCCCCCCCCACCCCCCCCCCCCCCCACCCCCCCCCCCCCCCACCCCCCCCCCCCCCCACCCCCCCCCCCCCCCACCCCCCCCCCCCCCCACCCCCCCCCCCCCCCACCCCCCCCCCCCCCCACCCCCCCCCCCCCCCACCCCCCCCCCCCCCCACCCCCCCCCCCCCCCACCCCCCCCCCCCCCCACCCCCCCCCCCCCCCACCCCCCCCCCCCCCCACCCCCCCCCCCCCCCACCCCCCCCCCCCCCCACCCCCCCCCCCCCCCACCCCCCCCCCCCCCCACCCCCCCCCCCCCCCACCCCCCCCCCCCCCCACCCCCCCCCCCCCCCACCCCCCCCCCCCCCCACCCCCCCCCCCCCCCACCCCCCCCCCCCCCCACCCCCCCCCCCCCCCACCCCCCCCCCCCCCCACCCCCCCCCCCCCCCACCCCCCCCCCCCCCCACCCCCCCCCCCCCCCACCCCCCCCCCCCCCCACCCCCCCCCCCCCCCACCCCCCCCCCCCCCCACCCCCCCCCCCCCCCACCCCCCCCCCCCCCCACCCCCCCCCCCCCCCACCCCCCCCCCCCCCCACCCCCCCCCCCCCCCACCCCCCCCCCCCCCCACCCCCCCCCCCCCCCACCCCCCCCCCCCCCCACCCCCCCCCCCCCCCACCCCCCCCCCCCCCCACCCCCCCCCCCCCCCACCCCCCCCCCCCCCCACCCCCCCCCCCCCCCACCCCCCCCCCCCCCCACCCCCCCCCCCCCCCACCCCCCCCCCCCCCCACCCCCCCCCCCCCCCACCCCCCCCCCCCCCCACCCCCCCCCCCCCCCACCCCCCCCCCCCCCCACCCCCCCCCCCCCCCACCCCCCCCCCCCCCCACCCCCCCCCCCCCCCACCCCCCCCCCCCCCCACCCCCCCCCCCCCCCACCCCCCCCCCCCCCCACCCCCCCCCCCCCCCACCCCCCCCCCCCCCCACCCCCCCCCCCCCCCACCCCCCCCCCCCCCCACCCCCCCCCCCCCCCACCCCCCCCCCCCCCCACCCCCCCCCCCCCCCACCCCCCCCCCCCCCCACCCCCCCCCCCCCCCACCCCCCCCCCCCCCCACCCCCCCCCCCCCCCACCCCCCCCCCCCCCCACCCCCCCCCCCCCCCACCCCCCCCCCCCCCCACCCCCCCCCCCCCCCACCCCCCCCCCCCCCCACCCCCCCCCCCCCCCACCCCCCCCCCCCCCCACCCCCCCCCCCCCCCACCCCCCCCCCCCCCCACCCCCCCCCCCCCCCACCCCCCCCCCCCCCCACCCCCCCCCCCCCCCACCCCCCCCCCCCCCCACCCCCCCCCCCCCCCACCCCCCCCCCCCCCCACCCCCCCCCCCCCCCACCCCCCCCCCCCCCCACCCCCCCCCCCCCCCACCCCCCCCCCCCCCCACCCCCCCCCCCCCCCACCCCCCCCCCCCCCCACCCCCCCCCCCCCCCACCCCCCCCCCCCCCCACCCCCCCCCCCCCCCACCCCCCCCCCCCCCCACCCCCCCCCCCCCCCACCCCCCCCCCCCCCCACCCCCCCCCCCCCCCACCCCCCCCCCCCCCCACCCCCCCCCCCCCCCACCCCCCCCCCCCCCCACCCCCCCCCCCCCCCACCCCCCCCCCCCCCCACCCCCCCCCCCCCCCACCCCCCCCCCCCCCCACCCCCCCCCCCCCCCACCCCCCCCCCCCCCCACCCCCCCCCCCCCCCACCCCCCCCCCCCCCCACCCCCCCCCCCCCCCACCCCCCCCCCCCCCCACCCCCCCCCCCCCCCACCCCCCCCCCCCCCCACCCCCCCCCCCCCCCACCCCCCCCCCCCCCCACCCCCCCCCCCCCCCACCCCCCCCCCCCCCCACCCCCCCCCCCCCCCACCCCCCCCCCCCCCCACCCCCCCCCCCCCCCACCCCCCCCCCCCCCCACCCCCCCCCCCCCCCACCCCCCCCCCCCCCCACCCCCCCCCCCCCCCACCCCCCCCCCCCCCCACCCCCCCCCCCCCCCACCCCCCCCCCCCCCCACCCCCCCCCCCCCCCACCCCCCCCCCCCCCCACCCCCCCCCCCCCCCACCCCCCCCCCCCCCCACCCCCCCCCCCCCCCACCCCCCCCCCCCCCCACCCCCCCCCCCCCCCACCCCCCCCCCCCCCCACCCCCCCCCCCCCCCACCCCCCCCCCCCCCCACCCCCCCCCCCCCCCACCCCCCCCCCCCCCCACCCCCCCCCCCCCCCACCCCCCCCCCCCCCCACCCCCCCCCCCCCCCACCCCCCCCCCCCCCCACCCCCCCCCCCCCCCACCCCCCCCCCCCCCCACCCCCCCCCCCCCCCACCCCCCCCCCCCCCCACCCCCCCCCCCCCCCACCCCCCCCCCCCCCCACCCCCCCCCCCCCCCACCCCCCCCCCCCCCCACCCCCCCCCCCCCCCACCCCCCCCCCCCCCCACCCCCCCCCCCCCCCACCCCCCCCCCCCCCCACCCCCCCCCCCCCCCACCCCCCCCCCCCCCCACCCCCCCCCCCCCCCACCCCCCCCCCCCCCCACCCCCCCCCCCCCCCACCCCCCCCCCCCCCCACCCCCCCCCCCCCCCACCCCCCCCCCCCCCCACCCCCCCCCCCCCCCACCCCCCCCCCCCCCCACCCCCCCCCCCCCCCACCCCCCCCCCCCCCCACCCCCCCCCCCCCCCACCCCCCCCCCCCCCCACCCCCCCCCCCCCCCACCCCCCCCCCCCCCCACCCCCCCCCCCCCCCACCCCCCCCCCCCCCCACCCCCCCCCCCCCCCACCCCCCCCCCCCCCCACCCCCCCCCCCCCCCACCCCCCCCCCCCCCCACCCCCCCCCCCCCCCACCCCCCCCCCCCCCCACCCCCCCCCCCCCCCACCCCCCCCCCCCCCCACCCCCCCCCCCCCCCACCCCCCCCCCCCCCCACCCCCCCCCCCCCCCACCCCCCCCCCCCCCCACCCCCCCCCCCCCCCACCCCCCCCCCCCCCCACCCCCCCCCCCCCCCACCCCCCCCCCCCCCCACCCCCCCCCCCCCCCACCCCCCCCCCCCCCCACCCCCCCCCCCCCCCACCCCCCCCCCCCCCCACCCCCCCCCCCCCCCACCCCCCCCCCCCCCCACCCCCCCCCCCCCCCACCCCCCCCCCCCCCCACCCCCCCCCCCCCCCACCCCCCCCCCCCCCCACCCCCCCCCCCCCCCACCCCCCCCCCCCCCCACCCCCCCCCCCCCCCACCCCCCCCCCCCCCCACCCCCCCCCCCCCCCACCCCCCCCCCCCCCCACCCCCCCCCCCCCCCACCCCCCCCCCCCCCCACCCCCCCCCCCCCCCACCCCCCCCCCCCCCCACCCCCCCCCCCCCCCACCCCCCCCCCCCCCCACCCCCCCCCCCCCCCACCCCCCCCCCCCCCCACCCCCCCCCCCCCCCACCCCCCCCCCCCCCCACCCCCCCCCCCCCCCACCCCCCCCCCCCCCCACCCCCCCCCCCCCCCACCCCCCCCCCCCCCCACCCCCCCCCCCCCCCACCCCCCCCCCCCCCCACCCCCCCCCCCCCCCACCCCCCCCCCCCCCCACCCCCCCCCCCCCCCACCCCCCCCCCCCCCCACCCCCCCCCCCCCCCACCCCCCCCCCCCCCCACCCCCCCCCCCCCCCACCCCCCCCCCCCCCCACCCCCCCCCCCCCCCACCCCCCCCCCCCCCCACCCCCCCCCCCCCCCACCCCCCCCCCCCCCCACCCCCCCCCCCCCCCCCCCCCCCCCCCCCCCACCCCCCCCCCCCCCCACCCCCCCCCCCCCCCACCCCCCCCCCCCCCCACCCACCCCCACCCCCCCCCCCCCCACGCCCCCACCCCCCCCCCCCCCCCCCCCCCCCCCCCCCCACCCCCCCCCCCCCCCACCCCCCCCCCCCCCCCCACCCCCCCCCCCCACCCCCCCCCCCCCCCCCCCCCACCCCCCCACCCCCCCCCATCGGAGGACAGCGTGGGCGGGGCTTCGACGGCCAGCAGGCCGACGACGGGGACAAGGTGAGTGGGACGGGGAGGGGAAACAGCGTGTTCCCGGCGGTGCTGTTTGCACCGCGCCACCGGGAACACGCTGTCTGGGGAAAAACAACCCTTTAAAGGGTTGTTTTTCAGGGCGGCCTGACGCCGCCCTGGGGGAGGGGGAGCGACGCCAGGTCGGCGCTGCTGCTTAGCAGCAGCGCTGCCTGTGCGAATGGCTCCCTGGGGACGGCGTTTATCCCGTCCCCAGGGCGCCATTTAAGGGCCGTGCGGAAATGGCCTTAGAGACCTAACTCCTAGTTACATATCCTCTTGTGTAATGGAGTGCCAGTGGCTGTTTTTTTGTAGAGAAAAGCAGTGTGGGTAGTGAAAAAGAGGGAACATTTATAGTAGGTCTATAGCAACTTCATGGAGTGATTTAGATAGAGGAAATGACATGAGAGAAAAAGAAATGAACTCCCTTCCTTAACACCTCTTGCTAAAATGCTATCTTGACTCAAGGGCACATGGAGAGGAACTGAACTCAGTATATATCGCTTCTTAGCCCTTTTGGCTAAGGCAACATATGTGTGAGCTCAGTATACTGAAGTCCACTGCAGCTTATTAGCACATCTGAACACTGAAGAAAAACCTGTGGGGAGCCAAAGTAAATTATACACTCGTGGTTCAAGAGAAAGTTGTCCGCCATGTTATTTGTTATAGAACTGTAAGTACATTTCCCTTCCAGAATAATTGTTTTGGAACATTTTGTATATAATAAAACACGAAGCAGACGATTTGCTGACTCAAGAGCAGATACACAATATTTGCAGCAGATCATATTAAACAACAATTGAAACCAAACATTCAAAGAAGAAGCGAAATATAAACACATTACCTGGTTTGAACTTGTCAGTCTCAATAAGTTTGGGAATTCATCCCTAATCTCATCTATAATTTCCAGGAAGGCTCTCTGTATTATCTCGGCTGAATTGAAAAACAGTAGTTAAAAGAATAAAGCCCTTATCTTCACAATCAGACATCATGTGCAAATATTGTTGAAACTTGTAAGATTTGGGAAGGGCTAAATTTATTTATGCCATTTAAAGCAGAGTTACAAATCCTTCTTAGCCCACTGATTTCAGTGCACTCAGAAGAATATAACTCTGCTTTGGATTGTTCTTTTCATTTAAGGCAAAAGGGTGTGGGATGCTTATCAGCTAGTATTTGACTGATCATCGTGTTGTATTATGTAACCAGAATCAGGGGCAGAAGAGCCAGCAAACTCCAGATTCTAGCCTATGATGCACCACATTCAAACCATAATGGGCCAGATGCTGCTGTAACTATGCAACTGTTCACAAGATTCTGTTCTGGCTCTTCTCTTTATTCTCCAGATTCAATTCTGACTCACTCATCAGATTCTGCCCAGGATCTGCATGTTTGGCCTCCAAGCCCTTTCTCAGAGGCTTGTACTCTTTTATGGCAATTCCACAAAAGGTGAAGGGTCCCCCTTAACCCTAGGAAGTCAACCTTTTCTCCTTGTTATTCTATGGGAAGAATTAAAAGCAATTTACAGTGCTGCCCGATAAAACTCTGGAGTTGGGGAAGTGCTTCATTCTTCGTTGGGATGAAAGAGATGTATCTATTTTGAGAGTGACCTATCATTCTCAATGTATAGAGATAGGTGGTCCATACTAGCTTCTGACCATGACCTTTAGAAGACACATTTACTCTCTATAACCCTGGAGCTAAGGTAGCTCTTCCGAACTGAGAGATATTTAAAGGCACATTTTTCTCACTCAGGGGTGTGTGTTTGTCCATGTGCATGTATTTAATGAACCCTGCTTTTTTGTTGTTGAAGAAGTGGGCCTAAGCAAAACAAACTTCTTTGAATCCAGGATTTATTAATCCATTTCTGATTTGGAGGTTCAAACTGACTGAGATCCATACCTTGTCCTGCAAACTTCCTGACCAGCTCTCCACATATCCAGCCAATTGGCCTGAGAGCCATTTTTAATGGTGCACTGCTTTTGCCTTGCACTCCTTTAAATCAATGTGTGTTGTGTCCTAACCAACTGATCTTTCAGGCTACAAATGACTGCATCCCACACATACTGACATCTCTATATCCAGTGTAAGAAACCTTTGTGATGCCATAATATGCCCCTTAGGTAAAGCCCTACTTGCCTGACACATCATGTCATGCATGCTCCCCAAACTGCCTCTTTAAAATGATTGTTCATAAAAATGTGTGATATCTTTAGTGCTGTGAGTTTCAACAAGCAGGACTCTCACATTGATGATTCCAGAATGGTGAAATGTGTGAATTTATGAGACTCTTCAAATACCACCGAGGAAAATAAAAGACAGCAGGGGGCAGGGAAAATGCAAGTATGGCTTTGTTGTGTCTTATAGATGTTCTAGTAGCAGCCTGTTAGTCCAGCCTAGCACAATCTAATTGGAACTTGGAAATTAAGCATAGTTAGCACTGGGATAGGAGACCAAGGAATACTGAGGCTGATATGCAGAGGAAGGCAGTGACAACCCACCTCTTTCATATTTTTGCCTTGAAATCCCCATGATCCTGGGATCAACCGTGAGAAGGTTGCAACTTGATGGCACACTATTATATTATTAAATAGATGTTACAGATTATTCCCCCCCAAATTGGTTTCCAAGTTACCTCATATTCCCAGTGGTTTGCTTCCAAGTAAACAAAGAATTCCAAACCCAAAATTCTTCATCACCAGAGTGCACTAATAGGTGCAGGTGTGTGTGGTTAGATTCATTCCAAGAATACCATACCCTTCCTGAAATCTGCTTTCTGAAGCATGTGTGCTACCTTTGAATGTGTGCTACCTTTGAAACCTTCTCCTACTTAAAGTGGCTTCATTGAAAACAGTGGGTTTAAGTAAGCCAACATAATGATGGATTATCCTTTAATAGTTGAGAACTTTACATTCTGTTTCAAATATTACAAATCATTTCTGTAACACAGGGATATGAGAACTGTTGAAGATACACTTTTGCCACATATCACTGGAAACCTCAATTTAATTTAATTGAAACACTCATGTTATCATCTTATTGAAGTCAATTGGATAAATATGGCTTTAATCCAAGTATTTCTAATTACCCTCACTATAGGTGAAGTAGTCATATGGCATTTAGTCATTTATCCAGGCTCCCTGGCTATTGTGCTTAATTATAAAATATAGCTTCCATATGGAAAGCTGCTATGTGATGATCCTCCCTTGATGTAGCAAACAGGTCCTCTGTCTGGCAGAATTCTAATTTTCAGTGCTGGACACACATGGCTGCATGGAATCTGTTGGTTTACCAATCAGCGTGCTTGGCAGTCTCCCTATTTGAGCTGTCAGAAGTGAACTTGTACCTGATGTTGGATCCTCTTGGCTTTGGAGGTTGGAGTCTTTGACATAGTTGCTAAACCTTCCCTGAAAAGGAAGCTCAGAGTTTATGGCTTTCTTGAAAATCTTGGAACCATCTCCAGTTGTTTTCAATTCTAGTATGGTAGACCATAAACTTGAGTTAATATTCTCTGCTGGATAGGATAATGCTAATCTGAGGTGTGGATTTATAACTGTTTCCTTCTTGTGGATAAATCACTCCCTAGTGGGGAGCAGCTGCTGTCTGAAGAACCTATGTTGGGCTCCAAGGAATGACTATGCTGTCTCGCTGGCTGGAGTTGACTTTGGGGCTAGAAAGACATGTGCTGTAATTTCTGCTACCATGTGGATTGCACTTGTGATTTCACCAGTTCATCTACACTTTGGACTCCTGATTAATAGCATTTTGATAAAGAGGAGCGAAAACTTGGGTCCCAGAGGTCATGAAGATATGAGAGAGGTGGGTGATCCTGATATTTTCAGCCAGATTTGCTCCCTAAGCAGTTTACAATTCAAATTAATAAAATATATTTTTCAAATAATGGTGACAATTGCAGCAACTTGAAGAAGCAAAGGCCAAGGGCATGCTAAGTTCATGGACAATGGACTCCACCCAAACACAGGATTTGCATTCACCAATACTGCTGCTGCAGGGCATGCAAATGTGAATCACTCCCTGGACTGAAAAACCCCACCTGCAATACTATACTATCAACCACACCTTTGCATAGCAAGTTCCATCCAAACTCTTACTGACTGTGTAACAGACTTCCCTCTGTGATACACCTCTGAAGATGCCAGCCACAGAAGCAGGCGAAAAGTCAGGAACAAGATCCACCAGACTACAGCCACACAGCCCGGAAAACCCACCACAACCAGTTGAATAACTTTGTTGGAATAGCAGCATCTTCCTTTTGCAAAGATGAAAATCTTTACCTGTGCTGGAAGGATAGCAATATTTAGCGCTTGATGACTAGGAAATATAGAAATGAAGGTTAAAGAACGATGTTCTCACTATCTAAACCTGAACTGTTCAGTTTTTGTTTAATAGAACTCCTGCATATACTGCTGCTATTTTTTCAACTTTTTAAAATTCTCATTCACTCACATCAAGTGGATGATTGTAGAAAACATTCTCCAGAGCTATTCAATTAGGCCCCAATTTGTTTTCATTTAGGCACAAAGTTAAGACTATTATTTGCCTAGCTTTCAAATAAATATCTTTAAATATGATAACTGGAGTTTTGATGTTAAAAGTTATTACTACATGGATAATACTCAGCTATATTGGTCTAACTCTCCAGATGCTTGTCTCTGTCTTCAACCAATAATTGGAGGTCAAATACATAGTAGAGAACAAGCTTGAAAGTGAATCCAGAAAGCAGGGGTTATACTGGTTGGGAAAGCACATGTTCTTGAAGGATAACATCTGTAAGTCTAGATGGGGACAAGTAAAGAGTTTAAGTGTATTTGCAGGCTCATCCCTGATTTTTGAGAAGCAAGTTATAATAGTTGCTTGGAGTACTTTTTACCGTCTGCCTTTAATCTAGATACTTTCCATTCTGTTGCAACAGCTGCACTCATTGTAAATTGGTTTATGGGATCAATTTAAAGAACTGGATTAAATCTTTAAAACTCTTCACAGCTTGTCATCCACATATTTGAAGGACACTTCTCCAAGTACAGACCTATCCAATCTAACACCTTCTTTTAAATATGCCACCCTCAAAGTGATTTACAGCCTTTCTGATGATAGTGTCTCATCTGTGGAATAGTTTCTTGAGCAGATGTGAAGGACATGTTAGTTGCATGAGAGTATGAAAGCTCTGCAACATCACACTTTCCCATAAGACTCTAAGCTGATAGTACCTGCCTTTATACTATTGAGCAAGGGAATTCTGTATGTCCAGGAGCTTCTTGCCTAACCCGCTCTGGATCCACCCCGATCAACTTGTGTGCCAAGTGACTGGAAGGCACAGCCACATCCTCTATAGCAGTGTGACAGTATTCTGGCAAGATGGACTTTGGTCTGATCCAGCTGGCTTGTTCTTATGTTCTTATGTTCTTTACCTTAGCTGTGGAGGGGGAGATAACTAACAGTATCACAGCCTTTCAGGGACATCAAAGGCTGCACTGACATCCATTTTGATTCCAGAATTAGAGGGTGAAGCTGGTCAAGGTATTGGAGTGATCACTAAGAAAACATTAGTTGAACAAAAAAGGTCTTGAGAAGCTTTGGGGAAAGAAGAGTATTGGAGGGCTGTCAAAGTACATAAATCTCCAGAGACCAGGGCTGAGGATGATTGACTGTTCAGTAGTGGCAGCACCAAGAAAGAGGGAATAGGAAAAACTAGGAGGGAAGTGGAGGAAAAGATAAAGAACTGTATCCATTCTTTATTATTTAAAAGATTTATATCCTGCTTTTCCACAATGCCCAAAGGAGCTCTAGGAGTGGGCAAGACAAAATAACTTATCACACTAACTCTCCAGTTTTCAACAGTGTATTTTAACGTATTTTATATATATTGATTGATTGCCACCTCGTACACAGGATAGTAAAGTCTATACTGGCAGATATCCACAGCAGAAGATCCCAGAAGCACATGTTCTTGAAGGATTACAATCTAGGTTGCCCCTTAAGCATGCTTTTGGGATCCCCAAAGAAACTTATATCAGTTTCCATTTTATCCTCACAACAACTCTGTGAGGCAGATTAGGCTGACAGATAGTGACTAGAACAAGGTCAGCTAGCAAATCTCCATGGCAGAGTGGGATTTGAATCTGGGTTTCCCACTTCCTAGTACATTTATGAAATCCTATGAAGCAGCAGGAAAGCTGCAAAGGATTTCTGTGGCACTAGCATCGCATTTGCTAGCTCTCACCAGACACAATTATTTAGGGTAATTGTGTCCTCGATAAACCTCACAGAGGCCCTTTCCGCACGGGCGTTTTATGGTGCCCTGGGGACGGCAAAAACGCTGTCCCCAGGGAGCCATTCGCACAGGGGGCACACCTGCTGCGCAGCTGCGCTGCCTTCGCGTCACCCGCCCGGCGTGAAGCCGGCATTTCCCAACCTCGCTCAGGGAGTGAGGTTGTTGGGAAATGCCACCTTGGAGCTGCTGCTCCCCCTCCCAACCCTCACTTACCTGGTCCCCGGCCCTCCAGCACGTTGCCGAGGCCTGGGGACATGCCCCCCTGCCCTGGGACGCTCAAGCAGGCGTGCAGGGCCGGGGGGCGTGTCTCCAGGCCTTGGCAACGTGCCGGAAGGCCAGGGACAAGCCGGGTCGGCCGGGTGCTGTCGCTCCGCGGCGCCGTCGTCCCAGCCGGTTCTGGGACCGTCCATGCGGACGGTCCCAAGCGATAAGTGGGGTCGCCGTGGTTTATGCCGACCCAACCCCTTCCTCCTCCGTGCGGAAGGGGCCTGAGGCTCTACAACTAACATACATTCAGCCATTAGCTGTGAAGCATTTGTGATCTACTTTGTGGATCAAATCTTGTCCCTGCACTAGGACCTACCTTCCAACACTGATAAAGTTAGGGAACTGAAGGCCCTCTTGGCTGTCTTCAGGTCCAACACTGGACCAATTCAACTGTTTCTCCCAGTCTGATGTCAACAGGATCGTGACAGTGTAAAGCCTACCCATGCCCATCTTGGCAGTTAAAGCCAATGGAGACAGAGTTTAGGCACCCTGAGAGACATATGAAGAAATAACTACCTTTGTAAATTAACAAAAAGGGAGAAAACACCTCTCCTCCCTCAAATAGCATTGTGAAGACTGAGTATTATCCAGGAACTATGAAATATTGAGGGCCATTTCAAGAAAAGAGAACTGAGGAAACTGACTTGCTGAAGCCACTACCTATATATAGAATCCTGCAGAGGAAAATCTGGGAAATTTCAAAATCATTCTCACGTCACCCTAGTGATTCCTTGCAGCTGCCCATCTTGCTCTCTCTAATAGCAAATTTGATGGTCAAGTGTCTACCATAAATGTGATAAAAAAAGGTCAACCTGAAAATGTCAGGATTTTTGCACATTTGGGGGAGTCTGTGATGCCCAGGGGAGATCAGATAGAAGGATTAATTATAATTGAAGGAAAAGAACTTGCACGAGTCTTAATTGCATTCCTTCCCCAGGACGCTATTAAGCTACAAATGGGACAGAAGCTCTAACAGCGTAAGATACCCTGGAATGGGGGGTGGGGTGGGGGAACAGAATCAAGAGTGTGTCCCATGTTGTTTTTTGGCCAAGTCCCGAACCTCAACAGACTAGACTTGTAGCATAATTACCATATAGTACTAGACAACAAAACTTCAGGGCTACACAGGCAGGAAGCCATTTATGTAGGACTGGATCTCAGCAGTCTTGGGAGGTGTACAGCAGGAACTTATTGTTTATTGTCTCCATAATTCCTTATGTGCCTTCAGCCTTACTGTTATTCATAATCAAGGCCTTACCCTGCATGCTAAAATATGTGTGCCCAGCTCTGAATATATGGGATAGTGAAGGAATCAAGCAAGGAGAGAGTGGACTATACTTTTGGTATTTATATAGTACTTTCCCAAAGTGTCTAAACCAGTGATGGCGAACCTTTTCGAGACCGAGTGCCCAAACTGCAACCCAAAACCCACTTATTTATCACAAAGTGCCAACACGGCAATTTAACCTGAATACTGAGGTTTTAGTTTAGAAAAAACGGTTGGTTCCGAGGCACGCGTTACTCGGGAGTAAACTTAGTGAAGAAACGCTTCAAATGGGTGAATCACGATCCTTGCCAGCAACCAAGCTTACTCCCAGGTAAACGATCGTGCCCAGGCCAGCCTAGATGTGTGTGGGTGTGGGTGTGATTTTTCACCCCCACTCCCACATGACGAACTCTGTGCGCGAGTGCCCACAGAGAGGGCTCTGAGTGCCACCTCTGGCACCCGTGCCATAGGTTCGCCACCACTGGTCTAAACCGTTCAAAGCACAAGTATGCATTAGAACCCTGCAGAGTTTGGGATTCATCTTACAGTTAGTGAGCATCACCTTAGTGCAAGGTAATTTCCCAAAGTATGGCAACCCCTCCCGCCCCCCGCCCCAGATTAAATTCACAGAAAAATCTTAGTATTTTCTTTAATACTAAATATAAAATTAATAATCATAATATACACCAAGAACAAGAGATTACAGACGTTGTAGTTCATAACTGGTATCCATTCACTTTTTGTCTACAGTTTTTCACTTTTTATAACTTTGTAGTTCCAGTTAATTTTCTATGTCCAATTCATTATATCTCTTAAAAATATGTGTGCCCAGCTCTGGTCGATTTTGGTCGATTTTGCATCATTATTTTTTCATTCCACAATAATAACATTTTTAATAATGCGAAAGCTCCCTTCCTTCTAAGACATCAAATATATCATTCAAACTACACTCTAGGCATTCTAGAAATTCCTCTAAATCTTTCTCTAAATAACTAGTTAAATTGCTTCCTATCCAAGCATCAAAGACATTATATCCAATTCCAAAGCCATCAGAGACTACTGGCCCAAACCCACCATAATGAACAGCTGGACTGCCTAATGTACTAGTTGAAATAATAATATGGTTTATATTTTTGTAGGCTGGATCATTATAAAAATCAGGCATCCTTCCACCTTTAACTTGGATAAGGTACTTCAAGGCAAATAAATGGCGATCAAATCCTTGGCCTGGGGGAAAAAGAGAAGGCAAATACAGTGAGTATGGAAAGCAGGTTATTTATAAAAACAAACTCTCATGCTAAGCTTTTCATATACTAATACCTCCATCTCTGGCATGATCCAGTGAAAATTAAGCACTTTGAAAACCCAGAGATTTCAAAGTGAATGGTGTAGACTAGAGACACTTAACATTATCCTATTGAAATCAATGAGAATTCAAATGGATTAATGTTAATTATATTGTGTCTCTTTGACTTACTATACCAATTTAGTTAGTTTTTAATGCCCCCAAAACGAACCATGAAAATGGACATGCTTATTTTCGCTTTTATCTAATACCTCGCTTTTTTCAAGCTTTGTTTCTTGTAGTTTAGGTTATCCAGAACATATTTTGTTCTTCCCCTACTATGCAGCACTCTCGCTATACCAGAAGTTAAATGTGTTCCACCTCAAAACTCATTCTTAAAACTGAATAGGATTTTCTAGGACCCAGACAGCAAGCATTGTGAATGAATTTGTCAGGAAAACAATATAGAGGGATCTTGATGGTACAGGGTCTCCCACACACACTTCAAAACTCCATAGAAATCTATTGTTCAGAACCTAATTACGAGCCAAGCCCCAGTGACAGATTTTTTCCACCACCATCTTCCAGCTGCAGCTACCTGCATCTTCTTCCTGAGGGTCAAGGGATACTTGTCAATGGTGCTGGATGTGGCACCAGGTTCTTCAGCTCAAAAAAAAAAAAGGACATTTATAGGACCCTCCTGCTTGAGTGGAACTGAGTCAGGGGTCAAGGGGCTCAGATCCAGACCTAAGCCAACAGGAGAACTAGTTATATTATTACTTCAGACCGCATAGACACAAAGTACAGCTGAAAAAGGAAAGGGAATTTTAAATTTCAACATTACATTTTGAAGGAAATGCTATCTGGTCAGTGCTTGCATCTAGATTAATATTTCCCCAGATGCAAAGACTTTGCCCATGTAATGTAATCCTCTCCTGCCCCCCGCCCAGTCATTCAAAATACCCCTGAAATGGAACAGGATTTGGGGTGTGGAGTCAGATTTCCAATTGAAGAGCATAGGGGAAAGTGCTAGCACCTGTGGAAACATTAGTCTCTACATCCAGTCTCCAAACCTGCTTTCAGAATAAAAGCAATATTTAAAAATGCAGACTATTATAAATAGGTTTTTGAAGATAGAATTGTTACTATAGGTTGCTCCAGGACACACTATTAATGAAACATGTGCTGCCTTTGGAATAACCACATCCCAAAACCACCTACAAATCCTGAACCACTTGTGCCCCTTCTACACATGCAAAACAACGCATTTTCAATCCACTTTCACAATTGTTTGCAAGTGGATTTTGCTATTCCACACAGTAAAATCCAGCTTCAAAGTGGATTGAAAGTAGATTGAAAGTGGATTATTCTGCATGTGTGGCAGGGGCCATGGTTTCCACAGAAGCTGGGAAGGCAGAGAACAAATGCAAAACATATTTGGCTGGAAGATGTGATGTCCCATTTTAGAAAAAAAATCCCAACTTTGCAGTGGCACATACATGTGGTCTTCTGCCTTAGGACTTCTACACAGGAAATAATAATTCCCTGTTTTTCCAAAATCAGATCTCAACTCACAAAGAAATGTTCTCATTTCAAGGTGGTTTGTACCTGATAGCACTTCATTTAGAAGACTTCTCTGCCTTCATTTCAAAGGCTAGGGTGCAAGACAGTTTAATGTCATTAACAGTACAAAGAAAGAACATATATTTGGTAATTAAATTGTTTTGTTTATTTAATTCAAAAACAATAGAAAAGAAAACTGGAAAGGAAAAAAATCAAAGTCCATCAACAAATAAAAAAGGAAAAAAGTATGTAAGTTAAAATAAAAAATATGACAACAATGGTAGAAGAATTTAAAATTATTTAATGCTGATTATCTTTTATTGCTTATTTTGGAACCTCAGTCTTCCATTCTTACCTTAATGATTAATTACTTCTGGAGACTTTGGCTATCTGACTAATTGGACAAAATCTGAGTTGATGCTATTAGGAGAAAATATTTTTGGTGGTGCTCAGATGTCATTAATAATTTTGGAATATAGATTCCTAGAAATATTAATCATTTTATTAATAAGCTAACTGGATTTGGATAGATGGGCAATCTTAGACTTGTCTTTATGGGGCAAAATAAATACACCCAAAATAAATATTATTCCTAGGATTATTTATATTTTACATGAAATTCATTTTCATCTACCTTGTACTTTATTTTGGAGAGGTATGTGGTCCTCCTCACCCTCTTGGGTTTCTTTGAAGAGGGTTCTATTCAGTGAAGGAGGATTTGGTTTCCCTGATCTAAGTTTATATAATCAGGTATATCTGCTAACTAGGACTAATTGTTAGGATCACTCCTTGCAATTGGACTATCCATCTTGGGCTCTTTCCTGTCTGGTGCAGCTCTCTAAGTGGGATACATTAGGACCTACTTATACTTGATTGGATCCTGTTCTTCCTGCAGCAAGACAATTATGGCACAAAAGTTGATTATAATGATTTTTGTCAGTTTTTCAGCTGAGGTCTAGGTATAACTCATCAACTTCTGTTGAATACCAATATTTACATTTGCAATATCTGTTGGTATTTAAGTAAGGCCTGCAGCATGAGCAGCCCAATCCAAGGGAGGGCTAATCCCCCTCTGGAGCCAATGCACCCCTGCGCTAGCAGAAATGTCCTTTCTGCCAGCACAAGGGCAAATGTCCTGGCAGAGGGGCAACTTAACTGGGTGGCTGGGCACCGTGACACTGCACAACATCCGACACAGAATGTACTCCCTTGTCTTCCTGTGCTGCGGGAAAGCCCTTTGGAGGGGGTGGGGTGGCGTCAGAGCAGCGCCACCCCTGCCTGTTCAACAGCTCTGGATAGGGCTGTCAGTGTCTCAAAGTCCCCTTCACTCCTAGAAACGCTAATTGAACTGATGTAGAAAATGACATTTAAAATACTTGTTTATAAATATTTGATGTTGATTAATAAACATTATACGATGAATCTCAGGGATGGATGGAATAAGGAGCTAGATCACCCAATGTTGCCACTGCAATAAGGCCTTAAAGTCCACACCTGCTCTTTCAATGGATATTAGGTTGCAACTAATTCAGGAAAATATTATGCCTAAAATATATTGGACACCACAGTAACTTTTTGGCATTTTAGTTTTGAGAACCAGCATGGTATATAGTGGTTAAAGTGTTGCACTAGGACAGTGGTGGCGAACCTATGGCACGGGTGCCAGAGGTGGCACTCAGAGCCCTTTCTGTGGGCACGTGGGCACAGAGTCCGTCATGTGGCAGGGTGGAAAATCACCCCCCCCCCAACACACACATCTAGGCTGGCCTGGGCACAATCCTTTACCTGGGAGTAAACTCAGTTGCTGGCAATGGGGCTTGCTTCTGAGTAAACCCTCCTAGGGTCGTGATTCACCCATTCGAAGCGTTGCATGGTTGCTTCACCAAGCTTACTCCCGAGTAATGCGCGCCTCGGAGCCAACCGTTTTTTCTAAACTAAAACCTCAGTATTCAGGTTAAATTGCCGTGTTGGCACTTTGTGATAAATAAGTGGGTTTTGGGTTGCAGTTTGGGCACTCGGTCTCGAAAAGGTTCGCCATCACTGCACTAGGATCTGGGAAATCCAGGTTTGAATCCCCATTCTGCCATGGAAGCTTGCTGGGTGCAGGGGTAGAGCGAGGAGGAACTGCACCCAGGGCACATGCGCATCCTGCGCCCCTGCCTCAGTGCAGCCTGTCCCTGCCCTGGAATGCCCCTGCCATGCCCCCTCCATGCCCTGACCACGCCCCCACTAGAATGCGTCTATGGCGTCGCACGCCCCCCACCCTGTTGGTGCTACACCACTGACTGGGTGACCTTGGGCTCAATCACATATGCCTAGTCTAACATACCTCACAGGGTTGTTGTGAAGATACAGTGGAAGAGAGAGAACTATGTAAGCTGCTTGGGGACCCTACTGGTGAGAAAGAAGGGATAGAAGCAAAGTAAATTAAAATATAAACAATTAGTAAAGGATTGAGTAAAGTGTCTAACTGTTGGCATTGTAACTCACATTTGGGCTTTATGATTTAAATATATAATTTGGGCTTGTCCAATAATTCAGTTTTTTTGAAGTTATTACATATTAATTTTGTATTAAAATTCTCATGGATGTTTGAGGATGATTATGTACTTTAAACTGTCTATCTATCTCTGATGGTCAGTCAAAAGGGACACACTGTGCCCTTCCTACTGCTAAAAGAATTGTACTACAACATTGGAGAGATAAATGCCCACCTACTATAAATCAATGGGCTGAGGACCTTACAACTTTATTAAAATTTGAACATATGGCATATAGAAGAAAATTGTGTATTGTAGACCTGTAATGAAATTATAACAGCTCTTATATGAGCTTTATATTCCTCAGTAAGGTCTTCAACAAAACTAAGACCCCCCACCGTGAGAAAATATTACTCATCTTTCCAGGAGTAAACTAATGAAAATACATTTTAAGAAAACTCATTTTTTTCACATATTCTGTAAGACAAGTCAAACAATAGAAACATGATATTTTCAAAGTATTTATATATTCAAAGTCACATCTTGATTTACAGTAAAATATATTTATTGGGATAAAAATGCTAATAAAGATTTGTGCATATGACTAAATATTGAAAAAGTCTAACCTAAGGTAGCTTCCAGCTGCAAACGTCTGTGGTATTTTGAACATTCATCAATCAGGTTTCTCATTTCTTCAATGCTGTACTTTCCCCGTTCATCAACAAATGCATTTGCACACTTTTGTGTGTGCAGAGTTGTTGGCCGAATTGTTTCAGTGCGACCATGCTTGAAAGCAGCAGTGCTGCATGCTTCATAAGAAGAAACGAATCTTCCATACCGGCGATAGGCAGACATCTGACATGCCAGCTGAAACACAGCATCTGGGCTCATTTTTTGACTCACTACAAACTGTTTTCCAAATTTATTGTACTTGAATGCTCTAAAAACTAATTTTTTCCGTTTTTCCTCAAATTTCGTATGTGCAGCGCTGATAGCAGATGTTATTGGGTGGCTCAGTGTAAATTCCAGTTTGTCACATGATGTAACAAACAAAGCTGGACTGGAATCTGGTACAACAGCGGGGTGCTCTGTACTGTCTCTGTAGACTTCATTAATAAAACGTAGAACTGCAACTCCATCTCCCCAAGAATGCTCAAAATTTACTCCTGCAGTGCCATCGCTTGTGATAATCAGACTAAAAGATTTGTCAAACCAACGATTGAAACCATATCCGTGAAGCATATAATGGGAGAGTTTGATTTCGTTTGATGGGGAAGCCTTATCTAAACAAAGACAAAACACTGCACTGTCAATTTTCCTGAGGTTTTCTTCATTGCCTTTTTGGACAAGTAACTGCCTCACTGTAGCCCAAGTATTTCTATCCTCAGTCGTCAGGTAAGAAAGTTCAAATGCAGGCAACCGATCAGCATCATGGATTATTTGTGTTAAATGAGCCTGAATTTCCGATGGGTGAAGAATGTTACCAAAAGGATCCAATACTTCAAAAACATAAAAATGGCCATTTCTCATCACCAACAAATGTCTTGCAAATTCACTTGTGAACAGTATATCTTTGTTTAAATTGGGAATTCTGGTACTGTTGAACAGCAATCTATACTGTGACATATCTAAGGGATAAGCATTCAGCATATATGCTCCATACCAAGACACAGAAGGTGGGAGAATACGGAGAAAATGTCTGAAAATTTTATTCTGACCCAATTTAGGGTTGACATAATATATATCTGGCCGTAAAAAGTCATTCTTCAGGGAATTAAGAAACTTTAATGAAGATACAACCAGGTTTGTTGCTCTCACTATTTGACTGTTGTATTCTGGTTTTGGATCGGGATTTAAAGTGATAAAAGGGTTGTAATTTAAGACAATTGGATCTCTGGCAGAAAGATACATATCATACCAGGGCCCTAAAAAAATAAAAACATAATTCAGTTATTAAATACACTGCATATAGTATGTGGCATTCTAGGTATAAATGGTTTGAATATGAAAACAAGTCAGGTAATGCATTATCTAGATATATTACTTAACAAGGATCAGATACATTTCTATCCCCTGCTCAAAGGTAGGTGGGTCGTATGAACACAATCAGACACTAGTTTTGAGATAAGCATTTTAAATTGGTTTTTATCTTTTCTGTGAGACAGGATGCAGAGAATGGTGGAGAGAGGTAATCTCTTCCCTGGCAGTTGACATGTCAGGTGCTCCAATGATCTTTTCTGTTTCCTGTACTAATGTCTATGAATCACTGTTAGGAGAGATTGTAGCTTTGGGGTTGAATGTCATGTCATCAAAATACAACAGACACGCAACTATATATGTATCTTTGTCTAAGTCTCCATGTGCTGCTGTCTTAGTTCTTGGTCACTGTTTTGAGGCCATTGTCAAGTGGCTAATGAATGAGCAGAAGTTAAATCCAGATAAGATGGAGATGATATTGATTTGAAAAGTTAGTCTTTAAGGATTCTGTTGCCTGCATTAGATGGGTTGTGACTGAAACTGATAGATTCAGTGACTTGGGAATACACCTGAGCTTGACCTTATCAATGGAGCAGCAGGCTGGTGTTGTAGCTAGGAGAACCTTCTTCACCTACCTCTGGTCAGGAAATCTGACCAGATTTTGAACACAGTTGATGTGGCCACACTGATCTATGCTGTCATAGCTTCATGGCTGCATTATTGTAAAGCTACAAGGGGCTGCCACTGAATATCCTGGAAGCTGTGGTTGGTTCAGAGTATAGCAACCCAAGTATTAATGAACTTTAGGTAGACTACTCATATGACAATACTATTACAATAGGTGCTTGGCTATACGTGTTTGCTGCAGAATACAAATCAAAATTCTCCTTTTTACCTATAAAAGCTCATTGTGGTCTGGGTCCCTCCTAACTGAAGGAATGGTTCTCTCTATAAATGAATATGAACAGATGTATAGATCCTCAGAACAGGGTTTGGTCTCTTTTTCCTCCTCAGAGGACTGCCATGGCATGAATATTTGTGATTGCCAGGGCACAAATATTTTATTTTCTATGGTGGCTGTCAGTTGAAATAAGGGTTGCCTCTTCTCTCATCCAGCAGTGAAAGGGTGAATGGGTCCTGACTTGGTTTCAATCATGTTTAATTGAGTTATGTTTTAATATGTCAAGATTCTGGCTGTTTTTATTCTGCTTGTTTTATTTTAAACTGCTTTAAGTACCATATATACTCAAGTATAAGTCAACCCAAATATAAGTCAAGGCACCTAATTTTGCCCCCCAAAACCAGGAAAACTTATTGACTCAAGTATAAGTCTAGGGTGGGAAATGCAGCAGCCAGCTTCCCCTGCCCACTTCCATCCAAGGCCCTGCAGGGTCTCCAATGAAGGTAGGTAGGGGATCTCTGCACCCTGCTCCTCACTCCCCCTACCATGACAGCTAGAGCAAGGGTCCTGCAAGGCTTTGACAGCCCCCTTGCTTCCCACCATGGCAAAGGGAAGCAAGGCAGAAGTGTTGGAAGGGGGCCCAGGGCCCAGGGCAAAATGGTGCCCAGGCCTATCTGCAGCAGCCCCACCCCATGAGGCCACATACCCTGACAGGCTGAGCATGTGCAAGTGGTCCAGAAGCCCTGGCTACATGTTAATGAAGGTGGGTTTTTAGCAGACAGGTCCTGCCTTTGGGCTATCTTTAAAGTTATGGTGAGTATTTTTAAATCATAATTTTACCTGTAATGTAGGTTTAACATGTTCTTGTTGCCCTGAGCCCTTTTGGAATGGGCAAAGTATAAAACTAAAATTAAAAATTAATTTTAATTTTTTTTACAGCATACCCATTAGCTTTTGTTGAATATGCAAAGTCTGCTGCTCTTAACCACTATGCCATGCTGGCTTTCATATAATCACTTAACCTACAACAAAATGTCGAACAACCCAGCAAGTATAGGCGTGGATGGTATAGAAATCGCCCCTAGACTGACTTGAGAATAAACACCAATAAAAAGGAAAAAGCACACTAACATTTTAAAAGATTTCAAGAAAATAAAAAAACCAAACCTGATATGTAACTTGTATGTTTACTAAGCCTATCATGTTCAAGAAGATCACGGTGTAAATCCCGGCCCACTCCATTTTCAAATTCTCTGGCTAGTTTTTCAGTATGTCTGTAAGTTTAAAATGTGTTAATCATTGCATCACCTGACTGTAATAGTATGTTTTAAATAGAATACTTTAATAATAACATTTAAAACATTATTCCATTTTCACATGAGCAGCAGATGATATTTAGCAATGTCACCTTGTGTGAACGCAGAAATTAATATAGTACACATTTTCAGGCAAATAGTTGTATTAGTCCAGAAGCCCCTTTAAGATGAACAGAATTTTCCAGGTATAAGGTGTTGTTAGTCAAAGCTCCCTTCGTTAGTTGTAAGCTGTAAGTCGTACAATCATAGTACTTTTGTGATTTAATACCACACGAAGTTAGTGAGTCAAATAAGAAACTTTTAAAAGTCAGAAGCATGTATGCTCTAGAAATGAATTAAACACTAAGAAATACTGCTAACATAAAGGGTAATACTGGTATGCTCTTTTATGCTTGGAAAGTTTAGCTGTTAATTATTATGAGGAATTGACAAATCTCACCATTAGGTTGCCAGTAGTGGCTGCCTCTGTGTCTCTGGTTATTAAACCTGCCTTTAATGCTCAGAACAAACATCCAGGCCTCTAAATAATTCCTTAATGGCACAGAACTAAGAGGGAGGAAGGATATTTCACTGTGCCAGGCACAAGATGAAAGACCCTCCCACTCCTATGAAGACTCTTCTGACATGAGCAGAAAACCCAGGAGAGAGATCAGTGTCTCATATTACGTTGAGCTTTGAAAAGCAACAAGAAAGACTTCACTTGTTTTTATATTATTTTTGAAATTAGCTCAATTGCACACAATCTCCCCCTTCGCCTGTCCAAGTTCTGGAGCTGAAATCTCCAGATCCGGGAAGCCAGAAGTCTTAATTGCCTGGTTTAACATACTTAAATCTTGCTAGCAAAAAGTGGAAACACCTTTGACTGAACGTATATTCTGACATAAATTATTTGGTTCAAGATGCATATCTTTAAAATATTTACTGAAAGAATGAATGTATCGAAACATATAAAAAAGAAGTGGTAGCATAGCAAGATTTTATCTCTCCGAAAGCTCCTTCCCAAAGATTTTTACTGCCTTTGTACACTCTTATCTCTCAATTCCATAGCAACTAATTTGGCATTGATTCTCAGACACAGCAGGACACTTGTTTGCTCTCTGCACAAACAATAAAGAATGCAAACAACATAGACTTTAGGGTAACTCAATGCTTCACAATTCAGACACTAGTATTTTTCCATATCTTCAAGGCTAAACTCTGGCTGTTTCCGCACGGGCGGAATACAGCGTCCCAGGGACGCTAAAAACAGCATCGCAGGACGCTAAAAACAGCTGCTGCATCGCAACCCCCGAGCGGGGCAATGCTGCTGTTTCCGAAACTCGGCCTTTTCCGCTCGGGTCATTTACAGCGGCCCAGGGACGGCAAAAACGCCGTCCCTGGGCAGCTGTTCAATGTGGAGGTGCTGCTTGATCGCGAGCAGCGGCCAGCCCTCTGGCTACCAGGGGAGCGGCGTGAAGGCGTTCTGGCCAACCTCCTGGCTAGTTGAGCAAGGTTATTCTAAAACGCTGTCTTCCCATCGGTGCGGTGTGAACCGCACCGCTGGGAAGATGGCACTTTCCCCATCCCCTCCACTCACCTCGTCCTCCAGCATGCTCTAGAGGCCGTCAGAGACCTGCCCACGCTGCCCTCTGACCTCCAGGGGCCAGAGGGCAGCGTGGGCAGGTCCCTGATGACTCCAGAGTGACACTGGAGGACGAGGTGAGTGGGGGGACACACAGACGAGGCAGCTCCATGCGAAGCCACCTCTTCTGCGCCGGCTTCTGCAGAGCCACTCGCATGCTCCCGTGCGAACAGCCCCCACCCCTCCACCGGCTGTGCGGAAAGGGCCCTTGCTCCCTGAGCGAGGTTTTTTGGAAACAGCAGCTTCAAACTGCTGCCGTGCAAATGGCAGCAGCTGGAAGGCGCCATTCCCCCCCTTTCCCGAATGCCTTACCGTCCCTCCGACCTTCCAGCGCATTGCCCAGGCCAGTGGACATGCCCCCTGCCCTGCAACTCCCGAGCTGTTGCGGAGGGCAGGGGGGGCATGTCCCCTGGCCTGGGCGATGCGCCGGAAGGTCGGAGGAACGGTAAGGCATTCAAGCGACGGCGCAGCCTGCACGGAGGCTGCGCCATCTTCCCCGCCCCTACCGGGACCGTTCGTGCAAATGGTCCCGGGGGGGGTGCGTCAGCGTCATGTACGCCGACGCACCCACCAAGCGTGGCTGTGCAGAAACGACCTATCACAGCAAGCATCAGAATCAAGGGTCACCAGATCATCAGGTACCCATCTCACTATGTTTGTGCAGCATGCACAAGGGAACTGTTTTCTTATCACTTTGTCCTGGGTTTAGAGAAGCCATCCTTTAGAAAGGCAAGAATATATGCAAATTTAATTACACTTATGCTACCGAATTCCAAATATGTTTATTCAGAAATAAATCTGATAAAATTAAATGGAACCCACCCTCAAATAAGTGTGCACTGGATTGTACCCATTATCACTTTTCAGTTGGGTATGTGCGCAATTTAGTCATAGTGTTCATGGAAGAGGTGGGTTTTGAGAAGGTATTTAAAGGAAAAAGTGAAAAAGACAGAAGCACACAATTACACACCCACATCTTATTCTGCTCTTTCTTTGCAGTAAATTCATCTTCCTTTCATACAGGGCAAGTACTGTGTAATATGCACTCTTGTCCCCACCTTGTCAAAGTTTTTTTTGGCTCAGTGCAGGAGTAACACATCTCCTTGCAAATCACATTCTCTTGCCCTGGGTTTGTACTGTCACCATAATGTGTTGCCCGTGGGTGTTTCCACATCTACAAAATTTGCATGGGGAATTAGCATGGGGAAGATCAGTGTCCTGCGGCACATGTGCACTTCTTTCCCCCCTCATATGATCTCTAGTGCTCTTTGCTTAAAGCCTGCTTGGGTGGGCAGGAGAGTGGGAACACAAAACTTATTAAACATATTTCAAAGGAATGTAAAATTAAAATATTGATACATTGACATGAAGGCCTTTTCTGCAAAAAATATTTAGAATGTCTCCAGAACGTTTTGATCCCCACTTCACCACGATGTTGTCCCCACGTACCTCCTCCAAACTTTTCATTTTTTTGGGCTGATCCAGTGATTCAATGCCTTGCCAATCTGTTGAATCATCGCTTCATGTAAAAATGGATTTATTCACGAGTAAATTTACTCGCATGTAAAAGAAAATGCGAGGGGGAAAGGAGTGAGAAAGACAGCCAAAGAATATAAAATGCACAAAATGATGAAAACCAAGAGGCGAGAGGGAAAGGACTGAGGCGAGGGACATGAAGAAATGGCAGGTCAGACTCTAAGGGGGAAGTAGAACAAGGGCATGGGTGCTTGAGAATTTCAGCAGGAAATGTATAACATTTAAAAAATATCACACTTTAAGGGAAGCTGATTTGAAAACATTTAAGCAAAAAAATGGTCATAAAAGAATTTTCAAATACAGTGGATTTTAAAAAAAATGAAATGTTTCTGGGCGAATGGGGGGAAATGAAGTGCCAAATGCCATGGAGAAAATGGTTTATTACAGTCCTGGAAACATTTTAAATGTCTTGTGTGGAAAAGATCATTGATACATTGATATATTGATACATTCATGTTACTGCCAGTGAGAACAATGGACTCTGTAGTATGGACAAGGAAGGCAGCAAAAACACTTCCCCTGATGCCACAATAATGTTTTTCTTTCCTGCTTGGAAACTGCATTGATCATAAACAAGCATAGGAAACCCAGTAAGGTTTTGAGCCATTGCACCAGTAGGACTAGTGGTGCCTTGCAAACCTGCAGGAACAGTGAAAACTCCCAATCAAAGTACACTTCACAAAATAAGTATTCATGTAGTATTTATGTAGTGATCCATGGATGGTCGCTACTTGAACAAAGGGTTTCAAGTTGGGATTGGTGGGATTCTTCCCTTCCCAAGTTGGAGAAGGCATGGTGGGCAATGAACTCTCCAGCACTGGCAGAAGCCAGCATGGATTTCCAGATAAATGGAGGTCCTATAGCTGCAGTTCATAGATATTAGGCACATTTTTTTAAAAAAAAATCCAGTGAAGCCACTTGACCAGAGAGCAGAAATGGAGGTGGGAGGGCACGAGGAGAGGGCTGGCTGGAAAAATGGGAGGAGGGTGGGATGATGCATCATGCAAGTGTATGAGGGGCGGGGAAAAGGAAGAGAGGGGAAGAAGGAAAAAACCCAAAGGAGGCATTGCAAATCTATTTACTTTGCTCTCCCTGCAAAGGGGGGGGGGGGGGTTGGGTTTTCACTGCACCTGGGAAATGTAGGGCTTTCCCTTAAAAAAGCACAGCCACTTCAGATAAGTTGCATAACAGAAAATCTTACCCAAATCATATATAGAAGTTGTTGTGTAATCAGTAAAAATCTGTTCCAAAGCAAAAGGCTACTTGAAGTGGAAAGTACATTGGTGCATAATGGGCCAATGAGAATTTTTAGGGTATGGAGAAGCAAGAATGGTTTAATAGAATCATTCAAGGAAGGAATATTTTGGGGAGCAGAGGGTGGCTTAGTTGGAGGACAAACTCAGCATCAGTCCTTTATACCAATCATCTTTTATATAATACAAATGTCATACCTGTATTGTTCATCATTCAACAGTGGCTTCTGAGCAGCTAAATATCGGTTGATGGTATCCTCCAGTTTTGGAATAGGCAATCTAAAATGATATTAGACAATTTATAATCACCATTACAAATGTGCAAAAGTTAGCACAAAAAATTACTAGCATATCTGCCCATATGTGCCTATATTAGTAATTTGTTGCACAGTGATTACTTGGCAAAGAAAGGGTTGGCTCATTTTTTCAGCCTTGCTGCCTACTAATGATTCCTACTTGCTACAACTGAGTGGCTTTGAAAAGCAAAATGGAAGGAAGCTTAATGCTCAAGCAACAATTACAGGGCATTTCAACACTCTGTTGTCTTTTTTGGCAGAATACAGAGGGAAGTGGCTCCTGAACGTTCTTCTTTTAGGATATTATACAGTACAGTAGTAACTATGTCTCCAGTGTACAGTCAGTTACCACTTCTAGTTTGGTTTCTGTAAACAAAAAAGCACCCTGGAGAAAAGTCATGCCAGAAATCTATGCAGCACAGCCTATTGTATCACTTCAGAAGTCGACTGCCTCAATCTGCTGCTTGTGTAGACAAGTTCATGAGAATTTATCCTATTAATAGGTAGTAATTATGATAATTAAATGGAACCTCTGTCTACAGAGGCAGTGTACTTCTGAATAATGAATCTGATATCTGAATATCAGATGTTTTTTTAAAAAAAATATTGTATCATTTGAATATCCCATTTTATATTAATACTCTTCTTCATTTGTTTATCAGACGTTGGCGCAAAAAGAAGTCATACATCAACAAAAGGACCACCAATGTGAGATTTCAAATTATCCTTGATTTGTCTTAACATTTGTTGGTGAACTGATAACAAGATGTACTATAGCAGCACAATCCTGATGTCTGTAACTAATTTATTATTTATTTCTCCCTTTAGTAGTAGTAGAAGAAAAAGAGTTGGATTTATACCCCCCTTTCTCTCCTGTAGGAGACTCAAAGGGGCTTACAAACTCCTTTCCCTCCCCCTCTCACAACAAACACCCTGTGAGGTAGGTGGGGCTGAGAGAGCTCTGTAGAGCTGTGACTAGCCAACTAGCATGTGTTGGAGTGTACAGAATAACCTGAATTCCCCAGATAAGCCTCCACAGCTCAAGCAGCAGAGCAGGGAATCAAACCCAGTTCCTCCAGATTAGAGTACACCTGCTCTTAACCACTATGTCACTGCTGTTCTTTTTATATATTTTGTACTGAGTTGTGTGGCATTGTGGATTGTTGTTTGTAGTAAAAGAGCAATCATAAGCCCATGGAAGGAATGTTTGAGGCAAGCAGCTATCCTGAAGGCTACCTGCAAGGCTGCTCTTCTGTTGTTCAGAACTGCTCAGGAGAACATGAGAACACTATTGTCAATCATTGTTCAAAAAAAGAACTTTAAAATTATGAAAGATATTACAATTTAGTAACAATTAGTAACAATAAATGTTCTGATGTAAAAAGTGCTTGGAGTGAGAGACTTCATGGTTAAGATATAATAAGTTTATTTTTTTGCTTAAAGGATTGAATTTCATTTTAATAGATATTGATTTGTTTTGAATACTTGAGAGAATGGGTGATTTGAAATCTCACATTGGTGATGCTTTTGTTAATGTATGCACCTGTCTCTTGCTTGTATAGTATTTGAGACAAACAGACGAGCATGGTCACACATTTCATGACTTGATTATAAGGAAGCATCTGGCAGATGTCTATAGGAAGCATGAGGGACTAGATGGATTTTGGTCACTTATTGCAAGAAAATAATGTTAAAGTAGATTTCTTGTTAATGTGCTGCCAATTCCACATAAGGTTTCGTGCTTACCTTCAGAATTGAGTAAGCTTCATTAAAACAAATAGGATTTAGTAATGTGACCATGTGAAACTGACAGATAGTTCACATCTTTAGGAACTCTGCTTTGTGAAAATGTATGTAACTGTTTTTGTTCCATACTCAATAAAAAAAAAACCAGCTCTGGGAAGGCTATATATTTATTTTCTAGAAGTTGCCTACAATGTACTATAAGTTCTCTTCTTCATGCAGCTAGTGTAAATCTATTAACTGCCCTGAGTTTGACCTTGGACTGGGAAAGGACAGGATACCAAATCTAATTAAAATAAAATAAGAATGCAGCAATTTCTAAAGACAATATATTTGACTTGGTTGGTCCACAGATACCTCACTTTATGTACTAAACTGATAAATTGGTTGGCAGACTTGCAACACATTTTGTCTAAATTCTTCCTAGCACAGAATGCTAAATTGTTCAACAGTGCAATCCAGATATCCTGGAGAGCCACCCCCCCACCCCCCGGATTGGATTGCCCATGTCCTACGGAGATTTTAATCTGACAGTTTTTAAAAAAATATTCTCCTTCTACGTATTGTGAGGGTATTGTTCGAAATCTGAAGGTCATAAAAGCCTTGCATGGTAACCTTGATACAATGTGGGCAAGGACAGAATACCGAGATTTGAATTCTCTCCATAGCCAGACATACATATTATTTTCTCAACCTGCTTTTAATATACTTATATACCTACCCTCGAAACCAATCAAAAGCCTGCATCATACAGCCCAATCCAAAGGGGGGGGGGAGCAGAGTGGTGGCTGGGGACAGCGCCACGGCGGTCCTCCAAAGGGGGAATCTATGGTATGGGTGTCAGAGGAGAGGGACAAAACACCTCTCCCTGAGAAGCCCATTCTTCTGAATGACTTATGCCATAATTTTTGCATGCGTAAGTCTGTGCTGCAATAAGAGGACATTCCCAGACTGAAGCAGCACTGAGAGCCAACTAAAGTTGGCTCCGTCCCCGATAACATGTCCAGTACACCTCCCTGAATGCTGGCACAGGCCTGAATGGTGCAGCAGTGACAACGGTCAGTCTGATTTCTGGATTTGCGTGCTGAGCTGCTGAGCCACTCTCCTGCACCAGTCTAACTCCCTTGGTGCCAGTGTCCATGCCACTTACACCATGCAAACTGGCATGGATGATGACGCTGGGGTCATGCGGCTCCCAATGCAGTTTTGCTCCCACCTTTGGATTGCACCCATAGGTTTATAGCAACAGGCTCACCAGATAAGGTTGTTATTCAGCAAGTGCTCCAGTTTATTTGCATTCATCCAATTAACCCAATTTAAATAGGCACAGAAACATTGTCATAAGAATATGTGTCCTGACAGACATAAAGCTAATTCCTGTCCTCAGAGAAGCAGCTGAAGTGCCTTTTAATGACACACCTAACATACTGAGGAAATTCCACCTGGTTAAACTGAGATAATTGTAGGAGTATGACTTTCCCAATAAATATTCCAAGGTGGCAAAATCAAAATTTCTCCTGTCCATTTAACAGCCTAATACTACACACAGTAATGACATTCTTACATTAATAGCAGAATCCCCACATTACAATTAATTACAATTTCGTGCTTGATCTTTTCCCTGTTCATTCAATGGCCATTTGTATGGCAGCAACCAAACACAAGTAGCTGGGTTTTACAATGGTTAAAATTCAGCTCTGAAACATTTATTGTCCCATAATCTGTTATCAGTTTCTCTGAGTAACCTTGGCTCTGGACAGCAACATCCTATCAAGTTGCATATAAACAGCTATATGCTGAGTCTATAATGCTGTTTTGTTTGAAAGTTTTAAAAAAATCAAAGGACAGTCTTGTCTCTCCCCTTATGGCATAGAACAGCCCACATAACAGACTATCTAATTTTGAAAACTGTATGAAGTTTGCTGAAGAGAAAAAGTAAACTCAATATCAGATCGCATATCTTTATCAAGCCTTTTGCAATTTATTCTATAAAATACCCAAGGCAGATCTACAAATAGGGATAAGTGATTCTTTGATGGTTTTGCATATTTGCTTATCAAGTATTCCAGTATGGAACAATTATGTATCAGTATGTATCAATAATTTTGTTGATACAGCTGATACAGCTGTATCAGTTGATACAGCTGCTCTTCCATCTATTAGATCTATTATCTAATAGAGAAAAATATGATATACAATATATAGATTGACTGATAATCATTGGATTCAAATTTGTTACTTTTTGAAAATAATGTATGTCCATTTTCCATCCTTTGGGTATCCTCACAAGAATGTACTTCATTGTTAAAATTAGTGGTCACCAAATGAGATTATCCAAAATATCTCAGGGCAACATGTTCTCCCTGAATGTTTTTCTTTAATTATACCTCCAAATCCCCTTGAAATCATATTGTGTTTTCCTATTGTTATATCTCATTTTAAAAGTGCAAACACTATTAATCAGCTCTCAGTGGTTGGTTTTGTGATGTGTAAAATTGGTTAAGACAAATAAGTGGCAGAAATATGTCTAGGTTTATTTGTTTTTGTCTAAGAGTCCATTTAAATATTCATTCATAGTTCTATTGTCAATGTGTCCCATTAATTAAAAAATAAGATGTTATTGATGAGACTAGAATGTTCTCATTCTATTTTATTTATTTATTTATTTGTTGCATTTATAGATATTTATATTTTGCCCACTGAAGTTGCTTCACCAAAAGAGATAACGTTGTATGTTATTTTGTAGTGTACATTATTTATTTAAATATTTTATCCTACTTTTCTCCTATTTTGGGGACTCAAAGCAGCTTACAAAAATAAACACATATGCACACAGAATACAATCTTAATAAAGACCTAAAAAATCCCAGTATACACTTGAAGCAAACAGTATGGTTCACACAGAGATTCAGCTGTGAGTCACAGCTCAAGTGACAGCAGTGACCTCCTAAAAATGATAGATGCCTGGTGACTACTGGTGAGGAAGCTGTGGCATAATGTTCCTTTAACGTCAGTAATAGCCAGCCAACAGTTCAAGAAGCATATGACATTCCTGGCTATGGAAAAACAGTCTGACAAACAGTACAATCGAGTTCCTTGCAGATTAGGTTTGTGAGAGAAACTGCTTGCTTTGATGTGAATATTGTTTCTCCATGGCATAAGACCTGCAGCTTATGACACACATAAATCTAGCAGCAGACTTCTTAGGATAGTATAAAGAACCAAGTATCACAGTGTGCAGGAAAAATAACGAGTTTTTTTTTAATAAAAAGAAAGACCTGTGCTTTGTAAGGACCCTTGGAATGATTGTGTACTGTTGCTTCTGTGTTTTATTCTCTTCAATTTCAGTAAACAGTCATACTTTTAAGTGTTCTAATCTAACCAATAATGATTTTCAATTTCAGTGTTAACTGTTGGGTTCATTTTCTGAATGTCATATATCCAGATGCTTCCAGAAGCTTCCAGCTGCTAGGTCTGGTTGTCCATTTGAATACAGAACTAAGTTTGAAATGCCCCAAGACTGAATAGTTAATCAAAAGTTTGAGTCAAGTAGTAAAGAAGGAGAATACCAGTTTCAACAGAGAGGTAAATTCCACATGTTATAAGATTAAAATAAATAATATTTTTATTAAAATATGGGACTCTCTGGGGATGGGGATAGGATTTCAAAACTGCCCTTACCAGGCAAAGAATGCTGGTGCCATTCCCTCCCCCTCCCCTAATTTCTATTGATATTACCATGGACAGTATAGATCTCCTCAACCGCTTAGGAGAGTGTTTTTCCTGATATTTTACTGACTCAAACAGGGACAGCAGAGCACCTGGCAGGAGGGGGTGAACACTTGGCAGGGAAAAGAACCCTCCCCACTTCTCCAGCTTTGGTTTCCTCAGCTTCCCTCCCTCATGTTGAAGAAGGAAAAAGCAACCTGGGTAAGCTGGCCTGGAAGTGCATGGTAGGGATGGTGCTCCGATGTACGAAGTGGTGGTCTGTATCTTGTTCTGACACGATGCCCTCCGGCTGTCCCACTGTCCGCCAATATGCTCGGTGTGCGACCATGCTTAACAGAGCTGTAGAGCGCCATTGGGTCCTCGTTTGGTGCATGCCACACTCTCAAAGAGAGGCTGGGGAAGAAACTAGGTGAGGAACGCCAGGCACCAACTGATACTCGCAGGCATGTGCTTCTTCAAATGGTGACAAAACAGCCAAGGAAAAGGAGATGGGAAGTGCCCAAAGCCTGGGCAACGAACAGCAGTGAATTCTCCCGGTGACTGTTGCTAGGCAACTACAGCATTCCGGGCGTCAGTTTTTGTGAGTAAAATTCAAGGGGATGGGCCTTTCCAGGCCTCTTTTGGCCTTTGAGGAAGGACTCACTGGGGCTAGGCTTGTAAGACTGCCAGCTCTAGATTGAAAAATTGTTGGAGATTTTGTGGTGAAATCTGGAGAGGACAGAGTTTGGAAAGGGAAGAGGTTTCAAGCAGGGTGTATAAATCAGTTGAATGTAATGTCATAGAGTCCACCCTCCAAACCAGTAATTTTCTCCAGAGGGACAGAACTTTGTCATCTGGAGTTCAGCTGTAATTCTGGTACCTCTTCAGATCCTATCTGGAGACTGGGAAACAACCTCTGGGTGATTTGAAAGGAAGAGGAACAAGGAGGCTGTGCATGATGGGGAAGGACATTTGTGGCTTGCTTAAGATGGTCTTCTCCAGATATACTTGCAACTATTTGAATCAGTTGTCTGAGTTGCGAACTAATCCAGTTCATGTGATCAAAGACAAATTTTATTGTTTTTGGTAAACTTAGTTTGCTTCCCCAAATTGTTTCCAACATCATGGTCCCCTATACTGTCAGCTTTAAGTGGCAAATCAGATAAACTCTTCTCAGACTCACCCTGAGGATTGGTTTGCTCAGCCAGGGGTGAGAAACTGTTTGAGGTAGGAATAGTAAATGGTGTGAAGTTGCTAGAGAGAAATTGCTCTCCAATTTTAATCTGTTTAGAAGCTGGAAGGGAAATATGTTCATCCAACTCATCCAGCTCCCATTATTTAATTACATATAACAACACAGTTAATTAGTTTGTTGATCAATTACACCCAAGTTCAACTATGAAGCTCTCAAACTGTTGATCAATTAGCTGTTAGTCAATTGTTCCCTACATTCAACTTTGAAGCTCTCAAGCAGAGAAAAATTAACAGTAACCAAAATATCAGCCTCTGGCTAGGTCACAGAATCATAGAAATGGAAGAGACCACAAGGGCCATCCAGTCCAACTGCCTGCCATGCAAAGAGACACAGTCAAAGCAACAGGTGACCATCCAGGTCATTCAAACAAGCCAAGTCCCTCCTAATTACCTGAACATGGGAGAGAAATGCAATATCTTACTTGAAGATATGTTGTGCCAAATTATACAGAAGAGTTCAGGGACAACTTTCGTAGTTGTTCCTGGGAAATCTTATGGACAAGATTTAATGAAAATGAAAGAGGGGGATTAAAGTTTACATCCCCATGAAACTCAGTGCAGAAACATTTTTTCTTTTAATAGGGAATGTGTTCCTTATAGTGTAGTTGGGTATCCTGAAATGATCCCCCCCCCCCCAAAAAAAAAATCTGAAGGATTTTTTTTTTTTTTGCTTTTTGGGGGATTGAGAATGTTTGGCTACAGTCAAGTGGTTCTTTTTTTGGTTTGGCTTTGCAGAATATACATGGCTACTAACCAGGGCTTGCCCTGGTTGCATTCCAAGATTTGACTAGTGCCGTCCAGGTCAGGGCACTGGGAAATAGTAAATAAAAGCTGGAAGGTTCCAAGTGATCAAACCCCAGAAATCAAACAAATGTCAGCAGCTTTTAATGAGTTCTTATGCCAGTCAGTTTTTGCTGGTGAATTGTATGTTTTGCAGCAAGTCAATCCTGTGTTTAGGATGTTTTCAACTTCTTTGGGTATTGTCATTTTGAATACACAATGTAGGATCACAGAAGGAGGACTTATGTTGGTGCACAGTAGTTAATGCTGCCCTGACGTGGATAGCCCAGGTTAGCCTGATCTTGGTAGATCTCAGAAGCTAAGCAGGGTCATCAACCCCGGGAGACCTCCAAAGAATACCAGGGTTGTTATGCAGACAAACTACCTCTGAATGTCTCTTACCCTGAAAAACTCCACAGGGGTTACCATAAGTCAGATGTTATTTGCTGGCAAAACAGCAACAATGTTTACAAAGTTGTATGACAGCTTAGCGACAAGAGGCCAATCTTTGTTTCCATCTTGAGCTATTTCCACATGCTATTACAAAGCAGGTTTTTTTCATGCTCGCCCAAAGGTTTGTAATGCATTCATGTCCCTTCAAAGGTTTCCCTGACCTTTTCCTGATACTTCCCAAGCCTTTACTTCAAAGTTTGAGAAAGACTGCAGCAAAACCTGGAGGGATGCCAAGTGGGTGAGAAAGTTCAAATGCTTGTGATCTTGCCTCCCCACCTTGGGCCATGAAGACTTTTCCAATTTTTTTTAAAGACAGCAACTGAATACCATTATAACATTACAACAACGTTCTTTGAATATCCAGCTTTCACCACATGTAAAAAAGTATGTCTCTATAAAGGGAGGGGAAGAGAGATTTAAATAGAAGAAGAAGAAGAGTTTGGATTGATATCCCCCCTTTCTCTCCTATAGGAGACTCAAAGGGGCTTACAATCTCCTTGCCCTTCCCCCCTCAAAACAAACACCCTGTGAGGTAGATGGGGCTGAGAGAGCTCCGAGAAGCTGTGACTAGCCCAAGGTCACACAGCTGGCATGTGTGGGAGTGTACAGGCTAATCTGAATTCCCCAGATAAGCCTCCACATGCAATATCTGAATAGACATGTCTCAAATACTGTGGTTTTATTAGTTAAAAATCTGTTATCCCTAGAGTACTGTGCTTTCTGCTTTCCCAAAATCATAGCTAAGATTATTTTTTTAAAGGAGCAAGCAGGCTTTCCCATGCAAGTAATCTCCCCTAACAGCAGGAGTCCCTTCTCCTTCATTAAAACATGGAGTTTTTGCTCCCCTTTCCCCAGTTGATTGGAGTTTCCCCCCAGTTTTTTAAAAAATTATTGGAGGTTGGGCTATTGGAGTACTGTTTGAGTATTATAGTGTCTTCTATATATCCAAATCTCAGCTGTGCCCCTTGCCTAAATCCACTGATGGGGCTCTCTCACCTCTAATAAGTTTTTCTGCAGACTTGGGGGGAAATTAAAAAAAAACCTGGCATGGCTTTGGGTGAGGGGGATGTCCTTCCTTTCTTCTTTGCCCACCCACTTGCCTGTCTGCCTTAAGCTGCTTTGGGCAGGTGAGAAAGGCCTCTCCCTTTCACAGTCTTGCTCTTGCTAGATCGCTTGAAGTGGGAGCATGTGGGAGGCCATCTCCCCAGCCCTTGGCTTGTCCCAAGCTGCTGCAGGTAAGTGAGGAAGGCCACGCATCCCCAGCTCTTACCAGCTAACTTGTAGCCACTGTGGGCGAGCAAAGGAGAGAGGCCACTCTTCCCAACTCTTGCCAGCTCATCCCAAGACACTCTGGGTGAACGAGCAGGTGAAGGAGGCCTCCCCTCCACAGCAGACACCAGGAGTCAAGCTGGATCTGGCATGGCAGCAGCACAGGTTGCGGGGAGGATTCCCTCAGTGTGTTTTGTGCGGGCCCCATATCACTATTGCTCAGACTCATTATAATTAATTTTTGGGGGGTTTTTTGAGAAAAACTGGCTATTGATCCTCCAGAAATACTTGCAAGGAGTGGTGGGGAGAGAGGGTCAGAGACCAGAAGGAGCCGAAATCTTGACGCAAGGGAAAATATTGGGATTTTCCTGCTCTCAGGAACTGCTGGGCTTCCAGGATATGTGGTGTCATAAGTGTGAGCGTGTCTGCAATGAAACAAATGTCTGCAAATTGGACACTGTTGCCATTGCAATTATCTTTGCATTTGCAATCGAATTTAGAGCAGAATGGAGAATTGTCTCTGAACAAGAGCAACCAGGATGTGATTATCAAGTTACTGAAGCAGTGCCACCATACTAATAAGGTCACATATTACCATATGCAAATAACTCTGTACACGTTTAAAATGAATCAGAACATTATTACAGAACTTCAGATACTACCTGCACTGTGCATATTTTTTAACTCCCCCCCCCTCCATCCCTACAGTTAAGGATTTTTTTATACAGAATTATCAGCTGTGTCTGCATGCATCTATATACTCAGCAGACACAATAATATTTCTGGTCAAAATAAGCATATAAATATTTTTGTGTTTTGAAGGTGTAACAAACTTGCTTGCATGTACAAACTGACAAGGAAAAACCCCTACTTTGCATGACCATTAGATACAAATGTTGACCCATGTAAAATGTTCATTTTAAAAGGCATTTTACAGAAAAATGCAGGATCTTGTTCAACCTGTCTGTTAATAACCAAACAGCAAGATTAGAATCTAAAGGTTTTTTTTAAAATTGTTTTTAATCTGCCTTTCTGCAAATGAAAGGTCTGCAAATGAAATGGGGTCGCCTCTTTCTAGAGCACCGGTGCTTCTGATGCCTTCGGGCTGTCTGCCTCCCCGCATGTGGAAGCAACTGCAAATGGATTGGCTGCCAGTGCGCTCACGTCTTTATGTGCGCTTTCCAGGCTAGTAGCGGCGGCACAAACGTGCTACGTCGGCTCCTCCAGTTGGGTAAGATGCTGCCGCTGCTCCCAAACGGCTTTGTTTCTCTTGTTTCTGAGCTGACCGTATTATGTAGGCTCTGCAGAAATGGCGAGGCTCTCTCTTCCCGTTGCGGGTGTTAATACCCTTTGTTGGTAAGGGTTTGCTGACGTCACGAGGCAATGTCTGAGCCTGAAACTGGTAGTTGCCGAGTTTATATGTCGATTTCACCTGCAGCAGCAGCAGCAGCAGCAGCAGCAGCAGTATGCTGTGGTCCCAGAGCTAACCCACCTTTTGCATTGCAGACGCTGGATTGCTGAATAGGATGTCGACGGAAACAATCCAGAGTCATTGAATATGCGACAAGAAGGAATGAAACAACCTCAGGAAACGGAGGAAGAAGAACCCGAACAGACTTCGGATTTATAATGCCAGCAGCTTGTGCCCTTGCTACCTGATTCTCCTTTTGGATTTAAGATCATGTATGTGACTCATTTATTTCTTGATGGTTTAATGCCGGACAAAAAAGTGTCCCTTTAAAAATAAGTCCTGGAATGTTTTCAGTCTGCTCTGAAAGGCAGTTCTCGTATTTTGTCATAATGGATGCTTGATAACAGTAAATTAAAACGATTCCTTTATTTTTAGGTCCGTTCACGTTGTAGCGTTTGGAAATGAAAGAGGTGCATGTTCCGAGGATGATCCGCAGAGTAGTCTGATCTGGACCTACCTTGGGAGAAGTGCTCTTGTTTCAGAGACTGACAGCAGTTTGTTGCTGAACTCTGCCAACTATCTTAGAAATCCTTCATTCACCGAATATCAAGCTTGTGTGTTTGGAAATGTCAGATTGGTTATACATGACTGTCCTCTCGGGGTAAGAGACTGTAACACAAAACTAATAGAGTAGCCCTAGTCTTATTGACACCCAGTTCTGTATAAATATTATTAATGTACACAACCAGTAGAAAAAGGAGGAATAGAAGCAATGCATACTACATAAGTTAATTTAAATTGGGTAAAACAAATACACTCTCAGAAAAATTTGAAAAGTTCTATCATGTTGCTTCTCTGTGTTTGCAGAGATTAAACACATTTTGAGGACTGAAAATCTATTTTTGGTCTGCAAATAGCTGAAGCTATGGAATGTACTATGGCTTTACAATGATAAATCATAGTTTGAAGTTAAACTAATTTTCTGCAAGGCTTTCAGCTCTGAAAAATATTGAAAGAAAATAGTTTTGAAAGAAAAGTACATCCTCTGTTGCTTTTTTATCAAAATTATGTTGATTGAGAGCCAAAATACCTCTTAATAGCGTTTTTAGAATTTTTAAAACAGATTCAGCTATCAGAGCCAGATCTGTCTGTAACTTTTTGGTAAGAACTTTGACAAACTCTAATAGATTGTGTAAATGTCCTGAGATCTAGAGGAAAATTCTGTCCATTCTTATTTAATAATATTTAATGATTTTTTTTTTAAAAAATGCAGACCATTCCTTTTAAAAATAGCACTGGTCTTCAACTGATGGGTTGTGATCCATAAGGAAAACACCCTGATATAATGGAGTACCAACAACATCACCACCTCCATTTTATATGCATTGCAAGAAAGAGAAAGATGGGCTAGGGGCAATAAAAATGTCAAAGCATGTCAGAATATAAAAGTGGATTCCAAGTTGATGGCTGTAGTTCTGTAGAAGTCTGTATAGGTTCTGAGCCTGCAAGTGTTGATAGTAGCTAGGTAAGTGAAGTTTTGCTTATTTTGGAGTTGTCTCTGATCATACAGTGTGGAACACAGATAAGTTATTAGCAGAAATCTGTCCCTTGACTATGGGGAGTACTTTTTGGACCTTTTCTTAAAAGGGATTGCAATTATGATAGTCACTTTGCCAGTAGCTCATGTTTACATCTTCATGAAAGGAAGGTAATGGGGGTAACCTCATTATAGTATTTTTCACATATCAGTAGACCTCTGAAGAACAGAATGGCAAAGTCTCAGAACAGAAAAACAAAGAAAAACAGGAAAAGGATACCCGAAAAGGCAGGACATTTATATTACTCAAACTTGTATTGCTCATGACATGATGTCACAAGCATCATTTGATAATGAAATTGTAATCATGTGACATTACGTGATAGCTGCAGCTGCACAAGTAAAATAGCACTTTCCCAGCTATTGCATGGAAAGTGCAACTTTTGCAAGAACTGCACAATAAATTGGAAAATGCTGTTTGGATCCCTGTGTGCACTTGCTGTGTACAAGACCAACTTTATCTCGAAAAGCTATATTTGACTGTGCGTCTAATTATATAGATAATACTGGAGATCTAGCAGATTTAGCAAGTAAATCAGTTTATATCTTAGGGACATGTTCCTAAGTTAGGGACATGTTCAAGATCTTTTTGAAAATTCGGGGGGCATGCAATCTGGAATGATTATCTTAGAACATTCAACATGAACTGTGCACAGTGAAAATACAGGAGGATTGTTAAAGTTAGCAAACATATTCTGCATTGAGCAATTTTAAGTACATGTGCTGAGACTACTGACTATCTGCATAAACAAACATGGCCCTAATTGACAGTCAGCATTGCTGATTCAAATGTCCCTGTGTTTTTTATTAGGAACATGCAATTCCTCATCCCCCTAATTCTGCTGTTTACTGTTTGTATAGGTCAGTTATATTTTGTACACTAGTTGTTATATTTTGTGCACAAGTTGCAGGTTCACAAGGAATTGAAAGAGGGAGAAATTATTTGTGTGGCCCCACACCAACTCCCCACCTTACCCCACCCCACCCCACCCCACCCCACCCCGGACAAGGATTTTCTAAGGGATTCGAGCTGGCTGATTCTCCTTTTTCTTTGTATTGGTTATTAGTTCAACTTTCTGTGCTCCTAAAATCTATTTTTGTTTGTTTACAAAATTTCTGGATACCTGAAAAGTCCCCTAGATATACAATAATTCTTTCCTTGTCTGTTGGTGTCCCTGTTGTGCTGCTTCGGAGGATGACACGAGGTTGGATAAAATAGCAGGCTTGTAGCACATGAGGAATTTGGAAATCTACATTTCTCTAAAACCTCCCTTGGCAGTATTTTCTCACAGGCTCAAGGAGGTTCCCCCTGCTTCTCTTGACCTCTTATATCTTTAACTGTCTTTCAGCTATCCTTAACATTCTGTTCCCTCTAGACTAGAGCATTTTTAATGCTAATCGTTCTTTTAAAAAAGCTTCCTTTCCCCTTTGGGTTAATTAATTTATGAAGTAGTTTTTCTGCATATTTGGAGAGACCCCAGCTGTGAGTGGTCCAGTTTTGTCGCTTTCATCATCTGCATGGAGGCCGGCCAGTTTACTATTAGATAGTGATATATTACTTATACATGATTTCTAGGATCCAGTTATTTGACTAAGCGCAATCCTATGAGAGAGATTCTGATCTAAGTCCATTAGTATCAATAGTTTCAGACTGGAGTACTGCTGCATTGAATTGCAGTGTAAAAGCATTTTTAGATTATTTCTCCAGGGAACATGAATTGCAATGCAGACTTTGACTGTGATGATAGCCATGCAATTCGCTAGTGATGAAAGGGAACTAAAAAGGATTTGCATTGCAAAGAGCAGTGTCAGATACACCTTATATATAATGTACTGGGACAATATGTTAAAATTGCTGGAGGAGTTTGTGGATTAAAACACTTTCTAAATGAATTTTTGATCAATATTCTGAATATTCAGAATGGGGTACTGAAGACTGTGCAGATATCTGCCCCGTAGTTTAAACCTTGTCTTTTTGTTAATAGTTCATTAAATGGTTTTTATTTTTTATGTCCTGTTTGCTGATTTCAGTTTTCCAGTTGTCTCTTCAATCCATTTCCTTTCACCGTAATTTTATTTTCTGTCCTTCTTGTGTTATTTCTCATATCTTTGAATGTTCCGAATCATCTATTCTTTCCTTTACCTAACGTTACTGAGAATGTTGGAGTGTTGCTGTTTTCAGATTAGTATACTACCCCTGAAGTCCTTCAGACTGGGACTTTTTAAACTGAAAAAATGATCAGAGTAGGGAAGTTGCTTAATAATCGACTAGAAAAGCCTTTCATCAGCTGATAATTTTTCACTGCATAAGAAGTGAGGGCATTGAAGTAACCTTTCATTGCCCTAGTCAAGCTTTCCAGAACAACAGTTGTAGACTCGTATGGCCATTGCTTGAAAAAATGAAAAAGAGATTGCTATTCTACAAACTTGTGCATTCAAAACCATTTTGTAAAAAACTAAAAACAAGAACAAGGAACTACATGCCAGTCTGATGGAGCACAGTAATGTGATTATAGTGTGTTGGGAAAACGTGGGCAGGAATGAACTGGAATATTAGTTAGCCATTGTTTCAAGGAAAAGTACTTCAAGTGCTCTTCTAGAATGTTATGGTTAGTTTGTGAATAACTAAAAGAAAGCTGGGGTGTTTAAAAATCAATAAATGTCAAATTTTATTCCATTCTTCTGACTCGGTGTCATAACCAGCCTTCCTTATTTGATGGGACTTCAAAGAATGAATTTAAAAAAACCGATTCCATCACCACAAATAGAAATGTTAAGAACCTTCTCACCAAGCCCAAGTATCCATGTACATTTTAATGTCCATGAATTGTTAGCGTTAGAAATACATACATTGAAAAATAAATTATTTTAAATTTTAGGAGCTTTCCCTACATGTTCAAACACCTTTTAAAAACAAACTGTAATTTCTTTAAGCTACTCCTTTACCCCTCCCTTTAAGCATTGCACATGCTTATTCATTTAGCTAAATGGAGGTTTTTCAGAATCACTTTATTATAATAAGGGGGGAGGGGTAGAGATCTTGCAAGAACATCAGGAAGAGGATTCCTGGACCAGTTAAATGGAATTGGAACCATTACCACTTCCATTGGGTATCTGTCTATTTTTCAAAATCCCATATTCTTATTCTAAAAACAAATTGTCATTCTTTAATGTCATAAATGAAAAACACTGTTTTCCAAAAAAAATGGTTAGGTGCAGGTAAATTAGTGCTTCAGAAGGGGAAGTATAGACTCAGGACTCACCTTGGTTGTGACCTGTTCTGGCTGCTAGATTCTGAATGAACCACCAGGGCCAAGGTGGGTCAGCAGTGCTGATATTATTAGATCTGTCAGCAGTGTTTGACTTGGTCTATGATGACGTCTTGACCAACCGCCTCACTGATATGAGGATTCAAGGGACAAACTTACAATGGCTGTGTTCATTTCTCCAGGGCTGGAGGCAGAGGGTAGCAATTGGCAAGAAAACCTCCACCTGCCATTCATTGGCATGTGGAGTCTCACAAGGAATGATTGTCACACCAATATTATTTCACATCTATATGTGAACTCTTGCCGGGTTAATTCCAAGGTTTGGTCTGGATTGTCATCAGTTTGTTGATGACACCCAGCTATATCTGCTGATGACAGGTCATCCAGAGGCTGCTCCAGTGGTTCTGGCTAGTTGTTTGGAGGCTGTGGTAGGATGGATGAAAGAGAGCCGGCTGAAGCTGACTGCAATGGAAATGGAGGTCATGTGGCTGCACCGATGTGGGTTGGATCGGGAATGCCAGCTGCACATATACAACCAGTGCTCCACCAACTGCAATGACTCCTGGTGGAGTGACAGATCAGATTCAAAGTTCTTGTACTTATGTACAAAGCCCTAAACAGTCTGCTACCTGTGTACCTACAGGACCATCTCTCCTGGTATATTCCACAAAAGTCACTTTGGTCAGCAAATAGTGATTTGCTGGTGGTCCCGGGCCCAAAGGAAATTTGGCTAGCCTCAACCGGGACCACGGGGTTCTTGGCCTTGGCTCCAGTCTGGAGGAACGCTCTGTCTAATGAGACCAGGACCCTGTGGGATCTTATGCAATTCTGCAGGGCCTGTAAGACAGAGCTGTTCCACCAGGCATATGGTTGAGGCAGCTACAGCACCATCTGGCCTCCCTGCTTTTCCAGCAAGTCCACCGGCATCAACCCTCAATGGATTTGTTTATTGTTTTATAGCTATCTGGGAGAAAATGATAAATGTAATTTATTGCAATGCTTTTACATGTTTTAAATGTTTTAACTTGTTATATGGAAATTTGTGAGCTGCCCTGAGACTGAAAGGTGAGGGGCAGCATATTGAATCTAAATAAATAAATATATCAGTTGAATTACAGTTGTTATTGAAGCAGTGTTCCCAACATATATTATTTTTCAGTTCTATTGTAGTGCTAATAACTTTCAATTGTACTTTTACTGTATTTTAGATACTACTTCTAAATGCACATTTTAATTTATTTTAATACTGTTTGTGGACAATTTGTACTTAAGATTAATAAGTAACAAAAACATTTTGGTGCCTATATCTTTGTTATAACATCAATAACTACATCAACTAGTAATATTTAAAACTGAATAGAATTTTGTTATGGCTAAATGTGGGTTCAAGTTGTTGAGCACTAGTGAATATAGATTACCTGATTATGTACCATACTCAGTTACCAGTCTGTAAAATGGGTATATTTATAACATACAGACAGACTTGTTACAAGGAAAGATGAGATGAAGCTTAAAAAGCACTTAAAATACTAAGTTGAAAAAGTGGCCACAATTCACTTTCTTATTTTTTAGTATTCTTTTAGTTCCTAATGAAACTACATCTCAAAATCTTAAATCTGTATTGGTTTTGTGTGAAGGACTCTTGCACTATGGACAATTTAGCTCCATCTTTTTGTTTTGTATAGGATATTTTTGACAGTGACTGGTACACATCTCGGAACCTTATTGGAGAAGCAGATATCATTGTGATTAAATACTCTGTAAATGACAAGTCTTCATTTCAAGAAGTAAAGGATATTTATGCACCTCTGATTAAAAAAGCATTAAACCACTGTTCAATTCCAGTCATAATTTCTGCTGTTGGTGCAAGACAAAACGGTATGTGCTGGAGCTTGTGTTAACCAGACAAATATTAGTGCGTTGCATAAACCATGGGGGAAAGGATTATAGTACTTGTCCAGTCATTATAAAATCGACCTATCTACAGAGCTGATACAGTGTAATTCAGTGTATAGTCATAAAACTGTCTACTGTTGGAAAGCTCCAATACAGACAAGAGTCCTATTCCTGACTTGTACATTGACATCCTGTTTGGCTTGTATGCTTACACTTTTATTGGGGCGAGGCCAGGAAATGCAAGTGTGCCAATTGATTTCAAAACTACATCCCTTACAGTGCAATCCTAAAAAGAATTACATCTTTCTAAATGCGCTGAAGTCAGTGGGTGTAACTCTGCTTAGGATAATATTGTTAATGTATTCATGTTCTGTGAATTTAATTTTTACTGATAGCATAGCAGGAATACAGCCTATGAGGCAAAATACCACTTTGAAAAAATGTGTCAGAGATTGTGCAGTCAAAACAGATTGTAGTAAAACAACATTTGTGTTAGATTTAATATGGTTGGAAGGATAAGGAAAATAACTTTACCTTAACTTATTATACCCTGACTTGGGTGGCCCACGTCAGCCTGATCTTGTCAGATCTTGGAAGGTAAACACAGTCATCTCTGGTTAGTACTTGGATGGGAGCTTTCCTAGGAAGACCACAGTTGCTACACAGTGGGAAGCAATGATAAGCCATCTCTGTTTGTCTCTTCTCTTGAAAATTCTGTGGGGTTGCCATAAGTCAGCTGCAACTTGACAGTACTTATCACCACCAACTTGCTATTTTCCCTTTACCTCTACCATCGTTTAAATCAGAGGACCCCAACATTTTTGAGCCTGTGGGCACATTTGGAATTCTAACACAGGATGGTGGGCACAGCTTAAAATGCTTGCCGAGGAGGTGGAACCAACCACACAATGTCAGGGAGCAAGGTTGATAAAACTGATATTAATTCTTCAACACTGACGGCAGAAGCTGTTAAAACTGGATACCTTTAAAATCTGGGCAAAAGCACTACCTGACTCTGACCACTTTCTAAAAGCTTTTGGTGAGCACCAGGAAAGGTACTGGTGAGCACCATGTGGGGAACTCCTGTTCTAAACTATGCATTGGAAAGTGTAGCTCAATCTTATCAGATCTTGGAAGCTAAGCAGGGTTCAGTTCTTGGAAGGGAGGCATCCAAAGAAGACTCTGCAGAGGAAGGCAATGGCAAACCACCCCAGCTTTATCACTTGCCTTGAAAGCCACTAGCTGGGGTCACCATAAGTTGGCTGCAACTTGATAGCACCTTATATACACATCTACACGATATGTTGCCAACTTTTATGCATTCTATTTTTGTATAGTTGCAGCTGTATTAAGAGCTGGGGGACATATGTCCATAGAAAGCAGCAGATGGGCATGCCGACACATTTGCCCCTTCTGCTGGCACAAGGGGCACCTGTGCTGGGAAAGGGGGCAAAGGTGTCAGTGGCCACCCCCCCCCCCAGCTCTGTGGCAGCAAAACTTGGAAGTCTGGGCTGCTGTGGAGTTGTGTTGCCATCCTGATTGGACACTGGTGTGGAGGGGGGGGGGCGGGCCAGGGCATTAGTCGGCTTCCACTCCAGGTTTGTGGCTGGTTGCACCATGGCCCAGGACCTTTAAGCCCTATGGGGGTGATTTCTGGCAGTGAGGAGGTTGTCTTTTGCTGCCTTCCCATGCCAATAGAAAGCCCTCTGGAAGTGTTGGGGTGGTGCCACAGCAGTGCTGTCCTTGGCCAGCTGCAGATCTGGATTGGGCTGTAAGAAATATTATATAAGTAATTCCTGTAACACAGTCTCTTAGAACTTGAATTCTTAAACTTGGTTATAGTGTGTTCTGCTCGTTCTCCCTGCATACTGTTTTCCTATTTTGAAGCCACTGTTTGGAAAGCAATTTCATCTTATTTTTGAATTAAAACACATTTCCTTTTTCACTCTGATGCAGCTGTATTGAATGGTGGGATAAAGGAAATGGGGATAACTTGCTATATAGCTGATAGATGTTGAGAGGTCTGTGTTTATGATGTTGACAAAGTTGTGCAGAATGAAATACAGAAACTAGTTGAGTTGCCATTCAGTATTTTTGCTGTCTACTATGGTAAAGGATTGCAGCCTTCTATTACTAGTTTTATTGCAGCATCAGAAGCTGCCTGAAAGCATGTTCCGGACCACATTTTAAGTATCATAGTCTTAACACACTGTGGTATAGCATAATAGTAACTCAAGTTATAAGCTTCACTTGAACTTTTTCTCAGTGTTTGAGTTTTTCTTGTTTCTATAGATTTAAATATGATAAAAGATGTTCTTGGAAAATGGCTTTTTGAAGGGCAGAAGATTTTGGAAAATATTTTGTGTTTCAATTATATTATATTTTTATACCTATTACAATGGAAATATAGATTGAAGTTACATATGAAAAATAACTCGTTTTAAGAATAATACTGTTTTTGTTTCTCGGTGGTTTGTATGAGTATGCCATTAATAATATGTTATCTACTGCGATTTATCAGAATATGTGTTAATAGTTTAACTATGATTTCTAGGATTTTAAGTTTATGATAGTAGATATGACCATGGACATTCGCTGATAGTTACGATTTCTTCATTAGTAGTGTAATGCCTGATGCTATTCTAGAAATGATTTACTGAGGATACTTGAGGGATTTAATATATAAAGTACAAACTATTTGTGCTATGTGTTAGCCAAACTATGTAGAGCAAACAAATCATCTGAAAATTATAGATAGATAAGAATTTGATATCTGCTAGAGAGTAACACAGTGTGTAACCCACCTTTAGAGAAAGGTGAATAATGTAAAATAAAATTACATAAATGTATGTGGTTTTTATATATGTTTTCTTTCTGTCATTGTAAGCAGTAATTTACTTGAAAAGATTGATAATCTGAATATGCAGTACAAATGGCATATCCTGGCACCTGGTTACCTGACAAACTCATTTATCCAGTATGCTGGCTGCCGCTGCCCGCTCTCACGTAGCGGTGGAGCAGGCTGTGAGTCCCAGCCAAAAGCACAGTGCCTATGGCCAGGATGCTTCTGCTCCTTCCTTGTTCCCTGCCACCATGCAGCCAGTCTAGCTCCTTAAATCCCTCCCTGCTGCACAGCTGATTGGTAGCATAGAGGGCAGGAGGTACAATTGGTCCTTGTTTGCACTGCTGCTAATCAAGTGCTGCCCATGGCCAGGAATCCACTGGGATCTGCTGCTATACTTTCTATCCCTGCTGTCAGGCTGTTGAGGAGCAGATAGTAAGTCCAGGCAGTGGCTGCAGGAACTGGCATTTTTGGTGAATCAGTGATATCAGTTACAGCTCATACTGTGGACGAGCAGCATAGATGGTTTCATGGTTGGTATTTTTGCCTTAGATCATCCGTTGTGATTCAACTTTATTTTATAAAGGCTAGGACTGGTAAGACAGGGGATGCTTTTGTTTCTGGAAAATATGTTCATCTACGGCCTTCTGAACTGACTAAGGCCGTTTCCGCACGAAGGCGGAAACAGCCGGGTTGGCGTTTATGACGCTGACCCGACGACGCTGGGACCATCCACATGGACGGTCCTGGGAACAGCCGGGCAGCCGGCGCCACGGAGCGCCGGCGCCCGGCCGACCCGGCATGTCCCCGGGCCTCCGGAAAAGCATCGCCCGAGGCCTGCAGGGACACGCCTCGGCTTTGGCCCTGTATGCCTGCTCCAGCGGCGCGAAGGGGTGTTGTCCCCAGGCCTCGGCGACGCGCCGGAGGCCCGGGGACAAGGTAAGTGCCGGTGGGGGAGGCGTCGATGCCGCAGCTGCCATTCGCTTCGGGCAGCGGCTTCACGGTGGCGTTTCCCCAAAAAGAGCGCTGGGAAGCGCTCTGGGGAAACGCCGGCTTCAGGCCGGGAGGGCAGTGAGAGGGCGGCGCGGCTGCTTTGCAGCTGCGCCCCCCGTGCGAATGGCGGCCTGGAGACGGCGTTTTTACCGTCTCCAGGTCGCCATTCATTGCCAGTGCAGAAACGGCCTAAGAGATGTTGACTTTTTTTGCTTGTCAAATTCTGTAAAGTGCCACACACATTTAGGATGTAATAAGCTTAAACAGCTGAGTACTTTGTTTTTCATAGAAAGATCTTCCATTAAATAATGTGAAAATGCAAAGGGCCACTATACATGAAATACAAACAGCATTTTCTAGTATAAGCTAATATGTCTGCAAAAACTTCTTTATAATGTTTGCCTGCAGCACTCTAGTGACACTACCTAGGCGGAAATGCAGAATACTAAAGAATACTGATGTATTGTTATATTAATTTTGTTATGTATGATTTGGAAGAAATTGTTCTCCTAAGACCCTGCAAAGTGATAATGTTTCCCTCAGTGTTTGTTTTCTGATTCATTAAATCTTCACTATCATTGAAATTGGTACTGAATTTTTTGTACATTAAAAATTGAGGAAAACTTAAAAAGTGCACTTATATTCCAACTGTGTCATACTGTCCAGGTTTAGGCAGGCACCTGAAAGAGACAAAAAGCACAGTCAAAACACAGTCTGTGGGTCAAAGGACAGGCATTCTGAAGTCCCAGTGTTAAAACCAATAGGACAAATAGGGCAAATTCAAAGAGCACAAGCTGTCAGTGGTGACTCATGCTCACAGGGACAAGTTGAATGGTGATGAGCTGCCACCCACATGCTATGGCATCAGTCCTGTATCTCTCTCCAGGCCTGCCTTCTCCAGCATTCCAAGAGCTCTGACAACCATGGGGTGAGCCTGGTGACTGCAGGGTTGCTGTTTCTGCTCCAGGCTGGGGGTGTCAGACTGAGGGTGTGGCATGCTGGCCTCTGCCTGAGACTTTGTCTCTGCACCTGATGAAGCCTCTTCCTTGTCTAGTGGGTCTTCTTGCAGCATCCAAGGACTTCTTGGATTCCTCTATGCCCTCCTCATTGAAGGAGGTGTTGGCAGGCAGACCCATGACACGTATACAGTTCTCATCTATGTACGGTTAAAATGCATTAAGTTTTACAGAATCTGGCTCTTACAATACAATTCTGTATAGAATCCTCTAGTTCAGGGGTCTGCAACCTGTGGTTCTCCAGATGTTCATGGACTACAATTCCCATCAGCTGCTGCCAGCATGGTTGCAGCCACAGGTTGCAGACTCCTGCTCTGGTATAAACAGCCTGGTAACAGTAGACTGTTAATAACTATGCATAGGATTACACTGCCAATATTATAAAGAGGTTAGAGAGAAGCCAGTTTGAGTATATGGTATGTTTTTTGAAACTTACATAGAACATTTTGTCCGCCACAAACAATACATTATGAAAAATAGCTACTTTAATTTCTATGCAAATGCTCATTTACCAGTTATATTATCATTTTCTAAAAATGTCAGAGAAAACTCCCAATGTAGGAAAGTCATAAAGTGAAAATAATTTCTGAGGGTAGACATGTGAGTCTGCAGTAGAACAGATAGGTTCAAGTCCAGTAGCATCTTAGAGACCAAAAAGAGATTCAGGGAGTTTTGGAGTGTCAATGTCTGGCAAACGGAGTTTTGACTCTTGAAAGCTCATACTCTGAAATTCTTGTTGGTTTTCAGCGTTTTGGGTGAATGAGATGCAACATCCAACTGTCAAAAAATGAAACAGTTCAAGCATGATTCCAAAGAATGGAGCATTCCCTCTCTTATAGGTATGGAACCTGTTTTCCTGTAATACCCAAACAGCAATTTCTGTAAAATATATTTATGTATTAGAAGAGATCTTTTCCTAAGTATTGGAAGATACCAGTGTGACCATAGCTCATCAATGTAAATCTCAAAAATTAGTATAAATTTCAAAAATTGCTCATAAGAATTACAAGAATATTTAATGCAGTATTTCACTTCAAATGAAAATAATGATACTTGCTGCCAGTAGGACAAGTCCAGATCATATGTGTTCTACATAATGTTAATGGATTAAAAGTGGTTTTTACATATCTATACGTTAAACACATTGTTGTATTGTTCTTTGTAATGGATTAAAAGTCTTCTTTTTATTGTCTTGATTTATTATGAATTACCTTTAGGATTTAGAAGCTACTAAAGAAAAAAACGAGACTAATAAAATACCTTGTATGAATATTATTTTTTCAGATGTTCCCTGTACTTGTCCTTTGTGTATCTCAGACAGAAGGAGCTGTGTTACAGCTTCTGAAGGGATCCAGCTTGCTAAAGAACTAGGAGCTACTTATCTGGAACTGCACAGTCTCAATGATTTCTACATAGGAAAATATTTTGGAGGAGTGGTAAGTAAAAAATTATAGCAGAACTGTGTCAAATGGTAAGTTGTATATATTGTCCAGGGCTTTCACAGCCGGAATCACGGGCGTGCTGTGTGGTTTCCGGGCTGTATGGCCGTGTTCTAGCAGCATTCTCTCCTGACGTTTCGCCTGCATCTGTGGCTGGCGTCTTCAGAGGATGCCAGCCACAGATGCAGGCGAAACATCAGGAGAGAATGCTGCTAGAACACGGCCATACAGCTCGGAAACCACACAGCACCCCAGTAAGTTGTATCTTCTTAAAATCTTTCTAAATTCAGAAGTTGATTTTTGAGATGATACAAACTGGAATGATTCAGGGGAACATTTCCTGTTTTGACTTGAAAGCACATGCCTAAGCAGAAGTTTGAATTGAAATTGATGGTGTAGCTTTGCTAAGGATTGCATTGTGAATGCTTTAGGGAAAAATTACATTCTGTCAGTTTAGCTTTCCCTAGTGTTGGTGTGTAATTCACAGTTTTTCACCATGTTGTACCGAAAAACGCGAGGCTAATTATTCTGTCGCATTTAACCTCGATTCTGTTTGTCCCCCTATTATTTGGTTGCTCACTTCTGTACATGTCCTGTTCACGTGTACCTTAATATAGATAAAGATATGCTATTTAAGTAAAAATGGAAAGACTTGGAGACATAAATAGCATGCCTTGAGGCCTCTTGCAAGAGCAGGAGAGTGAGAGTTTAGAGAAACTAAAATTTGGAACAGAAATAGATAAATGACTATATATTGTCATACTGTTATAGTGCAGTAGCAAGTCTAGCTTTTTAAAAAGTCCACAAGGAGGAAAAACGTTATGGTATAGCCCAATCTTGTCAGATCTCAGACAAGCACAGCCAGTACTTGGAAAGGAAGTACACTGTGGGACAGTGATGGTGAACCTTTTTGAGACCGAGTGCCAAACTGCAACCCGAAACCCACTTATTTATCACAAAGTGCCAACACGGCAATTTAACCTGAATACTGAAGTTTTAGTTTAGAAAAAACGGTTGGCTCCGAGGTGTGCGTTACTCAGGAGTAAGCTTGGTGGCTGCTTTGAAGCAACCGTGCAACTCTTCCAACGGGTGAATCACGACCCTAGGAGGGTTTATTCAGAAGCAAGCCCCATTGCCAGCAACCGAGCTTATTCCCAGGTAAAGCATCGTGCTTTATTTCTTCGCATGAAAATCAGTGGGGTTTAACAGTGCTTAACAGGGTTACCTACACTACTTCCCCAAAACTAGGTCTTAGGTTTAATGCTAATAATCGAGCCCAACGGCCCAGGCCAGTCTAGGTGTGTGTGGATGCACTCTGTTTGCGCATGCCCACAGGGAGGGCTCTGAGTGCCACCTCTGGCACCCGTGCCATAGGTTCGCCACCACTGCTGTAGGAGGACTCTGTAGAGCAGTGGTTCTCAACCTGGGGGTCGGGACCCCTTTGGGGGTCAAATGACCCTTACACAGGGGTCGCATAAGACTTTCTGCATCAGTGTTCTCCATCTGTAAAATGGATAAATGTTAGGGTTGGGCGTCACCACAACATGAGGAACTGTATTAAAGGGTCACGGCATTAGGAAGGTTGAGAACCACTGCTGTAGAGGAAGGTAATGGCAAACTACCTCTGGTTAATCACTTGCCTTGAAAGCTCCTTGCTGGGATCACCATGGGTCAACTGTGTTTTGACTACACTTTACATTCACACACAAATGTCTGCAAGAAGACCTGCATTACATAGCAGGAAATTATTGAGAAAATGGAACCCATGAAGAACTAATGAAAAAATGTTGCTAATGTAGGTGGCTGGACTCATGGCATACTAACTGCTTGAACTAATTCTTTTTGAAAAGAGATTTGGTAGGTTTTGGAAATGTGTATTGAGGGATGGGAAAACCCAGAAGGGTGATTAGAGAATTATATTGTATGAGTGCTCCAAGAATAGTACTCCAGTTTGCAAGCCAAGATAGAGAAAAAATCACCATGTGGAAACAACTCCAGGTTGAAATGTAGAAGTAACATTTAATTGGGCTGTTTGGTAGTGGTAGATCCTGTGCTGCTTAGCATCTTCGATCTTTAACAGTAGGAGATAGTATGACTTTTAAAGTACATAAATGTGTATAAAATGGTGCTGCAGCAAAAACTGATTTTTCCTCCTGTCTTATTTCACTGTACATTGTCTGATACTTAACACATTTTTCAAAATTGTTAGCTGGAATATTTTATGATACAAAGTCTGAATCAGAAGTCAATTGAAAAAATGAAGAAAAGAAAAAAACCCCAGAAGTGCCATGAAATTAAGCCACCTCAACTTGAGCAGCCAGGTATAATATCTTCTAGCATCTTGAATTGCAATGTGTTATACTATCTTTCTGCTTGCAATACTATTCAGATGGCATTTTAAAATCATATTTCATCAATATTGCTTAGCACAAAGGCTGTAAGTATATTTAAAGTCTAAAAATGTGTTTCTTGTCAATTTGCATAATGTTCAAGGAAGAGTTTGCATACACAATTCTAAATGCAGTGTCTTCTCTGTCTAGAAAATTTTGTCAGAGGTTTTGGAGCTGGCTTCTGGTACCCTAGCTCCTTTCCCATTTCCCCCTCTTCCTGCTAGCATTGCATTCTATCTCTGGCTGTGCCTCTTCAGAAAGGGAGGCATAAACTTTTCCTTCCTATGTCAAGAGAGCATATGTGAGATTCTTAGCTGGATTCACACACATTTTCCACACAACGTTTTGTTTCGTCAACCTCATGGCCTTGCTTTAAATTATGTATTGTTTTATAGGAGATTGAGCTAAAATAAGTAGCCAAAAATATAACTGTTGTGGATCCAGTAACATTAAACTTTTACTGTCAGATAGATGGCATAATCCTGTAATGGCTCATGAAGTGCTTTTTGTGCAGTCGGCTGTGAGGTGGAATTTTTCTTTCTGATGTCCAGGGCTAAGGGTAAATTGAAGAACTGTAGCAATCTGCTTTTATCCAACCACCCCTCATGCTAGTTCAAAGGTTCCTGTCTCATTGGGAGTTGTGCATAATGCATTTCTTCATGCACTTTCCCTTGCTTCTATTCCTCTCTTCCCTTATGATCCATTAAAATCAAGGGTAATGGATTTTAGTCAAGATTCTTGACAAACAATTCTTTCACAATTTTTTCAGATATATTGTTTTGCTTACAGCTAATTCTTACTGTAATGCTACTTTATGTTTATTGAACAGCTGCCAAATTAACAATGGGGGACCTTGGGCTAGTCACAGTTCTTCAAAACAGTCTCAGGCCCACCTACCTCACAAGGTGACTGTTGTGGAGAGAGGAAGGGAGAAGAGTTTGTTAGCCCTTTGAGTTTCCTTTCAGGAGAAATAGGAGGGTATAAATCCAAATTCTTCCTCTTCTGTGTAGCATAACTCCAGTTAAATTTCAGGTGGAAACATGTTCAACCTTTCGTTTTTTGATTATATTGGTTGCTGGTTTGTTCTGAGCCCAATTCAAGGTACAGGTTTTGATTTACAAAGCTGTCTGCAGCATGGAACCCAGTCACCTTAGAGATCATTTCTCTGTGTATCATTCTCCCCCTTCCCAAGGGCAACTATTCTAATCAGGTTTGTCTTCACATTCCATATAGACAAGCAATATGGATAGCTGCCACTAAAAACAGTTCTTGTACAGCTGTAACCCTGAGGCTGTGGAATAACCACTCAGTACAGCCATTGTTTTTCTTTGCTATTTTTTAAAGAAAGATTACAAAACCTTTTTAGTTGATTTTTCACCATCCCAGATTTTCAGTTGCTATTTTTGATCTCTTTGTTTTTTTAATTTATTTTGTTTTGCACGATATGAACTGCTTTCACCTTTTTGGAAAAGGTGTCATATAAATGGTTAAAATTAACTGCTCCAATCCTGCCTTCTGTCTTTATATTCTGAAATGGGACTATAAAGTAAAAATCAGCAAAAAAGTACATTATCAGAGATTAAGTTCTGAAATTGGGGTACGTTAATAAAAACAAGGGGAGAGTTGCAAACTAGATTATCAAAAAATGATATAAAATCTTGGCAAACTTTTGTTAGATTTGAATAAAATGAGCTTGCAATTGTAATTGAAGAGGAATTTATTTAGTGCAATCCGGAAAATACCCTTATGTCCTCATTTGATCCTGACCTGGGAATAAGAATGCTTTTGTTTCATGTTGTACCTAATGCGAGTTTGGTGTCACAAACAGTTCATTCATGATTACTTTTCTAATGTCTCAATTTTGTAGAAAAAATGCCAATCTTGAAAGGTGAAGCCTCGCATTACGATTCCGATTTACATAACCTGTTGTTCTGCTGCCAGTGTGTGGACGTGATATTTTATTCTGAAGACTTGAAGGAAATAGCAGAAGCTCACAGGATTGTCCTGTGCTCTGTAAGCAATGTCTTCATGTTATTGTTTAATGTGAAGAGCCCAGATGACATTCAGGATCCTTCTGTCATTAGGATGGCTCAGACCCTTTTTGCAGTGGACCAGGAAGCTGTGTATCCAGTTTCAAACCAACGCTCATCATGCAACTCACCAGTAAGAGTCATTGTTAAAGACTCTTTCTTCTGTTCTTGTTTGTCAGACATTCTGCACTTCATTTATTCAGGTATCCTTGTCAGAATGGTTCCAAGTGCTTATTGCCTTTTAGCAGAAAAGAGCTGTTCTCTGCAATAAAGCTGAAGTAAAGCTGTCTCTGGGGTGTACCATTTCAGAACCTAACTTTACTGCATAGTCCTTGCCTCTCCCTCTCTTTATCAGCCCTGATCCTATCAGAATATGGGGATTCTGTTCTAGGAACTTAATTCTCAGGAATGCAGGGGCCAGATTCAGATCCGAACTACAGTGGGTGGGGAGATGGTCTTAAGCACTGTTTTACCACTCAAAACAATGTGGGAGAGCAGTTATTTGTTCCTGTATTTGCCCTTACATATGCTAATGGGCTATTTGAAAGTTTCCCCAGCTGGGCAAATACTTGTCCCCCCAGGGCTGTTTCAGGAAGTTGGCATTGGCGGGGCAGGGGTGGAGATGATCCTGATATAAATTGGGCCTGTGCATGTCTGGGAATTATGTTCTGAGCATGAAATTCCCAGTGCTCATCAGTTGACAAGACCAAGACAGGCCTGGGGGAACTGGAAGGACATAAGGGCTGTATAGCATACAGTTGTTCCCTCAGAATGCAGGTGGAAGCTCTCAGAATTGAACAATGCATCATATTTTTAAAAAATCCCTGCATGCAAAAATATCAGGGGAAGGATTCTTTTCTAAGTTTCTCCCTCATGTTGAGTGTTTATATTGTTGTAAGATCAATTTTATACAAAGGAGTATTCAATCATGCTAAACCCCCTACTTACAGTGAGGGAATCAGGTTTTCCACCTTAGTGAGGGTCAAACTAGCAACTTCACAGGAAATCTGTGTCTAAAAAACCTAATCTGCAACCGCATGTGACTTCTTGGGGAGAAGTCTTATAATTATGCAGTTGTCTCCCCAAATTATAATTTGCTCTATGGAGGAAAAATATTATAGGTAGTATATGTTTTTTCTTCTCATGAGGCTAATTACAGCTTTGAGGGAGGGGAAATTAAATCAAAAGGAAGGCAGTTCAGCTCCCTTCCCCTGATCTTCAAAGTAGTCCACAGAGAATTACTGATTGCTTTAGAATGGTGAGAGATCGTTATCAGTTTTCCTATGTAATACTTTATTTGTCCCTGAGAACTACACCATAGTGATTTGGTAATTCAAGGCTTACTGACATACTCGGTACAGTCCAGCTGTTCTGTTGTTCTGCGTGAGTTCCTAATGTACAGGATCTTCTGTGTCCTTCACTATGAAGAGGATTTTTTCACAGCACATAAATGGGGCATCCCTTCACTTGTGCATAATGCTTCCTTTCATAGAAGTGAAGAGAAGGTTGCACAAGGGGCTTTAACTGTGTCCTGAAAATAGACTCCAAGTAACATTGAGCTGCAAATAATTTAATTGGCATCTGACCACTACCACTTTTACTGAAAACAAAAGTGAGTCCTGGTGGATGTCCCTAAAAGTTATGCTTGTACCATCAAGTGGATTGGGAACCAAGCAAGCCCAATTCCATCATTGTTTCTCATTTTATGATTTTTGCACAATTTAAAATGTTTTGCTGAATTGTTCTTTTCTCTGATTCATTTTAAATTGTGAAAGCTGATGCTGTGGGAGATAAGGCCAGAAGGTGGATAGAATTTGGTAACATAAGAGTTTCTGGCACAGAGTTGCCCAATATTATGGAAATGCAAGGTTTACTTAAAATTCAGTAGTGCTTAAAAGACAGATGAAAAATGAGTGCAGTGTTTGTAAATTAGAATTATATAATATGGACATCTATATGACTGTTCCATGAAAACATTCCAGTTATTTGAGACCATGTATACATTCAAAACTGCTCCTGAGATTGGACAAAGCAATCCACCAAGCTACTTTAGATTGCTTCTGGTGCAGGAAAAAAAGCATATTAATACTGTTATATACAATTATACTGTTATTATGCTATACCATCCCAAAGTCTCAAAGTATTATTTGCCTCCCCCTTTATTCTCTCCAGCTGCATACCAGTGGGAATTACTGGAAGGACATATAAAAAAGAAGGTAAAAGATTCTAGCATTGTTGAAGATATCCTTGAAAAAGTAAAATGTATTTTGGAAATTCCAGGAAAGGTAAGTGACATTATTTTATTTTGTAATTGCACTTATTTAAATAGGATGCAATTAGAGGAAATAATCTGGACCTCTCTAATAAAAAAATTGTTTTGCGTCTTCTAAGAAAGAGTCTTAAAAAGTGGATGGGGCGCATCACAGTTTTGCATGGAAGGCATTAAAATCAGAGATGGGTTTCAAGGTGAAATAAGATTTGGTTAATGTGCAAAAGGGGTATTTGTTTTGGTTTATGAAATTTAGGGTGAAGAAGGCCATGTGACGGTGCTCGTTAAAGTGTTTCCAGACCTACCAGATTCTGGATATTGTTAAGGAGACAGTTATCTCTGATTCAATGCTAAGGCAACTTTCAGTGAGAAATTCTTCTGTGTTAAGCACATTGCAATGAAATGTTGTCTTGGGTAGTGCCTATCCTTTTTAGTGAGGCTTACATCTGACAGTTTCTAAATGAATCATGCTTCATAGTCAGGATCAAAAATGCCAGACAGGATACTCTGTGTACGTAAAAGGCTTTTCCATATTTTCTCCCTGTCAGAAGCCCCCTCTGCATTAATGTCAGCAGAATCTTCACAGTAACATCACATGAGGTTCAAGATACTCCTACCTCAAAGAGGAATCTCCCCTTTCTCTAGTGTACATGTGCACAGACTTCTCTGGATGCCAGTCCAAACTCACTTAAGGGAAATGGTGTACCATTTGGATTTTTCAGCTCAGACACTTAAGAGATGCTGGGATTTTTTTGAGCTCAGCTGTCAGATGTTTTTACCCTCTAATCAAGCATTCAAGGGCCCTATTCAGATCAGGAGCAGTAGAGATGGACAGCCACTGTTTGGTCTTCATATCAATTCTTGTATGAACATTTCACCAGCCTGGCAAATAGCAGCTCCTTGGAACTATTTCAGATTGGGAAAATGTTAGAGGGGAAAGGCATAAAACCCCTTCCTTTTGTGCCACCAGTGGCATACCGCTAATGAGGACATGGGGTATCCCATGTCCCCGGGAGTACTCTGTTTCATCACATGGGGATACCAAACGCCCTCCCACATGTTGAAACAGCATGTGCTGTGGCGGACTGCTGCCAAGCCTCAACCCCCCCCCCCCCCGCCTGCAGGGGGGCAGGCAGGTGTGGCTTGGTGGTGGGTGGCCATGGTGCCCACCTGGGCCACCTGCTGCACCACCCCACCTCCTGGCCTCTCTGCAGGCCAGCCCCTGGGGAAGGCAGAAGCCTGCAGAGAGGCCTGCAGGGAGGGTGGTGCACAGGCCGGCCCAGGATCCACCGTAGCACCCATCTGAGCCACCCCCAAGCCCCACCCTTCCCTGGTCTCCCTGCTGACTCCCATAAGGGGGGTGCGGGCAGCTGGGCATGGGGGGGGGGCGGTACAGGGAGGCGGCCATGCCCCTGAGCGCCATTTAGGCCCGATACGCCACTGTGTGCTACAATCATGATTGAAATATAGGCCACACTTTCCTGATATTTAGAGAATTAAAATGCCAATAACTCTGTTTATGGAATTCCCAGCATCTTGTCTATTTGAACAGTTTTTGTTTGTTTTTATTAATTGTATTTATTTAAGTGCTAATTGAGGTTTTGGCCAGATCTGTGTTAGAAAGAAAATATTTAGGTTACATTTGTAGTTACCCTTGTTCCATTCCTGTCTGCTGAGGTCAACATGTTTCATTAGAATTTAGCATTGCAAACAAGATCTTTAGAGCAAGAATCACTTTATTGTAAGCACATATAAGAAGAATTTTGGGAAATGTAAACTAGGGTTTTTTTGTTTTGTTTTTACATCAGCTAAACATAGGGTAATATTTACTTACTGTACAGAGAACAATGAAGGTTGGCACTTTAGAAGCACTGATACTTCTGTTTTATTTTTGTATTCCAGGTTAACTCTCAAAATTGCAGGTTATATGTGTCAAAAAGACCCTTGCAATTATGTAACAGTTCTCTCAGGCTTTTCTTTAATACAACAGTATTAGCTGATGTCATGTTCAAAATACAAGGTACCATATCAAGCTTCTCTGATTTGTTTCCACGTTTGCTTTATTGCTTTTAAACAACATATAATAGCATGATACATTTTTTTACTGTGTCTTTGATTTTGGTACTGTCTTGCTAGAACATAAAATTGAAAACATACGTAGACTTTATTGTTTAGTCTGACATACTCTGAATAATGGTAACTGGCCCCCCTTCCAGAGTTGTTTATGTGTTTTAATCAAATTATATATTTTAACTGTATTCTTATTGTTTAAATGTTTTTATGTCTTTATGTCAGCCACCTTGTGGGCCCTGATTTGGTGGAAAGGTGGCATGAAAATATTTTGGTTGAGTAAATAAATAAAAAGAACGGAATGGTTTAGTGAGCAGTATCTAATGTTTAGATTGAGCACACCATGCAAAGGAAATTATAAAACTGTCAAAATATGTATTTTGAACGTGGTTATTTCAGAAACAGAATTATCAAAGTAACAAATGTTCTGAAGAGATTTGTTTCTTTTATGAGAACGATGTACATTAGTGAAGGACAGGCCAAAATGGATGCGACGGGGAGGCGGGATAGATGTATAGACGTTGTTTGCTATCCTGTGCACAGCTGAATCTGACTAACTTTAATTAAGCAGCCTAACTGCCCAGGATTGCAGCTCCTAGCTTTTTCTACAGATACAGAATGGCAAGTGTTTTAATAAACTTCAAACCCCTGCTTGAATGCAGTTGCATTGTTTAATTAATTATGTTGCCTTCAGTTTTGAAAATCCATGGCCAAATCTGACTCAATGAACTAGGCAAAGGTGAGCTAGGGAATCCTTTTCTTGATTCTGCCTTCTGCAGAGAAAGCAAACAATTATTTGAAAGGAGAACAAATTATAAATGCAAAGATTTGTGAGACATATGGTTTGGTTCTGAGAGCTATTCCAGGAAGTTGAATGAACAATAGGGCTCATTGATTATCTAAGAGAAAATATCACCAAGGAATAAACTGCTATCAACATGAGTACAAGTATGCATTGCAAACATAATTCAATTAAAATGAAATGATATTTTACCGGTTCTTGGCCAAAACAAGATGAAAACACTTCTCTATCTAATAAAGTTTTAAGTGACACATAGTTTTCCTTTGAAAATGAATAAAATATCAATTATTTTTCCATTACCAACATAAACATATACCCTAACCCCCTCAGACTAAGTTGTTGTCAGGTTACAGCTGACATCTGGTGGGTTTTCAAGGCAAGAGACATTCGGAGGTTTGCCATTGGCTGCTACCTTGTCACAACCCCGGTATTCCTTGGAAATTTCCCATCAGGGCTGAGAGTGTGGGACTGGGACAAGGTCACCCAGCCATCTTCCATGGTGCAAATGGAGATTTGAACCTGGGTCTCCAAGGTTGTAATTCGACACCTTAATCACTGTGCCACTTTGGCTCTTGCATGAATATTTTAGTGTCTGTTGAAAACAAGTGTATTTCTTTTCCTGACACTTCACTGTTCAAGGATTGTGATCCTTGAACTTTCTGTCTTGTCTCTGCCTGCCTTCTTATAGGTGCTGTTGTGCCAGCTCACAGAGCAGTCCTAGTGGCCCGATGTGAGGTAATGGCAGCTATGTTTAGCGGGAATTACATAGAATCAAATAGTTTTCTGGTTCCAGTTTTTGGGATTTCTAAGGATACTTTCCTCTCCTTTCTGGAGTATCTGTATACGGACTCCTGTTGTCCAGGTAAGCAAATATGAACACATGCCAGTATTTCAAACATCAGGTACTTTTCATATAAAAAGGTGGCAGAACAGCTTTTAAACTGATCCCTGGGGGAAAGCCGACAGGAGCTGAGGTGACTTCGGTTCGGAATACAGAGTCCATGGGGATGCAGACAGAGAAGGAGGTTTTTTTAAATCAACCACATACAAGTGAAGAGCACAGCAATGTGATAAGTGATAGTGTCTACAAAAGGCTAGAGGGCAAAACACATAAATCCCAGGTTAGGGACAGGCGAGACAGAGTATACAAGTGTCTCTATGCTAATAGTAGAAGCATTCAACCTAAAATGGGGAGAGAGCTGGAGTACAGGAAGTTTTGAAGGAGGACATTGATATAGTGGGCATCACAGAGACATGGTGGAAATGAAGAGAACCAAAGTGGGATGCTGTTATCCCAGGTTACAGGCTCTACAGGAAGGATAGGACAGGGCGTATAAGTGGAGTGGCCCTCTACATCAAACCGAGCATAGTGTCACACAAAACAGACACTGCAGGGCGAGCTGATTCCCCTACACAAGCACTGTGGATATCAATACCAGCGGTGAAGCATAGCTTAACATTAGGAATATATTATCGCCCCCCCGACCAAAGCATTGCACAAGAGGATTCTGGAGATGGAAAAAGAAATTAGAGAGAGGCCAACAAAAGCAAAAAATGTCGTGGTAATGGGCCATTTTAACTATCCCCATATAAATCCGAAAAAATGCATGTTCAGGTCATAGTAAGGAGAGAACATTCCTGGATATGCTAAAATGACTGTGGCTTAGGAGCAGATGCATGTAGAACCAACCAGGGGAGATGTGATCCTAGATCTAATTCTCTATGTGATCCAGGATCTGGCGCGGGAAGTCAGTGTTAAGGAGCCGATAGGGAAACAGCTGCACTCAATGTTGGCGTCAGATTCAGTATCTCTGCACGCTTAACAAGTGACAACTACTAATGGAAGTTACATTTGCCTTCAGAGCGGTGGTGGTGAAATTTCTCAAAGATGAGGGGGATAGTGCGCAGGAAGCCGAAAGGGAAAATCAAGAGAGTCCAAAATGTCCAAGATGCTTGGAGGTTATTTTAAAAACACACAGTCATAAAGCTCAGCAAATGTGTTCCAAGAGGTTAGTAAAGGCAGCTTCAGTCCAAAAGAAAGCCACCATGGTTAATCAAGGGACGCTTGAGGAAATTATTAATAGGAAAAAGATGTCTTTTAGAAAAATGAAGTCCAACTTAACTGGATAAAGAATACCAGAGAGAACACAAATGGCGGCAAAAGAGAAGCAAGCAAGCATGTAAGGGAGGCAAAAAAGGATTATGAGGAACACATGGCTGTGAACATCAAAACCAGCAACAAACAGTCCTTCAAGTACATCAAAAGCAGGAAGCCAGCAAGGGAAGCGGTAGTCCAAGTAGGATGACAAAGGAACAAAGGGTGTGCTAAAAGATGACAGGGAGATTGCAGAAAAGCTGAATGAATTCTTTGCATCTGTCTTCACCCAAGAGGAGGTGAGGAAAATTCTTGCACCTGAACCAAGCTTCTTGTGGAGGCTAATCCGAGGAACTAACAAAGATAGTGGTAGACAAGGAAGACGCTCTGGCAGCCATTGATAAATTAAATGTTACCAAAATCCCCTGGCCCAGAGATTGCATCTCACCCAAGAGTTCTTAAAGAGCTCTGCCACGAAATTGTTGATCTTCTCAATTTAATATGCAAATTATCCTTGAACTCCCGATCCATCCCTGAAGACTGGAAGATGGCCATTAATGTCACACCAATCTTTAAGAAAGGATCTAGGGGGGACCCGGGAAATTACAGGCCAGTCAGTTTGACATCTGTTCCTGGTAAATTAGAAGAATCTGTCATTAAAGATAAAATTATAAAACATGTAGAAAAGCAAGACCTGCTGAGGAAAGAGTCAGCATGGCTTTTGCAGAGGCAAATCCTGTCTTACAAACTTACTAGAGTTCTTTTGAGGATGTAAACAGGCATGTGGATGGAGGGGAACCAGTGGACATTGTCTACTCTGGATTTCCAAAAGGCTTTGGACAAAGTTCCTCACCAGAGACTCATTGAGAAAACTCAGCAATGAAGGAATAAGAGGGGAAGTCCTCCTATGGATTAAAAAAAACTGGCTGAGAAACAGGAAGCTAAAAGAGTGGGTGTAAACGGGAAATTCTCACAATGGAGAGATGTAGGGAGTGGTGTCCCCCAAGGATCCGACATTGGGACCAGCGCTCTTTAACCTATTCATAAATGACCTGGAAGTAGGGGTGGCATGCGTGGTACAAGTTTGCAGATGATACCAAATTATGTAGGGTGGTGAGAAACCACAAAGGATTAAGAGGAGCTCCATGGATCTTTGATAAATTAGGGCAGCGGGGCTAAGAAAATGGCAAATGGGTTCAATGTAGCAAAACGCGATTTAATGCACATAGGGGCAAAAAAATCCAAACTTCGCTACACATGCTACAGGGGTCAGTGCTATCAGTCACAGACCAGGAAAGGGATTTGGGCCGCCTTGTGTTGATAGAAGTTCCATGGGAATGTCAACCCAATGTATGGCAGCCAGAAAAAGGCAAACTCTATGCTGGGGATAATTAGGAAAGGAATTGAGAATAAAACTGCAAAGATTGTCATGCCCCTTATATAGTGCCATGGTGCTTAATCGCACTTGGAGCACTGTGTTCAGTTCTGGCTGCCACATCTCTGCATGATATTGAAGAGATAGAAAAAGTGCAGAGAAGGGCGACGAGGATGATTGAGGGACTGCAGCACCTTCCTTATGAGGAAAGTTAGCTGCAGCCGCTGGGGACTCTTTAGTTTGGAGAGGAGACGTCTGAGGGGGGATATGATTGAAGTCTATAAAATTATGCATGGGGTAGAAAATGTTGACAGAGAGAAATTTTTCTCTCTTTCTCACAATACTAGAACCAGGGGGCATTCATTGAAAATGCTGGGTGGAAGAATTAGAACTAATAAAAGGAAACACTTCTTCACGCAACGTGTGATTGGTGTTTGGAATATGCTGCCACAGGAGGTGGTGATGGCCACTAACCTGGATAGCTTTAAAAGGGGCTTGGACAGATTTATGGAGGAGGTGTCGATTTTATGGCTACTAATCTTGATCCTCTCTGATTCCAGACGCAAACGCCTTAACAGTCCAGGGTGCTCGGGATACCAGCCACAGAAGGCCATTGCTCATCCTACATGTGAACTCCCAAAGGCACCTGGTGGGCCACTGCGAGTAGCAGAGAGCTGGACTAGATGGACTCTGGTCTGATCCAGCTGGCTTGTTCTTATGTTCTTATGTTCTTAGGAGGGAGGAGAGGATGGACAGTAGTTGCCAAAATATGTCTTCAGTTTTCTTCTGTGATTGGTTAAGGCTGCTGTCTTCAGAGTTGCTTCCTTTTTGAGTAAAGATAGCACAGCGCTGTAAATGTAATTATGTATCCCCATAGGAACTGTTGAGGCTCTTCCCCATAATGCATCTCTAACAGCCCTCAGCAGGGCAGGTACTTCACTTTTGACACTAAAAAACAACAGCCATTATACCTTGGCTGAAGCACTTCTGTTCTCACACAGAAATGGTTTGCAGCCCTCACAAAGGACACAAGTAACTTTTATGTGTGTGGGGGGGGGGGGGCGGGGGGCAGGGATGATGTGCTGAAGGAACTTCTGCACTTGGGATAAAGAGTACTTACTAAAAGTCTGGCAGGGGGAAACAGGAACATTGTGTTGTATTTCAATAGAGAAGAGATTTCTGCAGGAGGCAAAATTCGTAGCATAATTCAAAGACCTACTTTGTATATTTCAGAATAACTAGAGGTTATAGCTAGACTACATGGGACATGGTAAGACTGACTGGTTGGAAAATAGGTACTAGGAATTGAAAAAGATAGATTATGCCCTGGTTGTAAAATTATATTTGATTAAGCTGCTGTAAAATTGATAGTATGCTAATAGCTCTAGGAAAAAGTGTAATTACATACTTCTTCCTATGTGTATTTCTGGCTTAGCTAAAAGTGTGATTGAATGGGAAAAAAATTAACTGGATCAATTTTGTTTTAGTTTTTTATGAAATCCTGGAATAAAGACAGTAGCAAGTCAACAACTCCCTCTGTGAGGTGGAGTGGCACACAGGATGTTGGTGCCACTACTAAAGTGATAACTTAAGGGAGCAGAACTCATGTCCTTATCAATGAGTGTTGTGTGGCAGCTGAGGCAAGTGTGGCTGAGTGATAATGGTGCAGACGTGTGATGGCCAGTACTGCTTTGCAGAGTGAGATGCCAACAGCAGTCCATGCCCACAGAAGGCACTACTGGACCTTCTTGGACGAGGCCAGCTCAGGGCAGCTAACACCCTGAAAATGTATGCTGGCTGATATAGTAATATTTGTATATTACGGAGTGTGCATTAACATGACTTACATTTTATGTTTTTACCAGCCAGCATTCTGCAAGCCATGTCACTCTTGATTTGTGCTGAGATGTACCAAGTGACAAGACTCCAGCACATCTGTGAACTTTATATCATCACACAGCTCCAGAGTATGCCTAGTAGGGAATTAGCATCAACAAGCTTGAGTGTTGTCAACTTGCTTAGAAAAGCAAAGGTATGTTTTGTCTCCTGTGAATCTGTAATGTTTCAGATATGTAAACCTCCACTTCCATGAATGCTTGATCAGTAGGGAAATTTTCCTGGCAAAAACAACTGGAACATTAAGACAGAATCCTTCCTGGGGTGAAAAAATCACTGTGAGTTGATTTTCTCCTCAGCATTAACATGATAAAGTAACCTATTGAAAACAACCCTGATCCGCACTTCTAATTTGCCCTGCCTTGCTAAGTCCCTGTCACAAAATTACATTATTTGTGAGTACTGAGACGTATCAGCTGATGAGTTCCACTCAAAATAATTGTGTGAACTGGCCTATTTTATATGTCATTTCTTCTGTATACATTGGTTATAACTTCCGTAGAATACATATATAAATAATAGCTAGAAAAACACTCTTCATTACAATGGGGGGTATGCATATGGAGGGATATTTTTGGGTGTTGTAAAAGGCCCTGATGGGTGTACTATATCTCTTTATGCTCTGCATTCTGAGATGGACTTCATTCCTAGCAGGATCCCCATCATAGTAGATTGGGCCATCTAGTTTCAGGCACTGGAGGCAGATTTTATTCTTCATATTAGAAAAGCAGCCATTCAGTTATACAGACAAAAATAATAAAAAATATAGCAAAGAGCATAATTGAAGTTTATGTTTTCTGCCCCGGTTAACCACTGTGATTCTACCCTTTGAAAACTGAGCCTGTTCCTGTCGGTATAACTCTGCTCCTTCATTTACATAGCATTTATCTTGAAGGACATTGTAATTCTCACTTTTGATGGGACTCAGCTGTTAGGGTTTTTTTGCCTGCAAATCACAACTGACTTATGGCAACCCCTGGTGGGGTTTTCAAGGCAAGAATTTATTAGAGGTGGTTTGATATTGCCAGCCTGAAGGTCATAGTATTCCTTGGAGGTCTCCCATCCAAATACTTGCCAGGGTCAACCCTGCTTCGCTTCTGAGATCTGATAAGATTAGGCTAGTCTGTGCTATCCAGGTTAGGGCTTCAGGGGTTATACTGGATCCAGTATTGCTGGTGTAGAAGCAAGTTAATGCAGTGACAAAAAATGCTTTCTTCCAACTCAGTCTAGCCAACAAAATGCCTTGCAGCTGATCTGGTCACCCAGATCCATGCATAGCAAGAGTAGACTACTGTAATGCACTCTATATAGGTTTACTCTTGAAGTCAACTTGGAGAATCCAGTTGGTGCATAACGCCATGCTCAGTTATTAATTAGGAACTAGTGGAGCATTCATATTACTCCCTTTGATGTGGGCTTTCCATACACCAGTGAGGCAATCCACTCACCTGAAGTGAGAAGGTACACCTCATGAAGAAAGCCCTGAAGCTCTTCTGGAAGTGAGAAGGTAAACAAACCACTCTGGGAAGTCTGCTTGGGAAAAACCAGGCAATCCACAGCTCAAGTTGATATGGGCTAACAACCCTGGAGACTGGCAGAGCCAGTAGCAATTAGTAGCAGCAGTAGTCAGGAGTGGGTGGAGTGGCAGGACAAATAAATAAAGGTGCTTATTATAGGAAGGCTTAAAAATACCAGCTAGCTACTTATGGAGGTGGCTGGGTGAGTAGGGAGGGGAATGTGTGAGCCCTGAGAGGCATAGGTTACTGTTACCACTTCTGTGCTCTATATGTATCTGAGTAAAGGGATGATAGAACTGATTTACTGTGTTTCCCTGAATATAAGACAGTGTCTTATATTAATTTTTGCTCCCAAAGATGCGCTATGTCTTGTTTTCAGGGGATGTCTTATTTTTCTGTGTTCTGTTTGTCGGGCATGCTTCCAAACAAAAACTTTGCTACGTCTTACTTTCGGGGGATGCCTTATATTTTGCACTTCAGCAAAACCTCTACTATGTCTTATTTTTCGGGGATGTCTTATATTCGGGGAAACAGGGTATGTGTCCATTGTGTGGTTGGGGAAAGCAAAACCAATGTAAGAGTTGAATTCATTTGAATTATAAATCTGTAACTCTGCCTAGAATTGTGTAATAAATAATAAAATACCAACTTCCAGCTGATTAAACCACCCTGGTTCATTTCTGGTAACAGCAGAAAGTCAACAACTGAAGGTAATGGAGGTTTTTTTGCCACAAATTGGCCCTTTCTACACAAGTCATGTCAAACGTTTGCTGAACATTTGCAAAATGTTTTTGATCCTCCTTCTGTTTGTTTGCATTCACCTCCTTTAAATGTTTTGTGCCTGCTGTGAGGAATTTTTCCCCTCTTTTTTTGGCTATTTGTAGAATCGATTCTTTGAACACTAGATGCATGGATTCTCTGTTGCTGTGTGTAATCAATGCTTCAAAGATTTAATCATTTTAAAAAACAACATAAAACTGATAAAAATAAAGAGACAAGAGGGAACAAAGTGTGTTAGAGTCACTATAAAATGGCACCGAGGTGGATGTTCAGGCACAGAGGCATGGAAAACACAACGAAAGATAAAATGTTTTAAATATGCCCTCACAGCAAGGGAAAATGTTTTGAAAATATTTCATGCAAAAGTATCATTGTAAAAGACTTTTCAGATAAAACGTTTCCAGGCCGTTAATAAAACATTTTCAGAATGTAAGGGGGGTGGGGGGAGAAACAATGCAGGACTTCACAACTTTTATTTCCTGTCTTAAAACATTTTAAAAGATTTGTGAAGAGAGGGCCATTATCTTACACATAAACAAAAATGTTTGGCCAATCATGTTAAAACAAAATTTAATTTCTTCACATTGAAATTTCCTCCAATCACATCCTTTTAGTCTTTGAAATTTCAGAGAGTTGGAGGCTTGAAACCAAGGTGTTGTGTAAATTTAACAGGAAAGTTTTAGTGAAAGAAAATAGAAAATGAGATTTAAAGGAGATGTCAGTTCACACAACAAAAATGGGAAATTGAACAAGGATTTTCAAGATGAAATAGCAAGGATGATAAGCTCCAGATCATCTCTTAAGTCTTCAGACAGGATCACAGCCTTAGGCAAGATCCACTAGGTAATTGTGATGACATACTGCCATTCAAGGCAGTTTAATCCAAGTAACTTCAATACATTTTTGAATTATCTGTTCTATGAGGTGGAATCAGCAGATGTTCAAATTATCTAAGTGACATGGTTTGTGGACCATCTTTTTGTGTAGTAAGAAATTATTTTTAAGTATTTGTCCTACCAATATCTTTTTCTTCTATGCTACTATTTTTCTTAGTATTGTATTACCATTTCTTTTTCTTGCAGTTTCACAACTCCGATTGCCTTTCAAATTGGCTTCTTCATTTTATTGCTTCTAACTATTTAATCTTCAGTCAGAAACCTGAATTTGAAGACCTTTCAGGTAATTACCCAATTTATTTCTTAAACAAGACCGGCTACAATCCTAAGAACAGTTTCCTGGATGCAAGCCCCGCTGAATAAAACATAATGTACTTCCATGTAGACCTGCTTAGGACTGCCGTCTCAGACATGTATATTTAGACTTGTGCTGCAGTTCTCTGCACCGTCAGATAAGCATGCTGGTGTTGCTACATGTTTTGCTTTAGCAGAGTGGCTGGATGCTCTGCCTACCTCTGTGCATGTGTGCGTGTGTATATATGTGTGTGTGTGTGTGTGTGCGCGCGCTGCAAGCGTTTGTAAAATGCTTATGGCAACTCAGTGGGGTTTTCAAGCCAAGAGATTTGCAGAGGTGGTTTGCCATTTCCAGCCTATGCTTAGCTTCTGAGATTTAATGAGATTAGGCTAGCCTGGGCCATCTAGATCAGGGCTTCTGCCTACCTACCCCCCTTTAAATCAGCTGAAATTTGTTTTTTACCTATACTAAGGAATTGCTGAAACTTGCCAAGCAAAGATAACAGGCAGTTTCATAGCGCTATGAGGAAAACATATGAATTTCTTTAGAGCAGGCAGGACATGATACAAAAAAGATATGGCTGGCTCTTAGAAACTAACAAGCGGGAAAACTAACAAGTGGAACTTTTAGGGGACATCTCCTTTTTCCTTCCGCCATTATTTCTTCTGTCTCTTTTCTGAAAGCCCCCATAAGCATCTTGCCTTTGCCCACTTCCTATTTTCTCTCCCTCTCATCAGCCAACCTACTTTTATTTCCCCCTCTCCTTTTCATCTCCCTCCTTCCCTCCTGTTGGTGGCCTCTCCCTGGGGAAACTCTGGCCAAGTTATGGAGTGGCAGTCGCTGAGTTAGGCTAATTGCTTGGTGCTGGGGGGCACCTCATGTTTCTTATATCCCATCCCCACATCCTTTTTTCGTCCTCTCTTCCTGGCTGCCCACATATCCTGGCTTCCTTCTCTCTTTCACACCAACAAACCAACCTACCATTTTCATCTACATTTATTACTTATTGACTTCATTTACACTCCGCCTTTTTTAAACAACAGGAACCTAAAGCAGCTGAAATAATTCCCCTTTCCTCCATTTTTTCCTTATAGCAGCCCTGTGACTGGCCAAAGCTTACCCAGGGGGGTTTCACAGCAGTGTTGGGATTGGAATTCCAGATCCTAATATAAAAGGGTAACTGCTACACCACATTTGCTATTGTGAGATGACTGCTGTTGAACAGTAGTAAGCAGCCAGGTCTTTGTGAGTCACACAAGTCATGGTGGTTGCAGCTGGCCCTGGCCCTAATGAATCCTCCCTCAAAGGCCAAAGTACACCTGGAAGGGACCCCCAGAGTCCTTCCCCCTCCCCCTTTTACTGACAGAAATTATTGATTGAAGCTGGCAATGCTTTGTGGTCACTTGAGGCATTCATTTCCTGGGCCGATTATACACTGCTGCTGCTCTGCTGAGGGAATGTTTCCTCAGAAAAATAGAAATTGAGGCATAAGTTGTCCTCACAGGCCTCCAGGTCTTCCTGGCTTGACCTAGTGGTTCTGGCTTCATTTTATTCAAATCCGCATACCAGGATGAGAAAGGCATGTGGGACAGAATGCTGAAAGCAGCTGGGAGAAAAGACTGAAAAGGCCTTCAGGGAAATAATGGAGTATGGTAGGACAACATGAGCAACAACCCCCCCCCCACACACACACACACAACAACAACAACAATTCAAAGCAGCTATTTGAAGGAAAGTGTTAGTAAACATATTATCAGTTAGTAAATTCTGCTTCAGGCAATGTAAGAGAAGTAGAAGCAAAGGCTGGCCTTCGGTCTGCTCAAGTACAACTGGATTTCTAAATGTTCTACATTCTGGCATCACTCACCCATATATCATCTAACTGTACTATAGAGGTAGGAAAAATGATATAAGGAGCACAAGTGCCGCTCATGGGAAGACAGATGGGTGCCATGTTCCACTGTTTCATGTTAGGAACTTATCTTTCCAATCTGGGCACAGCAAAATATCAGTTTCTACCTATAAATCATTTTGCTCTGCACTCTTTTGTCTATAATAATTATTTGTGTCTACCTTTGTTTTAGTGGAAGAACGCAATTTTGTTGAGATGCATAGATGGCCTTCTAGTATGTACTTGAAACAGCTTTCGGAATACAGGAATTACATTCATTCTCGGAAATGCCATTGTGTAGTAATGTAAACTCAAAGCTGATCCTTCTTTATTGTGGACAAACAGAACGGCAATTGCTTCAGGAATCTTACAGCAGCACAAGACTCAAAGCAAATACTGCTATGAAATTATCTAACTATAATATTGCACTTGCTAATGAATAACAACTGTACCTTTTAGTAGCATGTGAAACAATTTATAGGACAGCTTAAGAATTTACCCAGGTTATGCTTCTGAGTCTGATCTGCATGTGTGGGTGCTGTAACTTCAACGTCTGTCATGTTATTTCAATTTTATACTTTTGTTCTCAAAAGTTCTTGAAAATCTGCCTGCCTTGTTTATTCAAATTTTAAACTCCCAAAAACATACATTCCAAGTTTGTTATATTTCTGTAAACTCTGCTCCTTTAAAAAGCACAGAACCAACTTTTTCTCATTAAAAATTCTCCAATTCCTTTATTGACTTTTTAGGAACTATTGTTAAAACTCCAAGCTTAGTATTATGTTGCTACACTGGGAATTAAATATTTAACTCCGGTTAGCTGCATCAGATTCCTTTGCAGTTGCATTAAAAAATTACTTTCTTTGGGGCAGAGCTTTGGATCAGGGCCATAAGTGCTGGGAAAAGGGTACCACAGCAGAAGTTTCTCCTCCTGCACTGTGGCCCCTGGCACTCAAAACAACAGTTTGGAGATTTTGGCATCACAGCAAGTTTTACCCCATGTTCCATCTTACTCAGGAGTCTGGCTTAGTCCACATTACCCATGCAGTATTTAGTAATAGAAATAATGACAGCCATTGTTTTCATGGTCCCTTTCTGTACTTTTGTCCTCCACATTTCCTACTACACTATCATATTTTTAATTGTTTCGCCAGGGAGTTCAGGGTGATTCTCATCCTCCCATTTTATTCTTACAACAATCCTATTAGTCTGAGAGTAAGTCACTGAACCAAGTTCACACAGTAAGTTTCACAGCTGAGTTGGAATTTGAACCTGGGTCTTCCTAGCCAAAGCCCAATCATTGCTTCATACTGGCTCTCGCATGCTTTCAGGACAGTTTCTGTGGAAATCTCTCACATGCTTTTGGGACAATTTCTGTGGAAGAAAATGATGACAATGAACACACTTTCAGAACTCTGTAAATATTCTAAATTCATTCAAGCAGATGACAAATCCTGATCTAACATTTTCCACATGAATTACTTCACTGAAATTATTACAAAAGTCATGCTGAGCTGTGGGCCTGACTCTGCTATCAGATGCAGGGACTGGGTGTCAAAGGCCTTTTCCGCACACATCATTTAAATGACGTAAGGCAGGAAATAAAATGTTTCCTCCATAAAATTTTGCACTATTTTCCCCCTCTTCGTTTCTAAAAATGTTTTCAAGCAACTTTTTCTCCATTTTATTTAAAAACCCTTAAAACCCTTGTCTGAAATGTTTCCAAGATGTCTTTCTTTGCTGTGTGGTCGTATTTAAATTGTTTTATCTTTCTTATTGCTGATCACCACACCTCTATGTTGTTGCCCAACTTCCCCCTTGGTTCTGTTTTGTGTGTGTTCTGTGTTCTTTTCCCCTCACCTCTCATTTTTGTCATTTTGTGTGTGTGTGTGTGGTTTTTGTTTTTTTTACTGTTTGGGAGAATTTACAAAGCCTTGGGTTAAATGGAGCTACAGAGCATTGAATCAGTATATCTAGAAAGCATAATCTCAATGGAAGAGCAATTTTTTTTTTTAATTACAGTGGCCATGATACATTTGGAGGGAGAGAATGTGGACAAAGATTGAGGGGAAGGGTGAATTGAAAATGTTCTGGAAACGTGGAATGTGACTTGTGCAACAAGGGTCTAGGGTCCATACCTGCATTATCAACCTTTATGCATCAATAGGGCAAAGTGGTATGCAAAAAATTGGAACAATCCCTGAAACTCAAGGATTGCTCAAATGGATTTCTTACAGTTTAATCTGGGAAGGAAGAAGATTGAAGCAGCTATACTGGTATTCTGCACTCTGTCCATTTTGGATCAAGATCTTACATGCTGCAGGGACCTTTGCATACCTCTCCATAGGGCTTGTTCTCCCATCCTAATCTTCTTGTCACTGTAGTATATTCAGCAAACCCTGGTCAGCTGTAGGTGAGCCCTGACTGGTTCACAAACAGCCTGCATGTCTGGGTTGGCTGGGATTCTAAGAGCTAGATGTCTTCTGGGGGCATGAACCACCCATGAACCAATGGTTTCACAGTAGAAGACTCTGCATTTTTCTTGTTCCTGTGTTTACTGAGATCTATTCTAAGCTGGGGACTTCCTAGTTGGAAGATCATACTTCCAGGCAATATAATTACTCCCACATAAGCTCCCACTCACACATTTCAGTGACCCTTCTATATAGTGATTACATTAGTTTGATATTTTCAAAGTATGAAACAGTTTGTAAAGCTCTTGTTAAAAACTAATGCTTTTCTAGCAATGGGATTTTTATTTTTGGAGATAGTTTAGAATTTCTCCATGTTTGACATACCATACTTAGACACAGAAATATACAAAGAATATGTGTATTGTCGAAGACTCTCGTGGCCAGAATCAACTGACTGTTGTGTGTTTTCTGGGTTTACCAGACCATGGCCACATAGTCTACAAAACCCACAACATCCAAAATAAGTTATAATTTTGTTCTAATCTTAAAATGGTAATAGGGCCAATATGGAGATTTTCCTTAGATCTGTAATTTGCTAAGTCTGCAAGCACATTAAAATTTTTGTAATTCGTTATTTTCACTCACTTTTTTTGCATGTACTAGACACAGATCGTGCACACTATAATAGCAGATCACAACTGGATTTTCTAAATCATTACAGTGATTATATTACATATATAAAAAACCTCCCTGAGCACAGAATTATTTTAAAATGGATTCCTTTACTTATACTATATGTAAGTGTTTGCTATAGATGTATACTTTGCTCTCAAGACTATTTGTACTCTCAGCCTGATTGTGTCACCTTCCATAGTACGGCATCTGCATGGAACACAATCAGGAATAAACTACTACTAAGTTTTTGCTCTGCAGGAGTATTTGGAACTGATTAGAGCTTTTTAGCATTACCATGTATGTATAAAGTACTAATTTGTGTTAATGGGCAGCCCAATTCTACGGGCAGGAGGACGAGTAGGCTGATAGAAACCGTGTGAGACTGTGCCAGTTTGTTTGCCCACCCCTGCTGGTGGAGAGGGCAAAGGTGCTAGAGGCCAGGTGCCCCTCGACAACACAGCAGAAACCAGGAAGTGGCTGCAACTGTGGAGGAACACTAATGCCCAATCGGATGCTAGCATGAGGGGCACTCCTGGGGGATGGAGCCAACATTAGTCAGTTTCCCCCCGGGCATTAGGGCCTTTGAGTTGCATCCAACAAGTGTTGTAACTCCATTTTAGGGGGGTTGTTTCAGCTGCCTTCCCATACCACCTGAAAGTCCTCTGGAGGCAGTGGCACAGCAGGACATGGGGCAGTTTGATTGAGCTGTAAGAAACTCCAGGGTAGTATGGTACTCTGAATTGAGCCATAATAGTACACTTCTCCCCATTTTCCTGTTATGCATCCAAGTTGTACTATATTTCTTTCTCAAGTTGTTAGATCCTGGCCATCTACAAAGGTATAGAAACAACTTGTGAATTTAGTTATGTTTTCAAAAGTTGTGAAAGATACTTTAATAGCAGCCTAATAAGAACTGTTAGTTTAAAATCAGGTGCCATTTGAGATAATTTATATGGAAGGAACTACTTTGAATTTCATTTTTATTAGAAAATACTTTACAGGGAAATCTAAAAAGAAATTTTGGCTGTAGGCTATCACTCAGACAGCTAGAAGTTTTATGGAGACACAGACATAAGATCATAATGAGGATCTCTGTTTTAAACTTCTCCCATCATGTAATGGTTTCAGCGGAACAAAATGGTTATTTTATTATGGCCTATGCTGAATGTGTAACAATAACACGGTGTGTTTAAAACATTCAAGAATTAAAATTTATTATTTCTTCTGGTAACAATTACGTAGAATGTTTTTTTTAAAACTAATGTTCATTTCATATGTTTATTTTACCCATCTGGTAGTTATAGCAACTGGTACTTTTGAAATAAAGTTAAAAGTGAGCGCATCCACCGTAGATTTATATTATGTATGTTTTATAATAAATATCTCATTGAAACTCCATTCACTGGTGCCTAAGTATCTCTGTATTTCATTCCTGGGTTAAGTTTCCTGATGCAAAACTTTGGTCAATGCTTCCACGTTCTTCAAAATTATTAAAAGCTCTTTTCCAACTACATAATTTTCAGTTGAACAGTTTGGTCTAATGATTTCACAAACATGGTATATAACTCTGTCCTTTGATACAGGTCTGTATGATGTAGCTTCAATAACAACAGAAGTTCTCCACAGGATTACTGTCCTTCCCATGATTGTTCTCACAGGAATGACTTTTAGGTACTAACCCATATGATAATATTAACTTTTGTCACCACCATTCCAATCCTGCTGAGTACTTAAGACAGAAAATCTTGGAAACAAAGCTAAATGGTCAAGAAGTTACAATAATAAAGCACAAACTTTGGTGATGTTTATAGGTGAAAAGAAAAGCTGGGTCCTTCTGTATTTTGCCCAGCTGGCAAGAAAATGTTGATTTAGTATGAAAATGTATTTTAAATCTCCATCAGAGTCATGTGAATTTTAAAAGAGTATTTAAAAAAACATAAGACTCTCTTAGCTAATGAAGTTTACTTGAGTCCCTGAGAAAAGACTAGGCTCTACTTAAAAGTCCATCTGCTGCTATACTAAGTTGAACTTCAGCATTTTCCCCAAACATTCTTTGATTTACTGAGCAGGAAAAAGATAACTTAAAGTGGTTTGAAAGCCATGTTCTTTTCCATGACACACACGATCTTTTGCCGCAGGGTCTCTTCTGACTAAACAGATTCTGTAATTTTTTCAAACAATATTAAAACCTATTTTCCAAAGACTGAGGCATGTGTGTATAATTTTTAAATTCTTTTATTTGAGATACTGTTCTTAATGCACCCAACAGGTTTAATTGAAAAAGTCTTAAAAATAACACTCAAATTAGAAGTCATGACAGAAGTTTGGACCTGATGAAGCAAAACAAACCCACCCTCCAGCCCAGTTTAACAGTCTGTGAAATTGTTTCACACTATTGGTTTTGCATTCTTTTGTTTGATACCAAATACTTAAGTTGTTCATGTTGGTTAATGACAGACTTGGAAGGTGCGCAGAGACAAAAGAGAAAGGAAATGAGATGTAATTTTTTAAAAAGAAGTTTCTTCCAAGATAATGACACTTGTCACTTGTGCCTGTGACAAGGATTACTTTGGATCAGATACATTTTTACAAATATGACCCAATTGCTAAAGGATAAAATTTAGAAACAACATCTCCCATAATGCACTGACATAACTTCCAATTGTGTGTGTGTGTCTGTGGGGGGAGGGGGGTGTTGAATGGTTGTTGTTGTTTTTTTACAGAAAACAATCTTCATGGTCTGCTAGCTTTATTTGTGCAGAGAAGTTCACTTTTTTAAATATAAAAATGGGGTAAGTGTTCATTTCTCATACTTTGAAGTCTGAAGCCATGTAGTCCAGCAACAGATGGATAAGGCTGATGGGTAGAACCCTGGGAAAGCATTTTCTTATCTGTTCAGCTTATGGACAACTTTATGCCAGTTATCTTATTCACAAAATTGCTTTTAATAGAAGGAACCCAGTTATTTCAAGAAGTCAGTTATGAAAACCAAGATAATTCATGTTATATATTTTATTTCTAACCTTTTACATGTCAGGCACTACACAGTAACACTGATATGATGCCTGCCCAGCAGGCTCATTTTGTGTCCAGTGATTTCACAGGGCTGCCAAAGGTCTTCCAGCCCTTGGATCTTTTTGTTGCGTAAAAGATAGGAGGCTAAAAAAGACAGGTTGGAAAGTGGGAACACACATGGTAACTCTTGTTTGGATAGAGAGGTGGTGAGATTGATAGAGAAAACATGAAGCAAGGAAATATGTCCCAGACTGGTATTATAGCTCTCCAAATGATGGGGCATGACACACAGAGGCAGAGTTCTCACTCCTCTTGGGACAAAGGAACTGTCTCTAGGCAAGAATGAAGGAGATAGAGTTATTTAAAGCCACAGAGGAAAAAGGTAGTCATGGATAAATGGAAGGAGGAGGGGATGGACAGGGCAGAAAGAGTTAACAAGAGATATTGACAAATGAAGGGGAATGCATTTGAGCCAGAGATTTTTGAACTGTAAGAAAATAAGATGCATTTTATTACAGTGGGCTGCTTCTTTTGGTTCCATTTTCAGAAAGACATGCTGAAGAGATAAGTTATAGCAATATTCTTAGCAAGGTAAATAATTACTAGAATGTGCAGCCCTCTGTCACCAATTCTCTGAATGAATATGGATCTTGAAGTAGATGTGACTAGTTGTATTCCCAAGTCTTCAGCTGCAAAAGGAGGTAGTCCCCGTCTCCCGTCACCTCTGCTGTGAAAGAGAAAGAAGTTGAAGTCACCAGAGGTTTTCCTCAAAAAGCAGTGGAGAAAACACGAGGAAATCTAGAAAAATCCTAGGTTTCTAGGCAAACAAAGTTTATTTGACCACCAGACTGGGAAGTTTATGCATTCTAATATTGTGGGTGGTTTCATGGGATGTCAATGGTTTGTGCAGTTTAGTGCCTTCTTGTCTGCAGCTAGAAATTATTCAAATTACTTTCCACAAGTCTCAAGTGTTAAGCCAACCCCATATGTATTCCAGACCAGGAACTGTTTATGCCATGACAGTCCTTAATCAGATTGAGTGAATGCCATGACATGGGTGGCACTCCATGTGTTAAGCTGTTTCTGTAAGCAACTATGTATATGCAATTGATTTGTGGTGACACAAGAAAAGGGTTGCATTGTCAACCAATAGAACCCTGTGGACTATTGGACTACCTTGCCAGCTAGCCTACCTGCAAATTAAAAGATTCACCTTTACAGTCCAATTCAAAACCCCCATCAGCAGGATGCAGCACCTCTTCAGCACTACCCTGTCTCTTCCAAGAGGGCTGAAAAGTCCTTCTTTGGGTTCCTGGTGCTGGTGTTCTGGCAGGCAAATGCTGGGTGGAAGCCAACTAATGTCAGCTCCTTCCTTGGCCACACCTATGGAATGTCCCTGCTACACCACGTCTGGTCACTGTGGATGATCACGGCTCTGGGATGGCCTTGCTCTGTGCCACATCTGACCACTTTGGAGGGTTGTAGCAGCAGCCCACCAGTGGATTTGCCCCTCTGCTGGGGTAAATGCCCTGGGGAGGGCAAATCCGCCATGCTGTCCCATGTCATCTCAATAGGTGGATCCATGTCATCTCAATAGGTGGATCCTCAATAGGTAGATCCACACTCCCCCTCTGGAGTGCACCATTAACCTTGTACTGTTTCCCCTTATCCTTGGAAGTGATGTGGGTGGCATCCATACACAGCTTCCTTAAGTGGCAGTGCATCTATTGTGGAATATTTTGTTTGCCTGGCACCTAACCAGACCTCCTTCAGGAAATGGGCAATGGCTTTTTTCCTTGCTAAAATTACCCTAGGAAATCCATTGGTAACCTGCTGCTACCACTCAGGACCTCCTGAGAATATCTAGATATCTAGAATATCTATTGAGACCAGCATAGTATAAGAACAATAATGAAATGACAGGGTATAAACCCTAGAAAATACCTAAAGGAGAAAATACCCCAAAAGGAGATTCCGTGTGGTATAGCGATAAAAGTGTCAGACTAGGACAGGGAAACCTGGGTTCAAATCCCCACTCTGTCATGGTAGCTCACTGGATGACCTTGGGCCAGTCACACACACAGCCTAACCTGCCTTACAAGGTTGTGTGAAGATAAAACAGAGGAGAGGAGAATGTTTTTCATGGGACTTTTACTCATGGGAGTTATTTTATATATATTTCTTCCATAATTTTCACTTTAGTCACTGTTGCTGGTCTATCTCTTTCTGTGCTACTTTTATCCCATTTTTATTGATTTATTTTTATTTTTCATAACAAACCTTGTCAGAATGATACTGTACTTTGAGCTTAATTTCAAAAGGAACACCCACATGAACGTACTGTGTCATTACAACAGTATCTAGAGTCCATTTTTTACACACCAGAAGTACAGTTCTTCTCAATAACTTACCTCAAAATTATTACAAAGCATGAATTTGCTTTAATCTTGGAATGAGTTCTCCACTGTCATATAAAGCTTTCAGGTTGTCATAACCACCAATACAAGTTTCTCCAATATAAATACGTGGGACCTAGAAAAGCAGATGTTAACATCAAAAACGAACACAGCAGGAAACCCTGACTCCTAAAGCTCAAAAGAGGGTTACCAGAACAATAGAGCAGAAAAATCAGCTGACCTCCGAGATGACACCCATATGACTAAGGCCATAGGATACAACCCTTGACACTTCTTTTTACTCTTAAGATATTTAAGTTCATGAAAATATGTGTATAGCAGTGGAACCTGAATTGCCATGAGGCATAAATGAAGTCCTAGTTATTACAGAGGATAGAATAGATGAGCCATCCTAATGGTCCCCTTTTTGCTGGACAGAGCTCTTAGTAATAGCATGGCTCATGCTAACCCAGCACGCGCCACTTCTGTCTCTGGAAGGCAGAATGAATCCTATCCATCACCACTAAGCTTAAGGTCCTAGAAAAATTATAAAGATAAATATCAAATTCGATATTTAAAGATAAATATTTGATTTTTATATTTGATATTTAAAGATAAATGTCAAAATTATAAATATAAATATAAATATAACTATTCCCCATGAAGTTATCTTGAGCAAATCCCATAGAAAGCGAAGAAAGGAAACAAGTAGGAAGGCTTTCACCATTCATTTCAATAGACTTCAAAAGCTGGGAAATGTATATTCCCCACCACCACCCCCAATGCTGTTTTGATGCAGGAAAATAGGGTGGGGGAGATAGAGCTCTTCCTCCTCTCCAAGTGATTTCCAAGCCCTAATGGGCTGTCCCTTATTTTTTAAATAGCCATTCCCTGCAGTCACATAGCAGCTACAGGAAACCCACTTTGGGTTCAAGGAATCTGGACCCAACTCTTAAAAAAGCAAATGCCAAGCTTTACTACGATGACAGTCCTGCAGGACTGCTGGGGGGCAGGAACAGCGCCCTGTTCCATCTTACTGTACAGCTACATTATCATGAATGACACAAAACATATAGCAAACACTGCTGTTTCAGTTAAACAGTATTTTGAACTCCCCCAAGTGTTTAGTTATATCTGGGAGTCACACAGTGAAAGAGAGCCATTGCATGTAGACGACTGGAATAGGCAGCAATTACTCAGCATTCTGTATTACAACATACAAACGAATAGCTCTCCATCCTCCCCCACAGATGCTGCATGTTCTTAATAAAATGCCACTACAAGGACTGCACATCGCAGTTCAAAGAAGCTGCAGCTGCCATCTCACACCAAGGCTGCATCCACACATCGGTGGATACTGCAATATTGCATCCTTTACAAATGGATTGTCAGGACCACACAAGAGAATCCAATAAAAAGTGATGACTATAATGCCACATTCAGAAGTGTGGACTAGCAATTTTAGTCTCAAAACCAATTCCAAGGTAGTGCATCAAGGCAGAACTGCAGAGCTCCCGCCTCACAAGGGGACTCACTCTCTCTTGCACCCCATTCACGGGAAGGACTGGAAGCTGCTCTGCTCCAGAAGGTACACATTATTGGCAAACACACATTATCAATCCGGTGCAACCACTCCACCTGAAGCATACCTTGAAAAAAGCTCAAGGCACAACCCAGCCAGTATCAAACAGTATTCGTTTCCATAGGATATGAGGGTTGGGGGAAAGTGTAGAGCAGGGTTGAACCGCCCATTCTCAGGACAGAAGGGATACTTTGTATATCAGCTTTACCCAACCAAGACATTCACCCCTGCGTAAAGCTTCTGTGTTGCGCATTTCTTTTTATTGCAGATGGGTAGCTTCCTGATTTGCGGAGCGTGCGGCACAGAGAAGGGGAACTGGCAACGCTGCTTCTAATTAAAACACTGCGTCGTGCATGTTTTTTCTTGGCTGCAGTTTACAGCTGTCATACTGTGAAAAGTGCCCTATGCCTTATTTTGGAAGAGGCCTTTTAGGTTTCACGCATTGGAAAGAAGTTAAAGAAGGAGTAGAAGGGGGGAACTCACCGATCTGGCGCCCGTGGTGCGCAGCATGTAGTCCTGAATGTTGGCCATATCCGCCCGGGTGGTGAGGTCCACGTATTCCAAGTTCTTGACCCCAAGTCCCTCCAGGAGCTCCACGGCCATGTGACAATAAGGACAGGAGGGTTTCCCAAACACGGTCACCTTGTCGCGTCGGATTTTACTCGCCACAAACTCCTGAGCCATTCTCCAGGCCTTCCTACCTCTCGCCGAACCGAAATCGCCCGTCCAAGAGCCTTAGAAAGAGACGACTTTTGCAAGGGCAGCGCCGGCTTTTATGAGCCAGAAACGGCACACATTCAAGGGCCGACACCCTGGAGGAGGAGTTTCCCCTCTTCTCGGTGTCTTGCTTTTTAAAGAGATCAGCACACGACTGCCTGGATTAGTTCGTGCTCCAACAGTTCATTTTGCAGATTTTAAGTCATGCAAGAATGCTGCAGCATTAATGAATGGCTCTGTATTTCAGGATCTGCTGTATGAAAGGGCACAGCTGCATAGCTCGCCACGTTCCTGGCTTTACAGACTTGACAAAGTTAACCCAGGGCTGCGCTGTTGACCTCCTTCCTCCCTCTTCCAAATCTTCAGGAATTTCCCAAGCTAGAGTTGTCAACCCTAAATAGAAGCATCTGTCAGCCCAGCAGTGCATTCTTCAGACGATGTGTGTGCGCACGCGTGCATGTGTGCTGTGTATTTAAAAAGGATGTTTGCTCTCAATCTTATATCTCAGGTGCAGCACAAAAAATAACTTCATTGAGGCTTGTCAGTGAATGAAATCTAAACAAACCCTTAATTCATAGGGTTGCCAACGTGCCTGGAGAAAAATGCCCTACTCTTTTAATACAGGCTCAAGGGGATGCAATTTATCAGGTGCTGTCATTTGCCTTCATGCCTTAAAAAGCTTCAACTGCTCATTAAGCTTCCATAAAAAGAACAGGACATTTTCTTCTGTTGTACGGGCAACTTAAGTGGGGGTAATATAATGACCCTTTGGCAAAACAATTCCCCCACCATGGTTTTTGCCTGATAGAACTGTCTCTCCACCCACCCACCCCCCCCCATGGTGCTGTCCTTTTATTTTCAGAAGCAGTTCCCCCAGCTGCTATGTGACTGCAGAGAACACTGGAAAACCAGAACAAACAAGTGAACTAATGCAACAAACAGGATGTAGTTAAACCCTGACATTCTGAGCTGATGGCAGTCCCATTTGTACAGGCACTGATATTTTTTTACGTCCTTTCTTAAGCAGGTCACCAAGTACTGAAGTCCTGATAAACAATTTTTTTCAAGTGTCCAGTTGTGGGGAATGTGTGTAATATGAATGGAAATCCCTTTCCCGTGATATGCGGATGAGAGCATACTTGAAGTGAAAATAAACTTTGCACAGCATGCAGTTGACCTGTGGAACTCTTTGCCACCAGAAATAAAAAATAGTACTTCACATTACTGAATTTGAAAAGGCTCAGCAAGTGCATGAAAAACAAAGATTGTCAACAGGAAACAGATGGGGTTCTCATCAAGCAAACCAAACACAGAATTCCTAACATACGTTAAACTACCAGAGACTGGAAGCGGATATAAGGAAAAGGAGTATGCCATGAGCACATATTACAAGTCCTGCGGAATCTCAACGTGACTGTGTCTGACTCATGTTCTTAGCACTTACATCTGTTCCGATTGAGAACTGTATCCCTTGTGACCACATTGCAAAACAGCTTTTGCAATGCAGTGTCATGCTGTTCGGCACAATGCCAACACCCAGCAGTGCCATTTCTGTAGGTAACTGTGATCTTGGCAATCAAGTCATAAACTTAGCTGGTGCTGCTGACCACTGCTGCCCTGGACCTGCAAGTGTGTGTTAGTAGTGTACATGGCTTCCTTGTGTACAAAGATTGCAAATGGAATGCACACAGAAATCCTTGGAGTAATATAGTAGATGGACCTACATAAGGAAATTTGGGTTGAAATCCCTGTGCTACCTTGAGGCTTTCTGAGAGATTTTTAGCTAGCCATCTCTACTTCCTGTGTTTATTGAGGGATACAGTGGATCAGCTGCCACTATGGTGGAAAAGTCATGAGAGTCGTGTTGGCAAAAGTCTGTTCTTGTCTACTTCATTTCTTACTGTTTCTTCTTGACGTGGTCCTCAGAAGAAATTAAACTGAATGCAATGAAGGTGAATATAAACAGCTGACCACAGATTCTACATCTGTGTCACTTTGAAAGGTGGTAGCTGGTCCATAACTGAAATGAATGGGGCAGCATGCAAGGGAATGTGGGTTTTTCTGGGCCAAACTAGATGGGTTTCCCACAGCTACAGGGAATGGTTTTTTTTAAAAAAAAAATAAAGGAGTGTCTTTAGCGTGGTAAGTGTAAAATTAATTGGCATGCAATTAATGTCCTCCCATTACACAGTTACACAATATTTGTGTAATTACACAACTACACAACTTTTGTAGTAAAGAAGGAGGCTTGAACTATGCATCTGTTAAATTTTGGCTTCATAACCATGTGAGAATTGCTTTGCAGTTTTGGAGTACTATTAATAAACTATTTTTACAACAAAGGTATACAAAAGTTGAGGCTTATTTAATAATTAGAGAATCTTGGACTACCTGTGTATGAAATTTCAGCTTTCTTAATATTGACTTGTTTATTTGGACTCACAATTTACCATTCACACATGAACAAATGCTAGTAAATAAACTTAAAGCATGTATTCTGAAAGCATGGATATATTTTAATTGCTACTACTGGAAGTGTTTCTCAAATCTAAGTTTCTCAAATCTAAGGCTGTTTCCAGCAGAACAACGCAACACAATAATGTTGCATCAGAATGGGCACAGTAGCTACAAATCCATATGGAATAAAGACAGCCACATTATTTCTTTATGCTATTTTTAGATTGACCTTTCCTTGTGGTGTCCTCTTTCAGGGTTATATTTCTGGCAACAGTTAGGTCCTGATCAGTATATTTAAGTATCTGCACATGATACCATGTTGAGAATTATAACCTTTTCCTCCAAAAGATCTAAGTGTGGTGGTTAGTGTCATAGGTGGGGGGGAAATGGTGCCTGAGGCAAATGGTGTCCGTGCTTGCCCTTCACCCCCCTGCCATGTCCCTGCCCCCATTTACCTTAGTTCAGTCATTTACAGAAGAGTAGCCGGCTGAAAAAGCAGCCTGGCTGGGCCACCACCAAGTCCAACCCTGTGGTCCCACCAAACTGCTCCAGGCTGTGGGGCCTGGCTGGTGGGCCGGGGCCAGGCAGGTGTGAAGGGCGAGGGGTGTGGGGGCAATTTTCCACCTCCCACATGACCCCAATGGCACACATCCGGGGTGCAGCACCCCCCATCCCGTGGTAGCTAAACAACTATTGTTGAAAATAGTCCCGGGGTGGGGTAGGGGGACAGGGTCTGTTTGCAACCCAAGTAGTAAAAAACAAAACAAAATTAACCTCAGTATGGCATATTAGTGTTCTGCTATAGTTACCTCAGGAGGGAGATTTATATAAAGTGGGGAGCTAACACTGTCAAGGCTGTATGTGTACTGTGTGGTAAGGTACCAGCCTGTTTGAACCCAAAGTCATTGTGAATCCAGTCTCATCTAAGTGTACAATCTTAAAGTCAAGATCCTCTCATAATATCTAAGCAACTGAGGAAGCTTACAAAGCTTGATTAAAAACTCTGTCTGTGCCAAAACTGATGTCTACATATACTGAATTTCTTCCTGATTTCAATCCATAGAAATATCTCCTGATCCCATGTAGTTTGTTCAATAAATTTTACTTTTGTTTGTTGAACCTGCCTCAGTTTTCGGGTGCCTTGAAAAGGGGGATTTGCCAAGGGATTAAAAAAGGCTCCCTTCACCTTTCTGGAGTTCCTAAGGCATAGAAGACAAACATACACACTACCATCAAAACAGCTCAGTCAAAGAAAAACCAGGAAAACCTGTTCAACATAGTTCAGAGGCTGCTTGAACCTGCCACAAATAGTTAGGAGGGTGAGGACTGGCAACTATATCTTGACTTTCCCCCTATGGAGCAAATAGCAGTTTGGGAGGTCTGCTTGAGTTTGAAAATGGCACAGAAAAGGTTAAGCTTATTTTTTCCACTTTGATTTTAGCTCCCATTTACCAGTCAAAAAAGGAGATTCGTTCACACAGTTACAACCAACTTTTCTAGTTTGGCTTTGAGAAGGAAATGTATAAATGTCTGATTTTTCTGATTTCCCGTCCAATTGGTAGGCTGTCTTTAACTTCATATGTAGAGTCCATTTGTGGAGCACGCCAGAATTACCCTTCCAGATTCATGAATGAGTGAGAATGAGTAAGTGATATCTGAGCATCCAACTTATGGTGATCCTGTGAATTAATGACCTCCAAAACATCCTATTAAAGCCTTGCTGACATCTTGCAAATGAGCGCCATGACTTCCTTGACTGAGTCAGTCTTTCTCAGATTGGCTCTTCCACTTTCCCTGATGCTTTATGTCTTTTCCATTGACTCTCGTCTTCCCATAATGTGACCAAAGTACAGTAGCCTGTTCAGTCATTTCAGCTTCCAGGGAGAGTTCAGACTTGATTTGATGTACAACCCACTTATTTGTCTATTTGTGTAAAATTCTCCTCCAACACCATATTTCAAATTAGTCATCTTCCTTTCAGATTTCTTCATTGTCCAATTTTTACACACTTATGTAGTAGTGGGGAATATGATGAAATGCATTATCTGGATCTTGGTCACCAGTGGTGCATTTTTACCCTTAAGAATCTTTTCTGTCTCCTTCAGGGCTGCCCTTCTCAATTTCAGTCTCCTTCTGATTTTTTGACTGCACTCTCCTTTTTTGCTTGATGATGGAGCCAAAGAATAACAAGTCTTGTGTATTTCTCCAGTAGTCTTTAATTTTGTCTTCTTGATGTTCCATTGTAATCCTGCTTTGGCACTTCCTGCTTTAACTTTCATGAGTAGTCTTTTCAAGTTTTCACTGTTTTCTTCCAGTAATATGGTGTCATCTGCATATCTCAAATTGTTAATGTTGCTTCCTGAAGTTTTCACTCCACCTTCATCTAAAGTTAATCTAGCTTTCCTTATATATCCTGGATACATATTGAACAGATAGGTAGATAAAATACATTCTTTTCTGACATCTTTGCCAGTTGGTCCAGAGAACAGGTTTCACATCAAAACAATCAGATGTTATGGCACATCCATTTCTCTTAAAACCAACAATAGCTTTTCAGGATCCACATAGTCTAAACTTTGCTGTAACCTATGAAACACAACATGATTTTCTTCTGAAAATCCAATAACTAATGTAATATGATCTCTAATGCTGCTTCCTTTTCTGTATCTAGCTTGAACATACAGTAATAGTCTTTGTTGTAACATTTCTAGCATCACTTTACTTGTGTGAGAAATTAATGCAATGGTTTGATAGTTGCTGCAGTCTTTGATGTCCCCTTTTTCAGAATTGAAATGCAGAGTGAGCATTTCTAATCTCTAGGCCATTGTTTTGTTTTCTATATTTGTTGGCATATTCTTGTTAAGATTGTGAAGGCCTCTATTTTTGTGGCTTGGAATAACTCTATTGATATCACACATTCTACTGGTAATTTGCTTCCCCAATTTCACTTTGCCCTGCCAACTGGAATGAAATTCCCTAACTCCTGGGATCCTCAGGTGGGAGTGGGAAGACTGTAAATGAAAACTGATCACACAGGTGAGGGGTGGAATCATTTCTGCTCTGCCCTGCCTTGCCTGGCTACACTGCAGTGTTTTCTGCATCTGGCTCTGAAGTTAACTGGCTGGGAATAATGCTAAAAACTCTGGGTACTGTAACTCAGAATGCTGCAGATTTTTGCTTCTTGGGGAAAGAACAGTAGACATAGGGAGCAACTGGCACATCAGTAGGCTTTTGAATTGTGCTGAAATGGCAGAAATAGTTTTGTTCAGATTTGCAGCACTCACTTTCTGAAGGGGATTCTTCTCAGAACTCCAATTGCACATCCCTCCCTTCTGCCGATCCCTCTGAAATTTGCTTCCATATGATTCAGTTTAGTTAGTTGCAATGTACTGTTCCATTACTTGGTTGCTGAAGGATATCCTAGACATAGTCTTTAATTTACAGTTTAAAAAATATATCATAGTATTAGTATAAACATAGTGATGACTTTCAAGTGAATATAAAATGAAATCATCATATGCATTAGATTTTATTATAGGTCAACAGGAACACTGTAAAAACAGTTCGTTCCTTCCTTCCTACACACCCAGTCATGTCACATAGCTTAATTTTGGGTGGATGAATATGGAAATAGGGCATGAGGTGTAGACTATTTTAGGGAGCATGAAAAGCAGGCTGAGATGCCAATCTATCAATTGCAGAATTTTAACCTGAAATGCTTTTCATGACTTGACATGTCAAATTCAAGCAGCATAAATAACTTCTTGCTGAATGTATTATTTGTGGTTGTAACTGGTTGTAAACAACTATGTTGAAGGTATAGCAACCTCTTGTGGCAGAAACAAAAATGCATAACGTATGTTTTGTGAAGGCAAATAATTACATCCAGGATTTAATTTTGGAAGGGAAATAAATAAATGAAAGATATTTTTAGTGGCTGAACAGTGCAACTCTGTGCAAAGTTAATTCCAGTCTAAGCCCACTGAAATGAATGGGTTTAGACTAGAGTAACTCTTCTTATGATTGCACTGTAAGAAAGCAATCCTGAACTAATTTAGTTGGAATCCTACTCAGTCTGTTTGATGGGTATAATTCTGGGAAAGAGCTCTCAGGATTGCACTGCTTTTAACTAACTATTTAGCTAATTGAGATAATAAAATATGTTGGAATTTTTGAATTGAAAATACAAGGCACTTCCAAAGGTGGATCGTCACTTTTCCCCAGAAGATGATTTCTGAAAAGGTGATGGTAAGGGTGGGAATCTTAACCAACAGAACACCATACAGTATGGGGAAATTTATCATATAAATACCTAACTTTAGCTGTTTACCCTGAATTATGATAGGGATTAAAGGATAGGAACTACTGGCTGTAAAATCTAACCTGTCTATTTCTGCTTCCACGTAGTGGTCACATAAAAAAGTGAAAATGTTTTGGAAGGAAATACACGCTGAAAATGCAAAGGATACTCAAAATAAAATTTCAAATGGATGCAAAGACCATGTTACTAGGTATCGTTCCAAAGAACTTACCAAGGAAATTACAAGAATGATTTTGTATTTGTTAATTGCAGCAACCAGATGAAAGAAGAAAATAGCCCTTAAAAAAATATTGGTATATTCGGACTGGTGGGGCCCCAGAAAACTGGTCCTTACAACAAATCTTGTCATGATGGACATTTGCCCCCCATCTCTCAGCAAGCACATTGTGCATAATCAGCCTGTATCTTATTCTTGGTATTTACTGTCCTTTATCTTTTATATTCTTGATGTTTTATACATGAAAAAGTAATATAACATTTATTTTAAAAAATAACTTTTGTCCTAGTTATTTTAGTGGGAGTACTAAACTCATGCTTAGCTTTCATTTATTAACATCAATGGGGTCGTGGAATAAGCAGGAGAATAGCTAACAGACAGGTTTTATCTCTTCATAAAACTCAGCAGAAGCAGGATATTATCTGCCGATATCATGCATTTTCATACAAGGAAGAAGAAGAGTTGTATTTATATCCCCCCTTTCTCTCCTGTAAGGAGACTCTACAGGGCTTACAAACTCCTTTCCCTTCCCCCCCTCACAACAAACACCCTGTGAGGTAGGTGGGGCTGAGAAAGCTCAAAAGAACTGTGAGTAGCTCAAGGTCACCCAGCTGGTGTGTGTGGGAGTGCACAGGCTAATCTGAATTCCCCAGATAAGCCTCCACAGCTCAAGCAGCAGAGCAGGGAATCAAACCTGGTTCCTCCAGATTATACACCTGCTGTTAACCACGATGCCACTGCTGCAAAGATTGTAGAACTGAGTTCTTGTTTGGATCGGAATTCTTGGTTTGAGAAAGTGCTTCCTAAAAACTGAGGACATCAAGAACCATTTGAGACCAAGAGTGGCCTGCAAGGCATTTTTATTGAAACGGCAGCTAGTGTGCCTCGGATTTGAGCAGCAAAGGCTAGAAAAAAATTAAAGCAGTAGAAAAGAGATCGCACATACATTGTCAGCATCCACTTTTATGGATAGCAATGCTGTTGCTACTTATCTATCATTAAACCTGCTGACAATGTCTGCATAATGCACAGGGATGAAAGCCACTTGTCAGCAAGCAGTAGTGTCAGGAACACTCCGTCATCTTCAGGCAACCCATTCCACATCCCCTCCCATACAAAAGGCGTCCATCCATCATGCCTGAAAAATGTCACAGCACCTGTACAGCATTATGCTGTGATGCCGTAATTAGCCCATTCAGGTAAGCAGGGGTTCAATTCCACAATCCCAAACAGCCCCAAACAGATTAGCACCCTTTTACCAGGCAAAATTCCAGGGCCACACAGAGATGGAAGAACTGTCATTCTCATCTCAACAGCCAGCTCCTCAGCCTCACAGAGAGAACGTGTTTAAGGAGAAGCCATGTCCCTGCAAGAAAAGGGTTCCCTTGGTGCCACATGTCCTGGGATCAAGTGACTTAGGACATGCAAGACCTGGTGAAGGAGGAGGCTGCTGGTGAAAATGGCACTGGATGGACTCCTGAAGCCCGTCACCCTGCCTTGCAGCACTTGGAACTGCACCAGCCCACAGAGCAGTACTTTAACCACACAGCAACCAACAGTTGAAGCATGGAGACCTTTTAAGTGTCATGAGGATGTGACCTTATGACCCAATTCTCATTGCCTTATGTGGGATCAGTACAGTGGTATATTTCCTGCTCCCCGCCTCTGGCCCCCTTGGGTTGTTTCAGGCTGAGAAAGTGGCCTAGGGGGAGAAATAGATGCCCTCTCCTGATCCAAATTGGGTGTGTCTGAAAATTAAGTTGCATGGAATTTGCATCAGCTGTCCAATCAGGAGGTCCTGGGGAAAACAACAAGCAACAGGCACAAGGTAACAAGAAAGGGGCAGGATGAGAAATGGGAGCAACTTGCCAAAAGAAATGAAAGACCTGAGTACCAGACAGTGGTGTGTGTGTGTGTGTGGGGGGGGGGGGGAATGGCGCCCGAGGCAAAATGCCCCCCCCCACTTAGTTTAGCTGGGTACAAAGAGCAGCCGGCTGAAAAAGCAACCTGACAGGGCCACCACCCTGCCCAGCCCAGCCCAGCCCAGCCCAGCCCAGCCCAGCCAGGCTGCACTGGGCCACGGAGCCTTGTTGCTGGGGCAAAGCTGGGCAGGGGCGCCCAGCAGTGGTTTCTGCCAGGCCTGGTAAGGCGGGGCGAGGGGGAAGGGGAAAAGGTGTGTGGGTGATTTTCCGTCCCCATGTGACCTCAATGGTGCATGCCTGGGGTGCAGCGCCCCCCCCCACCCTGTGGCAGCTATGCAACTGGTACTGGACTGTGGCCATCATGTGGTGTCGGTCAGGCACATACAGAGCAATCCTATGCAGATGTATTCCACTCTAATTGAAATCAATGTGCTGTGAATTGGTTTATGATTGAAATATTAGTTTCCTCTTTTTCTTTCACTAGTTTGCATAACAAAAAATCCTCCTTACCCAGATCTAGTAGCATACATAAGCAAAAGTATAAAGCACAAAAAGAACATATGAAAATATGTTGTGATATCTAATTATAGCCAACAATAAATATATGAGATTTGTAGCAATATAACATTTTGAGTATCAATGAGAGCTTGTGTATTAGATTTTCAATCATAAATGGAATGGTATCTTTTGTAAATAAAACAGAGGTCCTTTCCACACAGCAGAAATAAAACATTCTGAAGATGTTTTAAAAAGATCTATTTTGGCCTTTTGTGTTCTTACAGTGTGGAGAACACAAGCTTTGCCAGCTAAAATGGTTCTTTTTTCCTGCCTGCTGGCCGACTGAGGTCTTGTCAATTTCAGAGTTGCACCCACCATTTCGTGTGCTGCTGCAGAGATTCTCCCACCTGTGAAAATTTTACATGGGGAATTTATGTGAAACTCCAACCCAAAATTTGGATGTAGACCTGAGCCTAGATGAGAAAATAATCGAATTTCCACCTTGTCTCTTAAATTTGTTTGCTCATATCTACTTCTTTGCTACCTCCAGATAGTGATCAAACATTTCTAGCACCTCCTTGGAAAGAGGTGGAAAGAGAGATAAAGTGAAGTCAGTATTAGCATATTGTTGACACTACTCCAAATAACCTTTCTCAGCAGTTTGTTGCCAAGAAAAGACAAACCCTTCAAAACCTTAGGCTCATAGCCAAGAACTGTCATCTCTTTACAAAATCTTCTGGAACTTACCTTTCACAAAAGACTGAAGCCACTGCAGAACAGTATCATCTCAGCTAGATGGTCCTGAAAAATCTCACTGTTGGAAATGCATTAACTTTGGATTTCCTGCATTGAACAAGGGGTTGAACTACATGTCATAAAAGACCTTCCAGCTCTAGGAAATTTGGAATCTATGTATCAGAGCCCACTGAGACATTCATCTAGCCAAAGAGGGGACCAAGGTTTTTCCGATTGAACAGTGAGTGAGAAAGTAAGCAGAACTGTAAAGTGATTTTTCAGAGTCGCTGTTATAATACTACATCATTCCTTATAATACCAGATTGGGTGGCCTGATGCCAATCAGTGGGGCAGCTAAATTGGGCTGCCCATAAGCAAGAGCAAAATGCTGCAAGATCAGGGGAACTCTCAAGTTGCAAAAACAAGTCACTTTCCTGTTTATTTCTGAAGGGGTCAAACTTCACAAAAGCCAGAAAAAAATGGACTGCTCTTGAGCACTGCTCATGTGCTGCCACAGAATCCTGGCAATGTGAAGGTAGTCTGCAGGCACAGGAAAGGTAGGCTTGGGAGATGCATGCCCACAGCCTCATGAAGATAAGGAAGTTGAGGTCATCTACCCTTCTCCCAAACTGGAAGATTAGAAACTTTTCTGCACAAGTTGTTTACAATATATCTTGCTACATTTTTTCTTCTGTTTGGAACTTTTTTCAAGCATTTTTATGGCATTTTTTTTTTAAATCCATTTTCAAGCAAGGTTTCTTTGGCTGTGTGATCACGTTGAAATGGTCTATATTTCTCCACCCTGCTAAACACCGGCTCATCTACTTCCCCTTGTTGTTGCTTAACCTCTCCTTCAGCCAGTTTCTCCTCCCCCTCATCTGTTTTTGAAAGGAATTTTAATTTTTTTCTCTTTGTAATGGTAGGGCAAAAGTAGAATCCAGGTCATTTGTATTAGATTGATCAATTTCATCTTAAATGAGTGATGTAATGTTAAGGATTTTCTCTGAGGTTACCCAATCACACTTTAGTGATATTTAAAAGCCTGCCACCCAATGAGTGCGGAGGCCTTCTCTGAGGTTCTTATCAAGTAAATTTGTCTATAGGTAGAAGCCAGTGAAATAAACAAGGGAAGTTGTTTTTGCGGGAGGAAATTGACAAGGAACTGCCACAATAAGGATCAAGTATTACTGCAACACTTAATTTGGCCCCCAAATGTGGTTCTTTGTATGTGTGTGTGGGTTGGAGGTCTCCATGTTTCTATTCTTCCAGGTAATGGCAACTGCTCCACTAGTTTTTTGTGGGGCGTGGGGGGGGGGTTCATTTTGAGCAAACTCCTGGCCTTTATCTATGCCCTCTGTAGTTGCACAAACTCCCCTTCAGTCATTTTCTCCTTCTCCTCCATCTCCATTTTAAAAGGATTTTTTCTTTGTCATATTGAACTAATGATGTAATGTTGAGGTAGAGATACAAACTAGCATGGTTGATTAGATCAGCTTTGTCAATTTCACATAGAACTTGAAATCTTAATGTTCTGGCAGAGATACAAACAAATCCTGTCAACTTCTGATGTAATGTTAAGTCAGAAAGTGATTTTGAAGCTGCGGGTGGTTGAAAAAGAGTATTAGGAGTAATCACTGCATGTGATTGGAGACTGCATTACTGCAGATCAAATTTGGCTAGAAAATGTGGTTCCTTGTGTGGGGTGTGGGCTATGCATTTCTGTTCCTTCAGGTAGTGGCACCTGTTCCAGGAGTTGTTTTGGCTCGGTGATTCTCAGTACTATAAATGGAAGGGATGTAATATTGTAATGAGTTGCTGCAACAAAATGCAGCTGTGCAGTAACGATAGACATCTGCACAAAAGAAAAAAAAGGTTTGACCGCTGGAAAAATCTGTGGTAAGCTGTTTATTGCAAAAAGGCCCAGGAGTCCTCACAGTGAGCACAAGTCAGACAGCTTCCCCTTTCTTTCTCGGCATTCCAGAAAAGGGTAAAGGTATCTCCACCCTCCTAATGAACCTCTGAGAAGCATGAATGGAAGTTTCAAAAGTGGAAAAAGAACTAAGATCTTTTTGATAAAACAGCTTCTAGAATCCTTCTCTACCTCTATATATACAGATAAAGCACTCAGGTTTGGGGCTGGCACTGATCCCCAAAAGCTCATATAACATTGAAGGATTGCAGGGGTATTTTTAGGGTCTGGGAAATAACAACAGAGGTATCCTCCCCCCCCACCCCCCCCTTTACTGCTAAACATCAACTCATCAAAACCTTGAATGGGGCACTGCTACAAATCCTGCAACCTGAAACAATCATGTGAGGGACTTGGGACATGCTACAATATTGTGTTGATTGTTCTTTTTGTAACTTATCAGCTTGACTCTGATATCTTGTAAACATTTCAGCTGTGCCAGAGAAGCTGCTTTTCTCTGAGGTTACCCAACCACAAAAAGCCTGCTGCCCTATGAGTGGGGAGGCCTTCTCTGAGGTCCTTATCAAGTAAATGTAAACTTGTTTGTTTGGTTTCACCCAATTGCCTTTATAAGTTACTTGTAATAAACCATAAGCCTTGTAATAAACCCATTGAAAAGTGGCTTTCATAGTACTACTGTGACATTTGAAGAGCACCTCTCTGTGTAGGAATAACTAATATTTGGCCAACTTTAGATGTCAGGAAAAAATCTAAAGGCCGAACATTGTGTGTGAAAGATTGGTTACTGGATCTCCTTCTGTTTTGTTTATAATCTGGTACAAGGGTCTCCAAATTGGATTAAAATGGTGCCATTGGCTTTAAAAACTAAGCTTTCTCACGTAGACTAGAGAGCTCTTGCATCTCACACAGTTTGGCCCTGAAAGTTAATTATTGGTGAATTGTGTATTCTGAGCTATTTGTATTTTCCAATGGTGTGCTCAGGCTATACACATTGTCCAGTAGGTGGCAGCATTGTGGCATTTCAGGCTAAAGACTTGTTTTAAAAGGAGATTCATTTTAAACGTTTTGAGGCTGGAAATAAAATGTTTTCAGATGCAAGGGTGAAAAAACAATGTGTAACTCCATGGAGGAAATGTTTTACTTTTTGCCTCAACCCATTTTAAAAGGTTTGTGCAGAAAGGGCCCCTCTCTGATCAGTTACCTATCTGTTGGAGTCAGTAATATAGTGCTTGCCATTGATTGCATGAAGCCCGTGGGCCTGAACAAAGATATGCACCCAATTCATATTCTTCAACTTCAGTGGGGACCAAGTGGTGATCACAATGTATGCAACAGGTGTGTGTTCTTTAGGACCAACCTAAATATAAAAAAAAACAGTAATTCAATTCCCAGATCTTTTCAACAGCTGAAATGTTCAGTAGGGGGAAAAAGGGGGTAATTTTCAGAATATGATCATACTTAATTTGGGAGAGTGTTAAAATGGAATGCAGGTTGTGTTACAGACAACTGGATTAGGTGGTGTTAAGTGCAAGGTATGTTTCAAGATGCCCTGGACCCATGAAGTTTTTTTTTAAGTGGCCATTCTTCCTTTGAGAATATAAAAGCCTGCAGTTAACCAGATTCTCTCCAGCACTAAATTATTTCTTCTAAGGCAGACTGCAGAAAAACATGTTGGGGTCTTTCTATTAACAAAGCGAGAAATTAATTTTAGGGGCACATTATACAATTAATTTTAGATGCAGGCTTGTAGCTGAAAGTATGTCTGCACAGCTCCTTGAATGGATATCTCTTGCTCACTTTATAGGAGTAGATGTTGGACTAGGCAAGAAAGAACTTGTCTTGAGTTCTCCAAAGCTTTCTCTCAAATAAGATTAAATTCTTCAAGATATTAAACAGGAACAAGTGCCCACAGATGAACAGATAATTGTGTCCTCTAGCTTCAACCTTAACAAGATAAGCTAAGATGCTCCTGCTATAATGCTTTCCTCAGGGAATATAAAGACATTTGGTTTTTCTATGGGACCCATAACCTCAAAGCATTTGAGCATGTCTTAGCAGCTCTTATCATAAAGTAGGATATTTATATAATATCTTACAGAAAGCAGAAACGGATTAGAATTGTCTCAGATCACACAGGCATAAAGTATGTTTACTTGAAGGAGTAAATCTGCAACAGCATTTGTACGTTCTGTTTCCTAATCTTATGATTTACAAATGAGAACTTCTCTTCCAGCAAAGCTGTAACTGTTTCTGGTGAAGTACATAGGTTTGCCCTGAGTTATATTATTGTCTGATCACGTCCATGTTTAAAGAAAAGGAACCCAGTCTCTTTCCTGGGCATGGCTATTTTCATAGATGAGCTTTATTTTGTGTGTGTAAGAGAAGTGGGAGATTGTACAGAAAGTGCTCTTGTGAAAGTAGATATTATTTTTAGTAACAGACTTTAGCTTACAAGTGAAAAGTAATACAGGCATATCATGTAGTCGAAATGCAGACATGGAGGTTGCTCTCACTGTACACACACTTCCCTGAATTACACCCCGCAAAGTCACGGCAAAATGGTCCCGAGGCTGCCAATTTCAACTGAGTGACTTGCATTATTAATTAGGTTGGCTTTTCATCACTGGCCGTTTTCAGGAATACTTCCCCTCTGAAGTATGCCTGGTGCCAATGGAACTGTACAAGGTTCAGGCATACTTTCCCTTTAGTTGCTCCAGTATATGATTGACAGCAGAAGAGAGCTGTTGTTTACATTTGTCATCTGTTGACTGCTGCATGGTGGGGCTCCCCATCTTTTCCTTGTGCCTTTCTTAACAAAGCTGGGAAAATCAGCTTCACGTTTCAGCTGCCTAAGTGATAATTCACTTCATCTTTTGTTATCCCAGCTTTCCAAATGTCTCCACAACTCCAGACTAATATAAATCTGCCACCCCTTGAGTAGCAGAGACAAGCCTCTCTTTCCCAAGTGAAACATGACCTCCCACCCTCCAGCATATTAAAAAAAAACCCAACAAGAGCAGAGAGGTTCCTTGTACAAATTGCCCTCTTTCCAGCAGCAACATTCATAGACTCTGGTCCCTATTTCTGTTCATATTTTTTCTAATGGAACATGATGTGTTGTTTTTGTATTAATTATATTAATTTTAGGCCTTCAATTTGGAAGGAGTTGCTCGTTTTTTCATTTCCACTGGGTTCAGTGGAAAATACACTTCTGGTTGTAACTCTACCCCCCATGCAATTGGGCTTAAGTTTTCAGGGACTGTGCCCTTCCCAAATGATCCAGTTTTAAAATTTCAGATGGCCTGGAGTAAGCAGCCCCATTTTAGAGCAGGCAGATGGAGATGCTTGGCAAGGCAACCCAAGAAAGCAGATAGCACAGGAGACAAAACACAAATTATATATAAACATTACACATGCAAATACAAACATACATGTAAAAGTTTAAATAATATATAAAAATAAAGAAGAGGGGTTGGTTTTTATACCATGCTTTTCTCAACTGTAAGGAGTCTCAAAAGGGCTTATAAACTCTTTTCCCTTCCTTTCCGCACAACAGACACCTTGTGAGGAAGATGGGGCTGAGAGAGTTCTGACAGAACTGTGACTAGCCCAGCAGGCCTCATGTGCTGGAGCTGGGAAACAAATCCAGTTCACCAGATTAGAGTCCACTGCTCAAATTAAGGAGTGGGGAATCAAACACAGTGGTCCCGAGTAGAGTCTGCCACTTTTAACCATTACACTACACCACACTGGCTAAATGCCATCAGGCAGGCACCATGCTTTAGAATGAATGTGGGGCAATTTCTATATGGGTTATGTAAAGAATGGGATCTGGAGAGGGCACAAATTAGGGGGCCAGCATCCCACCTCACTGCTCGCTCAGTGACATCATCATATGAATTTTTCTCCATTTCCTTTTTTGTAAGCTTGCAGTGACATGCTACATGATGTGTAACTCTGTCATGTTCCAGTAACTTAGCCAACAATTTTTTTTAAAAAAGCTTTATGGAGCCCTGTCTGTTGCGAAGCAGTAGTCTCTCCCTCTATTGATTGAACCCTTTTATGACTGGTTTGTTGGCCTTCCAGGGCAATTGGTTAGGCAACAGTATGATACAGGATGCTGAACAATAGTGACCACTGGTCTGATCCAGTAGAGCTCTTCTTGTAAACAAAAGAAGATACTGCCTAGCAAGTGTGTGTGTGTGTGTGTGTGGGGGGGGATGACATGGCATTTGCCTTAATTTTATTTATTTATATCCCACCTTTCTGGTCAAAAGAAACCCAAAGGTGACTAACCAATATGTAATACAATTACAATACATCAAACCATCATCATCGTCTATATATCTATTCCTCAAGTGTGGCCTCCATCTGCAAATACCTAAATCTGTGGATCAGGTCCGCACTGACACTAAATAGCTTTTTTTGCAAACTTAGGGGACCCCTCAGAAAAATCTGACATCTTAAAAATGCATGGGGAGGTGGTTGATCCCCCAATGCTTTTGAACAAGTATTGTTAATACTCGGGGTGTCATACTCATCCCTGTTGGTGCTACGTCACTGGGCTGAGCAGATGGAAGAGCTCAGTCTGGAAGGCAAAATCTCCCCTCTCTCCACCTCCAAAAGTATAAGCAAATATACTCAGCAACACACAATGATCCTATGTGTGACCACAAATTAGGCACCAGACGAAGAGTTGTATCCAAAGATTTCTGAATATTTCAGCCTGTTCATTTTTCACTTTGGAAGAGTTATTATAACTGAACTAGTGAACAGAGTTTTCAGTTGGGCTTTGATTAGTTACAATCTGCACATCCATAACATGTTATAGTTAATACTAGTGGGCCCAGTCACGCGTTGCTGTGGCAATTGTCCTTCTCATCACAGTCTGCAACCCACACAGATGTCCATGCAGGTCCAATGATCCCTAGCATAGCCTTTTGGAGTGGTCAAATGGAATCCCTCTTTCCCTTTTCAATGCACATCGTTATATGGTGCTGTCTTGTTTTTTTAGTATAAGGTAACCCTTCCCATTCCACAACGGAACTGTCCAGAGTGCAAATTCCGCTGTCCATGAGGCTGGTTGACACGCATAGTCCTGGCTTGGGTAAGGCAGAACTGGGGCAAGCAGGCTATCCCAGTCAGGCAGCAGAGGCAGGGTGGTGAGGCACTCAGATCGAGGCCAGCTCCCTGGGTTTTTAAAGGGCCACGTGCAAAAGAAGTGGAGCCGGTAGTGTTGGTTCGCCCCCACCCCATGAATTTTCTTAGAAGAAAAAGGCAAACTCCTGCTCGCTTTTAGTAAAAGAGAGCTGTGGTGAATATGGGTGAGGAAGTGGGTAAGTGGTGGTTGGATGTGAGGGAGGGCAGAGTGAGGTGTGTGAGGATGAGCTGGATGTGTATTGTGTGGTAACAGTGGGTGAGGCACAGAGAGTGAAAGTTACCTGCGTGTGAGGGGGGGGAACCCCACCTGACGTCTCACATGGCAAAGTGTATATGTGTTTCACTTCCACTTGTATTACCTACCAGTATTACCTATTTACTGTTTTCACTGCTCATCACTGCCCATCTGCACAAACATTCTAAGCCCTCATACCAACCCCTCAGGCCACAGACAGGCTGCACGAACATTCTAAGGGTGACAGTTGAACACAGCCAGCTTCATGACCTGGTGCGCCAGGAAAAAGACGTTTTACCTGGCTCAGATATGGACTTTCAGTGATTTGAAGGTCTGATTACCTGCCCGCAACAGGGAGGGACGTCCTGTGAAAATTTGCGGGTGATCCGTCCAGCAGCTTCTGAGGGAGACCATCAGGGACAAACACACTGTTAGATTTCTATATATATAGATTAAGGTCAGTCAGTGGTTTTTTTGGCTGTGTTCAGAATCAACATCAGCATGGCGGGGGGAGGGGAGGGGGGGAAGAGTATATTACATTACACTGGGTTCTTGAGGCTCCCATTGCCAAGCTTCATTTCAAAGGAGCCACTAGAACAAATGCCTAAGAGTTTTGCCACAGTGCTCGTTCATATATTACTGATCTTGATGTGTCAAAAAAATTGTGTCTGTTTTAAAAATGTTTACAGAAATTCTAATGAAGATTGAAAGGAAGTTCCTTTTCTCCCTTCCTTACATGCATACACGCATGAATCTTATCACCAGCTGGCTGCCCCTTCACTGCAGCACGAAGGCTGGACATGTTACAACAGCTTGTGTTAATGACTCGGTTGTGCAATTTTGGTTTCTGAAATTTCTGGTTAAACAACTGAGTCAGAATTCTTTTGCTTGGCTACCATGACACACTGCCTCACTTACTGAAGCATTAGCGAGGCGCTGGCTTCAAGTTAGACACAGAAATGTAAATGAATATTTGTTTGATTTATCTTCCTCCATAGCCTTCTCCACAGTAGTCTCTAATTAGGATTGGGTAGCCAGAGGTAATTTGTTAAAATTCCTATTTCAAAAGTTAATCTTCTTGATGCTCTGAGCCTAATTTACCTAACTAGCATATTTTTAAATTTGTCTTTTTTGCAAGGACATTGTCCATGGCTCTCCTGTCCTGGTTCCATCCTCACAGTAGGTGAGGTAGGTGAAGCCATGAGAAAGTGACTAGCCTAAGCATGCTTCATGGTAGCATGGGGATTTGAACTGGTTTCTTGGATGTTTAGACAGTAGACAGCCGACAACAGATCAGATTACAGATCAGACAACAGATCAGCATGACCTCTGTCATGCTTCCTAACAATTTGTTTTCATGAACAGTTTGCAGAGTTATGCACTTACTTCAGAGGAAGCCATGTTGATTAACAGGGGTTTTCTTCAGAATAAAATTGTTTAGGATTGCACTGTATGCTTCATAATTACCAAAGACCTACCATCATATTGAATACTTTCCAATTCACAGATGTTGCCTTGGGGAAAGGTTACATAAAATGGGGCATAATTGTGTCAAGAAATACGAACACAACAATGGGCTTGCTGGGTTAGATCAATGGTTCATATAGTCCACCTCTTAATCTCCAACAATAACTAACAGCCAGAGAGCAGACTGTCCACTGATATAGCTGTCTGCCCCCTATTCTCTCTGGTTTAGAGGTTCCAGGCCTGGTCTGGCAACCAGCAGATGGGGCTGGGAAAGGGACAGGGGGAGATGGTGCTCTACTACAATACAGGACTTTGACCTTTTGGTTTGGCAATTCCAGGCAAGTAACAAAAATGAGATGTATTGAGACCACCCTGCAAGGCTGATTCAATGGGTCAAAAGTTATGCAGTTTGCTTTAAAACATTGACTACATTTGTGAAAATAATTTGTTTCTTTGGAAAAACTGGGTGTTTCTAGAGATGGTTCCAAATGTGGCTCTTCTCAGGAAACCTGTTATTGATCTGCCATTGGCCAGTTTCCCTCTCTTCATTATTATAAACATATAAAGGAAGAAGTGGTTGTCATTGGCCATCAGTGTGACCAATGAACAAGTCACACCAAAATATAAAGGGAATAAGGAAGAGCTTCTTATTATTTGCAATGTATTGTTGTAAGAAAATGGAATATGAATACAGAAGAAACAACGGGTTATTAATAGTTTTTCTAAACATCTATTGAGAAAGGCATCTGCTCATTATGCATATACTTATTACCTCAGAAAATAATTGTGTCTAAGTGGAGAACAGTGAAACCTTTCACATCTCAGATCTAACCAGAAAATGGACCAGGGCTATGTCTAATAGCTGCTCAAGTCAGACTTCACATTCCTACTTCCTCAATAAATATGTGGACTGGGTCAAGAATTAACTCAAGAGCACTAAAATTGCATATGCAGCTTCACTTAAAGAAAAAAAAAGACTCTGCTTTTTATTTTATTTTTTAATTAGGACGTTCAGAGATTTCCCAACAAACAAGATAAAAAATCACATAGGTTGTTCCATCCATAAAGTATAAAGGGCAGGCTTTCACAGCTTCAGTTTTCCCTGGGGTCATGAGGAAAAATGAGATGTGATTTAACCATTCAACTTCCACTCAATTTGACATTTTAAACACACATCTGGATGTTGTGGGTTTTCTGGGCTGTATGGCTGTGGTCTGGTAGTTTTAACTCCTGATGTTTCACCAGTATCTATGGCTGGCACCTTCCGATGCATGTCATGATAGGATGCGTTTTTGGCCACAGCCATACAGTCTGGTAAACCCACAACAGCCAGTTGATTCTGGCCATGAAAGCCTTCAACAATACAAAATACACAGCCTTCCACATATGCATTTCATTCTTTAATTTTTTAACTATTGTTAAACTATTGTTAAACTATTGTTAAACTATTGGCATCCAGTGGGAGAAGTGTATTAGGATTTTTATCTGACCATCTGTGATTCCATTTTTTTAACTTGAAACTGTTTCCTCACTTTATTGAGGAAACAGTTTCAAGTTAAAAAATGGAATGCAGATGAAGCGTTAAAATCCCTTTCCTAATGCATACTCCCAAGGCAAATCAAGGATGCAGTTTGCATTTTCTGGGTGGAACTAGACAGAACTCTCATCAGTTGCATAAAATAGAGAAGGTCGTAATATTTATACAGCTTAGTAGAAAATGCCACTCCAAAGGCACACCAGTTGACAAAGTTTATGAACAATTCTATGAAATTTTGAGGTACTTTTAAAAAATAAGGGCTGGGCAGGGCTGGGCAGTGGTTTCAGTTGTCAGTACAAGGAGTTCTTTCATCATACCACTTCCTGTCCTACTTCTATTCCCTTGTTCTCTAATCCTCCTCATTCCTCACTCAATATTCACCTCCTTCCACCTCTATCTTTTACTGCGTCTTCTTTCAAAAGGATCCCCCCCTCAGAACTTCTCAGGAAAAGGAATCTCTTAATTGAACAAGTTATCCAAAATATCCATACGCACTCACATGATGTTCATAATTGTATTGGGGATAAGAAGCTGGTTCTCTTCAGCTCAGAGAAGTATGCTTTTAGATGGAGAAAATCCTTGTTTATAATAAATAGAAGAGTCCAAGTAGGCATGGTGTCTCCATTGACAATTATATTTAGGTTTGTGGGATTATTTTTCCTCATTCTACAATAGAATATAAATACAAAGTTCAACACCAGTAAACCTTTGGCCACCACCGGATTTTAAGAAAACTCTCCCATCAACTTTGAACAATAAAAAAAGACTTTCCTTATACCAGCTGAACTTTCGCTTTGCTCTGTAAGTGCAGTAACGGGTTTTGAATGTTAGAACTTTTGTCAAGGAAAATATCCAAACTGATGTAATAGGATGCTGTCAGAAGCTCAATCATTTCAAAGTAGACAAATGCTTGCAAAAGACTTTGCAAAATGTGATGTTTATCCACACTTGGGTGCTGAAACTCCCTCACCCCTGTCCTAGTTCCTCATTACTTGAGAAAGGCAGTTCTACATCAGGTCAGAATTCTGAATGGAGCAGCCAATGCTAGTAAGAGATGGAGGGACCCCACAGTGTAGTTTAACCTAACCAGTCACCTCAACTGACATGCAAAACTCTGCAACCATATTTTTCTAATTATCAAGGAATTTTTGCTTCCTTGAAGTTTCACAAATGTTCCCTGCAAGGCCAAAATTTAGCTCCAGCTGACATTTGGTAGCTACTGCAGTCACAACATTCCAAGATAGGGAAAAGTTGCTTTATAGGAGAACTTCAACCTAAATCTAGAAAAACATAGAATGGTGAGGTTATTGTAGTTTGGCAGAATTGTTTAAGGGATAGTACATTTAGCTCTATGGGCCCAGCACAATCTGGAATAATGACACTATAAAAAAGGAATTATAATTGCAGCAGCCTTCAGGATGGCACAGGAAGAAGAGTTTCGACTGTATACAATCAGCTTGCTAATTACAAACAGGCTTCCCAATCTCCACCCACCCAGTCAGTGAAATTTCCTGACGTACCAAGATTGAATACCTTGAAGAGGCAGGGTTTTAATAAGCTATTTTGCTCAAGTATTTATCATCAGCTTCCCTTACTTCTGTTGTGATTCTTTGTTTTTAATGAACCGTCAGTCTAATTTGACTGGTGGTGACTGGCCTCCTCCCTAGGAGGTGACCAGTGGTACAGTCAGACACAATGTAGTGCTTACTGAGGAAAGAACCTCACCTGACAGAGTTAATCACATGACCACTGAGGGACATTTTTCTGGACTTCAAAAAAACTTCAAATTTCCTTTGGATTTAGCACCCTGCACTTCCCATCCTGTTCACCCATATTAAAAATGTGTGCTTTCTATACAGAACTGTCTAATTTATTGATTTCAATGAGTTTTCACCCCAACTGTTTTCTGAGGAGCTCAGGTTGGCATAGGTTGTTCTCCTGTCTTTTACTGTGTCCTCAAAAAAATGCTGTCATGTAAGTCTGGCTGGGAAAAAGTGACTGTCCCGAGGACACCCGTTCAGCTTCATAGCAGAGTAGAGATTTGGACCAAGATCTCCTCAATTCTAGTTTAACCACTACACCACAATGACTGTCCATAGCCAGATACTAACAACAGACACTTTCACCTTCTGACGTTCACAAAAGCTCATGCCACAATACATTTGATACTCATTAAGGTGTCTCTAGATTGTTTTTGTTTGTTTCTACTAATGTCACAAACAAGAAACTAAATATAGGCATTATAGGGGACACAGGCTGCTGCCCATTCTTACTTCCTTGGCAAGTTTTACTTAACAGGAACACATTAGGTGATGTCATTGCATTCAGTGCCTCCCTACTTCCTGCAGCCAAAGAATTGGAGCAAGCTGAGGAAATGCTCAAGGCCTGATGTCATGTCTCACTGCACGTTTCTTTCACTAGATATCCAAGAGCAATGTGGATTAGAGGCAGTGATGAATCTTTTGTAACATCTATGGAACCCAACACGAGACATTCATTGTATCAGTCACTGGATGAGCATACAATGAACTCACTGCATTCTCCTCTTCCACATTTTGCCGTGGCCCTGTTTCCTTGCTCAGAATCCTGTAAGGGTCAGTTCACAGATTCCGTATATGTGACAAACTGCTCCATATAGCTAGAATTCTTGCAGTATTGCTATGTGTAGCAGAGCCCCCTCACCAGTAACAGACATCTCTATTGCTATTCCGTGCTGGCACAGAAATTCTTCATATTTTCTGAAGGAGCCATGTGACAAGCCATTCTACATGTTACAGAGGAACAATTAAGTGGAGGAAGGTAAAATACAGACCAGTCCTAATGCAGACTATTGCCATTTAAGCATGAACTATTTACCCTGTGGCTGTTCGCCCATGGCTTTTTGTTTGCACAGGAATTCTCCTCCTGCAGAGTGTCCCTAGCCAAGGTGATCAGCCATTTTGCCCTTCTACCGCTTCCTTGTTGTTTCCTTGCAACTGCTATTTGGGGAGGTTGCCCAATGCCTCCACCTTTGGTCTATTGTTAGTTTGCTAGACCACATCTATTGCCCCAGTGATAGACCTTTAGTATGATTTTTTTAAAAAAAAGAAAAAAAAACCCAGCTGATCGTCCTGAAACTGTGGCCCAAAGAGTAAAGAAACTACTCTGGTCTGGGTGGGGGAAAGCAGGGAGGAGTGAGAAAACCCAAGGAATGCTAAACACATGGTGTTTAGGAGAGGAAAAGTTGCACTTTTGGAGCTTTTGAAAACTGCAGGGATTCTCTGACCTGAAGGTGAGGTGACTTCTGAAGAGAGGGAAACATGTGCGTAATTCAGAATTGAATCTGAAAGAATATATGCTCAATACAAAGGAGACCACATATGAGTAAATGGCCTGTAAGTTATCTGAGTAAGTCCTGGGTACCTGTTACGTGCATATGGGGTCATTAGAGATGTGGTGATAGTAGCAGCAAGCTGAAACCTCCCTCAGGAAGGCCCTTCCTCCTGTCTTGCAATGTATATAAAGTGTGATATGATGTTGGACTCTATCTACGTAATATGAGCTCTGTAATTAGACTGTTGATGATTTGAGAAGCCACATTCCTTCTGATTTCTTATAAACGTCTTCTTGCTAATATATTTCACTAATCCCCACACATGTACCACAGGCCTCTGGATACCAGCTGGAATTCTGAAGCTACTGATCAGCAAAGTCATGATCAAACTCACTAGGTATCAGGGCTTCCAAATGAATGCAGGAAATAGTGCTGCTGATGTATCAACAGGCACCAATGCTTCTTCCTTCTTTATGGAGGAAAATCAAGGCTGGAAAATCAAGGCGGAACATCAAGAAAAAGAAGAGTTTGGATTTAAACCCTGTTTTCCTCAATTGTAAGGAGTCTCAAAGCGGTTTACAAACTCCTTCCTTTCCTCTCTCCATAGCAGACACCTTGTGAGGTAGGTGGAACTGAGAGAGTTCTGAGAGACTAGCTCAAGGTCACCCAGCAGGCTTCATGTGGAGGAGTGAGGAAACAAACATGGTTCACCAGATTAGTCTGCTGCTCTTAACCACTATACCACATGAGGTCCTAACTGTCTGCACTAATTATAAGGTCTTATAATGCTGTCCTATCCCACTATTTCTTTGGGAAAGTACCATTTTGGAGACACATTCACCACCTCTTTAATAATGTTTGTCTAAACATACAGGTAAATGTTATCTTACGAACCAGATAATTTAATAATATTTCTTGAAATCTTTCTGACACGGGACTCTCTAAAACTAAGCTAAAATTAAGTTACCACAAAGGCAACCTTAAAAGGGGAAAAATCATTTCCCAGCATTGGTTTAGAGTGGTTATAGTTCATACACAAATCTGTACGTCCTTCTTGTTCTGCCACAGATGCCTACACTGAACTACTGTAAGCTAAAGTGAGAGCCCTAAACACACTTATTAGGGAGTAAATCCTATTGAGTTCATCAGAACTTGCTTCTGAGTAAACTTGCTTAGACTGTACTACATGCTAGTAATTTTCTCTGGAATAAAGCCCATGTGTTTGGCCACATGCTTTGATCTTGCAGCGTCTCAAACTGTGTTGTTGCCTTGAAATTGCAACTTGAATCGAGCAGAAACACTTAGGCTGATTCCGCATGGGCCAAAAACAGCAGTGTAAAAACGGTGTGAAAATGGTGTAAAAGGGTTTAAAATGGTGTAAAAGGGTTTATACTGTTTTCACACCGTTTTCACACCTCTGTTTTTGGTCCATGCGGAATCAGCCTTAGCCAAGATCAGTTTCTCCATAAAACAAAGCCTCTTGCCACTCTCCAGGTATAACATTTATGAAATGTTCTGTGTGCATCTTAATTTGCATAATCAACACAACTGCCGCCCAAAGTTTTTAAATACTCATTTTATGTTGGAAATATCTGTCTCTCTCAGACCCATAGGTAGTCACTGCAACTTTGAAATGCAAATAGGTTAAGCTCAGAAAACTGTCTGCATTTGCTTTTGACCTCGAGTCAACAAACCACCCTGTACATCTCCAAGAGCAGTTGACCTATTTCATACTGTTGCACCTTTGTGAAAATTTGGCAGACATTTCAAGAAAGCAATGAGTCATGGAATAAAACATCGGCTGAAGGGGAAACTTTCCATGAAAATAGCTTTTTGTGGCAAACAACACTTCTGATCACACATATGTTAGTCAGTACTTGGTCTTCAGTGAAAACCCAGCAGATTGGTTTTTGGAAAGTAGAACAAGACATCTGTACAATAGTCATGTGGTTCCATGTGTGGTTTCATTAATCTCAAATAATAATAAATATTTAGCTTCTCCTTTTTGGGACACAATATCATATTGATGCCTCCCTCACCCCATGGGGACTTCCATTTTTTGGCATGGTTTGTTCCCCATTTTCCTGTACACCTCAGTGTGGGCTTAGGATTGATAGGAGCTTGAATTAAACTAGTAATCAAAAGGCATTGAGTCATACCAAGAAATGAATGCAGCATAGCTCTTCTATCCACTCACCTTAAGAGGGATTCAATCAAGGGCTATTTCCACCACGGACCCTCGAAGCTTCATCCCAGACAATTTGATCCTAACTAATGACCCAGATTTCCAAAACAATAAGCAATGGGTTGGTTCCAGCAATTTCCTCTGCAGTTCAACAACTGGACAGGAAGATTCCTGTCCTTCCCCAATCATAACAAGTACCTAGCCACCCAACTAATTTCCAGCTCTCCCCAAGGGAACATTTTTGATACTCTCAAGGAACAAGAGAAAACTCCCTCCACAATACAGACAAAGGATTTCCTTTCAGGCTAGCTTGTCTCCGAAAGATCTCTTTTTAATTGTTTCTGCATTCTGATGCAAACACCCCATCCTCTCCTTAGCCTCTGCAAAAGAATATAAAGGGGCACTCCTCAATCCCAATTTGTAGCCCATTTGGAATGCATCCTGCTATCACAGCATCTTGGTTGACCTCTCACTTCTCTGCTTCAGGGACCCCTCTCTGTCTCTCACCTGCTCAGTTTCATCCCCTGATGCTTCTTCATTGCTGCTGATAACAACACCCCTCTTCTCTCCAGGAGAAGTTTGTATGGCTTGCTTTCCCCCTTTCAGTTTTAACCTTTAGTAGGTAGGCAGCTTTTTTAGGGAGATGTTATCTCTTTGTAATTTTCCACATTGGCTGTTGTGGGCTTTCTGGGCTGTGCGGACATGGTCTGGGAGCCTGGAAAACCCACAGTCCATGGATTCCGGCTGTGAAAGCCTTCGACAATACATTTTCCACACTGCTTTTTCATTTCTGTGATTTTCATTGCCATTGGTTCTTCACAGCATAAATTAGTTGTTTCTTTTTTTCCTGTTTATTAGTGTGACAGGCTACCCAGAAAAAAAAACTGCCTGGCAGGACAGGTCAGGCCCGTGGGCCCAGCAGCAAGACTCACCTGGGTGGAGCAAGTTGGGATCAAGGACAGTCTTTGCAGCCTGGCCCAGGGAAACTCAAAAGGTGTGGCAGCAATAAGCAAGCCTGGGTGGAAAAACAATGACTCTTTGGGCCCAGATGTTTTGAGGCAGGGCAGGGAACTGCGGAGAAAAGGGCAGAGCTCTACCCAAGGTGGGAAGCTGGGGTTATATAAGAAGGAAGGGAAAATGGAAGGGAGATGCTGGCAGGAGAAGAAGGCAGAAGGTTGCAGCATCACGGCTCTTTGCCTATGTAACACAGTGTGACCCTGAGGTAGACGAGGTGAACTTCACCTTCAGTGGTCTGTACTGATAAACAGTTAACAGGCTTAAAGAAGTAGTAACTGGGCTTGTTATCACAAGATCCAATGGACACCAGGTATGATGTTCTCCTGCGACCACAGGGAACTACAGTGATAAAATAAAACCTATTTCAGACTCTTTCCACCCTCTTTTTCCAAGGGTTGCCCTGAATCTGGACCTTGATATACACATATTAGATTAAAGTACAATGTTTGTTCTGTGCTATCAAGGGGACACGTTGGCACAATACATCCCTGACACTTGTAAGTCAATTTGGATAAGCACATTTTAGGAGAACAGATCTAGTAACAGAAATGAACAGGCTTGACCTATCAAACCTAAACACACAACCTCTAATTTGAATAGCCTACAGCAAAAGCAAATAAATAAGGCTTGATAAAAGCTGAACAAAACAAAAAACAGCATTAACCCTAACCAAGTGCACAATCCAGGTGGAATTTTTTGCCTCATAAACTCCACAGAACATGCAACTCTTGCACTGCCTTCTTTGACTTCATTTCCACAGACAAAATCCTCAATGGGCTGCAATTACATATAATATTAGCTGTTTATGAAGTGGCACAATATTCAGTAAAAATTGCAGAAATGGAAATGGATCTGATTTCCAATATCCAAAAGGATGCAGACACACTTCTTCAGCAACTAACAAATGATTGCACTGGAAACATTAGCCTGACCTTCAGCATTTCCTGTTTAACTGGAAAAGTGGCTAGTTTGGAAATGTTGTTTACTCAAATGCTATCAGGATGTCTCAGAAATGGTGTGTATAGGTGGTGGCGGCAGCATGGGAAACAGAATCAGGTTGTACCAGTACACTTTGTATCAAAATATGCTTCCTTCATGTTGATGTAAGTGGAAATGTTTTGGTGCTACTTCTTGGCATTTGTGCCACTGAGATGTTAAGCCTAAACAAACAGGGATACTGAATTAATTATACAAAACCCCCCCCCCCCCAAAACCCAGTCCTGTGAAATCGCCAAAACCTGGTTAAAGTATAGAGGAAAACATGATTTATACTTGCACAAGGCAGCTGAAGAAAAGGCTAATCACAACCTGGAAACATGAATATTCTTGGTGGATTTCACTGATTTTGGTAAACAAGTTCACTGGACTAAATCAACATCTCTGTAGAATCTGAGACATTTTTTAAAAGCAAAAAATAATAATAAAGAGGATATGATAGGGGAAAAAACTTGTGTTTTTCACCTATGCAGGGGGAAAAAAGGATCTCATTTTCATGCTTTGTTTCCCATTTTCCTCTGGCTGGATGACTATTTCTGTTTAACATTTGATCAAATTTTTGAGAAGGAAGTTCTATTATCCTCTTTGGTCAGCATTATGAGAAATATAAAGAAGTGGCCGGCATGACTGTGTGTAGGAAAGCCATTGTTTCATAATAGTAGTTTTGCTATAATTTTATTTTTGTCTTATTCTGCAAGTACCAGGAAAACTTGCATTTTAAAGATTATTAAACGTTTTAATTAGAGGTACAGAAAGGTGTGGCAAACAGCCCCAGGGCCCCACAAGTCTGACTGTTTCCAACATGTTGGTTCATTCTGTTTCAGGTTAATGGACAAACAAGACTGCACCCATCTGACCTTTGATCTTCAGGGCATTGGCTTACAGAATCAAATAGGAAGTCTATTTGCCTGTCTAGTGAACTGGCATTCATGGTTAATCATCATCAACCAGTACACATTAAACTACGTATTGCACTATTACACATCAATATTTCATGTGCTTGTACGCATACTGGCAGCATTTGGGGAATAAGGGCAGGAGGAAGGCTCTGCTTTGCCCCAGGTTACGTCTCTGTGGTTGCTTATGCTTTACAACCCTTCTTTCATGCTGCTGTATAACTACCCCATCTTGAGCTACCTCATCACTATCCTTCTTCCCATTACTTGTGCAGGACCTAAGACAAAGATAGTGACGTGGTCACAGTCAGCAAGTATATGACTAAACCAGATTATGAACCACAGTCCCCTCTTTTTCATGCTTAAATGCTCAGCCTTGTAACTAGCAAACTATAAGTAAAATCTCAAAGGCCAAAGGGCCAAATATAAGTCCGCAGCAGGGCATCTGAAGGCCAATTCATAAACAGGTCTCTCAGACATTAATGGCATCATGCACAGCTGAACATGGCCAGATTCCATTAAAAGTTCAATCAGTATTTGATTTTTGTTGTCTACTTTAGATGTCTGTCTTATTTTGAGGTTTCAGGGAAAGAGCCATTCCACCAGCAGGGAAAGAGCCATTCCACCAGCTGACCTGCTGCCATTAATCTGTTATGTCAGAAAAAAAGGCACTTTGGACCCCAACCCAATTGTGTATTATGTCAATAACCAGAGAAGTATTGCCATAAAATGGCGCCAGGAGTTTGTCCTGGGCACCATGCTCAGCCCCCGCTGTGTAACTCCCTCCGTCCCTCAACCCCCCCCCCCAATCTTTTCTTCCTCCAAGCAGTGTTTGCCAGCAACACAAAGGGGGTGGAAACTTCCCTGGCATTAACCACAACCTCAGTGTGCTGCTGGCTGGTGCCACTCAGAGGAAGAAAAGGTGTGTGTGTGTGTTGGGGTTTTTTTTTGTTGCAAGAGTGGCAATGCAGAGTTTGGCAGTGTGCGGGAGTTCAGCTGAGGGCTGAGCATGGGGGAAGAGGTGGCGGGGGCCAAAATGCACCCCTCACATGACCCAGGCGAATGGCATCTGGGTCATATGCCACCTCTGGCCCCCTTAGTTCCGCCAGTGACAATAACTGAAACAATGTAAAAACGTGCAATTGTAGAGTGCAGCTAAAGGGTACAAGGAGTGGGTTTTTTTTTTACTTTCACATAATGAAAAACAGCGACTTAATTAAATTAGGATCTTTTAAAAAAGCTATTCAAGGCTAAAAACTATGGCGATTCTATCAAAAGTATATGTTGTGCTCTATAGTGACACATGACAACTGGATTGATGCTGGAGACCAAGTTTATTAAAGATACTACCAAAATTTTGGCAAACATTCCAAAAATCAGGCTTGTAAACATAATGCTTCCCTTTTCAATTGGCAGCACTTTGAAAAATATATTAAGACAAAAAGAAAAGAGAAGTATAATTCAAAAACTCAATTTTGTGACCAACAACTTATGTTCCCATATGATCAAGTGATGGTTTAAATTAAACCAATTAACTGCATGAAACGAAGTTTGTGCTATTTGATGATCACAGTACTTTATAGTTAAATACATCTTTGTTATACTCCTGGGACCCAGGAAAAAAAATCTTTAAATATTTACATTTCATGTAGGCAATAGCTTCTTTGCATATTTTCTCTTCAAAAAATACTTTTATAGCAGTAATATAAATAGGTCACCTACATGTTTCATTTTATAATTTTGCCCCAAAACTATAGAATTAACTTTTGTATTGTATCAATTCTCCCCCCCCCCACCCCAAAGCTGACAAATAGTTGAAATTGAAATATTTAACTTTACAGGAAAAAACCTGCACTAAAACTTGTCAGCTATTATAACCTGAACATTTGGCCTGAAAAGCAGATTTTTTCCCCAACTTGTATATGCTCACATGCACACAACACATACACACACTCTCATGCGCACACACAAACGCAAACACACACACACTTGAGACGCTAAACAGGCCATGTAATGCTCCCATTACTTTGATGAAGTGGGAAGCAGTGACTTTATGGAGCAATGAATTAAGTACAATCAAGATGCGAAAGCGAACACTATAAGGCAACCATTGCAATGGAGGCTGAAATCACAAGAGTTACTGCTGTTGACAGACAGGCTGCATATATGTTACATATACACACACCTCTTAACCCTCCCAAAACAATGTTTTTAACTTTTTAAAAGTTTTGTGCAAAGTTTTACACTTTCTACCATTTAAGGCAAACAGTTTTTGCATTAAAAGAAAGTCAGAAAACAGGCTTATAGTCACCCAAAAAGCTTTTTCCTTTTGCTACAAGTTCTCTGTTAAAAAATGTGCACAACCTCAGAACTAGAGAGACTGGATCCCCAAAACCCAATGATAAAATGATTTCCACTGATAGACATGTAAGTATTTAAGGAAAAGGGGACCAGAAAAAAGCAGCTTCAGCTACATAGGAAAGCAACATCCTCATCATCAACAAAAATAGGAACTCAGTCTGCAAATGCTGAAACTTCAGCATTAGAGAAATTTCAGATTTTCAAACCTTGGAGTAAGTCGCATGGAATTTTAAATAAATAATCTTTAGTTTATTCACATCTTCTGGTCCAGAGATCTAGTGCCATGACTCTGCTTGCTGTTGGTCAAATTCACCTATAAGTCTTTTAATGTGCGCCAGCTTGTTATGAAGATATTCACATCTGTACTTTTCCTCATGGTAATTGGGGCTAGACTGCAACAAAAACAAAAACATAAGCTTACTAAATTTTATTTCATTATTTTTTTACATTTATATCTCACCTATATACAGGATCTCTAAAAACACAGCATACAAAACCCTAACTCTCTCCCTGCCCCCCTCCCCAAAACCCCCCAAAAATCCCAGCAGGGAATATCCAGGGAAATGAACCCTGGAAAGTCTTCGCCAGGGACCTAAACACATACAGAGTAGGTGCCTGATGAAACTCTGAGGGGAGATATTCCAAAGCCTGAGGGCAGTCACATTCTACTATTGGAAATTTTAGTCTGCTCTAATCCAACATCATTAATTTTTGCAGAGAACAAAACTAGCAGCAACTGCAAATATACAGTAGTTAGAGTTCCTTATTTATTTCTTTTTTAAAGAAAATGGGAGAACTGAAGCCCACAAATTCAGAAATTTACACAGCTTAGTTCTGTGTATTGGCCTACAGTTGAATCAGTAGCAGTACTCCAAAGGACCTAGGGGTTACCATGAAGCCTGAGTCTATATGATAGGGGACATGCTACTTTGTCGCATCGTGGGATCAACTCAAGGTCTCGTAACTGCCTTATATGGGAAAGCTTTGGAGATGCAGTCAACCATGTCTGATTCATTTTGTCTACAAACATAGGCACTGTGATTTGCTGACTGTGGCAACTGACAAGAACTGTATCTCAGGGTGATCATGTACATTGGTGCTGGAAATAGGGACTGTATCCCTGCCTAAACCAGGCCAGAGATTACTTCCTTCACATTGTTATGCCCCTGTGGCTACTTGAACGAAGAAATTTATGAACATATGAACCAACCACCCAAACAGTAATCATATGCTGACACAACGCAGCACATGTTAAGTATTTTCAAATCCCACTGAAAGCAGTGTTTTAAATGTCAAAACTGATGTCCCTCTGACTTTAGAGGGATTTGTGCAGGGCATTCTCTTGACTAGTCACCCGGTGTAGCACTGGCTGGCTAGTGTGTGTTGGCTCATCTGCCACTCTCAATTTCTACAGTTAAAGTAGGGGAGGGGCATGCTAACCTCTCAGAGCCCTTGCTTCTCTGACAGACCTCTTTAAGCTGTTTCTGTCTTTTTCAGTCCAATCCTTAATAGCTGGCTTAGCTTTGCATAATCTGGTTCCTCCAGGGCCCTTATGCCTTCTATAGTGTCATGGCTTTAGCCAGAAATATAGAGCAACAATTGCTGGTCTTGACTAACAAGATTGTGGAAGATGCTTTTGCAGACCAGAATCATGGTTGGTCTGGAATCTGTTAACATGCTAAACAGGAAGTTCAGGTTCCCAGAACAGTACAACCTTGGAGAGGGACAAAGGCAAAGAGGTAATAAATGTGGCCTTTAGTAGGTTTGAAGGTATATAATTGATATCAAAGGTGTGTTTGGGCCCAGCTACAAACAACGTCTGAGAATGGAAACATAGACGATATATTGAGTTCTGAGGGAATTATTACAGGTTGTGGTTGCACGAATCTTGAACGAAAGTTGCTTATCTGAATGAGACGAGTTCAGAGGTGTATCACAGAGGGAAGTCAGACTTCCTTCTGTAATACACCTCTGAAGATGCCAGTCACAGATGCAGGCGAAACGTTAGGAACAAGATCCACCAGACCACGGCCACACAGCCTGGAAAACCCACCAGAACCAGTTGAATCTGGCTGTGAAAGCCTTCAACAATACATAGAAGATATAGTTCAGATGGGATGTATTAACTAGGATCCAACAGAGAGTTAGTGTAATCATTTTTATATCCTTGGTTATGTTTAAAAATAACAAAAATGTACTGAAAATTCATCTACATGAATTCAGCTAACTTTGCATAGTGTCTGAAGTTAAAAGACAATTGGACAAGAACACGAGCCCTTATTAAGTGGAACAACTACCTATGCATAGATATGGACTGTCTTCTTTGAAGATACTCTTTGCTTGTGGTTGGCTTTCAGTTGGATAAGATGAAATGCTTGGGATTTATATACATATTTTAAATTATCCGCAAAAAATCAATGGATGGTATTATGCTCTTTTAGCTTTAATGTTACCATAAAGGACATAAATTAAATGATAAAATTAAAGGAGTAATTTTCTAGCAATAATTTTACTTGTATATTAAATCTAAACCAAACAAAGAATGTTGCAGTATACTTTTTTGCCAAGTGATTATGCCCTGATTCAGAAAAGTTAAGTAGGCGCCTGGGACTATGCAGGGTTCCTGCTGTCCAGAGTCATTCAGAACGCATTCTCCAACCCTCATCTCAGAAAATATTTAGACATGGCTTCAGGATTAGAACGTGGGCACAGGCTGTGCTGAGTTTTTTAAAATTCTACTGAGGAGGGGAAATGAGGAAAGGAGATAACATATAATAAAATAAGCTGTACTGACCTGTTTGATCTTCCGATATTCTTGTAAGACTTCCTCATGGAGTATCTACAAATTGGAGAGTTGGAACAAGAATAACTTGATGGTTATAGAATACAGCTAATTACTAATTACTCTGATGATGAACAGAAGCACACTGGACCCAAAACAGTAAGAACATCAATTATGTATGTCCCAAATTCTTTCCCGGTATTCTACCAAAGTATGCACAGGAAATTTAATATTTGGTATTAGTTGAAAATCCAAATATACCCATTTTAACTGCACCACAGAGCACAGCTAGAAACACACACAGGGACATAGAGAGCCAATGCCATGCAGTAACATAAAGCTTTCTGACTAGACACTTAAATATCCCTCCTCCCCCTTCCATTTATGCCAACTCTGGGATTGGGGTGAAGACAGAAGAATTGCTTCAAACTTGGATTGACCCTGTTCTTCTACAGAGTTGCCACTAATCACAGGTCTACAATACAAGGTGCTACTTCTTACTCGACTGAAAGTGGTATAAAGAGGAATGACTGACCCTAGCCTGTTCACTGGACCACCATACTGCTTGGAAAGTAGAAATAAACAGTCATCACTAAACTTAGTGGTCGACTTGTTGCCTAATAATAAATCAATCCAGAAAAAAAGGCAAAAGATTGAATCCACCGGAAAAGCATGCCTTCCTCTTTGCCTATCAGTCTGCTGATTGTCCCCCAAATTCTCTTTGAGACGACAACCCGGTTGAATAAAACGCAGCACCGAGTATGGGGCAGCTGCAACATGGAACCCAGTAAAGCTGCTTCTTCCTCCTGTGGGCAGCAGTGAGGAGTGTGAAGAGCAAGTTGATTTCTTCAGTTCGCCCTTTTCACTGCCGTCCTCATGCCATGCTGCATTTTATCGGACTCTCCAAGGGGCTTTAGGGGTTAAGTAGCAGGATACATGGGGAAAGCAGGGAAAGAGCCATTCCACCAGCTTCTTTTGTGAGTCTTTCCCAATGGATTCAATCCAAATTCACATCTTATATATAAACCATCTTTCTAAAATAACTGATAATCATTTAAGCCAGCCAAGGAAAAGAAGCCCATCTTGTTGTGTTTCCAAAAAACTGCCCCTCTGCCATAAAACTTCACCAAGTCTATAGGGCAGGAAGTATCCCAACTGTGACACATTTGCTAAAAATTCACTCTAACACTAACGAACAGACTTGACACATGCAGTCCAGTCAAAAACTGTTCAGTTTTCTAGTAAGGAACTGGAACTCAGAACTGTAACCAGACGCCTAGCAATACTATTCAAAACATCCATAAAGACAGAGTTATACCACCAAACAAATTAGAAAGTGGGAAAACAAATTTTACCTGATACTCCTTAGATCTTGGAGAAAGCAGCTTACGCTGTGCATCTAGTTTCATAAACCTCCTAGTAACATTCTCCATCCTTGCATGCAATGTTCGGTATTCATCATACTCTGCATTGAAATCATCTTTGTAACTTTGCCTTTGTTCATATGAGACAATTGCTATATATTTTCTTAAATAAAGAAAGAGAGAGATCACTTAAAAACCTCCCCCAGTATTTTCAGTTTACATTTTCAAAACCTTTATTGATCTACTGCTTCTTTAAAACTTTGCCCAATTTATGTTCCTTAATTTCTATCCCACACTCAAAGATTATTGTAGTGGTTTGACCTACAGTTATTACTAGTCAAACACAATTCAAACTTTTGGTTATGTTCTCACCCCATAAGCAATACTCTTTGTTTAAAAAAAAGATGACCTTGAGGATTTGAATTGGCATAACAGACATTAAGATTAAATATGGCGATCAGAACCCTTCTGTGAGATTTGGTTAGGTTTACAGTTCCGAGAGTAAATTATAAATCAACATAACTTTTAAATAACATGGGTTCTCCAAAAACAAATGGTTTGCACTTTAGCCAATTTGGCTTTAAGCATTTTGCTTGCACAAAATGTTTTTCCAGTAAAATACTGCTGGGAGAAGGTTATTTTCAGTTTTCCTCATGAGACCACTGTGCCTGATTAATTAAATTAATAAATTTTACTTAGCAACAATGGCATCAAGAGAAATTCAAAATATCCTTCTCTCCAATGAACGTGGTATTTCAATGGAAAGGCATTTTATGCAAGGATACAGCTAGCTTTCAAAGCAGCAACAGAACTGCTCACGGGCACACGGCCTCCCCTACTATCTTGCTACATCCTCTTCTCTATTGTGTCATTGCTACTACTACAATGAACAATTTCATATAGAATTTTCATTGAGGAAAATATTTGAGCCTGAAAGAATGCCTCCACGGTTTTTGAGTCCTTTTCCTATCCCTTGTACTGAGCAGTTCACAGCACCTTCAAGTGAGCAACTACTAATCATAGCCTCAAGTGGGTTTACACAGAAGTGTGAGTCTGCATTCTCTCAGATTCTCCTGTACAGGAAGGGCCATGTGCAATGTCCCAGTAGGACAAACAGGGGCTGGTGCACAGCTGATATGCCATAGACATGTGTAGGCAGTGTGATTCAAAGGACAAGGATCATGTGGACATGGTGAGAGCTGCACTAACACTGCTACGTTTTACGGTAGCGTATCTGATTACTATGCAAAGTTGTGTCAGCATTTCAGTTTACAATGGCCAGATGTACAAACTGTTCTTTATTGTTAGGTTTACTGCAGAAATGTGTTCCGCAGACACTGTGGAAAGACATTCTAAACACCTCACACAAATTTCATTCACTTCTCTCTTGAGGGAAAAAAATTCAACAGAACACAATGAAGAGCAGCTCCTGGATATTTTTTAAAATTTTTTTTTCCCCTGTAGAGCTTCCTACAATAGCTCCAACTACTTGGTCTGGTAATTATTAATTAGAGAGGTTTCAAAAAAAAATTGGTTTTATAAGCAACAAAAGGTACACACAAACAATACCCAGATACGGTATTCGGAGAATATATTCCAACTGTGCATAGTGGAATGACAGAAAATCATTAAGATTCTTAAAACTACACTCCTCTATGACTACTTATAACCCCTTTTATAAAGTGCATTCTTAAAATCTATTGAAGCAACTAGCAAGAAATGTCATTGGTCAGTGCCAGACAATTCAGTGAATCAGAAGGCAGTGTGTGTGTTCGGGGAGGGGGGAGCACATGTTTACGTGAACAGTTTTTAAACTTTTTAGCATGTGCAATTATAATGAATATCTTCCTTACTGTTCTGCAAGGAAACAGGTTTTTAAAATCAGGAACTCTTTTACAGTGCAACTCAACACTTATCTCACCGAACAGTCACTATTTTGTGTTTTTTCTACATGTCTTTGTTCCCCTGTATGGAGTTTGCTCTGTGCCATTTCTTGGGGTGGGGGATGGGGGGGAAGCAGGAAGTATCCTCTGTATAACTGGTGCCACCATTTAATCTTAAAGAGACCCATGCAGTTTTGTTGATGGTATCACAACAACCTTTCTCACACAGCTACAGCACAGATATGAAACAAAATCACATGGGTCACCACAGCCAGATTAAATGGCAGTGAGGATAAAGGGGATACATGGCGCTAAGAAGCAGCAGCTGCTGCTAAGAGAACAAGAGGACGAAACATTATTAAACATACAAACACGTCTACATCTAGTGTCAAAAGCCACAAAGAGACGGGAGGTGTTTTTCAAGACTTACAAAAATGACGGATACAAATTCTAGCTATGAAAGCCAATGTTGTCCAGAATATCTTGGGGTTTTTTTTGTTTGTGAAGTGCTTAGACTGTAGGAAAAGCAGCCATTCAATACCTTAGAACAAACAATAAGCTAAGCCTTTGCTGCTAGCCACTATCACAGCACGTGCTACAGCCCTATGGGGTTTGCAAAGGCGGCAAGGTATGGCGGCTAGAGGCTGCGAACAGGAAGAGTCAAGAGGCCCAGTATCACCCGAGCAGTCCACAGTCTCCGTAACCCTTTAGTAGCGCCAATTTGATTGAGTACTTCCCAAAGCAATTGCTAGGAATAAACAGTCTCCAAATCTTTGGGAATAAATTGGATTAGTGCCATTTTTAAATTTTTTAACAAGACTTCTGTATAGGATGCAATTGTTTGGAAAGAGAGGATGGAAAATATCTCTATACCAGGATCAACATTTTCAAATCAGTATCCAAGTGTTTCTCCTAGGCAATCCACTCATTTGTTTTGGCCTGTTCATAAGAATAAGGTAGTCCGATATGAAGCAGGCATAAACTTTATCCTACAGGAGACATGTATACCAAGACTGCCTTTCTCTTCCAGATAGCTGACAAGTAGAAGGGAAAAGCAAGATACAGCTAAACATTTTTATTTAAAACACTGCAACATTTTAATGCAGCGTTTCCAATTTGTAGCCTGATAGCTGCTGTCAAGGGTTAAATGCTTTATCACCAAGGAATATTGCGTAAAAAGGTTTCTTCCAGCCCCACCCTGCTGCTCCAGCATTATTCTACTTACACAAAGTAGTCTGGTAGCTCACTTGTTGACAAAGGATCTGTGGAAGCAGTGCAAGTCTTTTTAACACCTGCAAAAAATACAAGTTTTGACATTTTGGTAAGAGACTGTACTAAAGGCAAACCTGATCCATCTTTGAAATGTCTACATGGGGCGCTCATTCCTAAGGATTAGTTTTCATAGTCTCAAGAGACAATTAAGAGCAAAGCATGCTATTGAATGTTTATAATAGAGGTTGTCTGACAAATTCTTAACAGTCAATGGCAGGAATTTAAAATGCAAAAGCAACTTCAGACCTCAAACAATAAAAGCAGTCTAGTGTTAACCCAAGGTCAATTTCCCATTATTTCAAGACAAGTTGTGGCATCTGCGCAGCAATTCAAGAATTTCTGTGGCAGATGTTGGCGCACAATAGGAGATGGGAGTTTTACATCAACCCCTAGTTTTCCCTGGCGTGAAATAAAGACCAATGGAGTGGAACACCAAGTGCCTTTCTTTCTTCCAACTCCTTCCCTTCACTTGCCACACAAATCATGGACATACAAAGCTCAGAAGAATTTCATATCAAATAAATTACACAGAAGGGATAGAATCCACAACATCAAGTGAGCAGTAAGAATAATCATCCCTCTTATGGAATAGTTGCACAATGATTTGCCAGTGCAAATATGGCTTGGGTGGGAAATGCCCCTGGAAGGCACTTCTGCTGGGGCAAGGGGTATTGTGTGCATTGCAGGTTACCATTTGGCATCCCACAGCAGCCCCCCATGCCACTTTGGGTACCATTCCAGATGTTCCTGGATATTTAAGAGTGACTTTTGGACAGGCATAATAGACTGCAGCATAAGGGGGGAGGGTAAGAAAGCTAAAGTGAAAATGAAGTCGCACAGCTTGCTTTAAGTTTATTAATGGGTTACTGCCTGCTTACAATGAGCAGCCCTATAACCTTCACAATGGCATGAATACTTGCAATTCTGAAATGTTTATTTCACTAGTTGCCAGCAAGTTTCGAACACATTAAACCTGATATGACATGACACTATTTTTCAAAATAGAGCATTTAGATAAAAAGCTATGGTGGCTATAATTAAAATTATGCAATTTGAATCATGCTAGTTTATAGCTGTACTGTGATCTTAAATACAAAACAATCCACAGGTATGCTGATTAAGGTTATATTCCCTAAATCAACGTTTTGGGAAAACAATATTACTTGGCATATCTAAAAGCTAATATCAATTCAGTCAACACAGGTGGACTCTTTTAAATATGTACTAAAAAGATCAGGAATCCATAATGTTCTTCTGTATGATAACACGAGAGAAAATTCAAGCGGCTCCAAACTCCTACTGGAACCACATCATGCATGGGTTTCAGTGTTCAGGAAACGTACAGTATTGTGTCTAGTCAGCAGCCTGCTTAGGATGCCATCTGAACAACATTTTCTTCAGAGTAACCTGCATTGAATAAAATGGACTTATTTCTGTGTAGATGTTTTTAGCAGTGCTCCACTAAGCATGGATTTCTTTACAACGATGTAGATTGACTTTTCAATTAACTCCAAAGACTTTAAAATAGGTCACAACTCAGTTCAGTCCTGGGAAGTGTTTAATTATTAAAACACCCTTGTTAATATTCCGTAGCTTCAGTTTATCTTTAGAAATAGTTCAAAAGTTCTAGAGTCAAGAGTTTTTCCAGATGCAATAAGAATCTTAATATCATTTCAAGAATTGAACGGACAGTAACGCGCGATAACTTCATGGCCAACCAGAAGTTGTCATTACAACTCACAGTAAAACCCCAGAACTTTGTATCCAAGCTGTGTGCCTGAACACAATGCAAGCTAACATGCTGATGTAACATGAAATGCCAGTTTTAACATTAGAACAAATAACTAAATCTGCAGATTTGCTTATAGCCAAAGCACTGAAATATCCCCTATAAATCAATGGAGTAAACTAGTGCCATGGTGGCTGAATCAAGAGGAAAAGCAGTTAGGTAGTTATTTACACATAGTCCCAAGGTCTGACATTTTCTATATCCGAATTGTTCTTATACATTTTTTATTTATCACATGAAATATTTGTAAAATAAAACAACAACAGCAACAGCAGCAGCAGCAGCAGCAACAGCAACAACAACAACAACAACTATGTAGACTGGCTAAAGAAAAATGAGAAGATCTTGAAGGTGCATAACAACCAAAAGTAAAACACAAGCTATTTACTGCTAGACCCTTCCCACTTCTGACTGATTAGTTGATAGAGATGCTGTTCCAAAGGTGCCTGCAGGCTAAGAAAGGTTGGGAACCTCTGATGCAAAGTCTGCAATTTTTCTCAGCACTAGGTACTTATATCCAACACATAACAGCAAGAGTTTTACTCTTTATTAAAAGATGCAAAGTGAGCAGAGAGCTAGTGTGTAAGATACACTTCAAATTCTCATGGTTTACCCATCCTGGACTTAACTTCATAGCCCTCATGATTTCAAAAGAAAATCGGTATCTGAGTGTTAGATAACAGTGAAAGAACAATGACAATCCTGAGATGCAAACACAGGTTCAGCAATCATATGCTCATTCCGCACATGCAGAATAATGCACTTTCAAACTGTTTTCAGTGCTCTTTGAAGCTGTGCGGAATAGCAAAATCCACTTGCAAACTGTTGTGAAAGTGGCTTGAAAATACATTATTTTGCGTGTGCAGAAGGGGCCATACATTTGGTGACCTGTGTTGCTTTCTCATCGACAGCATTTGAAGGTACCTTACTACTAGGAGGTAATGTCAGCTCTTTTCTCCCTACCAGAGGCATTGGGGGGGGGGGGGGGAGAGGGGAGAATGTTGTTAAAACCCTAAGATCTCACAGAGGGTTTGTGCCATGTAAAAGAATGCCTAAAATGGAACTTAATAGAAAGCAAATCTACTTTAAAAGATTTTTGAACTTCTGTTATGTTTTGAGCATACTGCTAAAAAGTGTAATCGTAATAGGTAATTTGCCATTATTATGCTGTACACTATTTTGTATTACATCCACAGTACTGTTACAGATCCAGCGTGAGATAGTAGTTAAAAACTTCAGATTCCTATCTGGAATCACTTATGGCAGCTCTATAAATCCAGCCTCCAAACCATAGCTTCTGATAAGAGCGTTTAGTCCTTCTGATAAGAGCGTCCCCACCCCTTTACCTTTTTTTGCTGGCAAAGCAGCTGGCTGAAAAAAAGTTTTTTTCCCCAGCTTTGCTGGCTGAAAAAGCAGCCTGGTTGGAGCTAGGGGGAGAGGGGCCGAGGCTGTTGGGGCAGGGCTGCAAGGGGGATGATTTTCTGCCTCCCAGGCGCACGCCCTGTGCGCAGCGCACCCCTGCCCCCTTATAGCTATGCCTCTGCTTCCAACCCTCTCCGTTATGTTTATATTTCTGACCACCAGTGCTTACACAAGTGTTTCACCTAGTGAAGTTCTTAATGTAGTACTTCTCCCATATAATTCTAATGTAGCAAGACCCTAATTGAAAAACCATCCTGAGTTGCATCATCCAATCTAATATTCTCCTTGAAGTGTTAACTCTTCATTTATAAAAATGAGGTTTTCACCCCTGGACCCCAAACTGTGAAGATTTACAATATGTTCAGGATAGAAAATGACATATTCCACTGTCCTAATCTAGTACAGCAAATTCTTCTTAGGAGTTGTCCTTATTCCTAACTGTACAGGCATATACAGCTGAAAGTCTTGACCCAAGGGGAGCAGACAACCGCTTTTGTTCTGTCCAGATTTTCAAGACAGCTCCGTATGTATCTAAATGCATGAGGCAGGGATAAAAAGTGCAGAGTTTGGAAGCTGAATGTATAAGGTTATTAAAGTTGTATTTTGATATTTTCTCAAATATGAGAAGTAACTTTTTTGGATGGAAGACAAGACTGAATACCTTTCCATCCTAAAAATCTAGAATTTTTAGACACAGAAGCATTTCTTCTGTATAGACACAGAAAGCACTAAATGCTCTTATCAGAAGCTATGGTTTGGAGGCTGGATTTATAGAGCTGCCATGAGTCAGAAGTGATTCCAGATAGGAATCTGAAGTTTTTAACTACTTTCTCACGCTGGATCTGTAACAGTACTGTGGATGTAATACAAAATAGTGTACAGCATAATAATGGCAAATTACCTATTACGATTACACTTTTTAGCAGTATGCTCAAAACATAACAGAAGTTCAAAAATCTTTTAAAGTAGATTTGCTTTCTATTAAGTTCCATTTTAGGCATTCTTTTACATGGCACAAACCCTCTGTGAGTTCTTAGGGTTTTAACAACATTCTCCAATTTATCTTCCTGGACTTTTTGTGGTTTACATCCGATGAATATTTAATTCATGAAACACACCAGGCACAATCTTTCCAAAAGCTTCAGTGATCAAACAGAATTACTTGACATATTTTAAGATTGACCTCTTCATACACTGAGACCATAAAACTGCCTCACCCTAGACTTAATAGGTCTGATTCAGCTAAAGGACTGTCTTTGACTGGTGGCAGCTCTCCAAAGTCTCAGACATTTTTCACATCACTTACTATCAGCTCCTTTTAACTAAAGATACCGGAGACTGAACTTGGAACCTTCTGCATGCACAGCAAATCCGCTACTGCTGAGCTCAAGCATCTACCCTCTTGGACTTTACGGTGCTGCTGCTCCCTTTTCAGCCAAGAGGTTCCCCTCCATGTAGGAGTTAAGGCACATTTTTTTACCGCACTGCATATAACAAACTAGGGTTTGGATCCTTATTCACAATAAACAAGAGACTGAACATCTTGGTAGGGCTTATCTGGAAACATGATGTTTATATACAAATCACCGGCTAGGTAGGGTATACATATACTGCCCAACATGTGTGTAACCGAACTAAAATCTCCATGATGTAACAGTGAGGTGGTATGCCAAAAATTGCACTAAGACTGCATTTGAGCTCTTTATGTGCACCTTACTACCCTTTCCTCAGCATTTTCCTTTTCGTGCAGAATGGGGCTAGCCTTTTCTGTCTCTTTCCTCCCCAGTTCTACTAAACTCACTTTTTAAAATTCCTAGGATACAGTACAAAATGGATTTTACTGTGGATAAGAATTCTAATGAAATAATACAATTTCTACTACTGTAGAATGCACCCCACCCCGCCTAATACAGGATGCCTTTTGAATGATACAGTGCATTAAAATAAGAGATTATGGATATTGTGTCATATCATCATTGGCAAGTTGCTTCATTGAATGACCCACCCACTATTGCTACTTTTCATGTGAATTAAAACAAAATTAGTCTTACAAGAACAACCTTATCGTTTTCCAATGGACTACAGAAATTAATCAAATGCAAAACTGCTCATATGTGCCTTTTGCTTATTAGTTTGGCATTTTCTTAAATTCGGTTAGAAAGAAGGAACCCAAGGAAGACTGTTCATGGCCACTGCAGAATGAGTCACTTGCAAATGTTGTGGTCTCAAGCATCTGGTGCATCATTAACAGAAATACAGGAGGTAAGTGGGAATGGAAGGCCAGTTAGGTATGAGAAGTTACCACACTAGCTGCCTGTCCCACATAGATCCAAAATGAATATTTTGATGGCAAGGTCTGGGATCCCATCACCGGCTTCTACAGTGTAAGAATATACCTTAGTCGGTTCGACCTGACACAGAAAAAGTGAACATACCTTCACTAAAATTCAGACTGGAGTTCTTCAACTTGGTGATCTCTTTGTTTTCACAGTCTTTTGCCTTCTCTACCATGTTCTCAATGTTATGTTCTTTGATTTGGTCCTTCTCCTTATGCTTCTTTGACTTCTTGGATTTTTTGTGCAACACTGAACGTTTCTCATCTGTAGATTTTGGGCACACAGACAGATCTTCAGTGGGTGCTGGGATTTCCAGTGGAGTCCTATTAGTGAATTTTTGACGCTGGTCCTCATAAATACTACCACTCTGACTCAAAGTGTCAACAGGCAGGTCTTGAGTTCCCCGGCCTTCAGGAGTGCTAGGGGAATTGGAGTTAGAATTTACAGTCTGAGGAGGATTTGAAACTGAAAGGCAAGTTGGAGGAAGTGGTGGAGCAGCTGGTGTTGCAGCAGCTGCAGGAGGAGGAGGGGGTGATGAAACGTCACCATTTTTTTCACCAGAATTAGTCAAGTGACCATTTAATGTTGGTTGAACTCTGTTTGTAAGATGAGATATCCTGGGTTTTTTATTCATTAAAGGATCAATAAAGTCAGAATCCAAAAGCCGTTTCTGCAATAAAGATTAATACATTTAAACACATCATATATACAACCGCACATATCCAGTCATGGAGTACTAAAAGTTTTAGGTCACAACTCTTCAGAAGAGAGAAGCACTGATTTCCCCTTCCACTGTACACCTTGGCTTTGCCATTACGGTATTCCAAGGGGTCCACTGATAGGAACAAAATTCCAGAGGTCTCATTGGTCTACAGTGGGAGTAGGAGGTAGAAAAGTCCTGCTCCATGAGGTTTGTGGACCACTGAAACACACCATTATTTTATCACCCGTAGTAATTATAATGCCAATTTCAAGATTAAGGGGAAAAATACATTTCAAATGTAAAATGCCCAGAAAATTTTCTGGAAAATGAACTCTTCACTTAGAAATAATCCTTGCTTATAATGTAATAAGAATGTACATGCCTACACAGTATATGTAGTACAGCTGTCAGACCAGGATCTGGGAGATACAAATTTGAATCCCCACTCTGCCATGGAGAGTTGTTGGTAACCCTGGGCAAGTGATATACTCTCAGCCTTATTCACTCCTCAAGATTGTTGTGATGTTAAAATGGAAGAGTGGAAAATGAAGTAAGCTGCTTTTGGTCCCTACTTAAAAGAAAATTGTTCCCTTAATATGACCGTTGGTGTTACATTGTTGCTTAACACACATACTGCTTGTTCTAATTTCTCATGTCTACATGGGACAAGGGAATGATTCCAATACTGCTTTGGGTCCCAAGTCATTTCTGCTGCATAGTGAAGTTTTGAAACTGAAGCTCCAGCATGTGCAAATGTACCCGAGATGCATATTATTTTTTCTGAGTAAGCAGTTCCCTGCAAATCATATTTTGATCTTGGAAAGTTTCAAGCATGGCTTGGGGTTGTGGGACTGCCAAACTGGAAAGACGACAAATGCCAGCTGCATGAAGTAGTTAGTTGGGCTATGACTGTCAGAACAGAACTGTTTAATTCTCTGCAGTGTTAAATTTGTCCAACATTAACAATATGCAAAACAAGGTCCCTAAAACTGAAGAGAATAGGACAACAGCTGGTGTTTATGTACAGATTAGGATGGAACTTTTGTCTTGTTTCTATATTGAAATTATAAAATTGTTGTGGAAAACAATTATATAGCAGTGGGGAGGAAGCACTAAATGAAACAGCAAAACTGAATAACAGGATATGAGATTCTGAAACAATTTTTGATTGAAATATATACTCCATAAATGTATTAACGTCTGGAATAGCAAACCCAATGACAAATTCAGCAGAATGTCGTTAGAGCATTCATTTTGTTGCACCATTTTTAATTTACAAATAGTCAAAAGCCTGTTACTTATAATGAGCACACTACTTATCAACAAGCTGGGATTCAGAAGAAGTCACAAAATATTGTTTGTTTAATAATACCTTTTCTCTGATATCTAAATACTGAGTTACATTTTCTGCATATTTAGAGATGAGGGACTTTTGAGATCTGACAATCAAGATTATGAAGGAGGTCTAGTAAATCATTATAGATTCACAAGGAGTTGGTCCTGTCCTAAAGTCGACTTTACCATGTCTGTAGTGTCAGTATTTATGATCACTATTCCTATCTTATACTAGTCAAGTGATGCATCCATACTTTTCACATGCATTCTAGCTGTACCATACAGAACATAAAGAACAGCAAATTAATCACCTGAGGAGATGAAGATGTACCATCCTTAATAATGCTCAGAGGAGATTCCAGGTGACTATTGCTGGTGGCATTCTGAGATGAATGTAGTTTTCTGTTGTTGTTTTTTAAAAAAACATACACATTCCAGGTTACAAGGAAAGTCATGCTAAAGATACACTAGCAGATCTTATTTCTTGGAAATGAGTGGACTGTTTCAAACCTATTTTTTTATTTAAGAAGGACTAAACTTACCTAGAAAGTATTAATTCTAGTGACTGCTTGTCTATCTCATTGTATCCAGGCCAATCTTTCTGAACTTCTTTATAAACATATTCTTTCAATGTGTAAGAATTGTCTTTTGGATTCAAATTGGCTACCTATAGATAAAAATTAAAACACATGTATTAAAATTATGTACAAGCCGAATCTGATGAGGTTAAACATTTAAAACCTACTGCAGTAATTCTGAACACTGTGCTATAAATATCACCAAGCACTTTTTAAAACTTATGCCTCATGATTCTACTCATCAAAGCCACTCGGAGCAGTTGACGATACCACAAAGTTAATATACAAATACCACCACAATGTTAACAATCAATATAAAAAAGAACAGTATCAAAACAGCAGCATGAATAAAAGGCCATCAAGCCCAAAGGGCTGACAGGACAGAAGTCCTCCTCTAAGGTGTAAGAGACTTTGTGAGTTTCTGCTGGGATAGGATTCCACAATTCTGATGCTCCTACCACTGAAAAGAACCTGCCCCTTTTTGATCTAAGCATGAACATGGTACAAGACCCCAAAGTACAATCTTCACACGAGTTCAGGGAACGAAGAGATACAGGAGGTAGTACTTGAATATACATGCCAGACCTAGACAATTTAGTACCTGGAACTGACTGGCAACTAGTACAGTCTTAGCACAGGTATGATTTATCCTGCCTCAAAAGGTAGAAGATGCAATCTGTACTAGTTGCTTCTTCCAAGGACTACCCCACACAGAGTGGATTACAATCATCAAAAAGTTACTAAGGCATATATGTAATCTGCCAATTTATGATTCTGAAGGATAGGATGTAATTTGCATTCCAACTGAAACAGTTAAAAGTATTAATAAAACTGCAGTGACAGTAAGTTGCTTTTAAAAATATAGGCCATGAAGAGTACAGACTAGATGGACCTTGATCTCACAACATGGCGAGGGATTTCTTAAGCAAAGCACACGTTCAGGATCTCTTAAAGCAGATTAGTTATGCCTTAATGGCTAGAGATCCTGCAAATATTCTCTTGAGTTTCAAATGCAATACATATCAGCAGACCAAAGGGATTTGAGTGAAAATGAAGTCAGATTTCCCATGATGTAGGGGAAAAAAACATAAAAACCACAGCCACTCTTAAAATAAACTGCATTCTATGCTATAGTTTAAGTTGTGCAAATATATGAACATACATTCAATTTTATTTAACCAGAGCCTTTTTCTTATTCATGCCAAAGTGGTGGCTAAGTGCCTTAATGTTTTCAATTATATCGGCAACAACATCCGAAGAGAGGTATGTTGCTCTATCCCTGATGTCTAAACTATGGATAGGATTCAGAGTAAGGATCTGCCTACATTTGGTAGAGCTGCACTTGAAGCTGGAGCTTTGCTTATTGTTCTTGGCACAGCAGTTATTGAAGAAACAAACTGCTGTTCAGTTTAAAAGTAAGCTTGCCTCTTTGGCAGCAAGAACTGCTGCAATAAGAGAAAAAAAGTTAGAACTGCTTCAGAAGTTCCACTGTAAGCTTTCTGAAACTTGCTCTAAGAAACTGACACGCCTGGGTTTTGAAAAAGCAGAACTTGATTTAGAGACTTAAGGTAAAGCTACAGTAGTTCTTCAACCCTTTCCCTCACGCAGCCAGCGGCGTACCACCCATGGGGATATGGGATATCCTAAATGCACGCCATTTCATCATGTTGGGGGCGGGTGCAGTTCTCCCGCAGCACGGCAACCCGGACATTGCCTGGCAGCTCCCCCCATGCCAAGGCACTGCTCACTGGCTGAAGTGTTTGCCGCGGCCACAGACTGGCTCCCACCATGGCACCTGCCCAAGTCACCCGCCCTCGATCCCCACCCCCCTGCTGGCAGGCTCCTGGAAGGGTCAGCAGCAGGTGGCCCAGGTGGTCACCATGGCAGCAGACCAGCCTAGGAGCTGGTTTGTTGCCACGGCACCTGTTGGAGCCCTGACCTCCTTTCTAGCTGCCGAAAAATGGGGCGTAGGGGTGCAGGGAGCCGGTCATGCTCCCGGGCGCCATTTAGGCCCAGTACACTACTGCACACAGCCAATAGCAAAGGGTAATCACAAATGTGTCTTCTCCCCGTGCTATTCCAGGTTCTCTTAACTCTGTCCTCAAACAGCACTAAACAATCTATGCTACATATCAAGTTATTCATAAATCAATCTTTGCATTAAGTCATGAGTACAGATCAGCCTTTCAGGTGTAGCTGGGGGGGGGGGGAGAGGTTTAGCTCTGATGCAACCTAGTTTTACACTACATTTTAATGAAGTTGCAGTAAATTAATCTGTCAAGAAGATTTAAAAACACAGTCTCCATAAAATTGCTGAAAAACAGAGACCACAACACAAGATTTTCCAGAATGTTGGCTACGTTTCATGTAAAGAATACATACTTTATGCTATCAAGTCCATGGTTCAAGTATTATTTGCAGTTTATTATTTGTAATTATTTTGCCGACAATCTAAGTTTTCCTGATTTCTATGAGCAATAAAGCCTACTTGGCCTGCAAGGCGTTTTGATTATGCAAAAAAAAAAAATCCCAACATTTGAAGACTATGAAAAGTGTACCTAATTAAGGAAGCATAATTTTTAATCCAAGGACATGACCCGGCCCTATGTTTGTATACGCAAAAGATAAGGAAAAAAAAAACCATTTATGCAACTAGCCCTCAGGATACCCTGCCATGTGTCTATATTGTTGGTTAGTGAACAAAAACTGTGACATAATATTGCTACCCATGTTCTGGCCATGGGAATACCTCCTTGACTCCAGGAAGGCACCCAAGTCTGCAGATCCTGTGAAGTTCAGGCATGCAACCTGCTTTCAATGGAAATGTGTGATTGTCTGACAGTTGCAAGGAAAGCTCTGGAAGCAGGACGCAAAGCCTTAGGGTGGAGGGGGCATATCTAGGAGCACCTAGTGGTCCATGGGCTGGGACCCAGCTACACATATGTATTCAGTTTCTGGTATTGTATGACAACTTGATCATCAGTGGACAGAGCTTGTTTAAGACTATTTCCTTCTTCTGGCTATTCGCATCAAGTTACTGAAGCTTGCCAATGCAGTATGCTGAATGTAGTAATGAATTATGAATGTAGTAATGAATTTTATCCTATTATTAGTTTATGTTAAGTAATTACTTCATGCAGCATACAATAACAGACAATTTGTTATTAAATTCTTTAGAACCTTTGCATTGTATATTGTATAACTGCTCATATTTCCACTGTGTTTTTAGATGTCCGCTGAAGAAATGAAGTAAATTTCTAAGCATCGTCCATGTTTGTTCATTCTTTCTGAAAAAGCATACAAAGCAAACAGAATACCTAACTTGTGCAGCCATTCTGCATGCCATATGACCATATCAGCCATCTGCCCCCTCATTTCAGAGTATCTGAGATTGATCTGAGATTGCAAATGCCTCAATAGACCAGGTGATCGGGAGCAACAGCCGCAGAAAGCCATTGCGTTCACATCCTACATGTGAGCTCCCCAAGGCACCTGGTGGGCCACTGCGAGTAGCAGAGAGCTGGACTAGATGGACTTTGGTCTGATCCAGCTGGCTTGTTCTTATGTTCTTATGTTCTTATGCCCCAATGATGCATTCCAGAATAATGGAAAAGCCAAGAAATTGGGAAAGCACAGAGAATCAATGCTAAGCCAATAGGAACGCAGTCAGAAGAGACCAAAGGAAGATACCATATAAGTCGTGTATAAGTCGACCCGCATATAAGTCGAGGCACCTAATTTTAGCACAAAAAACTGGGAAAACTTATTGACTCGCATATAAGTCAAGGGTGGGAAATGCAGCAGCTACTGGTAAATTTCAAAAATAAAAATAGATACCAATAAAATTACATTAATTGAGGCATCAGTAGGTTAAATGTTTTTGAATATTTATTTCAAAGAAAAACAGGAAACTAGCTCTGTAAGTGGAAAAGAGGGTCAACAAAAACAATATGGTATCAACATTAACTTTAAAAGTACAAAAACCTTAGCTCAATCAGCAACCAAGCTAAACACAAGAGTTAAAATCCTTCAAAACTAGGTTTTTGGTCAGGGGAGGAATGTTTATGTTAGCAGTACCAACATTTCAGAGTATCTTTAGGAGACCCTCCTGATGATACCATCCAGGTTTGGTGAAGTTTGGTTCAGGGGGTCCAAAGTTATGGACCCTCAAAAGGGTAGCCCCATCTACTATTCTTCCATTGGAAACAAGCAGACAGGAAGAAGCCCACAAAACCACACCATAATATGCAAACAAGGAAGGTGACCCCCAATTTACCTATTAGCAGCTCACCTGCCCTGCATTAACAGAAACAACCAAGTAATGCAGTTATCTTACTCCTGCAAGAACTTACAGGAAGAATCACAAGGAATGCCAAATACTCTAACACATCCAACCCAGAGCTAGAACCCCGTGAGGCAGCGGTGGGCAACACAGGGAGAGCACCTCATATACTGCAAATGCACAAAAGCAGACAGGAACAAGTGAGGTACCGAAAAGATATTGTGAGACAGATTAAAAAAAAAAAAGAACTCTAGTACAGACTTGCCTTTAGCTATGGTATCAAGATCTTACAAGGCACAGTGTTTGTTTAACTACCATGCAAAAGTGGGGTGAAGTATACGTTTTTGCACTATTCTAAATCCAATCTAGAATAAGATACATAATGTGGTTAGGTTAATCAACTATATTAAACCCAAGTGATACATAATGTGGTTAGTTTAATTGACTATATTAAACCCAAGCTTAAAGAAACCCACTCTGCACAAATGCCTAAAACAGATATAACATTGGCAGTTATTGGCCACAACACAGAAAGAGGCGAGGCAAAACCCCCTAAAACACAATGCGTAAAAAGAAAATAATATAAAGGAAGAGCGCAAGAGGGGTTTTGTATTACTTTCTCAACAAGAATACTCCATTTCAGAATGGTAAAAGAATGGCAGCATTTGATTTCTTTGAGGAAAAACTTTATCAAGTACAAAATTGAATTAACAATTCAATTGCTAACCACAGTTTTAAGGTTATGCTTTTAAACATGAAGTCTGATTTTTTATTCTTTTTATACTTTATTCTATTGTTAGTACTTTGTGAAACTCAGTGTAAAAAAGCTGTTTGCAAATAAAAGTTAAAAGTTAAAATAAAATAAAACCAAAACAGTGCTGCTAACTACGTATTCCCTAAACCTTTCAACAGCTATTAATTCATTTAATCAATTTTATGAATGCCAGCTAGCTGTGTTAGTCTGTCCATAGAAGTAGAAAAGAACCAAGAGTCCCATAGCATCTTTACTTAGTCTTTAAGGTGCTACTGGACACTTCCTGTATTCTACTGCTCTTTTTAAGTATGGTAAGTATGCAATTCCTTCTTAGCCACTTTCATTCTTTCCTTCCTTTCTTAACACAAAAGCACGTTTCCAGATTCAGAGTGAACAAAAGATGACATGCTTTGTTTTGTTCTAGGAAAACATTTTAATTAATGAGGCAAATGACTATTTACTGCTAAATTTGCTGTTGGAAGAACTACATGCTTTTTGCAGTTTTGCTATAAGGGTAATTTGTACTTCTTACTAGAATTCTGGAGCTTTTTCTTTCTTCAACATAGTGCTAACAATCCTCATTAACAGTTCTGGTAATTATTTGTTTCTTAGTTGTTTAACGGTGTTATAAGAGATCTAGACCAAGAGCTTGTCCTATGCTTTTCTTTTCTCATCACTGTTGATATAATTCATCAGAACACAATTTCTTACACACTATATAACAGCTGAGCTTTTTAACTGGCCTTGCTGGAAGACCACCCTTCATGCTATGGTGCAGCCACTGATCACTACCAAGTGCACAAACATTGCTTTTGGATGGCATCCCTTCTAGCGATCCAGATTAGAACCTGTGCCCTCTCCTCTATGTGAAAGGATACTGGCGACTCTACCAATGGCTGGGTTTCAAGATGAATGGCTACAGCAGCTGCAAACATCTAGTGAATTTTTTAAAAAACGTTTCTTTCAATAACAAATCCCCTAATGCAACATCACAATCTGCTTTTGGAACTAATTCTTTAGCTTTAGGCCTAAATGTGAAACAATTTTTGAAACAGATATCTACAAAACTGGACGTTTTTTCAAGGCAAGCAAAAAACAAACAAACAAAAAGGTCACTAGAAAAAGAAAACCACACATTACTATTTAAATATGGTGATAAGAGTAACTTAATTGTTGCATACAACAAAAAGATAAGGTTCAGAAGAATAAAGAGCTATACTCACCTGCTGAAGAATAGCTGCAAGCGAATTCTTGTCTTTTTGACTAACACCATCTTTTAACAACCGAGCAAGAAGCTCTGGTTTCTTGTAGGGTTTTAGTGCCAGTAAATGAATCACTCTATCCCTATATGGCCGTTGAGAAATACTGTTGTTTACATGGGTCTTGCGTATTGTACTTGCAGGATTAATCGGAGTTGATCTTTTCCTCTCAGGCACTGCATCTGGAATACTTTGTGGTGCTTTCCGAATCTGTACTCGTTTACCTTCCATAAAAAATAAGAGAATTTTCATTCCCTCTCATTTCAGACCAATACAGCTCCTTCAAAACTGAACATCAAGAGGGCAAAACTCCAATTTACGTTGTACAACAATTTTTAAATGGATGTATTATTAACAATACAGATTTATATAGTACCTTAGAAATCTGTTATATTAATGCTCAAAGTCACACATTTCATTACCCTTAGATTCAAAGTCCAGGCTAAACGTAAACACTTCAGTATATTTATCATTTTTGAGTGGTATGGGATGAGTTCAAGCCAGACACCAGTTCTCTCCATAACACTATTTCAACCATCTTGTGACAATGCTTCAAGAAATATTCTATAAACTAACAATAGCATGTTTTCTTGTTTTACACTTCCCAATTATTATGCAACATTTTAGAAGCATGACAGCAACTTTATTATTATACCAAAAAAATGGTTCTATAAATCTGATTGACTGGTAACAACATTTCAACAGAAGCAAAAGCAATGCCTTGGAAGTTAAATCTTTATTGCTAAAAGGACTGACAGCATCATTATCTGCAGAATCATGCAACTTGCTTTAGACACCTGATCACAATGCTCAGAATGAAACTATTAGTGATAACACTTCTGAAATCACAGGTAACACACACACCCACACGCACACCCACACAAATGGGCAATTAACATCAATATGGATAACAAATGGTTTTGTACAATCTCTGGTGTGGGGAGAGGGAGCTGTCTCTGCCAATTACTATTATGGCAGAAGAAGTTGTAGAATTTTAAACTGGCGCATCCCAACAATAAAGGTCTCCCACCATCACCCACAACAGGGTGTGAGACAAGGGGGAAAGGGTGGGAGCAAGAGTGAAGGGAAGAAAAACAATCAGACCACACTGATGAGAGAAAAAAATGGCTACAGCTATTACTGAGTATGGATCCAATATCAGGTGACCTGCCTGTGGGAAAATGACACCAACCCTTCACCTAGCAGATCTAGGGGTCACAGATGGGCATATATCACTGAATGGTTTCCTTGAACCTGGGGATCAGAGATGGTGCCAGTCTATGAGCTGGGCATAACATGGAACAGCCCAACCCTCAAGGTCCCATATGAGGATCTTCAGATCATGAAAGACTAGCATGCAGCCTCAACTTAATTAATTATTAATTTTGTTTCTTGAATTTCTTAATAGCCCCTCCCAGAACTGGCTAGGGTGATTTACAGATCAACAACAATACCATAAAAGTGTCTTGGTATGCATAGACCCGTAACATTGGAAAGCCGGGCAGCTGTCTAAAATTTATAATATAATTAATTCAATTATAATTAAAACAGTCTAATTAAAAACATAATACATATTTAATAAATGTAATAAATACTACTAACGGAAACAAAACGCTATAGCTGGATCAGATGGTGGACCAATAAATCCCTGCAAAATTGGCTCCAGCCTGATGCTCCCCCCCGACCCCCACAAGAGCCTGTTGCTGCCACTTCAGACAGCTGCAGAAGAGCCAAGGGAGAGATCCTTCCCCTCTAATTCCTCCCCATCCCCGCAGCTGCAAAAGTTACCCTAGATAAGCCGGGGGGGGGGAGGGGTGCAAGCTGGATGTTGAGACTTGAATGGACCTTTACATGATCAGTTTGAGAGAATAAATAAGGTGGTGGTAAACAACCATGGCAAAGAAACACTAAGATGGGATGGGCAAATTACGGGTCCAATTCAGACCTCATACATGATCTCAAAGATAGGTACTGTTAAAGCTTTAGAATTCTCTTAAGTAAGGCAGCATCAACAGGAGATTACATTTTTACACTTTACTGTTTTTACATTTTAGTGTTTAGTGTTACAGGAAGTTGGCTTCCTACTATTACAGAAAAGAAAAGAATACAACCATACCTACTATTACAGAAAAGAAAAGAATACAACCATACCTACATATGGTCCGCCAGGTTTTATGACCTTTGTACTTCGATTGCGAGACTCCTCTTCTGCCTGGGTCATACGTTCTCTGGTCATTTGATAAGAATCATTTGTTGCACACACTGTAAGTTTATCCTGTATAAATCCCAGACAACTGAGCTGAGAGGATCCACCACTAAACAACAATGGGAAAACTATATAAACATCTACTGAACACAGACTTAACACTGCACAGCAAAACCAATATTCATTTTAAGAGATACAAATACATTTCCTTCAGGCCACTTATGCCTAAATTGTGAGCTATAAGAATTTCAAAGTTTCTATTCGCTTGATGGAAGGTAATGCATAGGGCCGCTTTGAAAAAAAAGTTTACTTGCAGTGGGCCTGAAAGTGGTTTGTTGCCATGTTCATGTCCTCCCTCCGTTACCCCCTCACCAGCAGGAACCGGGAAGCCATCAAACTCCAGCAAGTACCTACCCTGTTTCCCCGAATATAAGACAGTGTCTTATATTAATTTTTACTCCCAAAGATGCACTATGTCTTATTTTCAGGGGATGTCTTATTTTCGGGGAAACAGGGGTGGGCAAAGTGTAACATTTTGTGATTCTATGTTTAATCCTATTTGGAGGGGGCAGGGAAACCCAACTCCAATGTGATCAGGTACCTGCATCTGGATGTCACCACAAGCTGAACCTTGACTAGTGCTTCCAAAACTAGGAAGCCCTGAGTTGTGCTCCATTCCTTAGGAAACAGGAAAGGAAGCAGACTTGCCAATAAGCAACTTGGGGGTTCACTGTGAACAAACTTGTGTTTGTAACATCTTAATGCAACCTAGAAATCTATTTAAAATTTGGCAACGAAAAAGTTTTCAACATACATTTACTTGCTATCATCAGTAAATCAACTGACTTGTTTCTTACAGAAAATTTTTTAAAATGCTGGAAGATTTTGAAACTATATTTTCTTTGTATTAAATAATAATCAGATTTGATATTTATACTTCCAATCCAGAGCCTAAGCATTTTTGCTCAGAAGTAAACACTGCCAAGTACTGTGCGGCTTGTTTCCTGAAAGAAAAATTGTCCTTACAGGAAATTTTAGCTCCTTTCTGTTTAACTTTTCCACACATGTGTATGTACCTTCTCAACCCCATCTATGCATCAGAAGTATTCTCATGCCGACAAGGTAAAGCTACAATAAACACATTAATTTTCTAGAGGCCGTTGCACTTTCTATAATTCATAAAAATTCTCTAGTGCACCTCAATGCACTTCTCACGAAGAATACATATTAACATTCCTTTTATTACATTTTGTAGTAAAGATGTCATTCCCCCAGAGACACCCTCACTATTTTCCTTCTCTAAGCCTCAGTTAGTCCCTTAGTTAGAATGGGTTTAGTTGCCTTTTGTATAGTTTTCTATGGGAGGGAACCTTAGACCCTGTCCCTTTAAGAAGCCCTCTAGAGACAAAGCACTATAGCATACTTATTGGTTAGCAGTTCCTGTTTTTACAGTCAGTCTAGTTAGTTCAGGTGTCTGGAGAAAGCTGGAGACAGCAATATCTCAGACTAAGGTGTATACAACCCAAGTTGCTTAAGGTGTTAAGAGACACACAGAACTCAGAGTAACCAAGTTCCAACAGAATTGCAAGGAAACAGAGTCCAAGTAGGACACCGGGAGAACTCAGAAGAAGAAGCCAGCAGCACAGACTTCCTTAGAAGCAGTTAAGGAAAGATTTGATGCTGCAAATTCTTCAAACCATCTCCAAAGTTTCCAGCATTGCAAGGACTCTTTATTTATTTATCCATGAGAGAAATCAGAACCCTAAACTTTCAATATTATTAAATCATTTTTGAACTGTTACTTATTTGTCTGAGGGTCTTATATATACTCTGTTCTGGCCAAGTGCAAGACACCTGAATTGCTTGGGGACCAGAACAAAAGTTATGATTCATAATTTGTTTCCTGGGTATATTCAAGTAATAAAATCAGTTCCTCTTGCCTATTCTTTATTAATGTATAATGTTTGTAGAACAGCTCTGAAAACCATGTTTGTTCTTCTGCTACAAAAACAGGTGCTATGTTGTAATATAATTGGAAGGAATAATTTGGCATACGTGCACTGTACAGGAGTGACTGAATCTCATACCAGACAGCAAAAATAGGCCAGCTGGAGTCTTCTATAACATAATCAAATCTAAGCAAGATGACTTCCATAAAAAGATACTTTTTATTCTACAAGAGGATAAGGCACATCTTAAAACAGTGCTTAAGATGTCTGACATTATTTGAAAGAGCAGCATTACTGTCTTATTGCAATAATTTTTTAGTTCTCCACCAGAACATACGTCATAATTGCTTACCTTGAAACAGTTTGCTGGACGCAGTCAAAGCTTCCCTGAGGATTGTCTTTACCAACATTTGACAAATAGAAATTAAAGGTGTGTACTTCATTTGGGAGATCAGCTTTAGGAATCTTAACAAACTGAAAAACAATCAGAATACAGCTCAAAGTTTTCTATGCCAGATTACAATTGTTCATAATAACTGCAATGAAACTTTTCCAGTGAGGACACTATAGCTGAACTGAAATATGATCAACTTGACTTCTTGCCTTGCTGGCCTATTTCTTCCTTCTTGTTTGCGAGCCACGACTGATCATGGTCTTCTTGGTTTCAAAAGCCTTCCCTGAGCACCAAATTGTTGTGACATTATAATGCAGGTCCTTCAGCAAATTGGGATTTGCTCTCTCCACACAAACTAGGATTTGTTACCTCTGAATGTAGCCTGTCAACTGCATGCAACAGGCAGAACTGACAGAAGAACACTTGATGAAAGATGCCCTGTGGCCGAAAGGAGTCCCTGCTCTTCCCACTCAGCCAAAACACTGCTTTATTGGGACATTGTGGCACAAGGTAAACTGTTTTTTTTTAATTTAGAGGTGCTGGCAGTATTATTTGAAAGACTTCTTTTAGGTAGCTTATTAATCCAGGATGGACAAGGAACAAACTAGAGTTTTGACAGTTCTTTCAGTACCTTCTCAGGAGGCACCAGTAACTAACGTTTATTAGATCCACAACTACTGATACTTTTCATTTTCTTTACACCCACACATAGCCAGCCTTCTACAATCCAAAATGGATATCTTTAACATTTTCCCCTCTCTGCTGGTTTCAGAAAAGAAAAGAACTAGCAATCCATGACTAAAGGGTGGAAACTGCTAGCGGCACTAATACTAGGCAGCTGGATACACAACAAACCTACAGACCCTGACTCTTTCATTTCTGCCTACAAACTCTGTCAGGATTATATACTGCACATCCATTCCAACCTCAAAATAAATTCATGAACGTGAAATGTATTGGCCTTCTTATTTATGAAACTTGAAAATACAATTAGGCAATTTACAGCACAATCCCATTGTCTTAGGCTGGAGTACCTGTGAATGGCATCACACTGTAAATTACTAAACTATAGGCTACATTGCAGACGACTAAAGCCACTTCCCCACAAAGGTGCTTCCTTTGCTTTCACAATACACTCCAGCACTTTTGGAACATCCACATGACACAGTGGTCTACTTGTGCTCCAACTCTTCTTTCCGCATTCTCAATATGTTTTCTCAAAACAGCATTGCACCGCTCTGATCTTTTTGGAAAGAGGTACAGTCAGTGGTAGGATTCAAATGATTTAACAACCGGTTCCGGTGGTGAGATTCAAATAATTTAACAACTGGTTGTTAACATCTGCTGAAGTGGTGCGAACCTGCTGGATCCCACCACTGGGTATAGTCCATGAGTGCTATTAGTTGGTCTGAAAGGAAAGGTGCATATTATCCAAGGGTCTGCCCACATCAGTGATGTTTTCTTCTGTCAGAGCACTGCAGCCACCATTATCTGGCTTTTAAAACTAGCAATTGTTATGTTGTTATAATAATCTGTTGCAACCATCTACTACTTTTAAAAAATTATCTGGCTGAAGCTTAATATTGGGTATCTATTATAACATTGTTATATTTTCTTAATGTTATTTTGTAAGCTGCTTCAAGGAGCCTCCCTAGGAGAGGAAGCATAAAATGAAGCTTTTTGAATTCCAGCTTTTACTGAGAAATAAAAGTATCTTGGGCCGTTTCCGCACGGCGGCAGAAACGGCTGGGTCGGCGCATTTCACGCTGACCCAAAGACGCTGGGACCGTCCGCACGGACGGTCCCGGGAAGAGGCGGGACGCTGGCGCCGCGGAGCGCCGGTGCCCGGCCGCCCCGGAGTGTCCCTGGGCCTCCGGTGCGTCGCCGAGGCCTGGGGACATGCCCCCCTGGCCCTGCAATAACACCTGCTCCAGCGGCGCTGGCCAGGGGAGACGCGATCCTCGGGCCTCGGGCGACGCGCCGGAGGCCCAGGGACAAATGAAAATGCCGAGGCCCGGAGGCTGGCGTGAAGCCGCTGCAGTTCGCTCGGCAGCGTCTTCACGGCGGTGTATTCCCGAAAAGAGCGCTTCCCAGCGCTCTGGGAATCTGCTTCGGGCCGACCCGAACGGCAGGCTGAGGTAAAGCGCAGCCCTGCGCTGCAGCTGTGCCCCCTGTGCGAATGGCGGCCTGGAGACGGCGTTTTCACCGTCTCCAGGCCGTCATTTTCTGCCCGTGCGGAAACGGCCTTGCCTTTTTTCTCACTGCAGAGGATAAATGAGAGGTATGTGGAGAACTGGCATTGTGTAGAAGCAGTCTTAGATGCAAACAATAACTCATGTACCTTAGTAAATTACTTCATTTAATTTCCCCCTTACTACTTCAAGTAACTGAATTTCTAAAAGAAGAAGGAACCAGAAGTTTCCCTCTACTTTCTAATAAGAATCACACTCTTCAAGATGTGCAACATTTCAGGCTGTTTTAACTATTTTGCAAATATATAAAACTTAACTTCACTGCTGAAGTGAGCTGTAAAAGATCATACAAAAATCAGCAGCTTCTATGAATAGCTTTTGTGCAAATGAATAATGGCACCAGGAAAATGCAGTTATGCTCTTCTTCTGATGGCAATTAGCACTTTATAAACTCTGCTAGAGCATAGTAAATTCTGTACTGTGCAGAAATACAGATGAATGTATACAGAAGAGGGAAAACAAACTCTGTCACATGATTTACTGTATAAAAATATATCATGTGGAAAAATATCTGAGACAGAAATAAGCAAGATTAGATGAGCATAATGTCCTGTATTTGTTATACTGTTCCCTTTGGGCAACATTATTAAATTAATTTTGTCCAGCAAAAGTAAGTCATACACAGAATCCAGATTCAGCATGTAAGTACTTTATAACAGGTACCAACAGATTGGTAGGCTAGGAAAACCCCATATCTATCCACCAGTATTGCCCACTCAGGTACAGCTGCCAGGGCAAGGCAGAATCTATGGCAAAAGGTATTTGGATAGAGTATAGGTGCTTCCCACCTTTTGCTTCATCCAGTTAGTGAAATGCTTGTCTCAGAAGTACCTCAACTCAACTCAACAACCTTTATTGGCATAATAATACAATTCTATCAACAGAGAATTCAGTCATCAAACAGGTAATGAAAATAAAATTATGAATAAATATCAACATATAAATTGAAAGCTAAAACAAGGGGAGAGGGGGAGAAAGGAATTAGGCAAGTTAACAAGTGGATGTCTAGGTTATATATACCGGTAGGTCAAGAAATCTGGATACTGGATCTGTTACCTCGCTGCTGGTATTATCTAATAAAAAGATGATCTTCTGCAAATTGGATGTGTGCTCTTTTTTTTTCTTTTGCTAACAGCGGAGATAGCCATAAGGAGGGCAGAAGTACCTATATAATAAAGGATGACTATTTTGGAATAGGCTGAATTGAGCTTGAGAGGCTTTGGCACTCCAGATTCCACCTATTCAGTAAGAAATCAAACGATCTTCTGCTGTGCTTGAGGCTCCCTGCTTTGGGGTTATTTATGTGGTAATTCATATTGCAAAAGTAAATTTCCCTACAATTTAATCCTGTTTTTATTAAAGAACTAAAAACGATGTTGCTACTCTTTATGCTGTGTTATATGCTTCAGCAAGTGGTGGATATGCAGCTCCAGCCAGTTTAGGAGAAAATGGATCATCTAGACCTGTGGTGGCGAACCTATGGCACTCCAGATGTTCATGGACTACAATTCCCATCAGCCCCTGCCAGCATGGCCAATTGACCATGCTGGCAGGGGCCCTGTTAAGAACTATAGTCCATGAATTTTATCCTGGAAGTATCATAAATTCTCCCACTAAATCGACTCAATCCAGATCCATTTCAATCTAGATCCATTTCAATCCAGATTCAGGCCTGAGTTTGGGACAAGATCATTCCTTTTAACTGATTATCTTTACCAAGACTCTAACAGAGGAAGTGCAACCCTGTTGATTCTCCTGGATCATGGTACTCTTGTGGAGAGGCTGGCTAAATTGGCAGCAGAAGCACTATGCCTAAGTGGTTCTGAATGCACCTTAGCTGACACATTCCAGAAGACAATGCTGGGGAACAGCTGCTGGGAATTCACGCTATGGGGTTCTGCAAACATTTATCTAGTTTCCTATACTGTTTGACATCTTTATTAAACTGTTGAGACAGACTGCCTAGGTCTGTGGTGGCGAACCTTTGGCACTCCAGATGTTATGGACTACAATTCCCATCAGCCCCTGCCAGCATGGCCAATTGGTTCGCCACCACTGGCCTAGGTGTTTGGATTAAAGGTTCGCCACCACTGGCATAGGTGTTTGGATTAAAGTGCCACAAATGTGCCAATGACGTCCAATACCATTTCTCAATAATTGAGCCTGATGGGTCTGTAAGTCTTAAAAGGGCTCCTGGAGACAGCAATGAGATGAATGAGGGCCAACCTCAATCCACAAAAGACTAGGGTGCTGTTGGTCAATAACAAAAGCTGCTCAAGGACTCAATGGGGCTTTGGGGGAGGAGGCAGAACAATACTTCCCTGTAGGAACACATTTGTATGGTGCTGATGAATCCTAGCCTCCAGTTGTTGGTTCAGGTCTCCTCAGTGCCATTAAGCTCCTTTTACCATTAAGCTCCTTTTACAGTGGTCCATGGTCTGATAACATACAAGATTACTGTAAGGCACTCTTGTAGGGAAGCCTTTGAATACTTTCTGGAAATTACAGTTGGTTCCAAAAGCGGTGGCTAGGCTGCTATAATGCAATGGTTACAGAACTGTATCATTCCTGTGCTGAAGGATCTGGAGTGGCTGCCTGTCTGGTTTGGGCACAATCCAAAGAGCTGGCTCACAAGTCAAAATGCTTTAATAGCTTGGGTGTACTTGAAGAACACTTCCTCCTATACTGTTCAGACAACCAGTTAAAATCTGCTTCCTAAGCCCTGTTCTCTGTGCTTCACACTCAGAGGTGAGGCAGGTGCCTACTGGAGACAAGGCTTTCTCAGTAGTAGGACCATCCCGTGGGAATGCCCCCCCCCCCCCCCCCTCACCAATTGAGCCTCAGCTAGTACATACTTCACTGCTTTTGAAGTACCAGGCCAACAAACTTTTTAAACCCATGATTTTAACTTAGGAGTTTATCTTTTAAAGCTGTTCTGTTTTTAGCCTAAGGACTGTCTTATGGATATTTTTAAGCTGCTTTTTCAAAGAGTTTTTAAAAGGGCTGAGGGGCCTATGGGGACAGTGTAAGTTGTTGGAGTGTGGAGAAATGATGATTCACCATTAACTGCTTATTCAAAGGGCAACTACAATCAACCATGGCCAGGAGAAATATGGTTCAGGTACAAGAACAGCAATGTACAGTGGAAGGAAAGCACAAGGTTCAGCTTCCCTTAACTATTACATTTTTGGAAAAAACAAAACAAAAACCACCCAGGACCTATACCAACCACCCTTCCCACTTTACATGCTGACGGTCAGATGTCTGCATAAAGCATACAATGCCCTATCTGACTCTGAACCTAAGAGGCTGCCTTGTCTGGTTTCCTGAATCAACAGTTCTCTCTTATTAAGATTCAATACTTTCTAAGCTTCAATGCCTAGTCCAGTTTGAAAAATGTGAAGCTTGAGTCACTCTATTCCCAAGTCTGTCCAATCCTGCTTGTTAGTGTGTTTACCTCTGTCTACTCTGTTAGGTGCAGCAGGGTGAGTACGATCTATGGACTGTCTCTCTTTCACCTGCCCGTGCGTGCTTCCCAGTAGGTACAAACTTTTCAACTCCATGTGCTTCCCAAAGGTTACAAGGATTGCAACTTTCTACAAATTGCTGCACAGTTTCAGTGACTTTAAGAAGGCTATCTTCTGCATAAGCCTTGATCCTATTCATTATCTAGGCCAGTAGATAGGGTACAGTGTCTGCGCGACCGTATGGCTGACAGGGAATGTCGGTTTCAGATACATCAAGAAATTGTCAGGAAGCAAATGTTTTGGATAGTAAGCACTCAAAATGCACCGTCCCTGATTTTTTTTTTTTACAAAACTGGTTGGCAGAGGTTAAAGGATAGCAAAGAAAATTAAATATACTAGTCCTAACCATTCTACTGGGAATTTCAACTTCTTACATGGGTCTTTGAATTTCTTACAAACTACCTCCCAAACACGAAGGGCTTAGTTTTCATACAGGTTTTAATTTGGGAGTCTCTTTATACTGCTGGAAATAATAATTGCCAGAAATTATTTTAAGTATCACTGGAAACACGTATGTGAAACAAAATTTACAGCAACTACAGACATTGAAAGCAATTAACCTCAGCTGAACCAAAACTACTATTTGGACTGTTAGAGAGCTTACACTGTGGAACACAAAACTTGCTAGGTATTAAAAATCCAAAATGTAGTTACTCTTCGGATACGGGCATCTATGGAGCAACTCTTGGTAGGCCACTTATACTAAACAGAATGAGTGCAGTTTGCTTGGATTATTGGTAAAAAGCCAAGCTTACAAATTTATGACTGAGTAAATGAATGTTAAAATAGTAACAGTGTAAAGATTAAACAGCAAAAGGCATTATCTTTGCAAGCAGATTTTTAATTTGTCAGCTGTAAAGAAAAAAGCAGACATTGTGGCTTACTCATTGCAGATGACTGATCAGTGAGGATACGATGGTTAAACAATAACTAGGAAATATTTGCAGAAAAAGTGTGTGCTCAATTTCCAGCTCATATTGAAAATAGAAATTTTTAAAAATTAGACAAAATACTGGCCAATAGTGCTATTAACTATATGTAAACTAAATATATGTTTTTAAAAGTATGAGGTGGTCTACTTCATCTATCACAATTAATGATATCTGATCACTTATACCTCACAGACTTAATGCAGAGCTTCTAGAAACCAAATGTACGATATCGATTAAATACTGCCTTATTTTATCAATGATCATTGCCATCACAAGAGGTAACCTTATGAAGCAGCTGTTGCTATAATATCTTACTGTTCCATAATGGGGCTTTATCCATGTTACTCTAAAAGCTAACATTCAACTTGAAGAGAGATGGTTACCATATAATTACCAACTGAGACAGGTAAACCCAGCTCAGAAACTAAATTAAACTATTAAATCTAGAACTTCGATAAGCATCTAAATAAAATCTCCCCCAACTGTATCTTTATATCTGATTTACAAACTTGGCTAGCATTTCCTAGTCAAAGGCAAACTGGCATATGGAGAAATTTAGAATCTTAAGATCACAGCATACATACAGAATTTAGGACATAAATTTATTACTCCATGCAGCCCAAAATTGGGTACCCAGGTGACCAAAATACACATTGTACTTGCTATATATTATTATAAACACATTATTCTTTAAAAACAAAACAGAAAAATGGTAAAAGGTAAAGAAAGTTTATTTGTTTTCACACCATAAACGTTCTGACACTGTTCCAGAACACAGTGCCACCATGGAAACCAGGGTGGATAAAAATCAATGATAACAGAGACCCAGTCTGGGAATATTTTAATGGCGTTTCTCTACCTATAGGTCACATAGGCATGCATGCAAAATGCAATCAGGCCAACAAAAAACAAAAACAAAATAGCCTGAATGAAACTGGAGATAGATAATTATTGCAAAGTGAACTATCTATGTATTTCTAATAGTATAACCAAATAAGTAATATTTTTGATATAAGTGCAAAACTAAGCTGAAATGAAAAGTTGTTATTCTAAAAATGAAACCATCTGTTTGAAAATATTAAGATTATATCAGCAAGAAAGAGTATTTATTTAGAAAACCATAATTTAAATCCAGTCTTACTGACTAATGATTCAATTTGTGATTTAAATCCAATTCACCCTGACGGAAATCTAACAACAATTTGCTTGCCTTTGTTTTAAAACTTGTTGACTCTTCTTTCTGCCCCCAAACTCAAGATCAGAAGTGCTCCAAAATTTAAACAGCTCAAGATCACTCTTACCAAGACAGACATCAACAGATATAACACATTAACACCCCAATAAACCTGTTGTAAAAAGTCATCATGAAACTATATCACAATGGAGGGTTTTCTACATATGCAAGCACCAACTGTGAGAAACCTCTGCTTTATACAGTGCAAACCTGACTCAGGAGACAAAGCCTTATCTACTGATTTCAATAAGTGAGGGGGAGTAGGAAGGAGGGATTCAAATGCACATGGCCTTTCACTTTGGAATAGCTTCTTATCCAACAGAAAGCAGTAGGAAAGAGTGATATCCATCCCTTATATTTTTATCAACATAAGTAACAGTAATATATTTTAAAGATAAGCACTCACCCCTTGGAGTCCTTGAAATTGAATGGAAGGCCGAGAAGGAATCAGATTCTACAGGAAAAGAAGTTACCTCTCATTAGAATTAAATTCAGAATCAGAATATAAAAACTTCTGTATCTATTGAATCTGAGATCTGAAATAAACAGCCACATCCAAATCCGAAGGTGGTGGGATGCAGCACCACTATGATGCTGCCCCACCACCTCCAAGAGAGTTTTCTGGCAGTGAGAGGAGCTTACGAAAGACCCCAAATCTCCCACTGCTAGAAATCCCCATAGGGTTAATAGGACTTACACCACCAAAAGGGTGGCATAAATCTGAGGGCTGGAGCACAGTGTTCCTGGCCCCCAATCCCAGGAGGTGACACCACCAGGAGTGCCCCACCTCCCTCCACACTGGCATCTGAGTGGGACATGAGCGCAGCCCCGCTGTAGCCAGGACTTCTGGGTTCTGTGGTGGTATGGATGCAGGATGGGTGGCCACTGGCACGTCTGCCCCCCACCCCCGCTGGGGTAAGTGCCTCAGGGAGGGCAAACCCTCCAGTGCAAGACCACTTCATTCCTTAGAGCCCTTTCCCCCCTTTGGTTGGAACTGAAAGTTATCTTTCACTGAACTGGAGTAAGAGAAATGTGATTTAGCTAGAATATATGGGAAAGAATTAGCTTTTACAAGAAAGGGATTAGCAACGAGACTTTGCTCAATCTAGTTGTCTCAGCCCCCACTGGAATAGTTACTGGACCCAAAGCCTTTCCTCCTAATTTAGAAAATTTAAACTGTAAGCAAAATTTAAAATATTCAATAGTAAATGGTTTGTTACCTTGTAACAGGCTGATTTAGTATGTACAAATACAAAAAGAGGCCTGCTAGCTAAATTTGCTTTTGTACAAGTAAAACATGAATGTGAATGGGACTTTTGGAAATGAACTGAATACAATAAAATTGAGTGAATAGCTTTATTATAAACGATCTATGCTTTACACAAGGCAAAGAAAATGACAAAACAGTGATATTCAATTGCTCGTTGACAATCTTATTTGGTAGCTCATACAAGATAAATTCATTTTCTCAAGAGCAAAATTATTCTTTCAGGCCACATAAAAGCAGGATGTGGGCAACATACTATGTGGGCAACATACTATGGCAAATGTTTTATATGTAATTTTTCCCTGTTAATCTCCTCCCAATACTTGATTTTGGTTCCAGCACATGGAGTCAATTTATGAGCGCTGATATTTCTTTTTAATGGGAGCTCTCTGTAGCACTCCATCATACATCAATTAATATTAATAGTCTACAATTGAGTTTAAGTTGTAGAAACGAACATGTATTTCATTCATGATTTACTCTGCAGCAAATGCCAGTCACAGAAAAGTCTCATTGCATAACCACATCGGAATCTCAATCTCTTTCCCTCTTGGTTCATGATCTAGGGCAAACTTTTCACACATGAATAAGAGTGGACCTCAGCAGCCCACTCAAATAAAACTGAAACTGTAATAATAAATAACAAATTCACTGCTAAATTTCTGCATTAATTTTATAGTGACTTGAAACAATGCAGCCTTTCTTTCAGAAATTTAGATCGCTGAGGGTGCTGTTGCAAGCCATTATATGCAGCAAAGCAGCTACCTGCTTCCATCTTCATTTTTTCTTTTCATGCTCCCACCCCTTGCTCAACACACAAAAAAGGTTAAGGACAATTTTGCTAATAGGAAGCACTTAAGATATGTATCTGTAGTTGGTTACAATCTCTAGTAACTTCTTGACTCTGAAAAAAGTCTTCCAACAAGAACAAACTGGAATGAGGAAAATGCCATATATTTGGGACATATTACACATTTTCAGAGGGTAGCTGTGTAGGCCTAAAGTTGAATGGCTAGAATCAGGTCCAGTAGCACCTTAGGGACCAACAAGTTTTTCAGGGTATGAGCTTTTGAAAATCAAAGTTATCTGACGAAGGGAACTCTTGACAGCTCAAACCCTGAAAATCTTGCTGGTCTCTAAGGTGCTACTGGACACCTTTACTCTTTTACATACTGGAACACTGAATGTGTAGTTTAAACTACACATATATAGACACAGAGCTGTTAACAGTAAAACAGAGGCTAAAAAATGGGGAGAAACCCCACTCCAAACCAAATATCCCCTTAAGCAGTCAGCTATTGCTCCTTCAATTTTCTATTTATTTTTAGATTTTGAGCTGCTTTGGGCAGATACCTGTCTTACCTTTTGTAAAACTCTGTACACTTTTGACGTTACAAACCAAACATGAAAAGCTTGTTTTGGATATAGAGTGTGCTGGATATAGAGTGTGCATTCCTACCCAAGGTTTAGGCTGAGCCTTACGTAATATGATATGTGAAGCATGTTACACACTAACAATCTTGGTGCAGTTTACCTCCAAAGGCTGCCCACATTTTAACCCTAAACCAAGATGAACTGATGCCAGAACATGTGCTCAAACTCCTAAGCAATTTTTAGTTTCTTAAATGCCAGCACAAGAGAAAAGAAAAAAAAATCAACCTGTTGATCCATCAGTAGTCGAACTATTAACACCTGCCCTGACCCCAATGTTCTTACTGGTTATTTATGGGCACATAAAAACCTGGCCTTGACATACAAAGCTGGCCTTGACACACACACATCAGATTCCATGAGTATTAGTTATGAAGTCAACCTTCAAGAGTGTGATCATATTTAGAAGAGTGCCAATGCCAGTTAGGAAGCAGGCAAAGTCTGATTACAGATCTGCAGAAGGAAGCAGCTCAGCCCACTATTGACATTCCTTGTCCAATTTTTTTCTCCAATTAAACTATCTTGAATTTGCTGATTAAATAGAACTGGGGGTGGGGGGAACCAAACACACCCTTCTTCCCTCCAGAGAAATTTACAGCCAAGGAAAGAACAAGTTCAAGTATTACCAAATATGAAAATACATAATGAGATCACCCCAAGATCATTTTTTATTGGACAAATGGTATTTCACTTTAGTTTAGTACTTTGACAACATTTACAAAGAAGATCTACAATATATTATAAAGAAATATTTATCTTAAGACTATCAGCATGCAACAACTAAAGCAGTTTAGATGAGTAATCTCAGCAGCTGCACTCAGATGTCATGAACAAACCAGTTTGCTGGTGATGTGAATGAGTCTGAAATCTTCAATTCATGTAATCCTTACCCACTTCCCTTGTGTGCTCAGCATAGATTGATTTAGGAAGCCTTCAGGTCTTAGCTGAAGGAAGGAGAGCATAAGCCTACAAATTTTGGGTTGGTTCATATCACAAGTGAATTATGATTTGTGATGTCTGCACTCACTCACTACCTACTGAAGGACTCATGAGAAGACTTTAAGGCCTTCCTTGCTTTCAACATTTCATCTTGAGGTAAACATACCGTATAACATATCGTGGCTAAAAGCTCACACAATAAAACTGCCTACCTCTAATGAAATCAGCCAAAAATGTCATTTTTTGTTAAAATATTTTTATGCTGCCTTCCCACCTTATCAGTGTTCCTAAAGTGGCACACACAAAAATATTAAAATAATTAAAAATAACATTTAAAATTATAAAACAATTAAATTAAACAATTCAATAAAAACAGAACAAAAATACTAGATCTTAAGTTAAGCTCTACAGGTTCTTTGGTTTTCTCCAACACCTTGTTTTGCTTTCATTATGAACATAAAATAATGTTTACAAACAATTATGAAATTAATTCTTTATTATTCCTACCATATTGTGATCCCCAGAATCTGAGCAACACAACTGACATTATCCAAGGGTATTTGGATACCCTCTGACTGGGGTACCTAAAATTACTGGTTGTTCTGAGATACTCTGCAATTTAGCAATGTCAACAATGAGAAGACAGATGCAAAATCCAATCCAAAAGTAAGCCCAGAAATACCTGACACTCTTTAACCAAATAATACTGCTAGATTTAACACCTAATTTACACTTTAGCTGTTCAAATGGTGATCAAGTTTTGTTTCTTTAAAAAAAACCTGCTGCATTATGTGTTGCAGGAGTATACAGCAGTTATTGTATGAATAATAGACGTAACTTTTGAACTACTACATTTTACTAGTTCACATAATGTAACTATTTAGCTCTAATAAAAAACCTCGACGAGCACTGTGAAACATTTTAGATTCTAAAACCATCTTTAGGGTTAAAATCAAGCTGAAAGTTAATCACACTTGACTTTAAAAGTTAAAGGCAATTAGGCTACCTTCAAGATTAATTTATTGGCAAAAGCAGTTTAGCTGAAATCAGCAAAAACTTTAAATAGCGATGTGCTGTAACATGCAACAGTGTCACTGTGTTTGGATTAATACTGACCAACTCTATTCATCGAACACATCTTATAATAACATTTTAAATTAGGAGTAATTTTCTTGTTGTGTGGATTTTGCTTTTCACATTTAATTTATTCTGGAAATGTTACAAGTTCAGATCTAAAAACTTCTTTTCTTCTGTATCATAAAGCAGGATGTCTTGCATTCTTTAAACTGGAAAGGCATTATAGAAGTTTAAAACACATGCATTTTCAGCCTCAACGAAATCTTCACAATCTCCTTGGAATACTGCAACTATGTTTTCTTTTTAATAGGTTTAATTGCAATTAGGTTTTCTTTTTAATAAACCTTTTCTCAACATAATACATGAGGCTGGTTTCAAAAAAGGAAAGAAAAATCACAAGTACTGTAAGTAAATAATGCAGTTCAGATCTTATACTAAAGAACTACCCACTACATTTTGTTTAATATATTGTTGTAAAACCACCCTTGAAAGTATCTAAACTTTAGGAATTATTTTTAATTAGTTCAGAAATTAATGACTGTCTGATAACAAAGATGCACAAGAAACACTTGTACATCCAACCATGCTTTGTTTTGTCTCAGTTCTATTTCTGTTAATTATACAGTGGAGAAAACAAAGCAAGGTTAAAATGTAAAGCAGCAATTGATAAAGTCTGAAAGTTATAGGCATGGAATAACAACTATGGCATTCATTGAGTCAACTTTCTTCTGCATATATTGCTGGAAATAAGGTTGGCCCTGGTGGATCATTGGACAGAAGTTACAATTTTCACTCAGGTTTAACAAGGGGAAAGGCTGCTAAAATATATAATTATGCAGCACAAAATCCAGCAACCCTACACTGGTGAATGGCTATGGAGGCAGGGGGAATGTTGGGCCAGACATGTTAACATACAGAAGAAGCAAGATCCTTGAAGGAAGCTTATCCACATACTCTATTTTAGATTCAACCACTTATTAAGAAAAGCGAAACAAACATTAGTCATAGGAAAAGGCACAATTTGGAGGTCAGTTCTGGGAAAACCACATCTGAGTCATCTTTCTGCATGAAAATTTGAGAAAAGAAAGAAGTGTTGGGGCTCAAAAAATAGTCTGCTTTCTATCGAAAACCTGTTATTCAAATTCTGTCTGGTTTTAGTATGTTTCTAGGTTATCTTCAGAACTGCTACTTTTACTGTGTCAAAGGAAGCCTTTTGGAGGAATGCCTGCTGGCACTATAGAAGGCATACAAGATTATTTTTTAAAAAGCTTCATCAGCACCTTTTTGTAGTCTCAGGATTTCTATAGTCTAATACAACAGCTTTTCTAGATTTCTCAGTAACAGAAACAAAAGGCAACTTCTGAAATGGAGAACAGATATTTAGCTTGAAATTCCTTTTAAAAACTAGCTAATGAGAGCTTAATCCTTTTCACTGTGCCAGAGCAGTTCACAGCCGTTTCTAGTGTATGCTGAGCAGACACAAGTGAAGGCTCGAGTTACTGGAAAGCTACAGTACGGGGGAAAATGCAATGAGGACTATCATTTCTCCATTCCCCTCCCCAGAAACCTATGATGCATTCCTTTTTACAGTTCTACTCAATCCAATTATGACACCCCGCCCGCCCCCAAATACTATTAAGCTTTGCAGTTGGGGGGGGGGGGGCAGGCCACCATTTCAGGAGAAATTAAAAAGAATAAATGCCTTAAAACATTGCTCATGACCAAAAACAACAAGCTTTTCTTTCAACCCCCCATGTTATTTTTAAAAATTAACTCTGATATGGCAGCTATTCCTGCCACAGAATACTTGTGAAAACTACCCCATCTAACTTTTTCCTAGGGCACCTGGTCAGCCGGATTATAAAGAGATGCCATAAATCCGTCACAGTTGCCATTGTCAATTAAAATTAAAGCAGTAAACTCACACTTTCAGGGGAAAAAGGTGCTTGAGAAAGAGGCCTAATGCATACACAAGCATCAGTTCAGGAGAGAAAGAGAGAGAGATCAGCACAGAGAAGACGCGAACTTAAAAATAAACGGCAGCTCAGCAGAATCTGCCTCGTCTGGGAGTTACAGGCTCCGGTCGACAGCAGTTCCGGAGGCACCAGCTGACACGGGCACCGAAAGAAAGGACTTTCGTCTGTGAATGCCATCTTTAAGAAATCGGCAACAGCCACTCGCCTTCCTTTACGTGAGGCACTGGGACCAGCCTTACCTGGCCATTTTTCAACGACTAGAACTTTTTAAATAGGATCGGGGGGAGGGGGTGGAAGCAAGAGGACAGAAGTGAGGGAAAAGGAGTCGAGTAAGGAAACAGGATTTATTTGACGTGATCTATAAACAGGCAGGCTATCTATAGAGACGGGAGAAGCAGGGAAAAAGACGACTCTTACAAAGGGACCATCCATCCCAGCCTGACCCGACCGAACTTCATCGACCCCCCCCCCGCCTTGGAACAAGTCCAGGCGAGAGCGAGGGGGCGACAATCGCGGCCCAAGTGTCGGGGCCAGGGAGGACACTGGCATTAGGAGAAGGAATCCTCCCCCCAGCTTAACCCTCCCGCCTTCTCCGCGTCCTTGGGGAGACCAACCGCGGTTCTCAGCTTCCCACTCGCCGCGTCGCCCCTTTCGCCAGGCTACGTGGGGAGACCTCCTCACCTTACTGCCCTGGTAATTCTCCAGCGCTCGGAAGGCAGTCTCGGTCAGTTTGACGTGCAGCACCGTGATGTTGTCCTGGCTGATCCTGCCGCAAGACACCCCGTACCTTCCCCCTCCTTGCAGCGCCGCCATTTTACGCCGCCCGCCACCCCGCAGCCACCGCCGCCACTGCCACCGCCGGGGCCGCGAAGCCGCCACCGGAGGCTACTCCTGCTGCTCGCGTCGCTTCGGCAGCTACGGCCATCCTGGCGCTGACGTACAAGCCAACTCCGTCAGCGCGCGGCCGCCGCGACGCCCCGCCCACCCGCCACAACGTCCTTCCCACTTCGGCCGCGAAGCCACACCCCTTCCCCACGCGACAGGCGCGCGACAGGCGCGCTCCGCCCCACACGAAGACGCCACGCCCACCCGTTTCCCTTATTGGTTAATCTTTAAGACCGGGTCAATGCAGAAGAGACTTACCCGGGTCAGCTACATTGTGGGGGTGGAGCTATCGTCTGACGTCAGCGCGGATGTATTTAATCGTGTTTGTATCATTATTGACGCTCGGGATTGAGTCACCTGTGGGGTCATGATGTACTGTTGGCCGTTAACGGCCCTCCTGAGTGCCGCGGCCTCTTCCTTCGGATTCTTTGTTTGCTCACGGAGCACAGAGTTTCCATACTCCGTCCGTGATGATCCTCCAGAAAAGTTCTTGCCCGTAACTGTCACTGGCATTTCCCTGTCGATTCGTTTCCTTTTGTGCTACTCCTTCCGAAGTGCCTCCACGAGGCTTTCCTTCCTTGGCCATATGCTTGCTTGAAGTTTCTACTCAAGATCATGCCTTGGACTTTTTAATTAGTCTGCTATAAATAATATTCTTTACTGTTTATGATCGCGGTATTTCCAAGTAAAAGTGTTTACGGTTCTTTTTTAATGGGTCCCTTGGGTATTTTACTTTCTTGAAGCTTTGAGTTGTTGAATTGATTTGCTTTTTATTTTAATTGATTATTCCACTGTTTTACTACTATTTAGTTACTTGCTTTGCTTGCCACGGGGTGGTCAAGTAGCATTAAGGAAATATTAAGTTACCTTAAGAGCGAAGCCTTTCCCTTGCACTACCTTCATGTATTGTTTCACAACGTGCAATTGCAATTTCTGTTGTGTGTTAACTGTTTGCAAACGTTGCTGGAGTCCCTTGTGAACATTTCCAGATCCCTCTGTCTCCTTCCTACCCAGTTCTTTTGTTCTTCGGAATTCTTCTCACTGATTATTTTCCTCTGCAAATTAAAACTCAAATGTTCTATTAGCGGGATATTGTTGATCTACTCTTAATGGCTGAACTTTTTTGTTGTCCTAAAGCCCCTCCCACTAAGCCTGATTGGGTGTTATGTACCTAATCCCAAATTTCATGTATGCCTTAAAATCCTCTTCCTAATTGGCATACTGTACCATTCACTGGAATAAAACATATGTTTCTAGTTACAGTGATGATATAGATGATGATCAAATTCAAGGTGAAATTGGGAATAAAAATATCTGGCAACTTGCAGAATTGTATACTTTCTGTTTAAAAAGAAACTTGTTCTTTATAATAGAGCCAGAAACGTGGTGTGAATAAGCTTCGTCTATGATTTCAAGAGGTTAGCATGCCTATGGATGTTTTACCTTATTTATTTTACCTTTCAACTGCATTTATTTATTATTTGGGAATGTCTGCAATTGGCTTCCAGAAACTAATAATGTTAATAATGTTACATTATTCTAACTCCCATTTTTTTTAGTTATTTGTATTTTAAGAACTAGGGCTTACTGGCCAAAGGTCTGACGTTAAATCAGGAAAGCAAATATTCAACCACCAGTAAGTACAGTTGGACGATCAGCTACTCTATTAAGTACAAATTCAGTACATACCACCATTTGATACACATACTGAGAAAGGCAGGATATGATCTGGTGGCAGGCTGGAACAGATGGTTGCATAATCCTGTTTGTCTCCTTTCTGCCAGGGTCAGGTACAGTTTCTCCTTGCTGTTTTTAATATGGATTTAACCAATCCTTGATAGTTGGATAAACTGTGCTCCATTAACTTCTTCCTAAAAATACTATCTTTTGTGGCAATTATGGTATACGGTATGGATGGTGATTAAATGAAATGGGAAGGTTAGTACTAAAAGTGGCTAAACAGTGATATCCTACAGAACTCTAAGAACATTGTGGTTAAAAAAAATTATCAAAATTCTGCTCCCAAGTTCTCTAACAAGTGCAATCCAAATTTGTATACATGATGCAAAATAAGTACATCTTCATGATTTCTGCATTTCCTATTGTATGTAATTTGTTCTGTTTCTTTAGTCATGAGGAAAGATAAAGAACTATGCAGGGCTTTGCAGTTCAGTCCTGTGGTTTCTGAGATTTCATTGATATTTTCCAACTTTTTTCCTAACTTAGAAACATGCAGTTTATTTATTGAAATCCCCAGGAAGTTAATGTCTGATTGTGCCCTATGTAACATTCTTTGACATAATATAGAACTGTAGCAAACAATTTGAAAAAAAAAACAGAATAGATAACCTGAAACAGAATGTAAAATTATGATAATAAAAAAGTTGTCTGTGTGCAGAAGTGTAGCTTGGCCATTTTTAATTCTTTTTTCACAGCAGGAGGAGCAGCAGTGGTTAAAAGCAGGTGCATTCTAATCTGGAGGAACTGGGTTTGATTCCCCGCTCTGCTGCTTGAGCTGTGGAGGCTTATCTGGGGAATTCAGATTAGCCTGTGCACTCCCATACACACCAGCTGGGTGACCTTGGGCTAGTCACAGCTTTTCAGAGCTCTCTCAGCCCCACCCACCTCACAGGGTGTTTGTTGTGAGGGGGGAAGGGCAAGGAGATTGTAAACCCTTTTGAGTCTCCTACAGGAGAGAAAGGGGGGATATAAATCCAAACTCTTCCTTTTCTTAAAGTCTATATGAATATTACTGTTACCATATCATCCTGGCATAGCAGGGGGAGTGCTTATTCACAGGTATCTCTGCCTGGGTGCCAGCCTAAAGGGTGATGCTGGCGTTGCAGAGATGGGGAGCCCATTCTCTGGCAATAGCAAGGTCTACCTACAAGAAACCAGGTCTACCTACAAGAAGCTTTCTGTTCTTATGCAGCTTGTTTGCCATATCAGCACATTTTCAACTCTATACCCAAGGAAGAATGTGTCCTCAACACGATACAGTAGCCCTGCTGAATGGATACTCATTTCCAGCCACCAGAAGACTCCTGATGTCATTGCCTCACCTGATTATCTTAACCCTGAGTATCTTAACAGATACTCCCTTCTGTAACTAACTTCTTTTGACCACCTTACAATGCACTCTATTGTTTCTCAAACAATCCATCTGGGCACCTCCCGGATGTTTGCTGCATTGAACCAAATGATTGTAAACCCCTTATCCCTGCAATAAAAATGGTCAAATTTGCATTACATTCTCTCTGGATTTTCTTGCAAGAGCTGATCTTCATATACACTGGTATTAGAGATTCCTTACCCAGCCTCTCACAACATTGATAAGCAGTCTGCTCTAAGCTAATATTCCCCACTGCATTGAGAGACTGTATCTCCACGGGTAACACTTCCAATGGGGTAAAGTGGTAGAAATGGGATGGTTCAACTTTTAACACCATTAAAAAAAAAGTATTCACCCTCTTCAACAGATGGTTCCAAAATTACATTTTTGTTATACATACTTATGCATACTGAAATGTGTGTGTGAAGTGTTGTCATGTCACTTCTGACCCACGATGGCCTTATTAATTTCTGACCTCCAAAATGACCTATTTTTAACAGCCTTGCTCAAGTCTTGCACAGTGAGGGCCATGGTTTCCTTAATTAATCAATCTAAGACTGGGCTATAATGTAACCAAAATAAAATAGTCTCTATTTAGCTATCTTAGGGCCTTTCCCCACTTACCTTCTGCTGCACGCTACTTGGGCCAAGCAGCGCGGGGTCCCGCGGCACTCCCCACTACAGGGGCGGCGACAACGCAGCCGCCCCGACGCTGCCGCTCTTGCGCCCCCTCAGCGTGCGTCATTCCTGGCGCTTCTCAAAACAGCACCTTTTGATGACCCCTTTGATGGGGTCGTGGGGAAGTCCAGGCACGTGCCAGAAATGACGCGCGCAGTGAGTAGTGCGCAGCGAAGGTGGTAGAAGGAAAAGTGGGGAAATGGCCTTAGCTTGTAGGGAGAGTTCAGGCTTGATTTGGTTTAGAACTCAGTTGTCTTTTTGGCAGTCCATGGTATTTGTAAAATTCTTCTCCAACATTCTATTTCAAATTAACTTCCTGTTGGCTTTCTTCATTGTTCAACTTTAACACCTTCAAGTAGTAATAAGGAATAGTATGGTATGAATTATTTTGATTTTGGTTATCAGTGATACATCCTTACTCTTAAGCATCTTTTCTAGCTCCTTCAGGGCTGCCATTCCCAGTCTCCATCTTCTTAATACTCAGTTGCAGTCTCCCTTTTGGTTAGAGAAGGACCGAATGAATGGACATTCTTTAACAATTTCACTTTCTTCATCTTTGAAGTTGTGTAATTCCCCAGCAGTGATTACTTTGGTCTTCTTGATGTTTGGCTGTAATCCTGCTCTGGCACTTTCTGCTTTAACTTTTATTAGTTGTCATTTCAAGGCTTCACTGTTTTGTGCCAATAATGTGGTATCATTTTCATTTTGTTAGTGTTCTTTCCACCAATTTTCACTTCATCTTTATCTAAATGTGATCCAGCTTTCCTTGTGATACATTCTGCATATAGGTTAAAGAGATAGGGAGCTAAAACAATCATTGTCTGACATTTTTACCATTTTTGCACCAAAACATCATATGTTGTAGCACACCCACTTCTTTTAAAACCAATTTTAGTTTTTCATGATTCACATAGGCAAAAGCTGTGCTGTAAGGCTAGTAAGTGTTAGTTGTCACCTCTGCCCTAGCTGGGGAGAAAACCAAATGTTCCCAGCAACAGCAAAGTGCCATTTAAGTATGTGGAAACCGATTTTTTTGCAATCAGAATACTGGATTTTTTTTCTAGCCAATGCACTAGCTGGGGGAAAGGTACTTGGATTTTCCACAGTCACAGAATAATGGCTAAGCATTCCTTGGACAATAACCTACCGGTAGTTGATTAGAATGGCCTCCTTCTTCTCTATATTTCAGTTCCTGGAGCCTGGTCTGAAAAATCATGAGGCTGGCTTAAAACCATGAGACATTTTAAACAACACACTACACATCAGTTACATTGCACTGTTTCACTACCTTGCTGTTTTGATGTCTGAGAAAAGCAGTGGTGAATGAGGCAGTTAAAGCAGAGACTAATGAAACACATTTAATAAGGGCTGCCAGAAATTCCTGGAGATTTGGGTGTGAGGTCTGAAAAGGGAATGTGTCATCTGGATATCAGTTGTAATTTTGTGAGATTTCCAGGTCCCACCTGAAGATTGGCAGCTCTATGATATAATAACCTTGATCACCAGTTAATCTATAGTCCCAACATGAGCATGTTTAAAGTCCTAATGAATGCAGTGGACTTTATTTCCTAGCGAGTGTGTACAGAATTTTAGTAGGCAAACACTGAATGTAAAACAAAATATTTTTAAAAAGGATTAGAGGGCTTCAATAAAGTTTTAAAGTGTATAAGTACAATTGAGGTGAATCACCATTACTGTAAATGTAGGGACTTACTTACAATTTACGTAGCAGTACCAACATTCTGCGATGAGTGCACAATTTTTGACTGCATACATTTTGGTGTGCTGCCAAATTGTAGCAATAAAAGCCTCTGAAGATTATTACTGTTTCTAGCAATGACAACACTCTATACTGTACAGATGTGTTGCATAAGATGAGCAATAAATTCAGCTTTAGATAAAATTCACTGCGTGAGGTAGTGCTGTGAAGACACAGCTACAAAACCAGTGCATAATTGTATGATGTCAGTGTTAAGTAATTGGTAGGCTCTAAGAAAACAAATACTGTTTATCTAAAACATAGCCTGCCTGCAGTCTCAAGGTAGTTAATAGTATAATGCAGTTTACAGCCCAATCTGTGTATGTTTAGGTTTAGAAAAAGTATTATTGGGATGCTTTCCGAAGTAAATGTGCATAGGTTTGCATAAGTGATACTAACAAGGCCAAAAAACTTCCAAAATCTGAAGCTAAATGAAAGCCAGATTTTACCTGCTTGTGCTTTCTTAAGTCTCATTGAAATCAATGCAATAAAATGAAACCAAAAGGACTGAAGCATGTGTGCTTACATGCAAGATTTCAACCACCGTGCTTTATTTTCTCTGCCAATTTCTCTTTAATTCCTACTGAAGAGAGCATTCTTCTGAACCATGAACTGCATGTAGCTGACTTTGAAAGGAAAAATGTAATGAATGTGTAGTAGCATCCATCACAACACACTTCTGTTATCTCGTTTCTCTTCTGTTGGAACAGTACTTGATTTATTTTTCTGAAATGGACTGATTTTTCAATAAAAATGCCCCGTTGTTAGCACGGAGAATATTCTGGTGCAGCCAGGAGTTCTTCACGGTTCCCGGTGCTGCAGCATGTCTACTATGTTGTTGCCCTGGCACCGCCCTGCAGCATTGGCTTTGCTCTGCAAATTTCAAAACTGGCAAATTTGAGGTTCTTTTGAAATGCCCCTTTGTTGCTCCAGTGGCTTCCACTGCTGTGCAAAACTCCATGGCAGCAGAATCCTGGCTATTTTTCCTGCCTTGCCATTCTGACCCACCCCACCAATGAACAGGCACTGAGAATCGGCGCCCTTCCCAACTTGCTGTGGGGAAAAAAACACACGAGGGGAGAAACCTTGGGTTTTAGACAGAAAAACAGTGTGTGCAGGTGCTATGAATGGAAGGGCAGCAATTCTCTTACACACGCAAAGATTTTGGATGGAGGGGGGCCGAGGGCGCTGATTTTCGACACCTGTTTTGTGTTCAGAGTCATTAAAACTAAAATAGTGAAAGTGAGTGGGGGAATGGGGAGAGATTCAGCCAATCAGAATGCAGGAAACTGAGGTTGTCCACGCATGCATGGAAGACATTGTGGAAGCGTTCATGGTACAAAAAACAGGGTCATGAAGAAACAGTTGGGGCATAATGCGCCGGCCCTGTCTCAAATCCCAGGAAGAACTGGGGAGCAGTGAAGAGTTAGAAGCAGGGCAAAAAGCCTCACGGCAGGTACACTCCCGGCATTTTAAGTGTGAAAAATCAGCCAGGATGTTGTCACTGGGATTCTATTGCAAAGTTGGAATACTTTGTTCAGTGTTTGGGACTGGACAAAAGTCTGACAATCCTGCTTCAGAAACATGTTTTATCTGTAAAAAGGGATTTCCTAAAGCTTCTGATTCTAAGAATTACCATTTGGAGGGAAACATTGTTAATGTCACCCTGGTATAAGAGAGTGAGGTAGGGAGTTCAAAGAAATTAATGGAACCTTCAAAAGTCAGACAATGAATACAAAAACATTTTCACAATGGAAACCATTAGATATGAGTCTTCCCTTTCCAGGTTAATGGCAAAATGTCCAGAAGCTTCACTATGTCCACAAGTTTCTGACTTCAGTCCTAGATACAGATTTGCTAGAGTTTAACCAAAAAGAACCCCCTTCACTAGTAAAAGACCTCAGTCCTAGATATAGATTCGCTAGAGTTTAACATAATTGAACTTTCCACTTGCTAAAGAAAATGCAACCTACATACATAGGACAGGTTCATATAAAAGGGAAAGCACCATCAAAGCAGATATGTGATGCCATTCATTCCACCCTCCAAAGCTGTCATTTTCTCCAAGGGAACTGATTTCTGAAGTCTGGAGGTTAGTTGTGATCCCAGGAGAATACCAAGCTTCATCTGGAGGCTGACAATCCTACATCTTGCTCAGCCTAGTGAATTACATTCTCCTAATTTTACCTGCCATGTTCTGTCTACAATACAGATAGACTGCAATTCCTTGCACACTGTTAATTTAAAGTGCTGTGGCCATCCCAACCTCCTCTCCCCATTTAGCACAGAGTGATGTCACTACAAGCATCACGTAGCACCTGAAACCTTAGAGTATGAGTTACAGAGCTGTGATGTTCAGGAAGGGAAGATCCAGAACTCTCTGGCCCTCATCCACACTTGACAATTACCGGTATGTTAATCTTGAAAGTAAAGTGCTGCCAAGTCATACTTACTTATAGCAACCCAGTAGGGTTTTCCAGCCAAGAGACTAACAAAGATGGTTGCTATCGCCTCCCGCTGTATAACAATTATGTTATTCCTTGGTGGTCTCACATCCAGGTACTAGCCAGGACTGACCCTGCTTAGTTTCTGAGATCTGACAAGATCAGGCTAGCCTGGGCCATCTATTATATTACATTATTATCTTTGTCACTTCAAACCAAACTTAAGTAACGATCATACTAATACAGTGATCCAGAAATTCTGAAGGAAAATAAAAACCATGATTTAAACAAGTATATAAATATCAGCAGCAAAATGTTAAAGAGGTTCACTATTTACTTAGAATAATCATACAGTAATGTACTCATTGAACTACACCTTTTCAGACCATGTGAGAGAATGCATGTCTGAAATATATGTGTTTTAAAAAACTCCTTGCATATTGCAAAATCAGCCCAACAGGGGAAAGGCTAAGCCAGCACTCACCACTGCATGCTAGTTTCTATGTATAAAGAAATATAGTGGATGTGAGGGATCATTAATTTGATAGACTCTAGCTGCATCTCGAAGTGGAACATTTCCTCGAGGATAACAAAATGTTTAGGAAGTTCTGAGAAATATTCTTATTTGTGGCATTTTAGGCGTTTGCCTGTAAAATGTTAACATATTTTTGTCCTTTTTAAAGTACAATACTTGCTTTACAGGCTTGCTTTTTCCCAGAAAATCATTAAACCAATTTGAGAGAAGGATGTAAAAAAACAAAACAGAACCCTATAATTGCTCTAAATCTAACATCCTGCATTATGTAGGTAATTTAGTATGTAACAAAACATTTGGTTTTCTGCTCTTACCATACATAACAGTTAAATGTATCATTGGGTGAAATGTTAAGATACTGTTTTTAATATAGTGGTTTTTTAAAAGCCTTGTTGGTGTTGAAACACTATTGTTTATTTTGTTTCTGTTACTGGAAACAGTTGTAGTCACCATACATGTCTTCTCTACTTCCGTCAATATACTACAACCATTCCTATTTTCTGAAAGGATTCAGCAATGAATTTTGTCATTCTTTATGCAAAGCTTGTAAAAAGAATAAGTTTTTTCACAAACACCATGAATGACATCAAGGGAGCACTTAAGATAATTCTTACAGGCAATGATAAAACCTTTTTGTGCCATGAAATAAACTCTGGGAGTGTTGAGCTCTGCCCACTCCCACCTAGGGTTGCCAGTTATCTGCTGGGTAATGGAGATCTCTTTCACCTGGCTCCTGTTTCTCTGCTCTGGTGACCAGCATGAGAAAAATAAAGTTAAAAAAACTTCCATTGGTGGGCTAGTGTTAAATAACTTCTAGGGAAACTCTGTGATATCATGTCTCTTTAGGAATTGCCAGAAACTCTCATACTTGCCTAGAGATCACTGGAAACTCAATGTCACAAGTTACAACCAACCAACCTATTTGCTAGGATATCAGCATTGAGATGCCACAGCTAACTGGGGTTTGATCAAATCATAATTTATAAACCATAGCTTATTGTTGAAGGTTTTCATGGCCAAAATTAACTGACTGTTGTGGATTTTCTGTGCTATGTGATTGTGGTCTGGTTCAGAGGTGTATCGGGGGGAAATGGTGCCCAGGGACAACACCTTCTCCAGGTTCCCCCCACACTCAGGGGCGGGGCTCGGGGGTGGTCTGGATGGGCACCGCAGGGGTAGGCTGGCTCCTGGGCTGGCCTGCTGCTGCAGTGCCCAATCAAGCCCCCTGCCTCACTGTAGGCTGCCTCCTGTCCTCCCCAGGCCCTAGGGAGGGCAGAAGCCAGCCTGCAGGGAGGCGGAGAGAGGGTGCTGCGGCAGATACCTGGTGGGGGAGAGGCCTCCTGGCTGCATGGGTGGGCCTGGCCTTGGGTGATGGAGTGATCCCCTGATGGGGATCAAACCAGCACACCCAGGCTCTTCCATGGCATGTGAGGCCTCTCCCCTGCCTTCACTTCTAGCCACTCCTGTGGCACCTGAGGCCTCCCCCTGCTATGGGATCATGCTGGTGCGCGAGGCCATGGGATTGTGCCAGCGCGAGAGGCCTTCCAGCTGAACGGCTGGGTCCGGCCTTGGTGCCAGCGAATGGTGCCCCAGTAAAGGGAAGTCACCAGGCGGGGGTTGGGTTGCTGCACCGTGGGAGAGGCCGGATCCGGGAACCTGGCTAGCGCCTGGCACCCCCCCCCCCCACGACCAAAAGACATGCGCCCCGGGACATGGGTTACCCCATGTCCCTATAGGTGGTACACCACTGGTCTGATTTATTGCTATACTATTGTTATATTGTTATAACAGAGTGCATTCAAGATTGTTCTTGGATCCAAGTAATCTCTCTGTTCTCTCCAGTTGCCAATTTCTCCAGAGTTGTACTCACATGGACTTTAAGTTGAGTTGATAAAATAACACAAAACCAAAAACCAAGTCATTTCTCACTGTCTGTTTTCAAGTACTTGGAAGCCTCTACTGCCCTGTATGGTTTGTGGAACATCACCTTTTATACCTGGCTACTGGATTAAGTAATAGTGCTCAATTTACATCATAATGGCATTTTCGATAATACATATTTCAAAATTAGGTTTTTGAAACTTCTGAGACAGATGCTGGGCCCACATCCTGTCTCCTGATTACACACAGCATGAGTCCAAAGACTTGGAAGAGGAAGTAAACAACTCCATATGTGACTTCCTAGCAAAGAGTCTTCTGCAGGCTAGTGGGGGTCAGTAGTGTGTATCTCAGGAAGAGGATGTATAGCAACTTGCCTGGATGGTAACACTGTCCCTTGACTTTAGATCTAGAAACCAGGGACTTAAATTTTACATTGAAAAAAGTTTTCCCTCCTCCTTTTTATACTTCTGTTTATATAATAGATGCTTTGGGGCAACTTAGTTTTCTAGTCCTTAGGGAGGGCAATGCCTGGTCCCTAGGTGTCATCTAACATTCATTTGGCCTGTTAAGGGGTGATTATGGGTTTCAAGGAGCCATACAGAAGGCTTGGTGAAAACAACTAAGAAACCGGTGTATTTCAGTGGTATGTGTGGCTTGTTATATTTTTGTTTTCCTTTTTCCAACCCTCTCAGTATTACAGTAGCAAAATTACCGGAGAGCTGGGGCCAGAGAAAGCATAACGGTTACAAAGCAGGTTTATTGTTTGACTGATTCAGACTTATAGCATGGAACAGAGAGGCTTTTAACTTTTAACTGTATTTGACTGTAACAACACTCAAACCCTACCTAGCTTCAAAATACCTCCTAACCTTCCCCCCCCCAATTCAACAACCCCCAGCTCTATCAGCTGGCCAGCAGCTAAAATTCTTTTGTCTTTCTTTCAACGTTCCAGTCTCTCATTTGAAAGTGACTGGCTGAAGATCCAGGAGGGCAAAACATGAAACTGTCAATCACAGGAATTCACATACCTGCTTCATACTGAGAGTGTAGGATTGCCAGCTCTGGCTTGGGAAATTCTTGAGATTTTGGGGGCATAGCCTGAGGAGAGTGGGATTTGGAAAGGGAAGGGATCTTAGTATGGTATAATGCCATAGAATTCATCTTCTAAAGCAGCCATTTTTTTCCAGGAGATAAGCTGTAATTCTGGGAGAGCTCCAGTCACACCGGGGAGACTAGTAACCCTATGAGAATGAAAAGAGGCAGTGTTCAAATCCCAGCCTGTTCTGTTCCTGGACATATCTTCTCCTTCAACAAAGCTCAGTCAGGCACTCAAGAGCAGCTCCTGAGTCAGAAGGGCACAGTCGATAGCTCAATTTAGTTTGGTGGCAAGGGGAATGGGTCCTGCATCCTTGCCAATCAGCTAGGTCACTGGGGGGTGGTCAGGCCCTTGAAGCGCTCAGCATGGTGAACAGAGGGAAAGACAACTGCACTGCTGGCTGAGAAAGGATGAGGTCATGATGGGAAGGAACTGACCATGCCTCAGGCAACTGCAGATAGTTTGGACCTATGGTGGAGGGTTAAAAGGTGGCAGCTAGGCCGAACAGGTAGTAGTAGAGCAATCCTGCTCCACTAATAGGCCAAGAAATCCCTTGCTTGTAGTGAAACAGAGAGTACAACTGGTGCGGGGCTAGGGGAAGATGTCCTCACTGGATAAGGCAGTGCCTCACACCTGGTCTGCATTTGCTGGGGCCCATCCCCCCCATACAAGATTCCTATAATCATTCCAAGAGGAGAAGGAGGCTGTGGGCCTGAGTTGAAGCCTGTAATAGAAGGTGGAATGGTTGCTTGGTAGTACAAGGCCCCCTCTCTACTAGTCCTAATTGGGAGGAAAGGCACCAGACTTGACCTTGACACCAGGATCAATTTCAGCTAAAGGTACAGGAAGAAATGAAGCTGCAGCTTGAGTATAAAACTATTTAGTAGCTGCCTGGTCTCTGCTTCCTTCAGAAGCTCTTGTTCCACTTTTCTAGTCCCAGCTACTTGACACCAGCTCCTTGTTAGCTGGACGGCTTCTCTGCTCTCTTACCGCGTGACCAAGCTCCTTACCTTGCTGGACTTGTCTAACTACCGAGAGAAAGACTGTTAGCTACCTGCTTCCCGTAGCAAAAGGAAAGGATAACCCCGTGGAAGTAGCTTACTCATTTTTCTGCTATGATTAATTACTATCTCATTTAATGTAACATGCATCTTCTAATGTTCATTTGACAAATGAAGTTATGTTTAGTAGGATTAAAAATCAATTTTGGAACTAGGCTGAGTGTCCTGCAAATATTAAACGTACGAGGAGAAGAACAGCTGGTTTTTATACCTTACTTTTTTCCCTATCTTTTAAGGAGTCTCAAAATGGCTTGCAATCATCTTCCACTCCCCACAGCAGACACCTTGTGCGGTAGGTGGGGCTGAGAGAGATCTGAGAGACTAGCCCAAGGTCGCCCAGCAGGTTTCATGTGGAGGAGTGGGGAAACAAACCTGATTCACCAGATTAGAGTCCACCTCTCAGGTAGAGGAAGAGAGAATCAAACCCGTTTCTCCAGGTTAGAGTCCGTTACTCTTAATGACTACACAATACTCTACCTGGTTTCTTCACCTACCCTTTAATAGTAGAATCACCAACTGTCTCAGAAAGAAGGGAGGAAGAAGCACACAGCCAGGTAACTAATCATTAAGTGTCATGACTCATATGGCTATGTTGATGCAAAACTACTCCACCTGGCTCAAAGGAACTCATGAAGCTGTGTTATACTGAGTCAGACCACTGGTTTTTCAAAGTCAGTCTTATCTATCCTGACAGCTGCTGTCCTTGATCTCAGATTGAGGTCTTTCACACTACCTGTTACCTTACTCTTTTAACTGGAAATTCCAGGGATTGAACCTGGGACATTCTACATGCAAAACAGTGAGTTATGACATCTCTCTCTCCACCCTTAGCCAGTCAGTACCTGGGGGAAGGGTCACCAGCTCTTATCATCTCAGTTGAGGTAAAGTTGTTCTATCTGAGCTCTCCCTCTCTTTCTTGCAACAATGAGAGGGCTAGAAATCCTGGGGAGAATGAAAGTAAGGGCAAATGTGGCCCGGAATTAAAACCATGTAATTCCCAGCAGTCAGAAGAGGATGATTGGATGAAAGGAGTTGGGGATGTCTTTCTAACGAGAATCAGGATTCATGTGTGATGTACGTTGGAAGAATGGAAACATTCCCATTTAATTGTAATTTATCTTCTGTAATCTGCCTTATGGATCCTAGACGCCAAATAAATATTTTGGTACTTAATGTCCATATGTCTTAACATATATATGTGTTTGTTCTACCTGGAAATGTAGTTTTATGTTCCCATAAATTCTACAACAAATATATTGTATTATGCCAGAAGGAGAGGATGGATAGTCTTAAAATCAGATAGTTTTCAGTAGCCAAGTGAAGCTTCTGCTAAAATAAATACAATGAAATTTTCACATGGGAGAAAGTAATGAATGCTGTAGTTCAAAGTCAGCTTAAGGAAGGCTCTGGTAATGAAGGAAAAGATGCGAGATGGCCAGGAGGATGGATAACAAGAGATTTGTGGCCAGGCAAATCACAGGAAGGTCACTTCTATAATATACAAGTGGAGTACTAAAAACCATGAATCATACATATTAGATGAAGCAATTCAGATCAAATCATTTACAAATACCACTGAGAAATAGTGTGAAAGTGTGCTGGTTTGGGTACATTTTATGATTGTTGAATTTGGAATTCAGACAGTTGCATTATGGGAAGCTGTAGATGTTACACTAGAGAAAGATTGTATAATATGGCTAGTTATATGCTGAAGGTTTGTTCATATGTTATCTTTTTATGAAGCACAGCAGCTTCTGTGGACATCTGCTGGTTTTGACAAGCACTATTGGAGACACTTTCTAATCCTTCTCTTGCTTCATGCTTGCAGCAAAGATAGAGAGGTCACCATATATTCACCAGGACCACCTTAGTATTTCTTACTAGTTGAATGTTAAGGTCACTTCACTTTGGCAGTTTATTCCTTTCTCATAGATATCTGTACTGGGTCTTGGAAATGGTAGCCACTACAGGTTTGTGGAGGTTTCTGTACATGTGATCAGAGGTGGGATCCAACCAGTTCTCACCACTTCTCTAGAAGTGGTTACTAATTTTTTCTGAGTGCCGAGAAGGGGTTACTAAAGCAACCTCCCTGCCCAATAGGGACTGGAGGTGCGTGTGTGTGGCGGCGCCACTGTTTGAATCCCACCACCATCGGAACCTGTTATTAAAATTTTTGGACCCCACCACTGCGTGTGATGCCTCTTAGACTTCACCATGTCCCTCAGTGATATAATTGGAATGAACTTTATCTTCATGGAAACACCATAGTTGCAGCCAATCCCTTATGACACAATTGCATGCTTTATAAATTATAAGGTATTTATGGAATGAAGTTTATAGCCTCCCTTGGAAAGTGAAAAATCAAAAAGTCCCTGACCAATTTTTTGCCAAGTGACTGAATTCAAACTTTATAGCAGTAACGTTCTTCCAGATTTTATTAAGTCAAGAATAATCCTAATTAGCTTTTTATTATTAACCAGATCTGCCCTGACCTGGGAGTTTCCTTGCAAGATAAGAACTTTGCCTGCTGAAGGACACCTGATGCTCAAATAAACAGTGTGCTGCATTCTGTTCTACAAGAGTCTTTAGGAAAACAAAGTCATACTTAGAAAAGAGTGACAAGCAGGAGATTGTTTTTACCCTGAATATTTCTTCTTTAGCTATTGCCTGTTTTTCTGTTGTCCTTTGATACACTTGCAAAGAAGAAAACATGCAAACCTCAAATATGTTATATATAAAACTGGTGCCTGCAATGCCATCTCACCATTTGATTTATTTATTAGCAATATTTATGCATTACCTTTTGATAAAATGTTGTCTAAGCACCTTACATAACAAGAGGGAATGATGATGATGAAGAAGAAGAGTTTGGATTTATATCCCCCCCTTTCTCTCCTATAGGAGACTCAAAGGGGCTTACAATCTCATTACCCTTCCCCCCTCACAACAAACACCCTGTGAGGTAGGTGGGGCTGAGAGAGCTCCAAAGAACTGTGACTAGCCCAAGGTCACCCAGCTGGCATGTGTGGGAGTTCATAGGCTAATCTGAATTCCCCAGATAAGCCTCCACAACTCAAGCGGCAGAGCTGGGAATCAATCCTGGTTCCTCCAGATCAGAGTGCACCTGCTCTTAGCCACTACGCCACTGCTGATAATGAAGATCTTGCTGTTCTAAAGTTCTCTTCAACATCCTTCTTTGAATAGGACATTCCTTGAGTTTGGTGGGCTTCACTGAGCAGATGGAATCAATTTTGGCAGAGATGGTTAAGGGAGGTGATGGGAAAAAAATGATGTACAAAGTTTTCTACTTGCCCCAGTTACTGTTGCTGTTGTTGCCTTGCCAGGCCCAGGATAGCTGCTAGGGGAGGGGAATAACATCTCCCATGACCTGGATTATCAAAGGTGTTAGTTTCAAAGGGAGTCCCTTCAACTCTACAGATGTAACCAATAGTTCCTGATTTTCTTTGTAAATTAAAAACATTTAGCTCATGCTGCACTAAAAGTCATTAGTCTATAAGGTGCCATTGGGCATTGTTAGCAATGATTCCCTTCCCAGCTGTGTGCAGTCTGCTCTGATTCCATCTTGGCTAAATTTGCTTTGGTGGCTATTTTAGGAACTAGCAATGCCATACTTTGTAGTTCTCAGACTATACTAAGGATTGGCCAAGACTTGGCTAGGTCACTGAAGGGACATCTCCATGCCTACCACTTGCCATGGGTGCTCATAGGTTCATCTATGTTATTTCATCCGCAAATACAAGTCTTCCTGAGCACATAATCTAATTACTGTCAAGCAACCAGGTAGTCTTGGTTACGTTAATGGCCTTGTTGGAATGTCTCCCCCCAGTCTGATTTAGGCATGGGTGAAGCCTCCACCCTGTCAGCTCTTTGTCCACTCTGCCTTAATACAATCACCTTTTGTTATCTTCCTGGAGCCTGGGAGAGTGCAAGAGAAAGCAACTCTTATCCACCTCCCGCCCTGCCCTAGTCACCACAAATTTGCAGACTATTCAATAAGTTAAATATATGGAACTGCAATTCACTAAATTGTAATGTAAAGCTAGTTGAGTTTTGTAGTTTTGTTCTACTGTCTAGTCACTGATAACCTATAGCAATCCTGTAGGGTTTTTAAGGCAAGAGATGTTTGTCATTGCCTGGTGGTTTGTCATTGCCTGCCTCTGCATCACAATCCTGGCATTCCTTGGGGGGGGGGGGGTGTCCCATTCAAATACTACCAAGGTCAGGGCTGACAGCGTGTGGCTGGCCCAAGGTCGCCTAGCAAGTTTCCATGGCACATGTGGAGATTTTAACCTAGGTCCTAGTCCAACACCTGTAACCACTACAGCACACTGGTTCTCTAATTTAATGGCTGAATAGTAAGCCAAAAAAATCAGGTTGCAAAATTACTCTGTTCAAAAGAAGCTTAAATGTGGGAACTCTGTATGTCCCTCAAATAAATGTACTAATTGGATTTATTTAACAGGTGTGCCTTGAATCTCTAAGTAAATTGGGTTGTTGTATGTAAATATGGGGTGGGAATGCTTCAAAGTTAATTGTCACGAATGAGAGAAGTTTACATATTCTACAGCTGTTGTCTTTATCTGTCCTAGTGCTAGATCAAAAGACAATTTTTTTTCACCATACTTTATCATCAGGACCAGATTAAAGGATCCCAAGGCCACCAGGCTTTAAAGTGTTTGAAGTTTTTAATAGGGAAATAATAACTAAAAGTTAACTATGAATAAGGGGAATTTTGAACCTTGTTTTGGCTCACTTGTATCTCTCATGTCACCTTGCACATTAGTAACAACGCAGTATTGATCAAATTAACATTAAAATTAAGCACCATTCCAATTTCAAAAGCAGCATTGTCGGATCTAGAAGGAGGACCCTATCAGTTTAACCTATGGCCATTTAGATACATGGTTTCCTTCACACTGAGCATACATTCCCTTCATTTTGATCTTCAGTTCTGCACGTTTTCTCCTCTTAGAACTCTCCCTGGTCTCAGATGAGAGAACCACTGTTCCAAAGTTGTTTCCAAAAGTTGTTCATGTTTGGTGCTGTAGACCTTTTTGGATATGTAGTGAGATACTATCTTCATTGTGGTTTCTAAAATACATGTTTCTACTGCATTGATTTTATGATGATATTTATTTACTGCCAGGCTATCCTAGGACAGAAGGAAGAAGAAAAAGGGGAAAGGCTATGGGGGTTTTCAGGAATGAGGAAAAAGAAATAGTAGGGGAAGGGGGGATGAGATGTCTCCCACAAGTCCTTGTGGGTTCCTACTTGTTTAAGATCAAGTGTATTTCTGAAGCCCAGATTGAGATGATTAAATGAACAATTGACATTAAATGTATGAATTGTTTCTTGTTTATTACATAGCTGGATTTAATTCAAAAACTATACTTCCATAAGTTCTTGGCTGCCGCAATCTTATAACACCAAATGTTTCCCAGTGTTGGTGGAAACATTCATATGATGGGTTGATATGTTGCTTATTTATTTACTTTGATTTCCAACCCCCAGGTACATTTTAATTGATTGAAGAAACAATATTTTTGAAAGAGAGATTCCCGTTGGTACAGAATATGGTCGTTGAAGCTCACCCAAGTTCAGGAGTCAGTACTGCTAGATATAAATATAGTATGTTAACACTGGAATCTAGAAAATGGAAAGATTTTCTGTAGCATGTAAATCAAGGTACTCAGCAGATGCAGGCCAATATATATCCCATAATGATGTTCCTATCAGCAGAGACTGAGCCAATTGAAGGAAGGATATCACTTTCCTTTGGAACATGCAATGTGGTACAAATAGCAGGCATTCTTCGCCCCAGTCTTCCTGTGATGATGAGATAAGGTTGCCAGCCTCCAGGTAGTAGGTGGAGATCTCCGGGTGACAGAGATCAGTTCCCCTGGAGAAAATGGCCACTTTGGAAAGTGGACTCTATGGTATTATATTCCACTGAAGTCCTTCCCCTTCTCAAACTACACCCTCCTCAGTCTCCATTCCTAAAATCTCCAGGTACTTTACACTCTGAAACTGGCAACAGTGGCTAACTTGAGCTTAAATCTGTTCTTCTCTTGAATGTGTCCTTTTTTAATGCTGTCAAGTCACAGATGACATATGGCATCTTCATAGGGTCTTCAAGCTATGGCTTAATGATTTGCTTTCAGATTTGTCTCCAAAAATAGGAAGTGTCCAAGGTATACCCTTCCTATCAAAATCTGCAGTCTGACACAACCAGTTGTTTTCTCCTTGTTTCTGTGTCTTTCCTTTCATTCATTTTCAGCCATACCATGGTGCTGATAGAGTAGTGGATGGCCCACTGTCAATTGCTCATTCCTTCCCCAAAATATTTGGGATTGAATTTATTGTGATGAAGCCTTTGGGAGAGTAAATGTGCTTTTAAAAGGAGGATTCACCATAGCAAAAATGCTTTAATGGCTCAGTTGCATAATAGAATGAGGGAACATTTTAGCAAGTGTTATGAGTTTACTGTTTGATTAGTCCTATCACACTGATTTTGCCTTTAAATGATGCCTTTAAGTGATGCCAGATTAACGCCTGGGACTTGACAAAAGAATCTTAATGTTTCTTAAGGACTTTAGATTGTTCCCTAAATGGGCAATTTGCTTGCTGGGCTGGGTTCAGAGAGGAGGGCTTGGCAGATTTTGCTTAAGAAGCAGGAGTTGAAGAGACAGATGGTGCAGTCCTAAACAAAGCCACACCCTTCTTAATTCTATTGAAGTCTTAAAGGGTGTAATTCTGTTTAGGATCACACTGAGAGGAATCAACTGAAGGTTAAACAACTTGGGGTTCCCTGTAGGAACTGATCCAGGGTTACCCAACCTTTTTGAGCCTGAGGGCACATTTGGAATTCTGACACAGGCCTGCTCATTGTGCTGCCATCACTCCTGATTTTGTGCAGGGTCAATCTGCAAGTTTTGAAGATTGCTCTGTGGCATACCACCTGCACAACCCTAGTTCCTGTTCCTTGGTCTCAGGTTTTTCTGGAGCCAATTTTCATTGTTAGCATCACCAAAGCATCACTGATGTTTAGTAGCTACCCACAACAGGGAAGTGGGAGAAGGGGTGTGCAATTCATGGACAAAGACTGTGGCAGGACATACATATGAACACAATCCCCCTTAAAAGGCTCAGGCAGTAAAATGTATACAAGGGCGCTTTTCAATACAGATCAGCAACCCAACAAGCTAACAGTACTGCATTAAGTAGGAAAACAATGGGTGTGCAATAATTTCTTAAGGGAAATGGAGGGAGTTTGCTGCAGGAAAAACCTGCAGAGAAGAAGAAGAAGGAGTAGTAGTAGTAGTAGTTTGGATTTATATCCCTCCTTTTTCTTCAGTAAGGAGCCTCAAAGGGGTTTACAATCTCCTTTCCCTTCCCCTGCCTCCCCCCCACAACAAGCACCCTGTGAGGTGGGTGGGGCTGAGAGAGCTCCAAAGAACTGTGACTAACACAAGGTCACCCAGCTGGCATGTGTTAGAGTGCAAAAGATAATCTGGTTCACCAGATAAGGCTCCACAGCTCAAGTGGCAGAGCGGGGAATCAAACCTGATTCTCTAGATTAGAGTGCACCTAGTCTTAACCACTACACCATGCTGGCTGGCATCATTTGTGGTTCCACAATCCCCTTTAGAGGCTCAGGCAAAACTGTGAAATGTATAAAAGCGCATTGGGTTCCTGGAGATCAGCCAGCCAATGAACTAATGTTGATCCATCTTGTAAAAAGTAAAAGAAAAAAACTTTCGAAATACAAATGGGATACAGGGAGGGACATGGATTCAGGGGCATAGATAGATAGCACAGGAACATGTATTTCCATTGATAACAAATTCAGGAAAAAGCATTTTGGACAGAGAGTCAAGCAGATTTTTAGAAGGAAAGATCGCAGTATAAGTGCTCAGGGAAAAAACAGGGAAATCACGAATATTGCCTGAACAAAACCCGGGGCCAAAAACATGCAGAACATGAAAAAAGGTGCAGCTCTAAATGACAGTGTTACCCATGGATTCCCAGAAATCCATTTTCTATAATAATATGCCTGGCCAAGCCTCAAAATGGAAGTATATGTGTATGTACCAATAAAGAATATATGTGAATTTTATGTTTTCCTCCCATCCTTTAAAAACTGTTTGTAGACCCCCATCTAGATTAGGAGTGTATTAATTTTCAGATATGGATTTATGAATGTAACCTTGATAGGTCCTTTTGTTTTGTTTTGTCCCAATATAATATATATTTCAAGGTACTCAGTTACGTTATAGATTATTTGATGTTTAAGTAAAATTACTTTGTCTATAATGATGTATTGAAACTTCTCAACTTTGGTTTAAAGGCACCCTCTTAGATACGGTGTAGACTCTTAGGTATTACATTGATGGGTTTTCTTTAGATAGAATTTGATGCATATATTAGCATAGATCCTTTATATTTTTAAGTTATATTTTTGAATGTGTCTTATGTATTCATTTGAGAAATAGCATAGGATTATTTTCTGAGCTAGCATTTCCTCATCAGCAGGGGCTGGGCCTGGATTAATCAACAGCCAGCAGCCAGCCCTTCAGGTAATCCCATCATCACCAACAAAAGGATCTTTTGACTTACAAAGGATGGACTCAGGGTGTGGACTGACTGTTGGAAGATGTCATCCTGTTTTGCTATTGGACTATTTGAAGTTTTACTCTCAGGATCCAGAGGCTTATTGGACTGTTCACACTTTTACTTTCAGGATCCAGGAATTCATTGGATCATTTAAAATTTTCTTTGTCTAACACTCTCAAGGAAGCACCCCAGGCAAGAAGGTGCAACCTTTTCTTCTGGGATTTGATCTCATCAGCATTTTTTAAAAAAACCTCTGTTTTCTCCCTTTGGTGTTTTAGGATATTTTCTCTGTATTAGATGGAAGGGGACCGCCCCCTTCCTGGTTTTACACTGTGGGGGTGGGACTGCCCTACATCCCCTTTTCTGGGTTACTGGGGAAATGTATAAAAGGGGCTGATGCACAGCCATGTGCGCGGTCCTTCTCTGGAGAACTCTTGGATGCACAATAAAGAATCCATTGCTTTCGAAGAAGCCCCAGCTCCTGCTCTCTCTGTTCACTGCCTGAGCTGAAATCACTCTTTTGTGACCTGGGCAGTGGGTAACAACAATATATCCAGGGAGAACAGGACATGCAACACAGGCCATATCATGGTGGGTTGAGCAACAAAATGGTTGCCACAAAATGGCTGCTGCATTTTGTGCCCCAGCTACAAAATGACTATCACAGCTTAACTTCAGTAACACAGTGTAGATTAATGCGCCGTGATGGAAGCTGCTGCCAAAGCAACATTTTAAAAAATCTGCACAGTCAAACAAATCTCTAGTAGTCAATCAGAAGCACTGCTGAACAGAAGCCCAACTAGCTAGCTTACTTCCTAAAAGCACTTGGCAGGTGCCAACTTGGGGTTCCCTGAAATGATGAGAGTAGAGCTGCTGCCTTGTAGTATGGTCTCTTTGTCTTAACCTGTGCTTGAATATTTCTAAAGAAATGAAGTACTACAGGTAACTTGAGAGCTGCAATACACAGGAAACTACCAGTTTATTGAACTAAGCATCACTAGTGGCAGCCTGGAACCTCTTATCACCCAGAAGCCTGAGGAAGTTAGGAAGGCCCCCTCATGTCTGTAAAACAGAACTGCTCAGGAGCTCCTTTCTATAAAAGGGAATAAGGCTATAGCAGAATGGAATGGAGGGCACTTCTATGAATGGAACAGAATTGAAATTGACTCCACCGCTTATTTGCTTTTACTGCATTATTTCCTACTTTTTATAATTCCTTTCCTCCCACTTCTTATGACATGTCATACCTGATACTTTTTTTGGCCTATTATAATTTTGTTTATTCAAGGCCCAGAGCATTATGCATAGGATGCCTCAGGCTATTTGACTGCATTTTCTTAGGCTGCATATGAAAAATGGGCTATAAATAAAGTAAATAATAAATAAACAAGAACACAAAAATATGAACTTGCAGCTTGTTAGAAGGAAAGTGTGTGTGTGTTACCTTGAGGACACTGAGCATATATCAGCATAGAACAGGTGCTTTAATTTATATCTTACTTATAAGCTGAGGTCCTGAATTCCTCTTTCCCTGTTACTATTTGATCTCAGCTTTCTGTCTTGAAGTAAAAAACAATCTTTGTGTCTTAAGGTAAACAGTATTCAAGAAATTATACTGCTCCTGATGCCACAATACATCTTTTACCAACCAGCAGTCTCAATCTGAAACATCATAGGAGTGGAAATATTTACAGGAATAATAAATAGGAGTCTTGTGGCTACCATAAAAATCATGCTTGTCTTTACAGTGACACAATACTGCTTCTTGTCTTTTTTTTTAGAGTAACATAGTTGTCCTTCAGGATTTTACAGGAATAAGGTTTTGCACCCTAGTTTTGCTAACTGTACCATTGTTTGCTGTGCCACAGTATTAGTATTTTAATAATAACAAACTTTGAAGTTCTGATGTTCCAAGCTGGTTGTGGGAAAAGGTTTTTTTTTAACCTATCTACAAGCAAGGCAGATAAAAGGGCTTCTTTAGATGAACAGATGGCACATTTGGGTACAAGACCAGTCTTGTTCAATATTGTTTCAAACTGGACTCAGGTAAAACCCCTCGGTGATGACTCTGTGATTTTGGTCAGCTTTGTGTTCATTAACATGATTCATCACGGTTTTATGCTGAGGTAATTTTGTAGTTAAGTCAGTCCCCAAGAGGGAAGCACATCTTATTTTAAGTCTAACTGGAAAGCTTGCTTCCAGCTAATGCTATACTTTTCACATAACTCACCTGCAGGAACTTGGGTACCCCCTTTACACAAGATCTTGTAAGACAGGTTCTGACGAAAAAGTACACCTTTGGGCTATGCCTCAGAAAGAGATTACTACCGTATTTAATCTCCCAAGGCTGAGGGTGCCATCATAGGGATAGTGTGGGAAAAGGACTGAGTACAATAGGGCAGCTCTTTGACCTTTGTCTTCTCTGGATAGTGGGTCTTCTCTATTAATCTAGAATTCAGTCCTGTCCAAATCAATCATGTTGCAGAGTTCCTAGGGAGAGTACCAATTGGAGCAGTTAAGCTGAAAACTGTATATAAACACAGAAAGATGACATCATAAACCAATTGAATCATAATTTTAAAACAGCAGATCAAAACGAAACAAGAAAAAGTTAACTCAGCAATTGCAGAATTGAACCATGTACTTTTTCTGCTAAAAAGAAGCACAGGCACAATGCATGCAGAAAAAACGTCCTGGCAACTATAGAAAATAACAGGCGCAATGGAGATTTCAAACAGCAGAAAATGGCTGGTAGGAGGAAACAAAAGTGAGAGCTTTTTTGATGGGTGAGATTGGAGAAATAAGCCACTTTCTCCACAGATAATTTTTATTTTTTTGTCCTGTCCAGACCCAAAAAAATAAATAAATGCAGAGATGGGTTTTTAAAAAACATTCCCAGAATGTCTTATTTTGGTTGTGCGGAAAGGGCCTCGATTTATCCCCTCACTTCGCCTTGAAACTAATTAGGTAACCTTGGGCCAATTACTCTCACTTTTCCCCATGGTTCTTCAATCTGTATCAAAATCCTTAGGCGGGCCATGGAGACCCATCAGCTGGGTAATGAGCCCCTATAGAGTTTCCCCTTGTATGAATGTGGAAGTATACGTCTTTTGCCTCTGCTTGCACACACAATAAAATGAACCATAGGATGACAACTATTCAATGGTGGTCATTCAGTGATACAGTGGATTTTCCCATTATTCCGACTCTTGAGTTGTTCCTCACTGTGGTACATTTGTTGGTGCTCATCTTGTTTCTCCCATCACCAGTCATCTTTATTTTCTGCCTATGGACCTGGCTTTTATGCTGGTAAGGTCAAAATGTTTGCTGCCTTTTTTCCTGCCACATGATCGTGATGTCATATGACTTCCTATCAAGAGCTTGCAGCTCAGTGGGACCCATCATAGGTGTGGAAATGCTGAGGGCCACTGCTCTACAGCACACATGGCAGTAAAAGGAAGGGGAAACAGTGGAAAGGACAGGATAAACATGCAAAATTCAACACACAAAATCAAGTATATTTCATTCACTTCGCAATGCGTGAAATTGGTTTCAATTAGGGTTACCATCAGGCACACCTGGCAGCCAGCAGGAATCTGGGAGGTGGGGTTGGGGACATTAAGGGGCATGCTGGCAACTCCAGCATGATATCACTTCCTGGAAGAACCCAGAAATGATGTAATGCCTCTTTAGGAATCACTGGAAATTACAGTATTTTTCTTTTACTGGTCATAAGGGTGGCAGTGGGAAACAGGAGCTGCAGGCAAGAATTCCCCAGTGGAAAATGCCTGTGCTACTTTAAATGCATGCATGCTCCCTTTTCCTGGAATATGAGAGATAGCCTTTTCCAGGATACAGAACAATTCCAAAAGCCAAAGCCATCATTCTTCCCCAAGATCTTTGAGTGGCACTGGTTTTATCTAGGTCAGTGATGGCGAACCTATGGCACGGGTGCCAGAGGTGGCACTCGGAGCCCTCTCTGTGGGCACACACACACAGAGTTCGTCATGTGGGGGGCGGAAAATCACCCCCCCCCCACACGCACACATCTAGGCTGGTCTTGGCCACTGAGCACGATGTGCGTGCACGGCGGTGAGCAGGGAGGACTCAGCTGGCGGGCCTGGTGCCTGTGCTCTGGGTGGCTGCTGCCTGAGGGGGGGCGCGCACAGAGGAGGCAGAGGCGTAGGAGGTTAAGAGCTCGTGTATCTAATCTGGAGGAACCAGGTTTGATTCCCAGCTCTGCCGCCTGAGCTGTGGAGGCTTATCTGGGGAATTCAGATTAGCCTGCGCACTCCCACACACGCCAGCTGGGTGACCTTGGGCTAGTCACAGCTTCTCGGAGCTCTCTCAGCTCCACCTACCTCACAGGGTGTTTGTTGTGAGGGGGGAAGGGCAAGGAGATTGTAAGCCCCTTTGAGTCTCCTGCAGGAGAGAAAGGGGGGATATAAATCCAAACTCCTCCTCCTCCTCCTTCAGAGATGCTAGAGAGGCACAGAGCAGTGCATGCGGGACTTGCTGGAGGCTAGAGCAGGCTGGCCCCTGCTCAAGCGGGTGGGGCAGAGGAAGAGGGAGCCAACCATTTTTTTCTAAACTAAAACCTCAGCATTCAGATTAAATTGCCGTATTGGCACTTTGCAATAAATAGGTGGGGTTTGGGTTGCAGTTTGGGCACTTGGTCTCGAAAAGGTTCGCCATCACTGATCTAGGTCACTTACCCCAATCAGGTCACAAATACAATGTCCACAAGGCAAAGAGTTGGTAGGGAATATAGGTACAAACTGCTTCACACTTTTATACATTTCAGGACCAGTGCTACAATTGAATTGACTCACAGTGAAAACCTAAGCAGAATTGCACCCTTCTAAATCCATGGGTTTTTAAAAAGTATAATTCTGCTTAGGATTGCAATGCCAGTTAGGCAGTAGTTGATGTTCACACCACGGCCCCATTCTTGTGGATTCAGTTAGGGCTTTTGAAACTGGTATTTCATTGCATTTACTGCATTTTGCCAAACAAAAGTTTTTATTGTGAAAGCCCAGATGACATCTGCCTTTAGTCATATCATTTAATTGTACTAATTTGCCTTCACGGCTTCTGGTGATGTCATGAAGACTGCCTTTTTGACACATCTTCTCTCTTCCTTGAATTCTTCTTCCTTATTTGGAAATGCATTCATGCTATGGAAGCTCTCTTGGTCACACCTGTGACCAATCAAGAGTTGTCACTTGCCTTCTGTGCCTCTTTCCAAAACCAGGAAAACCAAAATGCTTTGTTTCTTATTATTCCCTAGTTCCTATATGAGAAACTGCCAGCATTGTGCGCACTTGCGTTTTCTTCTCCAGTTAGCTCTTCCAGTCTTCAGATTACTGTCTGAACTTCTGGTCACATTCCCACTGTCTCTCCAACAAGCATTCCCCACCACTTCATCACATGGCTAGTAACAGGCTTACATAGTTAATGGATATGACCAGGCATGAATCTTATTGGTCAAATGAGCTCAAGTCAACTCGGATCTCTGGCAATGAAGTTTAGCATTTTCAGTCTAGCTATGTTCTTGGTGCCTTATTAATGGCTCCTTGATCTAACCTTGGACCTTTTGTTCTATTCAGACTCTTGAAAAGAGTGGACTTTGAATGCTGGGGAATTTCAGCTGCAAAGGGTAATATGTAGTTAGTCCTGATTTAGCCTTTGTTATTTTAATCCTTACTACTCATTGTTCTTTTTTGAAATATTCTTGCACAGTTTTAATAAATCACTTTAAATTGTATCTTGTGGTGTTTTATCTTCAAGTGGCTTCAATCTAATTCCAGTACCTAGACCCACTTGACTACACCTACCAAATTAACTGTTCTGTGAAACTCAAGCTGCAAGTGGTCTACCTTACCTTGCAAGGGTGACTGTCTTGACTTTAATCTGGCTATTTGGGTGGTGAAAAGGGTATGATAGAAACTACTGACTGAGATGGGAGGAATCATACCTCAAGGTTTTGTGATTTTGTGTGTTAACCCATCCTGAGAATCCCTTGCACTAGGCAGCGATGGCGAACCTTTTCGAGACCGAGTGCCCAAATTGCAACCCCAAACCCACTTATTTATCACAAAGTGCCAACACGGCAATTTAACCTGAATACTGAGGTTTTAGTTTAGAAAAAAATGGTTGGCTGAGGTTTTAGTTTAGAAAAAAATGTGTTACTCGGGAGTAAGCTTGGTGGTAGTCGGTGGCTTTGAAGCCCCCGTGCAACTCTTCCAACAGGTGAATCACGACCCTAGGAGGGTCTACTCAGGAGCAAGCCCCATTGCCAGCAACTGAGCTTACTCCCAGGTAAAGGATTGCGCTTTAGTTCTTCTCATGAAAATCAGTGGGGTTTAACAGCGCTTACCAGGGTTACCAACACTGCCTCCCCAAAACTAGGTCTTAGGTTTAATGCTAATAATCGAGCCCAGTGGCCCAGGCCAGCCTAAATGTATGTGTGTGTGAGGGGTGATTTCACGCCCCCCCCCCCACAAGGAACTCTGTGTGTGTGCCCACAAAGAGGCTCTGAGTGCCACCTCTGGCATCCGTGCCATAGGTTCACCACCACTGCACTAGGGGTATTTTGACAGATATTTCACACAAATTATTCCTGATATTTCTACTATATTCTACTATACATTCTCATTCCAAACCTACTTTGGAGTTTCATCACTGAGTTAAAAAGTTCTCTTAGAATTGTGTGTCACCCCTGCCTTTCCCTTTCCTTATGCCAGGAACCTAAACCTGCAGTTCCTTCAGAACAGTAATGAAAGGCAGAACAAGAGAGACTGCATTCTTACTCTTGGCTTCTCCCAAGTGAATTTGACCCAGGTAAGAAGTAGGCCTCATTCATGGAAGACAAGTATTCACAATATACAATGATTTCTTCTATAATATATGGAGTAACATTATCATTTGCTGATCTGTGGCTTGGGAAGGAAGAATATTGGCATTGGCTAGGAGACAGAATCTACAGGACTCTTCTTGCTGTTTCCTGGAATCTGATTATGTCTGCCTGCTCTCAGAAAAACCTTGGTGATATGTTTTGTTTATAATTAATGTATTGAATTGATAACCAACAGGCTATTTTGTGATACATATTTCTATTCTTTTCATCTCATAGTAAATAGCATAATCCTTTATCAAGATACCATTGGGATCTTACAGCCTTAAGGGAAGGACTGTTGCTCAGACATACAGCATTAAATCCCAAATTCATTCCCTGGCATCTTCAGTTTAAAGGGTCTGCTGGTATGTGATGTGAGAGACCTCAAACAGAGACCCTGGAGAGCGGCTGACCTGGTCAGAGCAGAAAATACTGATATTAATAGGCCAGTGGTCTAATTCAGTGAAAGGTAGCTTCATGAGTTCAAAGAATGTAAAATTCGTCCTACCAAGTGACAACAAAATAATTAGTAACCTTCGTTTTCAGCTGATAGTGAGGAGTACAGAGCATAATGTTCTTTACCAGGCTATAAATGCTAGCAACGCTTGGTAGCTGTTTCTGTTTTTTCTGAGGACTCCATTTAATCATTTACTTTTTGGTGACTAATTGCTGTTGATCGGCCATGGCGTCAGGTTACAAAAGGCCTCTGTTGCCTCCAGTAGGGAAGTGACGTCAATGCTTCCTGTGATTGCTTCTGGCTTTGGGCTTTGTGCCATTTCTCTTGTGGGATCAGCAGATCTACACAAACAGAGGTTAAGCCATTCTAGCTTTAAATAGGTGCAAAGGAGCATGTGTTTACCTGACACTCTGACAAGTCAAACTGAAATGACAGTTCTGAGCGCTGGGAAAAAATGACGCAGCAATCTTGATTTTCCAGTTTAATCATTCCTGTGTCCTAGTCAGTGGCTTTTCCACACAAGTGCTAAAAATCATTGCAAGTTGTCAAATACGTCCTTTAAAAAATGTTTTCTTACTGCTGTGAAAAAGTTTTATGGTGTTATATCCAGCACCCCCAACTGCCCCCCAGCACTGGAAACAGCACAGTGCCAGGAGAGAGGGAGGGAGGGGACAGGGAAAAATTTCAAGCCATGTTTTTCACAGTAGTTGCGCACATTGAATTTTAATGCTGACATTGCAAGGCACTTACTAACATCATGGATTCTTAATTGGAAGCAGCTCCAAGGCCAAAGTGAGATAAAGCAGCCATCCCGAAGAGGCAGGAGGGAAAGTCGTTCCCACATTCCTCCCACTATGGCAATGTTCTGCAAACAGGGAAGATGCATGCATTTACCATGCATGAATACCAAACCTAAATACACAGGAGAGTGCGCACTTCCACTATAGGCAAGATCACTGAGTGATGTTGGGCCTGTCACATGCTTGCAGTCAAGCCTACCTCACAGGTTTGTTGTGAGGATATAGTGGAGGAAAGGAGAATTAGGTAAGCTGCTTCAGCTGAGCTTTCTATTTCCCACATGTGTTCAAGTGCTTCTCTCAAGTGCTTCTCGCCCCCCCCACATGCAGCAAAACATTTCCCACACACTAATCTAAGCATGGAGACCACTCACAAAACACCCCCACCCACAGCAGAACATTTCCAAACAAATCTAAGCAATTATGCCTCTCACAAAATCCTCTTCTTCTCCTTCTCCTCCTTCTGGTTCACTTATCCTAAATCAAACCATGCAATGAAACCTAATCTTTGCATTTGCCATGTTGGTCTTCTTTTGAGACAGAAAGCAATCTAGGACACTTCCTTGATGTGGGCAGGGAGAAGAATATTTCCTCCCAGATTAATGCAATCAAAAATCAATTTTCTACTTAACAAAAGTTTAAGGAACAGACACAACTGGTCTACCAGCCCAAAGAAGCTTCATCAATCCTTGAGAAAGAATTTGAACCCAGCACTAACATGTCAACCATCTCCATGTCACTACCAGGTCCATGATTAACAGAAATCAACTTGAGACCTCAATCCAGCACAAATTGTGAATAAGGAAGAACCATGTCAAATGGAATTACAAGAGATAGCTCACGTGTTCCTTCATCTTTTCCATCCATTGTCAAATAAAGTCATTTAATGTTTGAAGCAGTCTTATGCTGAGCTGGTACATATAGCACAATATTGTCCACTCTGGGCTGAAGGCAGGGTCTCAGACAACAGTTGACCTTTATTCCCTGCTAACTAACAGCCTCTAAACGGGAAATGCTATGAGAGTTTTTAAATTTTTTTTAAATTTTTGTTTGCTTCACTTTATACCCTGCTTTTCTCCCCGATAGGGACAAAATAAGTTTGCATTATTCTCTTCTCCTCCATCTTATCCTCACAACAACCCTTTTGGGTAGGCTGAAAGAGTGGGACTGGTCACCCATGATCTTCTGCAGCACAAGTGGGTATTTGAACCTGGGTCTCCCAAATCCTATCCAACACTGTAAACCACTACACCACACTCTTTGTTCCTGGAACCTTTTGAAAACAAAGCACATGTGTTCAGTGAGTGAGCCATGGCTCCTCCCAAGAAGAAAAGGCCATCAGCCATGCAACCCTACATAAAGCCAAACTCTTCTAAGTCTACTGAAGTATTTTTTTGAAGGAGCAGAATACATCCCCTTTGTCCTGTTCTTGGTGAGTTGCTGTCTTAGCTCTCCTGACCCTAGCTGTTGACCTATGGTGCCATGCAGCAAGAAATAAATATTATGACTAGCACCCCCCTCCCCCCAATATTGTAGTTGCTTCAAATGAGTTACTTTTTCAGTCCAACCAACATGGCTGTTGCAGGCAATCTGCAACTTGAAAAGAGTTTCACATTGAAATTGGCAAAAAAAAATCACATTTATTGGGCTTTGTGTTTCTCTGCAGGAGAACAATTAACTCAAGTCATGTGAGGACCCTGCGAGGTGAGCCACAGGTTGCAAATTTAAAGACACAATGCATATATTTTAAATATTCTCAGAAACAACCCTGCAGAACAGCCAAACAGGCAGCTCCCTGAGAAAGAAAACCCTTCAACATTTAGCTACCCAGGTGCACTGTTGCAATCCAGTGGTCAGTCCCAAGAAAGAATAAAGTGTTTCTTACCTGCAGAAGATTTCCTTCTGCTGGGGTCACACATACTGCTCAGGAGTGTGTCTTCATTCAGACAGCAGGTTCCAACAGCAGCCAAAGGGTTGAGGATTAAAGCCCTCTTTGGAAAGGCAGTTAAGGGGGCCGATGAGAAGCAGAGCAGTCCCCTTCCTCCAGGTTTTCCTCTGTCCCCTTCACAGTTGGTTTGTGCCACATGCAGAAACAGCAGATTAGGTCCATTTGCTGGGAGGGCGGGGACTCCGCCCCCAGGCACTCTGAGCCACCTGAGGCAACCGACTGCCAATTCCTATGTAAGTTCAGACTTGCCCCTTGCTTGAATGAGGAGCTTGAATGGTTCAGTCTGTGGGGGGATGTTTTGGCGCCCCCACGTGACTGAAATGGTTGTGCCCAGGGACAAGGGTTACCCCATGTCCCTAGGCAAATATGCCACTGATGGTACCATGTTAGTGCAAAGCAGAGCAGCCCTTGAATGTAATGATTGGGGTAAAGTGTGACTGTTATTTTGCATAATAGCAGCTTGTTCCCAGCCAATGACAACATTTCCATTCAAATAATTGAATTGGTGATAAAGTGGTCCAACATTCACAAACTCATCCCTTTGTCTGGCATCCTCCCCCCTCCTCCCCTATAGAAAGTGATGGCATCCCTGTGAGTGGCACTTCCATGAATCTACCTTTTGGACAACACCTGGATGAGACAATAATAACTCCAGAAGTCCATTCGGGCAGGTGGCTTCAAGAGTGAGGTTGGCTGGGTGGTCATTTTACCATTTTTAAATAGAAGTTCAAATTATTGCTGTCACAATGGACAAGTTTGGCATTTGGATTCTTTTGGTGTCAAAGTTCATCATGCATGCATACTTTACAAGGAGCATGCTTGTGGGCATCCTTTTGTGTTTGTGTGGCTGGGCGGGGGTTGTCTTTGCTTGTAGTGTGTTTTCTTTGCACAGGGCTTCTTTGCCAGGGAACAGATGGCGGGATATTTTTGGGAGGGGCATGTTACCCTGACTGTCTTCCATGCTATGTGGTCTTTTGGACAGAGACAAAAAATGCATATGCCCAGTGGAGGGAGAGGGGGTTGGGCAAGTGTTTTACTATGGAAGCAGGGTCATTTTGGAACAATTTCTCCTTACACAAACTGTAGCTCACATAGTTTATGTAGCAAAACAGAAAACACTCCATCTTCTGAAGAGCAAGGTGACTGTGGAGATTTGGATGGAAACCACATATCACCAGAATCTCAGGAGCTGAGAGTTTTGGTTTTTTTAACAGCGCAATATGTTGTGTGTGAACCACTGTACAACCAGTAGTGATTAGATTTGCCTCTTTTTGCTGAGCATTAAGCTTGGGCCTACTGCAATGAAACATTCCTGCTTGCACAGTATTAGCCATGTACCTGAATGTTGGGTTTAACATGTGGATACTATTGAAAACTGCACAGAGCTTCTCTGGGCATAATGTTCTTTTGTGACTACTGAACTATTGTACCTTCCATTTGTGAGTTGAGGTAAACCGACTGGACAGGAAGGCATTGCAGGACTCATATACACAAAAATTCACTGTTATGCTAGCTGCTTTCAATGCACTGAAATTCATGAGTGAACAACTGCTGCCAAGGCAACAAGCAGACACATCAAATACCAGACACATTCCAAGTACACCAGTTAATGCCCAGAGTGACCCCCAGATCAATACAGCTGTTGCTGGCATTGTCAGTGATATGTGCTCTCCAGGACCTGTGTCCAAAAAAATGATCATGTGTGGACTGCAAGGTGCACCAATTAGACATGCTAGTTTTACTAGTGTGTGTGCACATTCAAACACAAAAATGATGATGTGAACTATAGTGCACAGTATGATTTCAACCAAATTTTTTTTTCAATGTGGAAACAATAAATATGAAAAAATTAAATGTCTATTGAACTATACAACTGTTGAATGGTTAAACTATTCCCTGAGCCCTCCGGGGATAGGGCGGTATAGCAAGTTTAATAAATAATAATAATAAATAATAATATCAGTTAGGAAGAACAACCATTCTGGCCCACCCTCCTTGGTACATTGTTTTGTATTTACCACATACATAGATGCTCCTTTATCTTGCAGAAACTGTGTTACAGCCTCTGCAGTTGACATTCAAAGAACTGCACTGTGTGTTCTGAATGAGAAGCAGTGATAGTGCCATTTTGTGGGGAAGTGAAGACAACAGAAAAGAATCAATTTTTGGTAATACATACGCGTGCTGAGGCACTGCCTCTCCAGTGACTGTATGGCCTCCATCAAGCCTCCCAGGGTCGCTGGTACAGCGCTCATGCTTGGCCCCTGTACCTGATTTGCTGCTGTGGTAGAACTGTTGGGTGGTGGTTCTTCACAGAATGGCCTTGACAGATTGTCATGCCTGCAGTTAGGATGCTTGATGTAACAAGAGACCCTGCTGCTTTTTGCACTCACAATGTACTATTTGAACATGGATGCCAAAATGTAACAAGGCCCTCTTGCACTATTTAATTTGGTGACAATCCTGGTTGAGGTGAAGATGATTCCCGGCTCAGAGACAGTGAGCAACCCAAAGGTTCCTCATCCTCATCCTGCTCTTCCTGCTGTTCCTCCCCCGCCACCTGTTGGCCATCATCCACATGCCCCATCATTCTTTGTTCATCCTCTGCTGGACACTGTGAAGAAGGTTCTGCCCTCCACACGGTTGCTGTGTGCACAACTATAGAATCTTGCTCTGAAGTTCAGCAAGGGTTGCTGCATGCTGTGATTGTTCTTCCAAAACAGCATGCAACATACACTCTCCTCAAACCCTGTGAGCCTCCCACTAAGGCACCACCATCACCACATTTCATGCAAGGCTAAAGTTTTTTCAAGCCTGTCCATGCAGGGTGTATAATCTGAAAGAAGACAAAGGAGAAAGATGCGACAGTAAAAAAAGGGAAAAGCATTGTACTCACAGATCAAATGAACTATAACAACAACCACACATTGCATCCTTTTAAACAAATGCATGGACACGTTAGCAATAGCGCAGAGTAGAAACTGAAAAGAAAAGATCTTTATCACTTCTCATCTCAGGCAGAAAGTATTTCTGTACAGGTTGATCTTAATCATGAAGCTCACCTCCCTCATTATTTCCGCCATAGTGGACAGCCCAATGCCAAACTGCTCCTGGACTTCCCTGTAGGTGTTTGCATTTCCCAGATACTCTAAGGTAATTGCTACTCACTTGTCCACCAGAATTGGTTCTCACCTAGTTGTCCTCTTCTGCTGCAGGTGTCCTTGCAAGGCTTCCACAATTTCTGGGAACGTTTGACATGTCATATGGCAACTGTAGAGCCCTTACTCATCACTCCATCATTCAACTACGTAATTTTCCCACTAGTCCCTGCTTCTGGGATACACCCAATAACAATATGGTACAGGCACAAAAGCATGGACATACCACTGCATCTGCACTGCACATGAATGACGAGCCCTGCTTTCTGGCAGTGCTGCCCATTTCACTGAAGTTCTTGTCTTTACACAAATGGCTGATGCACACAAAGCTGTGCACCTAACCTGCATCCTCTGAATGTAAATGTGAAGAAGAAACTAAAAGCTCTTCACAAAGACAAGCTTTAGATGCATTTCCACTAGCAAAAAAGGCTGTGGCTCCATTGAAGGTTTACTGAGGGTTAAAACACAGTCCAAAATCAGTGATTCTCAAATGTGTAATAACAATGGCAACCAGCGTGAGCAGATCTGAGAATCTCAGGGAAAACCAGTTGCACTCTTTCAAAAACCAGAGCACAGCAACACTGACCAGTCAGAGGAGACGATCAGGTATGTGTCAGCTGAGCATATGATTGCTGGTATGCAGGCACAACAGAATCATGGAATTTTAATGTAGCCATGTCTCAGCGATAGAATGCCTGCAAACAAGAAAAAAGTGGGTGGTTTATGCAACAGTCACCTGAGACATCATGAGTGACATGATATTGCCCCACAAAAATGTTGGTTTTTCTGTGAACTCATGAAGAGTGGATATAGTACAGATTTACAACTGGAAAAGGGCATGGGAAAGAAACAACGTAGAGAACAAAGGGGTGCGGAATGACTTTGCCCAATGCAATTCTAAGCCTTGTGGACCATGTATGGGGAAACCCTGTGGTAAGTTCTATATGTGGAAAAGGCTATACGTGGAAAAGGCTATTTGGCTTCTGCCTCTGTTAAATGTCAGCAATAGCAAATTTCAACTTGTGCTCAATAGACAATGAAAGATTGTGATGATACCCAATAGGCAAGGAAACGTTTAAGGCTGTTCTGTAAAACCACTTCCCAAACTAATTGATATCCTTTTAATAAATGTTTTGAGTTCCTAGTTAGTTGGACACATCTGCAACTTACTACTTCCAACCAAATTTTCGGTCACAATTCTCCCCCTTTGAACCTAGTGGTTAAAGCACAAGTCTTCTCAGTATCATTCCAATTTTAGTACATGTGCTACCGAAGCAAACACAACAAATAACACTTTTTAGATGACTCTTGGGCAATGTGTCTCCCACTTTGTGAATCCTGCTTTAAGCCATTTGTCCCTGAAGCTGGAAAGCTGGAGTTAAAATTCTGCTGCAATTTCCCAATTTCTGTGATTGAGAAAGGGAGGCAGTAAGGACTGTTGTACTGGAAGAAACCTTTTGCAATGTTTTCTGAAGCACAGGAGAAAATAAGGGATTATATGGGTTACATGGGTTTAATTATACAATTGTTGTGTTATTCAGCAGGAAATACTGCTACTACTATTTTCATCACAGAGGTTGGTTGTTGCTCAAGTTCTCCTGGCTTCCAAGATAACATGGGGTCTCATATGCATGATATTTGTAGGAAGGTGAATTAAAGCTGCTTGCTGTGATGATTACAACCTGTACACTAACCGAAGTAAGCTCTGATGGATTTTTTCCACCTGTTCCATTTAAGAAGAAGTTAATCAAAGTATTTATATGATATGTTGGGAATGGGGATTAATTTGCTTTTTGCATTTCTTTCCTTTCTTTCCTTTCCCTTTAGATTATAGATTAAATAGGTACAATAAATTTATAATAATCAAATTACTAGTAATTAAGAATTATGAGGGTATAAGGCAATGGTGGTGAACCTATAGCACGGGTGCCAGAGGTGGCACTCAGAGCCCTCTCTGTGGGCACGCGCACACAGGGTTTGTCATTCCCCCCCCCCACACATCTAGGCTGGCCTGGGCCATTGGGCTCAATGTGCGCACATCGCAGCAAGGAGGGAGGACTCAGCTGGTGGGCCTGGTGCCTGTGCTCCAGGTGGCTGCTGCTCGAGGGGGGGGGCAGAAGGCAGAGATGCTAGAGAGGCGCAGAGCAGCATGGGGGACTTGCTGGAGGCTATAGCAGGCTGGCCTCTTCTCGAGGGGGTGGGGCAGAGGCTCTGGAGCAGCGCAGGGCAGAGCAGCAGGTGCATGTAAGACCTGCTGGAGGCTGGAGCAGGCTGCCTGCTGCTGCTCGAGGGGTTGAACAAACAAAACGTGTGCCTTTCCAAACACCGGGGAAATGCTCAGACCCAAGTTTTTTGCTGATTGCCTGGGCAGATCAAGCCTAGGGTGGGGGAACTGAGATGCATTTAGGATTTTTTTAAAAGCACACCAAGGTCTTTGCTAGAACTGCTTTTATTTTTATGTTCCTGTTGCATTTTTGTGGGAAGTCAAGTGCTGTAATGACATGTGAAGGAAAAACTGCAGATCAGATGGCTGCTCCACAATTTAGCTTTCCTGAAGTTATCCCACCCCTCGCACAGTATTCTTGCTTAGGATTGCCTTCCTTGACTGCCTTTTTACTTCTATTTTGTGGTGGGAGTTTATTGGGTTCCAGAAAGTGAAAGTTTTACTTCCCTCTTCCCCCACACCCCTCCCCCTTCACTCGCCAGGCCCCCAGTGTGATAATAGTGTAATTATTTTAGGGAGATTATTAGCATTAAATCTAAGTCCTAGTTTTGGGGAAGCAATATAGGTAACACTGTTAAGCGCTGTTAAACCCCACTGATTTTCATGGGAAGAACTAAAACACAATCCTTTACCTAGGAGTAAGCTTGGTTGCTGGCAATGGGGCTTGCTTCTGAGTAGACCCTCCTAGGGTTGTGATTCACCCATTCAAAGTGTTGAACGGTTGCTTCAAAGCAAAGCCACTGACTACTATCAAGCTTACTCCCGAGTAACGCACGCCTCAGAGCCAAACGTTTTTTCTAAAATAAAACCTCAATATTAAGGTTAAATTGCTGTGTTGGCACTTTGTGATAAATAAGTGGGTTTTGGGTTGCAATTTGGGCACTCGGTCTCAAAAAGGTTCACCATCACTGGTATAAGGTATAATCTTCTGATTCAATTTATTAATGCTTTGGATTAATAGGTGAGGATTAATTTTAGTCAGTGAGGGGAAAATTTAATAGTTGGGGCTGAGAGATAAAGACTGTTAAATATAAACATGTGATGGTTTACCTGGGTATGGCTCCCAGCCATGTTCTGGGAGCTTTATACTCCTCAATCCAAATCATGAATGTGGCACACAAGGGGAAGGTACTTAGGCCTCCTGTCCCTTGCTAGTGTTCTCAGTTGAAATGGCCTCAAGGAGCCACCGTTCACTCCAGTGAGAAAAATGAAGTATAGTTGTGTTAATATATGTGTAGTGCCCATCCAGACAAATAACAGTTTCCTAGGGCCATTTGGGATGTGAGGGAAAGGCTTAGCTTTTTAGTTTGATCAGCTGGCACCAATGGGGAAGACTGGTGTGTTAGGAAAATGCTGCCTATTTTTGCATTGTGGCACATGAGGTATTCAGGAGACTTTTCCCAAGGGATTCAGTTAAATGTCTGACTTTGCCCTTAGTGCAATCTTTACTTATTCAGGGCATCAGCTGACTTTTCTTATCTATGGCAAAGCCTCTGCCAGTTTGAGACCTTCCTGGAATCTTTTCAGGCAGACTGCACAAAGCTGTGGCATGCTTGGCTGTTGTCCCAACTTTTCTTTATCAATTTGTTGCTTTAGAGGCACACTCTCTTCTGAGATATAGATATGGAATTGGATGGGAATCAGTTTTCCAGCTGTGAACACCCCTGAACTTTGCAAGGAGATAGCTATGATCATGATGCTTCAGATGAGCTGTGGAGTGTAAACAACAGTTGCTAAGTAGAAAGAAAGTGACAACTCTCAACACTTTGCAATTAGTACATTTCAGGAAGCAGAAAGACAGCAACAGTTCTGCAATAAATCACTTTAACAGTAGCTAAATTACCCTTTTAGAGCATGTGCTGTGCGTTTCTAGTGTTATGGAATGCTGTACTGCTTTGTGTGGCTCTGTAGGACAAGCAGTTCCAGAGCTTTCTGCCTCTGAGCGGGAACATGGTGCCCTGAGATCGAGCTCTTAAGATAAAAGCAAAGAAAAAGAAAGCGCATATATGGGTAACTACAACTGTATACTATGATCGTAATAAGCAGTCATATACACAAAATTCTATCTGTATTTTTCCTTCAGGAATGTTTTCTTTCCTGAAATGTTTATGTGGGGAGGGGAAGAAAAAGAATTGCGATTATGGGTCTAATCAACATCAGTTTATGGGTCTAATCAACATCAGTTGAATTAGTTCAAACATGAACAAGGGCAGCATCTGCAGTTATTTCCATTGTGCAGCTAAGTTTAAGATTAAAATGGTGAAAAATGCATACAGAATTCTAGATGACTAGGACAAAATTAATTTTTGGCCTGGAAGCAGGTGTATAAAAATAAGTTAAATATTAAGATTTTCTCACATATATAAATGCAAGATCTGAATTTTGTGAAATTACGAGAGACAAGGCATTCGAAAATTATTTATTAAAGAAATCTCAAGATGTTGAAAAACAGCTTAGCTGTATAAAGATATATTTAAAATAGTATACTATAGAATAATAATAGATAATAGAATTTCTACTGCTTGCTGTATAAATCACAGCAGTTGCTTGTAAAGGGACACTGGCCCCTTCTGCACATTTCCCCCTTGCTTCCGCAGAATAATGCACTTTCAATCCACTTTCAAAATTGTTTGCAAGTGGATTTTGCTATTCCGCACAGTAAAAACCAGCTTCAAAGTGCATTGAAAGTGGGTTGAAAGTGAATTATTTTGCATGTGCGGAAGGGGCCACTATTAGATACATCAGATATGGATAGAATGTTGTTTAATTACACCCCGATACTATGTTTCTACTCCTCTTTATGTTGAAGTGAAAAAAGAAAATAGATATCGCTACATAAAAAATACCCCAAGTTACAAATATCACTTTTTGCCAGGCTTCTAAAAGCCTTGTATCTAGTCTCTTGCCTACAGATGATAATAAAATGGATAATGAATGTTACCTGTATGCACATAATTTAATCACTTATGTTGTGTTTGCAGAGCCCCTTGGGGATGGGGCGGTTTATAAATCGAAACAATAAATAAATAACTAATAAAAAATTTGTGTCACTGTCTAAATTATTTCACATCACTTCAGTGTATAAGATTACCTGCACTGGGCTGGGAAATTCCTGGAGGTTTGGGGACACAACCTTGGAAGAGAAGGGTTGGGGGAGGGGAGGGCCCTTGGTGTGATATAATGTCATACAGTCCACCCTCTAAAGCAGTCATTTTCTCCAGGGGAATTGATCTTTGCTATCTGGAGATCAGTTGTAATTCTGGGAGATCCCCATCTGGAGGCTGGCAACCCTAAAATGTGACCAACAAGTTTCATGTTTGGAGATTTAAATGAACATGCTAACAACTCAATCCGTCTACTACTTGCATTTAGGATAGTTCTTTATCACTCCTTGAAATTTATTTCATAGTAATATTAAAGATTAAATAGTGTTGCTTTGGGATTGTATAATGTGTAGGTCTGCTTTGTTGCCGAAGGTGAGAGAAGGTAGAACTTTTTGGTTAGGGCTGGAATGACTTTGGTGTGACCCTTTGTGGAGGTTTAAACATTTTTCAGATTCTTGATATATTCAGTTGGGTTGATGATCAAATACCTTAGACTTTGCATAATGTGCCCCTTTCCTAAAAGCACTTGCATGCTATCGGTACAAAAGAACTGGCAGACAGTAAGGACTAGCAGAACATGCGAGATAAGGTATATAGAGCTCTACCCATCTTAATAAAACCACTGCTGTGCCCAAGACAGCAAATATCAAGCACAAGAATCTCAAATAGAAATAGCATTCCTGGCACTACTGTAAAATGTGTCTATAGTGAATGACTGTATTCTATGCCAGCTGCAAAGTCCTTACAGTTTTCCAATGGATCTCCATATGAAGTACATTACAATAGTGAATCACTAATGTTATGAATGGTTACTGCTAGATTTGTGCCAAAAATGTTGTAACCTGCTCTCTAGACACAAGATGGAAAAAACTTATGGCCATCCCTCAGTCTGAAGACAGATGTGCAGCAGTAGATTTAGAAATCCCCCAAGGTAATCTGAATTATTTCAGACTGGATTTAACTATAATTGGTCTGTCCCAATAATTCCACAACTAGAACCCAATACTCTGTAAAAATGCCAACAGTGTAGGGCAATCTCAAATGAAAGAGACAGATATGTATGATTAATTGAATAAAGGATGCATAGAGAAAAATCTGTCCTTACAAACAGGAAATTAGGACCCAGTCAATTGTCCCAACCATGTCCTTGCACCTCACACTGTGTTCAGCATATAGATCATTTTTGCAGGTACACTCTTCTATAGTGATTTTTTAAAAAATTCAAGTTATTTAGCTGATTCTGCTTGAATTATTTCTGACTTAACAGCCAATGTAATTGAGAAGTTTCAAGCTCTATTTTTTGGCACAGATATGAGTCAGCTAAACTGTGAAAGCTGACTACACATAACAGCTGTTTAAATTATCTTGTCAGTTCAGGGATGGCCTCTTCTGTTTCTGTCTCGCTTGTATGTCACTGCAAATTTGTCATGAAAGGCTGTAGGCTATCGTACTTGCTATATTTAGCTGTCTGAAGCTTCTATCCACCTTTGGGACTTTTGCTTCCAGCTATAGTAGCTGCCAGCAAAGCAGGTGCCAAGGTTTTTCCTCTGCTATATTTGGATGTATACGTCAGACTTTCACCAAATGGGGTAGTGCACTGAGAAACACTCAGCAATGTGGCTGTTCTAAATATCCAACATGCATTAATTGTGGGGAAAAGTGCCATATCCCCACGGCAGGGTGTCATCAACAATAAAATGGATTTTGAAACTGATTTTCATGAACTCGGTACGCCAGATATGCATTTACAGCTTTTTGTTTTCAGTTGATGTTGAACATGGCCTCTGCAAGGATGCATTCCACTAAGTATCAACAGAACTTGTATGCTACCTTGGGGGCCCTAGTGAAAAAGCACCATACAAATGTTTCCAATAAAGTTATGTGTATAAGAGGCATGTGTCACCAAAAATCTATGCTATTGCCTAATTAATTGTCACCTGCATAGTGACAGAAGAAAAATGTTGCCAGTTTCCTGGTTATTTCCTCTGATGTCATCCATACCTCCCTCAGATGTTTCCTTTGCTTTTTAAAAAATCTAGTTTATGCAAATAGACTCATGCATTGTATGCATGACCATTATGTGCCCCGGGTGGGGGTGGGGGGTTGCCGTCAAGTCTAGGGTTGCCACCTCCAAGTTGGGAAATACCTGGATATTTGGGAATAGATTTTGGTGGGATTTGGGGAGAGGATGGACTTTAATAGGGTATGAGGCCATGGAGTTCACCTTCCAAAGTGGCCATTTTTTCTAGGTGAACTGATCTCTGCTGTCTGGAGATAGCTATAATAGCAGGGGATCTCCAGCCACTACCTAGAGTTTGTTAATCCTAGTCATGTCGCATCTGACTTACAGCAACTCCTGGTGGGCTTTTCAAGGTAAGAATCATTCAGAGGTGGTTAACCCATGGCTGCCTTTGTGTCACAACCCTGGCATTCCATCATAATGTGACTAAAGTATCATAGCCTCAACTGGGCCATTTTAGCTTCATGGGAGAGTTCAAACTTGATTTGATCTTATTTGTGATTACCAATTGTACCTAGGATTGGAGTCGTAGTTGGTTCAGTGTTCCTCGCGAGAAAGATAGTGCAGTGTCTTGAGTGGTCAGGAGCCAGTGATGATCAGGATGGAGACGTTGCATAATGCTGGGAAGAACAGAGTAACCATTTCTTATGTGAAAATTGACATGCACGTATGAGCCTCAAATTTCCATAAGGGCCATTTTGGCAGTGCAATCCTAAGGATGCTTCTGCTATTGTTCTCCAACGTGGATGAGCCAACGTGGGAAGGGACAGCTCTATGGAGAAAGATAATTATGATGAAAACGCTTATAACAATGCGCAGAGCGTTCTGATATTTCTTTGATGAACCAGCAGACAGAAGTCCCACTGGAGCAGTGCCTACTAACAGCATTTCAGCTACAATAGGCGTTGGGAATCTGGACTCGAGCTTTAGCTACTGGTTTTGCATCTTATTATTTCAAGTTCGTTGAATGGATATGTGTTAAAGGACTTCTAAAGAGGATTACAAGTTGCTACCAAGAGGACTCCCGGTTTGAAGGGAGATTTATGAGTGTTGGCTCCCGTTCAAAAGAAAAGAAAAGGGAGGTGAACCTCGGACCACACCAGTGATTTATGAGTTGGTTGCGCAGTTATCTGCTTGTATATGTATATTAAGGTGTATATAAGGCATGTTGATATTGTGGTGATATTATTTGTAATAGTTGGTAAGAGCTTATAGCAATTTAAAAATAATATAAAGATTGATAAGAAACAATACTACTATGATTATTTTTCAGAGGTTTATTGGCCAGAGAGTGCTTTGCATTTCTGTTACTTGCTAGTCACATTGCACTCTAGATTGATACATTGTTACATACTATAAAGGCACCCATTTTTAAGTTCCATTGAAATATTTGAGATTTAAAAGTATGGAATAAATACATTATACAACAACAGCAGCAGCAATGTATAGTTAAAACTATTATAATATATAATTTTATACCATTTTTTCCAGTGATCAATGTGATTTTAAAGTCATTAGAGTTCTGTAAGAAAGATGACAGAGTGACTGGCCCTTTTCTGAACTGAGACCCTACATGGCTGCAATATATGTTTGAAAAGTGGGAAAATCCACTCAAGGTTGTCCTGGTACTGTGTCTAGTTTCATCCTTAAAAGTAAAGGACGGGATTAGCCAGTGCTGTAGTGTGCTGTGACGCTATCCTCTCTTCCTGTTGGCAAAGTTTAAATGTCTGCTATTGTTCTCAATTTTTCCATTAAAAAAAAACCTGTGGGGACATTTGCTACTGTCAGTTCTAATATATCTGATGTCATATTCTAGTTAAACTCTACATTATCTTTTCTCTTTTTCCCCAAGTAGTATCTAGTAAAAGATGCTGTGTGTCATTGTGTTCAGAGTCTCTCAGCCCCCAAGCAGGAGCCAATGGACAAGGACAAGGAACAAGAAAACTCTGCTCATAATAAGCTAGGTTGTGCTGTTGTAATCAATACCAGGCTGACACCGAGTTCTTTCTTACACTTCCAGCTGATCCCAGGGTGCCCAGAGAAACCCTGAACCCAGTGCCTGGCAGCAGTTTTGATAGTGGATGCAGGCTAATAAACTGAAGCTTAATCCTGGGAAGACAGAGGAACAATTAAAGGTATCTTGGTTGTAGCACAGTTCTAGGTTGCATTTTATTTCCCCTGAAGTTACATGTGTGTACCTTGGGGGTGCTCCTAGATTTGAGCCTATTGCTGGATAAGACAATGATATCTGTCTCCAGCAGTGCCATAACCAGTTTCATTTCAGTCAACTTTTTCTGGGCAGAAAAGATCAGGCTACATTGGTTGTATGCTCTGATAGGATCTAGATTAGATTACTGCCATGTGCTAACTGTGGGCTGCCTATTAAAAGTGTTTAGAAACTTCCATTGGTACAGAATGCTGCAGCCAGGATGCTAATTGGGTGGGACAATGTCACTCTAGTTGTGGCCCATCTGCACTGGCTCCCAGTTTTTTTTCCAGTGTGGTCCCAAAGTGGCTTACAACATTCTCTCTTTCATTTTGTACACATGACAACCCTATGAGGTACATTAGGTTGTGAATATGTGGCTGGCTCAAGGTTATGCTGCAAACTTCCATAGCAGAATGGGGATGTGAAATTGGCTGTCTCAGATTGTAGGTTGACACTCTAACCCTGATTCTTTCCAGGCTCCACCCCCCAAAACTCCGGGAATTTCCCAACAGAGTTGGCAACATGACATTCACTCCTGCATGCTGGGTAACTCTCCCTCCACCCTTACTGCTCAAAGAGAGAGTTGACATAAGATTGTACTCTGAACAAAGGCGTAGCAAGGGGGAAATGCGCCCTGTGCACTGGTGCATTCTCTGCCCCGGAACGCCCCTCCCCAGAACGCCCCTCTCCAGAATGCCCCCGGAACACCCCAACCACACCCTCGTCACACCACAGGGGGGCGCACCTGGTGCGTCGCGCACCCCACGTCCCCTTGGAACTACACCTCTGACTCTGAACAAGAATCAAAGGCCACAAAAAGCTTTTGCAGTGTGTGTGTGGGGGGGGGGGGAAGGGAGGGTGGATCCTTTTTACAACTAGAAAGATGCTGGGGAAAGCCCCTGGTTGGCCATCACAGATTTCTGTGTAACTAGACTTTAAAACTTTAAAGCCCTCATTAGAGGCGTAACATGACTAGCATGTAACAGCAAATGCTAATGCACCCATGTCTTTTATATTATTTATATTATTATATTTTATATTCAGTCCATCTTGGAAAGGTTCACAGTTTATAGTGTTGGTGCTTCCTATTTCCATTCATTATTGGATGACAAATTTGTCCCATGAAGCTCTCTCAACATTCCTTGGGCAGCTGCCAAATTATTGCTGTGCATGCAACACTTGCAACCTCTTTGCCAGGATATGTTTAATGATTAATTCAAGAAAACCATAAACCATAAAGCTGCAGAAGCTGTTGCAAACAGGCATCTGTGAAAATAACAACCCACGTTGTGCTCCTAGCAACTATGTAGAATTAATACAGAAGCAAACAGGAACCAAATTTCTTCCTTGAATCTCAACTTGGATCTCAACTAAGGATCTCAGGCCCTTTCTGCACGGGCCTCTATGTGCCCTCACACCGGCAAGAATTCTGCCGGCGTGGGGGTGGAGGCTGTTCGCACGCAAGTGTGCAAGCAGCCCCAGCAGAGGCTGGTGCAGGAGAGGCGGCTCCGCACGGAGCCGCCTCTTCCCCGTCCCTCTCCCACTTACCTCGTTGCTGTTGTCACCCTGCTGGCCTCCTAAGCCCCGCCCACGCTGCCCTCCGACCTCCAGGGGTCGGAGGACAGCGAGGGAGGGTCTTAGGAGGACAGCAGGGTGACGACGGCGACGAGGTAAGTGGGAGAGGGACGGGGAAACAGCGTGTTCCTGGTGGGGCTGTTCGCACCGCGTCGCTGGGAACACGCTGTTTACTCAAAAACTACCCTTTAAACGGGTGTTTCTGAGGGAAGGGAAGGGGAGCCAGGTCGGCGCTGCTGCGTTTCAGCAGTGCAGCCTGTGCGAACGGCGGCCTGGGGATGGCGTTTTTGCCGTCCCCAGGCTGCCGTTTTTGGCCCGTGCGGAAAGGGCCTCAGCGAAGGTCTAAACCAGTGATGGGCAACCATTTGAACTTGGTGTGTCAAAATTTGCCAAAAAACCGAGCATAACTTGTGTGGTGTGTCACTTCGAGAAAAAAACCATAATTTCACGATATTTATAGTTTAAATAACAAAAATGTATAATTGTAATATATAACTGTAATTAATAAACCAAAAACTAATTATTTAACTTACCTGAATTATTTAACTTACCCCGTGGCGACAGGAGAAGCCCTGTCACCACGGGGAACCCCCAGGGCCGCTGCTGGCAGCAGTCCGGGCGCTGGCTGCAGTCTGGGCTGGGCTGAGCCTGGACAGCATGCTGCCCCATACTTTTCTGCATGTGGCCACATGCGGCCGCGTGTCAGTGAAAATGACTACGGGTGTCAGTGCTGACACGCGTGTCATAGGTTCGCCATCACTGGTCTAAACTGTGCAGCTCTAGAGCTTGACCCTTGAAGGAAATGACATTTTCCACATAAATTAGAATGGTGAAGCTAACAGGGCTAAAATAGTGTTTTAAAAAAGACTAATTCTGGGAAACAGATTGGCAACCAATACTATGTTACATAGCAAATGGGATGACATTAAAAACTGATTTGTTGTATTATGTTTAAAGTGTTTGTGTATATGTTGCCTAGAATCATGAAATATTTTGTTTTCTCTTTTCCAAAAAAGTTTCAAAAAATGCAGTGCTATTATTGGACTTGCAGGCTGCTATTAGTATGGAGTAGGCCATGGAGTGGGTGGGGAGGTGAGAAAACTTTGCTAGAACTGGGCTTCAAGATCTGATGGATAAGAATAAAACTCACTATCTCCCACTGAGTCCATAATTTCTGCTTGGGTTGGGGGAGATAGCATGTGACCATTCAGGCTGTAAGCTTTCATACTTTGAGCGACCGGGGATGTGTTGTTATACCACTTTGTAGTTTGCTTGGAGGGACATTATGGAAAATGGTGCCCAGGACAAGAATTAAAATTGCATCCCCCTCCGAACTCCAGATATCTACAGATTTTTTAAGATAATTGTATCAAAGCAGCACTCCCCCACGCACTTTCCCCCTAAAATACCTCCACATTTATTCTTGACTCTTGGTTTGCGCAAACAAGGAAATCTACTCTAAAAAATATTTATTGTGCACAAAAAAGAGAGAAATTGCTCCATATCTAAAAATAGATTTGTTGTGTAGCCTGGCCCTGTGCATGTTTACTCAGGAGTAAATCTAGCATCAGTTAATGGGATACATTTTCCAGGAACTGTACATGGAACTGCAACACCAGCTCCCATAGTGGAAAGTTTAAGGCTTTGAAGGTGTTAGACACTTACTACTGCCAACCCTGTCTGCTCAACAAGATTATGTGCTTGATGTTCACATATAATGCAGCATTTCTATGATGCTCGCATTTGTGCATCTAAGTATAATGCTGCACAGCTGCAAAACACATTGAGGAGGGAACTAACAATTAAATTCTTCCAGCTCTTCCTCCAGCTGTTAGGGCCCTGCGGGACCTTGGTGAGTTCCACAGGGCCTGTAAAACTGAGCTGTTCCACCGTTCCTTTGGGGAGGCTAGCCACGGATTGTCTGCCCCCCTCCTGATGCCCCGTGTACCACCCAGACATACCATCTGTGGCAATCTACTGGTCCCCTCCCAAGGGGGTATGGAGTAGGGAGTTTGAGGTTTGGATGCCACTTTTAAAAATGGGCTTTTGTGAGTTATGATGTTGCTACTGTTTTAATGGATTTTAATGCACCTTTGAATTGTATTGTTACATTGTGTTATATTGTTTGTTGTTGGTTTTATTGTACACCACCCTGAGCCCCTCAAGGGTGGGGTAGACTAAATAATGATGATGATGATGATGATGATGATGATGATGATGATGATGATGATGATGATAGGGCAGCACTTGAGACATCTTCGAATTGACAAAAGTAACATCTGTCAAATTCAGAAGGCAGCTCTGCTGGGATCCACATGAATACTACGCCGATAAATTACAACTTCCTAGGCCTCTGGATGAGGCTCAAATTGTAATGGAGGCCAAAAACGTGCTAAAGATCTGGCAGCTGTGAAATCAACAACAACAACAACAACAACAACAACAACAACAATAATAATATAAAATTAAAAGAGATAAAATGACTATGTATTTTTATAGGATATCTACCAGTTGTGTATGGAGCCTGCTTGCTTTAAAAAAAACATTGTTGTGGGAATTTGCCTATCTTTTGCTTGCTACTTGATTATGGCTATCAAAAACAACTTTTTTAAAAAGTTACAGTAGCTGACTTATTGAACAACCTGACAAACCAAGGAATGCTGATTTTACAGAAACTAATATTTTCCTTCTAACAGAAATGCATTTGCTTTTTTAAAAAGATAACTTTTACTAAAATGCTGCCTTGAGTTTCTTGTGGGTCCCCATTTGTGTAATCTAAATCTGACCTCTTCTGTTTGAATGATCAAAGATGTTTCATTTTGATTTTTGTATTGTATGTCCCCCACATATGTACTCCTTCTGTTTCATATTCACAGAGTTCTTGAATGTATGTAATGCTGAATATTTGATATCTTAAGAGTGAGCAGAATACTGCCCACTCACAATATACGCATGACTTTTCACATGACCTTGAATCTCATGTATCTATCATTATCCTGTTTATGACACCCGTTAATATCAAGCAATATAGAAGAAGAAGAAGAAGAAGAAGAAGAAGAAGAGTAGTTTTTATTTATACCCCACCTTCCTCTCCTGTAAGGAGAGTCAACGTGGCTTACAATGTTCTTATTCTTCTTCCCCCCACAACAAACACTTGTGAGGTGGGTGGGGCTGAGAGAGCTCCAAAGAACAGTGACTAGCCCGAGGTCACACAGCTGGCATGTGCTGGAGTGCACAAGCTAATTTGGTTCACCAGATAAGCCTCCACAGCTTAAGTGGCAAAGCGGGGAATCAAACTTCGTTCTCCAGATTAGAGTGCATAAGAACATAAGAACATAAGAACTAGCCTGCTGGATCAGACCAGAGTCCATCTAGTCCAGCATTCTGCTACTCGCAGTGGCCCACCAGGTGCCTTTGGGAGCTCACATGCAGGATGTGAAAGCAATGGCTAAACGCTTATCGCAGGCACCTGGTCTGCTGGGCATTAGCGATCTGGATCAAGGAGGATCAAGATTGGTAGCCGTAGATGACTTCTCCTCCATAAATCTGTCCAAGCCCTTTTTAAAGCTATCAGGTTGAGTGAAAGCGCATACCCTCCTGTGGCAGCATATTCCAAACGCAATCACCGTTCGTGAAGAGTGTTTCCTTTTATTAGTCCTAATTCTTTGGCATTTCAATGAATGCCCCTGGTTCTGGTATTGTGAGAAGAAAAATTTCTCTCTGTCAGCATTTCTACCCATGCATAATTTTATAGACTTCAATCATATCCCCCTCGATCTCCTCTCCAAACTAAGGGGAGTCCCAAGCTGCAGCCTCTCCTCATAAGGAAGGTGCTCAATCCTTCAATCATCCTCGTTGCCCTTCACTTTTCCTATCTCTTAGATATCCTTTTTTTGAGATGTGGCTGACCAGAACTGAACCACAATTACTCAAATTGGGCAAGTGCGGTGCTTCCTGTGTGCTATATAAGGGCATGACAATCTTTCCAGTTTTATTATCAATTCCTTTCCTAATTATCCCCAGCATAGAGTTTGCCTTTTTCACCACTGCCATGCATTGAGTTGACATTCCCATGGAACTATCAACTAAGCGGCGCAAATCCCATTCCTGGACTGTGCCTGATAGCACTGACCCCTGTAGCGTGTATGTGAAGTTTGGATTTTTTTGCCCCTCGTGCATCACTTTACATTTCGCTACATTGAACTGCATTGCCATTTCTTAGCCCACTCACCTAATTTATCAAGGTCGGCAGCTCTTAGCAATCCTTTGTGGTTCTCACCACCCTACATAATTTGGTATCATCTGCAAACTTGGCCACCACACTACCCACCCTACTTCCAGGTCATTTTATGAATAAGTTAAAGAGCACTGGTCCCAAAGCGGATCCTTGGGGGACACCACTCCCGACATCTCTCCATTGTGAGAACTTCCCATTTCACACCCACTCTTTGTTTCCTGTTCCTCAACCAGTTTTTAATCCATAGGAGGACTTCCCCTCTTATTCCTTCATTGCTGATTTTCTCAGCAGTCTCTGGTGAGGAACTTTGTCAAAAGCCTTTTGGAAATCAAGTAGACAATGTCCACTGGTTCCCCTTATCCACATGTCTGTTTACACCCTCAAAGAACTCTAGTAAGTTTGTAAGACAAGGATTTCACTCTACAAAGCCATGCTGACTCTTCCTCAGCAGGTCTTGCTTTTCTACATGTTTAATAATTTTATCTTTAATGATAGATTCTACTAATTTACCAGGAACCAGATGTCAAACTGACTGGCCTGTAATTTCGAGGTCCCCTAGACCCTTTCTTAAAGATTGGTGTGACATTGGCCATCTTCCAGTCTTCAGGGGATGGAGCCTGATTTCAGGGATAAGTTGCATATTAATGTGAGAACATCAGCAATTTCATGCTTGAGCTCTTTAAGAACTCTTGGATGAATGCAATCTGGGCCAGGGGATTTGGTAGCATTTAGTTTATCAATGGCTGCCAGAACTTCTTCCTTGTCTACCACTAGCCAGCTAGTTCCTCGGATTCACCTCCTAGAAGCTTGGTTCAGGTGCAGGAATTTTCCTCACCTCCTCTTGGGTGAAGACAGATGCAAAGAATTCATTCAGCTTCTCTGCAATCTCCCTGTCACCTTTTAGCACACCTTTTGTTCCTTCATCGTCTAACGAACCTCCCGGCTTCCTAGCTGGCTTCCTGCTTTTGATGTACTTGAAGAACTGTTTGTTGCTAGTCTTGATGTTCGCAGCCATGTGTTCCTCATAATCCTTTTTGCCTCCCTTACAGCTAACTTGCTTCTCTTTTGCCACCACTTGTGTTCTCTCTGGTATTCTTCATCAGTTAAGTTGGACTTCCATTTTTCTAAAAGACATCTTTTTTTTCCTAATAATTACCTCAACCTCCCTTATTAACCATGGTGGCTTTCTTTTGGACTAGGCTGCCTTTCCTAACCTGCCGGAACACATTCCAGCTGAGCTTTTAAGACTGTGTTTTTAAATAACCTCCAAGCACCTTGGACATTTTTGACTCTCTTGATTTTTCCCTTTTCGGCTTCCTGTGCACTATCCCCTCATCTTTGAGAAATTTCCCTTTCTGAAGGCAAATGTAACTACGTTAGTAGTTGTCACTTGTTAAGCATGCAGAGATACTGAATCTGACAGCATTGTGAAGTGCGCTGTTCCCTATCGGCTCCAACAACACTGACTTCCCGCACCAGGTCCTGGGTCCCACATAGAATTAGATCTAGGATCACATCTCCCCCGGTTGGTTCTACAACCATCTGCTCTAAACCACAGTCATTTAGCATATCCAGGAATGTTCTCTCCTTACTATGACCTGAACATGCATTTTTCCAGTTTATGTGGGGATAGTTAAAATGCGCCCATTACCACGACATTTTGCTTTTGTTGGCCTCTCTAATTTCTTTTTCCATCTCAGAATCCTCTTGTGCACTTTGGTCAGGGGCGATAATATATTCCTAATGTTAAACTTTGCTTCACCCTGGTATTGATATCCACAGTGCTTCTGTAGAGGAATCAGCTCCCCTGCATTGTCTATTTTATGTGACACTATGCTCTCTTTGATGTAGAGGGCCACCCACCCCCATTGCAGCCCTGTCCTATCCTTCCTGTAGAGCCTGTAACCTGGGATAACAGCATCCCACTGGTTCTCCTCATTTACATGTCTCAATGTCCTCCTTCAAAACTCTGTACTCCAGCTCCCCCATTTTAGGTCGAATGCTTCTACTATTAGCATAGAGACGCTTGTATACTCTGTCTCTGTCCTTAACCTGGGATTTATGTGTTTTGCCCTCCTAGCCTTTTGTAGACACTATCACTTATCACATTGCTATGCTCCTAAGCTTGTATGTGGTTGATTTAGAAAAACCTCTCTCTGTGTCTGCATCCCCATGGACTCTGTATTCGAACCGAAGTCACCTCAGCTCCTGTCGGCTTTCCCCAAGGATCAGTTTAAAAGCTGTTCTGCCACCTTTTTTTATCGTCGCGCGCCAGCAGCCTGGTTCCTCTTTGGTTAAGATGAAGCCCGTCCCTTTTGTACAGGCCTGCCTTATCCCAAAAGGTTCCCCAGTTCCTGACAAAGCTGAAACCCTCTGCCTTACACCACCTTCTCATCCGCGCGTGAGACCCTGTATCTCCGGCTTGCCTGGCTCTCCCTTGCGTGGAACAGGTAGCATTTAGGAGAATGCCACCTTAGGGGTCCTGGATTTTAACCTTTTTCCTAGCAGCCTAAATTTGGCTTCCAGAACCTCCGGCTACATTTCCCAATGTCATTGGGTACCAATGTGGACCACAACTGCTGACTCCACCCCAGCACTGTCTAACAGCCTATCTAGGCGAAGGCGTGACATCGCAACCTTGGCACCAGGCAGGCAAGTCACCATGCGGTCATCACGCCTGTCCAGCTCTCTATATTCCTAATGATCGAATCACCCACTACAAGGAGTCCCCCACCTCCCCGAGGGGTATCCTCAGTGCGAGCGGATATCTGACCACCAGCTAAGGAAGGGGCCCCATCTAAGGGAGCATCTCCCACCCCCTCAAACTGGCACCCTCCGTCACCCCGACTCTCCTTCTCCATGACATCTGAAGAGATGTCACCTTGGGAGTGGGACCTGGCTGCTAGGTCCCAAGCCTCGTTTGTTGCCCTCTCTGCCTCTCTCAGCTTCTCCGGGTCTGCCACCTTGGCTTCAAGAGAGCACACATGTTCCTTGAGTGCCAGGAGCTCATTGCAGCGAGGGCACGCGACTTCTGTCCCAGTGGCAGATAGTCATACATGTGACACTCAGTGCAAAACACTGGAAAGCCCCACCCCCCTGCTGGCTTCCTGTCTTCATATCTAATTCTGTTTAGATATTCAAATACTAAACTTTTAATTAGTGCCTCCCCCTTCAGCTTTCTATACCTTCTACTATCCTTAAAATATGTTTTTATTTAGTAAAACACCTGCTTGCGGCGCCGTTAGTATGTCAAGAGACTAACTGAAAAGATTTAAAAATGTGAGAAGCCCGGCCCTTTCTGGCCCACTGCTGTCCTCCACTGCTCCTCTTCTCTGCTGGTTCCAGAGTGCACCTGATCTTAACCACTACACCACCTTGGCTCTATATGTTTATATGTGGAAGAGGTTTTGCTCAGAAGCACGTGACAGAATACAACTTATCCAGTTTAAAACAACTGCAACATGTCTCAAATGAAATGACAGAACGTGAGCTGAGAATAATAGAAAACAATGAATCAACAAGTACATTTGCTGAGGTTTCTCACAATGGAATTTTCTGGTTGCAGATGCAGTGATGATAACAGTGAGCCAGAGAAACATTTCTATGTATATTCACTCCAGTTTGGCAGTCTCTTGTAAGTGACCTAATACATGCATGGAGACTGCCTCCACACAGTGATTTTTCTCTGCAGTGGATTTTTATTGGAGCATCCACATGACAATGTCCTTTAATTTTTCACTGTTTGGGTTGTTAGCAAATAATTATGTAAACCTTCAAAAAGACTTCCAATGATGTTGTGAGTGGAAAGTGGAGGGAAAATGGCAGCTGATGGAGAAGAGTGTGCATCAGACTCCCCTGTGGATGCTCTGAGAGTTGTACCACTTAAAAAATATTCATGTTCATTGCAATCCTTCAAGTAGGTTTGAACATTGATTGGCTTCCTCTATATAGTGGATGTACAGTCTGGAGCTTTACTTGTGTTTCTGGATGAATAGTGCAATTATGGTTGGGACATTTGCGATGTCTCCCTGTTTGCATAATGTTGTAAAATGTAACATAGAAGAGGTTAAAAAAGTGAACCTCTGAAAAGAAAAGAGCACTGCCAAGCTGCTTATAATAAGACCTCAGCATATCTGCAGCAATATTCTTTTAAAGGGTTAATTGAAAACACAAGCAAGTGCTTTCAGCGTTATCTCTCATGTTTTAAGGGTGTTGAAAATATAGGAATGCCATGTGAGAGCACTCTGATGTTTTTAGAAACACAATGAAGGAAGCATAACGAGCACTTTGAACTGAGGGCGTATGCGTAGCCCAGATCCACCCAAATGCGTTGTTTACCATGAGATACAGGAGTTTTTCTGGTATAACATGCATCAGAATCATAAAAAGAATATTTAGCAAGCATTAGTAGTTCTTCTCTGCTGACTTGTCAAGCTTTTTGTAGCATCTGCATCTGAGTAATGGTGTGTCTTGTAAGAAATATGTTTCAAATGTTTGTTTTTGAGGCAACTTTCAACACCTTTTAAGTATATACTTTCTCAGATCTTTTGTTGTATGGTTTGGTCATGACAAAGAAGCATCTTGAATAAAAAATAATGGCTTGTAATCTTGCTCTGCTAATGCCAGTAATGGTAGCATCTTCTTTTGGCTGAAGGAATTTTTCTCTCATGCAGGACACTCTGAAGAATCTCATATACTGGAAGATGGCTCATTAGGCTGGTACAAGGCTAATCACTATTAGTTGTGGTAAGATATAACCCACTGTCCTTTCGCCCTTCAAAAAATTCCTGACAATTTTTCATATCAATTGAAATATTTTAAATAGAAGGTGATCATATTATTGGGCTAACTTAAAGTTAGACATGCTCTAAAGAGCACGTCTTTATGTGCTCTCATCAATAAAAGAAATCCCAGAGAAAGAAAGTAATTTATCAAACACAGGGAAGATTTTCAAATGGAATTCTAACAGGGGAAAATATTCTGACATTTTTGCTCTAGTGATTTCACTGACATAGACCAATATATATGTGATGTGCCAAAGTGCTTTGACTTCTGGTTGTGTGTCCTTACTAGCTCAGGGTTTGGCTATTTGTATGTAATTGACATCCAGTCACTGTCAGTTGAATAGGGACTTTGTGGTCTCCTGACCAAAATAATTCTTCACATTAAAAATGTATTCTGCCCACAGCAGTGGTTAGTTGGAGCTGGCTTGATGTTCAGTGCGTTTTCCCCCAAAGTAACTGAGGGGCCATGGTAAAAGATGCATGCCCTTGCATTAGGAGAGAGTGTCTGGCATAGCCTTGTTGGTGGTCAAAGGGGACCCCTCTTCCCTTTTTTCAGCAGCTGAAAAGATGATTGGCTGCAACCCTAGGCATAAAACACTTTGTACTTTAACTGTGGATTAAGTCAGTTTATGCTCACAACAGCTGATTCAGGCAAGATAATTTCAAATCACATACATCAATGATATTGCAGCCACACATATCAAGATCAGCCCACAGCTATTCTGAACCTTCATATGTGGTAGCTGCATCATGGTTCCCTCCAATTTTTTTAATGATCCTTTATGCACAATGAGTGCTGAATGCAGTGGGCCTATATACTAACATGTACAAATATCCTTACATCCTTTCATGTAAAAAAAAATCATATATCTTCCAAGTATCCTTTCCCCCTCTATTGAATACACTGCCATGTATAGGACCTTAATACGTAACACGCAATCAATTAAACACTGAACACAGGGAACTGTATACAAGTATGATTGTCCAATGTTGTCCACTTGCAAAACCCAGACACACTCCTGGGTGGAAATTATTACCATGCAGGAATTTTACAATGTATGCACTAGCTATTTATACTAGATGAAGATATGGAAAAGAAAGTACTAAAGAAAGAATAACGAGATAATGAACTAAATAAACTAAAACTAAATAACTGAATTGGCTGTGTAGAGAAATATGTACTTGTTCCTCTTTTCAGTGTGTGACCTGAAAACTTTTGTAAATGATATTGACATAGAGTGGAGGTACAATGGGAGGAGAGAAGGTTACTCAATAAACATAATCCAGTATGCAATGCTCTGATAAACTTGTGCAAGTTTCTGATAGTCACACACACCCATTGCTTCAGATGATTATGGAATGTAAGTTTAAGTGTATCTGAAGGGTTAGAGTAGTTTCTTGGCAAACAGGAATTGAAAGCTGGTTTTTGCTGCCCTATTTCATTTAGGATGAACAGGTTGAAGTAAAAAAAAAAGCCAATACAAAAGCAGACACTGTTGCAGACAATCAGACAATCAGTTGCATGGCAGAATTAGCATTCCACATTCAGATCCACTACCATGACTTCGGTAGAATGCATAATATTTGGTTGGTCTGAACGATTGCACTCTGCTTGAGCAAATCTTTGTTCACAGTTTGAGCATTAGTCCAATTGTAGACAGATCTGTGTCAGTTTTCAATGATGATTCAGTTCTAAGTCATCCTTTTTTGGAACCACACCCTCACCCCACAGGTTGAAACAGAAACAGATGAAAGCAAATGGTTGTATCCTTTCTTTTCGTCAAATGTCTGGAAAAGCAAACAGTCTTGGAGTCACAGGGCTTTTCATGTGGGAAAATTCTGAAGAACGTGGAAAAACCTTGAACGCTTTCAACGCAATACAAATAATGTCATGTTGGAGTGACTGAAATGTATAAAATAAAAGGATGAAATGTGATGCTTGCAGTTCTCTGTTATAAGGCACATGTGTAAGGTGCATTTTTAAGAAGGAGGGATTTACTACTAGGTCCTTGTAAAGAACTGCACCCAAGGCACTTCTTATTCTTGCTTTAGGGAGGCACTTGCCTTAAAATGATGCAGCCACACAGGAGTTTTCTGTGCACTTTCCTCCAACATCTGATGTTTCCCCTGTATCCCCCCCCCCCAGTGCACCACTGGAGGGCTTTTGGAAAACTTAAAAACCCAAACCAAACTAGTAATTACCACAGCATTATAGTGCTACAGTAATTATTGATTTTTAAAAGCCCTGCAAAAGTCCTCCAGTGATACAGCAGGGAAAATGGTGGCCATGAAAGGCTGACAGATGGAAAATGGCACCAGTGTGGATTGAATCTTTGAAGGTGCATACCTTCCGATCCAGAAAGCATGCTAATGTAATTGGACTACATTCTTTCAGAAAAGAACCAGGGTAGGGAAACAGTATTGTTACCTGAAATGGTGGGAGTCTGTCCCTTTTAGAGTGGGGAATTAGCAAAAGCAGACCCTTGGCTTAGCAAAAGGTCAGGCAAGCTCAGGGTCTTTATTGCCTATGGATACTAAAGTCAGTTTTTGCAAGAAATCCACAGGAGAGCAAAATAAGTTCCACAGATTTATTAAAGACAAAATAATAAAAATACAAGCACACAATAATCAGCAGCAGAACATACACACAGTCCTAGGATGTAAGCAGTGTTGAGGGGATAGGTTGGGAATAGCAGAGGAATTGGGGTAATTCTTAGGGTGAATACTATACCAGATCCTGAAGTTACTTTGGGTCCTCAAAGCAGAGTCCATTGACCTGAACTGGGCTCCAAGGAAGCAGGATGGGAAGCAGATGGCACACAGAACAGCTGAATCCACTGACAGGCTCAGATGTACTGAGCCCCGTGCATTGAGCAAGGGGCTATTTTGTAGGGAAGGTTGGGTCCTCTGGATGTGCTAAGAGAGCTTAATCTTCCTGGTTAAAGGAGAGTCTTGCCTTTCCGGGTAAAGACAAAAGAGAGACATAAAACATAAACATTGGGACATTAGTCTAATGGGTTGAGCATTTGGTTTAAGTGGCTAAACTGGGAGTGCCCAAGGTAGCTGATTAAATTACAGCTATAAAACAATGTAAATGTAAATAAGGTGGTCTTTAGAAAGAGGTTAGTCAGAGAAAGAGCTTTAAGTTAGTGCAATACTGGCAGGAACTTTTGGGGCAAATATATTAGCAAGTCCTTAGTCTTCACGGGGCAAATAGTTCAAGGCTGGAGATGGGAATGCTTTCCAAAGCAGAGGCATTGTTTTCTCTTAATCTCTTTATAAGGGTGTGAGGCAGGTATTTTGCAAGGTGGATATGGGTAAGGACAAGTCCAGACAAGATTTTACTGTCCTTGTGGGTACACTAACCAATGTAGAGACCAGGTCCCCCATTTTTGGCAAGGCACTGCCAGGCACTCCAAGGACAGAGACACTGTTGTCTTAAAACAGAGCCCCCCCAATCCATGGCTCAGTGTGGTAATTGTATGCTGTGGTTGGGAAAAAGCTGCAAATTAAGTGATTAGAGGAGAACATTGTGTGGATGTTCCAAAAAAAATAGAAATTGAGCTTAGAAGGAAAAGGGGAGAAAAATGTCCACAGAGAAACAGCTGCATTTTTTAAAAAAATGTCTGACAGCTGTTTTCCTACAGTTATCTTCTCAGGACCCTTTCCTCGCAATGCACAATTCAAATGATGGAATAATGGGGATTTGTCCTGAAACACTCGTTCTAGAGGCATGACCATTCATGTAAACTTCCTGTTTAGTTTTTATGTGAAATAATGGGGTTTTTTTTGTTAATATGGGTAAAATCTTGCAGAAGGAAAGGCACATGGAGATCTAACTATTTATTATTTTTACAGAACATGAAAAGACTGAAACAAAATTCTTAATTTTCATGTCTTTGTTTCCTCCAGAACCTCTGTTGAAAAAACAACGCCATCTCTACAAGATATCAGAATAATCAGCATCTGTTTCATCCGCCTTTGTTGGCGTCAGAAAAATTGGCCTCAGCCTTTTTCAAACCTCTCCTTGTGCTTTGCACTTATTGTCTCCCTTGGTTTGCCTTGAAGCAGCATCCCATGAAATAGGACTTGACAAGCTCCACACCCTGAGCATACAAACAGCCACCACCCACCCTGGCCTTCATGAAAACACCAGCGAGCATTTTATCTATAGTCACAAGTAGTGCTGAGAATCAAGAAGCCATTTATCCTTCTTATAGGCTTTACCACAGCTAGTAAGTCTGTCATATTTCCCCCCCATCATGTTCCTTCAAGATGAAAAAAAAAGTTTATATATAGAAGGAAAGGCTCTATGTTTTACAGTGGGTTTCTGCAGGTTCCATTATCCACTGGGTATGTAACCTCATTTGCCCACCAATTTCTCACTAGTACTGAGGAACCACACTACCAACAGTTGATTTTGTATCAACATTCAAGAAGTGACATTTATTCTAATTGGCCCTATTATGTGATGTTAAATTAGCATGTCCGAAGTTAGAACACAGTGTAACTGTTGAATAGTGCAGGTTTCCAAATGACTTTGTCTACTTTTTTAAAACAAGAAGCAAAAAGGAAGAGCGAGAGTCAAGGGCAAATAAAACATGGGAAAGCAATCATGCAGCTTAATTTACATGCAACTTGGTTGTCCCATCAACCTGTCTTAGGGATATTTATGTGTCATGGCAGAAAGAGAATACAGCAAACAACAGTCATTGGTTTCAGCTGATTTGTAAGCATTTGCAACAAAAGGATCCCAGAGCAAGTTATTCTCTACTGCCTTTTACTTACTCACAATGTACGGTTTGTGTCTGTCAGCAGAAAGCATTATTGCTCGAACCATGTGAAGGGAAGGAAGGACCTTGCTTAACCAGTTTTTAATAGCTGTAGTTCTACTAGTCAGAAACCTGGCCAATAAGCATTTTTTCTAGTGCAGACAGCTTTGTTGTCTACTTTAGATTGCAATGCATGGGCGGGTTTGAGCTTTGTATTTTTCTTTTTTTCCTATGCTGCTGACTTGCTTTGTGAGATAGACTGACGAGACATTTGCATAGATATAAAGCATTTTGTTCCTAAACTTGTCAGATTACCCCCCCCCCCCAAATACTAGTTTACACATGTTCTCAAGGCTGAATCATTTGTTTCTTTCAAAAAACGGGCTTTGTTGTGCTGCAAGGAATGGCATCTTAAACACACATCTGGAGTGCATGTATTTATATACACATGCACACACTGTCTGCATTTGTGTGTCTCAACCACCCTCTTTAAATCTCATAATGCACTGTGGCCTGTTTTGACAGCTATGGGGATCCATGTAGACATTTATTGTTCGCTGCCTGTTTGTTTTTCTTCCAAAAACAGCCATTGCTTTTAGGAAGTCCCTATCTCCTTCCCTGGAGGAACTCATCTAAGTCAAGAATGGGCTAATTTTATAACCATTAAAATTGGTACATTTTAAGATTTATTTGGCCACAAATGGAAGCAGGCAACCTTACATGTCTCTCCTGCTGCATTGCCCAATTTTCTATGATATTATATTGGTGTTGTTCTTGCAAGAAAATCAGTCCCAGGGCTACAGCTTCACTGTGTCTGATGCAGACTCTGTTTGGCACAGAGTGCCTGCTTTGGGTTGCCAACATCCTGTAGGGGCCTGGAGATCTCCCAGAGTTACAAATGATGTCCAGATGGCAGACGTCAGCTCCCCTGGAGGAAATTTTCACACCCTGCATTTCACACAGGGTGAAATTTTTACACCCTGCATCAGCTCCCCTGGAGGAAATTTTCACACCCTTTCACACCCTGCATGTGAGCTCCCAAAGGTACCTGGTGGGCCACTGCGAGTAGCAGAGTGCTGGACTAGATGGACTCTGGTCTGATCCAGCAGGCTTTTTCTTATGTTCTTATGCTCTTAAATGGCTGCTGTGGATGGTGGACTTTATGGCATTTGTACCCCACTGAGTCCTTCCCTTCCTCAAACCCTGTTTCCCTGAGCTTTGGCCCCCAAAATCTCCAGGAATTTCCTAATCCAGAGTTGGCAACCTTGAAGCTAGGAGTAGATATTTAACTGCTCAAGTTTGACAGGAAACCTTACAAGAAAATTTCAAAGTTAAATAACTTTTCATGAATTAATATAATTTTTTAAAAAAAGAAATAAATTTTGTTGCAGCCAATTGACTGAACCGTCTCAATAGGAATGGAGTTGTAGACTGCCCCCTGCCTTGCCGGGTCTCGCCTCCCCACCAGTAGACTGCAGTGCCTGACTGAGGAAATATCATGAATATGGGACCCCCACAATTAGGACCCAAGTAGGAAACAACAGGAAATCATCAGGTAATTACAAATATGCCAAGCGGTTATGAAGCAAAAATTAAAAAACAGAACAGTGGAAATCGAATTTCCTTTTGCTTAATTTCAGTGTTGCTTGCCAGTCTCCTTGAAAAGAGCAGTTTTTTCCCCACATCAAGATCTTCATTTTAAATTTCAAGCTAGATGTTTAATACTGCAAGTCTATCGTCGTCTTAAATTTCTAGTCGAACTAATAACTGCATAATTAAAACCACATCTTCCTTTGTTCAATAGATGTGATGTTTTTACACGTGTGCTAAAATCTCTGCATTCAAGATTTGGGGTTTGGATATAAATACAAATATAAATTTGTGTATGATTGTTTAGCCAAATGATTACTCTGTAATATATTTTTTGTGCTAAAGAGAATTTCACTAACTTGTTTGGATAAAGCAGTGGTTTTGCAACTGTGTCTTGGAGAGTCTGTGGAAGCTCATCAAGGCTCCTCAGTGAGAAGACCAGTAAGGACTGAAAAACTTTCTTGAGATCTCTTACTCCCCACGACTGATCTTCATTTGCCATCCACAATGCCAGAGAAATGTTGGCCAGTACTCCATGTTTGCTGAGTGTTCTTAGGGTCTAACAAGATGAGACATTCAGAGACCCATTCTTGGGTTTCCCCAGATTTTTTTCTTTGTATATAGCAGCTGCGCAGGACCTTGGTCTAGCTCAGAATATGCAACTGGAAGTTAATTTAACCCTAGTCTGACATTGCTCCCCCCACCCCTTGAGGCTGCTGTTTGCTCTAGTGGGGAAAAATCTGAATAAAACATGTGTATGTGCTAAAGTTGCCAATCTCCAGGTAGGGCCTGGAGTTCTCTGAGAATGACAGAGATCAGTTCCCCTGGCAGTTTCAGAAGGGGGACTCTGTGGCATCACATCCTTATTGTTTCATCCCCTTTCCAAACTCCACCTTCCCAGGCTTTATTCCCAAATCTCCATGAATGTTTCAACCTGGAGTTGGCAACCATAATGTGTGGCTTAACGGTGTAAATAGTAGCTCAGTAGGGTGATTTTGGATCAAATGACTGTGTGGGGAGAAAGAGATAACAGCCCCTTCTATGCATCATAGTTTCCATCCAGACAGGACTCCTGTGCTGATGATTCATCTTCCAATGTCTCATTTAGATTGGCTGTTAGTGTGTTCGTCTTATAAATACACTCCCAGAAAACACTGCAATGCAAAGGGGTCTGTGAAAGGCATGTAGGGTGTCCAGAGACCATGCCTCTGGACTCTGACCCCACCCATGCCATGAGAAGAACCCTTACCTGGATAGATCCAGGTCTAGGAGGGCTGCAGTGGCTTGGAGGCAGAGGGGAAGAGAGTCTTCGGTTCACCTGGGCAGAAGGTCACAGGCTGAAGGTGCTACTTGAGGAAGGGCCAGGCAGAGACAAGCAACCTCCCTTCACCATTAGGCTAACCCAGCTGGCAAGAGAAGGTCCAGGAAAGGCCCAGGCTGGCCACAGAAGCAAAGCAGCTTGAACGCTTACCCCATCCCCACAACTACAAAGAAGCAGCAGCAGCAAATGGGTGGGGTTGCTTAAAAAAGTCTCTTGAAGGAAGAGCCAGGGGGAAGGACCATGCGTGGGGAGAGGGGCTAAAAGGGGTAAGCGCTTGGATGGCCGATAAAACTAGCTATCTGTTGCCTAGTGCAAGGTCTCTCAGCAGCTGGGAAAGGCTCCTCTGTATGTCAGGCAGGTGAGCCCTGTCTGAGGCAAGAGGAAAGGCACCTCAGGCCCTTGGGAAGAGGATTGTGCAGGGCACTGGGGCCCAGGGGCATGACATAGGGATTCCTCAGTAGACAAGATAATGTGGAAAAGTTCCCAGATGATAGTAAGTTGAAAACTACGTATGTAAAGCAAGTGCTTTGATGCATATGTAGAAACTTTTACTCCCCAAAAGGCATATGATTGTCTTTATGGTTCCTATTGATTTTATTGGTTGTGTTATAGTTGCCTCTGTTGTAAGCTGCTTTGGCTCCTGGTTAATTGAGAGAAAGGCACATCACAAACAAACAAATTTCATTAACTGGCTGTGGAAACAGCAGCGCAATATGTACAATGCTTTGCATGCATGGAAGAGAGGTGATTAGTTCCTCAACTGAAAGCTACTGCACGAGAAATAGTTCTCTATGCAGCTCTGGATTAGAATGTATGCTATTAAGGAAACCAATTGGGCAGGTGCGAACGTCACATGATCCTGAAGACCATTCTATCAGAACATGTTCAGATTAAACATTGGGGGATTCCCCACGGTCAATTTATCATGTGATACTCACGCAAAAAATCATGGTTTAAGCAAGAACTCCCCACGGCTTAAGTGCTGAACAGGGCGCCATCCCAGTTCTGGCACGCATCCTCCCCTTATCACACATTTTTTCAGATCCTACATTGAAGTGCACCTTTTTTTCAATCATGCACTGAAGTCAGTTTGGTGGGGAGAAACAGGGGATGGATGCAGCTTATTGTTCCCGCTCTTCGAACCTTCCAGCCAATCAGAGTGCAGTGGGGTGTGCACAGAGTGTGTGCAGTCTTTTTTTGTGCCGCACTAGGTGTGGCTATGAAGAAACGTAAATAGGAAGCTATGGTAGAATGATTTTGGTAAATTGTTTAAGCGTGGCTATGTTCAAACGTCAAAACGAGGCTAAGAATAACATGGATTTTCAATGCAAACTAAATATCTGAATGGTAGCTTACAAAATTCTGATGTAACCTTAAGGAAAGATTTTGTATGAATGTCTTGAAATGAATTAAACCAATCTCACTATTCCAGTTTCCTTTAACATACATAGCTCTTGTTGAGGATGTGAGACACAGGAGTTGTTTGAAGTATTTTTGAACAACATCAAAGTTTAATAATAATGGGTCATTGATCCCCTCTGGGTTGCATTACCCCTGTACATGTGCAACCCAAAGCTAAGATTTTCCTTCTCACATCTAATGGCCTTAGAATACTTGCTACAGTAGCTTCAGTAATGCCCATTAGGAGGATTCACCTTGTCTGTAGCCACAATAGGAAAAAAACGTATTCATCAAAATACAGCCAAATCTACAATAAACATCAAACGAAGCCAGGATAATTACAATGGTAAGACCTCCATGAAACATAATAACAAATGTTGTTGTGAAAAACTGCAAAGTACTTGGGAATTCTCAAAGGCCTTAGCATTCTAGGAAAAAAAAATGAAAGAAATCTGTAACAGCAAGTCCCCAATGCACAAGAGGTATATTTTCACAGTTAATATATTCTCCTGTGAAATGTTTCAGCCAATTAATTAGATATGAAGGACAATGTGGGATAAACATGAAAGCAAGTAAATGAAAGTGAGGGAAAGGAGAATAAATCAGACTTTGAATTTTTACAGCACTTTTGCTGTTTACTCAGAAATGCTGCCTATATCTGGTTTCAATCCAATAATCCTTACCCTAACTATATAGGATAGACCAGTGTTATTTGCCCCATAGTATGGATTCATGACTGCAGAGGATGAGAGATAGCAACTCGTTTTAGGCTTGCTGAAACTCCTTTTCCTTGTGTGCTGTGGTCTCAGTCTAAATTGGACCCCACCTGCCTGGGACTTGTTCCCAACTGGAACGTGCACATGAATTGTGAGGACCCAGGGAAAAACATAACATGCAATTAGGTCCTTAATTCATGGCTGGACTGACTCTTGAGTCAGGATTTCCCAGCTCATTGTCTTGACCAGAACACAACACTAGCTATTTGGCAAATGCTTGGGAATCTTACGAAAACCAAAGAATTGGCTTTGGAAGAACCTGGACAAAAGCTGAATTTGAGCAGGAAAAAACTTGACAGTTCAATGCAAGTTCATCTTTTTAAAGATTTATGCAACAGTCTCTCTAAAATATCTTAAGTTATTGTTGCCATTTATTTACAACCTGTAGGCACATCCAATTGCCCATTATATCTTTGTTCCTTTTAACAGTGTTTACCCCAGTTTCTCTGGGAAACAAATTTAAGAGCATGCTTCTTCCCAGATAGCTGACAGAATGAACTATGGAGGATCTATGTGCATTCAGGTCCTTTTCTGCTTAGGCAGACAAATGTGCACTTTGGACAAGACTAGGTCCCTGAGATACACTCTGCACAGAAAGACAAGCATTCATTAGGTCCAGATTAGGTCAAACTTTGTGTGTAATCCCAGGAGGTCACTCAGAGTAGCAATATATTCAGGAGTGCCAGTTAACTAGCTTACAACCTGAGAAAAATGCCCAAGCATCTCTTAGCCTTTGGAGGGACCAGCCGCTGAAGGTGCCCCCCCCCCTCTTTCTTTAGCTCTTAACACCTGGGTCCTTCTATCTAATGGGACTCGCCGTTCCCTCCCTCTTAGGGGAGGATTTAAAATTAGGGTACTTGGACGCCTCTTATTACCCTACTGCTGTTTTTAAAGGTTTAAACCATATTTATTTGTACTGAGATTCATGTTGTACACCGCCCAGAGCCCCTTGGGGATGGGGCGGTATAAAAGTTTAAATAAATAAATAAATAAATAAATAAATAAATAAAATTACAATGTTATGGAAGATGCCTGGTCACAACTCAGAATCTTCATAAGCAAAGCAATAAATACCTATCAAATCACATTCATTTGCCTAGATGGTGAGAGTTGTTCCAGCATGCTTTGTGACACTGCAGAAATCCACGAGGCAAACCTCACTTGATTGGTACAGGGCAGCTGCTTTGGCTGAAAATATTGAGCATTCTGACATGACTTGATATCATTTGGCTCACCTGTAATGGTGTGTATAAATCACTTCAAATCTACTACCAAACCCAGCCTATCTGAGTCTTTATCACACTGACCTTCCTCAGGTCAAATCAGCTCCAAGGGTTAGTTGTTCACTCATAAGTCTGAAGCTGAAACTGAATCTGCTATAAGGCAGTTGAATGCACGGGGTTAGTCTTTGGTTTTAAGACTGTTCTTTTAATTCTTTCCCAAGAGTTGCTTTATATTGAAACCAGAGGGCCATTTAGTCAAGTATTGTACATCCTTATTCCAAGCATTCCTTCAGAATATTAGGCAGAGGTTTGCTATCTTTTCTATGTAAGAAGTGTTCAGATAGAAATACCAGATAGTAATGAACTGAGAATCTTGATCAATGGAGTAAGGTTGCAAATTCCTGGAGTGAAGTCTAGGAATGGATCTCGGTGGGATATAATTCCTCAAGAGTGGCGTAGAAATTGAATTCAATGAATAAGTACATAATTAAAAATGGTGTCATGTATTAAAAGAGTTTTCACTCAGCTTCTCTCTAAAGTAACTTGAACCATTTACTATTTGTGTTTGGAGACAATCTAATCTACTTCATGAGGGCTGGGTGAGGAAAAGGCAGTTGAAAGCACCAGTATGATGCTCACTGCCCTGAATTACTGAGGAATGGAGGTATAACAGTGTGATAAGTGCATTCTTACCATGGAATTATTAGACTATCAAAACTATGCCCTCTAGGGATTTGATCCTTTAATTCTGTGAATCCTGATTAGCATTGCTTAATGTAATTGAATACACAGGTAAGCACAGCACACAACCTGTCCTTGAGGAAATGAGTCAGTCTTTGTATTCACATTCTAATAAACAAAGCTGGAACTCTGTAATGGCAGCTGGCTTTCTGACAGTACTCAGTTTTTAGTTTAATGTCAGTTGTGCCACAGTTTTCTCTCTCACACAGAAAATGCAAATAGCAAGGATTCTAGTAGGATTAATTTTTTCATTCCTCATGCCTTCTTTGCCCACCTGCTGTCTATCTAGCTGTGGGAGGAGACAAGAATATCCAAGGAAGATAAGTATTGTGGGGAGGGGAAAATAGAAATGGGACAGCAGAATCCTGGAACATCCTGAATGGTTACATTCTTTATTTTTTTAGCTTCATTTATATTCTCTTTTTCTGCTGAAAATGGACTGTAAACATCTTACATCATTCTCCCCATGATACCCCCAAAACAATCCTATGGGATAGATTAGTCTGAGTATGTGTTACTTGGTCAGGTTTTCCTAGCAACCTTCTATGACACAGAGGAGATTTAAGCCTGAGTCTGTACAACACAAAGAAAATGTTTTCAGGCAGGAAATAAAATGTTCCTTCCAAGGAGTTCCACATGTTTTTTAGGCCAAAACGTTATATTTCCTGCCTGAACATGTTTTATTTGCAAGCTGTTCCTTAGCAATTTTTTTGGAAAACATTTTGAAAACATCAGTTTTTTAAAAAGAATCTATGTAGACATGACCCCTAGAGAACTGCAGCATGACGCTTTGAAGCTTCATAGCTACGAATCTAAGACATTTTTTTCAAAAAAGGAACAGCCACAAAATGGTGACCAGGAAGCATTTTTGAGGAGGGTGAGTGGGAACAAATGGTTTTTTTTAAAAAAAACATTTTGAAAATGTTAGCAAAATTTTTTTCAGGGGCTTGTGCCATTCTGACACAACAGATTAGGGATACCATTTATTGCTTGCATCAACTTTTCAAGGCGAACTGCCAATATTGTTCTTAACATTTATTTTTCAAAAGGCATTTAAACTAGTGGCTCTTGCTACATCCTGAGGCACTGAGTTCCACAAGCTAATTATAACTTGTGTGAAGAAGTACTTCCTGTCTTTTTCTTGAATGTACTAGTCATCAACCTCACTGGTGGTGGAAAGTGCCATTAAGCCACAGCAGATTTTGATGACCCCATAGGATTTTCAAGGCAAGAGACCCAAGAGTGCTCACCAATGGCTCATCTTCATCCTGGAGAGAAGTAACCCAGTGGGGTGCCACTGGGTTCTGTCCTGGGCCCAGTGCTATTCAATATTTTTTATCAGTGACATGAATGATGGAACAGAGCACATGCTAATCAAATTTGCAGATGACACCAAATTAGGAGGGGTGGCTAATACCTAGAGCAGGGGTCTGCAACTTGCGGCTCTCCAGATGTTCATGAACTACAAATCCCATCAGCCCCTGCCAGCATAGTCAATTGGCCATGCTGACAGAGGCTGATGGGAATTGTAGTTCATGAATATCTGGAGAGCCGCGGGTTGCAGACCCCTGACTTAGAGGATATTTATTTATTTATTATTTATTATTTAGATTTATTAACCGCCCCACCCCCGTAGGGCTCTGGGCGGTGTACAACATTATTTCATAGCACAGAAACTATAACAAGGGAGCAAATAAGATAAAAATAAACAGGCTCCAATAAATACAAAACTAAACCCCATTAAAACAGCAATCAATACAAGAAAGGCGCCCAGCAATAAAACTCCCATTAAAACCCTCCCAAAGAAGAAGGGGGGGGATGGTGGGTCCCACTGATGTTAAAGGGACCCCCGGAGATATGGTCAGAATTCAAAATGTCCTGGACAGATTAGAGAGCTGGGCCAAAACTAACAAAATTAATTTCAACAGAGATAAATGTGAGATACTACACCTAGGCAGAAAGAATGAATGCACAGATTTAGGATGGGTGACACCTGGATTGACAACAGTACATGTGAAAGGGGTATGGGAATGTTAGTAGACTGCAAGCTGAATATGAGTTAACAGTGTGATGTGGCAGCAAAGAAAGCCACTGCAAATCTGGACTGCATCAACAGGAGTATAGTGTCCAGATCGAGGGACATAAATAGTACCACTCTATTCTGTGCTGGTCAGACCTCACCTGGAATACTGTGTCCAGTTCTGGGCGCCACAATTCAAGGATATGAGAAGCTGGAATTGGTCCAGAGGAGAGTGACCAAAATGATAAAAGATCCGCAAAGCAAGATTTCTTGTACTGACCTGTTTCCTGGAGCCTTGCTTTCACTTTCCATTCTTTCCGCAGCAAGCAAGACTACTTTTAGCATGACTTATAATTTGGTTTCCCCCCAGAGCGGGGAGATTTGCCAGTGAGCACAGCTTTGCCCCAGAGATCTTCCCTCTGCCCACAGTCTCCCCTCTCCCTCGCTCTGCGATCCACATCTTCCCTCGCATCCTGCTCTTCCATGTTCACTCACATGGGCTTAGTTAAAACATGCCAACCTCTGCATTTTCATATTTATTTATTTATTTATTATTTAAATTTATAGACCGCCCAATCCCCAAGGGGCTCTTTTCATAGACTGATAGAACAGAGGGGCTCTATTGGTAGATTGATAGAACAGAGAGTGCTTGGAAAATAACAAGCCTCTTTGTCCTCCTGGCAGTGGCAGCAGGAAGTGGGGGGGGGGGAGGAGGAGAGAATATCAGCTTTAGCAGGGCTTACACTGTCTCCTTCTTTGGCATTGTATGGTCCAGGGAATTGCTTTGCTCTTTCATTGGGGGGGGGGGGGTAATTATTTTTGAAACAGTAATATGGATAAAAGTGTAGCTTAATGGATAAGACCACATTTTGACTGCCAGGTGTAGTGAGATCTGTTAAGTGCCTTTGAGTTCTGTTCTTTGAATAATAATTTGATGGGCAGAGTTAGGAGAACCAGGCCTGGAGAGTTCTCTACAGAAAAAGTGTGTGGCCAGGAGGGAGTGTCTCCTCATCTGTTACAGAAAAATGCAAGGAAACCTCACTGCAAGCTGACTGTGCACTGAGCCCCTGAGGAGCCTCAAGGCAAGCATTTTATGCATAACGGGCCGTTAGCTGGTGCCACTTTAAATAGTATGTGAAGGATCAACATCTCCTGCTTATCCCACACCCTAAAGAGGAATTATTTCTTTTTATTTTTTTAAAAGGCAACAAAGCATCACTAACTGTGCAATCCAAAGGGGGAAGGGATGGAACCTTGGAAGTGGTATGGGTTGCACTGCTGCTGGTGCCCACTCTGCCAGTGTTAGGGACAAATACATCAACAGAAAGGCTATTATGCCAGCAGGAGGACACTGTGCAATTGTGCTGCATCCAAATCTAGAAGCAGCTGAACACACTAGTGCCCCTTTGCCACAGGAGCCTGTGCCAGCTTGGGTGGGGGCATTCCAGGGGCATTCCAGGGGCCAGAGCTGACTTTATTTGGCTTCCAGTGCAGTTTCAGCCTGGAAACACCAGTGGTGCAGATTTACACCACCAAAAAGGGTGGCATAACTGATGTGCTGCTATAGGTTTTCCTAGGAGAGAAAGGAGTTTCACCTTCTTCCCTGGTGCATGCGTTGCTGATTGCCCCTTTGGAGGCAGTACAGTGGCAGTGTCCCTAGCCACCATTCAACAGCTTCCCCCCTTTGGATTGAGCAGCCAATCCCTGGAGCATTGAAGCAATAGTCTCAGCAAGTTGGTGCTATCTACTTCTGGTCATTTTCATGGTTACATGCCTTTCTAAGCAGTTTCATAGCAGAGAGGCTGACTAGAAGAGCCTCTCTGCTTCCAGGCATATTTCTCAGTTTTCTATTGCTAATCTTGCTCATTTAACATTTCAAAAAAATAAATGAGAAAACCCCAGGTGGGGGGGGGAGGGGAAGGTGCGGGGGGGGGATGGGCCTCAGCGGGTGACAAAAGCAACACCTAACAGAGCATTTTCACACACTGAGTGGAGCTGAATGGCCTTGAGAAAAAACCTTGCAGTAAAAGTGCTGCTAAAAAACCCAGAGAAAACTGAGGAAAATTTGAAGCTACTTCTCTAGGGAGCACAACACATATGAAAAAGAAAAGAAAAAAGTCAAAGTATTTCAGGGCCAAAATTGACAAAAAATGCATGTGTGGAATAGGCCTTTAACTAGGTACATGAAAGGCATGATTGCATCATTCTTTCCCTCAGTGACAAAAATCATATTGGGAGCTTCATTTTAGGGGCATCAGCAGTGTAGAATAGAATGGCAGATGGCTGTGATGGAAAATGGACAATCTGAGTCTTTCCCTTTACAGCAGCCACAAGGATGAAACATTCCCAGCAACTAAAGTCCAGGGTTGTTACTCACTAGCTTCTGGCACCAGCCCCTCTGCCTCCTGCTTGCCTGTCTGTTTTCTTAGAAAATACAGACTGCTGACAGACACTGCTGGGGTTTAATTATAATGTGACAGTGCACAAGGAGGTACAGCATAGAAAGGCAAGAATTTGTTCAGTGCTTCAGGCTCCTCTAGACTCTGAGGGCAGCTAGGGATGCCGGGCCTGCACTCCTCAGGAGCTGTTTGGGGTTGAGGGCTGGGAGGAGGTAATCACTGATGATACTTTGATGTCACTTGTGGGTGACAACATGGAAATGACATAACTCCCCTTCCCCCATGTTACTCTAGAAATCCTCAAGTGGTTGGGGAAATCTCTAAAGTGGCAGGGGTGGTGGTGATGGTGTCATTTCCAGGTCTTCAGCCAGACATCATATTAAAACATCAGCAACATTTTTGCCCCTTCTGCTGTTCAATGACTAGAGCAAGGCTAGGCAACTGATAGTTTAAGGTGGGAGCACTTGGCACCCTGAACTGGTAGCATCAGTGTTCTCATGATGCATCTTCAATCAGGTAGTGAGTCTGTTGTACGTTGCTACCTGCTTGTTGAGGATCAGTAACCCAGGAAAAGACATGCCAAAGTCATGTGGGATGCTTCTTCCCTTACATTTTTGCACTAAAGAGTGAAATTGAGAATGCAGAAACTTCATACACATATTGATGTGATTAAACTCCAGCTACTGCACTCACTAAAGTCTATTTTTATTGTATTTCTGAGAGTGAGTTTAAAATTACAGTCCTTTGCTCTCCCTTTTTATACATAGGCTAATTATTATGAAGTCCAATAATGTTCCCTGAAGGAAAGCCACATGGGAAAGGAACATAGGGCGGGATGGGGAGATGCTGGAATGGCAGATGTCTTTTACTACTAGCTCACCATTATGGAAAGGTTGGAGGACAGCAATTTTATAGCTCAAAGACTTTTTGGACTTGTACTGCTACAGGGCATTGCTGCCACAGTTGCAAGGCTAAAATGTGAGTATGGTTATTTGCATCAACTGGATTAGCCCCATAGTGTGTTCTGAGCACAGAGAGGTATAACTAGAAAAACTTATTGAGTTTCTAGGAATGAGGAAGTTGTCTGCAGATCTATTTTAAGGCATGCAGCATGGACATCAACCATTGGACCAGTTTAGTGTCACCCCTCCCTTAGAATTGATTTATACAAGACATTTTTCCAGCTCTACATGTGGCAAAGAGATTGTATAAATTCTTCATGACCACAAACCCCAATTTCACACACACATCCTTAGTCCACATCAGGAATGCAAACAAATGGTGGAAGTGAGTCAGGGTTTGCATTTGCAGCAAACAATTTTGACAACGATACGTCTCATCAATAGTAGATGGTCCAATCCTAAGAACACTTTCCTGAGAGTAAGTCCCATTGAGTAGAATTCAATAGGCTTCTGTGTAGATCTGTTTAAAATTGCTTTTGAAGCTGGGGGGGGGGGAATGACTACTTCAAGAGAGGGTTTGTGATGAATGTTATCCTGAGAATATCAGAACACTTCAAAATAATTCATTGTTACATAGTAATTGTTAATGGATGCCTGTGTATACATTTGAATTGTGTTTCCTGATTGTTTGTATGTTTCAGGTTCGTGCCAATTGTTCATATAATGCCTCCCAAAAGCCTTGATGGACTTCATTTTAGCAGTACAAGAAGCAGCAAGTTTACTCTTCATTTCTTAAATGGTGATTTAACTTGTATTTAGTAGGGCAACTATGAACCCATGAGTGCAGTCAAAAGGTATCATCATGTCAGAGTGCTGTTGGAAGAATGAAAGTTTCAGGAACAGCTACAACAGCAGCAGAACAGGCAAGACTATGACCTTCTCCACATGCTTGACTTGCTCCTAATTTTCTTGGCAGTTGATCCAAAGCATTGGAATCGATTTAGGCAAGATTCTTCTGCACATCTGTGCTCCCTGTGCATTTTCACAGTTGGAGTCTGTTTATTTTTTTCACGTGCCTTAAATAATGAGGATTTTCAAGGAAGGATGCTGTTGTTATTGGTGTCATGGGTGGTGTCATAGTGCCCTCCCTATTTTTTTACAAAAGGTCCTAAATTATTGACCTATCGATGTCGTGTTGTCATGATAATTTAAGCAGGTTCTCTGAATTCCCAGCTGTCATTGTTTTCAAATGAAAAGTAAGTCCGTAGCTCCTTATCTTACAGATATATAAGAGGAAAAGCAAAAGGAAAGGTGTTAGAAACTTCCTTTTTAAAAAGGAAAGCTGGGAATCTAGAGAACCAGCTTTAAAGGATTATTGCAACACTATATTGATCTATTGTTTTACTTATTTTATTTACTTATGTTATAGTCTGCCTTGATATTTTAGTGCCTTGACTTTTTAAAAAAATTGTCTTCAGGGTGAGTGATGGAGGAGAATAGGGATTGGTTTGACACAGTCATTGAAAAGTGGGCTGGAGGTGGGTGGGAGGAGATAGAACAAAGAAAACTGTCAGAAAAATTAAACACAAGAAAAAAGCCAAGTCAAAATTGGTTTCCAAAAAAAGATCAGGATGAAAGTGGTTTCAAAAGAACTAGGAAAAAAAACCAGGGAATAAAAAAAACTGAAGTGAAAACTAAAAGTACAAAAATGATACTGCTGGCCTAGGATACAGTCAGGAGCCATTGTGCCCGGAGCAGCAAAGAGGGATTGTGAGCACAGGAGTACCTAGGAAACAGCACCTGTACTCTTCCTTACTGGCCCCACCATGCCCAGGCCAACAAGGAGGACCAGGGGTGTAGCAGGACTTGGCTTCACCCTGTGCGACCTGAGGCATGGTGGAAAAGAGAAGTAGGCAGTGCCTGAATCATGTAAGGTGCAGCTGTCAAGGAGGAACATAGTGGCTCCTCCTTTCTCTCCAGTTGGCTCTGCAGCCTTTTGTCAGGTAAGGTGATATGAAGGTGGGCTGGACCCTTTACCATGTCTGTTTTGGCCTCCACCCCTGCACACGTGAGACCGTAATCAGTCTTGTGTCCAAACATAGTTAACATCAGGTGGATATAGAACAAGAAAAAACTTAACAGCCAGCGAACAAGGCCAGGTACCCAGATCTGGAGTATATGAAATATGATGAGGACACTTTTTGAAGTTGAACCCACTTGTACACTTTCTGCATTTTTGGGGACTCTCTCATAAACTATCTGACCTGCATCCAACTTCATTCCAAAAACTGACAGGCACCTGAGTTTCATTAAGAGGGAGTGCTGATTTCTTCTGTCCCCACCCCCTCACCATTGCAGCTCACTAGTATCCTGTTCCTGGGGATCTGCAGAATGGGAGGGGGCTCAGTGATCTTCAGAGGATGGGGGATCTGGTAGAAATTACTGTCCCTGCTTAAGAATGTAAGAAAACTTAATAGTACTTTCATTTCTTAATAGTGTGCTTGGATACGGGCCAGTGTACTGTAATTTGGGGAAACCATACTGTAATTGTGAGGACACACTTACAAGATTACTCTGTGCAGTGTTCCCCCCTCCTCAACACAAAACACAAACATGTCACATTAATTAACAATAAACACATTATCATTTATGGTTCTTGTTTTGTACTTACATTGCATTACTGAGCCCCACCACTGTATTTCGTGGCCATTTTGTAAAAGCAAGTCCAAATTTGCCACTGAGCATCTGAGAGCCTCTTTTCCCAGTTCTCCTCCTTTTCTTTCTTTCCTGGTCTCATGGACCATCTGTGAGACAGTCATGACCCTCTTTTGGCTCCCAAACCACAGTAAGGATGTAAAAAAAAATTGATTATTTAGATAAGTAGAGGCTGGTAGAACCTGAGCAATAGAAATCTAAGATATTGTCTAGGTGTTTCACCTAGGGGTACCATGACACTCGTGGGCACCAGAGCACTTTCTTGGGCCTTGCCATGTGTTTTTAGAAAGTGGGCAGGACCAGGTGGGGCTTGTTGCTGGATATTGGATATCTGATAGTACAGGTTTTGACAGCAGCTGTCACCACAACAATATTCTTCACTGTGTAAATGAAAGTAAGCTCTGTGTATGCAAGAAAATATGTTTAAACAATATGTTTAAGCATATCTTCTTCTTCAAATATTGAATAGTTACTATTGGGGTTATGCCTGACCTCCCTCTCTAAAATGTTGTGATTAACTCTGCCTCTTGTGGCAGCCATTTTGTGGCGGGTTCCACTTTCTGTGGTGGTCATTTTGTAATTTTACCCATCAACCTATGTGAAAATTCAGGAAGTGTTCACAAACTCAAGAAAGCTGGTTTAAATAATGCAGCAAGAGATAGAAAGCCTTATATTTATAATCCCAGATGATTGGAGGTTGTTGAAATGAGCTAATAGCAAATACAGAGTGAGTTGCTGTCCCTCCCCAGACACCAGTCAACCATTGCCCCCTTTCTCTTTCAGCTGCTTAGCCAGTTGCCATGTGTGGAATTTTATGATGCAGCAAAGACAAGTAGACGTGGTATAACTCAGCCCTATAATTAATGTGCACAGGAGTTTCATGATGAAGGCCATGGGCTTCTTTTGTTTGCAAAATCTTCACCTTCCATTCAGACTGCCCATGGAATATGCATGCACAAAGGAATGTACATACAGGTCATATCAATCTGTTCAAAAGACTTGAAGAGTTTCTACACTTTATACATAATGTACTTGTGCAACTGATTAGATGCTGATTTCTGAATCATGGTGCCAGTGTGCATGCACTGAAACTCCTGATTCTTTGATATCTGACATGTAAACATGTTCCAGGTTACAGTTTTTGGTTGCTACAGGTATAGAAATGAGCCCTTGCAAGATTTTAAAAAGGAAAATCTAGGTACCATTGAAATATTACTGGTAAAGTTACAATTGGTTTTCTATAAGTTGAATTTTCGTTTGTTTGTTTGATAGCTCTAATTGGCGTGCATTTTTAGTTTGTATCTCCAAGCTAGACATTGGATCACTCCTTTTCAATTAAGCATATGAAATGCTTTGAAGATTTAAAGTACTGCATAAGTATTATGGTAATTATGTGAAATCATTAGATCAGTCTTTATGGTTCGCAAAGCAATAAAACTGCAGAAGAAACAGAAGAGGCTATATATGTCATTCTACCCAGTCATCTGGTGGTATGAAATCTACAAATGTACACTTAACCTTGTGACTCACTGTAGCAATCAGTAGAACAGCCCAGAATATAGGGATGTAAAATACAGTAGAGTCTGTTTAATGGTAGGCATCTTCCTTTAAACCTCCCTGTCATCTGAAATCCCTGTTTGCTTTTCATATGGCTCAAGCCCAATATTTGTCTATTTGAAGTTCTGATTAACATCCAGATGTTTTTGCTCCAAGGCCACTAGGGAATATGAATATATTCTGTTTATGTGTAATTCTTTTTTTCAGTATAGCACACTTGCCTGTAATAATATCTAGGAATTCTGCTGCAAGGCAAACACAAAAAGGTGGGGTGAGGGGGTTAAGAAAAAGCACAAGGTTAAATGCTATGACATGTTTAGGTGCTGATTATATGCAGTCAGTTGTTCTGCACTCTTATTCTTTTTGCTTACTCATCAGTGTGTAACCCCCATGCTCAGAATGGGTTGACCCAGAAAGGGGTGGAGACTCAAAGCAGCAGGAGGCTGCAGAGCTCATGTAGTTTGGAGGAGACAAGGCTACCAGACTCGGACCTTGATTTGTATAAGCCCTTAACACCTTGTTAAGGTAACTGCAATGTTGTTGGGAACTAGTGGGAAGGTGTTTGTTTATTTTTGCTATGTTGTAAATGTTGGAGTTTATTGTTTCAGGATTTTTTGTGTTTGTAATGGGTGAGAGTTCTCCTGGAAACCTTCATCATGTTGAATCCTGTTCACCAAGCCCATAGAGTCTTCAGGAGCCAACCCACTTGCAGGAAGAATTGGACTTGGCAATATCAGAAGACTGTAACTAGAAGGACTTGAAATGAAACCTGAACAGGACCTTGAAGTGTGATGTAAATGTTGATGTTTGATGTTATATGTTAAGAAAGTAAACCATTTTGTTTTTTAAAATTTGTTGTTGTAAACTCATTCCAAGTTGTGCCCCACAGGCCCCACAGATAGAGATTACAAGTGCATCATGGGACTCAAATTCTTAGAAATTATTCTTATTCCTAATTCAGGATAGCTCACTGCACTAAAACAAAAAACAACAACAATAAAGGTAAACTATGAAAATTAAACTTTACCATAGGGCAGGCTTCTCCAACTTATGGCCATCCAGATGTTCATGGACTGCAATTACCATCGGCTCTGCCAATTGGCCATACTGATAGGGGCTGATGGGAATCGTAGTCCATGAGCATCCAGAGGGCCATAGGTTGGAAACCCCTGCCATGGGGGCAATTAACTTAAGATGCAAACTATTCTTTTTCTTTTCGTGACAAAATGATCACAGCAAGGCCTAATGTTTCTAACCTTCCCAAAGATCTGCCATTCAGTCTCTGACTGGAATCCTAAGGGAAAAAAGAATTATTTAGGGTTCTCCCTCCTTTAATTGCAGACTGCAAATGAATAATCAGATGGGTAGCTAGTTCCAGAATTACTTATAGGCTTGGCAGGCTTAAAACTAGGGCCTCAAAATCTAGGGGGCCTCCAGCCAAGGTTTATAACATTTTTGACACTATCATAGAGCTTTCTTACACATGCTGTCATAATGCGCACTAGTCTCTAAACAACCCTTCAGTAATTTTCCTTGCATTCCATTTCAGAATAATACTGTCTTAAGCTGATAACTCAACACTATCATTTTTTCTGTATTGATTTTGTACTCCCAGGACTTCAGTGAAGTGGACCCCATTTTGTAAGTGCATTTTATGGACCCCATCTTCCTCTAGTCATGAGGATGGGGGATTGGGAGGGACCTTGCGAGTGGAATAGCTTAGGACCTTTCTTTGTCTAAATCTGGATCTGTGGGTAGCCTTATTAGTCTGTAATAGCAGAACCCAATTCGACTCCTTAGAGTAGGTTTGCCAACTCCTGCTTGGAAAACTCCTGGGGATTTGGGGCTGGTGCCTGAAGAGGCCAGAGTTTGGGGAGGAGAGCAGCACAGCAGGGATGCAATGCCATAGAGTTCCCTCTCTGATCCTGCCATTTCCTATAAGAGAATGGATCTCTGGAGCCTGGAAATCAATTGTAGTGCCAGGAGAATGCCATTAGAGACCAACAGAATTTTCCATGGCACATGCTTTCATGAGTCAAAACTCACTGTGTTTTTTCATATCTAATGAAGCTTTGACTGGAAAACTTTGTTGGTCTCTGAAGTGCTGGTAGACTCAAATTTTGATTTACAAATTTGTAAGACAAACTAAAACCCACCATGCTATTTGCAAATGTTTACCATTTTTTCTTCCATTTACATTTACCTAGTTATTTATATGTTCTCTAGTACTGCTTGTTTGTGCCACTGAATGAATTGTACTGATTCTAGTACTGAATGAATAGTGACCATTTCTTGCTAAAAAATTTAATCTTATATGTGCTCACTTCAGAAGCACACATACTAAACTAGAATGATAGAGAAGATTGTCAGGGTCCCAGTGCAAGGCCAGCATTATCTACTTTGACTGGCAGTGTCCCTCCAGCTGAGGTCTTTCATATCTGATTCTTTTCCACTGAAGATGCTGGGAAATGAAGGTGAGTCCCTCTGCTTGCACCACAGATTCTGTGCCACTGAACCAGGTCCCCAGCCAGAAACAAAGGAAGGAAGACTGCACACTAAGCCTGTCACAGGAATGCCGTCTCAACTGGGCATGATTTGAGATAGGCATACTTAATTTTTGGGTAGGGAGGAGATTCTACATATCGTCTTTGTTTTTGGTCAGCCTTGCTATTGGTAATGCCTATGTTTGTTTTCTTTCTTTCTTTCTTTCTTTCTTTCTTTCTTTCTTTCTTTCTTTCTTTCTTTCTTTCTTTCTTTCTTTCTTTCTTTCTTTCTTTCTTTCTTTCTTTCTTTCTTTCTTTCTTTGCCCTGATCTGGATAGCCCAGCTTAGCTGATCTTGTCAGATCTCTGCTGCTATGAAGGTTGGCCCTGGTTAATATTTGGATGGGCATCCTCCAAGGAATACCAGAGTCTTGACGTACAGGCAAGCAATGGCAAACCACCTCTTAATGTCTCTTGCCTTGAAAACCCTATGGAGTTGGCATAAAGCGGCTATGACTTGACAGCTCACAAAAATGTTTCCTTTATGCCATTTTATGTCATTTACGTGACGTTTCTGTCCCATTTATATGTACACTCCATTTAATGCTATTGGCTGGGAAAGAGTGCGATATCGAATGGGCAGCCCCATCTAAAAGACTGAGCAGCCAGATGCAGTGCTGCAGTCACACTGGCCCACTGTTTCAAAGGAGGATTTCTGGCAGTGCGGGGAGGCTAAAAACACAAAAAAGCCTCCCTGATGCCGGAAAGTCCCAACTGGGCTTACTGGACTTATGCCAAAAAGGTGGCCTAAGTCCCAAGCCCCAGTCAGCCATGCAATAGGGGCAATGGCTGGCTGGAAGTCGACAAGTGTCAGCTCCTACCTGGCCCTGCCGCTGGACTTCCCCCACTATGCCGGTGGAGGCGCAGGGACACTGGCATGACATTCAGTGCTGCATCTCATTGCAGTGGAGGGATGAGGTGGCCACACTCCAGTGGTTTCACCCCTCCACTGGGGCAAGTGGAGCCTTGCGCTGGGGAGGGCAAATCCACTGGTGGAGCCTTGCGCTGCTCTCAGCAGCAGATGTGCTCCCACTTTGGATGGGGCTGCTAATAAAATAAAATAAGTAATACATAATTTATAAGCAATTGTTTGACAAATAATACCAGTACATAAATTTGTAATTTAAATTGTTAGAAGAAGGAGTACACTACATTGATGCAGAGGACACTGGAGATGTGAGGAGAAATTTGATATCAATAGAATTGCAAGCGACCCCCAAAAGAATAGGAGAATCAATGCAAACCTGGTAAAAAGGCAGGTTGAGAAATGAGCTTTCAGTGCTGCTTGAAGGACAGTTTGTCATCTGCGGATGGGATCTATGGAAATCTCTAAGCTATTATTTGCTTTTTACTGTTGTAGTAGGAAAGGAAGGCAATTAGGGAAATTTTATTATGGAATGTGACTCCTCGTACTGAGCTGCAGGTGAGGAATACAAATCTACAGAAGAGAATGTGTGTCCAAATCATTTTGAACATAAGACTTTAAGAGCAGCAGAAGAATAGCTGTCCTGGAACAGAACAAGAATCCATGTAAATCAGCACCCCTTTTGTAACAGTGGTAGATCAAGTGCCTCTAGGAAATCCACACATAAGACATGATGATTAAAGCATTTTGCCCTGAAGTCTGCCCACAGCCAATTGGCACAGAGAGGTATACTGTTTAGGAAGAGGTCATTTAATTTTCATGGCATCTCAGTGTTGACAGATTTCCTCCATAGGCATGATAAAATAACTGAAACCAATGACTGTGATCATGTCTTGTGGCAGTGAATTTAAGACATTTAATTGTACTTAAGATTCTGTTGCTGATCACAATCCGGCTCCGGTCCTTGCTCTGTGGAACAGCCTGTGGGGGAGAGGGGAATGGTGTGTGTGTGTGTGTATGTCACTGTGAAAGCCGTAACACCACTCCTATTTGGGTGGCTGGAGGTGATGCTCCTCTCTGTGATGCTCCTTCTCCACAGAGTCTGCTCATAAAAAGCTTCCAGGGTTTTGCACTTTGTAAAGAAATATATTTTTATAACTGCTTACTAGATACTAATTGTTGTTTTGGAACTAAAGGTTAAAAGGTAACACATTTTGAAAGTAGGTAATGTTCTCTCTAAATGATATTAGTGTTGTACTTCTAAGATCCAATGTGTTAGAGGTAATGTGTTGTACTTCTAAGATCCAATGTGTTTTATAACACTGTTAACAAAAGGGGTGCTGCTGCAGGGAATGCAAATGTGACTACAAATGTAAATGGACTGATAACCCCACCTGCAATACAATGCACTCAACCACACCTTTGCATAGCAAGTTCCACCCAAACACTTACTGATTGGTTCCCCATTTTGGGTCATGGACAATATATACCCCACTAAACATTCTCTTCTCTCTAGACACAGTGTGTAACAGACTTCTCTCAAAAGGATTGCGGAAGCCCTTATGCTATTCCTCTCCTCTGGTGAAAGCTATAACTTAGATAATGATAAAAGGCAAAGAACACTTCATCACATTTCTCAGTCTTTAGCTAAATTACAGTTAGGGTGATGGGAGAAGTGCAGAAGGTGAGTGAGTGGAAAGAGAATTCACCCCCACTTTCTAACCCCTCAACTTTTCAGCTAAGCAGCAGTGGATGGCAGCCAAACCTAAAAGTTGCATCTTCCAGCTGGGAAATTCAGTTGAGGACATTCCTCCAGCCTCTGGTCATTTTGGAACTTCTAGTATGCACATTCCAAAGTGGGTGCATACCAGAAATATGACATGATCAAAACAAACAAGGTTAGGGTGAACTACAGACATTTGTCATAGTCCCAAGAATTACAAATGGCCCAATAGTATTATTTCACTTGTCATGGAATATCTGAAAGGGGTTGTGAGAGAATTCATTCTATTTCTTTTAGTTTAATGGTGTCCATTAAGAGAGCCCTTGCCTGACGTCTGAAAATCCTGGATATGGCACTTCAAAATTGCAATACTGTGTTATCCTTTATCTGTGACATCCATTATCTATGTGGACGTAAGTATGGAGAAAACTTCTCTTTAATGAAACCCAAGTGATCTACATTTTCCTCACCATATCTTAGCACTTTTTCTTCCTGGTTATAAGGTCAAAAGGCCCTAGGTAAATCCTTGTCAGTTTGATACATCCTTGGCATGGTTTTGGTTCAAAAGGCAATAATTCTTTCTTTTCCAAGAATATGCATCTGGGAAATATTGCCTTTGTAGAAAATTGACCTGAGAGTTCCACCTTCTTCTCTCCCTTGTGCCAGCTGACATGTTGACAGCTCACTCATTCTGCTTTCAAAGTCCACTGCTGAGACCTGACCCACAAATGGCTTTAAGATAAAGCTTCTATTCTTCATCTCCTGTGACTATAGAAGGTTGTGTTCTCTTGGCACATTTTGCAAAGCAAGGTCTTGGAGTAATAAGGTTAAACTGACATAATGTTAAACTAGATAAATACTGGCTAGGCATCATCTGGAACACTGAGTTCAGTTTTGTTTGCCACATTTTAAGAAATCAGGGAAGGGGAGCTCTTTGACATTCATAGAGCACCCAGTCTGAGCTTCCAGAGGCCTGATTCTTCCATTGTGGCTGGCTTTGCGGCATGTGAATTCAGCTGGTAGACAGTGAAGTCGGACTTGTTACATTTTTAGATGCATAAATGGATTCTAATTATAGTGCAGGGTCGGATACGACTGAAGGGGAAACTTTACTTTAGTACTTTAATCTTTAATTTTTTTACCAACTTTGAGCCTTTAAGATGGGGGTAAGAGATAAATGCATAGAATATAACAGAAAGTTTTGAATATAGGACTGAGGTGTATTTTATTTAAGAAGAAAGAAAATGAAATGGGCACATGACTGGGCTTCTCCAGATGGAAAAATACAGAGGGAAAAATACAGAGGGAAATGCAAGAGGGTGGTTGTGTTAACACTGGCAGAGACTAAATCCTGGGAGAACATTCTACCAAAGACGTTGGTGTATCTGTCCAGGGAACCGTCCATGTCTGTGAGAACTAGACTGGGCAAGTGTTAGGATGTTATAGCAGTAGCATAGCTGCCATGGGATCATCTGGGGACAAACACCCCAGGTGCCCCCATGAGAGTCACTTGGGGGCAGAAAAATCGCCCACACACTTCTGGGAAGGAGGAGGGGCATGGCTGGGCCTTGGCACGATGTGCATGCCCTGTCTGGGCCAAGGCCTGCCCAGGCAGTGTGTGCACGTTGCACTGAGGCCCAGCCTAGCCCCTCCTCCTTCCCAGAAGTGGCTGGGCCTCATCCCCTGCAGCGCCCTGCCCTGTCCCCTGCAAAAAGCAGCTGGCTGGAAAAGTAGCTTGAAAAAGTACACTTCCCAGGAGACCTTATAAGTCCCCCCCCCCCCAGGGAAGCCTCTGCAGGAGTTGGGGCTTGCAAGGCCGAGCAGCTGGCTGAACTCAGGTAAGTGGGGGGGGGCAGGGGGGCTTTGCATGGAGCACCGTGCGGGGTCCTGAGCACCATTTTGCCCCTGGCACCATTTCTCCTCCCACATCACTGTGTTATAGGTGTAGCAAGTAATACATTTACATAAAGCGCTTTGATTGCTCTTCAGACATCTCTTTTTGTTCATATAATTGCCCAGCATATGCATTAGTGTAAGGAAGGGCATCTGACTCTCTAGTCAGCCAATTTAAATCAGCTGCACAAGGGCCGCCTCAGAAAACTTTGGTTGGAATGTGGGTACATATTTTTAAACGATGAATCAAACAACTAAATAAATAAATAATGAGATTCGTTGAATATCTTAATCTATTGGACTGGGTTGGGAGTCACTGTGAATTCAGCTACTTGGGGTGAGCCCATCAGCTTTCTGAGCAGTACAGTTCTCCCTTGTGATTATGCCAGAGCTTCAATTTTCACCTTTGGGATCTTCTCATATAAAAATGCTCTCCTGTGAAAAATCAGAAAGGCTATTAGACAATTGATGACAGACTCCATTGAACAATTGTTGGATTTTTTTTTAAAAAAACATCCCCATTAGAGTTTACTGACTGTTCAAGAATGAAAGAAATGTCCCTTTAAAAATTTCCAGGGCAAACTTTCTCTGCTAAAGTAATATGAGATAGCTACAATAACTACAGTGTTTATATGTATGACCTATATTACAGTTTTGTAAACCAAATAACACTGTTACCAAAAAAAAAAGTCTAAGAATTCCCATATGGAGTCTATCCACCCAAGGCTTTATTTTAAGAAATCATTGGGAAGTGTTCCAAACAAGTCATAGTTTGTCTGTAAAATCTTGGCTAATAAGAGGACTGATTATATCGTTGCTTACTGTTACTCTGTAATCACCATATCTTAATAAAGGCCAGTAACTTTTTCGTAACACCTGTCTGTGATACAGACTTCCAATTACTTCTATAGCTAGTCTGTTTTTCTTATTTGATCTCCCAGTCAAAACTGTCTCTGTCTGAAACATGGTTTTGATTTACTGTGGAGTTTTTTAGGTCTTCAACCCCACTTTCATCAGTCATGTATTGCTACTGGTTTTTACTTTGACTAGAGATTAAACTTGAAGCAATGGTGTAATGCCAACGGGACCGGGGGAAGGGGGGTGCGTCACCCTGGGCGCACGCCTCGGTGGGGGTGTGGAGTGGGTGTTCTGGGGAGTGGCGTGGTGGGTGGCGCTGTGGCAGGGGCACAGGGCTGCACATGCCCCAGGCGCAGTTCTCCCTCTCTTCGCCCCTGACTTGAAGGGCAGTGTACTCTATTAGTGCCAGGCATTGCAACTAGTTAAAGTCAGACATAAGGCAGGTACTCTGAGTAGAGACCTAAATAGTTAGAAATAATACATGTAAATATTTTGGGTCACATTCCTTACTGCTGTGATTTAATTTTAACCAGAATGAGAAGCTGACTGAGACAGCAGTGAGATTTAAAAGATACTGAATACATTTCTAAATATTTCTAATAATTTATATACTAGGTGTGACTTATTTGGGAATCAGTTTACAAAACAAAACAAACCCTAAGAATCATATCGTAACATCATATACCCTAAATCAATATCCACAATCTGTATAAAGCAGAAAGTCCTCTGGATATATTTGGTTTTTCAAGGTAAATAAGTAGGGGATAGTTCAAATCTTCACTGCCAGTTCATTTCAAAGCACTAGAATAACAACTATAAAGTCTTGGAAAAGGCTATCACAGATCAATGTTCTCTGTGGAACAGAATAGCAAGAGCGCCAGTGTGATACAGTGGTTAGAGAATCAGACTAGGATATGAGTGATCCAGACTGAAATCTCCATTGTGCCATGGCTGGGTGACCTTGGGCTAGCCACACACTTTCAGCCTTACCTACCTCACTATGGTTGCCAACTTTCAGGTGGTGACTGAAAATCTCCTGGGATTTCAACTGATCTCTAGGCAACAGAGATCAGTTCACTTGAAAATAATGGCTGTTTTGGAAAGTGGACTCTATGATATTGTACCAGAGGTATATCTTAGGTAAGGCAGGTAGGGCACATGCCCTTGGCACTACTTGCCATCTCTGCCTGCCTGCTTGCTGCAGCCGTGCTTTATATGTGCTATGTTCTGCCCACTATCTGGCCACCTCAGTGCTATTCTTCCACTGGCACCCACACCATGCTGACATGGGCTTCATGGAGAAGCTCCTGTGCCCTGACCCAGCAACAAGGTGAACTGTTGACTAGGAGGAGGACTGACCCCCAGGCTTGGCACTCAAGGGATGTGTCAAAGCTAAGAAGTGCACTGACACCATAGGTGCTATTTTTCATAGATACAACTCTGCATTAAACCCCACTGAAGTTCCTCCCCTCCCCAAACCCCTGTGTCCTCTGGTTCTACCCCCCCTCCCAAATCTCCAGGTATTTCCCAACCTGTAGCTAAGGACTCTATCCCTCACAGAGTTGTAGTAAGGGTAAAATGAAGGACAGGAGAATGATGTCAGCTGATTTGGATCTCCGTTAGAAAGAAATGTGAGATATAAATAAAATTAAAAGCACAAAGTAAAAAATAAACAATTGCTGGAAAGGTTGACGTGCATTTTTTAAAAGTTAAAAAGCTGCAATATAAGGCCCTAGTTTCAATTAGGAAGGCTATACCTTTCCAAGGCAGCCAGGGATAGAGGTAGCTGGGCAAAATTAAAGGCACCCTGAGGCATATAAAATAGACAATGTGCTAAATGGAGCTGTTGGTCCATAAACTGCTCCCATGATAGATGAGGCAAAATACCATCTCAACAGTACTTGGGTAGGTCTTCCCAGACTTTTAGTGGGAGACTGAATCAGAATGTAAATTTCAGCATCATGAATCTTCCATGGTGCTAGAGCTCCATGAAAAGTTCCCTCAGTCTACATGACTTGTGCAACACACACACAGCCCAAAACTACAGGAAGGAGAAGAAGAGAAGAAGAAGAGTTTGGATTTATATCCCCCCTCTCTCTCCTGTAAGGAGACTCAAAGGGACTTACAATCTCCTCTCCCTTCCCCCCTCACAACAAACACCCTGCGAGGTAGGTGGGACTGAGAGAGCTCTAAAGAACGGTGACTTGCCCAAGGTCACCTAACTGGCATGTGTTGGAGAGCACAAGCTAATCTGGTTCACCTGCTCTTAACCACTACATCACACTGGCTGAGGGCACAGCTGATAGTTGCTGATAGCCCAGGCACACCCCACTCAGTTGCACACACAAGCTCTTAAGGCAAAATCTGGTCAGGAAACATACGGTGTCTCCTTTTAAGGGAAAATTTAACGTTGAGAGACTTTTTAACCATAAAACAAACAAGAATTTATTTACAGGTTTTCTTAATTTGATGTTACAGAGAGTTTTTACACTTTTCTTCGGTGGAGAATACTTAGATGTTACATTCAGTTCAGTGTACTTTTCCTTTAGCTGTTTACTTTAGCTGTTGTTTCAGTTTAAAATATATAGTTTCATATGTTCAATAAATTCCTTTGGTGTAAACCTTCCTACACAAACTTGAACAAGATCCTAATTCACTCACCCTTTACTCCTAAGTACACCCTTTACACCTTTTATTCCTAAGTACACCCTTTACATTAGGCTGGGATAGAACAAGCCCTGGCATTTCTCTAAACCCTCTCTTGACTCTGCCAATTATACAAAACACACTTTCAGGAACTCTCTGGGCCTGTATCTAGGTGTGGTCCCTTTTGAGACTATAACCAAGCCCCTCGTGTGGTTTTAGGATTGTCCCTGTGAATAGGTTTCTCTCTGATCTTTCACCAACACCTGGCCATCCAGCCTCTGGTGATATTCTGATCTTTTTCTCTCAGCTTTTGAGAGATTTCTTTGAGAACCCTGGCACTGCCATTCTCAATCTGTCTCTGGCTCTCACTGCCTCTTGACACGATCTTTGACTGACTCGATCTGTGTCTGACTCGATCTGTCTCTTTCAGGTGAGCACACAGCCTCACTGAGGCTCTGGCTAACCGCAGCTCAGCCAGCCAATCAGGTGGAGCTCTGGTTAACTCATTGTACTCCTGTTCTGTCTGAACTGCACCTTTTCAATTAACCATTTATTCAGTAATCTGTCACAACTTGGTTCTTGGGGAACTACTAAGTCCTATTGTACTTGTGGTACTCTCCCCTGTTAAAAGCTTGTTCCCTTGTGCAAATACCACTGTGTTGCTTTTTAGTGGTTTTTTTTTAATCTTTGAAGTTTAACTTCAAGAGGGAATTAATTTCTGGAGACTGGATCCACCAGTGACTAATAGCCAGGATGGTGAAAGGAAACTTCCATAGTCAGAAGGAGAAAACCTCCAAATCCCAGAAAGTAAAAGCAGGGAAAGATTTTGACCTGTGTGCCCTACTGGCTACTAGCCACTGTGGCTATTGTTTGAAGCATGATTAGACCTCTGTCCTGATGCAGCAGGGCACATATATTCTTCTAAGGTTTCCTGAGTTCTCCGTAATTGATTCTTCTCTACTGACGTTATGGAGCTGTCTGGTGGAATGTCCCTGCTTCTTTCACTGTATCTGTGGCCCTGGGCATTTGCCTGCCTGAAGGTTTGTGCTAAAAGGAGATTTGGGATGGCTATTGATGGGTCTGTGCTTCTTGGTCACTGGCAAGGTCACTGTAGTAGCTCTGCAGCCTCCAGGCTGAGTTGTATATGCACTATGTAAAGTGACCTCACTGTATCATTATTTCCTACCTGCTTTCCAAGATAGTTTTCATGTGCTAAAAGTAAGAGGATGTGAAATGGGATTTGGTGTACGGCGTGTCTTAGAGCAACATTTTAAAATGTGTTTTTGTTTCCAAAGGAGCTTCAGAGAATGAAAGACAGGAGTGCAGCCAAAAAGGCTGCATGGATCAAATTCACATTGCACAAAGAGAAAGAACTTGGCAGCAACACTAAAGAGGAAATGCAGTCTGCATTTGCGTATTCTTTGGCTCTGAGTGCTTACAGTTCACTCCTGATATTTGCATTGGCTCTTAATTATGTTAAGCGGTGTCATCTTATTACAGTTTTCAGATGTGACAAAAACCTCAAGTGAACTCAGGCAAGTAAGTACATCACTTGAAATTACTGCTAGCATTTCAAACTGTTCTGTTCTGTCCTTAAGTCTGTTCTTTTTTACTAACTGGATTGAATAGAAGTAAAGGTACAGAATAAAGACTATAGAGCTGTAAATGCCTGCTTTTAAAACCATCTTTATGAATAAGCCTGGTGGTGGTGAAAAGTGCCTCATCACAGCTGACATAGCAACCCTTAGGGTTTTCAAGGCAAGAGACATTCACAGGTGGTTTGCCACTGCATAGTGACCCTGGGATTCTTTGGAGGTCCCCCATGCTAAGCAAGGCAGGTACCCCCATGCTAAGCAGGTGGTCCCCCATGCTAAGCAGGCTTAGCTTCTGAGATCTGATGGGACTTGCCTACATAGCCCAAACTAGTATCAACTTTGTAGCATGGCTGGAAGATAATATTGCTGCATTTAGAGTAGCTAGTATTTCTAGCCAACCCTTTCTGGAGCCCAGTGAGTAAGCAATATGAGGAGAGTCTTGCAAGACCTTGGAATCCATAGTCCAGCCAAGGTTCTGTGGCAGATGGTGAAGGGGAGACAACACTTTATTCAACATGAATATTACTAACTCGGGGGACTCCTGGAGATTTGGAAAGTGATACTTGGTGATAGCAGAAGTTGGGGAGAGGAGGGAGCTCAGTGGGGATGTTATGCCATAGAATTCAAATTCTGAAGCTGACATTTCCTCCAAGGAAACTAATCTCTGCAGTCCAAATACCCATTATAACTAGAAGGGAACTCCAAACCCCACTTAAGAGTTGTTAATGCTGTTCAACTTCCCCTCTTAGGCAGAGGAGACACTAATGAGACTTGGCCATTACAGCAAAAGGGGGTAGCCCCTAGGCAAGTATCTACAGAAAATGGTGTGTGGGGCAATTTCTCAAATTACCGCCCAGAGCCCTACGGGGATGGGGCGGTATAATAAATCGAAAAATAAATAAATAAATAAATAAATAAATAAATAAATAAATAAATAAATAAATAAATAAATTACACCCCTCACAACATCTGACATTCATTTTTTAGATAACTGTACCATAATATCAATTCAAAAATTCAAGAAGTTCCTCTCCTAGATAATGATATCTACTTTCCTCTTCTCTAACAACAACATCAAACAAACCTATATCTCTAAATTACGATGGTCAGCAAAATTATCATCTAAAGTGCTTATTAAAGTTGAAACACATCAAAAGCAATGAGAAATGTATAAATCTCAGATCCAATGAATACAACATTATGCTTCCTCGTGTGCCCTTGCCTGGATCTCCTGATTCAGACCGTAGGCCACATCTCCCACCACTGGAAGATGTAAAGGTCTCTGCTGTGGTGTATATTAGAGGGCTTAGGAAGTTTACTGATTCAAGCTTTCAACCATGCTGTGTTTACTTTCCCTGTTTGTCTTAGGCTCATTCCGCACACACAGAATAATGCACTTTCAAGCTGCTTTCAGGGCTCTTTGAAGCTGTGTGGAATGGCAAAAACAGTTGTGAAAGCAGCTTGAAAGTGCATTATTTTGCGTGTGCGGAATGAGCCTTATAAAACTGTATAATGGGGAAACCACATGGTGCTGTCCTCAGACTTAGGCCCATTATGCATGGAGTGTTTTCCTCAGGGCTGTTCGTTTCACAGTGGAGTTGTAATGAAGTCTTCTCACATTTCTCTGTTTACATGCGAGGAGGCGCCCCACTGCCTGCTGTGCAGCTTCCAGGTTGCTCCCAGTCATTGCAAGATTGCCAGCTTTGTTTTTAAAGCCCTTTAAATTTTTATATTGATATTTCTATGTTATGTTGGTATTTCTATATTATATCGGTATTTCTGTGTTATATTGATATTCTTGTGCTTTTTGCAAAACCCGGCTATAAATCTCCCAGAAATGATCATGAGGAGTGTGTGGGAAGACCAGAAGGACCAGAAAGCCCAAAGTGAGGGCAAACATTGCGGTTTCCCCATTCTAACTAACTGTGGGGCTTTTGGGATCTGTGGTGCCATATCACAGAGTGCATCAGTACAGAAATCTGTGCCCCAAAGGAAATGTTCCCTCATTGTCGGACAGAGCAAATAATAATGAGACTCCCATGTTGATCTGTTTCATTTGCAGAGTTAATATGTTTTTATTTATAGTCAACTGTTCTATTGGTATTATACATCTGAAGATCCTCTAATAACTGTGTCCAGTTTCATCCTAGTGAGCAACCTGTCTTTCATTTTATTCACTGCCTTTATCTACCAGTTCATATGATCCAACTGTCCCTAACATATTTTTAATTTTTGTCCCTGGTCCCTATTTTGTCCCATCCTGAGGGGTGGGGGAGTCCCTTCTTAAAATGTTGTTAATAAGAGATTCTGCAGTTATCATACTTCAAGTTTCAATTCCCTACCCAGGCTCACTAGAACTTATATCTCTGAATGCAAGCAAGTAAGAACTTTATTTCGGTCAAAGACCAGTTTCTACATCATTTCGTCAGTAAAATACCTATATACAAATCTGATGTACCTTCAGCTGCTACACCGGTCCGTACAATAAATATACAGTTACATAAAAACAACCTAGATTGAATTCCTAGATGGCCACTCTAGAAATACAATCATAATATCCATGTGCACAATATCATCACATTCCCATCATGACTTAATCTCCATACTAATAATTTCCTACTAAAACATATATACTGTAAAATTGTTTTAAAATTTCCTTGAATTTAGCTCATCTCCACGTATCATGATAGTCTTAAATATTTGTATATGTATAAAAATTCCAGCCCCTAAATGTTATTACCAGCAGCTTTCTTAGTGTTATATATCGCCCTTCCAAATTTTGGCAACCTTAAGAGTCATGTTGTGATCCTTATCAGCGAGGATTAGTGATAGAAGAATGTTTCTATTCCTCTCTCTAAATCGTTCCAAGATTTCCTAATATTACTATAACGTTTGCAATTGAGAAGGATATGGTCTATTATCTCAATACTCTCATCCCCGCAAGGGCAAACACAGTCTTCAAGAGGAAGTCTTCTATATCTGCCAAGTACAGTGGAAGGGAAAACATTAAGTCTTAATAGGGTAAAAATTCTTCAGGATTTCCTAGTTGCTTAACATAAGGCATCATCTTTACTATCTTTAACATACTTGTGTCATAAATTGGATTCCTAACGCTGTTTATATCATTTTTTCTCTCTACATCTAAAATCCTTGGTTTAACAATTGACTTTGCTTGAATATAATTCATGGATAGCAGAAGTTGGTGTGATAAACCATAAAGTCCCAATTTCTGCTCCATCACTTTCTTCCATGGAGAAGTAAAGGAATCCACTAAAATAAGATGCTCAAGCCCATTGCTAAGAAGGTGCAATTTCAACCATATAGATATTGCAGATCCATATTCTTGTCTCCACAGTAACTAAACCCGCCTCAAAGCGAATAGCCGCATTAGAGACTCCTGGCAGAGTTGTAGTTGTTGTCGTCCTCGTCCCCCTCCCTTTCCCTGGTCACTTCCTGCTCAAGGTGGCAAAAAGGAGGCTGGAGCACTGACCTGGCCCCTGTAATTAGATCTTAATGGGAAGAAGAAAAGAAATGAAGGAGTAAATCAGCAAGATCTGCCCATAACAGTACTTTGTTGATAGGGAAGACCCAGCATGTGTATCTTTGCACCTTTCCCAGAAGCCATTTCTAAAGACCTGTGAATAATTTTTTGTTAGAGAGTATTATAAAATCAAGCCAACAGAATTATTTACAACTGGAACTTTTTCAGCTGTGGTTTATAGCATATCTTCAGCAAGCAACAGGGAACAATTTCTGATTCAAAGGCTGGAATGTAGTGGGAACTGATGGTAAAACAGAGGAATGTTATGGCTGGAACAGCTTAACAAGAGTCTTTTCCAAGCCTGTCAGTTGTTTATATTAAATCAAAAAATAAAAGCAGAAGGGGAGGGAAATGGGATGCCCCGTTCTCCTTACAATCAAATGGTACAAACTTGAATAAATGTGCTCATGCAACTGGCTGAATGCCTTTGCAAATACACTTACAATCTTAGGACCAAACTAGATGTTATAGTGGCCACAAGTAGGACATGTGGCAGCCAATGCTATTAAGACAAATTCAGCTGTTTAAAAATGTCTGCAGCAGGAACCGGACATCTTTCTCTCTCTCTCCCATCCCCATATTTTTAAAGTGCCAAAGCAATCCTGTTGGAATTTTGCAAGTGTCTGTCACAACTCAGTTATAAAAGGGTTAACTGTTCGTATGTAAACAAGTTGCTGAAGTCACTGTTTATGACCTGATCTATTGATTAGCTATTGATCAGTCAGATAGCCATTGCTTACATGTTAGTGAGCATGTACATCTGAAGTTATAAAGAGGCTGGGCTTGTGGGCATGGCCCTGCCCCCCATGGGTGGGGTGAGCTCAAGGGGGCATAGCCCCACCCTGAACCCTGCTCCCAGCCTCTGTGCTTTTAAAAGCACATCCCTGGAGGCCAGCTTGGCTCCTGCTCTCCCCAGGCTCTGGGGAGGGCAGAAGCTGGGCTGTAGGGAGCCTGGAGGTGGGGCCACACCCCAAGCCCTGTCCCCTGGGTTGGGGGGTGCCTAGAGAAGGAGTTGTCTCCGGGTGCCATTTTCCCCCCATATGCCTCTGGTTAATAAACTCATATATAGAAAGCAACTGAGAATCTGTCTCTTCTGTTCTACTCTGCTTATATACTCAACAATTTTCCCTTATATGCAGTGGTAGGATTCAAATAATTTAACAACCGGTTTCCGAAAGGACTCAGTGGTGGGATTACAACCATTCTCTGAACTAGACAAGAAATTGGCTACCGGTTCTACTGAATAGGTGCGAATAGGCTGAATCCCACCACTGCTTATATGCTGACTTTGTACAAATGTGTCCTGGGAGTTACCAACTAGGAACAGTTTCCAGGCACTCATGAGTCAGAGTTAGACTAGAACTACAGCATGTAATTCCCTCCCATTTTCATGACTTGAAATGGCCCAGCAGAGCTGCTATTTACCCCTCAGGGAACCTAATGTATATTGATGGCAACACATATGTTTCTCCAGTGGAGCAAACAGTGGCTTTTCAGGGCTGTTTCTGATCAAAGCCTTGTGCTGCAATTCTCTAGGGATTGTGTCAATGTAGCTACTTAGACATGATCCCCCAAACTAAAAAAAATGACAGAAATACAATGTGGGGAGGGGGAGCAGAATGACCACAAAATGGCAGCCAGGAAATGCTTTGAGGTGGTGAGTGCAGACAAACAAGAAGTTCTTGAAAACATTTGCAAATCTTTTTCAGGGGATTGTACAGAATGGGGCACAATGAGGCAATTATGTCACTTTTGCTTTGTGTTGGAGATTGTATTTGCTATATTAGTGAAGTTGTGCAAAATTGACACATGTTATAACCCTCAATTATTGTTCATCAAAGCAATTTATATTCATATAATGAAACTTATCAAGGCGAGTAACACACTTTATTCGCCTGTGAATAAACATGAATCTAAGCACAAATCTAAATATGCAGTGTTTGTCCATTTAGATTCTATTTCTTTCTACTTGTTTTCTGTCTCCTTCTGTCAGAATAAACATGAATCTAAACATGAATCGAAATATGCTTTATGTTGTCTCTTTAAAAGCAATTTTATTCATATAATGAAATCTGCCAAAGTGAATAACATTATACTTCAGTCACAATAAATATGATTCTAACATGAATCTAAATATGCTGTGAATAAGCTCTTTAAAGTTTATTTCTTTTCTGCTTGTTTTCTGTCCTGAGAGGAGCTGGTTTCTCCTTGTTTTGCTCAATGGCTTATTCAAGGGACCTTATTAAAATATGTAATACCAAGTATGAATACCCCCTCTGCCAGCAATCCCTGCAAGGTAAGGTCACCTTGGCCTGGTAGGGGCTTGGCTGTCCTCTTGGGTGATATAAGACACAATTCTGGTTTCTATTCACAGGCTCTTTACTTCCATTAGGTAGTTAACAGCACTCCTGCAAGCTTGAGCCCCTGCATCATACCAACCAACCTCCCTCTTGTCTTGCTGCCCTTTTATCCCTCTCAGGAGGTTCCCTCTCTCCTGGGAGCCTCCTATTCCAGCCTCCTAGTGGCTTATGAGCTGTCTGTCTTGCCCTGCCAGCCTGGTACTGACTCTTCAACCTTCCTGGCCCTCCTCATGATTGCAACCTGGCTGAGGCTGTGCCAGCTCCACGCTATTCTCTAGGCCCCTTCCGCACACGCAAAATAATGCGTTTTCAAACCACTTTCACAACTATTTGCAAGTGGATTTTGCTATTCTGCACAGCTTCAAAGAGCACTGAAAGCAGTTTAAAAGTGTATTATTCTGCATGTGCGGAATGAGCCTAAGGCTGCAGTGGGCTGCTGACTTCAGGGCTGTAATGTCTCTATACTTTCTCCTGCAACTTCTGAGGCTTATTCTTGTTGCTCAGGCTCTCCTGCCATTTCTCTGCTCCTGGCTTCCCAGAGGCCCCTGCGCCTGCTGGTAAATCCAAGGGTGGGGCTGCCAGTTGTGGGGTGCTCCAGGGTTCCTGGGTGGGTGTTTGTGACAAGGAGATGGGTGGAACAGGCTGCCTGGTGCAGGGAGGCCATCCCATCCCTGGACACCATTAATACATATATTGCACCTACAATGCCAAATCAAATGTACATTGTTATTTTACAGAAATTGATCTTTTTGTCCTTATTTGTAATCTCTGCTTATTTTCTTCTAACTTATATTTCCAAATGAAGGTCACAGTTGATCTGGGCACAATAACATACAATGATTAATCCCATTATGAATTGTTAATTGTACAATTTTACAAAAAAAAATCTCAGAAACATTTTTAAAGGGCGATTTTTTTTACCTTGCTTACAATCTAATGCGTATAATCCTCTATCTGATATATAATTTGGAATTTGCACACTTTGAAAACATATCATCAAGCAGGGGTGGGAACTAGGAGGGGGCTCAGGTAAGAGGTCTGCCATCCAAGCTGTTGTCGATCAGGCAGGGAATGGTGGTGAAGCAGGCAGGTATACAGGGAGACTATCTGAACATTAGATTATTGGTGACCTGTTAGCATTACTTTACTTGGGCTTCTAGAAAAGGAACTTTCTACTCCATAGTTGTATCTGCCCTAGGACTGTTTACAGACATCTCCAGCTGCAGAGGTTGGAAATTATATTTTAGCACTTCCTATCTTTATAGTCCAATACAACAAACTTTCATAATTAGAAGGCAGAGAGGAATATTTCTGCCACTTCCCATGTTCCTGCTCAGGTGCAAGTAGCAAAAAATCAAAGATAAAATTTTAATCGATTTTTCTGAAGAAGATTTTAAAGGTTGGGATTTGGCTCTTCTTTGAACTGTAATACGCCACATTGTGTGCTTTACATTAAGTGGATGAAATTACTTCTGAATCTGCTTCATCTATTCTAGGGGTGGCCAACCTATGGTGCTCCATGCTGGCAGGAGCTGATGAGAATTGTAGTCCATGAACATCTGGAACACCATAGGTTGGCCACCCCTGATCTATTCTGTTATTTCCATCTGTCCATTAGCTAAATGTCAAAGTATATTGAGATGCTGTAGTAAGTAAGATAAGGTTGGTATTTCCCTAAAATAGCTTCTTGGTAATAGCATTAGTATCCCACAGATATTCCTACTAAGAGGTGGCATGGCACTCATCTGTTTTCAGACACAATTCTAAGTGCTGTTACTTACCTTTAAGATTCTTAATAGTTTGGTCTCTGTCTCCCTGGTGTCTCGAGCCCTGATCTCTGTCCACTTCCCCTTTGAGGTTTGTTCGGCATCTACTTTACTTTCTTTCAGGAGTAAGTCTAAAGCACATCTTTTTATTCTCCCATCTATTCAATGTGATTTAAAACTCCAGATTCTTGGCCAGGGGAAGCCCAGCCACTAGGAATAAAACTGGTTGTATTGGAGATACAAAAACTCTAAGCATTTAATTCAGGGATTATGTTACCAGATTTAATGGAGAATTTTTATTCTAATTACATCCAATGGCTTGTTTTTAATAGCTTGTTTTTTTATATTGTGACATTTTAATTGTATGCTCATTCTGAAGAGGCAGCATAGAACTATCCCAACTAACTAACTAACTAACCTTAACCATGGTTCCCTAACATGCTTCTCGTCCAACCACTGATTCCATTAAACTTTTCATTTCTGTTTAAAGAAATTCTGAGTGACTTGGCATGCCAAAGGAGACTGACCAACCATGCCTGCCATCAAGATGGATTGCTTTGCTTGCTTCAGACCCAGTCCAAATGTTGAAAGAGTACCTATCTAATGCCACCAGTTTTATTCCTATAGGCTGGGCTTTCCCTGGTCAGGAATCTGGAGTTTTAAATCACATTGAATAAATGGGAAAATGAGACAGGAAAAAAAAGTAAGGGAACAGCTATTTCCTTGGCATGCATTTCGGAGAAGAATGTACCCTGCTGCCAATACACACCTGTTCACAAATGTCTACTTTGATGAAAATGAGAGTGGAGGGAACTCCATTAATAATTGTCCTGGAGAAGTTTCCTTTGCCTAGCTTGATCTACAGCCCTGATAGCTTTGGGATATCTGAGGTTTTACTGCATAGGAGTTACATGCTTTGCTGCAACCCTGAATTTCCCATACTGAAACATATCTCTAATCCATCAAGTCTTGTAACATGCTCTTCCCAGTAAATGATACTTTATAGGCAAGCAGGTCAAGATGTTTTATAATTTATATTACTGGCTGTGCAAATGCATCTGTGAGAGGAAAATTCTCCTCTGCGGTTCATCTGGGTTTTGCCCGGCAACATGAGTTGATTGAGAATGATGTACAAGCCTCAATGCAAATAAATGAAACATTTTTTGTTAAAAAACCATCAGCTGGATTTCTGTTTGATGATTATATTTAAACTGTAAAATGCATTTTTCATTCATTCATTTTGTTTAACTATGAAGCTGAAACTATTCCATAGTTAAAACAGGTTAAAACTTAAACCGAACAAGCCTGCCTTGGGAACACCAAATTTAATCCCTAAGGTATGTTCTACAAAGACCTTTCACTGCTTCCACAAAGTAATCAGACTTGAACTAGACTGAACCTGTAAGAAAAGAACTTTGAGTGGCATATTTCTATACTGTGTCACTGAATTTTGGTATGATCCCATGAAACTGATGGGTGTCTATGGGAAGGTGGTCTGTGTGAACTGCAAAAGAAATCCCTTCCCAATTTTCTCCTGGATAAAAGAAGATCAAACCCCTCATTTATTTGAAGCTACCACTGGGAGAAAAGATTGGGATGCCAAAATATATTTTCTCTACATCCCATTGCTCCTCTTTTCCCTCAGTTTCAGAGATGGACTCTGTTTTCCTTTACCTCAAGGTGTCCATTGAAGAGGATTATAAGCTGACATACTCTGTCACTGATTCAGGCTTGAACCTCTATGTTGCCCTTTGCAGCCAGGGATATTCCTTAATGGCCAAAAGAACTATAGATGCATCACAGATCCCCAGAGCTGGTTTGTGAGATCTGAGGGGAAATTCACCCCCAATAGTTCTTGCAAGAACAGATACCTATCACTAGGTAGCCCTTTGCCTATTTGGGTTCCTTACCCATCTACATATAAGAGATCAACGTTATACATCTTCTCGTACTGGACTGAGGCATGGGAGATATTGTCAAGAGTGTAATTCAACCATCTTAAGCTATTATCTAAAATTTTGCTTAGCAGATTATAAGATTATAGTTTTGATTCTCAGGCACCGATGAAATAAGAAGCCAGCTACCTGCAGTCTTCTATATTCTTCATCAACTGCAGCTTCTAAATATTTTTCATGCGCATCAGCATGATGGGTTCCAGGACAAAACCCAGCATGATAACCAGTCTTGTCACCAGAAGATATTGATGACATACATAGTTAACTATATGGTGGCATGCTATATAGTATGCTAAACTTATCAATTGATACTAAAGCATCTGAAAACAACATATATAAAGAATCTCAGAAAGGCAAGTCCATTTCAATTATATTTTATTTTCTGCTTGTCTGAGGCCATAAAACCTGGCAACCATCATTACTTCAGTCTGCTCACATATATCCAGTTCCTAATTCTGCTCAGAAGTTCTGCATGTACCCACTGTAAGGAAGATGAAAAAAAATTCATCTGACGTTATTTTCACATCGATAGCAATTCACTTAAAATGTGTATATATCCTATGGTGTCACACATGCATTGAACAGCAGTATGCAAGAAAGTATTCACATGTAATGCAGTTATATGTGTCAGTTTCATTAGCTGCACATAGGTTCCACACCCAACTGGGAGACATGGCCAATTGCAGCTACCTATAATAATCATATACACATGAGAGATTCATACACTCATTTACATTACATGGACATAAATGGATATTTTAAATTTATAAGTATAGCATATGGATGTCCTCATATCATCTCTGGTATGAACTGTTAGTACTCATTGTTCAAGAATATAATGAGGTATCATACAAATATGCCTATATTCTGGCCTACTGAGAAATAAGAGGAAATTTAGTAATAGATCTATTTGATAATTCTTCTAGTTCACTCCATCAGTTTTGGTAAAGTCCATTTAGGGAGAAAAAGAAAACCCCAGGAAAAGAAAAATGCAGGTTATTATGCCCAGTTTTCTTTTAAAGTCCACAGCACAACAAGTATTCACTCTCTTTACTAAAGACAGTTTAATCTGGGAACCAAACATTAGGACAGACGATCAGCTTTACAATGTTTCTGTAACTGATAGCAGTTTTTAAAAAGCCTACTGAAATCAAGTAAAGCACATGCTGTGGCTCAGCAAACATCCTAAATGGAATACTGTGACTCAGCAACTACATACCCATACACCATGCATAGACTAGCGCTTAGGTTGTCGATAATAATTAGGTTTTTTCCCTAGTAGGGCAAACCTCTAAATGGATGCTGCAATTTACCATTAAAATGATTGTGCATTGCCAAGACAAAGAGGCCAAGACAAGGAGAAGGAAAAGAAAAAAACCTGAAGTGTCAAAACACGCCAAGATAGTGTACTTTATCAGGAATGGAAACACACTGTTTCAGAGAAAAAGCATTTATGTTTTGTCTTTCTAGAACAAATGCAGATGCTCTGGAATCATTTAAAGGTAATCTCCAGTCAGTTGAAAAAGGAGAAAACGACGCTGACATCTTGTTATGTGGTAGCTGCCATAGGATAATCCTAGTATACAATGCAAATTCATGCACTTCTGAATCTCCACTTATGTGAATATCTAATTACTTTTCATGCAGAGGGGAAAGTGGTGGAGAAGCATTTGTAATGCAAATGAGCATTCAGGCCACTATTGTTTACAGTCACATTACAAATCCTGCTTCAGCAATTGCCTTGTGTTCCTGCATCCATTCCTGAGTTGTGATGGTTCCACTCTTCTTTGCTTGATTGTAGGAACAGCATGATGTGGTGATAGGAATTAAGACAACAAAGGTAACCAGTCATTATGTAAGGCACCAGGAAATATTGATGGCAAGTGCTCCTGTGGGGTTTGCGGCTGTATTTCAGAGTTCTTATCTGACAGTAGTCTCTTGCGGGCCTTACAGATGACTTCTGGGGACAGTGTCTGCTAAAGTTATTCTTTACCACACCCATCTGCAGCCATCAGATAAACTCCTAGAACAGTGATGGCGAACCTATGGCACGGGTGCCAGAGGTGGCACTCGGAGCCCTCTCTGTGGGCACACACACACAGAGTTCGTCATGTGGGGGGCGGAAAATCACACACACCCCCCACACGCACACATCTAGGCTGGTCTTGGCCACTGAGCACGATGTGCGTGCACGGCGGTGAGCAGGGAGGACTCAGCTGGCGGGCCTGGTGCCTGTGCTCTGGGTGGCTGCTGCCTGAGGGGGGGCGCGCACAGAGGAGGCAGAGGCGTAGGAGGTTAAGAGCTCGTGTATCTAATCTGGAGGAACCAGGTTTGATTCCCAGCTCTGCCGCCTGAGCTGTGGAGGCTTATCTGGGGAATTCAGATTAGCCTGCGCACTCCCACACACGCCAGCTGGGTGACCTTGGGCTAGTCACAGCTTCTCGGAGCTCTCTCCAGCTCCCACCACTGCACCTCTACAAGGGTGTTTGTTGTGAGGGGGGGGAAGGGCAAGGAGATTGTAAGCCCCTTTGAGTCTCCTGCAGGAGAGAAAGGGGGGATATAAATCCAAACTCCTCCTCCTCCTCCTTCAGAGATGCTAGAGAGGCACAGAGCAGTGCATGCGGGACTTGCTGGAGGCTAGAGCAGGCTGGCCCCTGCTCAAGCGGGTGGGGCAGAGGAAGAGGGAGCCAACCATTTTTTTCTAAACTAAAACCTCAGCATTCAGATTAAATTGCCGTATTGGCACTTTGCAATAAATAGGTGGGGTTTGGGTTGCAGTTTGGGCACTTGGTCTCGAAAAGGTTTGCCATCACTGTCCTAGAACAAAGCAAAACTGTAGGAAAGAATATCTTCTTGGCTTCTCTGCTGTTACAATAATTTTCCTCCACTGAAAAAAGTCACAGAAAAGATAGATGACACACGGAATAGAACCCTAACTGTCTGAAACTTAAACTATTCGGACTCATGTTTAACTTACTGTGTTCACTGTCACTATTGACCTAGGCTACTGCTACCGTCATGCCTTATGTGCGTGTGCTGTTCTGCATGACTGACAAAGGACATAATATACTGCAGTAAACAGGAGCTTAACCCTATGTAATTAACCTTTACATGAGGGCTTGCCATCACAGCACAGAGGAGAATGCTGCCTCCCAGTGTACCTGCAGTTGCTGAACTAATATTGTGCTCATGGCTCCATGTGTACACAGCTTGTTTTGCAACTGATGGTAATTTTTCTGTCACAATCATTCCCAAGTGGGCTTAGGGGCTGTGCCTGCTGCTGGGAAATTGTGCAGTAAATAGCTAGGAAGTATTTTTGACTGGAAAAGACAAATCCATGTCTCTGTATTATTCATGGAACATTATAAGGAAAGAAGTTCCCTTCAGATTATTGGGGGCTCTTCTCATTCAGAATTAGAAGTTGTGCTTTTCCTCGTAACTTCAGGATGATTTGTCTAAAATAATGTATGAGAAGAGCTTTGCTGGATCAGACCAGTGGCCCATCTAGTCTGACATCCTGTTTCACACAGTGGCCAAATCAGTTGCTCTGAAGAGCGAGCAAACAGGGCAAAGAGGTCAGGGCTTTACCCATCTGCTCCCTCCTTTCAATGGGATTCAAGGGTTTGCTGCCTCTATAGATGGAGACTTTCTTTATTCACCATGGCTAGTAGCCATTGTTGAATTTACCTTCCATGAAAGTTTCCTGTTCTCTCTTAAAGCCATCTATGTTTGTGGCATCCCACACTGTGCCCCCACCAATAGTGGCGGTAATAGTGAAATGTGCAGGTTTTCTGATGTAAATGAAAATTACTGTGCCATGCATGAAAATGGGAACAAGATAATTACTGTGGACTGATTCAAACCACCCCTTCTGAGGTGGATGGACATCACTTTGTGTCATCATTAGATAATCAGGTTTTGACAATGTGCTTCAATATTACACAATCTGAAAATCATGCATCAGGTGGGTGGCAAACTAAGGGGAGGTCCTTCTTGGTCTTGACACCAAAGAACTCTCCCCAGGGAGATTCATCTGTTGCCTTCTGCTGCAGTTTTCTGTCAGTGGGTGAAAACTTTTGTTTCATTTGTTCCCTTCCTTCTAACTACAGTTTTTATGTGTTGTGTGTACTTTGGTCACATAATGAAAAACCAAGAGACACTGGAAAAGACAATAATGATAGGAAAGGTTGAAGGCAGCAGGAAAAGAGAAACATGGGTTGAATTGACTCAATAAAGCAAGCCACTGTCGGAGGGATGCTATCTAGGTATTTGAGTTGGATTCCCGGAATCAGGCAATTGTTTGAAGTAACAAATTGCTGCTGCTAGAAACATATATGTAACCAGCCTGCTATATGTATCCATTGCCATCTGTGCATTCTTTCCTTAATCTTTACTTTATGGCTTCACATGCTTGTAGACAACTAGACTTCCCCTGACACTCCTGTCTCATGGGAACCTTAGCTCCAAAGACTGTTTTTCACAAACTCTTGGGAAAATGGTGGCGGGATGTGTGTCTCTACGGGGGATAAAGGGGGCTGTGAATGCCAGCTTCATCAGAACTGGCTTTACCAGTGTGGTACCTATTCAGTAAACGCTGCTGAGTCTGTTTATTGGTTTAATGTTCTGAAACCTAACAGCCACAGCCCTTAGTTTGAAGACTTGAGCAAGGTTATTAATGATTAGACATTTGGGAGGACAGGAGGGACTTGATGGCACTTAACACACACACACACATTTTTAGTTTTGTGTGTATTGTAACTTTGTTTTAGCTTTTACAAATTTGTTCAAATAATGTATGTTTTGGAAGGGGATTCATTTTAATGCAAGTTTAATCTTGTATATTTGAAATTGTTAGTTGCCTTGACAGCCCTTGTAAGGGCAGAAAGACAGGATTTAAATTTTATAAATAAATAATTAAAATATTTAAAAGTCAGGAGATTTTTCTCCAGTCCTGTTGGCACCCTAGTGGTCAGAGTTTTTTTTAAAGAAACACAAACATTCTGATAATAGATTGATTTTTCATTTATATTAACACTGGTTTTATTTTATAGCATGCTATTCAAAGATGAAAGGAAATATTTCTTAGGTATAGGATTGCAAGAATTCTAATACATGAAGGACCTCAGTACATTTCAGGTAAATATAAAAAGAATGCAGGAAATTGTCAGGTTGAACATCATAATAATAGTACAGTATATAAAAAGCAATGGGGAAGTAGGAAGGGTGGTGCAATCCTTAAAGTGAGCAATATGCACTTAGCACTCCTGACATACTAGTCAATGTCTCTTGCTTCAGGACATTCCCCAGAAAAACATTTTATGGAGAGATTATTATAGACTTCATTACCTATTGCACTGACTTAGATTACTTTTATGGTAGTCTGAACTGAAGACATTCCAAAGATGGGATGAGGAGATGTGCTAGATACAGAACAAAACCACCACCAAAACTGTTTTCATAGTTCCCAGAAACTATAGCAAAAGAAGCCAAAACTCCTAGATCTTCAAGACAGCCAACAAATAGGCTAATCTTCAATATCTCTCACATTGAAGAGTAGAACAATAGATACTATAGAGTAGGCCAAGTCTAATGGCAACCTTCCTTTAAAAACAGTCCTCATGAATTATGTAGGAATTACTGGTCTAGAACAGTGATTCCTAACCATTTTTCACTCGTGTATCACTTGACAACCCATTTCCCTAAATTTTACCCCCATATTAGCAAAATGCTAATAACAGTTGCTGTTATTAGAAATTTATCTGTTATTACTGTAAATAAATGGCCTAATAATGGGATTAAAAGCAATGGATTGATAAGATGTGCAAATTGTGCATATATATTTATACTCAAAACTCAAAAGATACAATTAGCTCAAGTTAATACTTAGTTAACTTAAAAACTATATTGCCTGAATTAAAACATTATTTTTTTATATTTAGTTTATTAATACATGAAATCTTTAATATCTGATAATATGGGAATTGAAAATACAATTTATGGCAAAAACTGCAGTTTGTAGAGAAAACATGGAACAACTACTTCACTGAACACTGCACAACAGCAGTCTGCACTCAAATGTTTATGACGCGAAGGAGAGTGGAAGCCTGTGAAAAAGCATAAGAGCACTGTAGAGGCATGTTTTCCAAAATAACAAAGCTAGGGATCCAGGCTTTTCTTGAAGTCAAATAATGAAGGAAACCCTCATGATCACTCAGCATAACATTGAATTAATTTCAGAACTTTTGACTTGTATTTTGACATTAATGTACCTTTTTCTTCTATTATATAATTGTTTTCCATACCCCCAAATGTTCTGGAGTGTACTCCTGAGGGTTCCTGTACCCCAGGTTGGGAACCACTGAAGTAGAAGAATGGAGTAGAAGAATAACTGGTGAACTACAAAGATTTGACTTCTTAAAGTTTGTATTATTTGTTCATTTACAATGGCCGTTTCATACCCGTGGCAATGTAACGCTGACCTGGAGAGCTGGTAAAAACGCCGTCTCCAGGCCACCATTCGCACAGGGGGCGCAGCTGCATTGCAGCCGTGCCGCCCTCGCGCCGCCCGCCCGTTGCGAAGCCGGCGTTTCCCCAGAGCGCTTGGAAGCGCTCTTTTTGGGGAAGCGCCAGCCAGTGCCAGCCGCTGCCGAAAGTGAACGGCGGCGGCTTCGTGACGCTTCCCCCACCCGGCATCTTACGCTTGTCCCCGGGCCTCCGGCGCGTCGCCCGAGGGAGCCTGGGGACCACGCTTCTGCCCTGCGCCACTGGAGCAGGCGCGCAGGGCCAGGGGGGCGTGTCCTCAGGCCTCGGCGATGCGCCGGAGGCCCGGCGACATGCCAGGTTGGCCGGGCGTCAGCGCTCTGCGGTGCCGGCTGCCCGGCTGTTTCCAGGACCATCCGTGCGGACGGTCCCAGCGTCGTCGGGACGGCGTCGTAAACGCCGACCCGGCCGCTTCCGCCTTCGTGCGGAAACGGCCAATATTTGTTTGAAACTCTAACCACAACACCACCCTGGCTTTCATGAGGAAGCCGCTGTTGAACATTAGCAAGCAGCCAGACCTAGATGACACATGCAAATCACACAATATTATCACTCCAATGAGGTCTCTCTCAAAGTCCACCGCAGCCCTGGAAAGTGTCCTGTCCCTTCCCTTCCTTTCAGTTCCTGAAACCCAGCCTGGAATGCTGTGGTTGTCTTGCAATAGTCACTGAGGAAATCTGTTTATTAAAGCTACAGGTGCTTCTTTTATCCTTTATCATTTTGGGGTTTTGAAACCCCCAATGTTTTGTTTTTTTGATGTTAGATTTTTTGCAAACCTGGGGTGTTTTTCTGGTTTGTAGAAAGATTCAGTGCTTGAATTTCTGGACTTAAGTATACTCAGTTTTGGCTGACTTTCTGTTGTAGGTTTTCTGGGCTGTCTGGTAGTTTTTGCTACCAGACCATGGCCACAGAGCCTGGAAAATCTACAACAACCACTTGATTCCAGTAGTGAAACCCTTTGACAATACATTGACTGACTTTGCAATCAGAATATAAGATGAGGATGATATTATGTGTAATAGGGATGGATGAGGTATTACATTCAGACTAAATGATAAAATAATTTTTAAAATGACAATTTGATACATTGAACTTGAGGAGAAGATAGTGGAATTGAAAACATGGAGTACCTTTGGTTTGTGAAATGATAGAATGGCCATGATAGGTAGAGCCTTATCTTTTCTGGAGTGGATTGGGTTTATAGGTTGAGTTCTATGTTGTAAGGTAAACTCCGTAGGAAAAGAATAAAAGAGACTGTGGGAAAATGAACAGTCTAAGTTATGTCTTTAAAACAGAGAAGGAAAAACAATCCCATAATAGTTCTCAGCTTGGTGGAGTCCAACTGGGTTACTAAGTCAAAAACTACAATTAATAAATACGTCAACCTCCCCTCTTTGGTTCCTATGAGAAAAGGTATACCTCCTTATCTATTGTTTGTGGGAAATGAGACTAGAGTTTGTCTTCAGTTTTGCTTTTAAAACCCTGTTTAGCATCAGCATGGGTTAAGGCGCAGAAGTGGGAAACCTTCTGGGGGAATTTAGAATGGAATTCTTCTATATACTATTTTGAGTAAACTGATGTGCTATTTAACCTGATTTTAAATGGAAATCTAGATGCTTCAGAGGTACTGCAATTCAAGGCACACCTGCTGGTTGTTGACTGTAGATTTTCATTTACTTTGGACCCTTGCTTTTAAGAATTTTGTCAGAAACAACTAACAACTTTAATTATGTCAGTGGAAGGACAGTGCTCCCCATGCTGCTCTTGAAATCATTCAGCCTAAACCTGATTTGCAAAAAGACGCTATTGACAAGACATTGTACCTTGTATCCAGGAATAAAAATGAAGGGGCATTTATTCCAAAATAGAAGAAATTAGGGTCTATAGTTATGGAGATTTGCATTGCTTTCTCTTTTAAAAACAACAACAACAGCAGCAACAACAATTAGTGTAGTGTAATGACTCAGTGGCCATTTTGTTTAATAAATGAGCGGTTTCAGAGGCCATGTTGAGTGAAAGAGCATCTGCAATAAGACTTGGCTATTCCTCAGCTTCAAGGTACCCCCCCCCCCAAAAAAAAAACTGCTTTTCCTGTGAGTTTCTAAGCATTAAGGTAGAGAGAGAATGACTTATCCTGAGCAGAGGTAAAATGAATCATAATCTTAGATCCAAGCCTACATTCAGTGCACTGTACTACACTGCCTATAGATTTTACTTTATTATTGGACAATAAGACATCAGAAAGTTCTGCCCTAGGTAATCACAATTTGAAATTATGTTTTAACTATGGGTTATCCATTACAGTGTAATTGAGCAAGGAATTAATGCATTAAATTAGAGCTAATTAGTGACTCCAGGCTGATTAAAATTATAGATTCCCCCCTGGGAGAAATCACCCAGACAAATACTGTGCCAACTGTATCTATAATAAACCTGCTGAAAAATTTCAGCAGAACCTAAAGTATTAGATTACAATCTGAGATATGGGAAACCAAGGATTGGAATTCTTCATCTGCCATAGAAGCGTGCTGGGTGACCTTGGGCCCGTCATGTTCTCTCTGCTAACACCAAACATAGTAAGATGTTCCAATTCTACACGTAGAGGATGCTTTGCCTGACCCATGTACCTATTTGGGTAACAACTCTGTCTTGGAAATGTATGGAGATTTTGGGGTGAGAGATGCCTGGGGAGAATGAAGGAGAGGGGTTTCACTGAGGATGCCATTTCTGCCAGGAAATCTGCCAGATCAGGACAACTGATCCCTGTAATTTGGAGATCATTTGAAACTCTGGGAGAACTCCATGCCCCACCTGGAAGGTAGCAAAGCTGCCTGTAGCTGGGTTTTGATGAAGATCTTCATTGGTGAATAGTTTTATGTGGAAGAAGGTGATCCTTCAGGTACTATTATTGTATTTATTTAACAGAATTAATATTTTTCCTTTCTGCCCAGGTAGGCCCACCAAGACAGCTTGAACCTGATCCTAGGTTCTGAAGGTAATAATCAGCACTCTGAATTGTGCACAGAAGTAAATGTATAGTCAATGAAGTTTTTTTAAGCTGGAGAGACACATTTACCTGCCAATAACTTTGTTGCTGCATTTTGAACTAGTTGAAGTTTCTGAACAGTGTTCATACAGAGTTCACAGTCGTACTGTAGTACTCCGCCCTGTCTGTAATCAGAGGGCAACAGTTGGCTAAAGGAGGTATATACTACAGAAGAAACTTACACTTTGATCTGCAACTGCATCTTGAAGCATGCAACTGCTCCTTAGTGGGGAACGCAACCTCCACATATAGCAGTCAGATTCTGCAATCTTTGATTGGCTTTATTACCAACCAGCCACACCCTGGTTTTCTCTGGACCTAGCTTCAATTTATTGTCCATCATCCAGCCAATTTCCATTTCCAGATTTCAGTTCAGGGCATCCACTGTTTCACTTGACTCTCTTGAAAAACAGAGGTAAAACTGGGTGTCATCAACATATTGATGTCACATGGGGACAGAATGGAACCCTATGGAACTGTGTATTTTAAATGTCATGGAGTAATGCAGTTGTTTCATGATACTACCTTCTGGAGCCAGTCCACCAGGTAGAAACTGAACCATCAAAACATAATATCTGTTACAGCCACCTCAAATAACTGGTCCAGAAAGTATCTGGAAATGAATGCTGCAAAGAGGTCCAGGAGAATCAACTGGATGCTTTTCTCCTGGCAAAGGTTGTTAGCTACAGTGACTAACAGTTTGAATTCAAAAACAGGGTCTGAAATAGAATAAAATGGATTGAGATTATCAGTTTTATCTAAGACAGCCACGAATTGCATGGTTCCCACTTACCAGACTTCTGTTTTGCTTATGTACCGGTAGTTTGAAATGTTGGTAGGAATCCTGCATTGAAATATATGATTTAACATCCTGGTAAAGATGAGTGTGGAAAATCAGATCTGAGAATAATAAAAATAGTAACAAAAGTCATAGAAACATCTTGAATGCATGAAAAACAATTTTGCATTTTTAACATATCTTTAATAGGAACATTCTGTTTTCAGTACAATAGTAATCTATGAATCTATAAAAGTATCTACAGACTTGCATATTTTATATGTTTCTTTGATGTCAATTGATATTGATATTATGGTATGTGAGACTAGATGTACTTTTAAATATTTTGTATGTTTATAACAGACATATTCGCTCGGATGTGAACACACTTTCCTTCATTTTCTTTATTGACCAAAATCAAATTACAGCATCATCACCAGGATGAACAAAACAGGATGCCAACTTGTACGCAGTTTATTTATTTAAACTTCTTTATGTTTGCCTTTCTCTCCAAAAAAGGACGAAAATGGCTCACAATTGTGCTTAAAAACAATTTTATAATTATCACAGACCAAGAAAACAACAAAATGTTACAGATCTTTAGTGGTATTGGGTGTGCTAACAAACTTTATTCCAGCATGAGCTTTTGTGCATCAGAGTTCACATAATCAGATGCATCTTTGCTGTCTTGCATCTGATGAAGTGAATCCTGACTCATGAAAGCCTAACCCTTCCAGAATTATTATCAATAAATAAGAAGTCTGATAAAAACAGAATGCCTATGACCAGTTCTTCGACTGTCACCCTTGCTAAATAGTACTGTCTTAAATTGCAACAGAGTCGGTGCTGTAGCAGTTTTCAGGAATGCCATTCCACAGTGTGGAAACCAACACTGTGTAGGCCTGATGCAGAGTAGGGGATGTTTTTACATGTCAGCACAACTGAATGGAAAGCAGGCATGAATCAAATTACTGGAGTTCATGAATTATTCATACTGGGAGAGAGAGTCCAGGTATGAGGGTCCCAGGTGGAAATGGGCTTCCAACCCCCAAGTGGAATCTGGAGATCTCCCAGATTTACAACTAATCTCTGTACCATAGAGATCAAGTCCCTTGGAGAAAATGGCTACTTTTGAGGGCGTGCTCTATGATATTACACCTGCTGAGGTCCCTTTCTTCCTCAAACTCTGCCCTCTTCCTTGATCCCCAGGGAATTCCCAACTTGGTGTTGGTGACCCAATATTGGTAAGAACCAGTATCTTCATCTGAACTCTGAAAGAAGCAGGCAACCATGCCATTATTCTGAAACCATGACTGAAATATTTCTTGATATTCCTGTGCCAGACCCCTGCCCCATTTTCTCAGTGTATTTTGGCTGAATCGTTAACGCAACAACTCTGGCAGCAACAGTAATGCACAGCTTGGTGCAAATATGAGGCAGAGATAACAACTGGCTGAAGCAGATGTTGCCACTGCCCAGAAATGTTCCAGTCTCCAATTTTAAATGAAACATATTTGGAGGGAATTGGGTGAGGGAAAATTCATAGGATAATGGTGGAAACTGATGACAGCACTGACATCATTAAGGCCCTTTCATTTACCACACCATCAGCAAAGGGTTGGCTTTTTTGTCAGACGTGGAAGGCCAGTTCTTTCACATACTGAGTCACTAATTGCCTTTAAAGTTTCATTAAAAGCAGATGTATTGCTTAAGAGCAAGTATTAGTCACATACTGATCAAGATACAATGAGATATTCTGAGCATGAACAGACCTCCTGTCTAACATAGTAGAAAACAGTCACTAATGGAGTGACTGTATTCTTCACTATACATATCTAATTAATACTGATAAAACTAAAAAGTCTGCTGGGAATGTGTCCCAGTCATTGAATAAAAGAAACCAAGACAAGGGCTTTGCAATTAAAAAAAAAACATGTCTGAGCATGAATTTGGAGCTGAGCATCCTTTCTGTCCTTCTAATAGGAGGTAATGGTAAACATAATCAGTATAGCAATGAGTGGGTATGAATATTGCAGATGGAGTTAATACACATTTGCAGCTTAAAGTAAATGTGTATGATACAGATAAGCTGCTAATTCTATGCATAGGATGAGAGAACAACTTGAAACGTTGCTTGTCTTGTAAACTGTTAGGCTGTGCTGTATTTTGCTTTAGCAGATCATTTAAATTGGGAAGGTTCCCTTTTCAAGAGTGCAGGAAGAACTCCTAGTGAGCTATGCCCTAAAGTCCTGCCTTACTGTGATTTTATATCAAAAAATGGCCTGATCACTTTTGTTTTAGGCCAGCATGGTGTAGTGGTTAAGAGCAGGCAGATTCTAATCTGGAGAACCGGGTTTGATTCCCCACTCCTCCACCTGAGTGATGGAGGCTTATCTGGCAAACCAGATGTGTTTTGACACTCCTACATTCCTGCTTGGTGACCTTGGGCTAGTCACAGTTCTCTCAGGACTCTCTCAGCCCCACCTATTTCACAAGGTGTCTGTTGTGGGGAGAAGAAGGGAAAGGAGTAAGCCACCTTGAGTCTCCTTACAGGAGAGAAAGGTGGGATATATATCCAAACTCTTCTTGTTTTTTCTTTGTTCCTGAATAGGGGTATAGTCTAAAAGCATCCTGATTCTAAAGACAGTTGGGTTTACAATATGGTCAATGCTGTTCCAAGTTCATTTCAGGGATTTAATGATTTCCCATTCAAGCACTAACCAATGCTGACCTGCTTGGCTTCTCAGGAGGAAGGAAAAGGAGATTGTAAGCCCCCTTGAGTCTCCTACATGAGAGAAAAGGGGGATATAAATCCAAACTCCTCCTCCTCCTCCTCCTGATCAGTGCAGGTCAGGGAACAAATTTATATCACAGCTATTAATTTTAAAAAAATCTGATGATGCAAAATCTGATGATGCAAGGGAAGAAATTGTAGGAGAAGATGATGGCAGCAAAATGGGCAAGAGTTCTGAAAATGTGCACTTTCTCCAGATGGCAAGCATTTCAGAAAAGTTAATAGCAAAGCAAAGGTTTGGGAAAGATGGGGAGCGACCCTGAAGTGAGGGCAGGCAAGCTGCACAGCAGGCAGTGGGGCACTTTTTCATGTATAAACAAGGAAATGCAAGGAGACCCCACTGTCACCCTGCTGTGGAGCAAAGAGAGTTGCGGAAAGCTTCCATGAATAATGAGCCATTGTTTAACTCACCATTGATACTAAATGAATTTAAATTGCAATGATAGTAACAGTATTGAAGAACAAGAAATGTGTAGGGGAGAAAAGTGGCATTTTTCCACCTTATTTTAGTATAGGTACTCTTAAATGGTGCAATGGTATGAAGATCTGTATTTGTTTCCACTGTCTTCTGAATGTCGTATTTGTTTCTGATTGGTTTGTCGATGATTCCTCCACTTCATATCTGGAAAGCTTAATATAAAAACAAAAGAATCTGGAAAGTATTCACACATATGATGTTATTTGTTTATATGTTTTTCTTGCTTCTTGCATATACTCTGTAATGCTTTACAGTGCTGAACTTTTTGGTCCATTCTGGTTGCCAGACATATCTGCAGCACTCTTTCTCTTACAGCTGCTTTTATTGTAGCTACTTCAAGTTCAGCTGACCCCATCTGTTGGAAATGGATTGTGAACGCAGCCATTATTTATCATCTCCCACAACAGAAAGGGCATGCAGCTGGCCTGAAAAGATCTGACAGGATCGTAACTTATCATAAGGTATTAATTGAACATGAAGCCTGCAGTTTTATATCACTTCATCTGAACCACATTAAATTGTAGCCTATTTGCACAATAGATATCAGGGAATATATGCACAGAAGGTGTGCTGATTTACAACTGCGGCTGCCATGCAGTAGGTTTTAACGTGATAACATTTACTGTTATTATAGGAGGGAATTGAGGACATTTAGTGCCAAGCAGGTGTAATAGCCAAAGTATTATTTGTTTCCAATTAACCTACATCAAAAATGCCACTTACACCAAAAGGAATATTGTGTGTTTAAAGAATCGTCAAGTCACAGCTGACATATGGCAACCCAGCAGGGTTTTCAAGGCAAGCGACTCACAGAGATGGTTGGCCATTGCCTTTTTCTGCATAATGACACTACTATTCAGTGGTCTCCCATTCAAGACCACTCTCTTTAGCTTCTGGGATCTGATGAGATCACGCTAGCCTGGGCAATCCAGGTCAGGGTAAATGGAAAATTACTGGGTTTTAATATGGGGAGGAGACATGCTGCAGGATTTTTTGCTCTTTAAAATTGTCTTACTGTAATGCACTGTGATTACTTCTTGGAAAAACAAAACAAAAGGGAACAATAAAACTCAAAACCTAAAAAGAAAAAGAAGTATTTATGTATGTAAATGTCCGTAAACATAATTTAGAAACATCCTAAAAATACTTACAAAAACTAAGACACATCAACCAAAAAAGAACGCTCCTATTATGTATCAAACTAAGATTTCTATACATTCATTAACAAATAGACAAGAAAAGACCAAACATGGGCTATTTCTGCACAACATCAATAAAACCTCTTGAGGATGGAAACAGAAATGTTTTGGGGAGGAGTTCTGCCCATCTTATCCCCCATTTTGAAAATGTTTTATTTCCACCCAAAATTGTTTTATTTGGAAACGCTTGATTCGCAATCTTTTTTTCTGAAATGTTTTCAAACTGTTTCCTGCTTGCTGTGTGGAGATCAGGAAACTTTTTATTTCTCCTGCCCAATTTTGAAGCTCTCACTTTTGTATCTCCACCGCCCACCATTTTCTTCTGCTTCAGTGATTCTCTGTATTGTCTGTCATCTGCTGAAGTGTCCTATGGATGTTTTCTCCTCTATCATCATGACTGCTTGCCATTTCTGTCATTGCTGTGCACTAATAAACTCAGTATTGCCTGCCGATTACGTAAATGTGTCATTTTGCAGCTTTTAAAATTTTACCCGTGAGGTATCTTCAAAGGTACATAGACACAGTATGAGAATCAGCAAGGCTGCTCAGTTTTGAATCTCCATAGCTTTGAAGATATGATGACCTGTTTTTAATTTAAAAAAAGGAAAGAACCATTTTTGCCTGGAACTTTTTATTTTTCCAGTCTGTGCAGACAAAAAACTCCAAAACAGTTCTTTTCAAAACATTTGCCAAACATTTTAAATTGTTCTGTGCAGAAAAAGCCATATTTCAACAATTGTCTTCATCTGTGGTCAAAACTAAAAATGCAAATTCAGAAGTGTCAAATGTTATAGCCACCACTCAGTAAACATGAAGGCAATCTGGCTTGCACATTATGATGAAATAATAAATCTCATCATTTGAATTCTTAGCATGGCCCCTTCTGTGGATACTTAAATCTGGAGACTGGTGCCACGGACAGACAAGAAAGATCTGTCTACAAACCTGTGAGAAGACTCAGGTTTGCAGAAAAATCTGAAATCTAATAAAAATAAGAATAAAAATGCATGGGGTATTAAGCCCTCCCATGATTAAAAAAAAACATCCACAGCTGTAAGAAACAGATACCATCTGTGGATGTTGCTAGGCAACCACAACAGTATTCAAGTTTGTTTTTTGTCAGTAAAAGGCAGGAGGAGGCAGGACTATTTCTAGGCCAACAACTAGGTGACTTGCTACTGAACAAGCTGCATGACTTATGCAGGCCCAGCTGCTGGCTACTGTTCAGTAGCAACCACTCCACAAATGTTGGAGTTGTGTAGTGCTTAGAGTTTCAGACCAGGATCCAGAAGCCCGCATTCAAATCCATGCTCTGCTGTGAAAGTTCGCTGGGTGACTTTGGGCCAGTCACATGCACTCAGCCTAATCTACCTCATGGGCTTGTTGTGATGATGAAATGGAGGAGAGGGGGATGATTTAAGTTGTTTTTGGTTATATCCCCACTGGGAATAAAGGTGGGATATCAATGAATAATTAATATAGCTGAAGATAGAGTGCAGCAGAAAACTGCCAAGAGAGGAGGAGAGAAAGCTGAAGATAAGGGGACAGATAAAGGTTGGTTGGCTGGTGCCTAGGAAGTAAAGAAAGAAGCAGGAAAAGGAAAAAAGCTATGGGGCTAATTCTTAACACAGCCAAATCTGAGGATGCTTAAGTCTAGAAACAAAAACAATGGATAGAAAAGACCTAGACCAATCGTAGGGTGCTCTGCCTCACAGTGAAAGTACATTTCCTTTGGAGCAGAGTTTTGATTGCAGACACATTCAGACACATGGCATGACAGATCCCAGAACCCCATGGTTCCTGGGTGTGGGCAAACTCTGATGTTTTCCCTGGCTTCAGGGTTTTTGCTCCTCTTTGTCTTCCCCGACCCACTCCTTGCAGGTATTTCTAGTAAATTGATGGGCAGCTTTTTAAAAAACACACACAAAAGCAACAAAAATTAACACTAACGTTCTTTCGCAGTAGCAATGGCACAATAAAATTTAAAAATTAAAGGGCTTTGAAAAAAAGTGGCAATTTAGTGAACGACTGGGAAAGACCCAGAAGTAGAGGCAGCCAGAATGACTGCACGCCATGGCAGCAGGCAGTGAGGCACTTCCTTGTGCGTAAACAGAGAAATGTGCGGCGACCCCACTGTGACCCCAGTGTGGAGCAGACAGCCTCGTGGTAAGTGTTCCATGCATAATAGGCCATAATTTATTCAGGAGCTAACTTTCCTAAAGTTTACCCACTTTATGTGCTAGAGCTCAGCTATGTTTGATTCTGGACATTACAAATATGTTGTTAGTCTTTGGCTAAGTTTACAGAGCCTCCCTATTTGAAATGGGCTGATAACATCAGAACTGGTTGCCCCTTGATTGGCCTTACCCCTTCGCCCTCCATCCATTGCCTCAAAAGCAGAAAAAAATAACAGGCTAATACAAAACCACTAAAAACAAGATTTTAAAATGCATGTTATTGTGTTGGTTGCTGAAATAAAAGTAAAAAGATACTGTACCAAAATCAAATAACACAATAAATAACTCATTCTGATACTGAATCAAATTAGTAAACAAGGAAAGGCAGTTGTCATTATCTTGGCTAATCAGATTGCATGTACTTGAATGGCAGAGCTCCGACCTTCTCTGGCGGGAGACAGTAACAATGGCCTTTTGTTTCAGGAATATGAATGTAGCTTGGGAATATGAATGTCTTTTGTTCTTTTTTTCCCCAGCATGTTGAGTGGTGTATACCAGGGATCCCAGTTTGCCTGTAGGAAGATACAATGGCTAGGATCTGTTTACCAGGTGACCAGCTGGGAAATGTGAAGAAGTTTGCTTGCTTCATAAATGTGTGCTAAAGGGCTGTAATACAGAGGGCTGTTTTTGCAATATTTTTTGTTTGCTGTGCTCTGCCCCCAGTTACGGTATTCCTCCGTTGCTATGAAGCGCAGACATTAGCTTTGCCTATCCCTGCATGTACAGCTAAAGTGTTTTATTGCTACTTCTTGGTTCTTTATAGAAATGGATGATTGGATAGGACATTAAAGCTAGTTCTAACAGTATTTAATTTAAATTGTGCATGCACATTCTCTTCACTTGGGCACATTTTTTAAGCAGTGAATGAAAACAATCTACATAACGGAGTCTGCCACAGCTATGCAGGCTTCTGCAATCCCAGGAAACCTCCAGGCTCATTTATCAAAAAACAACAGCCTGTAATTTGGGGATACCCCCCCCCCCAGTGTATTCATGTGCAATAAGCAACAGGACAGAAATCAGTTTCCCAAGGCAGTTTCAAGATGGGAAAATTACACAATCCCCTCTCCCCTCACACAGTGGTGGGATTCAGCAGGTTCGCACCACCCCAGCAGAACCGGTTGTTAAAATGGTGCTTGTAAACAACCAGTTGTTAAATTATTTGAATCCCACCACTGCCCTCACACAACAGTTGTAACAGTTTTTGTTTCAAAAACACTGGAGCACTAATCATGGCATCCACAGACTCTAATTTGGTTTACACTTGAGGAGGGGGATTGAATTTTGCCCCCCCCCCCATCCCGGTTTAGCACACAAATTTCTGCACCACACTGGTTTGCTAAGTAAAGAATTATCTATAAATCACATTTAGTAAAAAGTACTGTATATTGAAAGCCCTTTTGGAAAACCATGGCAGAAATAGACAAAGCTATTTTGTTAACTGCCAAACAGGTCAGAGTAGCTGGATTTCATTTTATAGAATGTCATTGTTTCCTTCCTCTGCTGCATATAGAAAAACTTGTAGCCGAATAATAGAAGAATTGTATTTAATTCACTCTTCTCTAGGTCCCATCTAGTGCTTGTTAATGGTACATGGTATGTGTTGTCATTTATTCATGCATGTAGCCTTTCCCTCTCCTCCAAATCAAAGGATAGAAGCAGTTACAAATTAGATGAGCAAAATAAAATTACCCATGAATGTTGATAACACGGAAATACTGATAATCACTGTTTAGATCCGTGAAAAGCAAACTCAAATAGGAATATTTTACATTATTTCCAATATGTGTAGACTCCAACTTTTGTAACATACTAGAAGAAGGAAGGACTCTGCATTCTGTGTAGGCTACCTCTTTAACATTTAGATTATGCAAGTAGATGCTGGTTGCTCAAGAGGGTGTCCTCAGTTAACTAGAACCACAATAGAGCAACAAGCTTAAGTGTGGGTGACCTACGGTTGCCAACTTCCAGGTAGAGCCTGGATGTGTCCAGATTACATCTCCCCTGCAGAAAATAGATGTTTCGGAGGGTAGGATCCATGGTATTATACTGTGCTGAGGTTCCTCCCCAGGCTCCACCCTCCTGGAGTTAGCAACTCCAGGTGACCTTGTACCATGGCTGAGACTCCCAGCAAGATCACTGAGGGTTTCCTGTATACATTTTGGGAGGCTGACATAAAAGAAGAATTTCTGGTCTGCTGTGGTTCTCTAACTCCAGGAACACACATTCTGTCTTGGCTGGCTTATGGCACTGGATTTAAGAGAAGAGTTTCTTTCTTGATTCCAATCTAAGTCCAGCCTGGTAAGTAATAATGGATGCTAATTCATGGTTTGTTTCAGGAACATCTTCAGTCACAGGGATCTACCTTAAACCTTTCCTGTTCATTGTATCCACATGGTTGCTGGCTGAGATGTGCAACCAGGCATTCTGATAACATGTAACATTCCTTTCCTTCTCAACAGATCCTGGCTCAGACAATACGATAGGAGCAGCAGTGGCGTAGTGGTTAGGAGCAGGTGTACTCTAACCTGGAGGAACCGGGTTTGTATTCCCCAATCTGCCACTTGAGCTGTAGAGGCTTATCTGGGGTATTCAGATTAGCCTGTACACTCCAACACACACCAGCTGGATGACCTTGGGCTAGTCACAGTTCTTCTGAGCTATCTCAGCCCCACCTACCTTACAGGGCGTTTGTTGTGAGGGGGGAAGAGAGAGGAGTTTGTAAGCCTCTTTGAGTTTCCTACAGGAGAGAAAGGGGGTATAAATCCAACCTCCTCTTCTTCTTACAGAGATTTTTACATTAGTTGTTGGGAAGCCAGCTGGAATTCAGTTTTTGTAAGAATGATGACTACTATGCCTGATGTCTAGGAGGGATAAGAAACATTGATTATTCAAATCATCCCGAGTTTTTTCTGTGGGGACTACATTTTGCATGAGACCCGAGACTGCCACTGAAAATGCATCTCCATGTTGAGTTCTCCCTCCTCTTCTCATAATGGATAGAATCATGTACTTTGTATTATGTCATCGCATTGTGCATTTCCTTGCAGCATCCAACAGAATGATATGGAGTAGGGGCAAGGAAACTCGCAACATGACATCACAACATGGGATACATTTTCCTACATTTTATGAGACAGTTGTGACCTATATTCATATCATTTTCTCAGATTTGCTGCCTTCATTTTTTTTCTTTTGCTTCAATGGGGCTTTGTGTTGCAGCTCATAAATGTTTGTGATAGAAATTATAACTTTTATTTAGTTATTTCACCACACTTTTCTCTCCAATGGGTACCCAAAGCAGCCTATAGCATTGTTCTATCTTTCATTTTATCCTCAAAACAACCCAGAAAATTAGGTAGGGCTGAGGGAAAGTGACTTGCCCAAGGTCACACAGTGAGTTTCATGGCAAAGTATAGAATTCAGATTTTGGTCTCCCAGATTTTAATCTGATACATTAGGCACTATGTGTTGGTTCTTATTTTGGTGGATTTTTTTTTGTACTTTGATAACCCTATGTTACTGCAATTATTTTTATTAATCATCATCAATGATAAGAGGACTAGAAACACATTACAAACAATTGGTTTTGTAAGGAGCTCATTAAAATGAAGTGCCATTCATCTTCTTGAAATTGTATTGGCTTTTCCTTAATAACTTTAATTAACTTGAACTTGTTTTTGTAATTATGTTTTGGTTTTATTTTATGCTGACATTTGATTCCTTTTGCCAAAATGGGACATACTATGTCCCTTCTCGCCCATATCTGTATAGGATGATTGATTGTTATTTTGTCAGACTTGCTAACTAAATTAATTAAATCACAAGTATTGAAAGAAACTCTGTGAAAATTATGCCCACATTAATTTCATTACATTAATGGGAATCAAAAACTTAAATGTCTATTTCAGTGAGACTTACTATATTGTTCATGCTGGTTATGTTAATTTAGGGAAAACTTTTGCCTGCACAATGCACATGACTTGCAAAATTGATTTAATTACTCTATAATGGTGATTTCCAAATTATTGGGGAGGGGGAGATAGCTGAAAAAATGATTATGGACTTCAAATATCTTGGAACAACTTTTATTTTGTATGTCCAGAATATTTCCTACCTTGAGAAAATTGAGCCAAAATGACCTTACCTGATATTGTCATTTAACAGCAGCTCAATGTGCAAAATTTGACAGATGAACTTTTCACAGTGTCTGAGTTAAGCCTTACTCTGTACTAATGTCTTTATGTCAAGATGCTCTTAAAAGCACAGCCACAAGGTTGGCTGAAAAATTGGCAGCCTTACTACTTCCTTAGAGAAAACTGTCATGCATAGTATCAAGGGTCACAATTGTAAGGCCACAGTGTTGAACTCAGGGAAACTCGGGTCCAATTGATTATGTCATATGACAGAAGTATTGAGGATGGAATCTAGGATTTATGATTTTGTCATGAATTTCTGATAAGGTTTCTGTCACGTTATTTGTGATATAAAGATTTTAATCTCGACCCAGTTTTCCAACTTACCATCACATATTTAGTACAATGGTGCCAGTTGTTTCCTCAACTTTTCTAGATGGCACTATGGAAAATTAGTTTCAGGGTGTCTTTGTACGGTTACTCAAGAATCACTGATTCTACTTCCCAGCTAGATTTTTATCTAGCTTTTTACAGTGGGAACACAGCCACTTCTGTGTGCAAAAGCCCAGGGGAAAAGCAGGCCAAACAGACATGCTGCATGAAAGAATAAAAAATAAAATAAAATAATCCTATTCTATTCAAGTTTAACTCTGTGCTGGATTGGGTTTGGCTGTTAATTAAATGCAATACAGACCCAAAGGCACAGCAACTAATTTACATTAAAGATGCTTTTCCATCAACAAAGCAGCTGGATAGGCACACTCAAAGGTGCCTTTTCAAATAAATTTCCTTTCATCACTTCTGATGCCTTCAAGGACACTTAAAGCTTAAAACTAATTTATTTATTTTTTTAGCCCAGGGTTCTCCCCCAGTAATTGTTTACAAGGATGGGAGTTCTGGTGTACATATAGCACATTTCTCTGCTATGTGCACAAGTAACTTGTACATCCTCTTTTTGGCATTCCTGAATAACATCTAAAACTGTTCCTGGTAGTTTGCTGTTTGCTGTACAAGGAAGTTTGCATAAGGAGTGGCCAAGATGGTTTTAGGGTTCCATCTTATATTATGTCCTAGTAATCCAACAAAACAAATGCCAGTAGTCAACCTTTCAATGTTGCTGGTATAAAACAATGAGAGCTTTTGTGCTTCACTATTACAAATAACTGACATCTCTATTTGCAGTTCCATGCATACACAAAAAATTATTTGAGGTGTACATATCATCACACTTGGACTTTTGCTCCCCTTTATTGGCTGATATTTCTGGCATATGGATGGAGAAACTTTTGTCATGATGATGCCATGCCATAAGTCTTGTTGAACTAAACGTTGGAGACATAGGATGACAGTAGCCAGGATTTCTTCATAACCTCTAGTTTAGGGTGAGTCACTGCAATGCAGAATGTTCCTGTCAACAATGGACAAGGATTTCCCTTCCATCTGCCTCCTGGAGTTCCTTGCTCTTCTGACTTTAGTTGATGTATATAAATGATAAACAAATACCAAGTATGTGCCTGTATGCTTGATGTGATTTCCAGCTATATTTAGATGGGTTTATGTTGTGCTCACAGCAGAACTCCTAAAAATAGAATGCTGGCAGGATTAGACCAAACTGAAACTTTTCACACCCTTTGTCAGGTATCTAAAGCTGATTAAGGTCACAATTCTTATGCATTTATTTACTTCATCTGTATCTTATCTTTCTGTCCTATAGCAGTCCAAAGAGCTCTCATTTCCTCTGTTTTATTCTTGACATCCTTGGGAGGTAGGTTAGCCTGTGTGTATGACTGGCCCGTATTCACCCAGCAAGCTTCCATGGCAATGTGGTGATTTGAATATGAGTCTCCAAAATCCTACTCAGACATTACTATACTGACATTTTAACCACTAATGCTGACTCTGGAACACTGAAGTGTTCTATACATATGCGTGCAGGAATAAACCTTATTAAACTTTGTGGAATTTACTTCTGAGTAGACCTGCTTAGGATTGTGTTGTACGATTCCTTCTTATTGTTTTTGAAAATTAAATTTCAATTAGTCTTCAGTGTGAATACTTGAGCTGAGATCATTCTAAAACGAGTTACTCCATGGAATATCTGAAATTATGGTGTAGCCAAAATAAAATAAAGTCCAGCTGCTTCCTACTATTAGTATTCAACCACCCCTGAATAAATGCCAAAATCTCCAGAGTGGAGTCATACCACTGAAATTATAATTAAACAAATGGTATGCCTACACAATCATGTAATGTAAAAAGGATATGACATGGAATGCCGGGAATGTGTAGCATTCAGAGTTGTCCATGACAGCATTCTGCCTAAGACCTTTTCCACACGAATTGTTGTTAATGTATTTTGCAGCCAAATGGTGTACTTTTTTCCTTTTAATTCTGCACAGTTTTTCCTCTGTTTGGTTGAGGAAATGTTTTCCCTTCATTTTTCAGTGGTAGAATAGGAGGCTGAGACATTTTTGAATTGCCAGTTCTTTGTAACTACACAGTAACTCTAGGACATCGGCGCAAAAGAAAAAAAAAGTGGGAGTGTTGTTCTTCTGCATCACAGATGACAGACCACCACTATTAGGAATAATACATTTTCATCAGTAACATGTGGTATAAACACAACTAAAGAGCCAAGGGGAAAATGACAGGGGGAATGGAGATGTGTGAAATCATTTCTCAGAACATGTTCCTAAGAAACAAGGTTTGACCACTGGGAAAATTTGTGGTAAGCTGTGCATACAGAAAAGGCCTAAGAAATGTAGAACAGAAATATGTTCCCAGGGCTAGATTTAGAGGAAGCAAGCCAAGTGATCCCCAGGGGTTTGGGGCTTGGGGAGTCCTGGGCTCGGACATGTCTGAATCGCTGGAACAAACGTTATATAAATGGTTTTTGTCTACTTATACTATTGGGAACATTTACTCTAACAATGGTCCACCCAACACTAGTTTACAGTTCTGTTTCTTGATGTTATTGCATTGAAGTTATTCTTAAAACTCTAAAAGATTCTATACCCTTAGAAGGGACATTTACTGACTTATACATAAGATTATCTACCTTCAGGTTGGGCTGGGAGATCTCAGAATTACAACTAATCTCCATTCTATAGAGATCAGTTCTCCTGAAAGAAATGACTGCTTTGGATTATGAACTATGGCATTATACCTTGCTTAGGTTCCTCCCCTTCCCAAGCCCTGTCCTACCCAGGCTCCACTCCAAAACTTCCAGGAATGTTATGGCTCAGCTAGGCTCAGCTGAACCCAGGGATTCACTCTTCTGAGGAGGAGCCAGATGGTGGCATGGTGTTCTACCCCAGCTGTCAGCAGTGGAACCGCAGGAGGATATGGCCTCTGGAAACCAGCACCGAGGCTATGGAGGCAGATCCTGAGCTACAGCCAGCAATGGCATAGCAAGGGGGCCTGGGGGGGTAGAGTCATGGGCAGCACTCCTTGGGGTCACATGGGGGGCACATTGCAAGGCCACCTACCTGGCAACTCCACCTGATTTAAACTCTCTGTGGGTTTGATGCATGTGAGTAAGGACAAGTTGTGCTGACCGAGGACTGGACTTGACTACTGAGTACTGGCTGTGTGTGTGTGTGTGTGTGTGTGTGTGTGTGTGCGCGCGCACGCGCACGCGCGCACACGCTTGCATGATGTGGGGATGAAGATTGTCACCCCTGTACCCACATCTGAACAGCTCCTAAGTGCAGCAGTTGTGATAAAGGTAACAAATACAATAACAATAAGGTAATTGAAATCTGAACAAATTAAAGGAAAGTAATTTGAGTACCATTTGTTTAGAGCCAGGCATATAAGTTCCATGGTGTCCAGAGACAGGGCTTCCTCCCAGCACCAGGCAGCCTGCTCCACCCTCCTCCTTGTCACAAATGCCCACCCAGGGACTTTGGAGCACCTCACAACTGACAGCCCCACCCCTGGACTTACCACAAGGAGCAGGGATCTCCAGGTAGCCAGCAGCAAGAAGGAACAGCAGAGAAATGGTAGGACAGCCTGAGCAGCAACAGCAACCTTCAGCATTTCCAGGGAACAAGGTGGAGATAGCACAACCCTAGCCAAGCTGCAATCAGCAGTCCTCAGCAGCCTTAAAGAGTGGGGCAGGGTCAGCACAGCCTCAGCCAGGCTGCAACCTAGGAGGAGGACCACGAAAGCTAAAGAGCCAGTCTCAGGCTTGCAAGGCAAGAGAGACAGAGCTCACCAGCCACTAGGAGGTTGGAGCAGGGAGCTTCTAGAAGGGAGGGAACTTCCTGAGAGGGATAAAAGGGAGGCAGGGCAAGAGGGAGTTGGTGGGTGTTATGCAGGGGCTCAAGCTTGCAGGAGTGCTGTTAACTGATGCAAATAAAGAGATTATGAACTGAAGCCAGAGTTATGTCCCGTTTGTTCCAAAAGGGTGGCCAAGCTCCTATGAGGCCAAGGTGGTCTACCATGCAGGCAGGGGGGTGCTCATGCATGTTTAGTGGTAATATTCAAGGTACCCTAGCTTGATTCTCTAATATTCTAGCTGACAATATGAGATTACTATTATGTTAACTGGATTTAACAACTATGGGAATTGGCAGCTAAAAGCAGTTTTGGACTATTTTAAAGTGGCAGCTAGCATATTTGCACAGCATAATAGCTGAAGCCAAGGTCCATCTAGCTTAGCATCCTGTTTCTAAAAATAGCTAGTAAGATGCCACAGGGAAGCTTATTAGTTGAACCTGCAGGCAGTAACTCTCACCTGCTAACTGCTTTCCTTAATATGACCATGAGAGACACTGCCTCTGAAACAGCAGTCCTGTTCAGCTGTGACAGATAATAGCAAATGCCCTCCATAAATGTACCCAACCCCCTTTTTCATCCAGTGGTTGTTGCTGCATCTTATGGCAGTGACTTCTACAAATCAGCTGCCCACTGTGTGAAACAGTACTTCCTTTTGTCTATCTTGAATCTGCTCTCAACCAGTTTCATAGGGTGTATCTGAATTCGATGCACGTCTTTATACCATTCATGATTTTGTAGACCTCTATTATGTCACCCCTCAGTTAACTTTTTTTTACTGAACGAAAAAGCCCCAGATGCTTTAGGCTTACCTTTCAAGACAGGCAATCCAGCCCCATGACCATTTTAGTTACCAGTATCCCAAATGCAGCCACATCAGAGATACATTTCTGAGCACTAATATAACTTTATTCTCTGTTCCCTTCCTGATTATCCCTAGCATAGTGTTTGCATTTTTAAATTGTCACTGTGCACTGATTTGTAATTTTCTGTGTGTTATCATCACAACCCCAAGGCCCTTTTCTTGGTTTGTCACTACCAATGCACTCCCTTCAGTGTCAATGTGAAATTAGGAACATCTTCCCTAATTGTGCATGACTTTGCACTTAAATTGAATTTTGTCTGCAATTTAGTTGCCCATTCACCCACTTTGGAAGGGTCCTTTTGGAAATCTAAAAAATTTCATTATATTTTCACCATCCTAAACAATGTGATGTAATCCAAAATTCCACTATCTCAGTGTTTATCCCCAGTTCCAGTTCCTTTATGAATAAATTAAATATCACTGCTTCCAAAATGGATCCCTCAGCGAGGCTGCTGCTTATCACATTCTACTGTGAAAACGGTACATGCATGTCCAGTCTCTGCTTCCTCTTTTTTTACCAGTTACTAATCAGTGAAAGGATCTGGCCTCTTATTTGTTTATTTAAATTCATGTATATGCTGCCTGCTTCAGCAAAGCTTGTTTTTCAATGCATTTAACCATTTCAAACTGCCCAAGGAGCTGCTGATACAGTTCTACAGAGGAATCATTGAGTCTGTCATCTGTACCTCTATAACTGTGTGGTTTGGTTCTGCAACCCAACAAGATGGACACAGACTTCAGAGAATAATCAGAACTGCAGAAAAAACAATTGCTGCTAACCTGCCTTCCATTGAGGACCTGTATACTGCACGGGTCAAAAAAAGGGCTGTGAAAATATTTACTGACCCCTCGCATCCTGGACATGAACTGTTTCAACTCTTACCCTCTAAACGTCGCTACAGAGCACTGCACACCAAGACAACTAGACATAAGAACAGTTTTTTCCCGAATGCCATCACTCTGCTAAACAAATAATTCCCTCGATAATGTCAAACTATTTATTATATATTTATTATATAATTCATTGCACTACTTTTTTTCATCATTCCTATTACCCATCTCCTCCTCCCACTTATGACTGTATGACTATAGCCTGTGCTCACATTTCATCTTATTTCATGATTTTACACTTCACGTTTTTCTTACTATTGATTCCTTCCTGATTGCTTACTAGACCTATAGCGACAACTTCATTAAGCAAGGTAACGCATGATTCTTGACAAATGTATTTTTCTTTTATGTACACTGGGAGCATATGCACCGGAGACAAATTCCTTGTGTGTCCAATCACACTTGGCCAATAAAGATTCTATTCTATTCTATTCATTCTGTCTATGGCCGTTTCCGCACAAAGTATGAAACGCTCTGCCTGGCGCTTCCGATGCCGAATTGACGACGCTTTGACCGCCCGCACGGACGGTCCTGGGAACATACCGGCAGCCGGGCGCCATCGAGTGTTGGTGCCTGGCCGACTCCGGCACGTCCCCGGGCCTCCGGCGCGTCGCTAAGGTCTGGGGACAAGGTAAGTGCCGGGTGGGGGAGGCGCCATGAAGCTGCTGACGTTCGCTCGGCAGCGGCTTCACGGCGGCGTTTCCCCAAAAAGAGCGCTGGAAAGCACTCTGGATAAACGCCGGCTTCAGGCCGGGCGGGCGGAGCGAGGGCGGCGCGGCTGCGTTGCAGCTGCGCCCCCCGTGCGAATGGTGGCCTGGAGACGGCGTTTTTACCGTCTCCAGGCCGCCCTTTAATGCCCGTGCGGAAACGGCCTCTGGTAGCATTTTCTATCCATTAACTTGGATATTAAACTAAGCAGTATATAATAGATTCTTCCTATATGTCATTTAAAAATCAGTGTGACAGTGACTGTTTTTTATGAAAAGACCAGCAATTAAATATTTGAGTCTCCCAGATATATACCATTTGGACTCAATGATTTATTACTTTTTAATTTGTCCATTAGCCCTGGAACTTTTTCTTTGGACATCTTTATTTTGACTTGATTCTTCACAAATGTTTTTTAAATTTTTTTTTCCAGAAATTGGTATTTGGCCAACATTATTCACCGCTTATTAATAATTGTTCTATTCTCCCTCATTTGACCTTTTTGCTATATGATGTTCGAATAGCTTTCATTGTTTGTTTTCAGTTTCTGGTGTATATAAATATATTCTTGTCATTTAACCTAAAACAAGACAGTTCTCAAATTTCTTTTCTCATCTTTTTTGGCTTGCTTGTTTAAGTACTATTGTGTATTTATTTTGCTAGCGTTTGTGCTCCCCCAGATCTTCCCCATTTGGGCAAGGCTTCCACTTTCTTTATAGCTTCCTTAACTCTCCTGGTTAACCCTGACAGCTTTTTCTTGGCAGTAGTATCTCTACCACTCATATTAAGAAGGATATCTTCTAGCTAAGCTTCATTTATTGAAGTTTTATAGCATCCTGAAAAAATTTGACCCGTCCTTTTGATTTTGTTTGAACTAAATTGAATAGATGCCTATTTTGTAGTTAAATGTTGCTGTGTGAAATTTTGCAGGCAACTTACTACACCTATGTATGTTCAGTCTAATAGTCCTGTGGTCACTGGGCCCCAGCAACTTAACACTTTTTATCTACTGCACAAGACCTTGGGCAACAGTCACAATCAAATCCAGATTCCTCTCCTCTTTAGTCAGCTCCAACGTTAACTCCATGGCTAAACTGAAGATCAAAGATAATTGAATGGTTCATCCATCTCGGATTATGTAAATATGTAATTTGTGGATGCTTTGATGTCTATCACAGCAGAGTGGGGATTTAAATGCAGATCTCCAAAATTCTAGCCCAGCATTCTAACCATTATACCAGTACGTCTCCACAGAAGCTTTTGCCTACTTATAAAATGCTACCTTTCTTAAACCAACAAAGATTTCCCTTGCGCTCCTTAAGCATGCTTTAATACTGATGGTAATAATAGCTAAAGAGGGTGGGTATCATTCAGCATGAGAAACTTTATAATGAGCTTGAAAAATCCATCCTAAGTCAGGGGGAAACTTGGATGAGCACAGCTGGGTGTGTGAATGTGCTTTGCAGTATTGCTGTTGTTAGGCAAGAAGCATCAGCCTTCCCTGAGTTTTTATTTAAATATTTTTTTCTTGAAATAAGCACTCATTCTTTCAGGGAAGTTTTGTGCCAAAAATTTTTTCCCCCCCCCCCCCCCCATAGCTTTCTTAGATGGAGTTAAATAGTGCTTTATGTGGGATGATGTTTTCACTGACCCCAACATGGCTACAGTCCTGGAGTAAGCTACAGAGAGCATGTTACTCTGATCTTCCAATGACTGCCCTGCCTGTTGCTTTTGAGTATAAGTTTGGGATGTTGACCTTTAAAGCCATAATTGATCAGGGCATTGTATACTGAGAGTCAATGTCTATATGTTCCCTCACAGAATGAGTTTATAAAACAATCTTTCTTAAATCAGCCTACTTTGGCTAGAACATGGTGTCCCAGGCCAGAAGCCAGACATAGTTGTTTGCTAAATTTGGCAACTAGTGATCATCATGAATTTGCAAGAAGGATGAATGGATTTGTGGTTAGAGCATGGGAAAGGGTAACTGGGTTCCTTTCCTTGCTGTCTAACAGATTTTATGTCTGACCTCAGCCCTCAGTTTGCAACACATTTAATTTACATTTTTTTAAACAGCAAAAAACAAGCCCCCAAAATATTGTTTAATTATATTAAGGTTCAGTGTGTTCATATTAAGGTGCTCAGCATGTAGCCATAAAATGCAAAGTACTAGCAGCACAGCAAATGGCTGTCCAGTAATAAGAGTTTTTGTTTGCTTAGAACAATTGTCTTCTTACTGTACCAATTACAAAGGAGACATGCTAATTTCCTGAACATTTCTTTCAGAAGTCTCTATGTCAATAGTGGATTGAACAAAAGTATTACTAGTGCCATCCAGTGGAATAAGAATAGGTACTTCCACCTTTGGGTTCTGAAAATGAGTGGTGTCTATTACAGTGAATGTTTAACATTTAATGGATATTGACATTCATCTGTGAGAACATTGTAAATCTTTGAGTATATTTTTATATACACATATATTTGACACCTAGGCGACTGTCAGTATTCACTGCTGTATCTTCGAGTTACTAATTTTATAGGAATAAACCATGACAATCACTTTGAAATATAATGCATTGAAATATAATACATTGTTCGACAATAGTTCTTTCATCAAAATCCCAGTGCCTAGGCTGTAATGCGAATTTTCACTGGTAACTTTTAAAATTATAAATTTTATTTTTATAAACAAAATGTAATACTTCTACAAATTCTACAAATTAGAAAGTATATTTGATTAAAAAGAAATTAATATGCCATGTTGCATCCAGCATTAAAATATTCATCTGTACATGCTAATGTATGTGCGTAAACTACCAACAGGTCACAGTCAACTTATGGCAATCCCAGCAAGGGATTTGCAAGGCAAGTGAGAAGCCGTTGCCATAACCTTCCTCCACAGAGTCTTCTTTGGTGGTCTCTCACCTAAATATTGACCAAATATTAGTTCATACTAATAGCATCAGAATATCTCCAGAAAAAAATGGAACATTCAACATGCTTTCATTTGATGAAGTACGCTCCTCTAGGAATGCACCGTAACCCATCTTAATAAAGTGAAAGCTCATGAAAACTCATGCAGAAATGTGTTCGTCTTTAAGGTGCTACTGGACTCTTGCTCTTTCCTACTGTTGCATTGATCAAAAAGTGATCAATAAATGACTGTGTACTTTGAATTTGCATGCAGGACCCATGTACATACATAAACTGCTGCAGTTGCAGCTCCTTTCTGTTAGCTGTTTCCTGTACCAGCATGAAGGTAGATAGGGTTACACAAAAGAAAAAGAGGAAAGAAGCATAGTTTATTCTGAAGAAGATGCAGTCTTTTTGTAAATGGAAAAAAGAAGCATTAAAAGGTAACCGATGAGAAAAAAAGTAAGGCTGGTTGAGCCAGGGTGACAATTTAACTTATTTAACTAATTTTAAATAATAAACATTATTTTAACCCAGTTTAATTTCTACATACTAAAATAAGGTAAAATGAGATATCTAAATGGAGTGCAATAGATATTTGTGAGTAGTTGTTAATAATTATACACATGATAATAAATTTGGCCTCTTTTAACATTTTATAAACCAATACGAACAAATTATTTATTTTTAAAATACTATTATGAAATATACTTTTTTCCATGTAGAACTTACACACACACACACACACACACACACACACACACACACACACACAGACACACACACACACACACACACACACACACACACACACACACACACACACACACCCCACCTTAAAGCCCTCTGAAATGGATGCCAGGACTTTGCTAACATGTAGCTAAGTAGAACAACCTGAAAATAAAGAGTTAACTATATAGAAACATAAGGCAATTTGAGAGAGATTGCTTCTGACTGACTGGAGGAGAGAATGCCAGTTAGTTAGTAGCTGATTATTTTGCACAGAAAAGGCAGTTGGAGGAGAGTTTTTGGGGAAGCAGAGGTTGAGTGAATAACTCTGTTTTCTTGGCTGAAAGCTTTTGCTTTCTGAGGGGATTATCACACAGGCATGGCTGGTCTGATGTGTGCTCCTGGCAGCACAGTCACTCACATGCTACACTCATAACAAGGGCTACTCAGTTGCTGAAGAGATAGACTGACTGTTTTTGGAGGGAAAAAAATTCTCAGTGTGTCAGAAAGTGTAGGGTCATTGCACCCTCCATAGGGCTAAATGGCGTTATGCCACACTTTCAGGTGTCATGAGTCCACGATCCCAGCTGCCACATTCCCAGCCTTAAAGCCCAAGTGGAAGCAGACTAGTGTCGGCTCCATCCCTGGGAATGCCCCAGCCCTCCCATCCCCTGAGTTGGCATCTAATTGGACACCAGCATTGCTCAGCAGAGGTCCCAACCTCCAGATTTCATTGCTATGGAGCTGAGTGGTGACTGGATACACTGGTGGGGTGCCGTTTATATTGGCAGAGGAAGCAAAAACTTGTCATGAGGCTGCACCACTCCCTGAAGCTGTTTCCCTCCCTCTCTGGATTGGCCCATAACTCTACAGTCCTAAACAGTTACAGCCTTCTAAATGCATTGACTTAGGATTACACTGTAAATTTAATATATAAAATATATAATAAAGCTAACTCTGAACACTTAAATGCAATAAAAATAGCGTTCTGGAGGAGCCTTAGTCTAGGGTCTGTAGAAAAGTTTCACTCTAATCAGTGAAAGTAAGGAGGCCAATCCACATCTCTCCAAAATGTTTAAGCAATCCCAACATTCTAAAGATTTTCATTTGGAACCATCTGACATAGAGAAGGGACTAATTTAATCACTCAGCACAAGATCAAAGAATCATAGCTAACACAAGAAAAATGTATTTTAGTATTGAAAAATGCATCGCTCAGTTTTTAAAGTTAGGCAGATTCCGCATGGGCCCAGGGAATGGCGGGGCACTGGTGTAAAAGGCACCTGTGTAGCCAGTGGTGGGATTCAAATAATTTAACAACTGGTTGTTTATAAGCACCATTTTAACACTCGGTTCTGCCAAAGTGGTGCGAACCTGCTGAATTCCACCACCCTTGTTAGCTTTAATAGTTTTAAGATGTGATTTTATTATTTATGTTGTAATATGTTATTGCCTCGGTGGTCCTCGGTGGTGACAGAAAAAGCTATCATCACAACTGACATGGCATCCCATAGGGTTTTCAAAACAAGAGACATTCAGAAGTGGTTTACTGTTGCCTACTTCCAAGTGGGATGAGAGAGTTCTGAGATGACTGTGACTGGTCCAAGGTCACCCAGCAGGCTCCATATGGGGGAGTGAGGAATCAAACCCACTTCACCAGCTTAGAGTCCATTGCTCTTAATTACTACACCATGCTGACTCTCTTTGGTGGTCCTTATGAGGCCAGAATAATAAAATATAAATGTTGTACAAGGTATAATATTCTTACTAATAATATTATAAACACTCTTAATAATATTATTAACACTCTGTTCTGATGATACACTGGCTGCCAACTTTCACCAAAAGATCTGTTAACTTGAATAGCCTTTTCATATCAATATCATGAGATGTGTACTCACATAATATTGTGGCTTCTCACATTCTAAGAATGCAGTGCCCTCTAGAGTTAATTTTGGATACAGCTGACAATTGCACAATAATCAATGCATTAATAATCAATTTTACACATATATCCTTGAAAGTTAAAAAGATATCATAAAGCTTTTGGGTGGCCACAAATGACTCCTCTGTCCTTCAGCAAAAAGAAAAAGAAAAAAAGAACCTAACCCCATATGTACTGATGAGTTGGTGAGTAGTAACTACCACTGAAAGATTAATAATATTAATAACTGTATACATGGATTTATCTTTAGGGAAAACAGGCACACTTATCAATCATTTAACAACAAAATAGAAAAAAGCTATTATTTCTGTCAATATTTAAACATTGTCAATATAATGATCTTTCAATAAAATTATTTTGCTTCCCATATACAATAATTTGATCCCTGCTTCTATTTCTGTTTTTATGTACGTACAACAGATAACTATAATTGACATATATTGAAATGCATGCATCTAATATTGCTTTCTAGTCTTGATTTAACATTTCCAGTTTGCGTTGCTCCTTCATCTTTACTGTTCTGTTTTAAAAAAGGTAATTATCAATATGGAGTATCAGACAATTGACTAGTGTTGGTAACCATAGAATCCCAAACAGAGTTACTTCTTTCTAAGCCCATCCATTTACTTTAATGACTTTAGAACTCTTATTTAGGATTGCATTGTAAGAATACTGTGATTTGTGTGACAGTCCCCTGATGCCATGTTCTATTTCAGAACTGATGAAACTGGAGTTGTATCATTCTCCCTTTTTCGCTTTTTTCTATCTGGCAGCAATTCATTTATTTTATTTTACTTCATTTTACTCAGTTTATACCCCCAGCCCTCCAGGTTCATTACTATCACATGTAAGATTTTCTTCAGAAGCTGCAATATTTGTAATATGTAAAATTGATATTAATCCCTCATTCTACTTAGATATGGAAACTTAGATATGCATACTTAGCTACAGTTTTGTTTTCATTTAGTGATATATACTCATCTGGAAACTGACTTTTGTGAGCAAAAACCCTCAAAAATATTTTCTACTTTACAGCAATACATTACGCTTTGGGTGTCAAGCACCTGGAAACCACTGCATTATTAGAACCACATATCCTCTTCTTTATTAATGCGAAGCTTTGGCCACTTTGATTATAGATGGAAGATTAAGTTTAACAGTATTAATTGGTTACCAACTCTTGGTATTTTTTGCAAACTGCCTGCAAGTTTTGAAAACATTGATTGTTCAGAGCTAAGAAGAATCACATTAGAAACACATAATGGCTTACTATGCATTTGAGTATGAGCCAAAAACTTCCTTCAGTTAAGCTACTAGGGTTGTTCGAATTTTGTTATGACCTGATGCTGGAGTGAGACTCCATTCTCTGGAACAAGATAACTTCTGCCAGAAATAGGCAGAAATGTATAGGCAGAAGCGTAGCCATTGAATCCAGCTTTTATTCTACAAAGAACTTGCATGACATCATGGCAGGGTCTCTTTTGTGATGCCCCATATGCTCTATTACAGCATTTCATTTACATTTGATGGTTCATGGAATACCCATTTTTCATTCCACATATTTACAATGATCCAGATAACAAAAACATTTACAAATATTGTATTCCTTTTTTGAGGGCTCTCCTACTTTAGCAGAATTCCATCATTTCAGAGGTTTGTATGTGCTAGACCAAGCCTGAATGTGCGAAAAAGCTTAAAACAGGCTGGGTTAGCTTCTGTGAAAAAAATAGGTCTATAGTACTGGATCTGTTATGGCTCATCAGTACTGCCCTTGATGCTGCAGGTATAAAAGTCTGAACATGTTTGTTTGAGCCAACCCATACAGATGAAGATCTGAGAGCAATTTTCTTTAGACTATGCTAATGGTTGAAATGGCCTTTAATTCCAGAATCCAAGAGACTATCTACTGAGTCATATTAGCCATGAAATCTATTGTTCCTTTCTTCTCTTCCTTCAATTGGTGAGCTGCAGAAAGTAAATGAAGCTACTATTTGTCACTGTTACTTCTGAGAGATGCTTATGTAATGTTTACTAGCTATGGATTGAAGTGAGTCTGATAGCCTTTCCGCATGGCCAGCTTGCAGCGGTGCATCAGCATAGTTTATGCCGATGCACCCCTGTGGGACTGTTTGCACAGAGGGTCCTGCTGGGCGCACCATCTGCAGTACAGCCTTCGCACAGGCTGCGCCTCTCCCAAATGTTGCTTACCTCCTGTCTCCTTCCGTTGCATTGTGGAGGCCAGGGGACACGCCCCCCCTGGCCAGAGTGATGACCCTGGAGTTGAAGGCCAGGAGGCATGTCTCCTGGCCTCCACAACGCGATGGAAGGAGACCGGAGGTAAGCAACATTTGGGAGGGTCCAGGGGAGAAATGCCGGCTACCACCTGGTGCCGTTCGCATGGCACCAAATGGAAGCCAGCATTTCCTAAAAAACTTCACTCCCTGAGCGAGGTTTGAAGACACTGTTTGGGTGGGAACAGAGCGTTGCTGCATCAATTTGGCAGCAGCGCCTGTGCGAAGGGTCCCTGCCAAAACAGTGTTTTACCGGGCTGAAATAGTTGATTTTGGCCAGTGCAGAAAGGGTCAGAGTCTGTTCCTCTTTTTCCCAAAGAAGGGTTGATCGAGAACTATGCTGAATTACACAGAATGACAAAGAATTACACTGGCTAGCAATCTACTCCTGAGCTCAGTTCCAGGTGTTGGTTTTGACCCTTAAAATCCTACGTGGCTTGGGGCCAGGCCATCTGAAGGACCGTCTTCTCCCGTATATTCCTGCCCAGGAATTATGATCATAGGGAGAGGCGCTCTGGAGCATCCCATCAATTAAAGACAAAAATCAATTAAAGACAAAAGGGCATGATAATATAGTTGGCATCTTTTAATGTTTTATAAATCAATAATAACAATACATTATTTCTTTTAAAAATACTATCATAAGTGTTTTAAATAAATGGCACTGAGTTCAAATGGGATCTCGGAGGATTAACAAGACCCTGCTCTCATTTATTCTTTAGAAATGAGAGACAGTGTTTATTAGGAAATGCCTTGACTACAATGAAAAAAAATTGTTTTGTTCAACCTTTTCTGTCTTTAAAAAAATTCCAAGCTGCTTTACTCACTCCTATCACTAGAGGTCAGAAGACACTAGCTGACTAACATTTTACTAACAATTTACAACTTAATTTCATTCTGTCAGGATCCCACATCCAAATGTCCTCTTTGTCTCCCATTCCTTTGAGTATAGGGCTAATTTCAAATTCTGGACATTTGGTTCTGGACATGATGCAGAGGCTCTCCTTGGTCTCAGTGGATGTCTCTCACATATGTAATTACCTGATCCTTTTAACAGGAGACACCAAGGACCAAATCTAGGACCTTCTGCTTGGAGACCAGATGCCTGAGTCATGGTCCCTACCTATGGTCTTGATAGCAAAGCAAATGCTAGTTGCAGAAATACCAAGCACCAAAAAGTTGGAATGCAAAAGTAGTTTGTATTTAGCACAAGAAATGTGGACAAACTAATTCCCATTTACAGTAATTAAACAAAGCCTGGGAAAACATACCCAACTAGCCCTAAATCTTAACATAGTCCTTGTTCTTTCATTCATGTCCTTCAGAAGAAGTTTTCATTTATCTTACCAGTCTTCCAATTTCTTCTTCTCTTTATAACATTTTCAGAAACTCAGACTTCACTATCTACTGCAGTTTTCTAGAGAATTCCAGCAAATTCTATAATTAGGAACTTCTAGCTCGTTCTCTTAATATGTATTGAGTGTACTGCTGTTTCCATGCCAGAACCACTAATTAAGAATAAGACATAAATCCACTTAGCAACATATTCCTGATCTGTAGCAGGCTCATAGTAGGAGGTGTCTTTAGAAAAAAAATTTTCCAACAGAACTAAGAAGTTTACCAAGTTTATCCGGGGTGAGGAGTCTTTTATCACCACAACTGCTTTTCTGATAAAAGCAATTTTTAATAATAACACTTCAGTACATAACTGCAGGAACACATGATTCAGTTGTTCTCATGTGAACTATTTTGCATTCAAGCTCGAATAGTGATTTTTAGAGAGTTCATACTGCTTGTTCACCTGTTTTTATTTGTTCCTTGACAAGTCAGTCAATAATCCTAAACCACTGTGGATTTTTTTAGAACTAGCCATCTAGTCCAGCACTCTGCTACTCGCAGTGGCCCACTAGGTGCTTTGGGAGCTCACATGCAGGATGTGAAAGCAATGGCCTTCTGCTGCTGCTGCTCCTGAGGTCTGCTAAGTCATTTGCAATCTGAGATCAAGGAGGATCAAGATTGGTAGCCATAGATTGACTTCTCCTCCATAAATCTGTCCAAGCCCTTTTTAAAGCTATCCAGGTTAGTGGCCATCACCACCTCCTGTGGCAGCATATCCCAAACACCAATCACATGTTGCATGAAGAAGTGTTTCCTTTTATTAGTCCTAATTCTTCCCCCCAGCATTTTCAATGAATGCCCCCTGGTTCTAGTATTGTGAGAAAGAGAGAAAAATTTATCTCTGTCAACATTTTGTACCCCATGAATAATTTTATAGACTTCAATCATATCCCCCCTCAGACGTCTCCTCTCCAAACTAAAGAGTCCCAAACGCTGCAGCTTCTCCTCATAAGGAAGGTGATTTCTGTCTGGAGATTTCTTTGCCTAACACATGAAAAATAAACCAGTCAATTTCTTTGTTTAACATTACCAGCTAAAATCAGTTAAAATATGAAATAGGGGGGAGCTATTTCAATTCATATGACTAATAACATATTATTGTTACATATCCCTTCCCTGGGGAGTGGAATGGTCAGATCTCAGAAGATCAGCACTGTCAGTACTTGGATGACAGACCACAAAGGAAGAGTCAGCAGAGGGAAGCAATAACAAACCACCTCTGCGTCTTACTCCCCTTAAACACCCCATTCTAGGATCTCTTGTCAGCTCACACAGCATCATCCACATATCTAATTCCCAAGTGTGCCCCATCTATAGATATCTAAATCTGCAGATAGGAGGCACACTCACCCAAACAGATGTTTCTTCGAAATTGAGCGCTCCCCAAGTTTGCAGTTATATATGAAAACTATAAACCACTCAACCAACCAATGGAGGTTTTAATTCCCCCTCAAAGAAAATAAATCTTCTGCACAAGCTCATGGAATGTTCTTACCTCAGGCTGCCAGCAGTGTTGCAGCCTGGGAGCCATGCTAGGATGAGCAGTAGTCTATGCTACTCCTGGTGGGTGCATTGGTGCACCCACCTGGAGCCATCCAGCCAAGCAACTGAGAGGGAGGGAGGGAAGGAAGCCATGGCATGCCTATCTGAAGCAGTTCAGATGAGCTGCTGAGAGAGAAGAAGGAGGAGGTGGGGAAGGGAAGCCTTGGGACACCTGCCAAAAGCAGTCCAAGAGGAAGCGGGAGCCTCAGCACATCTGGTCAGAGCAGTCTGGGCAAACCAGAGAGAGCGAGCGAAAGAGCGAGAGAGAGAGAGCGCTCTAGATCAGGGGCATGGGGTAACACATGTCCCCGGGCACACATAGACCTGGCTGCTGACACCAGGTTCAGACAGTAGACCTGGACACTGGCGGCTGCTCGGAGCAGTAGACCTGGATGCCAGTGTTGGCTCCGAACAGTAGACCTAGATGCCAGCGCGAGCTCCAGGCAGTAGACCTGGGCATCTGCAGCGGGGTGTGTGTCAGATTTTGTATCAGGGCTCCATTTTTCCTAGATACGCCTCTGATCCAGGTTGCTTAACATCAGTTTTTTACTCTCATTCTCCTCCATTCAACAGTGCTGAACTAGTTCCAATTATTTATTTACTCCTTCCCATCAGCTAGGAGACATCAAATTAACAAATTTTGGTGTGGATTCATTCCAAAGCTGGAGAGAAATTCCAGGCTACTCACTTGTTTAATCCCTCACTTCTATAAGGTAAAAGCCGAGTGATAAATTCGTTCCCAATAATGGATGATCAATTAATAGCATTATGTTAAGAAGGAAAGACAGCAGGAGAGAAGTTGCTGAACAATTGAATGGCAGGTAGTGCTCTGAGTAATGGAACTTGATATTTGTCTGGAGATGACTACGTTTTCCACTGCTAGAGATAAAACGGAAGTTGACCTTGGTCATAATGGATTACTGATTTGTTCAATGAAAAGCTGCTGCAACTTTGCTATGCATAGAACAACGTAAATCTGGCAAAATGACAAAGAAAAGGGGCAGTTGTTACCTGCCCTAAAAGTGTTTACTTTTGAAAAAGTATAGGTATGATTGCAAAACTGAGAATAGCTTTCTAAATCAACAATGAGGGTTTTACTCAGTGAATACTGGCTTAGAAGAGGATGAAATAATTTTTGTTTTGCTATCATAGGTTAAGCTGTATCTAGAAAATGGCTGTCTGTGTATGGTAACCATTCTCACTTCTTTCTTCATCAAATTCCTGAGACTGAGAAACTAGTCAGAGTCAAAAAGTTTACAGAAGCAGGTGGATCTATTGGCTGTTTAAGTTCTTTGTCTTATTCCTAACTATTAGCTTGATAATGCTCACTGGCAATCTACAGTGATGGAATCAGGAGCTCATTCCTCTGGCAAGCTACCATGAGGGCACTATGAGAAAGCTGCAGGATTCCACTCCCCAGAGGGGAGGGCAGAAGGGACTGCCAGCTGCCGGCTCTGAGCTGGCAGCCAGGAGCGGGCGGGGCTTGGAGTGGGCCCCGCTGTGAGCCCCACCCCAGGCATAGCGGGGCCCCCCGAGAACAGATGTCTCGGGGCGCCATTTTCCTCGGTACGCCTCTGGTTCCATTCTTCTAGTAGCTTCCCTAGAGCCACACCTGTGACAGCTTAGATTGTCAGTGACAGTTGAGTTTCATAAATCATCTGAGTGAAATTGATAGCACAGATCTATTAGGCATAGTTTATTTTGTTGATTTAAAACATTTTAAGCCTGCCTTACTCCTAAATGAACTCTAGCATAGTGTCTCTGATACTAAAATGCAGAGTAAAAATTTTTCACATTTACCAAAAGAAAAAAAGGACAAATTCTGTTAATCAGAAAACATTTGCTACATCCCCTCCCCTTCATCAGTCAGAACAACCACCCATCTACTGGAAGAACTGTCTAAATTCAGTCTTACTGATGTTAGAATGCTAATGGTGTAGGGATCTACCTGGCAAGCCAGGAAGGCCCCACTAAGGGCTATAACTGAAAAAGCACTGTATGGACAGATACAGACATTTCCACATGAATAATACCCTGGAACAACTTACTATGTTGGCTTGATGCCAGGACAGCCCAAGCTCTTCCCCAGACTTCATCAGCCTGGTATAGAATATAGCAGGATGGAGGAATAAAGCTGCAAACACCGGTTTTATTAATTCCCTTAACATTTTTAATATTATTTTCTTACAGGAGATTTGGGTTATTTACTCCTATTTATATCCAAGGATACTCCTCTTTTTGCCTCCCAGCTCACAGAGTGAACATTCATTCATTCATTGGATTTCTTATACCACCTATCCCTGAAGGGCTCTGGGCGGTGTACAACATATAAAAATTCAATAGTATAACACCCAATTACAAACATAAAACTAGTTAAAATTAACAAATACAATACAAAAATAGATGGCAAGATGGTAATCCAGTTTGTTTCACGAGGGTAGACATGGGTAGACAGTTTGTTTCACAAGGGTAGACATGAAAGGCAGATGTCAGGCAGGACTAGAAGAAGAGTTTGGATTTATACCTCCCCCTTCTCTCCAGTAAGGAGATTCAAAGGGGCTTGCAATCTCCTTTCCCTCTTCCCCCACAACAAACACCCTAGCTATACTTATTGACATGGATCTTGGAACTACCATAACAGACCTTCCAGTTTGCAACAAAATTGCCCATGCTGTGCTGTTAAGTAGAGTTCAACATAAAGTTACACTAATCTATGCATATCTCCCCCCAGCACTTGATACTGCAGGCTTAAATTAGCATTGGTTCCATCTAATGCAGCGATTCCCAACCAGGATTCTGCACATCCCAGGTGTACTGCTACAATGCTATCGGCCCCCTTCCCTTTGCGGTGTCTCCTGCCAGTGCCAGCAAGGATGTGGAGCTGGCCCAGGGGACAGGACATGCCACAAGGTCAGTTGCCTCTTCCATTGGCCCCCCTGCCACCCCCAGTGCTTCCCTTCACCTTGGGAGGGGAAGGTGGGGGATGGGGGAAGCAGCTGCTGATCATGTGGCAGGCCCTGGCCCCTGGGTCAGCTCCATGTCCTTGCCCCTGGGCCAGCTTCATGCTGTTCCATGGCAGCTGGGGTGCTTCCCAGCTTGCTTGGCTGCCTGGCCCCATCCTCAGAGTTTGGTGACCTCACGGCCTCCTTGGGGACTTGGGTCTCCCCTGATGGCTTCAGCAGGTCCCGCCCCCACGTGTCCTGCTGGCACCCCTCCCCTCTCTTTTAGTCTTTACTTGCTAGAGATAGGACTATTGTTGCTGGAGCAAACAGATTACCCACTAATTTAGGCAGTTAAATATGATGATAAATTTTTCTAACAATTCAACTCTTTCAGGTAGTTTCCCTGACAAAAGCACTCACTGGTTATCTAAAAAAGCAATTAAGAATAGTGGATTGACTCCCTGGGTGACCCAGAAAATAATAGGCAGGCAGCAAAGGAAAATGGAACAGACAAGCTAACTGTCTTTGCATGCAATAAGCAATGCAGTAATTAACTACCTTTTTGAGTCTGAACATCATACCCTCCTACACCCAGCAGAGACTTGAAAATAGGAAATATGTTGGCCTCTGTGGGCTACTTTTTGGTTTTATTCCAGCAAAAATTGTGTGCACCCACATCGTACTCTCTGGTAAAAGTAATTACAAGATCATGGCACCATATATTCCTGCTACGGAACAATAGATATTTCAGGCATAAAAGTGACAGTTCAAACATAGGTTATTGAAACACCAAAGATACTGGTCTCAAATCTGGCTACAGTTCCTTTGCTGGAAAATGGCTGTCACACAGTATTTGAAGAGGAAAGCAAACAAATATTAATGTAAATATTTGCATTGAGAACACTCCATACATCTTTGCATACTTTATCTAAGATGGGCAACCCTAGCATGGAGCCCACTGACACCCTACCTGGTGCCCGTCAGGTTTTTTTAGAAAATGGGCAGGGCCAAGTATAGCTTTTGCCTAGCAGGGCTTCTGACTGGGCAGTGGAGATCTGGCTTTGCAGATTTTAAAAACATTGCTTTGACAACAGCTGCTGCCGTAGCACTACGGAACTTCAGGAAAGCTGTGTATAATCAAGAAAATATAAAACAATATGTTCATTTATAAAAGGTGCCCTGTCAAGCAAACTTTCCACATAAAAAGTTAAAAGTTACTATTAAAATTATGCATAACATCACTCTCAGACATTTTGTGATTGCCTCCACCTCCTATGGCTGCCAGTTTGTGGTTGTGTCAGAATTTCAAATATGCTCTCAGGCTTTAAAAAATTGGGTACCTCTTCATAAATGTAAAAGACTTGGTGCAGAAGTAATATTCCTGATCTTTTATCATGACTAAGACTGCATGTTACTGCTTCTCCCTGCTTTTCCTTCTCACTCCAGGGACGTAGGTAAGGGGGGGGGGGGTGTTTCATGGGTTCAAACCCCTTTCATTACATGTCTGGCTTGCTTGAAACAATGCATGGAATGGAACAGCTGAAAAGTCAGCTAAGTTGCTGAACCCACCCCATAAAAAATGTATACCTACATCACTGTCTCACTCCCAGATTCTCACTGCATTTCTCCATATAGCTTAAAACAAGCTTAAAGGTTATGCCTGTACTAATATTAACCAGTTATGCTATTTAGTTTTCCTCTTTACATGTGTTTGCAAGCCAGTTTCTCTTTCTGAGTATAACAGGAGATTGCAGCCAATGGGGAATTTGGGGGGGGGGGGGGCTGGGGGTGCACATTTTTAGAACTAGCAGCACCAAATTTCAGAGTGTCTTTTGGAGACTCTCCTGATGCTATCACCCAAGTTTGGTGAAGTTTGGTTCAGGGTGTCCAAAGTCATGGACCCTCAAAGGGGTAGCCCCCATCTCTTGTTAGCTCCCACTGGAAACAATGGGGGATGGGGCACCCCCTTTGGGGGTCCATAACTTTGGACTCCCTAAACCAAATGTCACCAAACTCAGGTGGTATCATCAGGAGAGTGTTTGAAAGATACCCTGAAATTTTGGTGCCACTAGCTTTAAAAATGCGCCCACTGCAGGCCAAAATACAAAAATACCAACAAAATACCAAAAAAATCTGATGGACCGGAATTATTTGGGATACCCAAACATATTTGGGTACACCAAATATGATATTCGTCTTATTCGGGCATACAGATAATTTTATGCCCCAAATAAGCCTGAATCCGAATTTTACCGAATATTTTCAGTATTGTTCAACCCTAGTCTTTATCAAACAGATTTGATGAATTTATAGAACATCAGGTTGTAGCCATGCTGTCACTTCTGAGTGTTCACAGAAAGTGGTGTTGCAATGCAGTGTTTCTTGGCACAGAAATTGGAATACACCATCGTCCAAAATGTGTGCAAAATTTGAATTCAATTGAACAGATCACCTGATTCTTCTTGTTCTCTGTTGGACCCCTTCAGGAAGATCCTGCAATCTGTCAAGAAAAAATGCATCCAAGCAGCCAGATGACATACTTAAGGAACAGTGATCACTCTTAGTCCTAGTACCTACCTCAAAATGGTGACTTTACTGTAGTAATAATGTAAAATATTGTGCTAATACCCTGAGTAGACAGGTATGTATTAAGTGCCATGAGAGGAGTCATACATGATTCCATAAAGACAATGTAGATGATGGGAGGATAGTATATCAAAGAACCTTAAGCCTTGACTTGTTCAAGTGCTTGTCCTGAGATTACATAGTCAAATAATATGTTTGTAAGGTAACCTAGTTGTTTATTCCAATCAAGGAACCAGAAGAACTGGTCCCAATCCTTGCATTAAAATCACCACAAAGGAACACGAGGTAGCTGGTAAACTAACAGTCTAAAGCATCTGGACAGATTATTTATTTATTCTCTGCTTTCCTTCCAAAGTAGTTTACAATGCACAAATACAATGTGTACAAAGAATCAGATGAAGAAAAGACAGGAAAAGGTTTCTGAATGTAGGATAGGGCTACTTCTTCCCTCTCCTGCCTTCCACTAGAACAGTGCTGGCGAACCTATGGCATGGGTGCCAGAGGTGGCACTCAGAGCCCTCTTTGTGGGCATGCGCACCATCGCTCTCGGCAGTGGCATAGTGTCAAGGGGGCGAGGGGTGCGCAATGCACTGGGTGCGTGCCCCTGTGAGGGCATGGCAAGATTGTTCCAGGGGTATGATGGGGGTGTTTCGGGGCTTTCCAGGGCAGGGTGGGGGCAGACAGGGGCATGGCATGGGCCCAGGACACACACATGCCCTGGAGCCAGTTTTCCCTTGCTCTGCCCTTGGCACTCGATCTCTAAAAGGTTCGCCATCATTGCACTTGATACAGTGGTGGCGAACCTTTGGCACTCCAGATGTTATGGACTACAATTCCCATCAGCCCCTACAATTGGCCATGTTGGCAGGGGCTGATGGGAATTGTAGTCCATAACATCTGGAGTGCCAAAGGTTCGCCACCACAGCACTAGAAGAGCCGCATCCCAACTCCAGGTTATGATCCTCAAGTTAAAATCTGAAGGCCAAGAACACTTTGGCTCATGACCTTTGGCTTGCACCTCTCAACCTGAAAAGACTTTCTTGCAAGAAAGGGGCAGGGTATACCTACACAGTCTTACAGCAGCTGACTGGTGCTCAAAATTCCTCCTCCGATTGAGTTAGCGAGTTAGATTGAGTGAAAGATCCCCAACATTCCCACCTATCTTGCATCAATTTTAGGCAGCTTTATCACTAAGCCATACATTTTTTTTTAACTTGCCTTTTGAAATTTAACATATGAAACATTCCTTTCTTTTTAGCAAAAATATTTGCCATGGGATACATTATAACTTACTTGGCCTCCAAGGAAAATTAGTGCTCACTGGATCAGTGGCTTTAATGGGAAGATATATGTCACTGGCTTTGTGGCTGACTTTATTTGGTGATGGAACTTTGAGCTGCAAATAGGTAGTCTAGGTGTACTTCCTTATCAGGCAGTACAGCCTGCATTACTGCATGTTTAGCCTTCAGAGTAATTTACTGATAACAAGCTTCGTTGAGCAAAACATTCAAAGATAAAATAAGAGCAAATCTATTTATTCTTGGGTGCCGCCAGTATCACAATAGGAAAAAAAATTCTTCCTCTGCTGTGCATTCATAGATTTCTTAAAAGCTGAAATAGTCTTACCATAATGAGCTATCTACTCAATAATGCTTGACTACAGGGGTTCTGTTTCTTTTAAATGGGAGTTAAATTGATACATGTATAATTTTTGACACTGAAGGAAAGCCTAGAGGACTTCTTTAAAATTTTGTGCACCATCAATCTTAATGTAGTTGATAAGCAAAATCTAAGAACCCCCATACAATGATTCTGAGAGCTCAACTGGACAAGAAATTGGAGATCTGCTATTGGATTTCCCATTTCTTTAACTTTTATTGACAGGATCCATGATTCAGATCATGGGAACATGATTCAGGATCCATGATTCAGATCATAGACATGATTCAGATCAGGAAAGTAATGCAGGGGAAGAGGGTTTTTTTTTTAAAAAAAAAAATCTCTATGCCATTTTCCTGATAAAGCTGCTCTTCCCACTAGAATCACTGTCTGTTCTGCTAGAAGCATTTAACCCAACCTGAATTTCCTACTCCCAAGACTCAGACATTAGAAGGAATGAATGAAGACCTAAACTCTGTGGATCAGGAGCCACTTCTGGAGGCAGACTTCCTGTCAACTTTCATGCAAAAGTAATCACAAAGGATAGACACCTACATGAACTGTACTACAGGAAACAACACTTCTTCATTGGCCAATTATACACAGGTGCTCTGCCCCACACTGAAGGGAGATTCTCTTCAGGGCAGAGATCCTCCCCCCTACACACAGAGATACTTCCCCCACCCCCACCCCCACCCCCACCCCCACCCTCACTGTGCAGCAGATCCCATAATCTCTGCTGTCTGTTAAGAGCAGGCAAAGAGCAATATTTCCCACTGCTTTGTAGGAAAGATGAAAGAAATGGTCCTGTGTTATTCTTTGCTTTGGGCTTTTTGACTCCACCCCACTTTCCCCACTCTACTTCTTCCCTCCCCAATTATTGGGAAGGCTTTGTAAAACTTTATTTCAACTTTAAGCATCTGTACCCTATTAGATCTATCAAAATAATGATAGATCTAATACAGGAATATTGAAATACCAAGGAATAGTGAAATAACAAACCTCTGTCTCCAGCAGCAGCAGCAGCAGCAGCAGCGTCTGTGTAGGGGTGGGGAGAGAATATCAGTTGTAGGTCATGGTCCCCTTCTTCAGCAGAGTGTGGTTTAGGGAATTGCTTTTCCTCTCTCATTTGGAAGCGGTTATTTTTGGAAAGGGACTACAATATTGATATAACTGCAGAAACTTCTATATCAATACAACAGCAATTCAAAGGGCTTTAACAAAGCCAGGATTCTTGCGACAACTGGGTATGTTGAGATCTGTGCCTTTAAGAATGCATTGATGGGAGTTAAGAGAACCAGGAAAAGCAGAGAGTTCAACAGGCAAGCAGTGCAGCAGAAAGTGGGGTGCCTCCTCATGTGTAAATGGAGAAATGCAAGGAGACTCCACTACAACTCCATCGTGCAGTGAAGAGCCCCAAGGTAAGTATTCCATGTATAATGAGTCATCCTCTGACTTTGCTGACCTGTCAGAGGTCAGAATAATCCACCCTTCTCCACTTCCACATTAAGAGTAATGCAACATCCCAACATTGCTGGACTATGTTTTCAGGGATCAAATAGACCTTTTTTAGTGTTCAAAGAGATGGGGCATGGAGATACCTCCAGGACTATTCAGAATTTCAGTCTTCTTCATATTTCTGATAGACCAACACTCAAAGCTATTTTCTTGCCTTTTGGTCTTCATCTACCCCAAATGAGCCAATGTACTTTGAACCATCTGTGGATACCCTTGATTCCTGCCTTGACTTGCTTTGAATATCTGCTTGAAACAGGAGACCTTGGTTACTATTAATGGAAACAAAAAGAGATAAGAAATCTGATCATGTATCTTCAAGGTCTCATCTAATAGTTCTCATCTAATAGTTCCAGTTCTATGTTAGTCTGTTGCAACAAGTTATGCAGGAGTCCAGTAGCACTTTAAAGACTAACAATATGCTGGAATAAATTTTGATAGTCTCTAAATTATCACTGGATGATTGTTTAAGATCTCATTTAGTTGTGCCTCCACAAGTACACAAAGCACTATACTATCAATATATCTAGTTCTCAAAATGACCAAATCTGTGGCTATCAAAAACCAGAGATTGGAGTCATGAACAGATATTTTTGCAAACCTGAAAAATGCCACAAGTTTGCAGAAAAACCTGAAATCTAGGGGAAAAAATACACCGGGGTATGTGTGTGTTAACCTCCCCCTAAATAATAGGGATTATAAAAGACAGGGGAAAGGCAGGGGAAGGGGAAGGTTGATCTATACTTTGAGGGAGGACTCGTCAAGGTTAGGCCCACCAGGTTCCACAGCAGCCATCCCAAGAAAGCCAGTGTGGTGTAGTGCTTAGAGTCCTCTTGTGTGATGTAAATGTGCCAAACTGATTCAGGGTGTCATAAAAAGAGGTTGTCATGATTGCACTGAGATCAGCTCCCATTACATATAACGTCCAGTCGAAGAATATTAAAGGCCTTTTCCTTTCCATGTTCAGGATTTAGATCAGAGCCCAATGCTTGCTGACTTATTTATTCCATTTTGTGTCTCAGTGCTATGTTTCTTAAAAAACATTGAGACTACACACTCTGGGCTCTGCTAACATATTATGCTGTATTATGGATAATCCTACGATTAAACAAATGTAAATTTTAACATATCACATACATTTGGCTGTTGTCATTACAACATGCCATCAAAAGATTTTATTGGATGAAAGCACCTTGCTCAACCAATGACATCGTTGGTTATAATTTATTATTTTTAAAGTTTGTTATAATATTTTTAAAACTGTACTTGGTAAAGTCTTTAATATGTTATAAATACCTGTAAAGAAAATATAATATTAATTTTCTTTGCGATAAAATGTTTTTATCTTTCATTGTACATTTTCACAAAACAGACTGGCACCAAGAAAAGACTAACAAAAATAATTTAACATCTGTACAATGCACTCTGGGTTGGAAACATTCAAGCAGCAGATTTTGTATCCAATTAATTTCAACATAGCTCTCATGAAACTTTAGTTACAACATATGTACTCATCTTAAATGGAATAACAAAACCACATATTGAAAACATTACCCTGAATACAATGATAATGTATTGGCCATTGCTACTGCTGTAATTAAAGTTTTGGCATGATAACTTTCACATAAACAACAAAAAATAGCTCTCACTGATGTTTCCTGAAAAAAGCAGCCAATAAGTATCATGATCTAAGCTAGATAAGGGCAAGAAACATTGTGTTATGTACAATGTGGCTCCCAGATTCTTTGTAGATGGAGGAAGTTAATGTTTGTTTTCCACTTTCCATGATCATCACCTAATCATTGGTCCAACTGGCACTTTCTATTTGGGCTGTCATCTCATCACTAGCCATTTTGTTTCCCTTAATCCAATAGCAACTGGAGAACTTTCCAATATGTTTCCTACCACTACTTTTCTATACATATGGGCTACATATCCAAGTATGACAAGTGGATGATGAGAGGAGGATGGAGAAGTAATGAGATTTTATGAGAAAAAGGTCACAATAATCATAGTTTTCCCATTGTTACACTGGAGTAAATCAGGAGAAAACCTTCTAAACAATGACATGAAACTAGTGGAAAGTCATGTGCAGCTGAAGAACTCTGAATATGCTCCATAAAGTCATGTTTCCAGTAACAGGCAGCATCAAGACAGGAAGTAGAAAAGGAAATACTTAATAGAAAAGAGCTACTACCATGTGAGCTGGAAATTACTTTTGCTGATTTTGTGACAGCAGCAATGGTTGTTCTATATCCATGTCCATCATGCTATCCATATTGATCTCTTTTAGATGATCAATGGTTTGCATGGATATTCCCATGGTATTTATGAATGTTCATGCCTCAGACACTGACAAATTTCTCCATCAGGAATCATGCTAAGTTGTAATAGAGTATAAGTATTTTCCACAGCTCTTAATATATGAACTCTTACTTGGAAAGGCACTGGGGATAAATTGTCTAACATAAAACATGAAGAAAGGATCATTTTAAGTGTGCTAACATGGAATTTCAAGTATCATTGAAGCTGATGGACTTAAGAATAAGAATTACTAGAACCAGAACTATGTCATCAACTATAGTTTGCCCCTTCTCAGATAATTGTACAGGGAGAAAATGCATGTGTAGTTTCCACCTGAGTAAGATGAAGGCAGATTTCCTTCTCATTGTGGGATCCCACAATAGTAGAGGGGAAATAAATATTTCCCTCCTTCAAAAGGGAAGTGCCTCATGCCGTAAGGCAACAAGCAGTGGGATTAGGACCAAGGTGAACTATTCTTAACACTGGCAGCGTTTCAAGCAAACTTCATGCTTGCTTCCACATCACACTAATTGTACCAAATGTAAGCATTCATAACTATTGACTTGCTTGCAGATTTGGTTCAAAACTAGGCCTATATTGATAGAAAAGAGAATGAGGAGACACAAAATCTTAGATCCTATTCTGCTAGCTATGACATTTTAGGTTTACATTAGCTTAATTGTTGTGTATTCCTCTGTTTAACATAACTTCATATTTGAAACTTCATTCAACGGTTCAATTTTGTTTAGTATCTGCAGTCAAGTGACTAGATTTTCTAACAGCGCCACTCTAAGATTTACGCCCTTCTAAGCCCATTGATTTCAACGTACATAGTTGGCTGTCACCCTGTTTACGGTCACACTATTAATTGCAACAGAAAATGCCCACATAGAGAAAATATGTAACTTTACTCAATGCACTGATTTATAATTTATTTTCCACATTACCTGATGATCCTGGTCACCACACTTGAAGATTGATGCTTTTCCTCAGCGTAAGTTGCCACAACTCTGTACTGGTACTTTTTCCAGTCAGCAGTACTTGCAATTTCTATGCCCTCATTATCTCTATTTCCCTTCCTCATCTCTTTTTCTTTTTTTTATCTCTTTCAGCCTTTGGTGGGATACAAGCTGTTATCCACAGGCATTCCTATTCCAGCAATCCACACAAGGGGCATTCTTTAAGAAGATCATTCCACATTTAATTTTGATTTTTTTTTAAAAAAAGAGGGTCTCATATCATTTCTCTCTGGCCTTCCATCTTTCAACAGTCATCATTTAGCCTTTCACCTCCTGGGGAGCAAGCCAGATGTTGACAAATGTGTCATTCATTGAGACAGACATGAAACCAACTCTGGTTATATTTATATTTAGCGGTTCTCTGACGAGCATTGAAATATGTGGATTTGGATTTCATCTCAGCAGGGCTGGTTCCAATACCAGAGTTTAACTGGTACACTCCCTATACAATTCTGACCCAAACTCCCACACACGGATACAGTACCATCCCCAGCAGCACTGTTTGTGCCAGCATTGGCTTCCTACTTTGTCTGTTGGAAGTGGGGCTAATGATTGTCCCATATGCAGCATCCTAAGGGCTGTTTGAGTTTCCCGGGATCTGATCAAACAGCACAGATCCTCTTTTGTTTTGGTGTAGTAGTAGGTTCTCCTGACAAGAGGCATGGAGCTAACTAGTTCCACAAATAAAGCAGATGTATTGAAGCTATTTTGAAGCTGCAGAGAAATGCTTTTAATAGAGCAATTTTATAATTGGATTCAGAGGGAAGTAACAATGTTCAGCTATTAGCAATCATCAGTATGTGTGCAACTACTTTATTTCCCTTCTATTTTGTTCCTAGGAGCAATTCTACATGTTGACATTGACCACTGAAGTCCTAAACAGGTTGAGGGAAATGTACCTAAGGACTGCCTTCCCCAGCTTGAAACTGCTCAGCAGATGAGATTATTATTGGAAGCCCTTCTCCAGGCAAAAATGGTTCAGGTGGCATGAAGTGATGGTACCCTCAGGTTCTTTCTTGCTGCTTCATTCTTGCCCTTCAGTCTTCAGATGATCTTTGGAGTACCATCTCCTCATCCTCTCCCTCTCTCTCTGTTAATGTAGGACAGCACACCTCAAGTTAAATATCCAACTCTTGGGAGATTTCCTTATGAGTTCAGGCAGTATATCAGTTGCCTCAGCTACCTCATTGGATGATCAGGCATTCAATTTGCATTCTGTCATATTGACACAAGGTCTTGACAGAAAGGTCAGTTCCTTTGGCTTAGCACTGGGTGATCAGTGAATCTCATGAGAGTTCAGCAAGTTTGATAAGATCTACCAGGAGTGTATTGCTTGCTGCCAACTACTGAAACATGAATGGGAAGTGGATGAGGAAGACACACTTTTGTTCTTGTCTGAAGGATGGAGGCAAGAATGGAGAAAAGAAAGAAAATGCTGGGAGAAGGATCTAAAGGAGAATTGTTTACATTTACAAAATACCTTGAAGTGACCCAGTGTTCAGGTTGCCTTGTCGTCTGATGTGAGGTGGGTATCTGTGGGACACAGTTTCTTTTTTGTGGTTCCAACTACCTTCCAAGAGATGTTCACCTGCTAATCTCTCTGTCATCTTCAAGGCACCTGGTGAAGTTTTCCAGATTGTCAGAGCATTGGTAGTTGAGTTTTCCCTCCCCCCTTGCTTTATATCGTTTTTTCTTCTCTGAATTCAATGAAGATCTGAATTAAAACTGGGCCGACCTTACATTTGCTTGAGTGTGTTTTATGTCTAAAGCTTTGATGTTCACTCCCGTCTGGAAAAATAGTTTGAAAGGCTACATGAGAGCCTCTGAAAAATGTTAAATGGAAAGCAGTGGGAACTGGATAGAAATCAGGGCTAATATATTCGTGTGCAATTTGTAGAGAAAGGATACAGGGAAAAATCCCTAGAGTGAATTGCTATTGTTTATGAGTACTGAAAACTTTGAATGAAGTGGTGATTACCTCATGTCTAGTAAGTTTTCCTTTCACTTCTCCCCATCTTGTGGGTAGCTGGTAAGCAGAAAGCAACAAAAAAGTGGTAATCCAAATTGTCAGAATAAGTGGAAATTGTTCTGAAATGAGAAGTATTATGGAGATGGGAAGGGAAAATGAATATTTCCAACCTAGTGCCCTATAGCCTATGCTTTTAGTTTTCATCATTCAGAATATCAACCAAGGCTTGGACTAATCTGTCATCTCTATGCTTGTATGGTTTAGAATTATAAAAAAGATCAACATAGTCACTATATAGAGACTCCTCTGAGTCCTTCAGCTGAGGGGGTTGATTTAGTTTCTCCAAAGCCTTATAGAAATGTTCATATGGAATATTTAGCTTTCCATTTGGAGTCTTCTTTGGTACTTTATTCCCGCCCATCTGATCACTAAATGCACTTTGCAGCAGATGGAGCATTGCATCTGACGAGGCCAGCTCCTGCCATTTCTCTGTGCTGTGGATGGTACTTTCTGTTGCCTTGTTTTTTTCACTCAGGTTCTCCATTGTGGTGTGGTCCTGAAAGATGTAGATGCACATGCAAAACGTTAGGAGTAACAAGTGGGAAACAGCAAGGACTTGCGAGGAACATCACATTTCCCCCTCCCCCATTATTTCCCCTTTCCCTTTCCTGAAAGTCCTCATAGCCTCCCAGAATCACAACTGATCTCCAGATGACAGAGATTTCTTCCACTGGAGAAAATGGCTGCTTTGGAGGATGGACTCTATGGCCTTACATCCAACTGAGGCCTCTTCCCTTTTCAAATGCTTCCCTTCCCAGATTCCACCCCCAAATCTCCATGAATTTTCTAACCTGCAGCTGGAAACCATAGCCAGGCCTCACTCCAAGAGTCTTCTCTTAAAGGCAAAAGCAGGTCTGGAAAGATTCTTTCCTTCCCTTTATTAACAGAAATGAAGCCTGGAAGTCTGTGGTTGCCTAGCAACAGCCACTGAGGGAATCTGCTTCTTAAAGCCATAGGTGGCCCATGTTTTTTAAATCTCCCAACTTTTTTTGGATTTCACATTTTTCTGCACACCTGGAATGTTGTTCAAGTTTGTAGAAAGTCTGCTTTGCCCATTCATAGTGCCAATCACCAGATTTAAGTATGTTTCAGATTTGCCAAAATTGGCTATTAGAATATAAAAGTGAGAACCTGCAAGGAAGTATCTCATTTCCCCTTTCCATACGTTTTCCTTTTCAGTTTCCTGAATGCCCTCATTGCCTCTCCCCTTCTCATGCGTCTTCTCCCTTTCCATCCAACAACCAACCTATATTTATCTGTCTCTTTGTCTTGGGTTTCCCCCTCTTACCCAGCAGCCCGTACCTAGAAAAACTATGGCCCAATTGCATAGTAGAGAACCCTCAAGGACTTGTGCAGGGAGCATCTCTCTTTCCACTGTATCCCTTCCCCACAGTTTCCCTCCCACTGGCAACCTCTATAACCTCTCCCGTTTCCTTACCTATTTCTTGCCTTCTCAGCCATTCACCAGCCTCCCTTTTATCTACTTCCCAGCTAACCTACCTTTATCTGCCTATCTGTCTTCAATTTTCTCTACACCCTAGCAGCCTCTTCATAGGAAAATTTGTGGCTCAGTCACGTGGCACCAGGCCCTTGGCCAGGCCTTCTTTCACAAAGCTAACCCTCAGGAACTTGACCTTGACAGATTAGAGGACTGGGCCAAAACCAACAAAATCTATTTCAGCAGAGAGAAATGTAAGGTACTACACTTAGGCTGAAAAAATGAAATGCATAGATATAAGATGGGCAACACCTGGCTTGACAACAGTACATATGAAAGGGATCTGGGAGTCTTATTAGACCATAAGTTATACATGAGTCAACAGTGTGCTGTGGCAGCTAAGAAAGTCAATGTGATTCTGAGCTGCATCAATAGGAGTATAGTGGTCGAATCCCCACTACCGTCTTAGCCAGGTTTCAGAACATAAACTAACCAGGTTTGAGGGACGACCTCCCCGGTCGAATCCCCACTACCGTCTTAGCCAGGTTTCAGAACACAAACGAGTAATGGATTCAAATGACAAGAAAAGAGGATCTACCTAAACATTAGGAAGAACTTCCTGATTGTAAGTGCTGTTCAACTGTTTAACTGTGAGGGTTGCTTGAATATGCTATGTGCCTTCTTTGGAAGTTTTTAAACAGAGGCTGGATGACCATCTGTAATGAGTGCTTTGCTTCTGTGTTCTTGCATGGCAGGGGTTGGACTGGATGACCCTTGCAGTCTCTTTCAATTCTACAATTTTATGAACTTGTGGGGTGGCATCAGTGGTGGGATTCAGCAGGTTCGCACCACTGCGGCAGGACCAGTTGTTAAAATGGTGCTTGCTGTTAAATTATTTGAATCCCACCACTGGAACTGGTTGTTAAATTATTTGAATCCCACCACTGGGTGGCACCTCTCTTTGTGTCCCATTCCCAGATTATTTCTTCTTTCTAGCCTCTTGGCAGCCCCCATGTTCTATTCTATTCACCATTCCCTGCTTCAGTTTCTCCTTCTCAGTCACACACTCACTACTTTTATCTGCCTTGCATTTTCATATATAAATCTGGTGAACCAGATTTGCTCCTGCACTCCTACATTCCTGCTGGGTAACCATGGGTAAGTCACAATTCTTCGAAATTCTCTCACCCCACCTACTGCAAAAGGGGGGATTCCGCAAACGAGTAAAATAGGTTCGACCCAGTTCCCTAAGAAGGGTACTAACCTAGGTGAAGCCATTGTTGTTCCCCACTGCAACCAGCTTGATCCCAGCTTGGAGGGCGGGATCATCCTGGGCCTCTTCGCTGCTCCATTCCGATTGGCTACTGTTCTACGGCCATGTTCCGTCTATCCCCACACACGTTATTTAAAAAACTGCCACAGGAATGGAGGGACGAAGGTGGCATTTTTTGATTGGCCAGCTGTATGCATGCCCAAAACACTCAGCTGTGATTGGCTGAATGGGAGACTCTTGGCACCAGAGATTCCGCACTTTACTGGAATCGAGCTGAGTTCGAGCGTGGTTCCCTGAAAAAGTAGTAGTTCCCAACTGGAGTCGGGAATTTGACCGTTACACGGGGCAAAGCTGGTACAAAACCACGTTGATCCCAGTGGTTGTGCGGAGCACTTAGGTCGAACGCAGCTCGAACTTAGGTCGATAACACAAGTGTGGAATCGACCAAGGTGTCTGTTCTGGGGAGAGGAAGGGAAAGGATTTTTAAGCCCCTTTGAGTCTTCTTGCAGGAGAGAAAGTGGGGCATAAATCCAAAACTCTTCTTCTTCTCTTATTCACAGTGGAGACCAAAGCAACTTACATTATTTTCCTCTCCTCTTTTTATCCACTCAATAACCCTGTGAGGTAAGTTAGGCTGAAAGTATGTGATTGGCCCACAATCACCCACTGAGATTCCACAGGATGACAGGGATTTGAATCTCTCATACCTTGCTCCAACTGCTGCAACACACTGGCTTTCATAAGGTGGCTGCTGTTGGACAGAAGTAACCAGCCAGCCTGGTTGAGTCATGCCAGTTGGGTGGTATCAAGTAACCCAGAGGTTTCTGCCAGGCCTAGGGTTACCAGCCTACAGGTGGGACCTGGACATCTCCCAGAATTACAACAGAACTCAAGGTGATATAGATCTGTCTCCCTAGAGAAAATTACTGCTTTGCAGGCTGGACTCTATGTCATTATATTCAGCTGAGGCCTCTCTCCTCTGCATACCCTGCCCTCCTCAGCCTCCACCACAAAATCTCCAGGAATTTCCCAACCTAGAGCTGGCAATCTTAGTTAGACCTGGTCCCAAGGTGTCCTCCCTCAAACACCAAAGTAAACTTGGAAAAGGCTCTGCCCATTACCCCTTGCTTTTACTGACAGAACCAAGCCTTGAAATGCTGTGGAATATGCTTCTGAAATCTACAGGCACTTCTTTTTATCATTTTTGGGATTTTTAAACTCCCCAATGTATTTTTTTTAGATTTCACATTTTTCTTGTTTGTAGAAATATCTGTCTTGCTTGTTCACAGCTCCAGTTACCAGGGTTAAGTATCCAAAGATGCAGCTGACTTCACTTTTATAATATAAGATGATCTGATGATTGATTGAAAAAATATTCACATGTTTTGTAGAAATATTGAATGAGCTAGAGATGCTGACAGAAAAATGGTGATAGAGCTACATACTTCACTAGACACACACAGTCTTTTCCCTTGGCCAAAGGGTGTTAGCTGAGTAGATTTTAGGTGTGAATAGTCTATGGATAAGATCTAACAAAAAAAGTGATTACTGTCTAGTTTGAGATGATACAGTAAATCTTTTGGCAGGCACCAGAGGTTGATGGGGCCAGGCTGTTGCTGGAGTTCAGCTAAGAAGCCCTTAGACCAAAAATCAGAACCACCACTTGGACTCTTTGTTGGTGTGGTGTTTGGCCACACAACTCCAACCTGCTCAGGCCAGTCCCATGATGGAGTACCCCAGAGACCACTGCAATGGTATAGGAGATTCTCAGTTTGTACCACTCAACACGATCTCCATCAGCTGTCCACAGTTAAAGGTCAAGATACTGTATAGCTCCCCAACAACTAGAGCTGGCCTTGATAAAGAACTGATCTTCCAGTTACAAACCAGAAATCAGTACATGAAATGTTTTGACTTTCCCTGAAATTGTCAGAAAGACAATAGAAAGGCCTAAATACTGAAAGATGCAAAAGCAGTAACAGTTTCTTTTACCCAATTTGCTCCACATACTAAAAATATAGATGAACACAAACCTCCACAAAGTCCATCATCTTTTCAACTCCTCTCCTGTCATTTTGAACTGTATTATATGATGTATAGACACGAGGTTGCTTCATGTGGTCTGGCTTGGATGAAGTTCCATGCAAGATCAATTTCCAGTTTACAATTCTTCCTTCATTTTGCGTTCGTCTAGACTGAAGTACATTAGTATAATAATTAGTTTTTAAATTTTTATTTATTTTTAGATTTTTACCCCGCCTATCCCTGAAGGGATCAGGGTGGCAATAACATCATAAAACATTAAACAATAAAACCACAACAAATACATTAAAACAATTATAAAATACATTTACTAAAACAACCCAAGAGGGCAAGTTACCGACCCCAAATATATCCCCCCCCAGAGAAGGCCCAGCAGAATAGCTCCATCTTACAGGCCCTGCAGAAACTACTCAAGTCCCGTAGGACCCTGATCTTAGTTGGGAGCATATTCCACCAGGTAGGGGCCAGGACTGAAAAGGCCCTGGCCCTTGTCAAGGTCAACCAGATAGTTTTGGGGTCAGGTATTACCAAAAGGTTCTCCTCCAAAGAGCGGAGGGACCTACTTGGGCAATATGGGGAGAGGCACTCCCTAAGATATGTGGGTCCAAGACCACTCACAGCCTTAAAGGTCAAAGTACCTTGAAGATAACCCAGGTCAAGGTACCTTGAAGATAACCCAGTACTGAATAGGCAGCCAATGAAGGTGGAACAGAACAGGTACTATATGGTCCCTACTCCAGGTTCCAACCAGGAGCCTCACAGCTGCATGCTGAATGAGTTTCAATTTCTGGATTAGGTTCAGGCCAGCATAGAGCAAGTTGCAATAATCCAATCTGGAAGTGACTGTTGCATGAATTGACATGCCATGACCAGATCAGAACGTGAGAGGTAAGGGGCCAACTGTTGTGCCTGGTGAAGATGGTAAAATGCTGTCTGGGTCGTTTTGGCAACCTGGACCTCTAGGGAAACCCCGTATTCCAGCATCACCCCCCAGACTGGTAGCCAACAAGACCAGATGTAAAGCCTTGCTGTCAACCACAGCAGACTAAAGTTGGTCAGCATCTCCCCCTGACCTACCCACAGAACGTCTGTCTTTGCTGGGTTCAGTTTCAACCTACCAGTTTTCTACATTGCACAGGCTTGCGGCCGAAGACAGAAATCAGATGGTAATAATGAATCCAAGAACAACACAACATGTATCAGTTTCTAAATGTAACTTTAAGAGCTGAGAATCAATACATCCATACTGTGACCTGCTGCAGACATTTCTTAAAAATAAGTAACACACATATGACAGAAACAAACACATTTTCTCTGCATCTAAAGCAATGATGCTAACAATTGCTTCCATTCCATAAAATTATGTATGATCTTTTTTTAAAAAATGATTTTGTCAGATTGCAATTCTTGAAAGAACAGTCCCAGTAATTCCCAAAGTGGTAGGTTTTAGTTCAATGCATCCACCTGGAAATGCTGTTTAATTTTGTAACTTGTTATACACCTCTTTTTAGTGCTGGTTTGACATCTTGTACAGGGAGACAAATGTAGCATTTTTAAAGCAAATTTTCAGTCATATTACTTAATTTTTGTACTTGCTCCACAGAAGCACAAATTCAATACACAGCAGTTCTAAGGACCCAATGACAAATTGTTCCCATTAGCAGTGAGTCTCTGTGACAATCTTGCTAGCAGCTGTCATTACAGATAAGGTTCAAATAAAAAATAACAAAATGCCAAGAATTGGGCAAATACTGAATTATATACATTCTAGTTTGTGTCAAAGGTCAAATCTCCATGGGCATGGGTGGAAAATATCCAATCTGTTATTGTGGGATTTTACAAACCTACACTAGTTCGGTGACTCTGAGAATCTGACAGCTCACACATTTTACAGGGGGTGTTAATAATGCTTCCCGCTGCTGCATTCAGAATAAAATGTACTTGTATTGCTGGGTTTGCATGCTAGGTATTGCTATTAAAATCTCCTGTTTCTAAAACTACAGCATTCCATTTCCCTTTATGTCAGGTTTCTAATTAAAGGTGATAACCCAGAAATAAGGGGGAAAGTGAAAGTTCCTTTTCTGGTTTTCAAAATGTGCATGTCTCTTAGTAACAATATTTTTCACAATACTCATTTTATATCTTCAAGAGTGACAGATTTTCCTCAGTCAGACACTCAGTGCTATAACAATAGCAGGGTTACCAGGGAGCAGAGGGTGCACTACGCACCAGGTGCATGGCTTTGGGTCACGTGGGGGCAGAAAATTCCCCCCTTCCCCCTCCCCCTTCCTGCCCCCCGCAATGCCCCCCGCAATGCCCCCCCACACTTACTTTAACAAGCAGAGCAGGCTGGAGAGGAGGCCTACCTGTGTTCCCTTCCAGGAGAGCCTGGGAAATGTAGTTCCCACCAGGTCGTTTGCAGCATGAAAGGGAACAGGCAGGCCTTTTCTCCAGCCTGCTCGGTTTGCTAATGTAAGTGTGTGGGGGGGCACTGTGGGGGGCCTGCCACGGGGGGCTGCCGGGGGCTGCGAAAAAGCCAGTGTGTGCACCGGGTGCTGCCCCCTGCCCCCTTTCCTGCATGGAGGTTGGAGGTGTGGCCCCACTCCCCTTTGCCTCCATGTTTTCAAAAGCTTCAACTTTGGAGGCCGCCAGGGCTTGGTGGCTGTAGCACATGCCATTTGGTCATTTTGTCACGGTGCCTGGCCTCCCCCACATAACCAAAAGACGTGTACCCGGGGACATGAGTGACCCCACGTCCTCAGGTAGATACGTCACTGCTGCTCCACTACAGAGCTGAAGTTGGTCCTGTCTTTACAGTAAGGTTGATCCAGAGGTCACTTCAGGCCTACTATGATTGGAATACAGGCCATTTCCTGGTTAGCAGTAGAGAAAGAAATACAAGGTTTTCCCCTTCTATGAACAACTGTTTTTTTAAAAACAACAACAACAACAACAACAACAACCCTGTATTCATATTGTACTTTTATATATGAACAGGCCTCTCTGGGTTAAATGTTAAGTGGGAGAAATGATATTCCCATCCCCATGCCAACAGAAACATTTCACCCTGAAATGAAAGTTCACCTTCTGCTGACATCAAGCATCCATTTTTTTTTACCTTTTGCAGTTTCACATGTGTGTCATTTTGTTTCACTTTGGAGCACTTTCTTGAGAGCTTGTAACTGCTCTACTGGCTTCAAACCACTAGAATTGCATGGCCACATGGTACTCATTCTCACATATATGAGAATCCATGCTGCTTTGCCCTTTGGCTTTACCTTTTTAATTACTGGCTGTCCAGACTCTTGAGATCACTGCTCAGGGCTTAGACTGGTGTGGGCAACCTGCTTGGATAGGAACCTAGAAGCCCCTGCTTTTTCTCTTACTGAATGGGTGGAGATAGGACTCTCAGAACATCTGTGAAACTCATCATATCTCATTTCTTACTGTGGAGGAACATATTCCTTCACTGCTCCTTCAATTACATCCATGAACCAGTCTGCTTCATTAGCTGTTCTTACTTACCATATCAATTATTTTTAACATCCATGTGCCTCTTGGGTCCTCCCCCCAAGTGTGAACTGACATGAAATCCCAGTCTTTAAAGCCATTGGGTGATTTATCTCTTTGCCGCTCAGCCAATAAAACTGTACTGGTTCCTGAATTAAAGAGAAGGAAGAAGCACCCATTACAAAGTGATATAAAGAATAAGGTTGAGGCAGATATCTTTTTTATGTGAACAGGACTCTCTGGGTTAAATGTTGAGAGGGAGAAATGATATCACCAACCCTAAGCTATGGGTTCATATTAACTGCAGTTTTTGCAGTTTATATGTCATTGTGCAGATTTGAAGGTCTGCATGTAATAAATGAATCAAATGCTCTGTTCACCATGCTCAGCCTTGAGAATATCCTGTTGTATTGCCTGGGGTCAGTTTGAGGACAAAGCAATAAGGAAATAGCTTGTTGTTCTTCCAGAGCCATAATAACATTTGGACATGCCATCCAAGGAGATATGGAGCACTTACAAATCTTAAAACACTGCCAAAGTGATTCAGCACATTAAATATGATCAGTCCATGTCTTACAACTGAGTAAACATTATGACTTCCAAGTAGCCTGTGTCCAAGCAATTTAGAAACCAAACACTTCCTGATGGAAGATCCTTCAGACAACCTGAACTCCCAAACAACCTGAATTTTCCAACAAACATGCTGCAAAGTTTTATGCATCAGTTGTGGCTTGTGTTGTGGTACAATATGTGCCTCAGTAGATAAAATGGGAAAGCTCTAGTGTGTACATGGCAAACAACAATTGATCTTTATGGATCCAGATACAGTTTTGCACATTACTGCAGGCTACTCCTGACCTCCTGATGTAAAAATGTGATTGTATAAAGTTGCATGTAGCAATTGAATCTGTTCCATTTGGGGTGATATCCACTGTAGGCAGAAGAAAAAATAGAAGCAGGGGGGATGAGAGAAGCAAATGCCCTCAAAATGATAGCTTTTCAAATAATTGACTAGCCTTTATAAATGAGAGAATAATATCCATCAAACTATGAAGCTGGAATCAGAAACACATTGTCTACAGAAAAGAACCTTTGTCTACATTTTCTTTCCCCTGCTAACTGACATACAAGACTGCAAGCTATAGAATATTTCTGTTCAGGTCAATATAACTTCCATGGAGTAAACAAGTGACTTCCCCATTTTCCAAACTGACCAAACTCTTAGGCTCCAAACTGTTATTCTGGCTACCAATCCAGCCAAAAAATAAGCAAAACTCTGAGAATGATACACTGCTAACTTTGATGGACCCTTAGTTCAATACATCCATACTGGAGTCTGTTTTTTGTTTTGTTTTGTTTTGCTCTATGGACCACACTTACATGAAAAATGCATAGGAAAAATGTGCAGCCTAGAAGATGCCAGGCAGGAGAGCTCTGTTGTAGAAGGATTCTGTTGCCAAGACAACAGTGGCTGGGTGCATAGAGTTCATGCTCTACATGCTCTCCAGAGGAAAGACTGGCATTTCAACATTTAACAGAACTATTCAATATATAGTGTTGATGTTAGAAAGGATTTTCAACACAAGGTGAAAATAAAGAGGAATCTTACAAAATACCAGACTTCCTGCTGCAACAGACTAACAAAGCAGTCACACTAGAATTCATAATAACTTAAGACAGTAAAGCTGTTTTGGTTTATCACGTTATTGGATAGTAATGTATAATGAAACACATGTCCCCATGCTGTGTGATTACTTCATACTGGCCGAACGTATCATGCCACTTAAATTTAAGAGTTTTCTGTTCAGAATATTGAGTATGCAAGTGCATACTCCCAGAAGTGCCCTGAATCCTCATAATTACCAACATATTGAAACAGAGCAAAAAACCAACAGTGCCTCCAATACCATTACTAGATATAGCAGAAACATATAACAAATCTCCCGTACCTGATGGAGAAGTTAGGGTCACATGAAGATCACCTCTACGAGAATATTCAATTGTTGCTTCAAACTGAACATGTTCCAGTGATGTAATGGCATTTTCTTGACCTTCACAAGCTGTTGTAGGAATTTCAATGGTCACTTCACCACCAGCTCTTAATGACCTGGAAGCATTATGGAGAATTTGCCCTGTCATTTTTTTCTCAGCTATTTTATGAAGTTTTGACACCTGGAACATTAATCGTCTGATGGAAAGATCTGGGTACATTACTTCCATTATTGTTCACTCAGAACCTGACAGACCTGAATTGTGGGTAAGAAGGATTATGTAAAACTGCCTGACTCCCCGGAGTATGGGAAAAACCAAGGCTTATTATTTCACTGGCAAATTTGTTAATCATATCAGTGATAATTCATTGTTTCCTCAGAAGACTCCCAAATAGTATACAATGTTCTTCAAGCAGTATCTCATCACAGCAGCCTTGTAGGATGTATTTCTATCCAACACACAGTACCCTGAAGGAAGGAAGAGTCAATGGTGGCACATTAGGTAGTGGCCATGTGCAGTCAGAGTGAAGGATGTATTGAATGGTTAAGGCCAAATTGCCTGGTGGACAAGAAAAAGCAGTTCTGTGATGTATTTGTGGTTGTTGACCTTTTCAGCTGTAAAGCCACTGGTCACAACACTTCAGTTCTATTGAAATTAATGGCTGTGTTGGAAAGTGCAAGATGCTCATTTTACTTTTTAACAGTCTTACACTGAGCAGCATGAGGAAAATGGATCATTGATTTTCTGCTTTCTACGTTTCTGAGACACAATAAAATGAAAATCAAAGAAACCAAAAACATACTGGCTGACATTTTCAGAACCAAATCTATAGATTAATAATAATTTGAAATGAATTATTCTTACTTTGTATTTTGTATTAAGTTTTCAGAGCCCCTCAAATTAATTGTAATTTAGCATTTCAAGTGGGCAGAATAATGAATAACTTTTATCTGTCTAGTCAAGCCACAAGATAAAAAATGCGTACCTCTTTTTAACCCAAAAGATTTATGGAAAAGGAAAGAAAGAAAACAGAAACAATAAGGTATACAAAGCAGAAATATTAATATTTAAATATCTTTAGAAAGATAAATATATGTGGCTTTCAATTATTCATTTCTGTTTTCTTGGCCTGATGTACCTGAAAAATACACCTCATGGAAACAGCCACTACAGGGATCATTTTAAAGTGGCCTTCACATTAAAGCTGTTTCATATTCACCAGCACTCAGATAAAAAACAATCAACAATCAACTGAACACTTACCTTGGCTCAAAGTTGTTGTCCTTAACAATGCATTCTTTCTTTTCTCCCACTCCTTTCCAAGTTCTAGGATCTGCCAAATCTACTAGTGCTTTTGCATTCAGTAACCCAAATCCAAATCGGCTGTTCACCATCAGCCCAGCTCCATTTTTCTTCCATCCTGGATTGTTGGCCAACGGATCAAATTCAGATGTCCAGACTACCAAATGCTGCATATCCCTCCAGGTTAGATTAGGACTATTGCAAAAATATATATATATGGTCAGCTTGTATATGTGTCGCTCAGTCGATGGTCTTGAACCATAAACTAATGAAAAGCTTGCTTTCCTTTCCAACTATCAGATCCTCTGAAGATGCCAGCTACAGATGCAGGTGAAATGTCAGGAGAGAATGCTGCTAGAGCACGGCCATACAGCCCAGAAATCACACAGCATCCCTAATGAAAAGCTGCCTATAAACTAATGAAAAGCTGCCCTCAATCCAATTTCGGTTGGGAATGGACAAGGTAGAAATATAATAAATAAAATAAATAAATACAATTTATTGTACACTTATATATTACATAGGGGATCCACCAGCTGTCAGGACAAGATGTTTGTGATGGTAGATCTTCCATGTGTGTGTAAGTACCATTAAGTCATTCTGACTTATGGTAACCCTATGAATTAATTATCTTCCTCCCTTTTACTTCATCAACCCTCTGTGTAGACTAAAAGGTCTTACTAGTAGGAAGTTTCTGCAAATTTCCTTCAGTGGGTAAAGACTTGCTGAATGATCCCTCCTATCTGGCCCATGTTTTAATTATTTTTAAACATGTTTTTAGATATATTTTAGTTTTGCTTTTAATTACTTTAAATAGTTTTTTATTGTACTTTGTTTTAAGTGTTTGCTGTATTATTGGGCAGAACGATGGCATGCAAATCTTGTAAATAAGTAATAAGTAATAATAATTAATAAATAATATTCAGGCCTCTTTCATAGAAACAACTTGCCTACCTTCTTGGTAAAGGAGAAGACAAGAGTTTATTTCTGTTGTAATATTTATTGTGGCGTTCAGAGAACTCTGAGCAGCAACAAGGTGTTCCAATTTACCTATCTAGTGTATCTCAGGGATCCAAGGGTCTTAGAAGAGCATATATACTTCTGCTTTCATTTTATTCTCATTGGACTATTCTGCACCAACTCACACTGTAATAACACTGAGCATTCATATAGTGCTCACAATATTCAAATTGCTCCTGACATTATCATATTGACCCTTACCCCAGCTCCATAAGGTAGGCCAATATTAATATCTAATTTTATTAGGAAACAGGCTTGGGCAAAATTTTTGGAGAGAATGATATTTTAAAATATGAACTAAATAAATTATCTTCTGGGGAGGACAATCAACCCTATAAACTGTCCTTGCAAGACACTTGTGGACACAAATCTTTCCTGCTTTTGCCTTCTCTCAGCAGCCTCAAGTGACCCTTTAAACTTGAAGCTTGGCTATTGAAAGAGGAAGCTGAGGGAGATTTGGGGAGGAAGGTGGGAAAGATCTGTTTTCACAAGTACCCTTGTGCTTGTGGTTTGTAGGATCCAACCCATTAGTTTATGCAGTGAGGATGACAGGAGCAGAGAGGCAGGTTCCAAACAAAGCTTAAGAAGACTTACTTGGCTTCAAGGGCCAGAGCAAAAATCCCTGCAGCTAAGGGAGCCGAAGCAGAAGTACCAGTGTGAGTCTGGGTGCAGTCATTGTGAAGATCGGCACTTATCTGAAGAAAATTAACACAAAAGTTTCCTGGTTTACTATATAAACAACATTCACTTGTGTGTATCTTGGTGTCACTATGCACCTCAGAACACTTCCCCTCCCCATCCCTCAGAAAAATAATCATAAATATTCAAAGGCATTTCTATTTTAAGGAATTTTTTTTGTTTCTGAATGTTTTATGTTGAAGGAAAATACTCCCACGTCAAACAAACTACCTTATCCTGAGATCCCAGTAATATAAAAATAAATTCTTCAGAGTCTCCAGTGAATCATAAAACATATCATTGTGTTGGGCCTAGAACAGTTTAAAATGATTGCCTGCCTTAAATTACTCAGAGGCTGAACATGAATGTTCTCCTCCTTCACTGGAAGCACAGCACTATAATTTGGAAAATGAAGCAGATGGTTTATGATAAAATTAAGTAACCCACTTAGCTAAAGTACCTAATGTGTCTGACCATATAACTACAATTTGGGGAAGCAGCAAATGGGACTGTGTACACATGTATGGGATTGTAATTACCTGAACCTTCGTAAGTGAGCCAAAAAAGGGTTACTTGGGAGGGTGATTTTTTCTCCCATTGTAGTTTGGTGATGTTTAATGCCATCTGTTGTTCAGCTGAGAATCAAGTTTTATCTTGCAGGAATGGTGTGGTTTCCACTTTAATGTGGTAAACCCCCTCCCATGCTTTTGAACTCAGGAAAACATAACTCATCTCTATGGAAGCAAAAGTTTGTCTTCTAACACCTTTCACCAACTCATTTCAGAGAGGGTAGAGACCTTGTGTAGTTTCCCCTTGTGTAGATTCACACAGGAGAGGGTTTATCTGAAATTGCTCATATGTGAAGGTCACAGAATATACAAAGAAGGGTTTGGGAGACTTTTCAGGGGAGCTATGTCAGTCAAAATGTCAGGCTATGTGAAGCAGAGGTCTCAGTCACTCAAGGAAGATGGGGTATGTTTTCACTGTAAGCTACATGGGTCAGCATATTACGAACTGCTATGTGAAAGTTGTTGCAGCGACATAGTGAAAATCCCTGGAAAAAATTACAAGTGAACTGCAGAAAATGACTGCATTTAGGCAGAATGAGCCTTAAAGTCCATCACATCAGTGTTGGTTTGTATTAATAAGTCTTTAGAGAGTAAAGGAATACTTCCAATAAGAATATAGGGAACATCCTTTCCCATCTACAGAAGAAGCAAGGCTCACTATATGTATTACTTTTCTGGTTGTCTTGTAATAGATTTGCACAATGTTTCCTGCATGCACCTTAGGCTTTGGACCAACAAAAATGGGAAATTAACTTGCCCCCCAGCATTATTTTGACATGGGAAAATGGCCCGTGGGAGGAAAGCAGGCAATCTTCTCTGCCCCCCTTAGTGGTATTCCGAGCCCTAATGGGCTCCCCATCATTTTTTAACAGCTATTCCCTGCATAATTGCAGGAAACCTGAGCGTAAAAACCTGCACGTCTAGTTTAGCCCCTAGTCTCATAATTAGACAGAGAGGTATGGGGAAGATGGCACCTGGGGCAACACCTGCTTTGGTGCCACCCCCCCACCCCCCCATGCCAGGACCTGGCGCCGGCTGCTGCTGCCCCCCCACCTCCATCGAAGTGAAGGCCATGCCTGCCTCACTCCAGGGGCACCCGGGCTGGCGCACCCACAGCTTGCCAAGTCGCCAGGACTCGGCACCGGTACCTTGGGAAGCTGTGGGCTCATCACCTGGTGGCAGGCAGGCATGGCCTCTGCTCCGATGGAGGTTAGGGTGGTGGTGGAAGCAGCCGGCGCCAAGTACTGCCAACTTGGCAAGCTGTGGGCTTCTGCCCCCCCTTCATTGGAGGCTGTGCCTGCTTGAGCAATGCAGGCGCAGCCTCCAATAGAGGTGGGGGGGCAGGCAGTAGCTGATGCTGGACTGAGAGACTGCCATGGGTCTGCTGGGCACCCCTCAAGTTGAGGGGCATCCAGCGGGCCAGGAGCCAGCTGCTGCTGCCCCCCCTCTATTGGAGGCTGTGCCTGCCTTACTCGAGCAGGAGTGGCTTCTGATGGAGGGGGCTGGCCCAGTACCAGCTGCTGCTGGGCCAGCTCCCCCACCTCCATCAGAGGCCACGCCTGCTCAAGTGAGGCAGGCGCAGCCTTCAATAGAGGTGCGGGGCCCAGCAGCTTAATCACATGGGGCACGATTTTGCACCTCCCCACACGGTTTAATGGGTGGTGCCACATGTCCTCGTGGCAGATCCGCCCCTTTAGTTAGATCTTTTAGCTGTGAAGTACAATTTCTGAAGTTAATTCACAGCATCATCACCATTCTCTCTCTTGAACAGAGCTCTCTCTCCTATGGATCACATATCACAATACATACTAATTTTCAAAGTATTGTCCCTTAGTGCTGAGATCCAGTTTATTTCTCCTTTTTTAGAGGTGGTATGGCTCCATATGTTTAGAGATGATATAGTTCTTTGGGTGATACAGTGTTAGATTTGAGAAGTTCTTCTCTTACATATAAACAACATTCTTTTTTATGGGACCATAGCAACCAGGGGAAATGGCAGCATGGTGATTTCTTGCAAATGATACAACTGTTGTACATTAACAACAGGAATTCTCTTTTAGCAGTATACTCTCTATCTAGGATTCCATTCCTGAGCATGTTATAACATATACCATTGATCAGATGAATATTTTCCCCACAAACTGTTTTAAGCATTATCCTCAAAAATACTTGTTAAATTTGATGAAAACAACCTACAATTTTCTGGTCAGTATAATCCCCACTGCTGTATGCTGTGGCCAATGATGAAGAACACTTCTCTGCATACCAGGGAGAAAGGCCTTGCTGAGAAGCACTGCTGATGGAGATAGTGTAAATACTATCTGTGTAGCCATCACAGTCACAGTTATCTCCTTGACGGCCACCATTGCCAGAAGCCCAGACAAAAATGGAGCCTTTTCCTTTCCGACCCTGTGCAAGATGAAAGAGACGACAGGATTATTGCAGGTTCTCCTTAAAATTTCTCAAGGCAGCTCATCCCTCACCACCTGAGGGTGAAATATTTATTCAAGTGTTTTTATCCAACCTTTCCCTGTAGTATGTTCCCACAATGAACTTTGGTAAACAAAGTACTCATGTTAAAAATGAATATTTTTTTTGTAAATATATAGGGGGCAAGGTTGTCTGAACTCTTTTCTTTTATTGATGAAAAATTAGGTGTCTTTATATGTGCAATAGAGATGTGCATTCTGATATGCTGAATCAAAAAAAATCTGGGGTCTCCAGTTAAAACAACATTGAAAGTGATGCTGTTTGAGGGTGGATTATCCCCCACCCTGAAACAGCATCACTGTCAATTTTTAAACTGGGGACCTCAGATTGTCCCTTTAAATCCATGCTGAAGGGGGTGGATTTAAAAGGAAAATATGGGGAAATCTGAGGGGTACATGCTGTCAGGGGTGCAATTGTTAAGCTAGTACCAAATGTTCAGAGTATCTTTAGGAGACTCTACTGATGATACCACCCAGGTTTGGTGAAGTTTTGTTTTGGGGGTCCAAAGTAGCCCCCATCTCAGCTCCCATTGGAAATAATGTGGGATGGGGACACCCCCTTTGGGGGTCCAAAGCTATGGACCCCCTGAACCAAACCTCACCAAACCTGGGTGGTATCATCAGAGAGTCTCCCAAAAAAATTTCTGAAATTTTGGTGCTGCTTGGCTAAAAACTGCACCCCCTGCAGGCCAAAAACTGAAAAACACTTTAAAAATACAAAAAACTGTGGGCGGAGCTTCGGACATGTAATGGGGGTTAAACCTGGGAACCTCCCTTACCTACGTCCTTGCTCCAGGCCCTATCTGGAGTTGGCAACCCTAACTTTTTCCCACAGGAAATAGCTCCAAGTAGAATATTCCACCCCCCCTGCACTTGCCTTGCACAAGAATTACAGATGAGGAATAAAAAGAAACAAAGAAAGCTGGGAGGAAGAAGAAAAAGAAAAGGGATGAAACCTAATGAGAGCCCAAGTCCCTGATCCTCCATTGGCTGTGGCTGCTGTTGCTTCTGTGGAAAATCTTTTCATTTGAATGAGGATCACCAGTTCCAAGCCCTACTTTACAATGGCACAACGCATTTCTGAAAAAGTTGGATGGCACTAGGGGAAAAACTGGTAGGTGCTGTGATACCTATGGTATGCATGGTATTCCCCCCTTCCTGATATTTGTATGTGTTGGTTTAGTCTGATAGGGATGCATCCCCTATTAAGTTAGTTCTGTTGTTTGGTCCCAAAATCTGTTGTTCCAATTCCTATATCTGCTAGTAAATAAATATATGCTGTTTTGAACACACCCATCACTCCTTTGTGAACCTTACAGCAGGAACCTAAGTACTCTATTCCTGACTCTATTCCAAAATAAATATCGCAGTGCCCATGAAGACCATATTGGGGGACTTGGTCTTGGAGCTAAGGGGAAAAGGTTAGTCATAAGTCCTGGGAAAAAAAGCGTTCCCAATTGCCGTGGTCCTGCAGCCTATTGCAGGAATAGTATTTTTCAGAAACAAAAGCAATCTGAGTTCTGAGAACTTCCGAAACACAAGAATGCCTCTTTGAGGAAAGATATCTGAATCCCTAGCAATACATGAACAAGTGCAGTTCTACTGTATTATTATCAGATTGGGAAATTTTCAATGTGCATATCATGGATCAGGGTCTGTTTCCTGTCATGAGGGATCATTTTAAACGGATGACTAAACACTATAAAGCGTGGGGAACATTTCCTTCAAAAACAGCTTTATCCACTATTGCACTTACAAGCATCATACAACTCTTAGCACTGTGGAATTATTACTATGATTATTATAATTTTTGCTGTTCAGTCCTAGTTCATATACACGTATTAGTCAATGCTGAAATAAATTCAGATAAACAGCCTGTAATCAATAGCAATGATTTCTCCAAAAGTACACTAAGGTCTTCTGACACATAAAAACACTACTTAAATTCCAGGAATTAATTTCATTTCCATGTACCACAGTCACAATATTGCTAATTAATTAGCTGCATGACTAGATATAATTTAAGGCAAGGACATTGGCATTTCAAGGATTCTGTTTTGCCATGTACTTTTCAAGGAGATAATAGTAAAACTGGCAAATGATATTTTCCTGTTGCTTCAAGATCCATGACTCTCTTATAATTAACATCAGGGACCAACCACCCACCGTAGTAGTGTTGGAGTCTTAGTGAGTTGAAAGCAGATATAAAAATGCAAGGCGGCCATGGGATACGGAGAGAGATGGGAACATGAAAAATAGCGGTGGAATCTTTTAGCCTGGTAATAGCTTTTAGCAGAGAGTGTCTACAAAGGTATATACTTTTTAAAAAAGCATTAATAAATGCACATTATAAAAACAAACAAACAAAAAGTGTGGTTTCCTATTAATCTGCCTAGCCAGATTTCCAAAGTGATGGTTCAAAGATCTCTCTTGCTAGATTCAGGATGTCAGGAATCTGGGAGGAGTGTGGGACATGGGGGGGGCTTCTATTAGCAAAGGCACAACATCACTTCTGGGGAAAGCTGAGAACTAACACCAGGCCTCTAAAAACGGCTGGAAACCTTATGGGTAACATTACATCATACTGAAATATAAGACCCTCTCCCAAATTTGTTGTTTCACTTATAATTACCAAGAACAATTCTGCTAACTGGCAACAGGATGAAAAAAATTGTACAAGGGGGAAACTCCCTATGGTAGAAGTCTTTTTTACTATATAAGGTTTTGCCCAAATACCAGAGTGTACCCATCTCATCAGCAACATGATGATGATGATGTGCCACCAGGCCTCAGTTTGCTGCTGGGAAGTCCCCCTGCCGGCTGGCTTAATGGCACTGGGGAAGTGCCCCCAAAGCAAAGCTGGTCTGGCAACCCTATATGAAACTAGTACCATAATTTGATTAAGACCATTTATCCATTTTAGCCAGTATTCTCTCTCTGTGTTTATATATATATATATAAACACAGAGGCATACATACGCATTCCCAGCTATCTTAATTATAACTGGATTATGTGTGGATTAGAATGTAATGCGCTAAACCTTGGCTTGTACAAAAAGACAAATGCCATATTCATGAGGCAGGAGATTTTGCATTAATATTTTATGGGCACTCTTTGCAAAAATTCTCATTAGTATTCAAAGCCAAACAAATAGACAAAGCCATAGAGAAGAAAGCTGAAAAAAGGAGGAAGAATGTGAGAGACAGAAGAACGGGCAGAGACAAAACTTTTTAAAAAGACAGTGAAGAAAATGGTTTCCTAAACACTGTTAGGTCTTTGTTCTGAAAATGTGTCAAACCCCTCTCCTCCTATGTGTCTCTGGAGGATCTCTGAAATGACAGGGCAGGCAAACAGGCAGGCATATGTTGCCCCTATAACATCCAGAGAAACTACATTTTCTAGCTCATGCGAGGGTTTTTTTGAAAAATCCAGCCAGCAACTCTAATCAAAGCCTCACCTTTTTGATCCCATATTCAAATGCCTTCTGTGCCAGGCGGCCAGGCCCCTCGACAGTTTTCCCATCATCATTTGGGCCCCAACTGGCACTATAAATATCCACATGATCTGGATTGAACCCAATGGAACTGGCTTCGATGGCATCAGTGACTATTCCATCCAGCATTCTTATGCCTTAATATTAGAATGGAAGAGAATGGCAGAAATCAGTCCTTATGTCAGGATGACTTTTCATTTTCATAATAAAACATCAGTTGTTAGCATGTAAATAAAAAATGGCACTGTGTCTTCTATTTTACAATGCAATGGTTTGAAAATATTAGGCTTTCTCAGCAACAGGGGAGGGAATATTCCAGCATTTCTACTGACATCTTCCTCTTTGCTTGAGAATCAGGCTGCTTGCTGTCTGTCTAGCTTGAGACAGGCAGCTACTTCACTTAACAGGATGTGAAGATGTGAAGTAGGCTGTCAAAGTCAGATTGGAAAGTAACATGACAGATAGCTTCCAAACCAGCTGAGAAAGGGAGGCTACTAACACAGAATTTAAATCTGACAGCAGCCTGCACAATCATCTGCTATGATGTACTTGTCTGGTTTTCATTATTTTTTTAACATTTTCATTAATTTTTTAAAGCAAAACTCTTCTGTTAAACAGCACGTCTGTTTCAGAAACCTCTGTTAATCAAGATTTTTTTAAAAAAACTGGCCAGCTTTTGTGTGAAAAGAGTGCTGTGTACAACATTAACAATAAGTGAAAGATGAGCAATTGAAGTGAAGGCACCAAGATCAGTTGGAAACATGGCTGACATTATTTGGAGAGCTATGAGGAAATAAAATTGCATTCACTTTACAGCTAGATTATTTTCTTGACAAAGCTGCAAGCCAGTCATTCCTGTATTCAAAATACAAACATCCTCCCACTGTGTGTTATATCCATGTCTCAAAGTGGATCAAGTCATGCTTAGCAGTTTAGAAAATATACCTTAAAAAAAAGAGTTGCCATAGTGGTTACTATTATTATATATTTCTTATAGGCACAGGCAAGTATGTCTAACGTTTAATAAAAAGATTAATCTTTCCATCGATTTTTCCAGTTGAAACCCAAAATCAAAACATTAGAAAACTAAATTTTCAGTCAACAAAAAGGAAAAACAAAAGGAGATATGTTTGTCCCATAATCAGGGTAGGGGAGGCAAGTCTGCATATATCTCATAGTGTAAACAGTAAAACACAATTCATTTATTTAGAGGATTTATTTAGAGAACTCAACTAGCTCTGAAAGGGGTCCAAAATGTCAGCTCAGTAAATAGAATCTGAGGCTATGTGGCCCTGGTGCATCGTTTGAGGCACTGCGTCAGTGCCTACCTGGCACCACACGTTGAATTCTTCAATGTCGGATGACATTTTCTTACATCTTACATCTCTGCACATACTTCTGAGAATGGATCAGAGATACTGTGACCAAATGTGTCTGTAGTAAAAAAAATTGTGAGAGGCTGAGCAGGGCACATGCCTATACTACAAAGCTATTTTATCCATCCATGCAAGGTTAGTAGACAAGGAGGAGGAATATAAGCCATAATTGTCACTCAGCGCCACTACCCACCAGACAGGAAGTTCTTCAGTCCTTAGAATGGGGCATAAGGAGTCAACAGTGCCAGCTCTTTCTTTGCCCAGAAATAATCTGTTGTGGAAGAATCCTATGGGACAAAGCATTTGGACTGATACTAAAGCTAGAGCTGGCAAAGGCCAATGAGGTTTTTCTTCAGGAGGTATTGCAGGGTTGCAGTGTTGGCACAGTGGGACATGGGCTATGTTGCACAAGTTCTGAAAACCCTAAATGCAATTAATTAATTTATTTAAAACATTTCTTTGCTTCCTTTCTGCCTTGTGTAACTCACTGTGGCATATAATATAAATATAGCAGTTATAAAACCCATAAGAGATTACAGCAGAGGAAGAAGAGGAAGAGGAGGAAGAGGAGGAAGAGGAGTAGTAGTTTGGATTTATACCCCACCTTTCTCTCCTGTAAGGAAACTCAAGGTAGCTTACAAACTCCTTTCCCTTCCTCTCCCCACAACAGACACCTTGTGAGGTAGGTGGGGCTGAGAGAGTTCCCAAGAACTGTGACTAGCCCAAGGTCACCCAGCAGCAATGTAGGAGTGCGGGAATACATCTGATTCACCAGATAAGTCTCCACCACTCAGTTGGAGGAGTGAGGAATCAAACCCAGTTCTGCAGATTAGAATCGACCTGCTCTTAACCACTACACCATGCTGACTCTCAAGGATAGGGCTTGATTGGTTGTATAGTACAGCTATGGCAAGACTACTTCATCATGCATGCAAATTCATTCTACATTCCTTCACCTATGTTTAAGGATCCCAGGAATAAATCCACTGGGTTACCCCACCTGATCCACCACAAATAGAGATACACAACTAGTAAGTGGTCATGTTATGAAACTTCTACTGAAATACATTAGAATGGAGCAAGAGGTGTAGGAAAGGCCATAAACTGCTTTTGCATGCAATTGTTGTAAGCCGTTCAGCCACAAAACATAACACAGACAGAATGTCTGCTTGAAAAACTTATCCTCTTCTATTTAGAATTGCCAACCTCCAGGAGGGGCCTGAAGATCTCCCAGAATTACAAGTCATCTTCAGACTTCACAAAATACGAATCTATCATTTATTTATTTAAAACATTTATTCCACTTCTCCTGGAGAAAGTGGCTGCTTTGGAAGGTATCGTGTGCTATCAAGGTTCCTCCCCACTCCAAACCACGCTCTCTCAGGCTATACCCACAAATCTCCGGGTAATTCCAAATCCAGAATTGGCAACCCTACTCCTAATCAGGTTGCTCAGTTTTGGGCTGTCTTGTTCAGGACAGCCAGAAGCACTTTAGACAAAGGGAAAACTCTATTAGCCTACTGCCTAACAGGCTAAGCTACAATCTTACCTCTGCCATGAACTCACTAGATGGGTTTGAGGGAGCTGCTCTTTCTCAACCCTCCTCCATCTGCAATATAGGGACAATCATACTGGCCTTTTTTTACAGGGGTGTTGAAGGAATTACAGAGAGATCATTTATGTAAAGCACCTTGGATGCTAAAAGTGCTACATATGTAGCAATTATTGTTATTAAAAATCAAAATATTGCTTGTTTTTCTTACCCCCAACTTTGGAATTGTATGCAACTCCAACTCCACATTTTAAATTGTTGGCTTGCATGGCAATCTCTCCTGCACATCGTGTTCCATGTCTGCAACAAAATCACCAACCCAACACAGATCATCCACAAATACTGTTGTTTAATGAAGAACATTCACTTGAACATACTAGATTGTGATGAACCCTGCAGGGATCAGTTTGCAATGCTTGCACAGCGCAAACCAGCGTCATTAAACTCAAATTTCTGAAGAGAATGACAAAAACGCACCTTTAGAATAAAGCATGCAATTTATTTGAAGCACATATTTTCAGTGACCATGTAAACAGATGACAGAGTTTAAATGAACATTATTATTCATTATTTTGGGATTTCCAAATCGTGGATCCTTATGAAAAAAGCTGCCGTCGTATGCAGTGGAACCACTGAATGTTGCTGGTCTGAATTACATTTACATATTAATAAAGAATAGATATGTATGCTGTGATGGTAGATTCTAAAGATAATGCCATTTGAATCTGAAGATAATGGCCTCTTATTGCTAATAACTGCTGCAGCTCAGAGAGATGTTTTTTTTTCAAAAGTGCAGAAACATTTATCCCTTTACAACATCCACTCTAGTGATATTATTTCAGTTATAACAGAATCAACAAAGTGCATTAAATATCATTTTGCTTGATAGATGCTGGTGAACCATAGCATACATTTCTTATTGTGTCATTACCAATAGCAACATTCTAATTGGCTCAGAACACCTACTTGTTCTGGAATACACATTTGAAATGAGCTAATCCTCTTCTCCTTTCACTTGCCTTCTCAAGCTAACACAAAAAGCATTTTCAATATGACGATAAAGGTTGTACTTCATTGGGCAGGTTGCAGAAAGGACTGGGTATCGCAATTTGAAGAAAAAGCAGGTGCAAGTTATTGTTGCCATTTTAGACTCACAGATTGAACCACCCAGGGCATATCTATATAACAGGGGGCAACACCATCCACAAGCCAGGCACCTGGCTACAGTGCCGCAGCTGCGCCCGGCCACCTGATCCAATGTGCAACAGCCTCCCTGCTGCTGGAAACCCTCAATGGGCCACAGTGTAATGCCGGAAAGGCCGGGAGGGAGCCAACTAATTGGCTCCTTTCCTGGCCACACCCCATCCCCTCTGTCCTGTTGGTGGCTGGGATATGTTCCAGCACTGAGGGGGGAGGGGTGGCGGCCATATGGTGGGATCGCTTCTCCACCAGGGTAAGTGGCCCAGGGAGGGCACATCTGCTGGTGCGCTGGAATGCCTCTCCCAGAAGTGGATCCCCTGGGGCTCTTAAACTGTTTGAATGACCATATCCATTTTATATGGGAACTGTGAGTTGGCTAAGTTTCTCTAAAGGAAGATTTTCACCAGTATCAGTTCAGAAATCTGTAAGATTACTTTGGGCATGACAACTGCAGTGGTATAAAACTAGTAAAAGTCTGTAGCAGAACAGACAAGGGGCGCTGATGGTTGACACTGCACCCTGGGAAGAATTCCTAGTAGTAAATCACTCCACCCCCAAAGTGATAAAAAAATGTTGGGAGTGGGATAAAAGGCTTGGTTCAGTGAGGGAGAGAGAAATCTCAGCAGGAGAATGGAACATTGCAGATGACCCACAGGGATTTTTGTCAAGAAGACTGCCCTGTGACAATCAATAGTGGCCACACCTTCTAGCAACATTTGCATTGGAGGCAATCCTCACTTAGTATGTCATTGGTAATATCTGTACTGAATATCAGGCTGCATTGTTTCCCAGAAAAGGGTACCCCAGTGTGACATAAATAGATACAGGTCACTTGTCATAGCAGCAGTAGCCTACATATAAAGATGGTCCTAAGCATCTGGGTAGAGTGCTGTGGATGTTTGGCTGTTAGCCAATCATGAGCTTAACTTCTCCCTTCAGCTGGAGAGTAGCAGGGTTGGGTGCCCAGCGGACTTTGTGCCTAGGGTTGGGACTGTGCTGCCTAAAGCCATGTAAGGCAGAAGGGCCACAATGTTTATAATGAAGCTATAACCATGCAATGATACTATTTATTGTACAAACTTAAAATCATGGAGCTGGAAGGAACTGAAAGGCCATCATCTATCTTTTCTTCCTAACTTAGGATAATATATCTATCAACCCCATACAGGCCAACCACCGCAAACTAGACTAAAATGTACCTCAAACAGAAAACAGATACACTGCCAGGCCTGAATATAGATATTAGCTCCATGTAACTCACACAAGATCTGCAAGCCATATGCTATTCTACCAAATGCTCAAAGATGCAAGTTGGAGAAAAAATTATTCTGTATCCCAAATGTGGCAATTGCTTGAAAGCCATTTATGAGCAAACCTGATCTATGAAATCATCACAAGAAGTTACTAAGATTGAATTATCAGAAGAAAATGTGAAAAGATAGCCAAATATCAAAAGGAAAAATTGAAATAATTAGGAGAGGAATAGATATATGAGACACTGTGAAGTCTAGGCCCCTCATCAGTCTGTTGTGCACCTGGATGTGTGTATAAGTTTACTGGTATGACTTCCATTATTCCAAGATACAAGCACTGTGCACATATGACAATGAATACATGTACACCCTGCATGTGTTTGTATGTCTGTCAGAAAGAATCAACATGTGTTCACTTTATAATTTCAATCACACCCTGACATGCATTGAATGTAACTTGAGATTTACTCAGAATCATAAAGAAAAACAAAGTAGAAGACTTAGGATTGGTTTAAGGGAGGCCTTCTAGTAGTGATTTTCTCCTCAAGCTTGCAATTCTGTGGCTGGCATCTTCAGAGGATCCAGCCACAGATGCAGGCGAAACGTCAGGAGAGAATGCTGCTAGAACATGGCCATACAGCCCGGAAACCACACAGCACCCAAGTGATTCTGGCCGTGAAAGCCTTCGACAATACAAAGTGCATACTGTACACAGAATACTCATGTATTCATTACATTAGCGGGTCTGCCAATGCCACTGCGTTGCTGTGGCAATTGTCCTTCTCATCACAGTCTGGGTAACTCCACACAGATGTCTATGCAGGTCCAATGATCCCCAGCATAGCCTTTTGGGGTGGTCAAATGGAATCCCTCTCTTTCCCTTTTCAATTCACATCATGTTATATGGTGGGTGTCTTGTTTTTTTAGTAACAAGGTGTAACCCTTTCCCCATTCCACAACGGAACTGGGGTCCAGGAGTGCTGTAATCCCGCCTCTCCATGAGGCTGGAGTTGACACGCACAGTCCTGGCTTGGGTAAGACAGAACTGGCCAGAGGCAAGGAGGCTATCCCAGTCAGGGCAGCAGAGGCAGGGTGGTGGAGGTGTGCCTGGGATCGCAGGCCAGCTCCTCTGGGTTCTTAAAGGGCCATGTGCAAAAGAAGTAGAGCCAGTAACTCGTTGGTTCGGCCCTCACCCCAAGTGGGATTTTCTTAGAATAGAAGAAAAAGGCAAACTCCAGCTCGCTTTTAGTAAAAGAGAGCTGTGGTGAATAAGGGTGAGGAAGTGGGTAAGTGGTGGTTGGATGTGAGGGAGGGCAGAGTGAGGTGTGTGAGGATGAGCTGGATGTGTGTTGTGTGGTAGCAGTGGATGAGGCACAGAGAGTGAAAGTTACCTGCATGTGTGTGTAGGGGGGAACCCCACCTGACATCTCACACGTCAAAGTGTGTATGTGTTTCACTTCCACTCGTATTACCTAACAGTATTACCTATTTACTGTTTTCACTGCTCCTCTCTGCCCATCTGCACTAACATTCTAAGCCCTCAGGCCACAGACAGACAGGCTGCACGAACATTCTAAGGGTGACAGTTAAACACAGCCAGCTTCATGGCCTGGTGCGCCAGGAAAAAAACATTTTACCTGGCTCAGGTATGGACTTTCAGCAATTTGAAGGTCCGATTACCTGCCCGCAACAGGGAGGAACGTCATGTGAAAATTTGGGGGCGATCCATCCAGCCGTTTTGGCGTTAGGGAGTGACTAACAAAGTCACTGTTTGTTTTTTATATATATAGATAGCTTGTGACCAGGGCTACAGTTGGTTCCAGTTGCACCTGGTTGCATTCTAAAGCTGTCACAAGAGGTGCCATGATGGATCAGACCAAGACAGTAGCCATATCAACATTGTGTAGTACTGAATCCTACAAGTTAATTATTTACTAAGAAGTACTTGCTCTTGTTTATCCTGCCCTGATTCTACTGTCTGTCACTTTGATTAGGTGCCTCCAATTCCAGGATAGGGGTGCCCAATATGACATCCATGGACACCATGGTGCCTACCAGTACCTCCTCTAGTGCCCACTAAGCTGTTCAGAAAGTAGGCAGAGCCATTATAAGGCAGGAGTTGTTACTAGCCATCTTCTAACAAATGGGTTTTCGAGAGCTCTTCAGCCATTGAAGGATTAACATGACTGGTAAACACCCAGCTTTCTTTAATCACTGTGTGGTTCCATCTCCACCCCCACTCATGTTTTCTTTCTTCTCCAAGCTTGCTAGCTTCCTGGTAGATGGATCATGCTTCCAATCAAATTACAGACAGTTCTAAATAAGATAGATCAACATCTTCAATGAGGCAGATTCATGTGTTCAGTAATGTTGTCATGCAATTCTTTTGTAAAGCAAGGAGAGAGGTGTTTGGTTTTCTCCCACATTTTGGGAGAGTCATTTTGGGTTTGGTGTGACTCCTACAGCAGTCATTTTGAAGTGGTGCTCACAACCCACTCTCAAAATTCCAAAGGTTTCCACAGTCTGAAAAGAGTTGGGGTCCCTTATTCTAGTATTTTAGGAAAGAGAAAAAATTGCTTTATTCTCATTTTTCACGTTATTTTATAAATCTCTATTATGTCATCCCTTAGTTGTCTTTTCTGTGAACTGTAACTTCTTAGCCTTTCACCAAAGAGAAGTTGCTCCAACTCTTTTTCATTGTCCTTGTTTCACCCTTTTCAACTCCATAATATCCCTTTGTGAAATATAGTGACCAGAACTGTATGCAGCATTCCAATGTAGCTGCACCACAGACCTATAGACAGCCATTACAGTACTGGCTATTTTGTTTTCAGTTACTCTCCTAATAATCCTTAGCACAAAATTTGCTTTTTTCATGATTGTGGCACATGGAGTCATCTTCATTTATCTATATCCATCACAGCCTCAATAACTTGTTCCTGGTCAATCTCCATTGTTTCAGGCCCCACCATCATTTATGAAAAGTTAGGATTCTCCCCTATATGCATTTTTATACTTACATCCAACCTTATTTGCCACACTGCCCACTCACCCAGTTTGTAGAGATCCTTTTGGAACTCTTCACAAGCTGATTGGGCTTCACTATCCTAAAAAAAATTGCATAATTTGCAAACTTGGCCACTTCATTGCTTATCCTTAATTCCAGATAATTTTAATAGAACCAGTCCTGATATAGATTCCTGAAGTATTTCACTATATAGTGTCTTCTGTTTGTAAACTGTACATTCACTCTTATTCAGTTTTGCTGAAATCTCCCTTTCTTTAGCAATCCTTTCACTCCCTTATCATCCAATGGGTCCACTGTCTCCTTTGCCAGTTTCCTGCCTCCAAAGTATTTAATGAAATTTCTGTTCCTTCTGCCTGCCTTGCAGTAATTTGTTTTGCCACAGTCTGTATTCTTTCTTGTTTACTTTGTGAAATTTCCACTTCTTTAGAGAAAGCCTTCTTGCCATTTATGGTTTTCTTGACTTTGCTCATAAATCATGTTTGCATCCTCTTAGATATGGTGCCATGTTTACTAGATTTGGTAGCATCTGTATGATATTAGATTTGGTGGTATCTGTATGATCTTCTATTATTATAGATTTAAATAACTTTTGATTATTAATGGTGTAATGGTTAAGACTGGGAGACTCTAATCTGGAGAACTAGGTACAGTTCTCCACTCCTCAACATGAACCCTGAGAACCCTCTCAGTCCATGAGAAGGCAGGCAATGGCAAATCATTTCCTAATGCCTCTTGCCTTGAAAACCCAACAGGGTTTCCATAAGTCAGAAGTGACTTGATGGCACTTTCTGCCATCAAAGGATCTGACTCTACTTTCTTTTCCTTTTAATGAATTCCATCATTTTAATTAAGTTCCCTCTTGCAAAATCAAATGTGATTGTGTTGGACTGTCTGAGCAAATATTTAAAAGGTAAAGTCTCCCCTTCAGTCATATATGACCCTGGGGTACCACTGCAAGCAGTGATTTTATAGGCAAGCTGTTTTTGTGGGGTAATTTACCATTGCTTTCCTTGGCTTTTCTTTACCCCCTGATTTTACTGTCTTAGAAATGGATGGATGGCTGAGTTGACCATGAGCCAGCTGCCAGGATATCTGACCCACAGGGGGCTCAAACTCCTGACCATGTGAGTGGCAGTGCAAGCACTTAATCACTATGCTACATTGCTCCTTGATCAAATCTTTATTTACATCAATTCTTAATATTATTGTGATCCCTGTTTCAAGCTGGTATAACACTTACATCTTGTACCAGATATGCGGCACCGGCACCACTCAAGCTTCAATCCAAGGTTATCTCTCTTCTCTTTGGTATCATGACAGAAAGTACCATGGCACAGTCATTTTATGGTATCTAGAAATGTATATCTTTGGTGTATCTTGAACACACATTTATCCAGTCAAAATGAAACTAGCTGAAGCTGCCCATTACTACATAACTGCAAAACATCTAAATGTAGATTTGTGTGGCTCTGCAAGTGATATTTGTATTTGAGTGGGTATGCTATCACATGTCTAGCTCAGCATAAAACCAATTGCAATGCAAATCCTCTTAGACCATATTCTAGCATATCAGACAGGCGATGTGAATGAGCCACACAATAATATGTGAGCAAAGGATGGTAAGGTCCATAAGAACCACCTTCTGTAGTTTAAAAACCTGTGAGTTAAGTTAATTGTTGTTTGGCTGTTGCTGTAGCCCATGATACCCATTAAAGACCCAGAGAGCAATCTCAAGCATGTCTAATCAGAAGAAAGCTCCATTTTATTCAATGGGACATCCCCAGGTAAGGTGTTTTTGGTCTTCAGCACCAGTAAATGTTCCTAACAATTATCTAAGGAACAATCTTTAAAACAAACTTTCCAAATATGATGAACAGAAATTATTGATGGGTGTGATGATAAGTCATTACTCACTTGTTTTCATTTGTTGGATTGTATCTGGGAAATGGATCATGATCATTGTCATTGAAATCATAACTTGCCTCAGGATCCTAATTTTAAAAGAAAACAAAAGACTGGATTAAAAGACTACCCAGAAGTCCATAATCCAAGATGCTGTGGCAGGAAGATATGATAAGTTATGGTAGGTGCTACCAAAATATTTACCATTTTTGAGATTTGTTTTGTGCCCAGGGATATAATTTTCTTTAAAATACAGAAATTATTATGTTTTATTGAACTATGACTTTTAAATTACACCAGAAATTTCAGGGAGGCATCCATGGGATTATCTCATTTGTATCCTCACAGCATCCTGACCTGGATGGTCCAGGCTAGCCTGATCTCATCAGATCTCGGAAGCCAGGCAGAATCAGCTCCGATTAGTAATTTGATAGGAGACCACTAAAGAATGCTAGGGTTGCTGTGGCAATGGCAAGCCACAACAGAGCCCTCCGGGGATGGGGCGGTATAAAAGCTTAAAAAATAAATAAATAAATAAATAAATAAATAAAAGCCACCTCTGTTAGTCTCTTGCCTTGAGAACTATATGGGGTTGTAATAAATTGGCTGCAACTTGACAACACTTTACACACACACACACCCTTATAACAGCCAAATTAGGCAAATTACGCTGACAGATACAGACATGAAGAATCCCAGCTGTGCAGGTTTCCACATCCAAGACCCAATGCTAACTATTTGTTTGCTCCTTAGATATTAAATTTACATAATTATTGTAAACTTACATAAAAATTATATACTTACATAATTATTATAAATGTCTGTGTGATTCCACTCCAAACCATCATCAAGAACTGTTATAACAACCCCTTTGCCAGTGAGTCCTTTTTGCCACACAGGAAGGACATGAAGATCCAGTTTTGGCAAAGATGGAGACATTCTTGTGTCTTGCTAGGAAAAATAAAATATAATAAGAAATGTACATATTCATATCACAGTTATGAAGAAAATCAAATCATTTCACATACTCATTTCACATTTCACATTTCACATACCATGTGCCTGGCTAGAAACTCAACACAGTTTTTGTTGTGCCACAGAGTTCATTTTGGATCACCTTGTGCTATAGAAAACAGGAGTTTGCAATGGTGACTGTACCAAACTTTTCCTGGATCCCTTCAGTCATTGCTTTGGCTGTATTAATTGGCATTTTCTTATGCTGCTATTGTGTCATCAAATAAAAGCTAGGAATGGGTCATTGCAACTATTATAACGCAGCTTTGCAAGCCATGATCCTATACCATTTGACAGAAAAAGACACTAGTTAATTTGGAGGCATTTATATGCAAGATGTGGAGTATATGAGGGATTGTAGCACCTTCCCTATGAGGAGAGGCTGCAGCGTTTGGGACTCTTTAGTTTGTAGAGGAGACAGCTGAGGGGGGATATGATTGAAGTCTATAAAATTATGCATGGGGTAGAAAATGTTGACAGAGAGAAATTTTTCTCTTTCTCACAATACTAGAACCAGGGGGCATTCATTGAAAATGCTGGGGGGAAGAATTAGGACTAATAAAAGGAAACACTTCTTCATGCAACGTGTGATTGGTGTTTGGAATATGCTGCCACAGGAGGTAGTGATGGCCACTAACCTGGATAGCTTTAAAAGGGGCTTGAACAGATTTATGGAGGAGAAGTCAATTTATGGCTACCAATCTTGATCCTCCTTGATCTGAGATCGCAAATGCCTTAACAGACCAGGTGATCGGGAGCAACAGCCGCAAAAGGCCATTGCTTTCATATCCTGCATGTGAGCTCCCAAAGGCACCTGGTGGGCCACTGCAAGTAGCAGAGAGCTGGACTAGATGGACTCTGATCTGATCCAGCTGGCTTGTTCTTGTGTTCTTATGCTCTTATATGTCTTCTCACAAGACCTAACTATTTCTGAAAATATTAAGATGGGCATGGCATAGAACTTTTCCTGAGATTAGGAACAGCTACAGTGTTGAGGATGAATACAGTAAGATGCACAGAACTTGATTTAGCTAGTCGGTCCATAGGGCTTTGCCTTTCTTCAGATCCTGGAGACAAAACTATAGCAATTCAGTATTCTATGTTTGCAAATTGTGACTGTTCCAGTGATGGTCAGAGGATCTACTGGGACCCAGTTAGTAGCTTTAGAAATAAACCAGTGAATTTGTTGTGAAAGATTAGCACTGAATCACAGTTAGTTGTTAGCGTTCATTTTTGTTCTTTTAGAGTTTGTCACTTGAAAAATAGAGTGTCTTGACTCCTAAGGGATTTGGAATATTACCTTATGAAAATAATCTCTCTTAATACTCATGAACCACATGTTTCTTTGTATGCACAATATTTATATAAGTTTTCTTTGCCTTCATCAATTTGAATCCAAAGAACATCAGGTGAAATAGTATGGAATATAATGTAGTCTCTTCTTGAGCAAGCAATTCTTTGGATCCAAGCCATCATCCTATACTTGTTGAAGTAAGTACTGAGGCTTGTTCTCAAGTAAATGTGCATGTAATTGCCTCCTTAATGGCATTTATTTATTTATTTATTTATATTTCTAAGGCTCCCTCCCCCAAAGTGACTCTAGGAATTCAAAGCTCTGTTGTATGAACTTCTGAAACTGTGGAAAAAGCAAATGTTTGTAGTCAGTTTGACAGGAAAAGAAAAGAATTCTAACACTTGTGGAACCCTTCCAATTTCAAAACTTAGAAACACTTTACAAAAACACTTGCAGACTACAGTCTTTACTTTATCGCCTAGAAGCAAGGGCCTAAGGAGAAGATGATCTGCCTGGAGGTATATACTGTGCATGAAGTGTTTGTGTTTCTGGGATCAATATTGGGGATTGTCAAGTTTCTTCAGTGGTCTGAAGAGGGCAAGATGGAAGGCCCTGGCCAGGATGCACAACTAATTCCTAGCTAAGTAATGAAGCTGATTTATTCTTCTTGCAGAGTAACTTTTTATTATTGATTTTTCCAATGCTTTATTAATTTATTTAACAGTTTAAAACAGAGAGTTGCTGCTTTAGGAGCTGCTTTAGGAGCAGCAGTGGCATAGGAGGTTAAGAGCTCGTGTATCTAATCTGGAGGGACCGGGTTTGGTTCCCAGCTCTGCCGCCTGAGCTGTGGAGGCTTATCTGGGGAATTCAGATTAGCCTGTGCACTCCCACACACGCCAGCTGGGTGACCTTGGGCTAGTCACAGCTTCTCGGAGCTCTCTCAGCCACACCTACCTCACAGGGTGTTTGTTGTGAGGGGGGAAGGGCAAGGAGATTGTAAGCCCCTTTGAGTCTCCTGTGTGAGAGAAAGGGGGGATATAAATCCAAACTCTTCTTCTTTAGTTGCTGTTTCATTTTTTACATTGAACTGCCATTTTACTGGTAACTGTATTGTTTCTTTTATTAATTTTATGGCATCAGTTTTATTATTTATTTGCCTCATTGATATCTCATTTTACTCCTCAAAGAGGCCCCTGAATGGTTTACATTACTCCGCATTCCTCCATTTTATCATCACATCAAGCCTGTGAGGTAGGTTAGGCTGCAAGTGCGAGACTGGCCCAAGATTGCCCAGAAAGGGTGCATGGCACAGCTGGGAATCAAACTAGGCTTTCCCAGTTCCTAGACTAACTACTGCATACTGGATTGGGTCCAAAGTACTGCAAATAAAGTAAAGAACGTGAACAGGACTTCCCCATTTCCCCTACTGCAGCCAGTAAAGTCACTTTCAATTGGGGAGGGGTCAAAGGGTCCTCACAAACTCTGTGTATGTTTGTGTGGGGGGAGGGGAAATGGCCTTATAGAGTGAGAGACAGAAATCGGCAAAAGTCACCCCCTTCATCATCAAGTGAAGTGCTGTTCTATTGGCTTGAGTGCCTTTATACCAGTGGAACAGAACCTTGGATTCAACCCAATGTTATTAGTTCGATGTTATAAGCCACCTTAGGAATGTTTTATTGAGAGTGCAGAATATAAATATTTTAATGAACAAAGAAAAAACCAAGGTGGCTGCAGTGGTCCTCATATGTATACAACCTTTGAAAGAACATCAACAACAAAATTCCACAAGATATGTAATTTGGATCCTCATTGTATAAATGAAAGCTCTTACCAGGTACCATTGTTTATTCCACATTGGGTCATTAAAAAGATTTTCAGCTGAAACTCTCAATACTGAACGTTTACTTCGCTTCTTTTCATACTGTTGTTCCACCCAAGATACCTGAAATATATTTACCACATATAAAGATCACATACATTTTTTTCTGCTTTTAAACTGCCTTTGTATTGGACCCTCCTCCAAGAAGCCCAAAGTGGCATTTTTAGCTGCACAATATTTCTTTGTGGTAGGCTTAGCTGAGCAATAGTGAATTATCCCATGTTGCTGTTTTAGACTCATTTATTTTTATGAGTACACACAAAACATTGTGCTTGCATTCAGAACTCTCCCTTCTGTAGCCCATTCATATACATAAAAACACTATTTGCTGTGTGAACCAGAAAACAATTATAGCAATGACTATCACACTAATGACATACCAGTAGCAGTTATTCACAGTCCATATGTTCTTCCAAATGGCACCACAAGAAAACTGTTACTATTAGGTAATAACTAATAATAGAAAATCACCCTAATGATAGTGAGATCACACAGAGATTAATTTAGTGTGTCTATTTATGTATGAAACTGAAACATCCAATTTATTTGGAAATAGTTTTATTTATATTACTAGTTTTCCCCTCTCTGTATGGCTTAACATTCAGAGTTTATTTTTAGAAGATGCATGCTACTGCTCAAACTTCCCTGAGGATAAACCCTCTGAACTAGTAGTTATGACCAATAATCAGGAAGTGTGGTACTGTGTAAGAGAAAAGTATTCTACACACACCTATAAGCATTTTACCTTTCAGCTTCTTGACAGTGAAAGGGGAAAAGTTCCTGTGAAGTTTCAGGGTTCTCATCGATGCCTCACTTCACACATTCGAGGATTTAGCCAGAATAGTGAGAACAAATTCTGGAAAGAAGTCTTTAACTTCCAACCCACCAAATTCTGATAAAACCATCAATTGTCATCAGAGCTTTACTTTCATAGTCTTTAGGCTGCCATGTGCTACATCAATTCAGCACAAGGAAACACTCAGTGATTCCCAAGCTAGTGATCATGCCTCCAGCGACACTGGATGCTGGAGTGGAAGCTCTCAGTTGATGGAAAGTTTCTACATGGCAGTCACTGGTACACATTATATCCCCAGAATGGCAGGACACAACACAGAAATAGCCAGGATGATGCAACATGCACATGATTGATTTTTATTATGACTTATGCCCATCGAGATTCAAGACTGAATGAATATCCATCATAAGATCATGCCTTATATCTATTATCTGACAGACATTTGCTGTCTTGTTTAAAAATTCCTGCAGCAAGTTGTAGAAGTCACTTATGAAAATCTTCCAGCAAAGTAGGGATCTTCCTGTTCAGTAACACTTATTGCTGTTAGCACTGGGGTCATGAATTTATTAAATGATATATTTCACTGTTACATTTCTTTGAAAAGCATTGAATCACATTTTTATACTATAATTCCATCCTAAAGTGACTGTGCAACTCTGTTTAGGACGGCACTTCTTAAGTCTAATTCCCAATCCATTTTGCACTCCAAAAAACAAGAGGTTTCCTTTTGCACACGTAAACATTGTAATTTAATCCATTTGAAGTAAGCTGCCCTTCATCTAACGTAGACTTTTAGAGCCAAGTGCCTTGTACAATTGCATAGTATTATAGAAGTGCTCTGTTTCTGTACGTCCTAATTTTGAAATTACAATTCAGTCTTTCAAGAACTAATATGAATCACCAGTGGCATATAAATGCAAGTTGGAAATTATTTTTGAAATGTCACCTGTTACATTTGAAAGTGCTACGTTTTTTTCTTAAATAAATATGCAATCATGACTAAACTTTTGTGATGGTTTATATAACAGAAAATGTTCCATAGGAATTTCAACAGACTAAAGTCTTCTTATTCCAAAATCATAAGGGTTAGAGTTAAACTTTATATAAAACTCAGGAACCAAATTTTGAAACGTGTGTATGTGAGTGTGTGTGTGTGTGTGTGTGGGGGGTGTAATAGGGTATTTTTTTTTAATATTTTGGGTTTTATATTCAGAAATCACCACAAACCAAGACTAAAGGTCCATTGAAGAATGTAGAAACTGATACCATAGCAGAATCCCATATAGTTCCACTGCTGCATATTTCATATACAAGTGGATTATTTATTTTGAGAATAGATAAGAAATTTTCTGACTTTGGAAATGAATATTAGAAGACCGACTATGGGAAAGAGTACATTCAGCACTTACACGAAGATCATCTGCGAGTCTTTTCGTCATGTGAGCAGCACTTCTTCGAGACCTTTTAGAATGGCTTTTGTGTCTAAATAAGTAATGGTTTTCAAGTGATCCAATCTGTAAAACAGGAATTTTCCAGTATGAACACTAAAGAACAATTGACAACCAGAAATGTTGTACAAGTAAGGAAATTTGATTTTGCCTAAAAGCACAGGAAGTCAAAACTCTGATAATATTTTTGAGATCATTTATGTATTTATTTTTTAAACATTGCCAATACACATTTTGTTAAGCAGTAAGTAGCTGGAAATATGGATGACATTGGGAATGTGATCTACTTTTGATACATTATTTGCTGTGTATATTATAACTGGCCTTTCTAAACATTGTTTTTCTAATCCTGTAATCTACCTGGAGTCTCAGTAAGGAAGGCAGAGTATAAGTGAAGTAAATAATATTTATCAGTAGCCATCACACCACATTTATTCTAGTGGAAATAGGCCATAGGGAATCACAAGCCAGCTTATGCTCTATGTAGTGCTACCCCCCTATGCAGTCATCTACATATTGTATATGATGATTAATGAGAGTTTGCCTGTTTACTGCATTATTTGAACTGTATTCAGACAATAGCTAATTATATAGTCCTAGGTATTATTCAGCACTATTTTTTTAAAAAAAAACACCTGATAATGTGTGCTCACTTTCAATTTCACACCTTTTAGCTGTTTTATGATTCCAAGGTCTGATGAGATCAGGCTATACCATTCTGCCTTCTCATTTCTCGTCTCTTAATGGTACTCTGATAACCAATGGATTGTTCTTCATATTTCTGTTACTGAAGAAGCACATGCCACAGTGAACAGGAAAAGAAAGAAGGGAAAGCAATTTCTGTTTCTTTAGAGTTAGCTTTTCTTCAGAAAACACTCTGGTTCCCTCTGTAAATGAACCCATAAGATTCTATTGTACAAATTTGGTTCTCTAAAGTTCTACCTCAATGTTTCTATTCAAGTTCGTTAAAATATAATCTTTTAGTGTCCAAACTTTCAGTAATTTCCAATTTAATTGTAAATGTATACAGGTGGACACATTATAACTTGAACAATGCTGTAGTATTGTTAATTCTTAGGTTTGAGCATGAGAGGTACCATCATGCTTTCTCCCTTGCAAGCAAGGCCTCTCTTCTAATTTTTCTTTTCTTCAAACACATTGGTGTCCTTATTACATTACAGTGTCCAGGATATTGGGGCAGAAGCTCTGGCTCTGAAAACAAGTCCTCATGTTGAACCGTGTTGATCACTGTTCCAGCTTATCCTCTGTCCTGAGTGGTGGTTTTGCAATGTATATTAATTGGTTAATTTGGTACATTAAAAAAACTCACTATAGAAATGTGTAAATCAATTGTGGGACATGAAGTGGTTCTCACATAGACAGAATATCTTGACCAAGACAGAAGGACTAAAGTATCAGTTGCCACAGCAACTGTATCAGGCAATAGGGTTATAGGTGGAATAAACAATCTATGGGACGGCAGGTGTGCCTGGACTTGTCTTGCTTCTCTTCATTCATTTCTACCCTTCATGATAAATCTGGTACATCTGCATCTAACCACCTTAGCTGTTGCCAGCACAATATTGCAATTATCCATTGCTATGTTGTTATAACATTCCAAGGTCAGGTCATGTTGCCACCCCAGTGACACAGGGCACAGTAGTGAGTCAGATCCTACGCACTTATTTTCCAGTACAGCAGTTCATTGCATCTGTCCATTAGTCATTACCACAAAAAATGTTACATTTGCTTTCCGCACTGACAACAGAGCTAGCCCAACAGCTGCTAATGAAGGTAATAAAAGAGATTGGACTTTAATCTCCACCTTCTCCATTCTCTGTATCAGCACCTGACTTTGGACTATGAACATATTAAAATGTTTCTTTAGAAACCAAACCAGAGGAGTTTGGTTTCAACATGGTAGAAGTCAACAGCTGACATATAGGTTACAGTTAGTAGGATCTACAAGATAACAGAAGCTGCAGTGATGCTATTACATAAAATGAAATTACTCATCCCTGACAACACAGACGTCATGGCATACCAAACCGAAAAGGGAGGTAGCAAATGGAGAGAAACTCCATGCTAAGGAGCAGTATGAAGTTCTGGGAGAGGTGTGATGTCCGTCTCCAAATCTAAGTTAGTACAGATGACTCATGTTGCCTTTCACATGGCATTTTCCCAGTGGTAGAAATATTTCCCTAATATTAAAGGACCTGGATGGGGAAATGAATCCATTCTTCTTGACCAGAGAGATATCACTAGGGGACAAATTAACAATTGGCTCTAAATGGATTCTGGAGTTCATACCTTCCTGGAAGCTAGCTGGGAATTCTTTTTCCCTAATCCCAGGTGTCTCTGGTTAGTACATGGAGGAGAAAATGCACTGTGGCCTGACACAGCAGCCTTCTCCTCTTCCCCAAACTGAGCCATGGCCAGTCAAAGAGATGCTGAGAATGAAACCTGGCTGGAGGCATTAAATGTTCAGTGGTGCCAGTCTTAGAGCTGCAGGGGTTAAGGCAAACCAAAGTTGAATTCCTGGCAGGGTTTCTTAGTAAGCATCACTCTGTTCCTCACACTGTAATTCCCAGCATCTGCTAATTCCACTCCACTGCACTTGGTATTGCCTCTGAGAGAGCAAATGATTGCTTAGTCCACTGAAGTGTATAGCCCTCTAGCTATTGCCACTAAGCCATTCCTCGGTTCTCCTACTGCCATGTTGGAGGAGTGGAAAACAAACAAATAATCTTTTGAAAGGAAGACCTAGAAGGAGGAGACACTAATAATCTTGGGAATTTCCCCAAAGATTGTAGTGACCAAAAGATAACTTGACACCCTGAGATAGGAACTCCCACTATTTTTTTTAAAAAAGCATGAGGATGAATTGAGGTTAGTTAAAAGGGACCGTATAGAAAGCAAGCCTGTCTGCGAAAGTCTGTCTAACACAGAGGGCTGTTTACACGAAGTCCACAATTGTAGCTAATTGTCAATTACATTAAAGTCTCTAATTGCACAGGGAACTATCAAGCCTTGGTTCCCACTCTGTTCGCCTTGAGAAAGTGGGAGCCATAAACTTAGCAGGTTGGGATCGGGTGCGTCTTACCTGCCCCATGAAGTCATAATTCAGCTCATCAGCAATGGCCTTTGCCGCCGCGGGACCTCCTGGGATCTCTGCTGCCCATTCGTTGAGAAACTGCCTCTCTGCCTTGGCCAGAATAGCTACACTCCAGGAACACAGCAGAACCGCAGCAACGCATTGCTCTGCCCACCGTCTCTCTCCCATGGCACCCGGAGAGTCAAAAGAGAAGCAGGAAGAAATTAAGAGGGAAGGGGCGGGGGGGAATTAATCTGCTTCAAAATCAAAGTCGGTGAAATCGGGTTAAAAAGATATGAGCTGAAGACTCTTCTCTTGAAGCGAAGTGGACGGCCGAAGGGGGGGAAAAACCAAACAAACCAAAAACAAGGCAGTGCCCAAGAAAGTGGCTGTGCTGCTGCGCTTGCAGATCGTCTCTCTAGGTCTGGCTCATGCTTGAACACAACCCAAACCCGCCACAGCCAAAATGGAAATGAGTGTTTACACGTCAAGCCGACGAAAGCGATTTCTGACGTCAGATCTCCCGGACTGTGAGCGAGATGGTCGTTCCCAAGGGAGAGGAGGAGCAGGAGGCGTTTGCTAGCACGGGCGGCGAGCTGGAAGACTGGCGTTTGGAGAGGGAGAGCGGAGGGGGTGAGTCCCGCAAGGAGCTGTCCATGGTGAAAACCCTCCGAGCCGTCCGACTCCCTGCCTCCACAGTCCGCCCAGCGCCGGCTTCCCTACAGATAAGCCAGCCGATTCCTATCAAACGATGATCGCTCTTCTATTGATCGAGATATAAATCAACATTTTCCTCTGGCTTTCTTTTTCTGGTGTTTTCTGTCTCCCTCCTTCTGAAGCTTTTTGGGTCGAACTGCCGAAGGCATTGATAGTAACCGAATTAGCTGATGGGCGGCTTGTAAACAGGGTCATTCAACGGAGCAGGACCCCCCTTTCTTTTTTTTTCTCTGGGTCGCAGTTCTGACAGAACTGATGGGGTCGTTCCCTTGCGTGAAATGGAAGGGGGCAGTTTTCTCAGTCACTCAAACCTGTAGGATGCAGTTTTACACAGTCTCCAGGCTGCACTGCAGAGATGCAGGCATTCATTGGCGAAGATTGTTCCCAGGGCAATCCCAGAAAGGGGGGGGGGGCGAGTGGAGAGATGAAGAAAAATAAGGAAGTGTAGCCAAGCCTGACTGAAGTGTGGAAGAACAACACATGCATACAACTGTTGCAATTCACTACTTACAATAATTTAACTTGATAAATATTTTAAGTCACAAAATCCCCCCCCCCCTCTGGAAACTTCCTTTAAAGTCTTTGGCTGCACTAACAAGGAAGAAGGGAAGAAGGAACTTTATTTTTAACTAGTGGGGCCCGGCCACGTGTTGCTGTGGCAATTGTCCTTCTCACCACAGTCCGCAACCCACACAGATGTCCATGTAGGTCCAATGATCCGCAGCATAGCCTTTTGGGGTGGTCAAATGGAATCCCTCTTTCCCTTTTCAATTCACATTGTTATATGGTGCTGTCTTGTTTTTTTTAGTACAAGGTAACCCTTTCCATTCCACAACGGAACTGTCCAGAGTGCAAATTCCGCTCTCCATGAGGCTGGTTGACACGCACAGTCCTGGCTTGGGTAAAAGAGCAGGAACTGGGGCAAGGAGTGCTATCCCAGTCAGGCAGCAAGGAGTGCAGGGGTGGTGAGGGCACTCCAGGATCAAGGCCAGCTCCCCTTGGGTTCTCCAAAGGCCAATGCAAAAGAAGTTGAGCCAGTAGTGTTGGTTCGCCCCCACCCTGTGGATTTTCTTAGAAGAAAAAGGCAAACTCCAGCTTGCTTTTAGTAAAAGAGAGCTGTGGCGAATATGGGTGAGGAAGTGGGTAAGTGGTGGTTGGATGTGAGGGAGGGCAGAGTGAGGTGTGTGAGGATGAGCTGGATGTGTATTGTGTGGTAGCAGTGGATGAGGCACAGAGAGTGAAAGTTACCTGCATGTGTGTGTAGGGGGGAACCCCACCTGACGTCTCACATGGCAAAATGTATATGTGTTTCACTTCCACTCGTATTACCTAACAGCATTACCTATTTACTGTTTTCACTGTTCATCTCTGCCCATCTGCACAGACATTCTAAGCCCTCAGGCCACAGACAGACAGGCTGCACGAACACTCTAAGGGTGACAGTTAAACACAGCCAGCTTCATGGCCTGGTGCCCCAGGAAAAAGACGTTTTACCTGGCTCAGGTATGGACTTTCAGCAATTTGAAGGTCCGATTACCTGCCCGCAACAAGGAGGAACGTCATGTGAAAATTTGGGGGCGATCCATCCAGCCGTTTCAGCGTTAGGGAGTGACTAACAAAGTCACTGTTAGCTTTTTATATATATAGATGATCAGAGTCAAAATTGCCTTAGCAGCAGTCTCCTCTTCAGTTAAGCCCCATGTTCCTACAAGTCAGATCTGGTTTTAGGCAAATTATTGTCTTGGTATGACAGCCATATTCTCAGCTGTGCCTTATCTGTTTCTCAAGCCAAACTCCACATTGGCCAACACTCCTATGGCCTTTTAAGTGTTCAAGGCTTGCAAGTTAATAGCATGATTTCAGTCTGCATACCCTCTTGACATATTGGTCTCCCTATCTGCCAGATGGATTTCACAAACCGTTCTCCCACAGATGTTGCATCGAAGCCCCTGTGCCAGTTGATGGTGGGAGATCCAAAGATAACCACATGTGCAAAGATGGGAAAGTTTACACCCACTGGGAAAAGGAGAAGGTCAAGAGCAGTTTCTGCTTTGTTTAGCTTGAGGATTAATGTTTCCTTAGGAATCCCTTTTCAGTGCCACCCTTACCAGAGTTAAACCCTTCTAAGTCCATTGATGTCAGCCTCACACCTCCTCCCACTTTCTGCTATATTCCCCAGCTGCTATCCTGAGTCACTGAAATAATTCCCAATAAGTTTCTCATAAAACTCCCATGTGTGTGTTTTTCCTTTACACTCATATACATTGGCTGCCATGTAGTTTATTTTCCATCATTATCAGATGTGTCTATCTTTGTTCTCTTCTGAACCCCTCCTTCCCTTTCAAGCACTATCTTCCTGAAATTGCTTCATTCCCTCACCTTGTTCATTTTTATTTGCATACTTTTCTCCATTTTTAACCATTTCCTTTTAATCATTTCCTCTCAAACCCAGATCTTATGACATCCCATTGTATTTTTGTATAGTATTTATCCATTCTACTTTTGCTGTAAGTTGTATTGGACAATGTTAGTTATAAATATGACAAATAAAATCATTTTGAGCATTCCCTCATTCTGTTTTATGATTAAGTTGGAAGGGATATCAGACCTTCATGCATCTGGTCTAGGAATACAGTGCTTTTAATGGCGCATGAAATCCCTTAATTCTGATTACTTTACATATTTTTCGCAAACATATTTGCTGTTGAGGTGGCTAAAAGGTTATAAGGTAGGTCTTCTTCCTTTGAATACATATTTAAGGTTGTATAGGGATGGGGATCTGCATTTCTGGTAGTTGGAATGTATGTGGGGTGGTGGTTAAAAAACAATGATAAATGACAATTAATGTTTGTTAATTAATTTTGTTTAAGAATAATCAGAAGTGGGGCCGTAACATTTCACTGTGTGGTTATGAAAGTAAATATTGTAGATCAGTTCTATGGTCCTGCAATGAAAAAGACCACTTACAGTAAAAGGTGTATTCAAATGAAGTTAGGACACACTGCATACTCAAAATATTCTCCAAAATTCAAAATCAATTTTAATTTAAAATGAATTTAAATGAGTAAAAGGAAATGACCTATTTTCATGGCAATGGAATGTTACACATAAAATATACAGGAAGTAAGAATTTTGCCACAATAATCTGGTAATATAGGATCAGGATAAGCCAACATGCAATCATTATCAGGATTGTTCAGGAATGGTATGAAGATGATGGCAAAAGTTCCCCAGTGAATCAGTGCAGGGTTTCATGTTCCAGAATCAATTAGACTGAATTCTCTCCATCTCTCAGCACTGCAGAGATGAATAGCAAGCGGCCATCATGTCAGGAACTGCCTTATTGGATAGTATATTTTGGTTCATTTCACAGAGATTCATTTTTATATGTACACAGACAAGACATTTTGTCTTTTATTTTTTTCCTGTAATGAATCTCAACTACATTAAAAATTGTTTGTAGATTCCTGGTGTCACCTATTCAAAAGGAACATATGGCTACTGTTTATTCTTTAAAACTAACTCATACCCTATTCTAAAATTAAAGCAGGATATGCATTTTTGATGACTAATGACAATGCTTTGAAATGTGACATGCCTGCATGTTATTTTTTGGTCTGAATAGGAGTGCTCTGAAAGATAGGGAAGAACTCAGAGAACAAAGCATTTTTCCCAGAGCTAACAATCCAATGCTGAAATGATGCAAATGTATAACCATCATATGACACATGTTATACCATACCTGTTGAAAGGAACTGGTTGGAAGGAACTCCAAACAAATGGGGAGGAAGATCTATAGTGGATCCCATTCAATTTCCACATACTGTTTAAAGTCCTAGATTTGATACTTAAACCTTTTGATGTCTTGGGTAACTTAAAAAAACTTTTGTTAAATGATCTTCACTATGTACTTAAGGCATTTGACAGGATATAGTTTCCACTGCCTCTATTCATTTTAGCCCTCAACAGGGGAGCAAGAGCTAGTCAGTAAAGATGTGTCCAGTAAAGAGCTCAGTAAAGGTGTGTTCAGTCCTGCAAGAGCTAGTCATGTGGCCTACATTATGAAATAAGGGCTCAGTAAAGGTGTATCCAGTCCTGCCCCATCATGACTTGCTCCTTCCAGTTTTCTCTCCAAACACAATATCATATTTTTAATGGTTTTCCTAGCCAGTGAAACTTGGACTATGTGGTTTGCACTGTCTGTTCAATTTTACAGGCGATGACTTAAGTGCACAACTAACGGGTTGAATTCTTGCTTTCACTGTTGACACAACTAGCCTGAAAATCCCATAGAATTTTTTAAAAATTATTTTTATCTATGGCAGATTCCACATGGGCCAAATACAGTGGTGTGAAAAATGGTGTGAAAATGGTTTAAAACATTGTAAAACAGTTTACACCATTTTCACACCGTTTTCACACCACTGTTTTTGGCCCATGCGGAATCCACCTATGATAGGCATATTCTCTTTATTGTGGTTTAATTAGCATTACTGTTAAGATAGTCATTAAAATAAGCAGTTGATCCTAAGATAGTATTATATACTTAAACAAATGCCTCATACATTGTGGTGCATAAAATATTCTTCTCTTTCTTTTATTGATGTCAACTTATAACTAAAAGTTAAAACAATAAGCCGCACAGCTGCATTAGGTCAAGAAGAGCACAGGGCTTAAACATTCAGTAAATATTGTTCCTGCTGAGTTGATGTTGAGTGGTAAAATTGTTTATGCTGTGAAATACTCAGTAGTATTACAGCTGCACACATTCTACTGTGGAGGAATAAACATTTACGAGAAAAAAAAGAACCTTAAGCACAACTAACTGCATGACTTACGGGGTTTAAGCAGGATTGTGCCTGATATTTATTTTATTAGCAATCCTATTATTATTTTGTGTGATCAGGGAATGTGTCAGTTGCCTTAGGGAATGTCCCTAATCTAAGTGTTCACACCCAAATAGCATAAAGAATCTATGGGGGTAGCTTCTCCATAGTCCTTGAAGTAAATACAAAAAAATCTGGACACTGAAATCAGGAATAGTTTTATTTAGTGGAATAATATAAGTAGTTAACCAGAAAAGTGGGGCTTTAGAGTAGCTGCTGTCATCCCTCTACTTTTCCTGACCTATTGAGTTGAGAAGGGACTACACTTCAGAGGTTCAGTCAGGGCAAGGAGGAGGTTCTCAGTAATCCAGTCCCTCCTTCTCCCTCCTGATTGCTTCCACAGATTCTTATTAGAAATATCACTCTGTATCTTCCTCTTTGGTGTCTGACTGAGGGGTCTGAAAAAACCCTCATTAGCCTCCATAGGCTCTGCCCATGGACCCCCAGCCTCATAACATTTCTAAGCACCACCCTGCTCACCTAGCCCTGACAACTGAAGCATGTCAGCCTCCATCTCCAACTTGACTATATCATTTGACCATTCAGATCTCCTGAGGGCCAGATCTCACATGTGTCTTCTCTCCTTGGCTTTCTGGACTTTCAAATGCCTCTCCAGGGATGTGGTACCACTTTTCAGCAGGTGTAGTGGTTAAGAGTATCAGACTCTAATCTGGAGAACTGATTTGATTCGCTACTCTTCCACATGAACAGCAGACTCTACTCTGGTGAATTGGGTTTGTTCCCCCACTCCTACACATGAAGCCTGCTGGGTGACCTCAGGCTATTTACAGTTCTCTTTGAACTCTCTCAGCTCTACCTACCTAACAATGTGTCTGTTGTGGGGAGTGGAAGGGTGGGTGAATGTAAGCTGCTTTGAAACTCCTTAAAGGTACAGAAAAACGGGGTATAAAACCCAACTCTTGACTTCTTCAACAGTAGCAGATCTGGCACTGGGAAATGATGCTGACTCCAAACAATGAGTAAACTCAGTCACAATAATATAAGCCATAGAACAATAACACTCAACACTACTTTGCCACATTAAAAGCCAGGCATTCTGAAAAACCCCATGCTTTGTGCAACAAGTGCTACTTAATGATGAAAAGCCAAGACACCAAAGAGGCAGAACGAGAGGGCCTTATATGTTTCTATTTGTGCAAGTTACAGAAAGAGACCAAAGGAGTCCAAACTTCTGTGCAGTCAATTATGCAAAAGGCCGATCTAAAAGAGCAGTGAAGACATCACTGTAATTGAAAAGTGGGAAGATCATGAGTACACATCATGAGTACTAATCAGGAAGATTCTGTTGCCAGACACAGGAGAGAAACCAAGAATCAGAGGAAAGATTCTTGCTGCAGTTACAGAGCCAGAGGCTTGAGAACCCACACAGATTTATTTTCAATTTTCCAGAATAGAATTGGAAAAAGGGGGAGGAACAAGTTGAGCTAGTAGGTACACCACAAGCTAGGTCAAAAGTGTGTAGGAGATGTATGTCCAAATATGGTATGGAGGGGAGACATTCAGGCAATCTTAATTGCTTCATCCATCTGGGGTTTGTTGCAGAAAACTGAAAGCAGTCCAAAATGAGACAGTCTGTAGTAAGAATTTTTTTTTGGAAAATGTTAATGAGTGTATAGTTGTTAAGTGGCAGAAATGATCTTTGCATTAAAAACACCATGATTAAAGCTTGGGGGTCCTAGATAATAGTCTGCCCAACATTGGGGGAAGCTTGTCTTTTCTTTGGAAATATTATAGGCATATTTGAAAGTATTTGGAAATATCTGCTAGCCCTAGGTTCTTTGAGATGCAAATAGCTAGAACATCTGCTTTTTGGCCTTATGCAAACAGTGGGTAGAATCTAGACTCAAGCACTCAAGATGAAATGGAAAAGAGAAAAGCCAACAAAAATGGAGGCTTGATGGCAATATGGCAGCAAGCTACTCTTCAGTTTTCTCCGAGAAGTAGGCATGTGAGCAAAGGGGCAGCTCCGGCTAGCTTTCTTGTTGTTTTGGAGACACACAAGACATATAAGCAGTATTTTTAAGCTGACACCCTGCAAGTCTACTAGAGGGCAGTCTGGTTTAGAAAAACAAAGGTAACCACCAGATAGGACATTTAATCTATTTTTTGTTTTATTTTATTGTACACCCAAATGCCCAAATTCAGAGAATGGTCACCTCCTTAAAGACTGACAACATGAGGTCGACTATCATGTACTGGATCATTTATGAAACATTTTCCTTGAATAAATCCATCAAAGTACAGGGAGATATCTCAATCTCACAACTCTGCACTGGTTGAGAATGAATAAACTATATGTGACACCTTTCAGAGTCACTCGTATTAATGTGTCTTGACAACCAGATGATTTCTATTATGCTGTTCCTTAGACTCAATCAAAGCTAGTCTTTAGGCTTCTGTCAAAGGCTTGGATCCAGAGCAACATCTCCACAAGTGCAAAGATTTCCCTCAATGGAGTCAGATTTTCCCATATCCTTCTTCTTGCAGACTAACAAGTTCTCCAAAATCCTTCAGGGTCATGTTGGGCTTCTGTGGGAAAGATGTGGTAAGAAAGTCAAGCTCTGCAGCTAGAAATGGTTGCATATGCAAAATCACTGTTCTGGATCTAAGCCAAAGCATTCATATTCTTTATCCTACTGTGAGCACTCCCATTTTTTTTACTTTAGCTAGTTATTACATCAACTTCTATCCAGTTACTGCCCAAAGAGAAGCCTCAGTGTGCTCATTGGCCATAATATGAATTATCTCCTGAGCTGTCTCTCACTCAGATTTTCTTCCAGTTTATAATCTGCCACCCGTTCATAGCCCTGCCTACCATGTCACTGGCAGTGGAAAGGATGATGCTAATTTTACCACACTTTGGATTGCACAAAGCATAGATCTGCATTTGATTGTAATCTGCTAAATCCAACCAAGCAACATAGTAGATGAAGAACATAATTTAAAGAATTAACATTGCTTTAAGTGGCCTACTTATTTCAATTATTTAAGTACTTAAAAGGACTATCATGGCTAGATTTAAGTTGGTTGTAGACTCAGTAACTAATTGAAAACCTCATCTTTTCACTCAGTGGCATCTCTTTTTTGCTGCTAACATTGCAAGCTAATATAAAAGAGCTCATTCATGTAAGCAATCACAAAGAATATAGGAAACACCTGTTTTTACTTCAATTACTGCCTACAACTAATAGTGCATGTTTATTTTGAGGCATTACATTTGCTTGTGTAACAGTGCATGACAGAGTTTCAGTTTTACTGAAGGCAAACAATGGAAATGGTTAACTGTACCCAAACAGATGAAACACAAACATGTCCCCTCAGGCATCACAGTAACTGAATAGGAGTATAATGACACCACACATTACTTTCTCTGTCCACTGTGAATCAGGAGAAAGCAGCTGGTGAACAATCTTAATCTTTTCATTCTTAGCAACCTGTCTGTCTTTGTTTACTTACACTCTCAGGTTAATTCAGGCAAAAGACATAAAATGTGTGCAGGTGGGGACATGTGAATAACATGGGAAATAAGGAAGCATGAATATCATTATTGTAAAGAACAAACTCAAAGGTAGACACACAGAATTTATTTTGCTTGCCTTCTGGCATATAAACACCTGTCAGTCTGGTGCCAACATGGTGTAGTAGTTAAGAATGGTCAACTGTAATAATGGAGAACTGGGTTCAACTCCCTACTCCTCCACATGAAGCTTTCTGGGTGAAGCCTTCTTGGGTCAGTCACAGATCTCTCCATCAATCTATATGGAGGCAGGTACTGGCAAACCGCCTCTGAATGTCTCTTGCTTAGAAAACCTTATGGGGTTGCCATAAGTCAGCTGTAACTTGATGGCACACACCACACGTACAATCTGGTGCGCATACAAGATGGCTGCTTATAATGGACAGATTCATGTAATTGAGTTTATTCTCATGTCATAATGGGTTGCCTGGAATTACAGAAGTCAGCTCCTACAGGTAACAGACCCACTGGCTTCCACTAGTATAGAGAAAAAAACTTGTTTAATAACAGGTCTTGGAATGGGCTGTATGCAACATAATCAAAAGAAATAGATGTCCTTTCATTCTTAGTGTTATTGAGGACTGATAGTTGACAGAGCATAAACCCACAGTCCAGGGGACTGTTTCTTTTAGGCTGTCCATTCTTCAGAAAGAAATAGAGCCCGGGAAAGGTTCCTAGACTTGAGAGGAATGTAAAGATGCAGACCTAGGAACTACTAAGTGAAACAAGTAATCATTTTCTGTGATCTGTCCAGGGTACTGAAAGGTTTTTTGTTCTTACCTTCCTTTTGTGGAAAAAGTTTTGCATGCACAAGAAGCTCATACTACAAATAAAACTTTGTTGATCTTAAAGGCACCATTGGATGCAAACATTTTTCTTCTGCTTCAGACCAACACAGCTACCTACCTGAATCTTTTTGTGTGTGTGGACACTTTTGTTCTGACCTAGTTATAGCTCACTCAATTTATTCTTTTTACTGATGAACTTGGACACCCAGATTCACCCAGAATATGATATGAGGAGTGAAGCCTGGGGCTTCATAGGAAACACCACTTTGGATCCTGACAATTGTTTAGACATTAACTTGCAGCAGCTCAGGCAGGCCACCTACACTGGTGGAATCCAAATGGGGTATTGCTCGTCTTTCTATGCAGCTGCCATAGTGGTACAGCTAGGAAAAGGTGTGAATATCTGTCATGTCCCTAGGACCAGGTGCCACATTTCCCTGTGGAGGTCACCTTTTTTGTACAGTGCCAAATCAAGCAAACATATCACAATTGTAGTAGAAGCACTTTAGTTACTTTTCTCCTCTATAATGCTAGCTTTTAAAGTTCTGGCCTAGCCAATGCACCCTTTCTGCAGAGTTAAGCCACTCTGCCTGGGCCAGGGGGGGGGGACTTTCTTCTGGCTTTGCTGTGGACCAAGAAGATCACCTGCTGAGCATCTAGGATGCTCTGTAGTCCTCAGCCTGTAAATATTTGAAACCTACCTCTCTGCCTACAGCTTCTACCCAGATTTCAGTCAGCTGTCCCTTACCCTCCTCTGCTGGGGCCACTTATTCCTCTTTCCCCAACCACTTACAGTTCCTGCTTCCTTGCTCCTGGCCTTTTCTCTTGAGGAGGCTTTTGCCTGAGATGAAGACTTTATTCCATAAGGAGCTGATGCTGGTTGGCCATCCTCCTGTCTGCTCCTCCTTACTCTTTCAGGACCAATTAATTCTTTCCTTAGCTCTGGCAACAGAGGTGCTGCCCTCCTAAAGACTGAGTGCCTGCTCCACCTTTCCCCCCATGGGTAGAAGCCCAGAGCTGTGATCATTCCATTCCCCAGTTTCTGACTCATGGTGCTTTACAAACATGCATCTTCCCATGTGCAATAAATTTGGACTACACAAATAAATGTACACACAAGAGTCAAAGTACTGCTCAAGTTTCCTGAATGCTATGCCACAGGTGTGAATGACAAGAGGTTTTGAGCAAGTAAGAGATTTGTTTAATCATGTCGACAAGCATTGAGTGTGTTTCAGCAGAAGCCCAGTGACCTGGACCCTGTTAAATACTGTTTTGGGGGTTCTGATGAAATCAGAACTGCTAAAGAACATCAATACTTAACGTAAAATAGGACAAAAACACAAATCAAATGTGTTTTAAAATTCAAAACTTTGCGATGAATCAATTTTCACAGTGCCCAATCGATAGCTCTAGCCACCATTCCATGTTAATTAAAATTTAGAAGAACTTCACTATTGGTAATGTTGCTCCAGTTCAAAAAAGAATACAAGCTAATAATCCTCTTTAGCCTGAGAATACCTATAGGCCAACTAATTGCCTCTCTCATCTTCAAAAAGAGCTATTAGGGCAGTGTGTTTTGAAGACAGCTTTCTATTCACTAATTATTTTGTCTGGTGTTCAGAATGTTTGTTGCCTGTGACATTTTGAACAAGACTCTGTTTACAGTTCTGTTGAGTTGAATCAAAGGATCAGACTTTAGTCAGGTTCCCCTGAACAAATGTGCTTAAATGTTCACTGCATACATAGACTAAGGTGTACATTTAAGATTGATTGAATTATAAAAAATAGTTAGAACATTTCAAGCACAGATTTTTCTTTCTGTAAATACCATAAAATTAGCCCATATCTGTCCTATGAATTTCATTCATTTTCCCCACACAGTGAGAGTAGTTCAGGTTTCCAGGAAATAGCATTATCTTGTTAGGTTTGTATCTCTTCAAAATGCAATTGGTCAATCATGCATTTGTGCTTCATTCAGAGAACAGCTCCACATCCATGTAAAGCCTATGCATCAAAGATTTTTTTACCTTACTCTTTCCTCTGATATGTTAATTTTCTGTGTGAATAGGCCGAAGAAACTGGGATCAAAGTGATAAATTGTTGAGGCAATAATTATAGTCATTAATTGATATAGCCAGAAAGAGAAGCAAAGCTGATGAATCTGGCCATGGTATGAAGTCTTGCATGCTAACCCCATCCCTGCTCTAATTAATATCTTCCAGACTGCAGAGTAAGCCAGGATAGCAGAAAATACCCATAACAATTCCTGATCATCAGTGGCACACTTCCACAAAATAGTGCCTTCTGCTTGCCCTGGGCACCGTACCCAGCTCCCAGCCAAACTCCCCCCACAGAGGGCTGCATGTGAGGAGGGAAGAGGGGATGAGGGCCAAAATGCACCCCCCCCATGACTCAGGTGAATGGCACCTGGGTCATATGCCCCCTCTGACCACCACCCCTAGTTCTTCCAATGCTGATCATTCAAACAGCTGAATCACATAGTGCATGAGTAGGCAACAATTCTGGATCTTTTGTTTTTCTGGCCTGAAGAAAATACTTCCTGAGCCACTAGACAATACTGTGGTTGTTTTATAAGTCTGTCTTCTGCATGCCCTGAATTGGATGGTCCAAGCTAGCCCTGTCTTGTCAGATCACAGAAGCTAAGCAGGATTCATCATGGTTAGCACTTGGATGGGAGGCCACCGAAGAAGTCCAGGATCTCTATGCAGAAGCAGATAATGGCAAACCACCTCTGAATGTGTCTTGCTTGAAAACCCTACATGGTTGCCATCAGTTAGCTTTGACTTGTTGACACTCCACCCTCTGGAACTAGGGACTTGTGAGAACCAAGGCTGTTGTGATATAAAGCTTAATTACCTAGTTTTGTCCAATGGTTATCATGTAGATACACTGGTATTCCTACTTCCAGGTTCACTGTTGGAACCAGAGCACCAACCAGACCTAATTATAGGGATATTACAGAGAATAACTTTTCTGGTCCCTCACTGTTTCTTCACATTATGCAGTGAAATGAAAGTTAGCTGCTACATTAGGAATTTTATCACTCCAGAGTAATTTTTGGATATTTCTTGGATTAGAATGATCAGGTTCATGTTATCATTCCTCTCCTGTAAGTGTGATTCTTTCTCCCTTAGTTTCCCAAACATCCATACTTTTGTGGTATGTCATCAGGTAGAGGAACTCAAGCAACCAGTAAGACCATACTTCCCATGAGATGTTCTTGGTCTGCAGTTCTCTTGGCCTTTTATTATTCTATCCATTCTGCATTTTATGCAGCAACACTATTTGGTTCAAAAACAATGGCACAGAAATCTTCAGAATGATCACAATCAAATTTTTGAGAATCTGGATATGATACAAGTACTTCTAATCAGTGTGGAGCCATGTGCCAGTAAACAAAAATACATCAGTAGGAAGGGCACGCCAGATGCCAAGGTGGCTAACTATTTAAACAGCATCATAAAATGCATCATAAAACCAATTAAAACACTTAAATATGTAATTACAAACAACTAAGAGCCATCATAAAACCAATAAAATGTATAATACAAGTAAATTAAATGGCATTAAAATACATATATAAACATGGGACGGCATTTGGATATTCAATTTGCAAATAAAACAAAAGTTCATGTTTGTTAATATAAGTATTCTGAAAACAGTGATATGAAATAGACTTTATATTAGTTAACATTCATATATCTTCATTATTTTGGCACCTTGCTACCTAGATTAGAGTTTTCGGAGGCCAAAGGTAGTAGTATGAAAATAAGGCTTTTCTCCTTTCCCTGTTATTGTGTAGGCCAAACTGCTGTTGGAAATGGTACCAAGCCAGGTCTGGTGAAACACAGCAAGATGTTTTTTCTTTCCCATTTCTCCCTGTGCCTCAGACATACTGACATTTCTGAGGTACCTTGCCTTAGCACACCTCAAGAAATGTAGTCTGAGAAGACCTCATTAAAGTGCACCAAATGCACAGCATGTCTTGTATTAGAAAGAATATCTGAGATATCTATGGAGGCAAGGGGGAGGAAAAGATTCTTGGCCCCCCACTGGTTCCCTCCCTGGCCTAGTCAGGCTGGGCTGGTAGCAAGTAGGCCCGGCACTGGCCTTCACAGTAATGGAAGAGACAGAAGATGATGAGGCGGAGAAGGGTGGGAGTAATGGGAAAAATGAGAAGGAAATGAAAAAGAGTCAGTTAGCTCAACATGATTCTGCTGTCTTTTAGAGCAGGTTTCCTTTTTTGTGCATTCATGTACATGAAACAGGAATTTTTTAGAAAAATAGGCATAGGCAGATGATCCTTAACAAACACTTATCACCTCAGATTTCACCATAGAAGGCTGAATATCTCAGATGCTGCAAATTCTTTTCTTGGACTATGAAAGGAATCACCTTTTTATTTCAATCATAGTCGAAATCCCCAAGACAGGTAGCAGGCTACCGAGCAGGATATCTAGCAGAGCTTTCCGCAGATTAAGTTGATGATTAATTTATAAGGCTGTAAGCTACTGTAGAAGCATCCTGAGCTCTCCATGACTGGAAGCTCCTAAATGTACATATGTACACACACAGAAGATATATTGGAATAACGAAAGTAACCCACAAAGGAGCAAACATTTGCAGTTATCACAGAATACCTTTTGAATCCTAAGTAAAAAGGCAAATTTCCATCTTCAAGAAAATTATCTTTCTCATACTCAGTCATACCTAGACACTGCACTCTGTGCTCTGAAACACATCTGTAGAGATAACATAACACGAACACATGTACAGATGAAGCTGCCTTACACCAAATCAGACCACTGGTCCATCAAGGTCAGTACTCAGACTGGCCATGGCTCTCCATGGCTCTCCAGGGTCACAAACAAATAAAAAGTACTTTCAATGATAGTGAAAATCATTAACAGGAAGCTATAACTGAATCCATGGATATGACAAGGCACATTTTGCTAGGAATAGACAGTAAGTGGTCTATAAGTTCAAGGAACAACAACAGAAACTATAATGCATGGCACACCCTCTTTTACAATGTTGCTAATCAGGACTACCATGTTGACAGAGGGGAAATCAGATTATTGGTTTTGAATGTCTGAATGGATTTTAATTTTTGAAGAAATGAAAAAATGTATTGTCTAGGGGGCACAGTTTTGGACTAGCTACTGCTGTGATACTACATGATAACAGAAGGGCACCAGGTATATTTAGTATATATAATCCTGTCAAGCAAAGTAACGAGCAGAAATGTGGATTGTCTGGCACATCAAATTAGAATAGTTGTCTCTCAAAAGACCAGCCGTTTTACCTCAGAAGTTCATAAAAACATAAGCAGAACTTTACTTAAACTGAGAGAAAACATATAGTACATACATTATATACACAGTATCATATACAATAGTTACATGCAGGGCTCATGATTTGTTACAGTTTGGTTGTGTTACAATATCTTTTAGTCAGAGCACATTTATATATCATTTGGTTTAAGCAGTATACAGAGCACCAGAGGCGTAGCCAGGAAAATGGAGCCCGGTGCAAATCTGAGTTTTGCGCCCCCCAATTCGTTTGTGTTTTTTGAATTTTTAGTGTTTTTCAGGTTTTGGCCTGCAGGGGGCACATTAATTCTACTTTGTCCAGCTGTCAAAGGCCAGAAGTGGTCTTAATTGATCTTTATTCCGAATGGATGGTGTTTTCAACTGATCACTGTTTCGAACACCTCCCCCGCCCCTACATAAGTCTGTTCTCTGCAGTTTTGAGGGGAAATACTACTGCAGAACTGTCGACCTCCTCATGCATCCATTGAAGTGAACTCTAACTCATGGGAGGTTCCACTGGAAGCCATGTTGTTTCTCTGTGTGTCGCTACCAAACTCCTGTTTTCATCTGGCGCTGCAAACTAACCTGGCTGGCCACCTGCAATTGTTGCCTTGGAAAGGTTCTAGAAGGCCTCATGGATGTGACAGTTGGACACTGAGCACACCAGGCAAGGTCTCTGCTTCTGAGCACAGCTAACAGGCACCATGCCACTACAGGGCCTCCAGTCCATATTTGGCCAGCTGAAGCCTCAGCTCACCCTGATACTCGCTCTTCTTCTGGAAAGTGTTTTCCAGAGGATATTAAGCGATTTGGATCTTGTGATTAGTTCTGTCTCCATCACACCGGAAAATCTCCCCAAATTCTTCTGGGGGGATTTTTTTGGCTGTCAACTCTCGGATATCCCTCCAAAAAGCCTCCCTGGACTTGCCAGCCTTGTAGCTCAAAGTATATTTGAAAACATACTGAAAAAGCTGCAGGTCATCACAAATAATATTTACTGGGATACCATCAGAAGAAGGGCATCGAGACAAGAACAGCAGGTCACCTCATACAGCTATCAGAAAAACGCAATCCCTCAAATGTATTCCTCTGGAAAGCAAGGATCCCCCCTGTCCACATTGAACTGGTTCGCCAAGAAAACAAGCTCGTTATGAATGCACTGACCATGTTTGCTGCCTTCAGCCAGTCCAAACACTCCCAGTGTCGACTGTCTGCCCAAAAAGTCAACAGTCAGGAACAGCCAGATTCTGCAAGATCTCCATTTGGCACCTCACAATTCTTGGCAGTTCCAGGCACTTGTGTGCCCAGCGTCTTCAACGACACCCCTCTCACTCCAGAAGGGAAAGGTGAAGGCACAGTTCCTCACCATGATTTCCATCTCACAGAGTATGTCCAGAAAGTGGGCAGGAAGATCACAGAGAGCCTGAACGGGGGCCTAGAGGAGCAAGTGAGGAGGAGCACCACACTCTTCACTCCTTTTTCTGAGACCATTGCTGCCGCTCAGATCCTGGACTCGGTTTTCAGCCCTGGCCAGCTCCAGTCAGAGCTGCCACCTCTATTGCGACCACCAGAGCACATCCTGGGGGAGCTGCTAGGAAAAAGCCCTGCTTACAAAAGACACCTGCACTTCCGAAGCCAGCCCACGCTGAAAGCATTTTGAAGGAGGCGTGCAAGAGAGCACGAGGAGCTTTTCCAGCCGCTTTAGTGGCAGTGAAAGACTTCCAGCCTGTCTCTGAGGGTGTCATAAACACCATCTTGGAGCATCTGGACTTTGTGCTGGTGGCCGGGATGACATCGTAGATGTTCTTATCCGCCCAGGTCCATTGTCTACTTTGTGACATCCTGGCTCAAAAGATAATCGGTCTCTCTTCTGGGATGAGCAAGCCAGCCATGCCAGAGCTTGGGGGCCACATTCCAGACTTTGATAGAGGCAAGCACACCATCCCCAGGCAAAGAGACAGAAACTTCTTGGTGGTGAAACACATGCTGAGCTTGGAGGACTCCTTGGCTGAAGGAACTGCCCAACAGTTGGGCGACTGCATCTATCTCCAGCTGGTTTCTTTTCTACAAGAAGCATCAAATATGGCAGGGGTCCTCCCAGGTCAGGAGCAGCAGCCATCTCAGGCAGGAGCAGGAGATGGAAGCAGGAAAGGGGGAAACCAGGAAGAAACACCAGCACTGTCATGTACCCAACTGGTGATGAAGGTCTGCACACTAAAGATGGCCACTGCTGTTCTGACAGTCCTGCAGGAGGACCTGGAGTGGGCAAAGGTCCATGCTCAAAACATCTTGCCTCTGGAGGAGAACACCTCTGCCACGGTCATTGTCACAGATCTGCTCGCAATGGTAAATGCCCAAACAGCCGCAGCTGAAACTGCAGTCCAGAACTCTTTTAGGATGTACTCCTCACAGCTGGCCCTCTGCTCCTTCATGGACAAGATGATACTTGCTGGCCAGAAACACTCTTCCCTGCTCTTGGAAACTCAGGCTCAAGCGGGAGGTCCTTTGATGATGACTGCACAAGTGAAATGAGGGAGGATGAGAAGAAGGCAGAAGAGACGGAAGACATGGACCCATCAGCAGAAGAGATGGCCCCATCAGCTTAAGAAATGGACCCATCAGTGGAAGAGACAGACCAATCAGTGGAAGTGATGGACCAATCAGCGGAAGAGATGGACCCATCAGCAGAAGAGACAGACCCATCAGTGGAAGAGATGGACCAATCAGCGGAAGAGACAGATCATCACCGGAAGAAGCGGACCAAGGGAGCGTTTCCAGCAGTATGCCAGATCTGCAGGGTGAGGATGAAGAATCAGGATCTGTCAGCCTTCCATCCCTCAGAGGTAAGTTGGAGGCAACTTTCCCAATGATCTTTGTTTGGCCCTCCCAACACACACTGTAGTACTTTCTGGGCCTCCAACCTCTCAACAGTAACCACTTCTAGATCCCTTTTTATTTATTTATTTATTTATTATGAGATTTATAAGCCGCCTCACCCCCGAAGGGCTCGAGGCGGCTCACAGAAGAGCTGCACATTCAGCAACAATCAATAAAACATCTCAAATACAGAAGTACAGCTTAATTCATTAAAACTTAAAACTTTAAAACTTAATAACAGTTTCAATTACATACTGATTGAGATATCAGAGCGCCCGAACTACAGGCCAATGGAGGGAGGGGATAGGTCGGCCCAAGATGGAAACCAGGGCCCGGCCAGATGGAAAACGGCAGCTTCAGTGGGGGGGGTGATAGAACCGCGGCTTTAGCTCTTCCCAATAGGCCTAAGGTGGAATAGCTCCATCGTCTTGCAGGCTCCTGGCAAAGGAACTCACCAAGGTCCCGCGAGAGGGCCCGGACAGCTGGAGGTAGAGCATTCCCTACCGGAAGGCAGGGTGCCAGGTTGCCGTAAAGAGCCCTGGTCTCGGTCGAGGCCAGCCGCACCACTCGCAGGGCCAGGGATCTCCAGCAGCTCTGCCGCCAGCCAAACGCATGGCGACGCCTGTTTGGGACATTAGGGGTGATGTGGTCCCATAGGTATGCGGGCCTCTATGCCGTGTAAAGGCCTTAAAGGTCAGCTGCCAACACCTTGAAAACGCATCCGGAACTCCACTGGGAGCCAGTGCAGGCAGCGCGCCAGCACCAGAGGTGATGTGATCTGAATAACCACCACCTGTCAGGAAGCCGGGCTGCTGCATTCTGGACCAGCTTCAACTTCCTCGGATCGAGTCGCGCAAGGGAAGCGCCCGCGTAGAGCCGCAGTTACAGTAATCCAACCTCGAGGTGACCGTCGCATGGATCCACAGTGGCTGTGGCCGGACTGGGAGAGATAGGAGCCAGCCGCCGAGGCCTGGCGGAGGTGAAAAAACGCAGAACCCAGGAGTAACATGGGCCACCTGGCCCTCCATCGATAGTAGAAGAGTCCAGAGGCGGGACTCCCCAGGCTGCCAGGCCAAAGATACCGGGGCCAACTCAACCCCCTCCAAGACTGGCGGCCGAAATTCCTGGTCTCTCCTCCCGGCCCAGCCAAGCAAAGGACCTCCTGTCTCTACGTTGGATTAAGTTTTATTATACCTGCCTCTGCCTCAATCCAAATCCAGCAACCGACTCCAAACAGTGCTGCTAGAGCTACAGGGGCAGAGGTCGCTACTCCATCCAACAGAATGAAGCTGGGGTGTCATCTGCATATTGGTGACAGAGACCAGCCCGCAAAACTCCTCTGCGACCAGCCAGGAGCCGCAGGGGGGTCGCGATGTAGATGTTAAATAAGAGCGGGGAAAGCAAGGCACTCTGGGACCCCACTAACTAAGTTAAGGGCCCTATGGGAGGCCTCATCCCCGCACTCATACTCTGCTGGACCTCCCGAACCCTGGAAAACGAAGACGAGGCAACTCCACTGGAAGTGACAGTGCCCTGCATCTAGAGGTGGCCAGGCGGTGGATCAAAAAGGTCGTGATCGACTCATACTTCAAACGCTTTCGCTGTAAGATCTAATAGAATCTGTAGGCAGCGCCATTGATCCGCTTTTCGGTCTAGCTGCATGCGGAGTATATCTGTGATGGCGACGAGGACGGTCTCCGTCCCATGTCCAGCACGGAAGCCGGACTGGAAGGGATCGAGCGCCGATGTGTCCTCCAGGAAACCCTGGAGGGATACCATCTGTTCCTGGGTCCTTTTGGTTTCACAGCAGAGACTCAGAATTCGTACGAAACCTTCCTAGGAATGAATATTGTTCCCTCCCGGCACCCTTCTCTATAATGCCCTCCCCAGACTCTAAGGGGACTCCCAGGCACTCTGCAGCCCACCTTGGACTCTGCCCAATGTGCCAATGATGCGTGGGGCCTGCTGGGGCCATGACCTAATTCTGGCATGTGTACTGACATTTCAGAAGCTGCAAACAGCAGCCAGAATGGCTGCAGTCCCGAAACCCAGGAGCTACTGCAATGGGACAAGGAAGGGGAGAGAGCTTTTGAATCTCCGAGGACAAGAACCTCACCAAAGGGCAACAGCCATTTGGGCCATCAGAAGCCAACTCCCAGCTGCTGAGGGCTCACTGCTGACTTGGCTTCTGGTCTCTTGTGTGGAAATTTTGCTGTGTGCCCAGAAGGGAATGAGGGGAAGGGAGGGGGCACCTCAGGGGCTGGCTCCCAGCTGATCAGCCTCAAAGCGGTTCTTTGGAACCTTTCTCCCCTCAATTTTGCAAAGAAAAGGTCAAAGGTTTCTCTCCTCAATCAGGGAAGGAACAGCTCCCTTTTGCAAGTTCTCAGGAGCATGTTCCTCTTTTCACAAAATGATTCTGTTTCTTTTTCACAGCGAATGTGGATGCACAACCCAGGAATGCAGGGAGAAATGTGTGTTGTAATCTCTATCCTGTTTCTTTTGCAACGGTTGTTTGAGACAGGGGAAATTCCTGGGAATTTCCGGATGGAGTCTCAGGAGGGGGAACCTCAGTGGAATAAAATGCCCTATAGTCCACCTTGCATAGCTGCCATTTTTTCCTGGCGATCTCCCTGGCCAGGAGATTAGTTGTAAATTTGGGAGAATTTGAGACCCACCTGGAGGGAGGCAGCCCTTCAATGTGTCCTCTGAATCCAGCCACAGACTGGCTAGTATGCCCCAGGAGACGTTCGTGTTATGTTTTGTGAAGGGAGTTGGTCCTTTGTGTAGAGAAGCAAAGCGCTGAATTCCCTGCCTGCCCCACAAAACCTTTGGCTAGTGTGGGGGCAGACCCTTTGGGATACTGCTGTTTTGATATGCAATGCAATACTTTCTCTCCTGCCTTTGCTTCAGGGCTGCTGCACATGCTTCCTGTCTGGGGTCTGGCGTCGAGAGAGGAGGTTTTTCAGGTAACTCAGCATTGACACACGCCACCACCTCTCAGAAAGCAGGGTGCCCCCCACCTCCCTGGCTGCTGCTGAGGGAGCATCCCTACCTCAGATTGTCAACTGCTTTCTCAAGAGAGGCTCCTTCTCCTATAAGAGGAGTGGCAAATAAGGGGCAGCTGGGTCTGTAGAAAGAGATGGTCCCTGTGTAGAGAAACAACCCAAAATTCTTGGTCACTTCCTCCAGGGGAACTGATCTGTGTGGTCTGGAGATCAACTGTAATTCACTGCTCAGTCCTGGCCTTGGCCAACCAAGGGTTCATGGCACCCACCTGGGACAGGTTGCGCCCCTGTTGGGTGTGTGTGTGTGTGCCGTGATCCCTTGGCTGTCCAACAGGAAAAATGGAGCCCAGTGCAAAATCTGAGTTTTGCGCCTCCCCCCCACCCATGGGCAGCCGCTGTGATGCTGGAATCCACCCCCAAAACAGCATCACTTTCAATGGTGTTTAAGCTAGGGAGCCCAGATTCTCCTTTTAAATCTACCTTAAAGGGAGAATCTGGGGTCCCCAGTTAAAACAACACTGAAAGTGATGCTATTTTAGGGTGGATTCTCCCCCACCCTGAAACAGCATCACGTTCAATGTTTAAACTGGGGACCTCATATTCTCCTTTTAAATCCATGCCGAAGGGGGTGGATTTAAAAGGAGAATCTGAGGAAATTTGGAGGTGCCTGCTGTCAGGGGTGCAATTGTTAAGCTAGCAGCACCAAACGTTCAGGATATTTTTGGAGACTCTCCTGATGATACCACCTAGGTTTGGTGAATTTTGGTTCAGGGGGTCGAAAGTTATGGACCCTCAAAGGTGTACCCCCCATCTCCTATTAGCTCCCATTGGAAACAATGGTGGATGGGGCACCCCCTTTGGGAGTTCATAACTTTGGACTCCCTGAACCAAACCTTACCTAACTTGGGTGGTATCATCAGGATAGTCTCTCAAAAAATCCCTAAAATTTTGGTGCTGCTAGTTTAAGAACTGCATCCCTTGCAGGCCAAAAACTGAAAAAACACTTAAAAATACCAAAAAACCCACACACGAACCTGCAATTTTTGTGCTTCCCATGAGGGGGCGCCCAGTGCAACACTCTCTCTCTCACACACACATGGCCTCCTGGTAGCTTTGCCTCTGCAGAGCACAGAGAAACATCTTTCTTTTAGTTAGTCAGCCAGGCAGTCTCACAGAGTGTGTGTGAGGGAACAGAACTCTACCAACCGATTTTAACTGTCACCTTTAGAATGTTTGTGCAGCTTCCCAGAATTCCATGCTGCTTGTGCTCTGCTGTGTGCAGACAAGGCTGGATATTCCAACAATACCACCTTTAGGTGGAGGTCAATTATTATTTCACTAAGTGAGGAGGCTTCCTCCATTAAAAGAAGCCTTCTTCTGTCAGAGGAAGATTTCTCATTCAGTGGATGATAGGGTCAGTCTTTGGCACAAAACAAGCCAGACAGCTGCCTTGGACCCAATGTTGGAGGTGTAAATTAGTGGGACCCTGACTGCTAAGTTTCCTTAAATTCACCCTGCAAGTGGAAAGGGTCCACTAAGTGGCGTAGCGCCCACAGGGTGGGGGGCACGATGCCCTAGGTGGAGCTATGGCAGAGGCATGGCCAGGTTGTGGAGGGGGCATGGTGGGGGTGTTCCAGAGCATTCCGGGGTGGGGCGGGGGTGGGCACCGCTGTGGCAGAGGCGAAGGGTGTACATGCACCCCAGGTGCAATTTCCCCTTGCTCCACCTCTGGGTCCACTTCCATGCCCAGATCATAGTCCCAAGTGAAGGCTGTTCCCAAGACTCTACAGTAGGTTCAATCAGTGGAAGAGATTTTGCCCCCCATAGCCCAGCTCTTGCCTACTTGCTGCCTGATGACCAGACAGTGCTAAAGGTGGCAATTAACGGGGGGGGGGGGGGAATGTTTGAACATGGACATGGTGGTCACAGTGATCCATCTTTCAGTTTTGCCCTGGATCCCAAAATCACTAAGACCACCCCCAGTAGAATGCCAATGAATCCAACGCATTGCTGGTATGCATTGGTTTAGCATGCTATACACAGAGTTTAAGTGAACCACAATGCTGTTATTTTACAAAAACTAGGAAACATTTTTCCTCAGTGAAAGTGTAACTTGAAGAAATATCTAAAAGGAACACAAGGAGACAGAAAAGCAGCAATAATTTCATCTTTCCAAGAACATTTTATTTTTGCTAACCGAGGTAAGGACCTGTAGCTCCAGCCTCTGAATATGAGACAAAATACAACAACTTTTTTGTAGTAAAAACAAATTGACCATAGTCAATTAATTTATTGGCACAAGGATAGACAAAGCATAAGGCACAGCATGGGGGTCTAATCTCATGCACTGGGCAGCCTGTAAGCTATCCCCCAGAACCCAATTTCCTCAAACCCACCTGTTTGGGGAAAACCATAAGCCACTGTAGCACCAAAGGAAAGATCAGATGGGCAGTGGGCCACTACCAGAAGATTCCTTTGCTGCAGGGGGCACAAGCCTTAGTAGCCCACACCTGGGCACTCCAACCCTTGGCTTACTCCACCCCCAATCATCGTAAGGAGGTTCTACTAGAAGGATTAGCTCACCAGCTCACCCCCACCAAGAGATCAGACCCCCATGTGCAATCCGCCACCTGGCTATGACAGAGGAAAGCATGCAAACAACAACATACTGGAAACAGGGAGAGGTGGGTGGGAATCTGATCAGGCCTGGCAAAGCAAGAGGGTCTTGGCGTGCCCTGACATCAGCCAACAATGACAAGTTGGGCGGAGCAGCACATGCCCAGACAAACCCCCTCGACATGCCCACCACCACCACCACCCCGAAGAGGGGAGGAGAGAAGCAGCGAGGATGCTGCCACCCTTCCCCAGCTAGCAATGGTGGCTGCATTCAGTTTCGGCCACTTTCTTCATTTCTGTGGCATTTTTTGCTCCACAGAAAGCCCTACAGTTCTCATATCTTTATCTGCATTGCACCTGTGAAAGGCAGACAAGGCTGAACAACAGTGATTACTGATGGAACTTCATCGTTCAGTGAAGATCTGAATCAGGGTTTTTTTCCAAAGCTAATGCCTGCATCACTGCATCCTCAGTTTATTGTGTCAAAAAAGTGAAAAGCATCCTTGCATTTCCATGTATCAAACATAAATTAAGTTGTGAGTGAAGAGTTGTGCACAAGAATAATGACTTTTCTTTTACCTTCAGTTTTTTAAAAAAGAGCTCCTGTATGGTTGCTCTGGCAGAATGAAAGCCTAAGCTTTCTATTTAATGTTTGCAATCCTTTTCTCCATTGCTAGCATTTTTCTTTTATAGTTGCAAGAATATTTTCAAAAGAAATGGATGTTCTCTATTCTCCTGTGACCTTGGGCAGCCTGCAGAGCGTTGAGTTCTGTTCGGCATTTTCAATGAAGAGTTCCTTCTGTACTTGCCCATTGCAGACATAAGAAGCAAATGACAGTTTGTACTTGGCATTGCTACTTATTAAACACTACCTACTCATTGTCAAAAAAGTTTTTAACATTTTTCCTTGAGCTCTCGTGACCCTTTACTTCCTGAACTTTCTGAACTTGACACATGCAGACAACAACAGGAACATCCCCACTCTCCTTCCCTTCTTCTTCTTTCCTTTTCTTCTTCTTCTCCCCTTGGTTCCTAGTTTTTGCATTGGTTGAACACGTCACTGTTATGGGGATCGGTGCACCATTAAGTAATAATCACACCACTTTGCACTTGAAAGCTGAAGGATGAAAACACCCTACAGATTCCAAAAAACAAATTTAAAAACTTCTTCTTACTTTTACTCACTGGTATGCAGTACAAAATATATAGGTAATATAGTTATGTAATTTCTATTTTCCCACTCAACTTTCCTAGATGCTCTCTTGTAATCTTTATTCTTAGGGGAATTGATTTTGGTTCTCAAAAAATCCCATATGGGGTGTTATATTTAAGATGGTTATCTGACATCACAACATTCAAGAACTCAAATACATTTTGAAATGAATAAATGAGCTGAAACTGAAATTTCTTTTGGAACACATTCCCATCAGATATTGCCTATGGCACAACCAGAGACAGCTTCAATATTGCAGTGGTGCTATATTAGAAGAAGGGAGAAAATGGGAAGCTAAAATGACTTTTATAGTCTTGAGCTTAGGTCTCGATCCTGGAAAGACTGAATTGGGTCTGCTTTAGTTTTTGAAAAAGGCTGTTCTTCACTCACTGGAAATATACCTATACTAGGATTTATCCCCAGATCCAAGAATGAAAAACTGAGCTGCATATATGTACCCTCCATGGGTTACCATCCTTTTTTGCCTTAGAGCCCTGCCCCCCCCACACCTTTGTTTGCAGGCTTCTACCATTTTATTTTAATGATTCTTTGAACACTGCACTCATGTCTGAGAAACAGCTGGTGGAACAGGTGTGCCGACCAACGTGAAGCAATTGTGCAGCTCGGTGAATGGTGTCATCTCACTCACTCTATGCTTATTCTATGGCGCTACTCCAGGTATCAATAGCCATGATCCTCAGAGAATTTGTTTTCCTTTTTGCAATACCCTGGTCAGACCAGAAGTCTCATTACATAATCTGAAGAAATCTCTAAAGACACAACTATTTGCATGAAAAGTATGTAGAAGCTCTCAAATTTACATATAAGTCTAACAGCCAAGTGGCAGTCTTCAAAAGAGAACATTTTCACTGAAACTTAGTATTCAGAAAGTATTGTTTGAATAATATCACATTCATTGTATTTACCCAAATAGGCTCCTGTTGTCTGCCTTGAAGAGTTGTTCACCCAGACTGCTAGGAAAAAGACTTCTGTCAAATACTTCTGGAATACAAATGTTGCATTTAATGTCAAGAACTATGTAAAAACAAGAATTAAACACAAATTGTGATGGTGGCAGTGTTCTTCCAGGTGCTCTTCTTCAAATCATAGTTTATCTACATGGATTATAAAAATCAGAGAAGTGGTCTGTGTATTGCGGAGAGTATAAAAAATTTCAAAAACAAGGTTTCAGCTCTAATTAGATGACAGTGAAATCCTTTGTAGGAAAGCCCAAATCATCATGTATTCAAAGAGCCACTTTGGCTCTAGAATCTATCCATTCATACCTTCTAAAGAATGTAGCAATGCAAACAGAAATTGGCTAGCACTACAGTTAGACAGTTTGGTGTAGTGGCAAGGCCACTTCCAGGCATTCTGGAGAAACAGGAAGAACAAGATGACCTGACAGAGGAGGCTGAATGGAAAATGCGGGCGTGTGACTGGATAATATACAAAATGGTCATGAAATTAATGTTGTATTTTTCAGTAACACTATCTGTTCATAAATACCAAAGATGAAAAATAAAATATAAACTTGCTCAATGTTAACTGACATCAGAATCTTGCATGTTAGAAGAAGAAGAAGAAGAAGAAGAAGAAGAAGAAGAAGAAGAAGAAGAAGAAGAAGAAGAAGAAGAAGAAGAAGAAGAAGAAGAAGAAGAAGAAGAAGAAGAAGAAGAAGAAGAAGAAGAGGAGGAGGAGGAGGAGGAGGAGGAGGAGGAGGAGTTTGGATTTATATCCCACTATCTCCTGTAAGGAGACTCAACAACAGACACCTTGTGAGGTAGGTGGGGCTGAGAGCGTTCTGAAGAACTGTGATGAGCCAAGGAATGTAGGAGTGTGGAAACACATCTGGTTCACCAGATAAGCCTCTGCCATTCAGTTGGAGGACTGGGGAATCAAACCTGGTTCTCCAGATTGGAATCCACCTGCTCTTAACCACTCCACCATGCTGGCTTTACAGCAGGAAAGCACAGCTACCTGTACTAGAGCTGCCAGCCCCCAGGTCTGTGCAGTAAAGTGGGAGGGGGGAAGAAAAAAGGAACCTAATGTACTTACTTGGAAGTTGATACAGGAAGTGGCAAGGGTAGTTTTTAGAATTGTTGGAAATTCTATGATAAAACCATAGCGATTCATGTGATTCCTGGAGCTACTCTTGTCACTTCCTATGGGACACAAAGCTGTTTTTTTCAATATTTTTCTCCCACGATGCTGTGTGCCTCCCACAACTCTCCTGTCAGTTGCCAGGTTCTGCTTGACAACCCTGACCTGAAGTCAGATTGCAAGTCAGTCCTGCAAAGTTTCGGAATATTTGCAGTAATTTATGGCAAAACAGTGAAAGTGTGTAATTATTTGTTCACCCCTAGAGCTTTACATTAGCAATCCTGAACACTCTTATTAGGGAATAAGTTCTATTGAATTGAGTGGGATTTTCTTCTGAGTATATATTCTTAGGATTGTATTGCAAAGATGACAAAAGTGTGATTTCGGCATTTGTGTTTTTAGTAGAGCCAAAACTCAAAAGGTTTTAATAAATATGCATGTACTCTGTCTTCTGGCCTGAAGGTCTAGAAAATATCATAAACTGTTGTTGACCGCTTTGAAAAGTGAAGATACCTTCTTCCAGTCTTACATATTATTTAATTTAAAATCCCCCCCTTTCCTCCCCCCCCCCTGGCAATTTAAAGCAGCTTTTGGCAAAATGTGGACATACACGTGAAACAATACTCTATTTAAAACAAAAAGAATTTAATCTTAACAGGGATCTCCAATTACATAATCTTTTAAAACACAGCTGATGAGCGACAACAGTGTCTCATGGTGGTGCTGAGCCCACCAAAATGGCTCAAATAGAATTGCATGGGGATGTGTGGAGACTCATTTCGTCAAAGAACACTAACACAACTTGTTGGAATAGAAATCAGCCGCAGCCCAAAATTTATTTAACACATAACCAAGAAAGAACTTTGAAAAGAGCTGAGCGATACGCAGAGCACATCCCTGGCCTCTCCAGGTAGCAAACCGCTGACCCTGAATTTATAGGGCAGCTCCAAGCTGGATACACCTTAGGTCCGCCGGATAGAACTCCTGTCCGCACATCCCCCTTTAGAGGGAACGGAACAGAGAAGTTACTAGATGCCATGGTACGGTGTGAAACCTAATTTAGGATAATACCTCCCCTGCCGGGCAGCTGAAAGCTCTCAGCCGCGAGCTCCCCAGGCTTGGCTTTCGAGAGCTCTAGAGACAGCCACCTACAGACTCTCAAGCATGGAGGCCCCCAAGGTAGGAAGGTCCGGCATGCAAGCTACTGCCTTCCCCAAATAGGATGAGCTCTTATGCCCTACCGCCCAGTGAACTGCGACAAACATAACAATATGCACAACCCCAAAAAACCTTTTAAACTGGGAAGGGAGGGAGGGCCTTTTAACTAGCCGGCCTTGAAAGATGCCCGGCCCCCGCCGATGCAGCCTTTTATAGGCTCCCAGAGGCCCATGTCACGTGCCGGCACCCGGCCACATGACCGCCCCATTGGCCGGAGGGAAGGAGAAGCCTCCAATCGTCCCTCCCCCCACGCAACGGCGCCTCCAGGCTGAAGGCTGGGGCGCGATTTACAAGCAGGGCTGGAGTGAAGGGGAACTGCGCCCAGGACACGCATACTTCCTGTGCCCCTGCCACAGCCCCACCCGCCCTGCCCCACTTCGGAACACCCCCACCCTGCTCCCGGAATGCCCTCACCAGGCCCCTGCACCGGTGTCCACCTGGTGCATCGCACACACGCCCCCGCCCCCTTGGTGCTATGCCACTGATTACAAGCTGTGAGCCTGTAGAGTTGTCAAACTCCAGATGGGGTCTGGAAATCTCCCAGAATACAACCCTGAATCTGCAGGAATTTACCAACCCAGTGTTGGCAACCTTAGCCAGGGTCAAGTGTCCTTTGCCTCTTGCCTTTCAGCTTGTCTCAAAGGTTTGCCCTTCAGAACAGGTTTATGCTTCAAATGCTTTCAAAAGTGGGAAGGGCCCATGCTCAGCCCAGATTTATCTAGTTTAGAAGTTTTCAGATCACTCCCTCCTTTTTTCTTTTCTCCATAATTTGCTTCCAGCCAGCATCTTTTGGTTAACCCTTCCAACCACCACCACACCCAGATATTTTCATTATTTTGTCTGTGTTATTCTGAACTCTGTTAGTGTTTGGAACAGTTCAAATGAATGAGCATGGTTCTACTTAAATGGACCGAGGCGGCCTCTGAAAGACTACAGTATAGAGCAGTGGTTCTCAACCTTCCTAATGCCGCAACCCTTTGATATAGTTTCTCACGTTGTGGTGACCCCCAACCATAAAATTGGTATATATAAAATATAAAAAGACCATTTTCTGACCCCCAAAGGGGTCACGACCCCCAGGTTGAGAACCAGTGGTATAGAGGATGTATCAAACAAAATGAAAGTATATTCTACACATTTATTTCTATACAAAATGAAAATATGTTGAATATTTCTTTATTTCATGTATAGTCCATCTTTTTTACTGAGACTCAGTAACAATGCATTAAGAACTGTACAATGCATAGAACTAACATAATCTGAACAGACTGCTACTGAGTCAGACAATAAAGATTGGAGAACAATGGAGTGAATTGTTGTATTACATACACCATTTACATAGCTTACATTTTGGAGATGTTAGAAGAAGTTTGGGAGCATGACTCCTGAGGGGATCACATAACAGTAATGTGTGGCTTTCCCAAAGAGTTACAAAACAGCGGGCCGTGAACTGAGATGAGGGATGGAGTTGCAGAGGTAAACAATGGTTCTACAAAGTATTATTTATTTATTGACTTCATTTATATTTCATCTTTCTCCCTACTGGGGACCCAAAGTAGCTTACATCTTTGTCCTGTGCTCCATCCTCACAACAACTGTGTGGCTTGGTTAGGCTGAAACTATGTCATTGGCCCACAGTGACCCAGCAATGGAGATCTGAACCTGGGTTTCCTATATCTTAGTCTAGCACTCTGACTAATAAACCACAGTGGGATGCAGAAAAAAAAGGGAAGACAATTCTATTGAAAAAGAAACTTACGGCCCAGTGGAAAAACAAAACTAAACAGTGTATGACAACAGCCTAATCAACAAGAAAAAGGTCAACAAAAATTTCAAGGCACTTCCAGCTGAATTGTAAAGCCGTCTTAATGGCCATTGCATGGATTGAATACATTATAATTCTGCATCCAAATTGATTTTTGTTATTGCAGAACAAATGGAGAATGCCATCTTACTAAATAAGAAACAATAATGAATAGAAACTCTTTTTCTAAAAAGAAAAGGATTGGGACTTGCCCATATTTGAGGCGGGTTCAAATAAAGAATTCTAGGTGGGGGGGGGGCACACTAAGTATGCTTTTACAAGAATGACCTGCTGAAGATTTGAATAAGCCACTCTAGCCATTTTCCTGGTCACCATCGTGATATAATCTCTATCTGCAGCAATATAATTAGCACCATGAAAAGGCTGACCTTTCTCAAGATCTTATTTTTCATTTTGCTAAAAATGTCAGTATGATCTCTGATACCCACAGCACACTCAGGCACTGCAGAAAAGTAAAGAACTGGCGTAGGAAAGAAATGTAAAATTAATTGGCAAACAACTTTTTCTGCAGCCCACTAAAGGGTACATAAGTATTTGTAGTACCAGAAATAGAATCGAGATGTTTCCTGTTGTTATCCTTTTCCCCCTCCCAATTTTATTAGACCTATTAAACTCCTTCACCTTATATTATACCCATACTTAAGCCCACTCGCCTTATGTTATAGAAAGGGCTTGATCATTTTGTTTCTTATTTTATTGTGTACATACACAGTAACTGACATTTTAATAGGGCAGATCTGTCAGATGATGCTCAACAGTCACACTAAAAAGATGCATTGTAGGGTGGGGGGGAATAAATTCAGCTTCTGCCCCTTTTGAACTGTTGGTTAGCACTATTACTGCCACAGTTCCAGCAGATGAACTGTCAGAGTAGCAACCATTCATATGCCACATTCATCTGGAAGCATGTGTCTGCATGGATGTGTTCCCTAGTTGGCAAAGACCATGTCTGTGTCTGTTCTGCAGTCTACCTAGGAGGGATGTTAAGCTCTTAAAAGGTTACAGTGCACCTCCAGTTCTATCTGTCCAGCACAATTTTAGTCCCTTTTCCTCCAAGGAACTCTGGGTGGCTTCCCCATTTTCTCTGCGTAACAACCATGTGAAGTTAAGCTGAGGAACAGTGACTGGCTCAAACTTGCCCCAGTGAAATCCCCAGGTAGGAATTTGAACTTGAAACATCCACATTCAAATCTTGTTGCTGCTGCTGCTGCGGTTGTTACATTTATAGCCCACCTTTCTTCTGTCATGGAACTCAAGGTAACACAAATTGGTTTCTGGGAAATTCTAGATAGTTTCCCATCCAATCCACCTTGACCTAGATTCTGATCTTCTTAGCTTCAGCAAGATGGTTGCATCCTGTACCTTGCAACATATTCCTGGTTGGTGTTAGGTTGGTGGGGTGCAATTGGCTTCATCATTCACAAGCTTTACAAATGCCGGCTTACAGCATTTGTTTTGATTTTTATCCCACCCTTTCCCCAGTAATCAGGATTTGGAGTGGTTAACAACATAATACAAAACAAAAATGCGAGTTTTCTATAAAACAATTTAATACACTGGTACTCAGACATGAAAACCAGTTTTGTTGTTGAATGTGCTGAGGTGGAAAAATGAAAACTTGTTTATGAGGTTGGATTAGAAAGCGTCTTGATGCCAATGAGATGTCTAAGGTGGACTTGTAATGTTCCTATCCAGTTGTATGGAACAAGCCGATCCACTATCCCTCACATAAAGTTCATATGCACATAAGCTCTATACAGAAAAAGCTGATGGTTATGAAGACTTGGATGGTGGGGACACCACCATCAGTCATTCTTCCTAATATACCATGAATTCAGGGCTTGTGAAAATTAGCTTAGTGCCGGGGTAGCGAACCTATGGCACTCCAGATGTTCAAGGACTACAATTCCCTTCAGCCCCTGCCACCATGGCCAATTGGCCATGCTGGCAGGGGCTGATGGGAATTGTAGTCCTTGAACATCTGGAGTGCCATAGGTTCGCCACCACTGGCTTAATGTAATGACTGCAGAAGGGTCATTAGGGCTATGAAATGCTGGTTTGTGGTTATACTCAGAGAGAAAAAAGTGGGTCCCTGAAGAGATTTTATTTCCATATGTACTATATATTTGGTCAATGTTTTCACATAAAGGATAACAATTAGTGATTGTTTTCAGTTTGTTAATGGTCAGTGCTATCTCTAAGGCCGTTTCCGCACGGCGGCGGAAACGGCGAGGTCGGCGCATTGCGCGCCGACCTGAAGACGCTGGGACCGTCTGCATGGACGGTCCTTGAAGCAGCTGGGCAGCCGGCGCCGCGGAGCGCCGGCGCCCAGCCGACCCGGCCTGTCCCCGGAGTTTGGAAGGTCGCCGAAACCTGGGGACACGCTGGCCCTGGCGCACCTGGAAGCAGGCAACGCAGGGCCAGCGTGTCCCCAGGCCTCGGCGACGCGCCAGAGGCCCGGGGGAGAAGGTGAGTGCCAGGTGGGGGAGGCGGCATGAAGCCGCTGCCGTTCGCTCGGTAGCGGTGCTTCATGCCGGCGCTTCAAAAGAGCTGGGAAGCGCTCTGGGGAAACGCCGCCTTCAGGCAGGCCGGGCGGCGCGAGGGCGGCGCGGCTGCGTTGCAGCTGCGCCCCCCGTGCGAATGGCGGCCTGGAGACGGTGTTTTTACCGTCTCCAGGCCGCCATGAATTGCCCGTGCAGAAACGGCCTAACAGTCTACATGAGAATAATTGAGGCTAGAGGAAAAACAACTCTTATTGGTGATGGGGATACTGATTGTTCTTTGGGGAGATAAAGGTATACTTTTGCAATATGTAAAATTGCTAATGATATCACCGTGTAAGTTGTTAATGTTTACTGATTTGTTTATCATTTCTTCATTCCAAGATGTGCAACAGGCTACCTTGTTTTTAGATTTTGAAAACAGAACATTATTATTATGAGTTTGGGTTACATGAAAGGACTTCTCAGTGCTCCAGGAAATGACAGGTGCATAATAATACAAATCAGCCTTTAATTAATTAATTTACTTAAAGCTTTTTAACCCCAATCCTCCACAAACTCTGATCTTCTGGACAACCTACAATTTAAAAAATTGATACACACAAACATAATCCTTGCAAATAACATGCTTGAAAATCTGTTATCCTGTTCCCCTTTCCAAGTCCTGTCCTCTTGAATCGGGAAGATATTCACATTTTAAAATGAACAATATTTGGAATATGAGCTTCTGCTGCATCTGTGCGGTTGAAAGCAGTCAAAATTCATTCTCACACTAGGTTACTGGCTCATAGCCACGAGTGGCAGATGTTCAGAACTTACTGGATTGCTGGCAAAGTTGTGTGTGTTCCCAAGGTCAAGGGCCAGGCAGGCAGGCATCACTGGAACAAGATTCATTTCAAGTTCATGTGCTGCTGATTTTGCATCTGTGCTGCTGGCAGCACAACTGCACCATCAATGAGAGGAAATAGTAGGTATCTGTGCACTACTGTTTCCACTGTTTATTAATTTGTTTACTTTATTTGAGGCATTCTAATAATCATTTTTGAAAAAGAACTCAAAGCAGGTAGCCCCTATCTTGAAGGTCAAGCATCCCTAGATAAATAATTATCCCTAGATAAGTTATGACTATTTTCTGGGTATTTGGTATTTTCTGCCAGCTTAGGCAAATTTGTCAGTTGCATCCCTTCCTGGAGAAAGTAGGGCTGGCCTTTGTGGTATCCAAGTAACCTCTAGGTTACACTGCTGTAATATTACAGGCTGCACATTGAGCTGCTTTGAAAAAGAGGCCAAAACTTCAGCTAGTACAAAATATGTGAACCAGAATACTGTAACCTGCCACAATGGGCTCAGAAAATTAATAACAACTGCACTGGCTTCCAGTTTGTACTCAGACCAATGCCATTAGCTGGTTTCAAACTTTAAAACCCTGAATGGCAATGGTTCCTTAACTGATATGTGAGTTGTCAATGTTGTGTGCTTTTACTGTTTTTGTTGTTGTTACTGTATGTTTTTATTCTGTTATTTGTTTTGGAGGGTTTTAACAGAAAGACAGCATATACACACACCAAAGAAATAAACAACCAAACAAATAATTATTCATTAGCATGCTAAACTGATGGCTAGTATCCACTGTTGATGGATGCTCAGAATCATGGGACAAAACTAGGGTTGCCAGCAACTATTGTTGCCCACTACCACTTTGAACAGTGGCAGGTGAAATATTTTTTAAAATGCATAGTGTGATGTCATTTCCTGGGAAAACCTGAAAGTGATGTCATGTAGCTCTAGAAACTGAAGGAAAAATCTATGGTTTTAGGGTAGAGTTTCTGGTGATTCTTAGAACAAAATGACAACATTTCTGTTTTTCCAAGAAGTGGCAACGTGGTACATGCAATGCCATGTGCCCCCACATGTCCCCCCCCCAACTCCCACCAGTTGTGCCTGACAGCTCTAGACAAGACATCATGATGATAATATTCACAGAGCACAGCAACCCAATGATTCTCAATACATATATCCTAGTTCCCAAAAGGTAGTGTGAAAATATACATATGTAACATTTTTGATCCAATTTAGAAATCATAGAACCATTGAGTTGGAAGAGGCCATACATAATCCAATCCAACCCCCTGAACAATGTAGGATCAGCCTAGTGCACCCCTGACAAGTGTTTGTCCAACTGCTGCTTAAAGACTGCCAATGAGGAGTAGCTCACCACCACTCTAGACAGCCAACTCCACTGCTATGCAACTTACTTTAACAAAAACATTCTACTATCCAGCTGGTACCTTTTCACCCATAATTTATACCCATTATTTTAAGTCCTATATCCTCTGTTGCCAACAGCTCCCTGCCCTCCTCTAAGTTGCAGCCTTTCAAATATGTAAGAGAACAATTATGTATTCCCTCGATATCTTCTTCTCCAGACTAAACATTCCCAAGTCCTTCAGCCTTTTTTTATAGGACTTGGTGTCTAGGTCCATGATCAGTCTTGTCACTCTCCTCTGCACCTATTCTATTTTGTCCATATTTTTTGAAGTGAGGAATCCAGAACTTCACATTGTGGTCTCCCCAGTGCAGTGTACAGTGGGACCATGACAGCTAACAATTTGGATGTTATCCCCCTGATGATACATCCCAAGACCACATTAACCTGACTGCTCATATTCAGCTTACCGCCTCTCCAAATCCCTAGATCTTGTTCACACACAGTGTTACCTAAAAGTGTATCCCCCATCTAGGATGTGAACTTCACATTTTTGTTTCCCAAATGTAGAATTTTGCACTTGTCCATGTTGACTTAAGTATTATTACATTTGGCAACTTTTCCTGTGTGTTTAGATCTCATTGGATTATTTCTTTATCTTCCAGGATGTCTGCTACTCCTCTTAATTTGGTGTCATTTGCAAATTTAATTATTAGTCCCTCCACTCCCTCCCTCAGATCATTTTTTAAAATTTTGAAAAAATATCATGCCCAGAAATTAGTCTTGTGGCACCCCCACTGAACATCTCCCTCCAATCAGATGAAAGTCTACAGACAATTGCTCTTTGGGTGCGGTTCTCCAACCAGATCCCTATACACCTAACTATCCTAGAGTCTAGTCTGCAGTGCTCTACTTTACCTATCAGACCCTCATGTGGGACCCTGTCAAAAGCTTTACTGAAAACAAGGAAAACAACATCAACAGCATTCCCAGGATGCAGAAAGCTTGTCACTCAATCAAAGAAGGAATTGAGATTGGTCCAGCCGGACCTGATAGGAACAAATCCATGATAGTTTCCCTGTATCATCAAGTTTTCCTTCAGATGCTTGTAGACTGACTCCTTCAAAATCTGCTCCAGTATCTTCCTTGAACAGAGTTCAGACTGACTGGCCTGTAAAATAATAATAGTTTCCTGTGTCATTCCTCTGCCTTTTTTTACAGATTGGGATAACATTCACACTCCTCCAGTCTTATGGCACATCTCCCATCATCTAAAAGGTCTTGAAGATGATAGATAATGGCTCTGTAAGCTCTCTCTGAAAGTTATCTGAGCATGCTTGAGTGCATAGTATCTGGCCTGGGGGATTTGTACACATTTAATGCAGCTAAGTGCCTCTCAACAACTTCTTGGTCCACGTCAACCAGAAGCCTGGATGCTATGGCTTGCCTATTACCATCTCTGAAAGTGCATTATTCTGCATGTGCGGAAGGGGCCTTAAATATTGCTACCATTTTTAAAAATGGATCCCATTTATCCATGTTGGGAGTTAACGATCATTGTAGTCAGTTTTCTGGGTATTCAGATATATGACACATTTTCTGTTTAATCCTGTCTAACATAACACAGAGACTGTTTGTGAATTCTGCCCTGGCAGGTTTTCCCTCCTAAAAGTAATCAATTTTAAAATGCTAAAAATATTTTTTGCAAGGTAGAGAGGTGTTAAGAAAAAATTCTACCCTTCCAAATCATTTGAATAATCTTTATTGAGCATGGGGGATGGAAACCAAGGAAGCAAAAAACTTCATAGGTTGGCTTCTCAAATGCCTTGCTCTCCTCTAATTTCTATTGTTTGATTCACATCATTAGAGTTGAGTATTTGCCCCTGAGCTCAGAAACTGTGTGACTAGTCTGAACACTGTGGCTCATTCCGCACATACAGAATAATGCACTTTCAAACTGCTTTCAGTGCTCTTTGAAGCTGTGCGGAATAGCAAAATCCACTTGCAAACAGTTGTGAAAGTGGTTTGAAAACGCATTATTTTGCGTGTGCAGAAAGGGCCCTAGAAATGGCCTGAACAAGGTCTTTTAAAAGCAAGATAGCATTCAGGTATCTGATAAAGGGAGCATTAACTCTTGAAAGGTTATACCCCAAAAATCTTGTTGGTCTCCAAGGTGCTAATGGACTTGAATCTAGCAGTTAACATGCACTTTCTGTTTGTATACTATAATAAAACAAAATAAGGTTGCTTTCTAGCAATATGTAGAACTATATTCATTTCAATGTTTTGAATTCTATCGTAAGGGTAATCATAAGAACACTTTCTTGGAAGTAAACTCCACTTGGTGCTGAGTAGACCTGTTTAGGGTTGCTCTCTTGATGATTTGGTACCTGAAATGTATTTCTAAAAATTGCTTACACCAATGTCAAATCTGAACTCTCTACACCTATGTCAATACTCTGTTGTGGTTTATACTTATGGCAAATAAGTATTTGAGGTTTTGAATGAAAAGCTGGGATACCACCAAATGCTTAGAATCATGAAACTGTTATCATTCCTCGTGAAGTCTCTGTTTGGGATGGTGGTAATAATAATAACTATAGATCTGCAATATTCTGAATATTTGTTAGAAACATTTCTGTGGATCTAAAAGGTTAGAACCTTGGTTGAACAAAAGACAGCTTGACTTTTTATCTCCCCACACTAAGCAAAACAGTCTCTGGAATTGTCTTGTCATTATGATCTGGCTCAAAATGACAGCCCTTTTGAAGTGTACAGATATGAAAGAAGATACATAAGGTTCTTCAAAAGGTTAACATTACTAAATGCCACTATAGATCAAAGTTTAACCAGCATACCTAATTCTGGTCAAATGGGAAAGCTATTTTGCGCCTATATCTTCAGTAAAGGTCTTTTGTTAGGAAAATTCAGCTCCAGGCAATACTTGAACATGAAAGGTAATTATGTTTATCTGGAGATGGAGATGGTACGCATCTAACTGCTTTAGATGAAAGACAGACAACACTTTTACAGAATTACATTAGATCACACAAATGCGTGGTTCATGCCTTGTTGTTATGCATTCTGAAATTTTCATGTTAGGTGGATCAGTATTTAATGATCATGGCAATGTTAAATTTTCACATAAATGGCAAAAATATTTGAACATGGCACTTTATATTGTACCTCGTGCCTCAATCATTTCTTCTTGTTGCTCTGTCCTTCTGACCCCAGTTTCTCCTTCCTTCCATCGTTCATCTCCCACCATAATATTCCTCATCCACATGTCAATACTAAGTGGGTTTCTTCCCTCATAATCATGGCCAGTATAAGCAGCCAGCTCCCATTGACCAGCTGCTTGGTCATGCTGCTGTAGGTGCACCCAATGAGCAAAGGCAGCTCTTCCATGAAGGAACCAGGGAAAAGTACAGAGAAAATAAAGCTAAATGCACACTGACCTCCTTTGCTTTTCCTGCAAAGGGAGAGGAAAAGTCACAATAACAAGTGTCAGAAACCTAGCGTTTTCCAAGTTCCATGTTTTGTCCTCCTGAATACCCCTACCCAATAAGTCTCAGCTGGGTGCATTTCTTTGTCTGGTCTTCATAGAGTCTCAGAGAAGGAAATGAGCCCTAGTTTTCGTGAGAAGCTAATAAATCATTATATGTGCCACAGGCTTCCAAACCCCTTGTTCACAAAGGGCAGCTCTGGTGGTGGTAGAGGTACCCAATTTTGACCTTCTGGTTGATTGCTTATAGCACAATGGAATCAGTTAAAATTTGCAGCCTGTGACATCTTGTTTCTGTATTTGGTTAAGCTGTGAAATATTGCCTTTACATTATTTTTTTCACAAAGACAACCAGCAGCTGAGGACGTGATCAAAGATTTATGGCAGTGATTATTTTCTCACTTGCTGACGTAAGTTTGCCTTCTGGGAAACCCAAGCTATGTCTCAATATGTTCCTAACGATCCATGAGTCAGAAGTAGAGCGACTAATGATCTCTCTCTTTTCACAGGAGCTTTGTAGTAATGCTAGATTTTTAAAAGTTATGGAAACTTCCATTCCAAGAGAAACAGAAAATGGGAAAAGGAATATGTCCTGATTAAATGCTCTTTCTCTGGATATTCTGGGTGCTTTTCAGTAAATATATTACTTTTGCTAGGGCATGTTACTAAGGAGTTCATTTTTCCACTTGTCAAGATAATGTAAGATTGGTAATGATCATACAAGTTATTAACATTTAGCTTAGAAAATGCTGTTTCTAAACCACTGACAATACAGAGTTCTCTTGATTAATGGAAGCTCCTGGTACCTGATAAGTATACTACATCAACAGGATCAACAAGCACTTTGTGCTTTGGGGGTGACTCACTCATTTGATAAAATTATTTTCCATGTTTGGTTTCCAGCTAAATCGGCAGATACTCATAGCACAAAAATTATTAACCTCATGAGCGGGGTGTTTTTTTTTTTTTTTTTTTGCTTTTTGGTGAAGATAACAATAGTAAGCATTTGCACAACCCTTAAATATGTTGTGTTGTGAGCATTCTCTGTATGCAGCCAACGTTATTATTCCCATATTGTGGAAGGAAGACTTAGCCTGGGTGTTGAGGTGCCATCTAGTGAGTTCATAATAATGGCAGTTACTGGTTCATAGGTCTGGAGATATATTCACCCAGGAACAGTAACATGTCATGTGATAGATTTCATGCAGCTTCCCAGAAGCAGTTTCTAAGTTGCTTCTGGTTATGGCAGCATATTTTTGAATGCTGCAGAATTGAACTGTTTCCAAATCATTATATTACTCAAATAATATTCTATTCTTGTCTGTGTGGATGAATCTCTGAGGACATGAGGGACAGTTCATGTGACAAAGACTTTCATGTTGGCCTTTTGGGGGGGGGGGCATAAGGTCACAGGACTTATGGTGACCCTGTGGGGTTTTCAAAGCAAGAGATATTCAGAAATGGTTTGCCATTGCCTGCCTCTGTACTGTAGCCTGGGTATTCCTTGGTGGTCTCTCATACAAATACTGATCAGAACCCACCCTGCTTAGCTTCTGAGATCTGATGAGATCGGGCTATACCTTTTTCAGCATAAAGAAGACAGGAGATGTGGGAATCAATATGCCATATCATGTTTGGAGGAATGGCGCCGGGGACCTACAGCTTGCCTCTCCCCCTTCTGAGTCGCTTTTAAGACTAGAAAACTATATTGATGCACCAGCTTCATCCAAGCCATTGTCCTTCGTAGTGTTTAACAGAGAACTTTCATGAAAGAGCATTTATAGTGGTCTGGATAGCTTATAGCAACATTTTCATTTTTCTACAGTTGCTCCACCATTTTGTTTTCTGCAGCAGCCAGAGCCTGTTTAACGCTGCCAAGGACAATGGTTTGGATGAAGCCAGAGCTTCAAAATGGGATCTCTTCGCAATGCAGAGGAAGCTCATTCAGTTTCCGCCGATGAACGCATAACTGCACTGTCTTCTTTATGCTGAAAAAGGTATGCTGACTTATAGACAGTGAATAAGTTGTTCATCTGAGCAGAATATTGTCATATTTATACATGCAGATCGGATTTGTAAGCAGTATAGATTCTGTTGCTATCCTCTCTGGTATTGGTCTTAGATGCAGAACACAAATATCTGAGCATTCTCATTTTGATATGGCATGGACAAAAAAAAAGGTCTTCGTTGTTCAAAAAACATATTTTTTATGTTGTGGGCACCATTACTTGTTCCTTGCTAATAATCTCTTGTATTCCTTTACCAAGGAGGTTTTCAAATAGGAGGTTTGGGAAAGAAAGATTGTCATTTGATGACACCCTGGAAGTGTCCTTCTCTTTTGACTGACAGCTAATTGGCACATTGCAAACAAGAAAGCCTGAGACCAGAATTTCAAGATACTTCTAATCAGTCCCAATAGGGACTTGTGATATGGTAGCTTACTGTGCCACCTGCTGGCCATTAAAATTAGTAGAAATATCCTCTGTATGTTTTTTAATGAACCATAAAAGTATTACAGTACTGAAATGTAGAGATCACTTACAACAAGCAAAGATATAAATCATCATGCCCCAGCCTTATCCTGATTTTTTCAAACATTTGACAGGAAAAAATATAAGCCCCACTCCTACCAAATGACATTCCAAGAAGGTACATTTTGTTTTGTGACAACCACTATGAATTTTCCAAGAAAACATTCATTCTGCTTCATATAGTGGTACTAATACAAAACACAAAACCTGATAAACACAAAAATGGTGAGGAAAATACAACACCAGCTGAATTTAATGAAAATTTCTAATTACATTAAATATGTGATATACTTGAGACCATTATGTGTTTGTACATATATTGTTTGCTAAGATTTGAGAAAAATTAAGTAATTGCGTTGTTTTTTGAGTAGCTGTTTTTTAAAAAAGCATTCTGATACGCTTAAAATCAAGACTCAACACCAGTTACAATTACAATCAGATAAAGGAAAATAGATCTGGAAAAATTGAAAACTTGCCATAAATGAAATAAGATTTGGGAGGGTTTTATCAAGCCAAATGGAATTCAGGGTTTGCATACAGGATTGACCAAAGTGATAAACACTACTTAATAATGGGAGAATATATCAGTTTTTGTCAACAAAAAATAAACTTCGGGAGAAAATATGCAGAAACTTTGAATCAATTTGTTCAATAGAAGAGTTTTAATAGGTTAAACTTTTTTAGAATGTAGCTTTTTTCTAGTTGTTTCGTCTTGTAGTAGGACCACTAGAAGTTAAAATGGCTAAGCTGAGGGTGTCATACTTTGGTTATATATAAAACAAGTTACTGGAAAAGATAATAATGCTAAGAAAGCCCAAAGGCAGCAGGAAAAGAGGAAGGCCCAATATGAAATGGACTGACTTTATAAAGTGTAGTAATGCACTGCTGACCCAGCAGCACCGTGGTAGAACGTTGGCACACCAGCGGACCTACGGCCTTCTGGTCGCACCGCACCCCCACTCCTCATCCCCCTATGAGTCACGGGTCATGAACTATCTGGCTCACAGTCACTAGGTGTCTCAGACAAAGGGACAATGGGCCCCTGCCCCCAGGTGAGGATTAGACCCAGACGCTGATGCTCCTCTCCGCACGTAGCAGCCAGGTGAGATCATGCATCACATGATGATCTCCAGGTCTCCCGGTCTCCCGCTCATCTCCCTACCCACCTCCTTTACACGCCCACAAGGAAACCCTAATAAAAGGTGCGAGAGACCAGCACAGGGGAGAGTTGTCAGGATCACGAAATCCCGCGCTTCCTGTTGCTGACGCTCTCCGCCAGATGAAACCTCCTCCGCGTCTCGCCTATTCCTTAGCGACGACCCTGCGGGGATGACTACAAGCTGGTGCCGAAACCCGGGAATCCTCGAACCTCCACCCTGCTCACCGTCGCCTGGGAAAGGGTCGCGATACCGAAGTCCGCTGGATCGGCGCATCCAGGGACCACCGTTTCGGTATCACCTGTCCTCTGGATCGGCGCATCCAGAGACACGCGTCCTAGGACACTCTCTCGTCCGACGGAACACCGGTGAGTATGGGAGCTTGCAAAAGCAGGGCTTATGACAAGCACGTTGACGAACTGAAAGCGTTAGCGAAATGCGGCAGGGTCCCCGTAAAGAGAAGGGAGCTGCGCAAATTGGTTGAGGAGATTGAAGCTCAATGTCCATGGTACCCAGAGGGGGGGACATTGAATCTTAAGGACTGGGAAAACATCGGGCGCACTCTTCGCACAGAGCCCTCGCGCCCGATGTCACTGCTACTGACGTGGGAGACAATGTTATGTCGCCATCAGCCTGCAGACCTATGGCTCCCTTGCTGTAGGCCACCCTCCTTTCGATCTTTCACCTTCAATTTCAACCCCGGAATTTTCTCTATCCGCTAAATTGGACGCCTGTCCTCCTTCTGCCCCCTTGCTCCTCCGCCCATTTCAAATTCTCCCGCGGTTCAGCCGCCCCCTCCCCTTGCTCCGCCTTCATTTTCCGAAGCCACCGCACCTCCGTCAGCGCCGCGTAATGGCGCGGGTTTCAAAACTCTCGCAGAGCGTATTAGCCATGATCTGCAAAAGAAAGAAACCCTAACGGAAGACGATGCCGATATTCTCGCATTGTGCCCCGTCCACTTCACAGATACCGAGGGGGAGGATGGCATTGTTCGGCGGGTTGTCGAGTACCGCCCCTTAAGCTATAACATCCTCACTGAGCTCCGCCAAAAGCGATGCGGGACGTAGGAATCACTAGCCCCTACGGAGAGGCATGCTAGAGGCAATCGCGAGGAATCACTTAATGGTTCCGGACGACTGGAAGACCACCTTCCGCATGCTCCTGAGCCCTGCACAATTTGTGATCTGGGAGAGCGAGTTCCGCCAGCAATGCTTTAGCAGGGCAGCCGCCTCTGGCGGCGCCTACACCACCACGCAGCTTTATGGCTGCGAAGCTTTCGCTAGCCCCAATGCACAAAGTCGCCCTGCCGTGGCCACCCTTACGGTCAGCTTCTGAATGCTCTCTACAAAGGCGTTTTTGAAAGTCCCCAATACCGGACAGCCAACCCAAAGTTTTTCTAGCACCCGGCAGAAGCCTCAAGAGCCCTATGCTGAGTTTGTGAACAGGCTCCAGGAGGCCCTCAAGAGGCAGGTTGACAACGAGGAGGCCCAGGGCTTAACTCCTTAAGCGCCTTGCCAAGGAGAATCGCCTCGCTGAGTGCCGCAAAGCGATCACAGGCCTAGGAAGGAACCCCGAGCTGGCCGACATGCTCAAAGCTTGCCAGGATATCGGGTCTTTAAGCCCATCAAGCCAGCCTTCTAGCCGCCGCCCTCTCCGCCATGAGACAGCCCGAGACGAGTGTCTCAATTCGCGGCAAGCCAGGACGTTTCCGGAGGACGTGGTGGCTGCCCGGCCGGGGGGCCTACAACCCTGACGGAGGAGGGCCTCTCCCCAGAGGGCGACGACCCCCAGGAAAGTCTAAGACCGGCCGCTCCCAATGCCCGCTGGGGAGGCCCGCGCCCGGGCATCTCCCCAGCCCGGAACCAAGATCCGCACCTCAAACCCTTCCCCGGAGCTCCCCATGAGATCTTTCGCTGCCCCAGCTCAGTATAGTGATCCCATCCCCACGGAGACCATTGGGCTGGTCTTGCCAGCTTGCTCCCCCCTACATCTATACTTCCTGCTCTGCTAACCCCTTCTACTTCCAAAGTCACCATGCCTCCGCCAGTGCCCCAGAATGGCACGCATTTCAAAATCTCTGCAGAGTCCACAGTCACTGAATTGCAACAGAAAGAAATGCTGACGGAAGAGGGACTGCCGTTTGGAACCCTCCTCAGAAAGCCCCATAGCCAATCTACAGGACAATGAGGCAAGGAAAGGGGAAGATGCTCGCACAATGGCCTTAAGCCAAAAGTCCTTCGTGAAGAAGAAGCCCCTTGGCCCTCTCCAGCTGTAAAGGTTTAAACCAGATCTCATAGCCTCTGAGCCTGTGCAAAGCCCTAAGCTCAAAGCTCCCAGTGGCAGCAAAATCGTCAGTACCTCAGAGAGAGCAAGATCTCAAATCAGAGTTGCAATCCTCCTCGTTACTTTATATGTGCTCTGTATGCCTATGTATGTTCTGTATGTCTTGCCCCCTTTCAAGAGACCCCTAAAGTTTTCCCCTCATAAGAGGGATTTTTCCATTGCTTCTAAGCTATGCTCTTGTGCTTCAATTAAAGTTTTTCTCCTTCTGATTATGTGTGCCAATGCCTCTTGAAAAGGCTTATTTCACCATTACAGCATCCGGCCTTTAAACGGGACCCCAGCTCGCGTGCGTGCTCCCTAGGATACCGATGGGACCTGCTTCAAGCCGCCTCCATCTTAGTTAAACCTTCAAAACTCTTCTTCAAACCTCTCCTTGAGAACCTTTTCCTTCGTCCATCTGAGCCTACACTGCCACATTGGCGTGGCGCCAGAATTCTTTTCATGCTCCCACATTTCCTGCTGAGCGCCCCCCTGGCTAGTCACGGTGCCGGGGGGTCTCCCAGCCACACCTATCTTACACAGCCTCCGCTGTGAAGGAAGGAAGCTAGCTCAAACCGGCCAAAGTCTCCTTACAGGAGGGGAAGGTAGAGCTGACTTCCAAACCCTCCCCCCCCCCCGCCTTCTTTCTGCACACCCTCCTTCTCTCTCATGGGCTGACGCACCACACCTCTAGATCTGGGATCTGACAAAAGGTTTTTCTTGCAAACCCCTCTCAAATTGCTTTCGTGTGATCAAACCTCAAGCCCAGGAACTGTTTTCTTTGCATCTTTCTCTAAATCTTTCCTATGAATGCTATATTATTACGATATGACTATAATTGTGAATTGTTTTAAGTTGCCCGACCTGGTTGTGACCTCTCCCTTCTCCTAAGCCTTCGGGCAATTAAGCTGCCTTGTGTATGCGCCTTGCGTGTTGCAGAGTGATCGTTGTCGGAATGGGCCAACTGCACCTAAGGAAAGCTTGGCCAAAACAAGCGAAAGAAAGGGGAGTAGTCTCCCCTATTGGACCCAATCAAGGTCTCATCCAGCAGACCATATCCAAAGTACTCTTCTCTATTCTCTATCAAAATTGCCGCCCCACCCCACTCAGGGCTCGGGCTTTCCATTGTCATCTATAAGAACTAACTCAGCCAGCACGCCAAAACCCCTGGGGGAAAAGCGTCGCTTGTTTTTTCTCTTCTATACAGGAGTCCAGCTCGCCATGCCAGGCCAGCCCCATCCCGGAGATGGAGCGGGGCCTCCCTGGAGGATCCGACCCCGCCGCCCTGTTGAGAGAGCCCGATCACCCCAGCCTGGGCCAAGATGGGAGGGACCTCTCTGGAACCAGTACACCCATTCTTCCACGGAGATCGCAACCCTCGCTGCCCCCCCCCAGGGGAATGGCAGCCTGGGCCAGCTATGGCTCAAAGGTTGACGCTGTGTGTCGCTGCTCCTCATCTACAGCCGCCATTCTCTCTCCCTCTCTGCCGCCCCCTGGCTGAAACTTGGAATTGCAGCCAGGAACATTCCTGATAGATTAACCCTTGGAACTCTCCGCTGTTTTCAGCCGCTTGAATAATTGTTGGAACACGCCTTCTCTCACAACCTTGCTCGTGAGAGTCACTGAACCTGCAATGCTAAAGACTATCAGTAGCTCTCCCTACGCTCTTGAGAAACCCATGGACTCTAACGCCATCGCTCTGTAGCTTTGGTAGTCAAACAGCAAGAGCCATGCATTGGACAATTATGCAACCACGGGTTGCCTTCCTTCCTTACATCTAGCCTATGTACTGTTTAGCTATGTTTATTGTTGTCATTTATATGATGTCGCCTATCTACAAACATGCATGTCTTGTATATATTGTTGCCAACGCAATGTCTGATGCCTTGCCCCTTTATGCCCATTGGAGCCGACCTCCAAGGGAATTGTTGAGTACTATGACCCGATTGATTATTGAAGTTACTGCATGCCTTAATTTTAGAAGTTATCATATTTGCTGTTGTTGCATTCCCGCCTATCTGCCTGCCGGGACTCTCTACTGCCGTCTCACCATTGTTTTGCATCAGGCTTCACCTCGGGAGCCCAAGCACCGGTGCCGCTCCGCCCCTCCCCTCGACCCCCCTTTGCCGGAGCGACGCAGCGGCTCTAGCCAAGGCGGAGTATGTTTCCCTTGCGACTCCCCTTGTGGGAGTCCCCGGACTTGTTTCATGTAACACTAAGACTATCGGCCGTTCTGGCCTGTGCCCTTGCGAAGTCTATCAACTCTACCTCCACCGCTCTGGATGCCCTGGCCTCCGCGAGCAGCAGGGAACTTCGTCAGCGACCTTAGATAATCGTGTCAGCTATTGATTACTTATCGTTGTTGCATCACCAAGGTTGTGAAGATGTACGTAATATGTGTTGCTTTAATCTCTCTGATAATTCCCAATTGATTCATATGAAAGTGCGCGAATTGCAGGAAGTTGTATCTAATCTGAAGTATGATGTTTTGCCCCCAATGGTGGTCAGCCCTCTGGAGCTGGCTGCCGGGAGGATGGTTAAGTGCTATTGTACAGCTCTGCATTGGTTTAATTGTATGCCCTCATTATGGGATCTTGTTTCGTTCAATGTATGTCTAATATTGCTGGTAACCTATGTAAGAAGCTCCCTCGACTTTCCCTTACCTCGCAGCTGTTCTAATGTTGCACAAGCAGCTCGGTCAGCTTGACCAAACGGGCGGAGGGACAAGCGTCCTTTTAAATCGCCCTAGCATTTGACCTTCCTTCTAAAATCTAAAAAAGGAGGAGATGTAGTACTGCACTGCTGACCCAGCAGCACCGTGGTAGAACGTTGGCCCACCAACGGACCTACGGCCTTCTGGTCGCACCGCACCCCCACTCCTCATCCCCCAATGAGTCACGGGTCATGAACTATCTGGCTCACAGTCACTAGGTGTCTCAGACAAAGGGACAATGGGCCCCTGCCCCCAGGTGAGGATTAGACCCAGACGCTGATGCTCCTCTCCGCACGTAGCAGCCAGGTGAGATCATGCATCACATGATGATCTCCAGGTCTCCCGGTCTCCCGCTCATCTCCCTACCCACCTCCTTTACACGCCCACAAGGAAACCCTAATAAAAGGTGCGAGAGACCAGCACAGGGGAGAGTTGTCAGGATCACGAAATCCCGCGCTTCCTGTTGCTGACGCTCTCCGCCAGATGAAACCTCCTCCGCGTCTCGCCTATTCCTTAGCGACGACCCTGCGGGGATGACTACAATAAAGGAAGCCATGGCCCTCAGTTTCATGACCTGAGTAAGGCCATTAATGATGGGACATTTTCGAGGACATTGATTCATAGGGTTGCCATGAGTTGGAAGCAACTTGATGGCACTCAATACACACAAAGGATGGTGGTGGCTAAACAGAAGTTTGATATTCACATACAAATTTAAGGAATAGAATAGTGCTTAAGGATTGAGAACTGAGATCACATCTGCAGCTAAGCCTGCTATTTTATTCAGTCTAATACAATTGCAGCTCATGAGATCAGTGGCACGGGGCCACATACAAAGACTATAACCACCTGCACTTCAGCTGGGATCAACCATGCAGCTGTTATTTTTGGACTGTTCTGGCTAGTTTACTCTGTACTACATCACCTGCTTCAGCTCTGGAGTACAGACATGGAAAAAGTGGAAGTCCCTTCTTCTAACTGCCAAACTCTTCGTGCAATTTTAAGACACACCTGTTTCAGAAAGGATCCACTCACAGTACTTCACTGCTTGCCCTTGGTAATATGATAAATTGTAATTTTCTGTGCAACTGTAAGCACCCTTATTATTAGGTGTACTTGTGGACATTTCAAAATCATATCCATCAGCAGCCCTGCAGAGATGTCAATTTATGACATCTCTGTAAACAGTTTCCCACAATGAACAGGAAGCAGCTGCAATCAGGTGTGGGCAGGTGATTAAGTCCACTATGGGAAACAGTAATCCTAGAAAATACATGATTAGAACAGTTTGGAGAAGAGCAGAAACAGCAAGCATTGCATAAGCAGAACATCAGTTCTTTCTTCTTCTGCGCTAGTTGTGTTGCTACACAGTAAGGAGGATCATGGGAGATTCATTCTGTATATAAACTGGAATTATTAAGGAAAGATGAGATATATGGCTCTAGCAACATTTGCAAAAACTAAAAATACTAGACAGAAATAAAATCATGGAACCATAGCGTTGGAAGGGGCCAGACAGGCCATCTAGTCCAATTCCCTGCACAGTGTAGAATCAGCTTAAAGCATTCATGACAATTGTGTGTCCAGTTGCTGCTTGGTAAGGGGAAGCTTACCACCCATTTAGGAAGCTGATTCCACTGCTGAACTACTTGTACTGTCAAACTTGATCTGTGATACACCTCTGAAGATGCCAGCCACAGATGCAGGCGAAACGTTAGGAACAAAATCCACCAGACCACGGCCACACAGCCCGGAAAACCCACCAGAACCAGTTGAATCCAACCGTGAAAACCTACGACAATACATTGATCTGCAGTGTTTATAGCAAGGAGCAGAACATAAAATATAAATAATCTAAGATATAATATTCATTTTGAATGTATTTACTGTGCCCCAGAAATACAGGTTTAACATGGACCCTGTCCAAATCCAAAGATATATCGGTAGTTAGTTAAAATTTAGCATAATCGTATGTGTAATATTTCTAGGAAAATATTCCAAGCTAAGTAATGACATCTGGTCACGCCCAAAAAAATGTGGAAAGAAATATACACAACAATATATTTTCTCCTAGCAGCATCAAGTTAGATTTGTGCAATTAGTCAAATAGCCAGACAAGTCTCCAAAGCTATTATTCATATTCATTAATGCAGGAATGAAAGACTGAAGTTTCAAAATAAATAATAAAAATCAGCTGTATGAACAATAATTTTAAATTCCAAAGAGTTACACACAAACCCATGAATATTATTGTTCTGTCAAATGGTGGAAGCTGGAGATTCATGGCATAAATTAAAAATAAGAAGCAAAAGAGGGCAACTTTGTCCAGTACCCCTCTCAAGCGGGAATGGCATGAAAAATATGCCATTAGACAGTATGCCCGATCTAGAAGATGACTGAAGAATTCTAAGCCATCTCAAAAATTTGTGAGAAAAACTGAATTTTATCAATGACATCTTGATCAGATCTTTTACTAGTTAAAGATAAATCAGTGATGAGCCTAAGATTAGCAAAGTTTTGCTTATCTTGTATAAATCCTTCCTGGTCTATGACTACAAAAGTTGCATCAACTGTTAGCAAAAGTAATATCTTAGCATCAACATTCATCAAAGAAATAGACTGAAAATGTGTACACTAAGTAATGTCTTTGCAAGGCTTAGAGATCATAGTAATAGAGGCATCATATAATGATAATGGCAATGAAGCAGACTCAAAAATATAATTATACAATTGATAAAGTTTTGGAATTAAGAAATCTACAAAGTTTTTATACCATTCAATAGGCAACCCATCTGGTCCTGCAGATTGCCATTATAACTGCCTTTATTTTGTTAATTCATAATAATTTAGCAAGAATCTGTTAATTCATAAAGGTTCAGCACAAATCTATTTATTCATAAAGGTTCAGCAAGAATCTGTTGCTGAATAATACCTAAACATGAAAGATCAAGGTGAGAGAAAGGTGTTTCCAAATCTTTTCCTGTAAATTCTTTGCCTTAACTGTATAATTCAGAATATTTACAGAACTGTAAATTTATTTCACTAGAGGCAGTATGTATAACATTCCTTATTATATTGCTGTATTAAACAATATGCTAAAATTTTACCTGGTCTCTTTCTTTTCATTTCCCAATATGACTAAAGCAAACACAGCAGCATATTCTACTTTTCCCTTTAATAAAAGTTTTGAAAGCATTCCATTCAAGAGCTCAAGTACTAGTTGTTGCTTGATTTATATTAACATATTCTGATAACTCAGCCATCATCACACTGATCATAATTAGCAATAGATTCCCACTAGCAAAAATAAATTAGATGAATAACAGCAGTATTTCTTATACTGTAATCCCTCTGGTAAAATGCTACCTTTGATTAGAAATGAAAAGTTGCCAACAAGGGAACAAATGAGAGGAGGGGCCATGGCATGTAGAAGGGCTTGTCATGCAGAAGACCCCAGGTTCAGTTCCCCACATCTCCAGTTAAAAGCAGTTGCAAGTTTGAACAGACAGTAGAGACTTGATAGACCCTAGACTCATGCAATTTAAGGCAGCTTAATGTATTCTGATGTCCCATAACTGAGAGTTCCATAGCCTTGGTGCTACTGTGGAGAAGGCCCTATCTTGTGTGACCATTACCCACCCACACACATGGAGAAGGGGCACTGAAGACTATCTAAAGGCTCACAAGGGGTTGTGTTAGACAATACCATCTCAGTAAACTACAATTCAAGTGCAATAGTGTTCTGAGGGCATGCTCTCTAGAATGTGGCTAACATGAAGAATCTATTTTAAAAAGCATAAAAAATGGTAAACATGGAATTTAGAAGAAACCATTTGGACTATGGTTGGCTAATGGCTCAAACCTGTAATTTACAGCAATTTACAGTAAAATCAAAATATGTTTTCTACCTTTGTATTTACGTATTCCCATAAAGGAAAAGCTACATGCATATTCACAGGATCCAAATTTATGAAACTGAAGCTGACATTCACTGGCACTTTGCCATTTTACATCCTTATTTAATTTGGTCTTTATATTCACAGCGAGAGTGGATATATTAATATTGTAAATTGCAACTGCTGGTCTGTGAAGCCCTTTGGATCTGTCTGATTTATTCTCCGACACTTGGCAAGAAGCGTAATGAGGGAGAAGCAAACACAGCTGCCTCTAGTCCAACAAACAAGCTATTTGCTCATCATCAGATCCAAATTCAAGGGTAGTGCATTAATTTTGAAATAATTGTCTTCTGTGATTTGCATACACAGCGAAGTTAATAACAGAGCTTTCATGTCAAACTGGTAAACAATTTAAATATCCAGACACCGTTCACAGTGAGGCATCAGACCTATTGCTTCTTCAGACAGTTTAGCCAGTGTAGATACAGTTCAAGTGATGGAGTAGGACTTGGAAGCTCAAATTCCAACTTGTCATGAAATGCATTGGGTGAACTTGGGCTAGTCATTCGGTCTCAGCTTAATCTACCTTACAAGGCTGTTGCAAGAAAAAAAAGGGGGGGGTAAGTGGAGAGACTTGCAGTTTCCTGCCAGGGCAGGGAATAACCCACCCCATCCCACCCCCACCCTCACTTGCTGTTGAATAATGGTATGACATCACTTTTGGGGGAAAATCGAATGTGACATTAGTCTGGTCTGGTAATTACTGGACGCTCTATGGTTTTACCACATGTTTCCAGTGATTCCTAGAGAGGTGTGATGTCACATCCAAGTTTTCCTGAAAAAAATGTTATGGCATCACCTGATAGGACCCCCTGTGTCCCTGCTCTTCCAAGGAGAGATTTCCCAGGAAATATTAATGTATGTTACCCTGAGCTCCTTCTAGGAAGAGCAAGATAAGCACACACAAATTAAATGTATAACTTTTTTTCTGAAAAAATTATTAAAGGCATTGAATTATAAACTAATAAGCAGCAAGTGAGTAAGAATGTTCTTTGCTACCTATCTACATTTCAGTTTATAAAAAGGGTGAAACTGAATGGCTATAAAAGTTGTACAGAGTAACGTATGACCCACCAAGCCAAACACTGTCTGTCTAGTGCTTTACAGCCTCTGTGTTTTGGCAATCCTATCCTGACAGAAAGGTTTTACAGCACTAGGCAGGACAGAAGGTTAATCAATTCTGTTGAACACATGCAGTTTGAACAGTCACAACCTGTGTGGCCCAATCTATAAGGTTCAGTTGTATGAGTGTCTTGCCCCAAAGTTTAAAATATTACCCCAAATAAATGTTGTTGCTGCCATGATTGCTACCATTTCCCCAAAGACCTTGATTTACATTGCAAGACAGGAGAACCATAAATTCTCAAATGCTCCTATGGTCCTAAGTAGAGTTCAGGATTTTATGAGAGCGATGCCATCCACCAAGCGTAGTCAGCCTCAAGGTAGGGCCTGGAATTCACTCAGAATTACAACTAAATTTTCAGAGACCAGTTTCCCTGGAGAAAATGGCAGCTTCAGAGGGTGGGCTTTATGGTACAACATACCTGTTGAGCTCCCTCCCTTCCCCCAAAATCACCTTTCTCAGACACCATGCCCAAATCTCCAGAAATTTCCGCAGTCTCAGCTGCCAGTCTTACATTTGCCTTCTCCACCACTGAATCAGGCTGCATATGCAAAGACATTTTGTCTTGAACATACATTATGTTGCAACGTTTGCCTTAATGAGTTCTGGCACAAGTTAAATTCTGTATATGTTTCATGATAAGGACATGATTTTCCCCTCTCCACCATGGTTTATGTAACGCATAACATTATTCTGTAAAATTGTGAATAATATAACATTGGCATAAATTGCTTGTGAAAGATGAAGCTGCTAAATTAGCTTGAGATCTAATGAGGTACTGTGATTAGAGTATCAGGGACAACCTAGGTTCCAATCATGCCTCTAAACTCATAAGGGAACCTTAGCCAGATACGCTTTCCCACGGCCTAATCTGTACCAAATGAAGGTTAAAACTGAGGTTAAAAGAACCGCATAAGGGCTGTTTGACAGTGGAATACACACTGCCTCAGAGTATGGTGGAGTCTTCCTTGGAAGTTTTTTAACAGAGGCTGGATGGCCATCTCTCAGGAGTGCTTTGATTGTGTATTTCTATGATTTATCTATAGAGCAGCGCTGAAATTGCTACTTTCTCACAAACCAGAAGTAATGTTGTATCTGGTCATTGTGTCTTCTAGCTAAATTCCAAATAAGGCCTTCAATTCTTATCTAAACCTGAGATATTGTAAAATTACCATAGCAAAAGTCAAAATTAACAGTTTGCAATGTACAGAATCATTAGCTGTTTCCCTCAAATGCCCATTTTACTAGTCAAGAAAGATTTCACAATAATGTCTTTTTCTTGTGTTTACCCCTCTTCATAATGGAATTGTGAAATAAGGATCAGTGTCAGGCTGCATTTTTTTTTCATATTTCAGCATCAGAAGGTCAGTCTCAATAAGAAGTTTTATATGGGATCAAAAGGGGTTTAAAGGAAATTGTGCAAGTAAGTTTTGATTTTTTTTCCAGGGATGAGACTGACAGCTGAGAAGTATTGAATGTTGAAAGTTATCAGTGGAATCCAGAATATTTGTAGGGGTCATCTAGTCCAACCACCTGCTCAATGCAGTATCCCTGACATATGTAGTTCTACCCAATACTTTAAGACTACCAGTTAGGCAGAGCTCCAGTGGCATATCTTGAGGGGACAAGAGTGTCTTGTGACCCAGGTGCCACTCACCTTGGTCACATGGGGGCACATTTGGCTACCCTTGCCCCCCACGCCCCCACCCACCAGCCTTGCCTTGCCCAGTCCTGGCTCACCTGAGCTGCCACCCACCACTTCACATGGCCCCAGCTCACCCTGCCTGCTACCTCACATGGCCCTGGCTGGCCCAGCCTACTGCCTTGCATGACCCACTGTCACATGCTGCCCATCACCTTGCATGGCCCGCTGCCTTGCTCTGCCTGCCACCTTGCACAGCCCTAGCTTGCCAGCTGGCACAGTCTGCCACCTTGTGCTGTTTGTTGCCTCACATGGCTGTGGCTCACCCACCCTGCCACCTCACCCACCCCACCACTTCATGCTATCCGCTGTGTTGCATGGCCCTGGCTCATCTGGCCCATCCCTCCCACTCTCTCTCCTACACCCAGGCCCCAGCTGAACCCCCCCCCCCGAAAGTGTCCTGCATGGAGGGAGTTTGGGGGGCTGAGTGCAGGGGGGGGTGGCACCTGGGGCAAACCCCAGGTGCCATTTTTAGCAGTATACCACTGGGAACACACACCTTCTAGGTAGCCAATTCCACTGTTGAATAACTCTTACTGTACGTTCCCCCCCCACAATATCCAGCCAGTAGTTTTCCACCTGCAATTTAAACCCATTATTGTGAGTCTTATCCTCTGCTGCCAGTGGGAACAGTTCCCTGCCCTCCTCCAAGTGACAGCACTTCAAATACTTAAAAGGAGCAATCATATCTCACCCTCAATCTCCTCTTCTCCAGACTAAACAAACATTGTGAAGTTTCTCAGCTATTCCTCACAAGGCTTGGTCTCCAGACAGATTACAAATCTGTAGATATTTTGTAATATAGCAAGGCTTCTTTCCTCTTTAAGCAGGTAGCAGCCACGCAGTGAACAATACATTGGTGCTTGCTGCACAACAAGATTTGGGTCATCAAGGCTTCTTCAGCTTATGCAAACTTTAGTTTACAGGTCAAGATTTGAAAGTATGCTGATGGCTACTGCCTTGGCTGTGTAATGGTCAGGACAACATGCCAGAACATGATTTACTGGAATATAGTGTCATGACCCTGTACAGTTGGGATCCCTACAATTCTTGGCTCGTGCATTCAGTCTGGGGTAGCGAATTTACGATAGCATCATAAAGAGGCCCATGCCACCCTCCTCCATGAAGCCATAAGTGTGAAGTAGGGCCTCTGCATGAATACCTGATCACACGGAGGCCAAGTTCATGTTTCCACAGCAGGGTTTTGAGTGGTGGAGTGAAGTAGGCAGCATTGTTTGGTTTTCCACAGAGTATTTCAGTACTGCCCTATAGAGAATGTACAGACAATACATTAAAGGGGGGTCATGGGAGATAATAGCAACAGACCATGTCTCTAGAACAACCTACACAGAAAGTATGTTCAAGACAATATGTATAGATCCAGGAAGGAAAAGAAGCTGGGTTTTGCAAGAGAATTACGCAGACTTGTTTAATATCCCTGTGTTTGAATCTAAGGTTGCTGTACCAGGACTTTAAATCTGTAGATACAGCCCAGATACAGGTCCACCAATTCAAGCAGAAGTAGGCTTATATCTTCCTTCTTGTTCTCCTGATAACATAACTTTCGACAGCATTCCAAATGATTCTGATTTTTAATTTCTCTGTCATTTACAGGGTATGTGGTACATTAATTCAATCTGCAAGTCTGCTAAGTACATCATTCCTGGAACTCAGAGTCAAACTACAACAGTATGATTTCTGAGTCAAGATCAGGGAACCAGGACTCAACTCACTTTCCCCATAGCTACACAACAACTGTGGGGAACATCATTTTAAAAGTTAGTGGATTTCAGGTCAGCTTGAGACCATTTTATGAGGGGAAGGATGGGCTCATTCCTCCCCCATCCTATGCTGTTTTCCTGAGGGGAGTTAATTGCCTTACTTTGCAGCTCCATACACAGTGAATACTGCACATGCAGCTTCCAAATATGGCTACCGGGAATAACTCTCCTCTGGGGCCATTTTTAATCAGGAAAATGGCATGGACGTTATGTTAGAAATCATGTTGTGTAATTTGTCCCTCAGTGGCAATGCCTTTGTTCAACAGAGGAATTACATGGATTTAGTTTCTTGTTCTGCATTTTGCATAGGCCAGATACAGCCAATTACAGCTTTTTTCTACTTTATGGATACCTAATTTAAGTAAAAAAAGAAAGAGAGAGATCTGTCAATAGGAAAATATTGCTTGTACAGGATAATATACAGCTCAATTTGACTTCAATTTTATATACCTGTGAACTTCTAGAGATTATTTCAGCCATTGTTAAAATATAGACTACCAAACACATGCAACTGCTCCCAGCCTGCGAAAAGAACTGTACCTCTCACATGGGTTTTTTAAAAAGTGAAATTTGGATCTTGCTGGACTCTGTTTTTTATATGAGATGCCCCTTCCTTGCTGCTGCTGCTCCTGCTGCTGCTGCTGCTGCTGCTCCTGCTCCTGCTTCTTCTTCTTCTTCTTCTTCTTCTTCTTCTTCTTCTTCTTCTTCTTCTTCTTCTTCTTCTTCTTCTTCTTCTTCTTCTTCTTCTTCTTCTTCTTCTTCTTCTGAATGCAAATTCTATAATATACAGCCATTATTAGCTTGCCAGCTTTACAGGCTGACAAGGCAGGATCTTAAGATCATGATGTGGAAAATCTGCTTTTTTCCCTCCTTCATTTTTGAATTTTTTATAGTATGCAGCCATATAAAAAGTTCTGATGAGCCTGAAGGCTTGCATAATGTTTTGCATCATTTTCGGTAACCCTAATGAAAGGTTTTACATAGATTTTGTTTTTTGTTCTAGATTTTGCGCGGGCCAGTATAGCTGTGTACAACTTTTTTCTTCTTTGTACAATATACAACCCAATCCAGAAGAGTCTTCAGTGGCAAGCCACAGCGCCACTTCAGCACTTCCCCACTGCCTCCAGGAGGGCTTCTCAGCAGTACTGGAAGGCTAAAAACAAAAAAGCCTTTCTGCTGCCAAGAAGACCTCCATTGGGTTCTATGGACTTATGTCACTGACGTTCCAGTGGGCTTTTCATGCCAGCAGGCCTAGACAAGGCAATTTATGGGTCAGACACCACAGAGCCATGTGGCACCTGACCACTGGGATAAGTAACTCCCCCAGCTGGCGCATTTGTCCCTTGCATTAGTGAGGTGAGCAAACACACAGGCGCAGGGCTGTGTCAGCTCCACAGAGGGATCCCTCCCTTCCCTGGATTGGGCTGATAGTATTTTCATGTTGTTTTTCCATGCCTCAGATTCATCCATCAAGTGAAAGAAAGGGATTCACCTTTTGGAAAAAATGTACCATCAATTTTCTTATATCTATGAAGCTCAAAACAAAATTTCAGAATACAATTGATGAAATTTCAAACATTGATTTTGATCTAAGGAACAAATGAATGTTGCTTTTACTTCCAGGAAGATATTATTTATATTATTACCGTGTTTCCCCGAATATAAGACAGTGTCTTATATTAATTTTTGCTCCCAAAGATGCGCTATGTCTTATTTTCAGGGGATGTCTTATTTTTCTGTGTTCTGTTTGTCAGGCATGCTTCCAAACAAAAACTTTGCTATGTCTTACTTTCGGGGGATGCCTTATATTTCGCACTTCAGCAAAACCTCTACTATGTCTTATTTTTCGGGGATGTCTTATATTAGGGGAAACAGGGTATTATGCTCCACCAATCAGAAAAATCCCTCTATCTGGGAGCAATCCTAAGTAGATTTTATGTCGCGTTTTATTCAGCAGGACTTAGGAAAGTGTTCTTAAGATGTCATCTTTGCAAAACCAAGGACCAAGACAAATATGATGCTAACAGCAAAAAGAACTTACCGGTGTTACATTTCACATGACCATGGTCTTGTTTAAACTGGAACTTCAAGCACTACACATGCAGTGTTAGCATGTCAGAGACCTGTAGCCCAGAGTGGTGTTGTGCTCACATACCAATGCTGCATGCTAATGGGGCTGCATGACTAGAACTCCAACTTAAATTAAATGTTAAGCATGAGCAACATCACATAAGTATGTTGTTTCTGCTACCAGCATTGCATTTAAACTGGGTCTAGATGACAGGGCAAATGATTCTAGCCTAGCTTTATTGTTGACATGTAGGAATCTTTATGTGCATGGGAATATTCCATTATGTGAATCCACAATCTGGAGTACTACAGCACAAACACAGACTTACTGCCTCAGTGAGAATGAGGCCACAGCTGACATGATGATATCCCAGCTGTGAGAGATTGCCATAGCAACCAGCTGAATCATTTACAAAAAATGAAAACTAGTCTATTGCTGGGCTAACAGTCTGTGTCATTCTCTTATTTAATGGCATCTTTTGTGGATCTGATTTACAAGAAAGGATTTGATCTAATTATTAAAATGTATAACACTTTTTACAGCTTCCAGTTCTCCCCTTATTACATTTGTATTATCAAATTAGGATGCAAGAAATAGTATTGGGCTTCATCATTCATACTAGTTTGAGACAGGAGTGGTCTTAATGGTTCTGGAGCCCAGAACAAAAGTCAAGGATGGGAATCACTGCCACCCTTGCTATAGGAGACCACTCGGTATGGTGGCTGAGGTCCTACCAAGATGGGGTCAGGGGAGATATCCCTGTTGCCCATTGGCTACAAATGTACTTTTTGTGATTCATTACTATCAAGTTCATCCTGAAGAGTAAAAGCTACAGAACTGAAAAACTGATATAATTTATTGGAATAATATGTCTGAGGTAAGAATTTGTACATTTTTATGTTTTCAGCATAAAGCACAGTCTCTTTGAATTTTCTTTCATCAGCTGATTCAAGTAAAAGCATTATTTGATCTGATTTGTAGCAAACATTACCAAATCACAGCAAAACAGGACTCTTAGGCCCTTTCCGCACGGGCCAAAAACGGCGGCCTGGGGACGGCAAAAATGCTGCCCCCAGGCCGCCGTTTGCACAGGCGGCGCTGCTGAAACGCAGCAGCACCGACCTGGCTCCCCTTCCGCTCCCTCAGGGCGGTGTCAGGCCGTCCTCAAAAACACCCCTTTAAAGGGGTGTTTTTGAGAAAACTTGCTTTTACGTGTTCCACAATGGCGCGGTGCCCGAATGGCACCGCCCGGGGAACACTGTTTCGTCCCTCTCTCCAGCACATACCCTGGAGGTCGGAGGGCAGCGTGGGCGGGGCTTAGGAAGACAGCAGGGCGACGACGGCGACGAGGCAAGTAAGAGAGGGACAGGGAAGAGGCGGCTCCATGCGGAGCCGCCTCTCCTGCGCCGGCCTCTGCTAGGGCCGCTCGCATGCTTGCGTGCGAACGGCCTCCACCCCCGCGCCGGCAGAATTCTTGCCAGTGTGAGGGCACCCGGAGGCCTGTGCGGAAAGGGCCTTAGATTAAACTGGAGATGGTGAGGGGAGGATTATGAAAAATAAACAGTGACAGTTGGCAGAAACTACTCATTCATTCTATCACATTGGTATCCTACCCTCCTCACAAGGAACCCAGAGTCCATTCCATGAAGTTACCATTTTAATTCTCGCAACCACACTGGCCCGTTCAGCACGGGCCTGTGCAGCATCAACACACTGGCATATATAAATGTCTGTGGAGCCCCAGGACCCTTCACATGCTCCCGTGTGGGTGATCCCAGAGCTGCCGCAGCCCACAGAGGCGCCTTCGCACAGAGATGCCTCCATTGTGTTTGTAAACTTACTTTCTCTTCCCTGCGCAGCTCCACACAGATGAGGGGACACACCCTCGTGACCATGGCAATGCCTCAGGGGTCAGAGGGCAGGAGGTGTGTTCTCTCGTCCCTGTGGAGCTGTGCAGGGAAGAGAAGGTACATTGGCAAACAAAACAGAGGCGGTGACTCCGACCCGGTGCCGTTCACTCGCCACCAGGTTCAAAACATTGTTTAGTGAGTTTCGAAAACAGCGTTTCCCCTCAGTTGGTGCGGGGGAAGTGCTGCCTCGTTGCAGAGGTGGCAACCGTGCAAACTGCACCCCTGGAATGGTGTTTTTACTGTTCCAGGAGTGCTGTTTTTGGCCTGTGCAGAGTGGGCTACTGTGGGGCTCATTAAGTTGAGACATAATAGCTGTTGGGAGTGTTGGAAGTGAAGGACTTTATGCTCTTTCCTGCCTCAGGGACAGAGGAGGACTTATCAGTAAGTCAGATAGCTAGAGGGGGTCAAGACTCTGGACACCTTTCTCTACCACTCTGACACAATCCCTTTGATGTGTACATTGCTACTCTCAGGGAACTTCCTTCCTTCCTGCTTCTTCTCCTCTCTCCACCTTTCTTACACACACCTTCCATTTTTCACCATGTGTTTAGAGAGATGCAGACAGCATCTCTCACCATCCAGCTAGATAGATTAGAATAGAGAACCTATCTCTTCACTTTTCTATCCAGAATGGTGTTCACTAATAAAGATTCCTCTATTTAGTTAGAAACTACAACTTGAATTGGAGTTTCCTTTGTTGCCAACACACACACAAATGCCTGTGCTGTGCTTTGCCTCCATGCACTCTGCTTGTAATGCGAAGATATCTCTTACCAGAGAGAATTATCAACAATAGCTAGCTCCAGTGGCATCAAGTTATTACATATAGCTTGTCTGAGGAAGTGCAGACCACGAGAAAGATGGCCCATTACAAAAGAGTCCAATCACGTTTTCTCAGTTTCATCTACAAAACCCCACTGATGTAAGAAGAGGCCCTTCTGCCACTAAACTGCACAAGCAATATCCTAGGTGGACTTCCAGATTTCATTCAGACATGAACACTTGTCCTGCTATAAATACAATGTAGGTCACAAGTGAGCATGTTTAGAGTATTTATCACAAATATAACTACAAACATACAAGAAAAAAATTACACTGAGTTTAGCAACAAAAGGTCCCTGTCTTAAAATCTGTGACTACCCTTTCCCTTCTATCCCACTGATTATTCAGATGTCTTTGTCCAAAGATGCAATTTTTGCTCCAGCAGGCTTATCTTGCAGTCCTGACTTCCATGGTAACTAGGCCACCTGGACCAGGATCAGGATCAAGAAAAATCATAATGTGAAACCTACTCTAAAAATAATGTCTTCTTCATATGTCTAAAATAAGTCCTCTAAAAATAAGTCTTCTTCATACGTCAAACAAGATAAGAGACTAACAAAGCCAGAGTCCATCAGACATCTATCACAAAGTGAATTTCATAACTGAGTGGAGATCAGATCTCTTTGGTCCAATATTTCTTCTACTACATCATAGAGATTTTCATTGTCTTCAATTCAACAGCATGATTCTTTACATAATTTTTAGCAGTGCTGCATACATAGATAACTTCCATTTTATGCTGGCAAAAAGGACAATCAGCCATAAAGAAGAAGAAATGACAGAACTAATGATATGCCATTCATCTTTCTCCGTGGCCAGAAAAGATTTGCTTTTTATTTAATTACATCAGTTGAACTCCAGTGAAATAAAAATACAGAATTAAGAAGAAGAAGAAGAGTTTGGATTTATACCCTGACTTTCTCTCCTATAAGGAGACTTAAGGCGGCTTATAAACTACTTATCCTTTACTCCCCCCATAACAGACATTTTGGGGGCTGAGAGGGTTCTGAAGAACTGTGACTAGCCCAAGGACACTCAGCAGGCTTCATGTGTAGGATTGGGGAAGCAAATCTAGTTCACCAGATAAGAGTTCGTCGCTCATGTGGAGGAATGGGGAATCATCCAGATTAGAATCTACTGCTCCTAACCACTACACCATGCTGACTTTGGAGACTTCAACCTCAAAAAAGAAATTTCATCAAGAGTCTTCCAAAAATAAGAAAATTTCTATTTGTGTCCATAGGAAGTTGATTTAAAAATAGGCAATCCTTTACCCTCTTTCCTGCTCTTCTCGTTTCATATGTAGTTGGTTTTTTTTCTAAGTGGCTTTGTCTAACTAAAGAAATATAGTTATAACCCTTTTGGTGTTAGCTTTTTTAAGGGGACTTTTATTTATCACTAAATAATTAGGAGGTCAGTTTTTTTGTCTTTGAGAACTGATTAGGTAGGGAGAATCCTAACCTCAAAGAGTGATAAGGAATTAAGACACAGTAAAGAGCATCAGGGAGCAGTTTCTGGCAGCTGGAACCTCATTAAAGAGAAGGACAGAGAACTCTATTTACTTGCAGGGCTTTGAAAACAATACTGAGGAGGCTAATAATAAGCTGCACTGCAAAAATAAAGCAATTGGATGCTCAACTTGTTAAATAAATGTGATAAAGAACTATGTACAGTGGAAATGGCAGTAAGGCAATTTCATTCATAAGGGTACTGAACCAAATGTTTATATGGGCTATTATTTACATTAACCTTTCCACTTAAAAGTCACATCCACATGGCAATGATTCTCTGTTTCCCTATAACTGCTGTTACAAATCAGAGACATTTGCAGTAGCAGTGGAGCATTCATAAGGAAGTTTTGTAGACACTTTCCTCCATTCGTTACTAATATTATGTTCCCCCCCCCCTCTTCTGGCCTTGAGCTCCCCAGAATGCCCCACAGTGAACCCAGAATTGATTTTTGGCACATCACTGAACACATCCACAAAGCACAGAACAGGTGTGATGGATGTGTGTCTTTTAATTGCTGAATTGTGGAAGGATGTGGGCCTGATGAAATAAATGCAACAGAAATAAATGCTACACCAATATCCTCCTAAAAAGCAAGACAAGTGCCGCCAGATGGCAGCAGAAACCATTACTTGGCTTTACAGTACAATTCTTAATTCAGTGCGTTTAGAAGATTGTGACTGTTATCAGGTTCCCTGCTAAATTTCACAGAGCAGTGTTTGCCTTCTGTTCTGAAGAATTTTTTTACTTCCACTTTTGTACTGTTTAATCAATTGCAATTGTCACAGAATTATTACCAGTAAGTCAAACTTGGATTTACAAAAAAGTTCTAACGTATTTATGTATTAAAATCCTATTGACTTTCAACAGGAAGTTGATTTCTAATAGTACTGTCTTTATATACAGCTTTGGCTTGAACTCCAAATAAAACCACATTTTAAACTAATAAGGAAAGACAGGCATTACAAAGAAGTGGTGTTGCTTTTGCATTCAAGTATAACAAAGTTTAAAATTGTTCTCTGACTGGCAGCTGCTTTTTCAAATGAAAATCATTTTATACAACTAGTTCTGATCCTTTTAACAAAAGATTGAATGGGGGACTTCTAAATGCCAAGCAAATGCTCTACCACTAAGCCAAGCCACTCTCCAAATATATTTAAAATGTATCAAACTGCATTTGAATTTCCCCAGACATGTTTAGCACCAATAGGAGTGTATCTGGACAAAATGATGCAACTTCTATTGGGGCAAAAGTACAACACAGGAAGTGACTTTATAATGTTCTATTGCCCTTACATATCAGTTCCTTTGGATTTTCAGCTTTCATTCTTGATAAGTAAGCCCCTAGCCCTTTTTTACTGAGGAGATATAAGGGGAAAGGCACAAGCAGTTTTTCCCAGAGTGTGTGAAAAAGACTAGGGAGGAGGCACTGCAAGATGTCTGGAGTGAGGCAAGAATTCACTGTTGAACCAATCATGTGGACTCTCCATTGAAAATATGAGAATCATGGCCTTGTGGCTTCAGAAGCTGGACCTCAGTCAGCAATTATAGAAGGCTAATTGGGATCTCATTCTGTAACTTGATTCTGCTGGGCATAAAAGCTGCAGTACACTTGTCCGCAGGGGTAGTGTTTCAGACTAGCAGAACTAAAACTACTGGCAGAACATGCTAAGCTGCTTTATATTGTTAGACTATCGGCCCATTTACTTTAGTGTTCACTCTGGCAGCAACTCTCTGAGGTTTCAGGCACATAAAGGTTTTTGCTTACTACTTTTGATCTTTCAGTCAGAGTTCCCAGGGGTCTATATACAAAGGATATGTTGAGTTGTGCTTCTTTCCCTCCTGTGGTAACAAAGGAAATAATGGCCTTAGTCCTGACAGATTTGAGACTTGCTAGAGCCAGAGGAGCCCCATCTCTGTGCTCCTTACCACCTCATGTGCTGAGTTAAAGGAAGGCAAACAGTCCTGGATGTCTGCAAAGCAACAATTTGTTCCTTTTTTCTGAAACAAATGGATGGCAGCAATAGCACACTATTCAAGTGGTATGAAGAAAATCAAAGGTGAATGGCAAGTACATTAATTTCTACCCATCAAGGTAAATTGGGGATGGGGTGTAAACCTTATTTGGGGATTGTTGAATATACAAAACCAGGCCATTGGTCTTTCGAGGCAAAAATTGTCTAAGCTGACTGGCAGTGGAGCTGTAAAGTCTCAAGCAGGGTTGTTGACTGTTTGGAGAAAAAAGTCCTGTATGTTAAACAGACATTTAATGGCATGTTGCATGCCACAGAAAGCCCATTTCCACACATTAAGCTTCCATTAAAGAGACAGGATATTTTTCTCCAGGTGGGTTGGCAACTTTAGTCTCAGGCAAAGAGGTCTTCACATCACTTGCACCCTAAACTTTTATTGAATGGCAGACATTTCAAACGCAAAGCAGATGCTTTTCCACTAATCCCTTCCCAATGCAAAGTCTCATTTGGTCCAGTTAGGTTCACTATTACAAGGGCATTTATCCAAAGCCTCCTTCAAACTGCCCTCATAATCTATTTAAGTAGCTGGCTTTTAACAGATATTTTGTGTCATTTCAGACACAACCATTTTTCCATGAAGCACTCTTTTTCAGCTTTTTAAAAAACGTTCTAAGATTTGTGCTATAGCACCATGGACATGCCTGTCACCAAAGCGGAGAAAGAGCGCCTCATGGAAAAAAGGCAAGAAAAAAATTGCTGCACTATTTGAAATGGCTAGAGCGCTTTAGAGATAGCTCATAGATGGATTTGAAGAGCTGTTTGAAATGCCTGCCCTTTACTTGGATTTGGGCCAACAACGGATGACATTCTATTTAGAAGATACCTTTGAGTTCACAATAAGATACAGTGTCAGAAAAAAAATTTTTATTGCTCATGTAGAGAAAATGAAAAGAGATGATTATCTGATTACAACAATACTAGATTCTCAATTGAATTATAACCTTCCTTTTTTGTGTCACTGTTTCGCTTTTGAAAACAGCATTTTGTGAATGTAAATAACAAACAAACCTAACACTGGATTAAATTTTAAAAGTGCATTTGCATTTTCTTTGCATTTTCTTTCTTACAATGAAAAGCTAATATCCTTTTCTGTTAAAGTACCCATGCTTATTTATCTAACTTTGGGGTACTTTAAAAAACTGGATATTACATGGAATACATATCCACATTTTCTGCTTTTTGCTTTTAAAACAAACCCTTTTTAAAACCAGTCTATGGCTTTAGTAGAGGCAAGCCAAGAGGACTTCACCAGCCTGTTTGTCAATGGTGATTCAGAGGAGAGGTATGGAGTGACTCATGTTTCTGAAATCACGGCTTGCCGAGTATCTACAGGAAGGGGCACATCTTCTCAAACATAGACAAAAATCAGATGCAATTGGATGGGGGTGGCGGGTCAGCTTCTTGGTTTAATTTACTGAGATCTAAGCTCATAACTAAAGTATGGAAGCAAGCCTAAGAAGTAGTAAGTCTCATTTTATTTAGCAGGACTTACTTCCAGGAAAGTGTGCTTAGGACTGCAGCCAATTATAACTAAGTCGGGACAATAATGAGACATGTAATGCTAGCCTTTCTTCCAGTTCATGTTTTCTTTTTTGAAAATAACTGCTATTATTGCCTAGTGAGAAAGGTCTAGAAAAAGCACAAGACTTTCAGAATATTGGAGAAAATAATATTACAGAAGCTAGATTTGTGACTTAAATGATCCCAAAGATTTAAAAAAGAACAGGAGCCAGCAGGCCTTCCCTTCCACTGAGCTGGAAAGAATAGAGCTGGCACGTCAAAAGCTTTGCCACATGCCTGCTGAATCATCATTTGCTACAGACAGCAGGGATATAATAGACTTTGTGTATGGAAGTCTGCTACTTTTGGACTACATTTCCATTAAAGAAATAATGTATGTATGCCACTGTTTATAATAGAAAGTGGTTTAAAGTTTGTGCTCCTATATCAGGGATCCCAAGCTTATGGAGCCTGTGGAACACATTTGCAATTTTGAGAGGGGGTGGTAAGGACTACCCCAGAATGGTTTACATGGGAGGTGGAGTCAAACAAAATACCTCCCTTCTCATTTTGCAAAAGAGTAATAGAAAGGAAATAAAAGGAAGAACGGGGAAAGAAAACAGGAATAAAAAATAATTGTTTCTTAAAGCTACAGGTAGTGCTTCTATTATTTGAGAGGGGGTTGAGGGAACAGATCCACCCTCACAGGTAACTGTAGGTGCTGTATTGTATTGCAATGAATTAGCGAAGTACGCTTACTCGCTCCCTGATACATACCTCCCTCTCAGTTCCAGGTGAAAAGGACTGTGACACCAGCAGTGTACAGGTCTGCGAAAGCTTATGGGAAGGCATAGTTGTCCCACGCACTTCACCATGGACCTCTGGACCTGTTGGTGTGTGGAGAATGCCTACCTTGTGCTCACCATGGACTGTTGGCAGCCTGATTACATTCTGGGTCAGGAGGAAGGTACTAGCACTAGACAGGGACAAGGCCTATGGGCTGGCTATCGCTATGCTTTTTCTCCATGCTGAGGTTCTCAATGAGGCAAACACACTGGACAACATTGCTACCACCATCCAACCACAGTTAGGGGCAGGAACCTCACCATGGGCTTTATGGTGATCGACGAAGGAGCAAACATTACAGCAGCAGCAAGGACATTCAGCCTTAAGCATGTTTACTGTGTAGTTCACCTTCTCCACTTAGTGTTGAAGGATGCCCTTGGTCTGGGTTCTGTAGACAATCCCAGGATGGACACTGAGGCTCGCGCGTTCCAGCATTTCCTCCAGAAATGCCAGCAAATCGTGGGTCACTTCTCACACAGCATTAGAAGCAGACATGCTGGAGCACAGCATGATCACTCACTAGAACTCTCCACCTACACCATGCTTGATAATTTGGTGGCAGAAGGAAGCGGTCATTACCTTGTTCCAAGAGACTAAGGTGGTTGAGAGAGAGCACCAGCTCAACCAGGACTTGTGTTTGACTGTCTCTCACACAATGGAAATAATGAAGCCCCATACTGTTGCTTTTTTCTAACACAGCGACACTGACTTGGGTTGTTCCCATGATCTAAATGGCTGATGAGAACCTGGTCACACTTCTTGAGCCAGCCCAGGATGTGCAGACCTCCTTCCAGCAGTGTGCGTTGCTTGTGCTAAGGCTGCAAGAAGTGGGGGCAACCCACCTTGAGCCTCTTGCACAGAAAAAGGTCTACATGTTAGCAAGCATGTGTGACCCACACATTGCTGAGTGGGCCAGGGAGCTCACGTGGTGGAGAAACACTCTCATCTAGCATGTCGGGCATGTACATACCTAAAGAGAAATGTCACCAGGCAAGGGGGCCTCAGGGCTAGAAGCAGCTCTGCTGCCATTCCTCCCCCACCTCCCCCTCCAGGTGACATTTGGAATTCAGTTAACCAAATAAATAAAGATTCAAACTGAACACTTTCAAAAAGTATGATCATTGTACCTAATTCATACAAGAGACAGTTGGTGGTGATTTTTTTCTATAAACCTGAGAGAAAATCCAGGTTTGCAGAAAAGTCTGAACCCTAAAATACAGTGGTAGTAGGGGATTAAAAAAAACTCCCAAATAATAGAAGAAGCACTTGTAGCTTAAAGAAATAAATGCCGACAGAGAGCTCAGGATACTGTTCTGAGATCTCGGTGGCCATGTTGGGTGTTGGTGGAGGTGCAGGATAGAACGAAGTGGTGGGGAGATAATAAGCCAGTGATGGCAAACCTTTTCAAGGCCGAGTGCCCAAACTGCAACCCAAAACCCACTTATTTATCGCAAAGTGCCAACGCGGCAATTTAACCTGAATAACCCCCTCGAGCAGGGGCCAGCCTGCTGTAGCCTCCAGCAAATCCCACATGCGCCACTATGTGCCTCTCTAGCATCTCTGCTGCCTCTGCCCCCCCCCCCCCCGCAACCCGGGCAGCAGCCACCTGGAGCACAGGCACCAGGTCCGCCAGCCTCCTGCTCGCTGAGGTGCATGCACATCAAGTCCAGCAGCCCAGGCCAGCCTAGATTTGTGGGGGGGGGGATTTCCCCTGGACACTTGTGTCCACAGAGAGGGCTCTGAGTGCCACCTCTGGCACCGTGCCATAGGTTTGCCACCACTGTAATAAGCTATTTCCCACCTATTTCACATAGCATTCAGTGTCTTCTGCTAATATCCTTCTGTGTAATTGTACCTCTGTTTTTGAACTGCCCAGATATTTCTCTAATGGAAACTAGAACAATATTTTTAATAAAGTATATGCTAACTAGATAAATCAGAGTGGGAAATCTCCCTTCCTGTGTTCCCATTCCCCGCTGTCCTGGGCACAGAGCTATTCAATATTTTTATCAATTACTTGGATGATGGAATAGAGGTCATGCTAATCAAAATTTGTAGATGATTCCAAATTAGGAGGGGTAGTTAATACTCCAGAGGACAGAGTCAGAATTCAAAATGACTTGGACAGATTAGAACGCTGGCCCAAAACAAACAAAATGAATTTCAACAGAGATAAATGTAAGATACTGCACTTAGGCAGAAAAAATGAAATGTACAGATATAGCATGGGTGACATCTGGCTTGACAACAGTACATGTGAAAAGGATCTGGAACTCTTAGCAGACCACAAACTGAACATGAGTCAGCAGTGTGATATGGCAACCAAAACAGCTAATGCAATTATTGGCTTCATCAACAGGCGTATAGTATCTAGAACAAGGGACGTAATAGTATTTCTCTATTCTGCATTGGTCAGACCTCAGTGGAAATACTGTGCACAGTTATGGACACTGCAATTCAAGAAGGATACTGACAAGCTAAAACGGGTTCAGAGGAGGGTGACCAAAATGATCAAAGGTCTGGAATCTATGCTCTACGAGGAGAGAGCTGGGTTTGTTAAGTCTGGAGAAGAGAAGGTTAAGGGGTGACATGATAACCATGCTTAAATATTGAAGGGATATCATGTTGAAGAGGGAGCAAGCGTGTTTTCTGCTGATCCAGAGACTAGAACAAAGAGCAATAGATTCAAGGTACAGGAAAGATGATTCTACCTGAACATTAGAAAGAACTTCCTGACAGTAAGGGCTTGGAGTGTGGTAGAGTCTCCTTTGGAAGTTTTTAAGCAGAGGCTGGATGGCCATCCATCAAGGGTGCTTTGATTGTGTATGCCTACATGGCAGGAGGTTGGACTTGGTGGCCTGTCATCTCTTCCAACTATGATTCTATTCCAGGGGTCCCCAAACTACGGCCCGGGGGCCAAATGTGGCCCCCTGAAGGCATTTATCCGGCCCGCCAGGCATGGCGGCGATGGCTCCATTCATGTGCAGTGGAGGTTCGAGGGAGAGGAGGAACTGGCCCCAACGGCTGTTGATTGCAATCACATGATGGCACCCCCAAATCTCCATGAATTTTCTGACCCAGAGTTGGAAACCTTACACGTGGCAATGCCTGCTCCGCCCTTCCCTCTCAGCTACTCCATGTGTTGCTCTCAGGCTTTCTGTTCCGCCTCACTCCCATTGGCATCAGCCAGGCTGGCGAATCGCTCGCTGGCTGCTAGGGATGAAAGAACCCAGGAAGATACCTGATCCTGGGTTAGATGGAATGCTTCATTGGGAAAGTTCTGCTCTTTTTTACAGGGGAAGGTATTCCACAGCCTCCCCAACAATATTTGGAGCCCACCCTGTACTTGACATACTTTGGTCACTGTTCTAAAAATAGACCATGACAGAAAGGCTGAAAGGTGAAATCAAACATTTTACAATCATTTGTGCATAGGAATTTGTTCATAGTTTTTTTTAGTCCGGTTCTCCAACAGTCTGAGGGACAGTGAACTGGCCCCCTGTTTAAAAAGTTTGGGGACCCCTGTTCTATTCCAAAAGTGAAGCATACAGCTGTATTGTCTGTCTCTTGCTGTTCCATTTCCCAGTGGCATCTTCCTGATTCATGATTGCTGGACCCCTGCCAGAAAAAATGTGCCAACTCTGAAATACAGGGTGAAGGGAATGTAAAACCAAGGTCAGAGATTGCTAGAGGCTTTTGGCAAAATCATCAGGTGAAGCTATTCATCAGATACACATATGTGCAAATTAATTAGTCAAGTTCTTTGACTAAAATCCCAGTTAAAGATATATCCTCATTTATTATTCCTTGAAAACCTAAGAATTTTTCTTAAGTCATTGTCAAGAAATTAAGTCTTTTAATGGAGTTTCTTGGTCTCTCAAACATTGGTTCAGGCTTCAGGCCTACAATAGAAACTTTTAGAGTGGAAAATAACAGTGTTGTTGCTAGTGATTCAGCAAAGCTGTGACCTTTTGCAACTGAGTTAAGAACCAGGTGCTGGGCAGAAGCAGTAACTATCCTGACTCCCTCTCAATCTCCAAGGTCAAAAACAACGAAGTCCGTTATTGATACCCGATTAGTTGCATCAAGAATGGAATGCATATTATGCTTTTAAAGTTTTAATGTATGATAAGTTATGTGTGTAAGCTGCCCTGGGCCTGGCTTCAGCTGGGAAAGGGCAAGGTATAAATTGAATAAAATAAAAATAAATAAATTGGAGGATCAGCCAATGGTGATAATACTTTGAAAACTGCATTTTTATTTGGAATTTAATTACTGTTGACTCATGAAATAGTAAAGGAATAGCTTATCTGTTAAAACAGAGGTATTCATTAGTATTTCTGATTAATTACACATTTATCTAATAGGCAGGTTGTGTACTTTGCTTCAAGAATGGGTGTGGCAATAGCACACAGAAGGATGAATGTGACGCGGAACAAGGTTCTTTCATCGGAGCTCTTGAAGTTATTTTGCATAAAAAGTGCACATGTGTATGTTGTAGGTACGACATGGAAACAGTGTTGCAGACATTACACTTCTTTTGGTGCAACTACTTAGAAAAACAGGAAGGGATGTGCACTCAGAAATTTACTAATTAAAATCAGATGTGAATGTCCTCTGTACATGTTCTAAATATTCTGAATCTGAACAAAATTATTTATCACGAAATAGCCATTTGAAGGCCATTGAAATGGATGCTGTATCATTGATTTCAATGAACTACTGCAGCACAAATCATATGTCAATCATGTCTGTGGGATCTCAGTTTAATAGATAGGATCAGGGATTAATAGATCTTAAGTAGGAGATAATGAAAAAATGTTAACTCTATCATTTGCACAACTGAACACTTTAGTACCAAAACATTCTTGTCTTTACTTAAATGTAAATATATAATATTGCTGTTACCTACATGCTTCATTTTAGATGAATTTTATTGGACTGGTCAGGAAATGTAATATTCCACTAGAATTAATATTGGCTGAAAAATGCTGGGGTCCTTTTCTTGATTTACCACTAATATCATCAGCATGTGTGCCTGTGAATTCTATATATTTTTTTTCACCAGAGCAATGAAAAACTGTCTGTTTCTGACTGCCTTCTTTGTCACCTTTTGATAGCACTTATAGCAGAGAGCAGCAGCCCAGTGTTACAGGCTTAGGAATGCAGTACAATCTGTTAGACCTGTTTGGGAGGCTTAAATATTGCTTAAAATTAAAATAGTCTTATTGACACATGAAGCCACATAAAGATCCCCAGCATTTCAAGGAAGGCACTCCCTAACTTTTGTGTCCTTCTCTGTACTTCCTCCCTGCACATATTGCTTGTTTAATATCGTGGTATAGAGAATGAGATGGAGATGTGCCATGTGCAAATTTGAACTTGCTCATGGATTTATCGGTAGCAGGCTACCATCATTATGTTTAGGCCACTGTTATACCCTGCTGAGATCATTCCCCTCCCCAAACCCCACCCTCAAATCTCTAGGAACTTCCCAACCAATAGTTAACAACCCTAGTTAGCAGAATAGGGCTAAAACTAGTCCTGTGTGTCTTCATCTTTCAGTCACTACTGAAGAGACCTCACTCACTCCCGCCCTGCCCCCCCCATCACCCAGGTGATCTGCAATATCTTATACTTAAAAGCACAGGAACTATACTTTTGCTGATCAAGTGGCAGGCATGAACTTTACCAGCCAGATGTCCAGTGCTGGTTTGGGACGGAAACTGTCTCCTGTACACTTTTTAGCCATTGCTGAAGACCATGCCATATAGGCAATATTTGGGATTCATGTGATGTTTGCATATGTCATCCTCAGGGAACAAAGTGGGATCTACAATGGAGAAGGCTATGATTAATTCCATATGGGCAAGGTTTACTGGTGAAACCACCAGTAGGTAGCAGCCTGAGGACTGTAGTTGCTCCATGCACTTGACCTGCCCATGCTATCTTGCCCTCCTCAACTGCCATACTAGTGGCTTAAAACCTTGCTAGGCATCTAGTTCAAACATAAGCTTAGGACACAGTGTAGGGGCCATTTATAACTGAAAAGCAGGTTTGTGGAAAGTTGAATTATTTACTCAGCCTGGTAAACCTTAAGGCTGCACTGTGATATGAGGCAGTAAAAGAAACAGTTCCAGAAGACCCAGATTAATTAATTTAAACCTCACCAGGACAGCTGCATGAGAAAACGTTCAGGGTACCTGTTTGGTTCATTTCTGATATAACAGCAGATCAATCCTATGTAGAGTTTGACTGGTTTAAGTCAAATGAAATCAGCGCACTGCACTTTTAGTCCTCCATAAATTGCTAAACTTTAAGAGTGTGATTTTGTACTATGAAAATAACAGGATGCGCTGGATTTTTTTCACTTTTGTGGTGGAAAGAATAGATGGTATTATGTAAACTTTTAGAACAATAGTCTGGAGTTGTGGGGAGAAGAGGACCTAGTGGGCCATAGGCATTAAGTTTGAATTGAACACTGCCATGACATCACAATGCACTGGCTTTGTGGTTAAATGAATGGATATAATCTGCATTTAGGCAGGAAGAGGGTTTCAGTAACTGGCCACAAATCAAAGATCCCCTGGAATTAGTTTGTGCAAGCATTACAGATTTGTGTTTTTCAAAGAGTAGCCCCTCAACGAATGTACTGTTTTCTGAGGTGATTTCAAGAGCAGTATGTTAGGAATCCAGGGGCGAATCTAGGAAAACTGGAGCCCAGGGACAAAATCTGAGTTTGGTGCCCCCCCACCTCAGGTATGGACGACCACCCTCCCCCACAATGATTTTTTGCACCAGCTCACAAAACACCTCCCACCACCAGCAAAACATACATGGCTTTCTCCCCACCAACTCTCTTTCCTAATTGTGTCCTCACACCAACCCTATGAGGTAGGTTGTTAGCCTGAGAAACAGCTCCAAGCCAGTGCAAGTGGGAATTAACTTTTAAGCATGTAAATCTCTCACAAGTCACCCCCCATCTGAAGGTTTACCAAGCAAACATCAGCATCATCTCTCACAAATCACCTCCTACCCCCAGCAAAACAGGCATGGCTCTCTCCCCACCACTTTCCTAATTGTGTCCTCACACCAACCCTGTGAGGTAGGCTACTAGCCTGAGAAACAGCTCCAAACCAGTGCAAGTGGGAATTAACTTTTAAGCATGTAAATCTCTCACAAGTCACCCCCCATCTGAAGGTTTTCCAAGCAAACGTCAGCATCATCTTCAGTTCTGCTGCTGCTTCTGGGTTCCCTGCTCAGCTTGCCTTTTCCTGTGCCTGCTGGGCTCCGGAGAAGGTTTCTGCCTAATGCCACACTTAACTTAAGGCGAATAAGGCATGCTGGGTTAGAGGGAGGGGAGGTGGAGCTCCCCTGTCCTGCTCCTGGGAGCCCAGTGGGACTTCTCCCCCGCCCCCTGGACACTCCAGGACACTGTACAGAGTGGGCGGGGCTACGACAGGCACTGGGAGCAGTCCGCTGCTTCAGTGCCTGCTTTCTAGGGCTTGCTCAATCCCTTGCTCTGTAGGAGGATGTTTTGGCGCCCCCCACGTGACCTCAATCAATGCGCCTGGGGACAAGGGGTACCCCATGTCCCTAGGCAGGAACGCCAGTGTAGGAATCATAGCAGTCTCATTCAATGTAAAAAGTAAAATACCTCAGTGGGTGTGTCTAAAGTGTCTATTCAAGAGTCAGTTGAGGTGTCTTTCGCTCTTGGCCTCTGCAAAAATATTCTGGATCCTGTTAGGGTTTCCAGCCCTCAGGTGGTGGCAGTGACATAGGTATAGATTTTTTATGGGGTGGGTTCAGTGACTGAGGTTTTTCCGGCTGTTCCATTCCATGCATTGTTTCAAGCAAGTCAGACATGTAATGGGAGGGGTTTGAACCCGAGAAACCCACCCCCTTACCTATGTCCCTGGGTGGTGGCTGAGATGTCCTGGAATTACAACTCACAGATCAGCTCCCCCAGAGGAAATGACTGCTTGGAAAGTTGTTCTTTGTGACATTGTACCCTGTTGAAGGCCGTCCCTTCCTCAAATAAAGCCCTCTCCAAGCTCCACTCCTAGTTTTCCAACTCAGAGATGGCAACCCTAGATTCAGTAGACTCTGTTGCATAAATCTTATACATTTCCTCTGTAAAAATTCTCCTCCTTATGTCCTAACTAAAAATTGACAGCTATTGAAGGGATGATCACGATCAAAAAATTATTTATTAGTTATCAAAAGCAACTTGGTGGAAGGAGGAATGGCTATTTCCACACTCGATCCTAGTATTTGTTTGCCTCTGAAAGAAGGCTTACTTCAAACCCGGCCCAAATTGCAAGAATTGGCGGTGGGGGTAGTTCTGCTTCTCCTCCGTGTTGACTCTTATCGCAGAAAAGGAAGACTTAGATCTGTTCAAACATCATGAAGTGAACCTCACCCAGTAGGGCGGCTCCGTATGGACAGCCAAAGTCGGCATGCCCTGCAAACTAACAAAGCAGCCAGCAAGCATCTTTTATCAAGCCCTGCGTCCCCTCCCTCGTCCACAAAATAAATGCTGAGCCCGAGGAGCTTTGGGGCCGTTACTACAGCAGCAGCGGCTGCAGGAAGAGGAGGGACTGTTGGCGCTGGGGCCGTCGGAAAAGCTGCTTCATAGTCGCTTCCACCCTGCCCCCTTCGGTGTCTGCCTTGCAGTTCGCGCAGCGCCCCGTAAACAGCCCACAAGGGGAGGGGACGCGAAGTGCGACGCTTGAGCAAAGGCGCCTCCTCAGCTGTCATGTCTCAGCCTACGAAAGGCAAAAAGGCTTCCAAAGCCAGCAGAACGGTAAGGACCGGTGTCGCTGGGAGCGGCTCGGAGCAAAGTTTGCCTGTTTGGAAATGGGGCTTCCTCCACTTTCTCTGCAAGACAGCCCAGCTGAGGCGTGTGTCAGGAATTTGCCAGCGCCCAGAGTGGGTAGAAGCCAGAAAGGGGCCGAGCGCAGCAGGGGTGTGGGACAACTGAGGGCAGGAAGAGCCCGGAGCAGTAGGTGGGGCGCCCTGAAGGCCCCGTCTGAATTGCGCTGCCGTGCGGGGCTAGTAAAGCCCTAAACTGAAGGCATTCCACATCCTATTCTAATACAATGGAAAGCCTAGGCCAGGTTCTCCCAGTCCCAGTTTCTGGGGTATAGAGGCGGTCGCTTCCTAGTATGGTCTCTTGGAGAGAGTTTAGTAGCCCTTCCACCCAAGGGGTGGGAGCGATGAGTACTCCTTGAGGCCAGCTGGCAGAGCTCGGGTGAATTCCTACCCGGTACGGAATGCGCGTGTGTGCGCGGCCGTGTGGAAGTGGTGTCATGTAAATTATATAAGCATTCCTCCCTCCCACCATGGTGAGTGGGGAACGAAAGCCAAAGTAAATATTTATTTTCGAAACCACTTGCAAGGGTTTTAACAGCCCAGCCCTTAAAGGAATGAGGGCTGTTTGGGGTTCCTCTGTGTCATGGAAAGTACTTTGTGCGTGCTCAGAGACTGCAGTTTTGATCACCGCTTTGCATATTCAGTACTAAACCTAGAGTTTGAAGATGCATTCTGATGTTGTGTTGTTAATGCAAATATTGGTTGGGATACTAAAGAGGTTCCTTAACGTGGTATATAAAATCAAAGAGGAGATGCCTAAAATAAGCTAAGAAAATAATAATTTCTCTGCTCTGGGGTGCAGAACAAGCATGGTAGAATTATGATGTTTATTTACAAAGCACCTAAAGTTGCTAGGTGCTGGACATAGATTAAAAATAAAACATTCCCAGCCCGTGGGTGTTGTCTGTGGTGAAAAGTGTTAGATTACAATGTGGGAAGTCTAGGTTTAAATCTCAACTCGACTCTGTAATGTGCTGGGTGTTCTTGATTTGAGCAACACACCTTCAGGCTAATCTACCTCACAGGGGAGTTGTGAGGATTAAATCAGAAAGGGAGAATTATGTATTCTATCTTGGGTTCCTTGGAGGAAGCGCAATATTTAAAATCTGCTAGGTAGGCCTATAAAAAAGAATGCCAAATGGAATCAGAGGAGCCAGGATGAAATGGATGTGAAGAAATGGGGAACCCACAAGGGAACTGTGGAAAGGAAACTGTGGAAACGGGTTTAGCAATCAAACCCGGTCCACCCTCAAAATCTCCTCCAGCAGGATTCTCTAAATGTTTATGAAATTCAACATATTGATTTATCTTTTTCCCCCTTTTAACTGATATCCAACTTCACCCTACATTCTGTTCCTGCTGGAGCATATTTAATCTTCATCAGACTGCAAATTAACAAAAAGAGCAAGGAAAGCCCTTCACAACAATGTGATTTTTCTTCAAGCCCAGGGAATCATCCTCCCTCTTAACTTTGCAGATGGCCAGCTTTTGAGGGTTTCATAATTCTTAATAGCAGGTGTCAGAAGGGGCCAGTCAATTCACTCTTACATTGCTTCCACATGGACATTTTGCTCCAGTTTGGCATTCAAACTGTGTACTCATTGGTGTTTTGGAGCATCCAGATAACATCCTCCCCAACTGTCCACTTTCTGGTTTTTTCCCCACTTCTGCAAAACTGGCTCAATAAGATGTTTTTTGAGTGCATTTTCATCCTGTTTGGACAGGAAGGTGTGCATTTCTTGCTCCCCCTGCTATTCTCCCCACCACCACTGGAGGGCTTTTTCAAGTGATTGTTCAAAATACAGTAATTACTAGATCCCTGCAAGAATGAAAATAGGGAATGCAGAGAAATGCAGTAGCTCCTTACAACATTATAGCACTGTAGTGATCTAGCAATTGCCCCCAGAGGAGGGATGTTTAACAAGAAGTGCAGTAAAACGGGATTACAAAATTAGTGAACACCTAACTGTATAATATGGATGATAAAGAAGGCTTACAAGATTGAAGAGTAACAATGTAAAAAAGAATGTTACCTACAACAAAGCTGGATCAGTAAGCTGGGTATCTGAAGAAGTGAACTGTAACTTGCAAAAGCTCATACTCTGCGAGAAATTTTGTTAGTCTTTGAAGGTGCTACAGTACTCTTGCTCTTTTCTACTGCTACAGACTAGCACAGCCACCCATCTGGATCACGAAGTTTGAGAAAACTCTGTAATATGTACAATGGAGAATACAATTAAAACAGCCTCGCCCTAGACACTTTCAAGGGTGATTTTTATGTTCACAGTTTAGCTTTGGGACCCCTGCTTCACTATGTCTATTCTTTCTTTTTTTTAAGAGCTAGATCCCAACATTTTGCCTTCCTGGTTTCCATTATGGCTGTCCAAGATACTGTTCTGCAGATAAGAACAGTTGTTTCCTGAGCAGCTGCTTCAACTCTGGAAAGCTTATATACCCTGAAATTGTGTTACTGAACTCACAGACCAGCAAGGCTACTCTCTGAAACTAACAGCACCTGTCACCAAAAGCAGGGGGCTCTTTTACCCCCTCTAGCCTGATTTCTGACATAAAATTTCTGGCATAAGTTGCACTCTGTCCCTGAGCAAAACGTTGCACTTGTTATTAAAAATAATTAGCAAAAGGTGCCTATTGACTGGTAGAATATCCCCCTAGCTAGCCCTATTATAGGGTCCCCTTTGGGGCCTTTCCTGCACAAATACCCCAAACCATCATAGACTCTAAGGAAGAAGGGATGATCTCAGTTTCTGTGCAGAAAAGTTTGCAGTAGCCCAGCATAGCTCCCACATAGCCAAGATTTTGGGAAAAGAACACCTCCTGCCCATGAAGAATGAGCCACGACGCGTGTACATTTCTTGCTAAATGAAAGAGCCCTCCTGTATTGGACCAACAGGATCCCCTCCCCCACATTAAGTAGAGTCCCGCTGCTGGTAACAGCCTATCACAAGGGCGTGGCTGCCAAAAGGACAAAACTAACAACTCCTCCTCCGCCCTTTATCGGCTGCTTGCTGAGGGCGGGGCCCTTGAAGCAGTGCCGACCCGCCCATCTCCTGGCTCAGAGTCCCCCCTCCTTTCTCCAGTCCGTCCCTCCCTGCTACAGAAGGGGAGAAATTTGTAGGCGCGAGCTGCGGTTCGGAACGCAGGCACTGGAAGGGATTCAGACTGCCGGAGTGGGAGCAGTTTTCTCTCAGTATGGCTTTTGCAAGCTGGTGGTATGCTACGGTAAATACTCATGGGTTTTACTATTGTTGCAGCTTTGGGATGCATCTTCTTGTTTCTGTCGGTCTTGCCAGGCAGCCGTTAGTAATTCTGTGGATGGGTCAGTGGGAAAGAGAAGAACCAAGCCCAGTAGAATAACCTTTCAGCACAGGTTATGCCAGACAAGACATGCGTTTCCCCATAGAACAGGAAACTTCACCCTGTTCTGGTATGCGATATCGAGCCTATATGTACCACCTTTCCGCTGAGAACTGAACTATGAAGAATTTGGGACAGGAGAAAAGGAAGTGAACCTCGATGAGTAGAAGAAGAGGCTGTGCTCCAGTTTTTGATTCGTGCGGATAGAAGTCGATTCTTTACATAACTTTTATTTTGTCATGGGATGTATACAGGGTGGACCGAGGTGGTCTTGGAACATCTGGAATGTAGTTTTGTCATCTCTAAACTTATGATGTCAGTATTTTGTGAAGATGGCACAGGCACTTAAATGTGTTAGGATATTCATGTTGTTTCAAAAACTTTTTATAGTTGTATGATTATGATAAATATTAGTCTGGAGATTGAATGTAGAATCCACATCTGGATGAAATTAGTGGTAAAGCAACTGTTAATTTGTAGTTGTACTTTTTGTTAAGTTTTATAGTTTTTGCAAAGTCCTGCATGCTTCCTCTTTTCTGTTAATAATTTAAGTTCTTTTAGAGATTAACATAAGCTGGAGCTTAACATAAAACAATTATAAAGTTTGTTAGTGATGGAAAAGTTATTTCTATAATATGGAACATTCCTTTAAAAATCACAGAATCTTTGAAATGGAGTAGTTAATTTCATACAAGATTGCATGAACCTGCAATCACATCTTTTTGAACAAAGCATCTGTGCTATTTGCCTGATTTCGCTAACTTCAGGAAATGTTTGCACAATGGTACAGAGATACTTTTTTAAAAAAATCATAGGATGATCCAGTGAGGGAGGACTGCATGTGAAAGTGGGTGTAGGTACACAACTCATGCGAATTCTTAGTTTGTCTGGACCTTATTTGCTGCAGTAATTCAGAGTGTTTTTGCCCACCTTCATCAGTGCATCAGCCACGTCCATTTGTGATTCAGTTAGATCTAGACTGGACTATTGTCGGGCACTTTACTTGAGAGTGCTCAGAAGCTGCATCTAGTGCAAAACACTGCAACTAGATTTTTGATTAGGGCTGACTATTGGGAGCATGTGATCCTCATACTTACACCAATTACACTGGCTGCCAATCTGTTCTTTAGCCCAGGTCAAGGTATCGGTTTCCACCTTTAAAGCCCTATATGGCTTAGGACCAGTGAGTATTTGAAGGACCATCTTCTCCCATACTTTCTTGCCTGTGAATGTATCGTTATGAGGTGAGGCCCTCCTGACTGTCCCATCACATTATGAGAAGACAAGAGTTATTGGAAAAGACAATAATGCTAGGAAAAGTTGAAGGTAGCAGGAAATGAGGAAAACCCAACATAAAATCGATTGAATGAATCAAGGAAGTCACAGCCTTCAATTTGCAAGAACTGAGCAAGGCTGAACAATAGCATGTTTTGGAGGTGATTCATTCATAGAGTTGCTGTAGGTCGGAAGCGACTTAACATGCACACACATCAAGACAGCTAGTTAACAGAGTAAGATAGTTAACAGAGTAAAATGGATTAGCAAACAATCTATGGGTATGTTTCATTCTATTTCTATTGGATTGTGACTTTCCTTTCCCAACTGGGTATGCCAAGAATAAAACTTTGTTGGTCCTAAAGGTGCCACTGGAATTAACTCTTTTTCATTTCCCAACTAGAAATGTAATGGTTTAATGTTTTAAATATATCAGCCTTTTCTCCAATAAAATACATTGGGTAACTTAACTTTTTGATTCTGGAGGTGTAGCTAGGTTAGTCTATTGTGCTAAAATAAAAGGAGTCTCATACTATCTCAAAGGCTAAGAAAAATTTACTCCAGCATACGTTTTTGTGGGCTGTAGTCTACATTTTCATATGCAAAAAGTGGATCTCTACAATGTTATTGTTTTTTTCTGTAGGGGAAAACCAGCATTGTCAAGATCCATGAAATATAAATGATATAAAATTCAGATTTAATCAGGAAGAACCTAATCACTAGTTGTGCTAAACTAATACCTCTTTTGTTAAGTTACTTGGCCCATATTCTGGCTCATAAATTGCAAGTTTGTTCAAACCAGGTTAAGAGGTAGTATTAAACCTCTTAATAAATTCCGATTTGTCTGTTTCATTGTGGAGTTTTATTTTCAAATTCTTTTGCGGGAGACTGGTGGCACTTAGATCAGCAACAAAACAGATCAAAATGTTCCGCCGCTGATTCCTGAATATTGTCATCAGATGTATCTTCATTTATTTCTTTTCAGAGGGACTGGCCTATTTGTCCAATATATTCCTTAAAAATGGACTGAACTGTAAATATATGACCATTAATCTCTGCAGGATGTCCTTTTTGCCCACTTGGTTAGGCTATGCATACCTTTTTATTCCACTAACATTTATTTCTGTCAGGCGCTACCTTGTTTAATAAAATGGATTTGTTTAACAAATGCAGATTAAAGATGTTTAATGTTCCTAATTAGCATTGGAAATTCAGAAGCAGCTGTGAATTATATTATCAGAATTGTGCTTGTGGGGAAGATGATGATGAAAACCACCCAAAGAGTTTTGGCTCACAAAAAGGATTGTTAGCTTTGCACCCTTTAGGCGGATATCTGAATTACAGCCCCATTCAAAGGGGGAGGGGGCTGAAAGGGCTCCTGGAAATGTTGTAACCCCACACCAGTGCATTTGCCCTCTCTGAGGCATTTACCCCAGCAGAGGGGGCAGATGTGCCAGTCACTACATGTCCTGCAGCCCCACTGCCACAAAACCTGGACATCCGGGCTGTGGCAGTGCTGCTCTGGTGTTCTGCTCGGACTCCAACATGGGGAGGTCAGGCTGGGGCATTCCCTGGATGAAGCCAGTGTTAGTCGATTCCCTCCCAGGGTTTAGGGCTGGTTGCAGAGTGCGCTGGCCCTCGGACTTATGCCACCCTTTTATTGGTCTATGTCCTTTAACCCTATGGGGCTTTCTGGCAGCAGGGGAGTTTGGGGGCTTTTCTGAGCTTCCCAAGCTGTTGGAAAGCTCTATTGGAGGCAGAGGGTCAGCACCACTCTGGCATTGTGTTCTGCCACCTCTGGGTTTGGATAAGGCTATTCACTGATAATTTCTCAATCCCGTGGAAGATTTTTCAGGAAACTGGCACTCTGGGCTTCTACTTTAAATATATGTCCACGGAGAAATACAGACCAGAAAGATGTACTGATAGGTAGGCTTGTTATATAGAACTTAACATTTCATATTCTGACATCAAAGTATAGTTTTTAATATTATTAGTGAAAGCATAAATAACTGAGAATAAGGCTTTTTGCAACGGGAAGGCTAGGGTTATCTGCCCCTGAATAAGAGTTTGTTTTATAATGAGATAATATATTCATTGCAGCATTGGACTCCCTCATCTTTATTTTGAACCATTCAAGTACTGGAGTTGATGTAAACCGCCTGATCTGAATCTAGCAGAAGTCAGCTTTCTGATAGAAGAGCGCTGAATATGTTCTGCATACAGAGCATTTCAACTTTTCTTGAAATGTTAACTTTACTGTAGGTTAGCATAGAGTAGCTCCCTCTGATGCTAGAGTGCACCTGTCTTTATTTGTTCAATGTAAGTTCTTTTTTTAAAAAAAAATTAAACTTGTATTTCCTAGTTTACAAGGCATGCCTTAAAGATCAAGGAGCTGGAGCTGACAGGCGTGGCCTCTAAAGAACATACTTTTATGGCATTTTATTATGCTTTATTGAGCATTTTTGAAGCTGCTAACGAAAACTGAAATGTGTGTTCTTTTGAAGGCTGTATGCGTTGTGCAGTGTTCCCTTTGTTGTAGACATGTTTGGATGTGTTCTAGTTGCTCACACTTTACTAGCAAGGCAACCAAGGGATCTTTGACAGTATGACTTGGCTCCTTCTGCAAGTTTGAAAAAGTTAATGTTGAGCAGGGTGAAATCAGAAAATACAAGTTCTTCTTGACAGCTATTCATGGAAGTATTTGTTTTAGATAAGTTTTTCTTAAATATTTTAATCAAATATCAAATGAGTTGTAACATCAAATACAATATTAAAATCAATATCCAGAAGTCTGTTGGACTTTGGATTTAAGCTGCTGTGTTTACCTTCTTTATCCATCAACAGAAGCCTTAAAAACATAGAGTAATGAACTCTGTTTGGAAAATAAAAGTGAAAGTATCACTGGATGCACACATTCTTACTGCTGTATGCTGCTGCTTATTTGTATTGTAAAATCTTAGCGATATCGGTGGAAGCCCTCTGTCTTCAACTATGATGCCTTTTGGTTAGTTAATATTTGGAGCACAGAAGTAAAAATCATTAGAAGTGGCAGCTCATGTATGCATACTTGTCACTGAGTAACTTGTGTCAAATGCTAACATGTATGTGTGAATGAACCATCCTGGTTGTATCACCATGGACAGAATATTTTAAAGATCATTTCAGTTTCCTTTTACTCAGCAAACTGTTAAATTAGGCTGCTCAGTTATCTGTTTCATACCTTGGGTGGAAGTTTAATGATGACTTTTAATGTTTTGTGTTGGCTGTTTTAATTTGGAAGTTGCATCTGGCAGATTCACTGGAGAAGATGTAAAAAATTCTAAATGAATTGCTAAGTTATAGAAATTCCATATGGGCCAAATATGTAACCTTTTACTAAACATTTACACATTTGGCTGTGAGTAATCAAATGTCAAGAAGTCAAGTGAGATATATGCATGTATGAACCAGTCTTTGGGTGATTTTTTTTTTAAAGGGGAGGCTATCCTAGGAGGAGACAGTGCATAGAATGGGACAGTAGCATTTTGCTCATATTATTGATAATAGAGAAATACAGGCTTTTATAGTTTTCTGCAGTATTGATGGCTTTGATTAGATAGGCTTGCAAAGTCCCCAGTGGGGGTGGGGAATCTCCTGCTACAGCTCAGATTTCCCTCTGCTGTTTAGAGTGGTAGCATGAGAAAATTAATTCCCAAAAAAGGGCTGTAGTTTGACATTGTTGTCTTCTCTAGGAATTGCTGGAAATGTTGTGGCTATACCATGGAGTTTCTGGCAATTCCAACAGAAGACTGCTGGGTTTTCCTTGGTAGAAACATCTTGACATCACCAACAGTGGCCCCCATGCCCTGCTGTCTCCTGCTGGTTGACAGGCCATGCATGGCAATCCTGTGATTAGATCTGTGGGAAACTACTGCAGTCACCAAATGGATATTACTAAGTGTTTAGCAATTATGGGGGCTTACTGCTGAAATACCTAGAAGAGAGGAGAAGGTTGTCAATCCCTGGCTACTATATGTCCAAAGGGCTTAGCCAGGAGATCAGTTGGAGAGGGAGAGAGAGTATATAAAAATTGAGAAAAAAGGAATGTACTCATCAAGTATGAGTATGAAGTAATGAGAACTTACTTATTGGAAAGAGTTAGGAAGGTTCAGGAAAACAGTAGTGGAAGAAACAGTTGGGCATAAAGAAGAAATTCTTTTCCGCTCTCACTCTGAAGAACAGTTCTGTACACTGTTAAAGGAATGTGTCTGATCAGTGCAAATTCCAGGACAAGCAGCAATCAAGGGATCTTTGATAAAGTGATGGTGAGTTTCCTTATGCAGATTTGGAAGAAGTCCTGAGACCTTGAGTATGCTGAAAAAGAGAGGAGTCTTTGAGGGGAATAATCTATCACAATAATATCAGGCATACAGCTGCAGTACCATACTAGAATTTCCATATTAAGATGAACATATTCCAGACACCTGGGCAAGATCTATCATTCAAGAGGGGGAAGACAACAAAAGAGGTATATCAACGGGATGAAGCTCTTTGGACAGATTCCAAACAGATTCAGATGCTCAGGCAACAGTCCCTGTTATCTAGGCAGCCAGTAATCCAAAAGGTAGTTCCAATGGGAGCAGCAGTGAAAAGCAGGTGGCTTGCAGTATCTGTCGGAATTGGGTAAACATTAATCTACACTCAGGTGAAACCAGCAAGATCAGAAAACATGCATGCTGAGCTGGGCATATACTAAAAGGGTCTAGGCCAGTGACACTGACATTAGTCCAACGTTCAGAAGGGAAGAGAACCAGGGATAGTGCTCTGGGCAACTTTTTAAAAGCACCTAATGGGAGTGATACCAGGAGAAACACACACTTTGGGATAAATTCTAGTCTTGCCAATAGAGCTTGGTGCTTGAATGAAAACAATAGGGTTAGAGAAAGGCAAGGGGATGCAAGTGAGTTTAACAAGGTATTTCTGATGGCGAGAAGGAGGGAGTTCCCAAGTCCTGGAAGCATTCCTAGGCAAGATGGAGAAGTCTTAGGACAAGCAAGAGGTTAGGAATAGTTTCAGCTGCATCATTGAGCTATGATTCTGAAAGAATTCCTAACTAGGTTTTAATAATGTCACTAGATAAGTCTCTAGTCTAGTTTAAAGTGCTAGTGAATTCTAGTAGGTACCAGAAGCTGATTCAAACATTGCAGACTGTGCATGTTGTGTCTGGGTTTTCCACTGTATGTAGATTTGAGTTGCAGGTAGAGATGTGAAGGCCTAAGAAAAACAACAGAATTCAGAATATTTTTCTTGATTATGCCCTGTCCCCAGGCCCTTTAAAAAAATCTGAAATGTGGAAAAATTGGAAATTTGGGGGAGTACTGAAAAAAACAACCCTGCTATGAAACATTTTCTCTTTTTGGATGAAAGAAATGCTTTTAAGGACAAGGTGCATACAGTAGACATATACAGCTATTAAATCCAAGATGCATTTCTACTTCTAGAAGAATATTTAATCTTCATGATAGGTGCATGCAGGGCTGTCATTGCTTGTCAATTGTTGCATGCTTTCTGTTGTTCTTTTGGCTTGACTTGTGGTTGACATTTTCACATCTGATTCAAACCAATGTGACATATATGCCTACAGGTTGCCTAGCAGCTAACTTATTGCCCTAATTTGCTGAAGGGAAATAAAAGATTCGAGGGAATTTGGGCAGAAACTGCACCAGAGCCTCAAAGGGAAACTTCGGGATTTCATGGAGAACTAAGTTCTCTCTAAACAGATAGTATAACTTAAAGTATATGTGCTTAGATAGCATAGGGTGCATCTATGTGCAGTTTTCCCTCAGGTTTTGGGCCTATTTGTAGTTTTGCTTCTACAAAACTCAGGCATAACTTAAATTTCTTAAATATATAAAAAGGGCAATTTTATATGCTAAGTTATAAATGATGTATTTAATGTTTTTAAAGCAGTAAAATTTGTTTAGATGTGTTTGGACAGTAAGTGTGCATATATTTCAGTTTTTTTTTAAAAAAAAATAAGGACTAAAATAGGGGGAAAATTTTCCCCACTGTTGTTTGTTTATTTGTTTGTTAAATTTGGTATACCACCCACCCCCGAAGGGATCTGTATTATACAATCTGTATAATAAAACTTTACAATTTAAAACCCAGTGTAAATAATATAAAACCATAAACAAAGACAATATAGTAATAGCAATGTACATATCAGATGGCGATGATCACATCTCACAATTGCAAGTTGCAAGGACTGGTCCCACTAGTGTAGACATGTCAAGTTGGAATACAGGGGATGGCATCCGATTTCAGTGACTGTCCTCCTTCAAAGGCCTGGTGGAATAATTCTGTTTTACAGGCCCTACAGAACTGCTCAAGATCCTGCAGGGCTCTGACGGATGGTGGCAAAGAGTTCCACCAGGAGGGGGCCAAGGCACTAAAGGCCTTTAGTTTCAACATGTCTTGCCTGGGTGGAGGCTAGCCGCATCACAGCCTGGAACAGCCAGAGTGCAGAGGCCAAGTGGGGACATGTGGGGAGAGATGGTCCCTGAGGTATGAGGGCCTCAGGCCACATAGTGCCTTAAAGGTTAGTACCAACAACTTGAAGGTGATCGGGTGTTCTATTGGGAGCCAGTGCAGATGGCGCAGCACAGGAGAAATATGATTCCGTATAGAGCTGCCTGTGAGAAGCCGCACTGCTGTATGCTGGACCAATTTCAACCTCTGGATCAACCACAAGGGAAGGCCCACGTAAAGTGACTTGCAATCATCTAGCCTGGAGGTGACCATAGCATGGATCACAGTGGCCAGGTCGGTCTGGGAGAGGTAGGGGGCCAGCCTCCGTGCCTGGCGCAGATTAAAAATGCCACCTGGGTTGTATGGGTCACCTGGGTCTCCATTAACAGAGACGATTCCAGGTTGACCCCCAGACTATGAACCAAGGGGGCTACCAACAAGGTGACCCCTCAAGCAGCGGTGGCTAAAATCCCTTCCCCCTCCTGTCGCAACCCAGCTGAGGACCTCCAACTTAGATAGATTCAGTTTTTACCTGCTATGGCTTTAAAATTTCTGGAAATTTTATATCTTTAGTTTCAACATGTCTTGCCTCGAAATCCCCATGGGGTTGCCATAACTTGGCAGTGACTTGACAATAGAAAAAAGGTTGCAGGTCCCTCCACTTCCCACATGCTTGGGAACTGATCTAGATTCTCAGCACAGGGAGAAGGGGCTTTTGCCTCCCCCCCCCCCTTGCATTTTTCTCAATGTGAAACACTCCCTGTGGTTTGTTTACCTTGGAATTACTCAAGGGGTTTCCTCAGTGGGGTAGTTAGCACCTTTGGGTCTAAAGATTTCTTCATTAATCACTGCGAGATCCTGATGAAATGTCAAAAGGAGAACATTTTCCCTCTTCCTCTGGCTGCCATTGCATGTGTTGAGCATGAGATAAAGTGGCATTACATCCAATAGTGCCCATTGTTTGAGAGGTCTCAATCTTTGTATTATAGACATACTTTCTTGACTCAGGGGACTAGCAAAGAATAGCTGGTCTTGGCACCAAGATGAGGAGGGGAGGGAGAAATCAGAGAGAGAGAGATTAGCAAAACAGAGCCGTCATGGCAATGTGCAATGTCTGTAATCATACACAACACAATGCAAGAGAATACATACACTGTCATGGTATTTGTTCACTCCCTTATGTCTCACCTCTCTCACTGAGACCCCACTCAAGTAATTTCTTCTTTAGATTACAGTGTTTGCTACCATTTTAGCTGGTTAAACACATCTTGTGAATAATGCTGGCATGTAGTTATATGGACTATCCCATCCATCTTCAGCGTCATCCTGTCATTGCCTTTCTGTTTCTCTTTTTCTGTTTGTGTAGAGATGAAGGAAGTCTGCCTTTTGATGGAGTTGTTATATTTTGCTGTCTGTCCTTTATGGTCCTCAAATTTGGGCTAATGTTCTAAATGCTACAATGTTAATTTTATATGTTAAGTTTAAGTAGTTAATCCAAACACTACTACCATCACAAGATGGTTTGGCTTTATAAAAAGATAATGGGAAGTCTTAGAATGTTTCTTGTTGTATTAAAAAATAGCTTTCTTTGGGGCATTTCTACATTACACCTATCTATATATATTAAAAGCTAACCGTATATTTGTTGCTGATGCCCTAAAGCCCAAACGCCTGGACGGATCGCCACCAAATTTGGCCATGACGTCCGTCCCCCTGGCGGGCATTTTTCGGCGGCTTCATCGGGCTCTGAGGTCACTCCTGAGCCTGGTAAAACTCACGTTTAGGGAAAGCCACCGCAGAGCAATGAGGGGCCGCCATATCACAGGGCCGGACCAATGAGGGGCCGCCATATAGCAGGGGGCCGTGCCTTGCCCGCCATCGCCTTGCTGTACTCCCGCCATCCAAGGCTCCCTGCTGAGGAGCGCTCCCAGCAAAGTGCCATGGAAACCGCCTGTCAGTCTCTCCCCTTTCTCCTCCCGTCCGCGCTGAACTCACCACCCTCAGCGCACCGGGAAACAACCGTGGACAATCACCGGGACAGGAAGGAGGAGCGTGCCATCCAAAGCTGCTTGGAACAGCCAGTACGCCACTCCCCTTCCTCCTCCCTTCCCTGCCTTGCTCCAAACCACCGAGGACACACAGGGAGAGGAAGACGGGTCATCCCATGCCAAGCCGCAGGGGACAGCCGGTACGCCCCTTCTTCCTCCCTTCTGTTCCTAAACCCCCCCCCCCATGTAAGTTACAGTGAAGCATGGCCAGGTCTGCTAGTTGAATATAAAGACCTATACTAGAATTGTAGGAACACTTGCTGTCTCTTCATTATCATGGTAAAGACCAGTCAAATGTGACTTTTGTAAGAAAGGGTTTCTGTGGAACTGCAAGGAGTTGTCTACTTTAACATTCATACATTTTACAATCCATTGGACTCAGAGGCATAACTCCAAGGGGATGGGGGGTGCGTGACGCACTGGGCGCATGCCCCTGTGGGGGTGTGGCGAGGGCGTTCAGGGGCAGGACAGGGGTGGGGGACACAGCAGTGCACCAGGCGCTTCCCCCCTTGCTATGCCTCTGATTGGACTAATGTAGTGAGAGTTATTGTGGCTGACTGGAGGAATTGGATTCGCTTGATGGCAAATTATAAAAATAATTTTTGTAAGAAAGAATGGAAGGCTCCTGAATATGCACCACGATTATATTGCTAGAAATCCATGTGATGTGTAAAGGCTAGCATTACCAACTCAGGTGTCCAGAGGCAGATCCAGCGGTATTCCTTAATATGAATATGAGCATGATACTTGCTTGTAAGGAAAAGTATTTATTCTGGCTTTCTCTGCCCGGCTCTGGTACAAAAGTGCTCTTTGCTTTCCGTGGGGAAAGTAAGAAACACAGGCGGGACAAGAGGAAGTGCGTTGGGACAAGAAATCTTGCCCCGACGTGCTTCCTCTCTCAGCATGTGGCTGGGAGGAAGCACATCCGGATAAGATTTCTTGCCCCAATGCACTCCAGCTGCCAGCACGTGGCAGCTGTCCTGTGGGTAACTGGCCATAATGACCTTACAAGCTAGCAAATGTAAAGAGTGACTTTCTCAACCTGAAACAGTTTCCAAGGGCACTATTTGCCCTGAAGTGCACATGGGTTTCCTCAAAGTCCATAACTCCAATGGGTGTACAAACCTAGCTGTGTAGTTTTGTAGTTATCTTGGGTAGGTCATATGTTTGTTTTAATAGTTTGGCATTTTTCTTTCAGCATGGTGATAAAAATGCAGGCAAAGCATCTGGAGATAAGAAAAGCACAGAAGCCGCAGAGGTAAGTACAAAGTAATATGCTGCAATAATTAGCTCTAACTCAAAGCATTATACTGTATATATACAGCCATAGTTCTTTTTTAAAGTCTTACAACTTTTATCATTGTTGAGGGATGCACTTTGATTTTGTTTCACAAATTGTGATTTGGGAAACTGTCTGAATTTTCATTCACTTATATCATTAAGGGAAGCATATGAATGATCTGGCACTATTTTGATAAAAGCTTTGTGATACATCAGTATCCTCATTCGAATCCACTAGTTGGAACAAACTGGTGCAATGGATCTTAATTTTAGCAGAACAATTTTATTGTATTGAGTGGACCTCCTTTGAAAACATGGATGTGCTGATCTGTGCATTCTTCTATTAATAAATGTTGTGAGTAAAGTAGTAGCAAAGGCAATTCTGGACTTTAATTTCAGTGAAGTTCTTCAGATACATTATTATTATTACTTATTCAGTTTAATAACCCGCCCACCCCCCCCAAGGGCTCTGGGCGGTTGGGGCATCAGTAGAAGTTCCTAGGGGAAGCAAAACCTAAGAGGTCAAAGAAGACGTAATGGCAACAGCCATGTTATTTTAATCATCTTTCTTCTTCACTCATAAAACCAGATGGAAGTCAAATTTTAATGGAGGTGTATGTGTATGGTGTATGGAACTTCCTGTTCCCGTTCCCTTTCCTTACCTCCCTACTATTCCTTACCTCAAGTACTTTTCTCCCATTACAGTTCACTTCTTATATAAAAGGTGGTCTGGGGGGGAAAAACAACGTAAACAACCAAGTGTGAGGAGAGTCCAGTTTTTCTCACCTGTACTTTGCTTCTGATTTTGAAATCACACGCACCTCACCTCTAATGTTATCTTTCAAACATGAATAGTGATCTCCTAACAGGTTCAGGTGCTATGTGATATGGACTAAATAGTACTGTTTTGCATGTGTGAGAGGAGCGATATCAGCCTAGGTCTTTCTTTTTATAGTATTTCATAAATTAAAACCACAGCATCTAAATCTCAGCAGAGTGAGAAGAGAGAGAAAGCACAAGTAGGGAGATATACCCGAGGCAACAACTTTGTTTTAATAATTATCTGTGAGTTCTAAAGACAAGGAATCTGACATTTCAAGCATGCTAGCCATCATGTCACCAGAATGTCAACTGAGCTTTTGAAACTCTGTGAATAAAAGGCAGTTTGCTTGTAAGTTGAGCTCTTCTGTCTCTTATTAGACAGATGACTACATATCGTATTGCCTAAGAACAAGGACTGTTGTAATGTACCCTCTGTGACTCTTTCGAATTGCTTCTTTCTTTTCCTAACCTTTCTTCACCATGCTGTACTCAAGCCCCTGAAGATGCAGAGACCAAACATGCATGAATCATTGTTAAGTCAGTGCTGTGTTGTTGTTTCTTCTAACAATTAAGCAACCTAGTGTGTTAAGAAAAAACTCTTCTGTCATTATTGAAGCATTTAAATGTTAGAGGTGTTGAACTTGTATTTCTGTCAGAAGGCACAGAAATTACTTGGAATGTGTTGTGTTAACAGGTTCTGTTTCCAAGGTGACTTGCTCTTTGGGTAATTTAGGCAATATTGGTAGAGCAACTCCAGTGTTTTCTGGGCCGTTTCTGCCCTTGACCTTTTTAATTCTGACTTCAAGATGAGTTGGGAAGCAGAGATGCCTTTGGTTGTTCTGGTGGATAATCTCAGTTTGCATAGCAACTGAGAAAATTCCTGTCTTTTATTCTCTGTTGACTTCTGAGGTGCCATAGACCCTGTGGACTATTTCATTCTGCTGCACTTGAAGAGTGGAATAGGGATTAGGAGATGGGCGTTTGAGTGTGTTGGATGATGTGTAGAAGGTTGTGGCCACAGATTATCAGTCAGTAACATGGGATTAAACTGTGGGATTCTACAGGACTTGGTATTTACTTCAATTCAATGTGATTAGATTACTAGATAATTCAGTAATCAGACCAGGGATTATTAGCAGTCAGGTCAGCGTGAATTGTTTCTGCTTGAGATTCTTTTGTGGTTACTTATGTCCTATGGAATTATCTTCTCAAGGATGTGAGAGAGGCCCCAAACTTACAAATATTATGAAGGCTCTGTAAAGCAGAGCTTTTCCGATATTCTTATGGAGGTTTATGTGTGGAGGTTGGTTAGCATGGTATTAACTTGCTATTTTTTAAGTTAATTCTGTGGACTGAGATTTTAGATGGTTTTAATTATTTATTGAATTAAAACATTTATATCCTGCTGTTCTTCTTCGTGGTTTACAAAGTGGCTTACAATGATAGTCAAGATAATTTCTAGTTAAAATCAGAATAAAATAACAAACTACAAATCTCTTCCCTTGAAAGATGCCTGCCATTCAGACCCTCTCAAAACAAGCAGGCAAGCAAGACTTGCAACGCTTCCTGAAGATCTCCAGGGAGGGACCCCTCCTTGCCTCTTCAGGGATGCCAGTCTGGGCTCTGGTTGATGCCAGGTGGGCCATCCTGAGTGATGGGATAGCTGACAGATGGCTTCCTGAAGAACCTAGTTGGTACATGGGGACATAGTTGGTACATGGGGACATATGGAACGAATATGTGGGTCCCAGGTTGTGAAGGACTTTAAAAATCATAACCATAGTTATACAAGCTGCTTTGATTACAGAAAAAAGTGGCACATAAACTGTAGATAACTGTGGAATGGGGTGTTAGTCAACTATATGTCTATAGCCAAAACAGCTTTCTGTGTTCTAGGACTTTTCTGCTCTGAGCAAGTAGATTAAGGAAAACAGATTTAATCCAGACAAAATGGAGGTGAGTTTGGTGCTGCCTAACTTTAATGGGATAAATCTTTCTTTACCCGCCTCCATTAAGAGTTTGGGCATTCTATTGAAGCAAGCTCTTTATTTGAAAAGCAGGTGATATCTTAAAGTCCCACTCTACTTAGCATGGAGACTAGTTCTCTTCTTTCACTCAGCCACCCTGGCTTTTCTGACCCATGCTAATACTTGAGACTCATAATACACTGCTACATGGAGCTCTCTTGGAAGACATCTTGGAAACTTCATTGGTCACAATGTCGCAGATCACTTGTTATTCAGTGCAAATTCTCATGCTAACAAAATGCCCATATTAAAATCACAGCACTGGTTTCCTCCCTGTTCCTGAGTTCAGTTAAAGGTGAAGGTACTTACCTTTAAAGCCCTTCAGAGCCTAGAACCCACTTACTCAAAGGATCATCTCTCCCAGTCTGAGTTTGTGCCTCAACTCTTTTTCTCTACTCAATTCTGTCTGTCCTGTAGGCAGATATGCCACTGCCTAATATTGAAATAGCACCGTGGTTCCTCTCCCACATTATGGAATGCCTTCCTGAAAAATTTAGGAGGCCTTTATTTTGTGTTTCAGAAAACTTTGCACAATTGAATTTTTTTAGTAGACTGCTTTAAGATACTAGAATTGAAATGAATATTTTGGTTTCTTTGGCTCTTTGTGAATCTGGCAATCTAGTTTATTTATTTTTACCTCATCTTTGTACTCCATTTTATTCTAACAGCCACCCTGTGGGATATGTTGAGAATGAGTGACTAGCCCAAGGTCACCCAGTGGGCTTCCATGGCAGAGTGGCATTTTTTGCCTTGGCTCCCCAGATCCTTGTCCAACGTTCTAACCACTACACTGCATGGACTCTTGATGGGTTGTGATTTATATAACCTTTATATAGGATTTATATAGGAAAATATCATGACATGCTTGAAGTTCATTTTGGAGAAAAATAGATGAGGAGTATCTTTAAACAAATACTGTCTTTCCACTGTGGGTTGAGCCCATCTTCCTTGCTTCATGCCAAAACTTCACTGTTTAGCTTGGAAAGACAACATTCTGTGGTAATGGTGGGGGTCAAGGCCAGACCATTTTAGTTATGCCATTTCTATTTTTGGGACCATGGTGAAGTAGAGATTTTCTAGTCTGTCATTAAAAGTAATATGTAAAAAGCTGCATACAAGCTTATGCGCAGTTCCTTAAAATAAAAAAAAAGGTGTGTGTGTGGGGGGGAGCTTTTCCATGCCTGTTTTGGCTGAGGGAGGCCAGGCCTGGCTAAGGTTGCCAGCTTCAGGTTGGGAAATTCCTGGAGATTTTGTGGTGGAGTCTGAGGAGGGTAGGATTTGGGCAGGCAAGAGACGTCAGCTGAATGTAATGTCATAGAGTCCACCCTTCAAAGCAGCCATTTTTCTCCAGGGGATATCCTGTGTATTACAATGAAAGTCCACTAAGCTAACCAGAACCAGGATGTGCACTGGTCTTGTACAAGCTTTGAGGCTAGTGGAACATCAATTCCATATGTCTGTGCTTCCAAAATATATAGTAGGTATGAATGGCAATGATTTGAAACCATCAGGGGCTGCAGTCTGCTCTGAAAACTCTGGCTGCTGCAAAATGTCCTGGGATACAGATCTCAGTCATTTGGACTTCAGGTGTAATTCTGGCAGATTTCAAGATCCAACCCAGAGATTGACAATTGTAAACCTGGCTGGAAACCACTTGAGTGATTTGATATCACCAAGTTTATGTGACTCAGCTTGGTCAAACTGCTTGCTACTGTTCAACAGCCTACACACCACAAAAGCTAGTGTCGTGTAGTGGTTAGACCTTCAGAGTTAAAATCCTCCTCTGGCTGTGGGAGCTCATTGGGTGATTTTTGGACCAGTCATATATTTTATTCTAACCTACCTCACAGGGTTGTTGTGAAGATAAGAGCAGGTGATGAGAATAATGTAAGCTGCTTTGGTTCCCACTGAGGAGAAAAGTGGGGCATAAATAAAGCAAATAATAAATATATCTGAAAACGGGAAGCAGATAAAAAGTAAGTTGATGAATGGCTGCGAAGAATAGAATGAGGCAGAGGAAGGAGAATGGATATAGAGGTTGCTAGGAGGAGAAAAAAAGAAGAAATAGTGCAGAGAGGAGGATGCAGGGGAAAACGAGGAGCCTCCTACAAGTTCTTCAGTGTTCTTTACCATGCAAGTGAGTCTGGCCCAGTAGCTGGCACCACACAACTGTGCCATAGTTTTCCTAGGCAGAGGCTGCTGAAGTGGGGGGGCGGTGTGGAGGAAGAAAAGCTGAAGATAGAGGGTAGGTCGGCTGCTGGGTGGGTGGGAAGCAGAGAAGAAAGCAGGAAATGGGAGAGGCTATGAGAACGTTCAGGAAAGACAAAGAGGAAATAGTGAGTGAGTGGGAAATCAGATGCCTCCTGAAAAGCCCTTGCAGGTTCCCACTTGTTTATTACTAATAGTTATAAGGTGTTGCAGCAAGTTTTAGGATTGGCCTGCTGTCAGCTCAGTGAGCATATTTTAACTGGTTGAACTGAGTAATAATGATAGCTTCAAAGAGAACATTGGCAAATAAAATGCAACCTAGAAAACAAATAGCTGGGTTCAATGGCAAGTGCTATCCTAGACTGCAATGCTGAAAACAAAACAAAAATACAATGTGGGCATGCAAACTGGATTACTGTATCAAAGATCGGATTGATTTGAGAAGGCAGGAAATCTCTTTTATGCAGAGGTTACTACAGAAATTGCTGGGTAAATATTTTGCATTTACTGTCCTAGAACAGAGATGGTATATGAAAGGAAAGGGAAAAATTGCTTCCTGAATATTCTTTTGGGGTTTAGTTCTGTTGTTTATGGATTCAGCTGTCAATATTATTAGCCAAGTAAGATAATTATTTATAGCCTAAAAACAAAATATAAGCAGTAATCATAAAAGATTAAAGGTAATTAGGCAGTGGACATAAGGAATACTGAAATGAATAAGCCAGCCAAAAGAGATAAAACGTAATCAAATTCAAGAAACAACTGTCCTCCACTAACTGTGCAATCCTATGCTGTAGTCTGATGAGTGATATATTTTCCCATGCATTGCATATGCAGCAAAAATTGTTGTATAAAATGTGGTATGCAAGTAATATTTTGCATCCCATGCAGAACTTTCCCTGTTCCCATTTCAATACCATTTTGAGAGGTTTTGTGTTTTAGTTTAAAGTTTATTGGAAGTTGTACATTCTCCTCCCCCTTTTGGACCCTTTACTTTAACATGGTGAGGGGGTTTGTGGGTGGCAGTGAAGCTGGGAGCAATACTGTTAGGGGTCTAGAATCAGTTAAGAGGCTGAACTCGTAGCAGAGCTACTCAAGATAAAATGGTCACAGCTGAGACATCAAACTAAGATGTATCTACTCCCTTCATGGATCAATGGTCATATCAGTAGAAGAGAATAGATAGTTCCAATGATAATAAGGACAGAGGAATCCTGAAAAGGCAGTGGCAGTAGTGGAAGGTGAAACTGGTGGAGAATCTTTCATAGACAACAGCAGTGCCACTACAGCCTGGTTGGTATTGCACAGAAATGGTACACCACTTCTGACCAACCCTTACCTCAACAAACCTATGATGATACAACCCAAAGTAATAAAAAAGATACAGTGCTGGAAGATAGAATCGCTGGCTGGATGGCACTCAGTCCACTACTAGGGAAGAGTGGAGGACAAGTACAAATAGCACTATTCTTAAGGACGCAACTGGATTTGGCAGCCAAGGAATCTGAAAAAGATTGAGACTGGGAAGGGCAGCCATAAAGCAGCTAGAAAATATTTTTAAGTGTAAAGAAAGGAATGTGTCATTGGCCAATAATCCTCTCGGCAGTGGTGATTACCCTTTGGAGTGCCTTCCTATCTGCCACTGTGCAACTGGCGAACCATGCACAGATGCAGTATGTAGCACAGATGCAGTATGTAGAAGGTCACCAGCAGTTTTTCATTCAGTTGTTGTTTCCTTAAAAGTCTCAGATAATACAGTCTCTGAAAGTTAGACAGTGAAGAAAGCTTCAGGGAGAAAGTAGATTCTGTTGTAATGCGGTGTTGGATAAGAGCAGTGGTGGGATTCAACAGGTTCGCACCACTTCAGCAGAAACGGTTGTTAAAATGGTGCTTGTAAACAACCAGTTGTTAAATTATTTGACTCCCACCAGTGGATAAGAGTGTTGTGGATACCATGGACCACCAAAAAGACAAATAAGTGGGTTCTAGATCAAATCAAGCGTGAACTGCTGGATGACTAAACTGGCCTTTATGCAAAATTTTTGCTAATTACTTATGCAAATCAAGTATTTTAATGGTTCAGTTGGCTTCCAGTTACTTTTTGTTGGTTCCTGGTAATCACCATGAAGAATTGGGGGAGAGTTGGAGGAAAGTTTCTTTATTGGGCCTCGTGTTCATCCTCATGTTTCCCCCCAGATTACAACAGAGTTTATAGGGGGGAAAGAGACAGCAAACCCATTACTCTTATGGTGATTTTCTTTATTGGCTAAAAAGCAGGAACAGTCTTTTTCAACAAACAATTGGGAATAATACTGTCTATAGATTTTGCATTGTACTTTAGATCTACAAAAGGTAAGGACTGTTCCCTAAATTGCAAATCCTGTTCAGGCTCTGAATTATAAGGATTGTCTTGTGAAGTATGTCAGCATTCCATTTTATCACCATTATTCCACTTTATCACCAATATTCAATGTAGACATATAAAGCTGCTATGAGAGATTTTTATATCAGTAATAGATTTTCCTTCACCTATGGAATACATTTATGAGTTGTTTTTATATCCATCAGTATGGCTTAATTCAGCTGATCCGAAGGTTTGGAAGACTGGAAACAAGTGGTTTCTTCCTGTTTTTCCCCTGTACTTCCTCTTTCCTCTGGATGGCCAACATATAATCTAGGGGCCACATGCCACCCACTAACACATTGTGTAGCCTGAAACTCTCTGTCAATTTGAGTTACTTGCCACCCAATTGCTGCCAACTTTGAGTAGGGCCAGTATCAGTGCAACTGATGTTAATAAAGCTTTTTTTTTACAAACTGTTGAGAGGCAATGACATCTGGGACATATTTTCTTTGAAATTCTAATAACAAGTCTGTAGTAATGCACTGCTGACCCAGCAGCGCCGTGGTAGAACGTTGGGACGCCAACTTGCCGGACCTCTGACGGGCCTTCTGGAGTCGCATCTCCCACCCCACTCCCCTCATCCCCCCTATGAGTCACGGGTCAAGTGAATCTGTCTGGCTCAGTCACCGGGCGCAGGGACAAAGGTCTTGCCCCCAGGTGAGGATTAGGCTCAGACGCTTACGCTCCTCTCCGCACGTAGCCAGGTGAGATCATGCATCACACAATGATCTCCAGGTCTCCCGGTCTCCCGCTCATCTCCCTACCCACCTCCTTTACACGCCCACAATGAAACCCTAATAAAAGGTGCCAGAGACCAGCACAGGGAGAGTTGTCAGGATCACGAAATCCCGCGCTTCCCTGTTAAGCTGACGCTCTCCCACCAGATAGAGAACCTCCTCTGCGTCTCGCCTATTCCTTAGCGACGACCCTGCGGGGATGACTACAAGCTGGTGCCGAAACCCGGGAATCCTCGAACCTCCACCCTGCTCACCGTCGCCTGGGAAAGGGCCGCGATACCGAAGTCCGCTGGATCGGCGCATCCAGGGACCACCGTTTCGGTATCAGCCCTGTCCTCTGGATCAAGGCATCCAGAGACCATCGCGTCCCTAGGACACTCTCTCGTCCGACGTGAACACCCGGTGAGTATGGGAGTCTTCTGCAAAAGCAGGGCTTATGACAAAGCACGGATTGGCGAACTGAAAGCTGTTAAGCGGCGAAATGCTGACAGGAGTCCCCGTAAAGAGAAGGGAGCTGCGCACCATTGGTTGAGAGATTGAAGCTCAGTGTCCTATGGTACCCAGAGGTGTGGGACATTGAATCTTAAAGGACTGGGGAAAACATCGGGCGCACTCTTCGCACAGAGCCTGCGGCGCGCCGGTGTCACTGCTACTGGCGATGGAGACAATGTTATGTCGCCATCAGCCTGCAGACCTATGGCTCCCTTGCTGTAGGCCGCCCTCGCTTTCGATCTTTCACCTTCAATTTCAACTCCGGAATTTTCTCTATCCGCTAAATTGGACGCCTTCGTCCTCCTTCTGCCCCCCGTTGCTCCTTCTGCCCATTTCTCTCAATTCTCCCTTGGCTCAGCCGCCCCTCCCCTTGCTCCGCCTTCATTTTCCAAAGTTACCGCACCTCCGTCAGCGCCTTATCGTGAATGGCGGAGTTTCAAAACTCTCGCCAAGAGAGCATTATTAGCCTAATGCGATCTGCAAAGGAAAGAAACCCTGACGGAAGACGATGCCGATATTCTCGCGATTGTGCCCACGGTCCATTTCACAGATACCGAGGGGAGGATGGCGTTGTCTCGGCGGGTTGTCGAGTACAGCCTTAAGCTATAACATCCTTTCACTGAGCTCCGCGAAAGCCGGCGCGTGGGACGATGGGAGTCACCAGGCTCCCTATGTGAGAGGGGCATGCTAGAGGCGGGCGCGAGGAATCACTTAATGGTTCCGACGCACTGGAAGACCACCTTCCCGCATGCTCCTGAGCCCTGCACAATTTGTGATCTGGGAGAGCGAAGTTCCGGCCAGCAATGCTTTAGCAGGTAAGCCTTACGCCTCCGGCGGGCGCCTCTACACCGGGCCAAGCACAGCTTTAACGGCTGTCGATGCCTCTGCTAGTAACCCCAACAATCAGATTTCCGAGTCCTGCCGGTGGCCACCCTTCTGACGCAACGCCTCTTGAATGCGCCTACAAGGCGCTTTTGAAGAGTCCCCAATACCGGACGAAAGCCAACTCCAAAAGCTCTTTTTTTTTCTTCTAGCACCCGGCAGAAGCCTCTCAAGAGCCCTATGCTGAGAGTTTGTGAACAGGCTCCAGGGAGGCCCTCAAAGAGGCAGGTTGACAACGCAGGGAGTGCGCTCCAGGGAGGCGAACTCCTACAAAGCGCCTTGCCAGAGGAGAACGCCTCCGGCTGAGTGCCGCATAAGCTGATCAGCAGGCCTAGGAAGGGAACCCCGAGCTGGCCGACATGCTCAAAGCTTGCCAGGATATCGGTCTTTTCGCCCCATCAAGCCAGCCTTCTAGCCGCCGCCCTCTCCGCTGCCGTGGAGACAGCCTCCGAGACGAAGTGTCTCACCTGCGTGCAAGCCAGGACATTTCCCGCCGAGGAATTGTAGGCTGCCCGGCGGGCGGGGCCTCTACAACTCCTGACGGAGGAGGGTCTCTCCCTCAGAGGGCTAAGACCCCCAGGAAAGCTCTAAGACTCGGCGCGCTCCCAATGCCCGGCTGGGAGAGGCCCGCTGCCCGGGCATCTCCCCAGCCTCGCTGAAACCACAGATCCGCAGACCTCAAACCTCTTCCCCCGGAGCTCCCCATGAGATCTTCGCTGCCCCAGCTCCTCCAGTATAGTGATCCCATCCCCATCGGGGAGACCATTGGGCTGGTTCTGTGCCAGCTTGCTCCCCCCCTAATGCGTCTATACCTCCTGCCTCCTTGCTGTTAACCCCTTCTACTTCCAAAGTCACCATGCCTCCACCAGTGCCCCAGAATGGCACGCATTTCAAAATCTCTGCAGAGTCCACAGTCACTGAATTGCAACAGAAAAGAAATGCTGACGGAAGAGGACTGCCGTTTTGAACTCCTCCTCAGAACAGTGCCCCCCATAGCCAATCTACAGTGGACAATGAGGCATGGAAAGGGGGAAGATGCTCGCACAATGGCCTTAAGCCAAAAGTCCCTCGTGAAGAAGCAAGCCCCTTGGCCTCCTCTCCAGCTGTAAGGTTCAAACCAGATCTCATAGCTCTCCTGAGCCTGTGCAAAAGCTCCTAAGCTCAAAGCTCCCAGTGGCAGCAAAATCACAAAGCACCTCAGAGAGAGAGCAAAATCTCAAATCAGAGTTGCAATCCTCCTCGTTACTTTATATGTGCTCTGTATGCCTATGTATGTTCTGTATGTCTTGCCCCCTTTCAAGAGACTTCTAAAGTTTTTTCCCCTCATAGGAGGGATTTTTCCATTAGCTTCTAAGCTTTATGCTCTTTTGTGCTTCAATTAAAGTTTTTCTCCTTCTGATTATGTGTGCTAATGCCTTGAAAGAGCTTCGGTCCATTACAGCATCCGCACTTCTAAACGTGGGACACAGCTCTGCGTAAGCAAGGCGGGTGTTCCTCAGGATACCCGATGGGGACTCTGCTTCAAGCCAGCCTCCATCTTAGTTTGAACTCTTCAAAGAAAACTTTTCTTCAAACCTCTCCTTGAGAACCTTTTTCCTTTCGGGTCCATCTGAGGCCTCACACTGCCACATTGGCGTGGCGCAAGCTTTCTACATATATGAAGCCAAAATCATTTTCATGCTCCCACATTCTCTGCTGAGCGCTCCCTGGCCTACAGTCACAGTGCCAAGGGGGGGTCTCTCTCAAGCCATTAACCTATCTTACACGTGCCTCCGCTGTGAAGGTAGGGAAGCGAGCTCAAACCCGCCAAAGTCTCCTTACAGGGGGGGAAGGTAGAGCTGACTTCCAAACCCTTCCCCCCGCCTTCAAATTTTCTGCACACCCTCCTCTCTTTCTAATGGGCTGACGCACCCCACCTCTAGATCTAGGATCTGAAAAAGGATTTTTTGCAAACTCCTCTCAATTTGCTACTGTGATGATCGCAAAACCTCAAAGCCCAGGAACTGTTTTCTTTGCATCTTCTCTATATCTTTCCTATAGATGCTATATTTACGCATATGACTATAATTGTGAATTGTTCAAGTTGCTTTGCAAAATACCCACACCTTAGACGGTGTTTTGGACTGTTGTACAAACAAACATCCAACTTGGATATGACCTCTCCCTTCTCCTAAGCCTTCGGGCAATTCCCTGCCTTGTATCTCTTAACGCCTTAGATATGTTGCAAGTGATGGATTTGTCGGAATGGGCCAACTGCGCCCTAACGTAAAAGCTTGGCCAAAACAAAAGCGAAAAGAAAGGGGAGTAGTTCCCCCCCCCTGTCGACCCAATCAAGGTCTCATCCAGCAGACCATATCCAAAGTACTCTTCTCTATTCTCTATCTATCAAAAAATTGCCCGCTCGGCCCACTCAGGGCTCTCCTCGGCTTTCCATCGTCATCTATAAGGATTAACTCAGCCAGCACGCAAAACCCTGGGGGAAAAGCGTTGCTTGTCTTTTTCTCTTTTCCATACAGGAGTCCAGCTTCGCCATGCCAGGCCAGCCCCATCCCGGAGATGGAGCGGGGCCTCCCCTGGAGGATCTCGGGACTCCGCTTGCAGCCCTGTCGAGGAGGGCCCGGACATTGCCCCCCAGCCTGGGCCGAGATGGGAGGGATCTCTCTGGAGCCAGCACACCCATTCTTCCACAAGGATCACAGCCCCCGCTGGGGCCACCCCCCCTGGGGAAGCGGCAGCCCTGGGCCAGCTGTGGCTCAGAGAGGTTGATGCAGCGTGTTGCTGCTCCTCATCTGTCGCTATTCTCTCTCCCTCTCTACTTGCCCCTGGCTGGAAGCTTGGATTTGCAGCCAGGGACATTCCTGATAGATTAACCCTTGGAACTCTCCGGCTGTTTCTCAGCCGCTTGAATATTGTTGGAACCCATGACTACTCTCTGGCCTTGCTTTCGTGAGAATGCGCAGACCTGCAATGCTAAAGACTATCAGTAGCTCTCCCTACGCTCTTGAGAAATCCATGGACTCCTAGCGCCATGCGGCTCTGTAGCTTTGGTAGTCAAAACAGCAAGAGCCATGCATTGGACGAATTATGCAACCGCGGGTTGCCTTCCTTCCGTACATCATCCAGCCTATGTATCGTTTAGCCATGTTTTATTGCTTACTGTGGGCAACTATTGCTGAAGTTGTGCATGCCTTAATTTTTAGAAGTTATGTTATTTGTTGTTGCTGCATTTCATACTGTGTGTCTGCCGGAACTCTCTGCTACCCACGCCTCCACCATCGTTCTGCCTCAGGCTTCGCCCCGGAAGCCCAAAGCACAGCCACAGCTCCGCCCTTCCCCTAGCCCCTCATTGCCGGTACGCGGCGGCTCTAGCCAAAGGCGGAGTGTGTTTCCCTCGCAACTTCCCTTGTGGGAGTCCCCGGACTTGTTTCATAACACCAAGACTATTGGCCGGCTGTACTGTGCCCTTCTGCGAAAGTCCATCAACTCCACCTCCATTGCTCTGGATGCCCTGGCCTCCGAGCAGCAGGAACTAGATCAAGCGACTTTAGATAATCGTGCCGCCATTGATTATTTGTTGTTATTGCATCACCAAGGTTGTGAGAATGTACATAATATGTGTTGTTTTGATCTTTCTGATAATTCCCAGATTGATCCATATGAAAGTGCGTGAGCTGCAAGAAGTTGTATCTAATCTGGAAATATGATGTTTTGCCCCATTGGTGGTCAGCCCTCTGGAGCTGGCTGCCGGGAGAATGATTAAAGATGCTATTATTGCAGCTCTGCATTGGTTTAATTATTATTGCTTTCGTTATGGGATCTTGCTTAAGTTCAGTGTGTGTCTAATATTGCCTGTAGCGTGTGTAAGAAGCCCCTCGAATTTCCCTTACCCGCCCAACCAGAGTTCTAATGTTACACAAACAGCTTTCGGTCAAGCTTGGCCAGGCGGAGGAGGAGACAAAGCGTCCCTTTAAATCACCCTTATAGCATTTGGGTCCCCCTTCACAAAATGTAAAAAGGGAGGAGATGTAGTAATGCACTGCTGACCCAGCAAGCGCCGTGGTAGAACGGTGGAGACGTAGCGGACCTCACGACCTTCTGGTGCTGCACCGCACCCCCACTCCTCATCCCCCTATGAGTCCGCGAGACCGTGAACTGTCTGGCTCAGTCACGAGGAGAGCAGGGACGTGGTCTTGCCCCCAGGTGAGGATTGAAACCAGGCAGCTTAAGCTCCTCATGCATTAGCCAGGTGAGATCATGCATCACACGATGATCTCCAGGTCTCCCGGTCTCCCGCTCATCTCCCTACCCACCTCCTTTACACGCCCACAATGAAACCCTAATAAAAGGTGCCAGAGACCAGCACAGGGAGAGTTGTCAGGATCACGAAATCCCGCGCTTCCTGTTGCTGACGCTGTCCACCAGATGAAACCTCCTCCGCGTCTCGCCTATTCCTTAGCGACGACCCTGCGGGGATGACTACAAAGTCCAAGAGCCAGGTTTTGATGAGTGAAACCAAGTGGAGGTTAAAGGGTTAAATCCCCTCTCCCTTATCTATACAGTTCAAAGACAACTAAGGCCTGCAATTTACAATCTATCTGTGACTTTTAGTGAAGGTTGATTTTAGCCCATGTAAATGTTTGGATGTTATGCATCCCTGCTAACTCTTGTATGAACTTTCTTCTTCCATTCGGAATTGATTATTCAGATAATTTGCTCAGCAGCTCAGAATCCCGCTTCACATTATGGTTTCTGGTTTGTTGGGAAATAATTAATTTGCTTATTTGACCATTATAGCAGCTCATGGCTATTCTTGAACAAGAAACAAAGAGGGAAGCTGTGTGTGAAAAGGGAGGAGGGAGTGTGAGAGTCCACAACACAAATCATTAATGTTTGAAGAATCACTTGAATTGAACCTTTGTGAAATCCATACAAGTTTACTATATGGTCAGCACACATCTTTGAATCACAGAATGAGCTAATATCTAGGTTACACATATTCATGCTCCAAAGATCTAAAATAATGAATTAAGGCAACAGGGGAAAAAAAATCTGAAAACGCCCTACCTAAATTTATTGCAGTATTTTCTCCAAGACATTAAAACTTTAGTTTTTAATTATTAGTCAATTAATTCCATATTTTTTCTTGTTTCACAGAAGAAACCTGCAAGCACTGGCATCAGTGAATCCCCCAAAACACACACAAGTGGAACACCTTCCATCAGTCAGGTAACTTAAGTTTTTACATATTGTGCTGTTGAACACAAGATCACTAGATGTGATGCTGAAACCCTAAAGTAACATTTATGCTGGTGTTGCTTGTCCACATGTTCAGGCTGTGCTCTCTGACAAGGCAGCCTAGTATTTTTTTTTGTCACATTATGCTTGTGTTCCTTTTCTAGGTTTACAGACTAGCAAACAGTTTGGAATGTATGGAAAGTCTGGCATGTTTCAGTCCCTTCCCTTACATGCTTCCTCTACCACAAGCCTGAGAAATTTCAGTTTCAGTTTCTAGAAATAAAAATTTTGGCTTGAATCCACCAGAATATTTCAATGGATAAAGAATTATTTTTTTATTTTCTCATCCCTTCTCCAAATGGCCCCTATTGCTGTTTCTGGGGTCCCTTTCTCATCCCCTGCCTGTGACTGCACTGCTCTGCACACCCCTCCCCCTCCCCGCAAGCAACATGAGCTCGGTGCATTTGCTTCAGTTTTGGGATCCATATGCCTTATCCTGTAAACCAGTTCCACCTGCTTCCAAACCTATTTGTATCCCAATACATGATTTTGAGCTGATAGGGCAGTTACATCAGGGTCCCCTCATATTGAGGGGTCCTGCCATCCCCCCGCCCATGGGGGTAGGTTTTAAATTGGGGTCGGACGCCTTTTATTATGTATTATGGTTTTTTGCTGTTTTATGAGTTTTAAGCTATTTTATGGATTACTATTAATGTTTGTTACCGCTGTTTTAAAGATTTTAGTGACTTGTTTTACCATGTTTTATGCTGTACACCGCCCAGAGCCCCTAGAGGATGGGGCGGCATAAAAGTTTAATAAATAAATAAAAAAATAAAAAAATAAGAACAAACCCCTTCCTTATTATTATTATGGATTTTTATGTAATATCTTAAAATATATAATATTTCCAGAAGTTTCACAGGCCTTTTAATGTGTGTTGTTTTGTTGGAATAATCTTTTGTGGGATTGAATTTGCTTCATCAGATGCTATAAAATGAGTTTTTAGACAGCAAGTCTTCTGTACACCTAGACAGAATGAGGTGGATTTGAAGGTCAGTTTCCACTGATTAATGGCCAGGCTGAACTCCTTTCCGTCCCCTGTCCTTTCTGGAAGATTCCTCTGTGTGCCATACTCCACGTAACTTTGTTCATGTGGGGGAGAAATGCCAAACTCTATCTCCCACATACTCTTTGACTGTCAGCTTTATAAGGACCTACACAGGGACATAGGTATAGATTTTTCATGGGGGGGTTGGGGGGCCACATCCCCACCCGCCCCTAGGGCATGGTCACACCTCCCCAAGCCCCGCCCCTGGCCTAGTGCTTATAAAAACAGCTCTCCGAGGTCGGGGATGGCAGACTACCCTGCCCTGCCCCTCCCCTCTGGGCAGAGGCATAGAGGGAAAATGGAGCCTGGTGCAAAATCTGAGTTTTGTGCCCCCCCTCCCCCGGGCAGCCACTGTGATGCTGGAATCCTCCCCCAAACAGCATCACTTTCAGTGGTGTTTAAACTAGAGAGCCCAAATTCTCCTTTTAAATCCACCTTAAAGGGAGAATCTGGGGTCCCTAGTTAAACAACATTGAAAGTGATGCTGTTTTGGGGTGAATTATCCCCCACCCTGATTAAGAGCAGGTGCATTCTAATCTGGAGGAACAGGGTTTGATTCCCTGCTCTGCCACTTGAGCTGTGGAGACTTATCTGGGGAATTCAGATTAGCCTGTGCACTCCCACGCACGCCAGCTGGGTGACCTTGGGCTAGTCACAGCTTTTCGGAGCTCTCTCAGCCCCGCCCACCTCACAGGGTGCTTGTTGTGAGGGAGCAAGGGCAAGAGATTGTAAGCCCCTTTGAGGCTCCTACAGGAGAGAAAGGAGGGATATAAATCCAAACTCTTCTTCTTCTAAACTGAGGACCTCAGATTCTCCCTTTAAATCTATGCCGAAGGGGGTGGATTTAAAAGGAGAATCTGGGGAAATTTGGAGGGGTGCAATTGTTAAGCTAGAAGCACCAAACTTTCAGGGTATCTTTAGGAGTCTGTCCTAATGATACCACCCAGGTTTGGTGAAGTTTGGTTCAGGGGGTCCAAAGTTATGGACCCTCAAAGCTTAGCCCCCATCTCCTATTAGCTCCCATTGGAAACAATGGGGGATGGGGGCACCCCCTTTGGGAGTCCATAGCTTTGGACTCCTTGGACCAAATTTCACAAAACCTGGGCGGTATCAATAAGAGACTCTCCAGATAATACATACCAGATTTGGTGAAGTTTGGTTCAGGGGGTCCAAAGTTATGGACCCTCAAAGGTGTAGCCCCCATCTTCTATTAGCTCCCATTGGAAACAATGGGGGATGGTGTACCCCCTTTGGGAGTCCATAACCTTGGACCCCCTGAACCAAACCTCACCAAACCCGGGTAGTATCATCAGGAGAGTCTCCCAAACAATCCCTGAAAGTTTGGTGCTGCTAGCCCAAACAATGCGCCCCCTGCAGGCCAAAAAACTGCAAAAGCACTTAAATGTTTTAAAAACCCACAAACGGAGGTGCGGAGCTTCGGACATGAATGGGGGGGGGGGTTCAAACCCGAGAACCCCCCCCCCTTACCTACGTCCATGGACCTACAGGAGAAACTTCTTGCCCCAGTGGGCCAGGTCAACACAACTCAAAGCAAAAAGAAACAATTTGCTCTCTTCCTGTCTGATAGAGACCCACAACTTACAAGCTTGGTTTCTCAGTTCTTCTCATGGATTTTAAAAATGAAAAATGTAATTATTAAATCTTAAAATGTTTAAAGTGAAGACCTTTATCAATTATGAATAAGGACATAACATAATCACCACTTTTACCTTTTTATAACATCAATTTTACCCATAACGTTTACCATATAAATCTTTCTGAAGATATGTATATTTTAATTCTATGCCACTAAAGGTATTTGTACTTGTACTGTTGTACTCCACTGAGGAAAGGCACTTTTGTCAGTGGAAGAGTGTGGGTGACACCCATTTCTGTCCCCCCCTGCTGTATCCCCATGTGGTGTTCCTCAGGGTGTCCTGACCACCACAACCCCCAGCAGCATTTTTGGGAGCTTATAGTGCTTGCAGTGGGAGGAAAAGTTTTGTTTGTTTAGGGGAGCTATGCTGACAGCTCTTTGAATGTAAACACCTTTTGCTGTGCTTTGTGGAATATAATGGGTTGAAATCATAATAAAGAAAAAAGGCTCTTGTATATTTTGAGTTTATAATATTTGTTTTACAAGAAGTTGTGTACAATGGTGATGATGGTTTTGAGTGGTTACAGCAGCAGTGGCTCAGTGGTTAAGAGCTGGTGTACTCTAATCTGGAGGAACCAGGTTTGATTCCCTGCTCTGCCGCCTGAGCTGCGGAGGCTTATCTGGGGAATTCAGATTAGCCTGTGCACTTCAACACATGCCAGCTGGGTGGCCTTGGGTTAGTCACAGTTCTTCTGAGCTCTTTCAGCCCCATCCACCTCACAGGGTGTTTGTTGTGAGGGGGGAAGGGTAAAGAGTTTGTAAGCCCCTTTGAGTCTCCTAAAGGAGAGAAAGGGGGATATAAATCCAACTTCTTCTTCTTCTTCTTCTTCTTCTTCTTCTTCTTCTTCTTCTTCTTCTTCTTCTTCTTCTTCTTCTTCTTCTTCTTCTTCTTCTTCTTCTTCTTCTTCTTCTTCTTCTTCTTCTTCTTCTTCTTCTTCTTCCTCTTCTTCTTCCTCTTCTTCTTCCTCTTCTTCCTCTTCTTCTTCTTCTTCTTCTTCTTCTTGGTGAGTGTTTCTTAAGATTTCAAATCAAGGAGGAGGTGATCATATCATGAGGTCTTTAATACCTTTGTGCTCACCAGTTTCTGTTGTTGAATGAGTGGGAGCTGCCCAAGAGTGCCTTCAAGAGTGATAGATTGGGAGTGAAGTGATGGTGAGGGGACTGCATTCCTCACACTGTGAGGAAAGCCCGTAAACAAGGTTCATATATTTTGTAGGCTCATTTTAAGTCCTTCTGATTCCTTTGGAAACTTGAAGGTCAGGAAAATAAAGTAGCCTCAAAGCATTTATTTGTATGTATTTATATCAGTGTATATGTAGGTAAAATATGTCCCTTGCCTTTACTAATAACAAACCACTAAGGCTCCGTAAGTTCATGTGCCATGAGCAACACTTCCTGTTTCCGTTTTGGTTAGGCTGGCCTTGCCCTTTTTTGAGGATCTGTCAAAAGCATTCCATTAAATATTCATAGGGAGGTGGAGCCATTCAGCCTGCAGGCAGAGACTGCTTGGATATGTTCAGCTTGGATTAGGTCTTGTTAGATCTAAAACCATGGGCAGAACAGATACGAACTGAAATGGAAACTACCTTCTGATGTGTATGGTTAGAATTTAGGAAGGAATATACCAGCTTTTCAAAGTGAGTACTACTTTTGGGGGGATTGGCTTGTTATATTCTGAGTTAATTGCAGTACGGAGTTCCTTCCCTCTCTTCCTCCTCCTCCTAGTTTTCTGGAGTTCTCTGCTGTCGAAACATGAGCAGCTGATTTTGTTAGTGACGTATTTCACTAGTGGGTTGAAGCATTCTGGACGTTAGAGAGTTGACAACAAAATTGTTACCTTAATGAAGTTTGTGTCTCATCATTTTCAGCTGAATCAGGGAGATCTTTTCCTCAAAGGGCTGCTGATTGTCCTCGGGGGCGGGATCCAGAAAAAACATTATGAAAGCAGTGACTCATGACTCTAGCAAAATCTTTAGAGAAGAGTAAAAATTTTGTAATTACATGTCTGAGAGTGTATCAACTTCATGTTCACTTTGGCTGACTGTTGGAAGCCCATGTTTCTGTCTTGTGAATTTGGTGTATCGCTGCTGACTGTCTCTTTTGTGTATACTGCAAATTGTGTATTCAGGGTGTGGTGGTCTGTGTAACAGGATTTTTTCCTTTGTTGAGGCATGCCTGGGTAAGTATTGTCATTAACACCCCACAGGTGGCATTTATTGTAATGTCATATTTTAGGTATTTCTATTCCAATGGCATTTAAAGCTTAAAACTGCTGCTAAACAGGCAATAGAACGGTGTGTGTATGTCTAAAAATAGATAATCAAAAATACTTTCATGATGATTTTCTAAACACTGAACAGCCCAACAGTTGACTTTTTTTTTAAAACTGGTGAAGTCATATAATCCTTTAAATGACCAATGGGGCTGGACTGAATTGCCTGCTTTTTCTGTACAGTTATGATACTTGCACAGGGACCTACATTTACCTTTTATTGCAGTCTATGTGAGAAGTCGTAGCAAGAACTGCTCTCTGTATTGTCTGGTGACAGGGACAGAAAATGAAGGCACACAGAAACTAAGTAGTAGGTCTCAAACTTTTTCATTTAAGCATGTACTTTTAAAAAATCTGTAGTGGTGGCAGCGTCAGCAAAAAGTCAGATTGCGCAAGAAAAGGGTGTAAGTGTACAGTCCAGGTGCGTCTGAATTCTCTCAGTTACACTTGTGGATCAGTTGGCTCTCTGCTCATGACTGGCAAGCAGGATATGATCCAAACAGGCACGATCATATATGACTGTCAGACTTTCTCTGAGAATTAAAGCTTGAGACACTTAAGAAAAGTTAATGGGATGCACGAGCACCTTCGCATGCCTAGATGTAGACTTCACTGGGGATTAAAAGGACTAATAATTTCATTGGAGAATGTAAACAATTCTGTCATGCTGGAATCCAATGCAGCACCCCTTTTTAAAGTATCCTTTAACATTGGAGTCTCCTTATCTGGTGTCTTGTAATTTTTCAACCCTAGTACAAAACAGGATGCTAAGAAAATGTTGGCTGTATTCTGATTTAATTTTATTACAGAATAGCTTTTAAAATAGCTAGCATAGAAACACTTTTAGTATTGGCTATTTTGGCCAATATATTTTTTTCTGGGCTTTGTGACCATGATCTTACAGTTTCTTCTCCTAATGTTTCACCCACATCTATGGCTGGCATCTTCAGAGGCATGTCAGAGTAAGATGAAACCCCTTAACAGCCAGTTGATTTCAGCCTTGAAAGCCTTTGACAATACTTTCAATATTCCCAATTTGAACACACTACAGTATGCCAAAAATTTCATGCTTTAAAATAAATAAATAAAGTTTCTGATACTACTAATCCACATGTGTGGTATTGCTATCCTAAAAACTCTGATGGATCAATTCTCTGCATTAGCCAGTACACCCAAAAGCCTAACCGCTTCTACCAGTTGGATGAATCAGTGTGTCTATCTTCCATGGTGAAGCACCTAAAAGACATTTTAACTTGACTAATTACAGACGATAACATTTCCTTAGGTTAAGCTATGGGATAATAGAATAAAATTATGGTTCAGTAAGTAAAGTATCCATTTTGCATGCAGAAGGTTGTGGGTTTAATCCCAAGCATCTTCAATTAAAAGTGTCAGGTAGTTTGTGATGTGAAATACCTTTAGCTGAGACCCTTGAAAGCTGATGCTAGTTAGAGCAGGCAAGGTTGATAGACCACTGGTGTGACTGGCTGTGAGGTAACTTCGTGTGATCAGAGAGATTCTGTATTCTCTGCTAAGGACCTTAACTTTTTTTGTAGATTTTAACTGCAGACTTCTTTGGGATTTGTTGAAGAAGTAGCAGGGATGTGTTGTTCTATCATGTCTTTTGCTGTACTTGTGCCTTTTATTTATTGTAATAAAACTAGCCAGAAAGTCATTGTGCATAAAGGATTTGTATGTAGCACATGTGAAGTCAAAGCTCTTAGAGAAAGTGCTAAGGTAGTTGTGTTATGCCTGCTTTCGTAGCCACTTCTCTAATTAGAGCTGATCATCTCATAGATAAGGAGTAAGAAAGATTTCTGATATGTTTGCCAAATTCAAACTTCTTGATTATAACTGATTATTTTTATCCCTGGCTTATACTAATTTATTATGCTGCAACCTTCCTTGCAATAATTACCTTTGCAGTTTACCATGATGAAACTCTTAGAAGACTGCCCCAATTTTTACTGCACTTATTCTTATAGTTCATGATACAATAGTACATAGATTCTGCCTTATATCTGTTAGTATACTTATATTTACATTATCCATCCCTTATGCATTTACAGAGAAATGTAAGGACTGTAAAGACTCTTGTTCTCTTGGGAACGTGTTGAGCTCATATGAGGAGAGGGCTGTGTAGAGTACCTTATTTTTACAGAGCAGTTATTAGCTTATTATTGCTAGCTTGCCTGATGTTGTTGTAGCAACAGGATGGCCATGCTGAGAGGTTTCTTACTCCCTGGTGTCTGGTGTCTGGAATGTTGAAATGACAGTATTCTAGATGGGCATCCCTTAAGGCTTTTTGCCATCCTAAGCACATTTCTTCTGCATGGTGTGGTGTGTCAAAGTTCTTAAGAGTGGTGGACTCTAATCTGAAACCTGCTGAATGACCTTGGGCTGGTAACGGTTCATGCAGAACTCCCTCAGCCCCACCTACCTAACAAAGGGCCTGTTATTGGGAGTGGAAGACTATTCTAAGCTCTTTGAAACCCCATTAAAGTTGAGAAATGTGTGGTACAAAACCAATTCTTCTTCTGTGCCACTCCTGCCAGGCACATAAGCAACACCTTTGCCGCCCACCCTGTAAATGAGCTGAGCAGCAGGCACACAGTGACAACAACAACAACAACAAGCCTTTATTGGCATACAAAACAGGTCAAATTTTCAGAGTAAAACAAGATTAAAAAACACAGTTAAAATTATTAATTTCCAATATAAAATTTGCAACAGTCTCACAAAAGAGCACATCAGAGCTGTTCAGGAGGTTGGGTATCTTGTAACACTCTTGCCACTGGGAACATTGCAAGAAAATAGAATTCATATATTTCATGCGTATCTTATCATATTTAGGGCATACAAACAGAGAATGGTCAAGTGTTTCAACCGTAACCAGATCACAAGAACAAACGCTTTCAGAATGTTCTATATTCTTAAATCTTCCCTCCACACAGTGACGTGCTTCTCCTCCCTGCCACCTTGCCTGCTTTGGAGCTCAGCTGGGTCATGGCAGACTGAGGGGCATATGCCTTGGGTACTCCTGTCATCATTTGGCTTGTTTGGATGTGGAACTGCCCTGATTCCAGGATCCTTAGTGCCACAGTAGGAGTAGGGAATAAATCACAGCTTTACTGATCCCATTATTCTTTTCCCCTCAACCATATCAAGTTAGTATTACAAACACACTCATAAATGTATCCTGCCTTTCCTAAAAGGAATGTTTGCAAAATCTATTCTCAAAACAGATGGGTGAGGTTTACTCACCACTAATTATAATTCACTTGGGTCTTTCAGTTTAATGATACTCATATTTGATGTACATGACTCCTTTAACAAATAGTACTTGTCACGGACTGTAGAGTTTGATGGAGAATCTCAATATTTGATGCTAGGACATAGCCTAGAAAGTAACTGTGGGGCTCAATTATCAGAGTTCTCGTCAAGTACAAAAGGAAATAGCAGAGTTCAGACATGGCCCCCGGGATCGTCCTGTAGCAAAAATTCTCTACATTGTCCAGTCATTCCTGTACATAAAAGGATATTCACCTTTTGTAAACTTTGGTAAACAGAGAAATGCCACCTTTTTGGTTCACTTCAGGCTTCTGCTTCCAGAATCTTTTGCTTAAACTCCAGAATTGGAGACCTTCCAGGTTGAGATTCAGACTTGCTTTTTCCCTGTTTTCTAGCTGTAATTTAAAAGCTGATTTTGAAATGTTTGGTTCCTTTTGACCTATATCCAGTTATGAAGTGCTAGTTTCCAAGCAGATGCTAGATATCTATGCAATGGAGTCAGCTTCATCTGTGGATGAGGCTTCTGTAAATCCAGGATACTTCCCAGGTTTGTGGAGATAATCCTAATTTTGGGATTCCTCCCAGGAAAAACTTGCCAGCAACCTCTGTGTATGTGTAGATGTCAAACAAGATTGGCCCAATTGGTCAGAGTCCAGGCACTTTTTGGGTTGTATTTATAGCCCCGAAAGTATGCTTAGGTTCACTGAGAGGTTTGGTGCAGGTCCTCAAAGGACAGGGTAAGGGGAGAGATGATGTCAACCAAGAAGAGGAACAAGCGGCAGACAGGAGAAGGAAGCAGCAGACAGGAGAAGGAACAGCATTCTTGAAGTCCTTGTGAGAAAGTAGAACTATCAGTATCTAGGATTTACTCCTGCTTTGCAGCTATAATCTTTCCTTTTCAGTAAGGTCAGAGAGCTTCACATAACTCGCCAGGCCGCTTACCACCAGTCTTCTGTTAGACCTGGGTGTGCCTCAAGCCAGAGTTGCTACAGTCTTTCCAAGCTGTGTTTCGTTATGATTCAGTCTGCAATTGTCAGTTACCAGGCAACACTTTATTTGTTTCCAAGACCAACATGTATTCATGTGCTACATCAGAATACAAAGCGTTGCTTGTAAGGTGGTTGAAAACAGTGTGCTTACAAGTTTCATACTATTTAATATGAGAAAGGAATTAGAAGAAACTGACAATATTAAGTACTCCATCTCAGCAACTTGTTTTACAGGAAATTAAAAAGAAAGCATTTGTATATAAACACAGTCTTCCTCACAGTGACGTAGGTATAGATTTTTTATGGGGTGGGTTCGGAGGGCAGGGCCACACCCCCACCCACCCCTGGGAGTGTGGCCATGCCTCCTCAAGCTCCGCCCCCAGCCTCAGTGCTTATAAAAGCAGCTCTCCAAAGCCAGGGATGGCAGACTCCCCTGCCCTGCCCCTCCCACCGGCTGGGCTCCCAGCCGGCAGCCGGCAGTACCTTTTGCCCTCCCCTCCACGCAGAGAGGCAGCCAATTGGCCATGCTGGCAGGGGCTGATGGGAATTGTAGTCCATAGCATCTGGAGTGCCAAAGGTTCACCACCACAGCCCTAGTGAGTCTTCCTTCAATTGCCAAAATAGCCTTGGAAATGGCCCTTCCTTTTACTGACAGAAATCAAGACTTCAAGGCTGGTAGTATTGTTATGAAGATATTTGTTTTTTAAAGCTATAAGTACTACATTTATCAGTTTGGAGGGTTAACACCTCCCCCCCCCAACCCTATGTGTGTGTAAGATTTCAGGATTTTTTTTTTCAAACATGGGCTTTTCTCAGATTTCTGGAAAGATTTGTCATGTTAGTACATGGTCCTAATCTCCAGATTTAAGTATCCACAGATGGAGCTATATTAATAGCTGTCCTTGGTTTCATGTTCAAACTCACTGTGCTTCTGTGGGCCAAGCAAATAGTTGATCGTGGATCAAGGAAGTTGTTAATTTTGCTAAATGAACACATATGTGAGCCATCTTCCATCTGGTCCTTGAATAACAAGAGATGAGGAGAATATAAAGTATTGTATGGCAGAGGAGAGTGTACTGCCACAATAGCTAAATGGAAAGTTTGGATTAATAGCAAATATGTCTCTGAGCACCAAGTAAAGAGGGGCAAAAAACAATGTAGCAACTAAACAGTGTAGTACCAATGTATCAATGAAAGAACAGCAAAGTTTCCCTTTTCCCCTTGTGGATTTCCCAAATGCATCTGCTTGATCACTGCTGGAAACAGAATGCTGAAACTTTTCTGCACGAGTCACTTAGAACATTTTTGATCCTTTACCCCACAGTGTTTGTCCACAGTCACCTTCTCCAACTGTTTCATAGCCACTGTGAGGGTTAATTTTTTTTTGTTATTTGTTGAAATAATGCTTTGTTGATTCATTGCTTCGATGCTCTATAGATCCATTTAATCAATACTTCCATGATTCAACCAAAAAAAATCCCATGCACCCGAAATTAGGAAAATAAAGAGGTGAAAAGGGAAAGGAGTGAGATAAGGGACATGAAAAAATGGCAGACCAGGCGCCGAGGGGGAAAGTTGAACGATAGCACAGAGGCATGGAAAATGGCCAGGCTTTACTGTGGGGAAGATAAAACATTTCAAATATGACAGCAGTGTGAGGGGAAATGGCTCAGGAATATTTCAATGAAAAGAAATGAAATAAAAGTGTTTTTCAAAAGCAACAAAGATAAAGTGTTTTGGAAATGTTTCCCCACCTGAAGGGGAAACATGTTTTAATTCCAGGCTGAAAACATCGTAATTAATGGCATATGCGGAAAAGGCCTAGATGGACTTCTTAGTTTCATCCAGTGCAGTGCTTTATATATTTCATTTATGCATTTCTCCCTAATGGGGAGAAATTGGTCTCCTTTATTCCATTTTATCCTCACACTAACCCTGTGAGGGAAGTTAGGATGAGAGCGTGTGACTGGCCCATGGCCATGTAGCATACTTCTGTAACAGTAGGTTTGATCTTGGGTCTCCCAGATACTAGTCTGAAACTCTGACCTATGTACCACACTGGTTCACCAGTTCTTAAGTTATAGGTGAAGAGTATCTTATTGAATAATGTGAGCTTTTTAAACATGTTTGATAACCTGCCAGTCTTAATATAGAGAGCTGTTTTACTCAGGAAATATGGGATCATTGATTCTGCCAATTATTGGGAGTGTCAAAAGGCGGAGTAAAAGCTATGGCACTTATAAGAGAATGGCATGTCCATCTAGATACAAATCTTCACTCTATTAGTATGCATATTTGCTGCATGACAATAATGGATGTGACTAATTTAAGGAAGGGTGAAACAGATACTTACATGGTGAAACAGATTCTTCCTTGGTCCTGGATTAAGGAGGACAATGACTTTGTACCAGTAATTTCATAGCAGTCAAGACTGTCTGCTAATGAAAGTATGACTTCATCTCCAAATGTTTACTTGTCAGTAGATGGGAAATGTGCTCAGATTATATTATTACTAGCAGTAAAGCCTGTTGTGAGAACCAGTGTGGTGTAGTGGTTAAGAGCAGGTGGATTCTAATCTGGAGAACTGGGTTTGATTCCCCACTCCTCCACCTGAGTGGCCGAGGCTTATCTGGTGAACCAGATGTGTTTCCGTGGTCCTACATTTCTGCTGGGTGACCTTGGGCTAGTCACAGTTCTTTGGAACTCCCTCAGCCCCACCTACCTCACAAGTTGTCTGTTGTGGAGAGAGAAAGGGGAAAAAGCTTGTAAGCCACCTTGAATTTCCTTACAGGAGAGAAAGATAGGGTATAAATCCAAACTCTTCTTCTTGTTGTATGAACAAATACAGTGGGCTCTAGAAAACTGTTGGTGGGTTAATGGCACCCATCGGTGGGGGGGGGGGGGGGCAACCCATCCAACCTTTTCTCCTTCTTTGGCTCCATGTCACCATCTCCTTTCTTGTCTTCCTCCTCTTCCCAGATGCTGGCATAGGCATGCAAGGGTTAATGGTAGCTGCAAGAGGGCTCCCATAGCCTTTCCTCCCCCCTCAGCCCAATGTCACCATCTCCTCCTCCTTTTGTTCCTGGACACATCCTCCTGGATTTCTGTATCACCATTCAACAGTTAACAGCACAGTTGTGACTGGCAGCTGTTGTGACCCTCTCATGAGGAGTGGCTGATGCCTATGCCTGCTCCTCCTCAGGCAGCAGCAGATGGTACAGTGACTGTAATTATTCAGTAGTGGGGAAGAAGAGGTCATGTGAAAGAGATTAACTGCCACATTCTGCTATTTTGTTTGTGTTGCTTTCAGTGGCGTGGGGGGGGGAATGGCACTTGCCCCCCTGTGGCACCCCGCCCCCCCAACTCACTTGCCCCAAATTGCTTGCAAGGTCTCCTGGGAAGTGTAGTTCCCACCAGGCTACTTTTCCAGCTGGCTGCTTTTTGCAGCCAGCTGAACTCAGGTAAGTGGGGAGGGGGCGCTGTGGGGGGGAGGCACCTTGGCAGGACCGAGGCCCAGCAACTTCTGGGAAGGAGGAGGGACGTGGCTGGGTCTTGGTGCAACACACACATGACACGCCAAGGCCCAGCCACGCCCCTCCTCCTTCCTGGAAGTGTGGGGGCAATATTTCTACCTCCCATGTGACTCCCACAGTGGCACCCAGGGTATCTGTCCCTAGATGTCCCCATGGCAGCTATGCCTATGGTTGCTTTTTTAATATGTTCTGTGTAAGCACCACCCCAAGCTGTGATGTGTACGTCAATTGGCTGTGAGTTGTGAATAGTGATCGACTGAACTATGTTCAGCTTTTTATATAACAGGATTAGCTGATACACTGCAATATATTATTATTACTTGGAGTTTGTTGCTTGTGATGTTCTTGTGGACTCATATTTGATTGTATGCATATCTGTATTGATCGGGTTCATATAGCCTCAGCTTGTTTTCATATCCAATGAAGTAGAAATCTGAAGTAAGTAATGCATTCATGGTGACTCTTTTACAAAAGTAAAACTCTCACTTTGGGCTCCAAACTAAAACAACGTTTGAAAAAGGAGCCATGGTCTTCAGAAGGAACTGGTTTTCAGAGTCTTGGATTATGGTGGTGTTGGGTGTATATGGTTGGAAAGGATTTTTTAAAATTGTTTTAACAGTAATGGCTCAAAATTATCATAATGATAGCTTTAGATTGGCTTCCTTATTAATGTTAATAATAAATAAAGATGGAGAAACAGCCTTTTTTATGACCCAGAAACAATAGAGATGCACGAAACAATAAGATGGGGAGACTATATTTTGATGTTTCTTACATTTGTTTTGTAAACAAACTGTTAGTATGTTTTCATATTTTCTAAGTTAAGTAAAAGAAGTTATTATTAATAGATGTTCACCTGGAGGCAGGGGACATCTTGCTGGGTGGCTTCCCAACCCTTCCTCAGGAAGGCAGGAACTCAGCAGGGAGAGCAGTGCTTTTTGTAGGCTCCAGGCTGTGCTTCTTTTTAGTGTTTGTAATTCTCATTGTGCTTTTTTCTCATCTGTGTTTGTTCCCTGTTTGTTCTTTTGTAGTCTGTGGGGGGTGGGGGGTGCTTGCTGTGCCTTTAATTTTGGGTGCCTTTTTTCCTGCTACCTAAAACGGCGACTTGCTCTTTTTCATCTTCTAAAGAGGCCTTTGCCAGGTCCTCGGCAGAGGGTACCGGGGGGGGGGGGGTCACCCGCAAAAACCTGCATGCTTCTACCAGGGGCAAGGGCACCCCCACAGTGAGTGGCCAGAGCAACTTCCCAGTGAGTGGCCAGAGCAACTTCCCGGTGAGTGGCCAGAGCAACCCACCAGGGAACAGCATAAATCTCCTAGCCCTTCCCCTCCCAGGCATAACCATAGGCTCTCCTGCTCGTGGCCCGGTCTATGGCCTCTGCTGTAGTGGCCAGGAGAAATGCTTGGCTGTGCCCATGTCCTGCAGATTTCCACTCTAAACAGATAGTGGCGGGATATAATTTTCATGGGAATATGCTTTTTGGAAAAGAACTTGATCAAGTCCTAGTAGAATCAAAGGACAAGAAAAAAGCTATGCCCACATTCATTAGGTCTGATAATTCACAGCCTCACTCCAGATTTCAGTCCACCTTCAGGACACACCGCACTCTACCATGGGCTCCCAGAGAGGGCAGATGCTGGCAACCTCAACAGTCTTTTCACCGCCACCACAACAACAGCAACAGCAGCACGAACAATTCCTTTCGTCCCTCTGGCAAACCAGGGAAGAACTTCTGAGCAGACAGAGGTCCCCAATCCTGACTACCTGTCTATTCTGGTTGGCGGGTGCCTGCAACACCATCAACACCAATGGCAGGGCAGCCATGTGGACCAGTGGACCAGAGAGGTCATTCTGTCTACCTACCTCATAGAGTTTACCAAAATACCAAAATCTCATTTTTTGGCCTCCCCCAAGCACTCTAGGCTGGACCATCCAGCAAGTTGTCCTCTTGTCTACCAGGAGAAGACCCCTTCTCAGTAAGTGCCAATGGACCATTCTATCAAAATGTCACAATTCCTTTAACTAAACATTTATCACAATATATGTGTGTCAGCAGGGACCTGGCAGACCAATTCAAGCCATTAATTGTTTGAAATGACTTTCTTCCAAAGGCCAAACCACAGCGCTAATGTCACATCTTGTGGAAGGTTATATTTCTGTGGGTTGTGTTAAATATATACCTATTGCAATTGCTATATAGATGCTTTCATTGCTAGTGTTAAAAGATGACAGATTTCTAATTCATACTCAAACTGGTTATTATTAAAGTAAAACTTCCTAGGCCTCCTTATGTTTTGTGCCATTTGTGACTGTAGAAGGGATTAGTATTTCATCTGTCACTAAGCACTGGGGTTCCAATGTGCATCCTCCTTGCTGCCTTGAGGTGAAATTTGTATAATTTTGACTGTCGATAACTATGTTGGTGTTAATAACTAAGGCTGGATGTTAAAGTATTTTGTTTGCACTTTAAAGCAGACCACGCCATCTTCCTCTGCTGTAACAAAGACAGCTGCCATGAAGCCTTCTGAAACAAAGGTTAGTCTTTTTGAAACATTGTGGTATTGATCTGGTTAGGTAACTAAATAGTTTGCCTTATAATAGCCTGTATTATCAGCTGTGGTTGTGAATTTTAAAATTTCATTCTTTTGCTCCGGATGTGATTTTGTATCTTTTTTTAAAATAAATGAACTGGCAAGCTGGTAACTTACTCCACAAGGAGGAATAATCTTTCAGAAGTCCGTGGTATTGATATATTTTAATGTGGCATATAATTACCTTAAATATCAGGTACCTTAAATATCAGAATTTGTTATATTTATTCAGTAGTCTTTAGCTCTGTGTGTTGTGCTTACTATAATGAGATTGATAGATGGAAAAATTTAAGTCCAGGGAAGGATGCGTGTCAGCAAACTAAAGTAAAAATTTCTGGAGGGCAACTTATTAAAAATGCTGTTTCTAATATATAGCATTATTTTCATCTATCCAACTACTTTAATAGATTTTTTAAATACTTAATTATCCTATTCATTCCTTCTTTTGGAAAAAGACATTTTATGGTTAACCTATTATAATTATTATTTAAATTGATAGTCCTAGTCAATTATTATTTAAATTGACAATCCTAGCCAATTGGTATAACTTGTAAATTCAGATTCACATGGTACAGATTAGTTAATACTCTAGCCACTGGCAGTCATGAATTATCCTCTGGTAAGACAGGATCATTGTGACTGATAAATGTGCATGTCATTTGCACTAATTATTAGACAGAATCTTAGAGAGAGCTATTTACATGCCTTCTCTGTCTTGTTAGCTTTTAAGTGGTTTCTTATTTACAGATTCAAAACACAACTAGATTGGTTTAGTGTTCTCTGCACATAATTAGGGAGACCACAAAAACAAAATATGTAAAGATAAAAATTCAGATGCTGTAGTTAAATTGTAAAATGTGCGGCCTGCCGAATCTTGGTGATTGGTCCCCGAAGTGCTCTTTTTGTCTTGTGAGCAAAACAGAAGTCTAATAATTGCTTTTTTATTTAAAGCATTTTAAGTTGTCTTTCCAAGGCAGCAAACAGTGAAAACATTAAAAAAATTAAAAACTCATTTATAAACAGTTAAAACACATGGAAGGAAGGGTCAGTAAATATCAGTGAAAGAATGCCAAACAAAAAATCTCTTCACCCACTGGCACCAAATAGAAGGGGTGTATATGTGAGTAATTCATACTTCTGCTTAGGCCTTTAATATAGGAGGACATAGAGCTAATTCGGAGTAAGGGGCTACTGCCTAAGTTGTTCAGGAGGGTTATTAATAATTTTTTGTGCATATTTCCTGATCACCAGTGGGGATGTGAAGGCCTGGGGGGAGGGGGAAACATGGAAATTTTTTTTGGGGGGGGGAAGAGTTTTATTGGTTTTTTTGCCAAGGCCTTTTAAAACACTCATATAAAATATTTTTCATTTTAGAGTGAGTGGAATGCTTTTAAAGATAATGTGGGTGTGCTACAGCGTATACAACTCTTAAATACAAGAAGCATTTCTGCCCCTATAAGATACCTGATGCAGGGCTTTCATGTAGGGCTTTCATTTCTCTGATGGCTATTCAGACTTGACTTTCCTGTTTTCACCTGTCCTTCATCCTTCTATGACGCATGTACCCTCAGACTGGGTATCATGTAGCTTATCACCCTACCTTGCTGGAAGGGAAAAAAATCAGAAGGAGATGTGGCAGAAGCTGCACCAAAGCCTCAGAGGAAAAAACTGAAAGTATCATTGGGAACTTTGCTATCTCTAACCAGTAGATACAGGAGGAAGAATATGGCACCTAGCTGGAACTACATCTAACTGTGTAGATTTTATTATTGACACTTTGCATCACCCTTTTTTTCTGACTAAATAATATATTTTATGTAATTTAACACAAAACTTCTATTTTTAATTCATATTTTTCTGCTTTTTAAACAGCAAAACAAGGTAAATGGGCTAAGGTAGCACAGGGTGCATCAGCTTGCAGTTTTCTCTTAAGCATTTCATCAGTTTTGTTTATATAAGTCAAATGCATTTATAACTTTTAAATTCTATAAATATTTCAAATATTGTAGTTTTATATGCTAAGTTGTGACGGTGCATTTTCTGTTATTAAAGCTGTAAGGTTAGTTTAGGTTTGATAGTACACAGCAAGTATCATATGTATTTCAATTTTTCCCCCAAAATTTCTGAGTTTTTTTACTTGACTTAAAAATTGTCAGAATTTTTACACCTCTAATCATGAGTGAAATTACATGGGAAGCTTTGGAACCATGCCATCAGTTTATGATTTTTGAATAAGGAGTTTCTGACCTTTACTTTCCTCTGAGGTGTTTCCATCTCTCATACCACCCATATTTAGGACAGTAAAACTAGAAGGTTTGCAGATAGTTTAGGGCAGTGATGACAAACCTTTTAGAGACTGAGTGCTGGGGCAGAGTGAGGGGAAACTGTACCTGGGGCACGTGTGCGCCCTGTGCCCCTTCCACGCCCCCACTCTTCCCTGGAATGCCCCCAGAATGTCCCGAAACACCCCTGCCTGCCCCCGGAACACCCTTGGCACACCCGCACAGGGGCGCACTCCCTGTACGTTGCGCACCCCTCACAATGCCACTGCTGAGTGCCCAAACTGGGGCGACAGCTCGTGTGCCCACAAAGAAGATTCTGAGTGCCACCTCTGGCACCCATGGCATAGGTTCGCCACCACTGGTTTAGGCTATGCTGTGGCTTTCCCTTGGCCGTCCTGTTCTAGTCTGTAGAGATGGTTCCCATGCTAAAGAACAGTTCTTCTGCCTCACAGGTTAGTATGCTTGGTGAATGTGACTGAAAGTCTTTCGTACCTCTAGTTGTAGGAAAGTATTTTGTCCCTCTGTGTTCCTAGTTTTAACCCTGTTGCTACCCTGCAGCTTATGTTAATGCAACACTTGGATTTTCTGCTTACCTCAAAAGTGTCTTTTTATCTTGAAGTGGAAGCAGCTATTGCAAGTGTATATGTGATTTGAAGAAAAGGAATATGAAGTTGCTGTTGACTGTTTCTTAAAGAGAAGAGAGCACCCTGTTAAATTAACATGTTTTGTATTTATTGTGGTAGTTTCATTACTGGCCTGGGATACTGTTGAACACTGTATGTTTGCATTTACATTCTCTGGCTCAGAGTAGGTAACATATATAATTTCAAGCATTCTTTGTTTGTCTACAAAGGGTCAGTCCCACCTGCTCTTCCCCAGGTCTTTATCTTTGATCTTCTCCTTCTTCTATCCTTACTCAATGTAAACTTTGAGTTTGTTATACCATGCCTTTGTTAGGACCACTGCTGTCTTAGCAATACCTAGATAATGAAAACATTTTAAAAGGTTATTGGAATCTGTCTTATGCCCCTGTACCATACTACCCTTTGGCAGTAACTTGCCACAGAGCATCTGGTAGGTAAGAAACTCTCCCAACGTTGTGCACTTGACTGAGCCTTTGATTAAGTGTTATCAGTTATTACTAGTCATGTTTTCATATATCATTAAGCTCCAGTGTCCGTATTTACGTAGAAGGAGTAGAATAACTCTTGGCTATGGGTGTACAGTGATGGCAGGAGTGGTGACAATGTAATAGTCGATGCAGTTTGCTGTTTTATTTAGAGGTCTGTGTCTTATAAGAAACCTAGTAAACTGGCTTGTAGGGACAAATAAAGAACGTGCCCCAGCTTAGCTGGTTGGACAAAGTAACAGGGTACTCATAAGACAGAAAATTGTAAATGGATTATACTTTTTACAGTGCAATTCTTGTTCTTTCTAGTCTGTTGCATGAAATGTTAAGTTAATATATGGGCAGGGTTTTTTTTAACTGAAGCATAATCCTTGCTAGAATATCTGTTTCTGAATTTGAGAAAAACTGTTACCAATAGCAGGTTTCTTAGATAATGATCCCTGTAGAAAGGGAACAGAAATTTAAAAAGAGGATACTGTCTGGGAGAAATGAGCAAGGACACCTGATTCCATAGGGTTGGGTTCAGACTAAATTTTCCACTCAGGCAGGGCATGTTTGTTCAGTGGAACAGAACATTCCCATTTCCCCCTTTCCACTGCAGCTCACTGAGCTCCCCAAAATGCTACTTCAGTTGGACTTGAGTCTCTCAGGAACAGCATGAGAGCAAATCAGGAGATCTGCAGCAGGAATGGGGAATTGCTGGAAATTAACCCACAAAATATAGTCTGGATGAATCACATGATATAACATTCTCTCTTTGAACAAGAGAAAGGTTCACATCCTAAGGTATCCAGTAATACATGTTGATATATGCCCTCTAATTCCTGTAAGAGGTGAGATCAGATTGAGGCAGATTGAGGCAGATTGAGCCGTTTCAGACATAATTGTGATGGTTGGAGTTATTTTAAATTTCAGCTTTTAGTGCCATGAGACATCTCTTTAGAGGCAAAATGTTAGTTGTCTATGCCCACACTCAGATGCTCTTTTAAAACAAAAATCCCTTAAGCAATTTCTGTCAATGTTCTAAGTTTGTACTCCCACTGCTAGGCTTCTTCAAGCCATCAACAGACCAGTGGATTGGAATCTCACAAAAGGAAGAGAAACAAGAAGCAGGTGATACAGGAATCTGGGTTTTTTGTGTGTCTCTGTTTGAAAATAACAGCTGTCATATCAGCAGCATGCATTTGTCCATTGATCCTGAACTAATCACTCACAGTGCACATCTGGCTTATATGACATGTAATCACCCAGCAGTTTCTTTTTAACCAGGGCACATTGCACATCATGGATTTCAACCATCAAAATGTAGTCTGGCCTTTAGTCTTGCAATTGCAACAGTCTCTCTTATCATTCCAACATAAATCTAAAGCTAACCCAGCAAAAAACTATTTAGTAGTAAACAGAGTAGTTGAAGTATAATATTTATATTCCATAGTAATAAGTCTGTGAGGAAAAGTATTCTGATGCTGCCTCTAGGCTAAAAGTTTGAAACAAAGAAAGCTGGAATTGCTTGCTTTTTTATTGTGTGATAAAAGTTTGTGAATTTCCACTTTCTGTGTTCAACTGTGGTTGCATAGATTTAATTGTACCTGTGATGTACTTATCGGATTTTTCTTCTTCTGATGCTTGTTGGCCAATTTTATGTTCTTTGCTTCCCTTTACCCCCCCCCCCCCCTTTCACAGCCTGGTTGTTTTGTGCACAATTAAGAAGTCATGACACAATTAAAAGAAAGTTTTCAAAAAGCCATTTGAGTTATTGTGTTTGCCCTTCTTGGCTAGTGAGGATATGGGGGCTGCCAGGAGGTGGGAAAGAAGAAATAGTGTATAGGGGGAATACAGGTGAACTGCCTTCATGCAAGTCCTTGCTGGTTCCCCAGTGTATAAATGAGCCTTACTCTGTCAGTACTGTGCAGTGTGGCCAGGGTTTTCCTGGGGAGAAGCTGCCAGGAGGAAGGAGAGAAAGCTGAAAATGGGGGGGGGCAGGGAGGGGGAGATAAAGGTAGTTTGTGTAGTGAATGGGAAGGAAACCAGGAAAGGGAGAGAAGCTATGCAGGCTTTCTGGTAAAGGAAAGAAGAATTAATAGGGAGAAAGGGGAATTAGATCCTCCCTGCATGTCCTTGCAGTTACCGTTCTTGTCTTAATATAATTTCAAAAGACTTTAGTGCCTATCCACAGCTATTCATAAGAGCTCATATTGCTACAGCCAATGAAAATCGGGCTGTTCAGTTTCAGTTCTTACTGGAAGAAAAAGTGGTGGAAGGATCCCAAGAACAGACAATGTTCTGCCCAGTTCTGGAGTTCACAGTACATAACGCCTTCTTAAAAACCAAACAAAATCTAGACAGCTTCATAACTCAACATTTGTTTTAAATTGCAGTCAAAAGCAAAAATGGAACCTGAAAAAGCAGCACAGTTAAGCAAGGTAAAGTCACTCACACCACCGTTTGTCATATTGTGTCTGAACTGATTTAACAACATGTTTACATTGGCATCAGTGGAAACTGACTGACAGTTCAGTTTTTTGCATAGTTATTTGCAAGTGAGTAATGCTGTGCTTATTGGGACACTTCCGGATCAGTGTGCACGGAATTGCTGCCTGACAGCATGACTCTAGGCATGCTTACTCAGAAGTATTAATTGAGACTCAGTGGAAGATCATCTGCTTGGTGTGCACAAAATCCCAACTTCAATCCCTGTCTTCTCCAATGGAAAAGGTGAAGTAGTCAGTGATGTGGAACAGTGATGTGGAGAGCAGCTGCCAGTCTGAGTAAACAGGATTGACCTTGATGGACCAATGGTGTGATTCAGTAGAAGGCAGCATCATTTGTTCAAGCAAATCCTATTATTTTAAATAGGACTTAACCCTTAGTAAAGTCATGGTATCTTTATCTTCAGCAAGTGTATGCATGGTGCAAAAAAAAATTTCAGGGTTAATATTTTAAATCGGAGTGTTTCTGTTTACTTAGCTGAGATGATATTTTACTAAACACAAACTGAGTTTTCTACATACCAGAAGATTTAGTAATGTTTTTAAGTCATTCAGTTGAATTAAATCTTTTTTTAAAATGCTTCTATCACTTTCAGTAATTTTCAGGGACACTTTTTCTATATATTGTTTAATTTGATAGACACTTGCTCCAAAGTTGGATCTGAGAGCAATGTGTAAAACAGGTGAGCTTGTAGGAAAGAGCAAGATATAAATTTAAAGGAATAAGTAATTTCTATTATGCTATGATAGGAACAAAAATTGTGGATAAACTATTTAAATATATGGATTTGCCTTTACATAGTGAATATCTGTGTGTTTGTATATGAAGAAATGCTCCTTTAAGTTGCTGCAGTGACTGAAAACTGTTATATCCTGCATTGTGCTGGTGCTAGTAGTGGCTTAGTGCTGGACTGGTTCTGCAACTAATTCTCTAGTAGCCTTAGATAAGTCCCACTTCCCCTTGACTACTTTTCTGCTATCTGTAGAAAGTAGATGAGAATACTGACTTTACAAAAAATTTCAGGATAACGTCAAAGCTTGATTATGAAAGAGCTATATAAATGCTTTAGGTTGTTCAGTGATAGTGACATTAATGTTAATATTGCTCTACTGATGCAGTACAGTTTGTTCTAGAGTTAAAAACAAGTAATGGTCTTTAGTGGTGACTGCTTTACATTACTGCCAGTTTTATTTTGCTATCTGTGTTGTTACACGCAGCCACCAGATTCTCAGAAAAAACATCTGTCAGAAGAGAAGCAGAAAGACTCCGGAGGGGTAATTTATTTATACATTGTGGTGTTACCATTCTTTCTGACATAAACGTATGCAAAGACATTTATAATATTTTTTTCTGTTTGAGCAGACACAAAATTCAAGCAAACCTTCTGTAGTAGCAGAACCTAACCAAACAAGTGTTGGAAAAGCAGCTGCTGGTCAGGTTGACAAGTCACCAAAGGAACCATCAATAGAAGAACCAAAGGTAAAGGAAGAGTGGCAAGTCTTTTAAAGCTCAGATTCAGTGCCCTGCTAAGATTTCTTATGAGCAGGTGGTCTTGAAAACAGAGGCTGTTTCCGCACGAAGGCGGAAGGGGTTGGGTCGGCGTATCCCACGCCGACCCGACCCCTCTGGGACGATGGCGCAGAGCTGCGCTGTCGTCAGGGCGACCCTCCTGTCCTGCGGCCCTCCGGTGTGTTGCCGGTGTGTCCTGCGGCCCTCCGGTGTGCTCCAGAGTCGCAGGGCAGAGGGGGCGTGTCCCCAGGCCTCGGCGATGCGCCAGAGGGCCGCAGGACAGGTAGGTAGAGGGCAGAAGGGGAGAGGGCGCCTTGGAGCCGCTGCTGTTCACACGGCAGCGGCTCCAAGTCACCATTTTCTGAAAACCTCGCTTCCCAAGCGAGGTCGGAAAACAGCGGCTTCGCGCCGATCGGGCAGAGTGAGGGCAGCGCGGCTGCGAAGCAGCTGCGCCCCCTGTGCGAATGGCTCCCTGGGGACAGCATTTTTGCCGTCCCCAGGGCGCCATATACCACCCGTGCGGAAGGGGCCAGAGAGAGGCAGATTGGGTAAAATCCAGATAATTATGCAAATTCTACCACAAGGCAAGCTCAAAAGAAAAGATTAAACACATCTAGTTCGTATTTTATTAAATTTACTAAGTACCTGCTGTCAGCAGTGACTTTCACCCTGGTGTCCTCTTCCTTTCATTTGATGTGCAATTCGTGGTAGACCATGAGTCACCCTGTAGTTTAGACACGTGGCAGAATGACGAAGAACCAAACAAAGGATGATCTTGGGCTCTTCATGATCATTTCAAATCTTGAAACGTGGGATTGGCTGATCTGTTCTCATGGTTTAGATTCCAGTTGGGTTGGTTGCTTTCCTGTTTCCCATAGCTAGAAGGTAGAGTGCTGCTATTGGCTTGAAGGACTAATCAATTTGTGTTAATGGCTGTCTGTTTCAAGACCCTGACCAGTTGCTTCAACCCTGCTGTGCGCCCAGGCTAACTGACTTGATTTCATTATTCTAACCCAAATCTGTCCACGTTGCATAAGTAGATGCATGAGAAGATGGGAGTTTGGTTTAACTGACTTATTTTTGGATCCTCATAGCTGTGAATTGATCTTTGTTATTTAGTGTATAGTTTATAGAACATGGACTTGAATTTAAATCTCACCTGATCTGGGAACCTATTGAATCTCTCTGACCAATCTAGTTTCTTTGACAGAGGGATACTGAGGATAGGCATCATAAAAATACTGTATAAGCATATGTTCTTCATGGCAACAAGGAAATGACTCTGAACCTGTATGCTGCTGTCTAATGTCCATGAACTTCAAAAATAGAACATGTCCAGAGATGGAAATTAAACAGTATAAAGTATTACTGTAGACTTAAATATATCTTATTAAAATTAGGCTCATGATGAAACTTTTTGAGTGTAACTGAGCTCATATTTGGAAGTATTGTGCTATTCTTTAAGTAAATGTTTTCATCTTTGGTTGCTTTAAATATTGAACATTACATTTCATGTGTTACCCCTTTGTTTTTTGTTTTTTTAAATCTCAGGCAAAATCTGAGGAGAAATCATTGTCTTCCAAGGTATCTGTTGCAGCTGCTGCCACAGCTGGAGCAGTTGCTGCTGCCGATTTGACTTCTGCAGAGGTGGGTTTAATGTTGGACACTGACCAAGTGCATAAGTGAGCCCAGCATCTTTATACCAACTCTTTCAAACATCTTTTTTATTCTCAGAGTAAAAAAAATAAACTAGCAGCAACAACTCCAGCTGCAGCAGTAACAAACAGCAAGCCCTCTGAAAAGGTAAAAAATGGTTTATTTGCTTGGATTATGTAAAGTACAGTATTATCCTTTACAAAAAGGAATAATTGCTGTCTCAATCTTGGCATATCCAGAATAAATATTTTTGTTCTCTTTTTTTGATACAAAATTAGTCAATTCACTAACAGTGCCATACTATGTAGAGTTACATACTGTGGATCCTATTGAGAAAATTCAGAATACATTTATAAGAAGAATTTTGGGTCTCGTTAAAGGATCACCTATAACCCTTATGAGAGCAGAATTAGGATTGCCCTCCATAAGAGCACATGTAGGCGTACGCATTTTGTGTCATCAGAGTTTGAGGTTGAATTTGGTCCAGGAGAAATCTTGTTCAGAATATCTTATTTCTATTCAAATATGCTGTTCCATATCAGATGATGTTCTCAATAGGGGTAGTCAGGGAACGGATCTGGGGGACTGGATCTTTCATATGGATGCATTAATAGATAGAGATCGAATCAATCAGTCCAAAGTTGCCCCCTCCTTTAAACTTTTTAAGAAGGATCACATTAGATTGCCATATTTAGAGAATTTGTCAACTTATATTTTTAGAATGGCATTTACTAACCTGAGATTCCAGGCTATACCAATGGCAGTATATAGTGCATGATATAGTAATGTGCTGGTACCTAACTACAAATGTATTTGTGGTAGTGACGCAGATGAGGACATTCTGCACTGTGTTCTGGAGTGTCCTTCTTATGACAAATAAGGACCAAATATATTAAAGTTTTTTTTCCAATTGCGGGGGATACTGATGACACTGGAAAATTGATTTGTCTTATTATTTTGTGGTAATCCATACATTATCAATCAAGTAGCACTTTTTGCTCATGCTGCAAGAAGAATCAGGTTAAGTGTGGTATAATGATGTTGTGTTGTATTATTTGATAGCGATGTTGTATTATTTGATAGGGATATTTAGTCTATTTTAGCTATGGGGTGTTTTTTGTGTATGTTTTAATTTTATGATGTTGTGTATGAGGAGTTTGTGAAGGCCTATGGCCAAGACAATACACTTATTACTACTACTAATAGTAAAGTTACATCATTCACTGAAGTAAATAATAGAATGGTATAACTGCGCAGGATGGCACTGCTGGTCTGATTTACAGTGCAACGTAAGAAGAGTTTCTCCAGTCTAAGCCCATTCATTTAATGGGCTTAGACTGGGGTAATTCTGCATAGGATTGCAGTGTTGTTCTCTAGAGCAAAGGAAGGAAAAGACTAAGGAAATTCTGGTTTACCTGTTCTTAAAGGAGGCAAAAACCTTTGGCTTGGAAAATTAGGTACTCAGTCTGGAGGAAGGATCTGAATTCTAAACTGGGTGGCCTTCAGAAAACTTTGCAAGATGTGTTTGTTTTTTGCATCAAAGTTGGGTTGAAAACATTTACAAATATTGAGAACAATAAAGACCTGCAGTGTGGATATCTTCATGGTTGTTATAATTATATCCCTTTTATCTGACTTTATGGAGTACAAGGAGACATACAAAGGTTCCATTAAGGAGACTTCTATTTAGGCACCAGTTGAGAAGCAAAATTTCTGTACCATGTACCTTCCAATAATATCATAAATAGGAATTAGTGAAGAATGCATATATATTCATAAAATAATAGTGAATTTCTTACTGTATGATGTCATTTAGTGTCATACCTTTATAAATTGCAAACTTCTGTTTTCTAGTCTGCTTTAGATGATTTAATAGATTCACTGGGAGATCCTGAAGAAAATGAGCCACCAAGTCCTGCATATACTGGACCACATGTTTCGGTATGGGATTATATGTATATATATAAAGAAGCCTTAAATGTTAGATCACTACTTGTGGGTAAATTATGATAATGTCTGTTTTAGAATATTCATGAATGGTAGCAGACATGGAACAAAGAGCTGACCTAGGGGATACTTAGAAGGCTACACCTTTGCTAAATGCAAAGGATCTGCAATGGGCAGCAGAACAAATAACTCCAGCCCATTGTGCACAATAGCTAAACAGGGGAAACCAGACTTCCTCTAATATCTTGGTGACTTCACCGGGACTCTGAACTTCTGAGCATTCTTGTGGGCTGTTCAGACTCCTCCTTGCCAAACACTAACTGAAGTTTGCGGAAGCATATTAAATCCTTTCTTCCTAGCTATGAGATCCTTGAGACATGGACTGAGGCATGGAGGCATTGAACTGATGCCTCTAGGTTGTAACCAAATGTAGTGCTTCTAACTTTATGTTGCCCACACTACAGTCACTATTTGTGACCAAGGAATTCTGCTTAAACCACCAACCCAGCTAGGGCCACAGTAAATCCATCGTCTGACCTGCAGTGTGAAGTAGGTTAACCCCCCCCCCCCGAATATTAGTCAAATTGAGGAGGCAAATTATTCTTACTTGGTCCTCAAAAATGACCATCTTTAAGTTCTCTATATCAGTTTGTGGTGGGTTTGGCACTATGTCTGTTGAAAAGCTACAGTGTCTCCTCCAACCTACTTTTTGCTTACTATTTCCAGTGTGGCAATATATAGGCCTCTCTTATCTGTGTGTCCTACTCATGCTTAAGTTCTTAAAGGAAAGATTCAGGAGTGGTATTTTTTACTTAGTACTGTTAATAATCTTAACCTGCATTACCATTCTAGTTACCATTTTTAATGTACAAATTCTAATAATATTTAAGCACCTTTATTTGAACAATAACAATTTCTCCTGTGACACCTTTTCCATTTGTATGCTCCCTTCATTGATTGACGTTTATTTATGTGGCTTCTTTGCATTTGCATTTTATAACTGTATCCCAGGAAAGGAAAGACATTTGGAATAAAGATGAGATTTCAGTGGCTGTTCATACCGTTCCCAGAGATTACATACTCTTCAGAGTTTGGCAGTGTGGCTATAGAGATCAAGTGGCATTCTAGGCTTTAAGCCCAGTTTGAGGGGAGAATAAAGATAATAGAATCCCAACAGCTTGGAAAGACAGACAGAGTAGGGAGATCTGTATCCTATTTTTATTTTAAAGATTATGGCATCTTTTAATTTATTGTATATTGTAATGGCAGCTAGTAAGTTTAGTAAGCATTTTTTCATAGTCATTTAGAATCTTACATGGATATGTGCTTATATTATCTGTACCCAGGGGGACCAAGAATCAGGGGATCACATTTTGTTTGTTGCAGGACCCAATGTCATCCTTGTATATAGAAGAGCTTGGCAAACGAGAGAGTACCATTCCTCCAGAGTATAGGAAACTATTGGAGGTAAGTAACTGCCTCCAGACTTTACTTCAGATATGTTTTGTGCATATTGGTAGCAGTACTCATTACAAAACCAATTTTGCTTTTTTAGGGAGATGGCAAAGTAGTGCCTCCACCAATGGCAGAGGGAGAATCGCAGGTATGATTAGATGTTTTTAGACTCATAGATGTGAAAATGGGAAATCATTATATGGTTTTTCATATTTGTTGCTTTATAAATGTACATTACAATCCATGTGTGCTATTCTGATGTTGCACTGAAGATGTCTTTGTCTTACTGATGTAAATGGAATCCATCTCACTTAACCACAGCAGTGTAGGCTTAAATGCTTTTAGTACACAGCTCTTATAAAGTCTTGTCTTCTGTTTCTGTTAGAGTCAGTGGGAATGTTCTAAATATTGGTAGGAACGCTGTACAAAAGGGAATTATTGCCCAGTATGATGTGCTGAGGCTGCTGGTCTCTTGGGTAGAGGCTAGAATTCTTCATTATGATAATTTTCTATGCTAGCTGTGAGAGATAGATCCCCCACACACTTTCTTTCTTCCATGGTGGTGTAAATCCAGCTCCATTGTCTCCAGAAGCTGGCAATCCTAAGCAAAATTTTGCATTAATAAATGTGCATTTTCCACAAATGCTAAGCTGTTGACAGGCGACTTTTATAAATGTAACCCAGTTGCTGTTTTTATTTAGCCAACTATGACAGATGATGACCTTGCAGATGCTCTGTCATCCGATTTTACTTGCAGTGCTGTCCCAAGTGCCGGAGACAAGAAAACTGCACCAAAAGAGGTAATGGTCTTGCAACTTTTAAAAGAGGGCCTACTAGCCTGAATTTGAAAAAGTTTTTTTAAAAGAAACAATTTTACAATTTATACTCATGTATTTTTTTTTCTCATATTGTGAAAGAAGACAGGAGAGAGTACAGGAGACAGTGACTTTGTGCAAGCCCAGTCTACAAATTTGGTCAGCAGTTCAGCTCCTCCTAAAGAGAAGAAACCAAAGCTGGACGAGGTATTGAGTAGTTTTGTATGAGGAAGGGTGTAAAACAAGGTTGCTTGTTAGCCCCATTCTTATTTAATTTCTTTATAAATGACTGTGTACAATATATGGGAGACCCTACTCCCCCCCCCCCCAGTTCTTGAAGGGAGCCAGATATCAATACTCTTATATGCTGACGACATGGCTGTCATGTCGATCACTAAAGTCAGAATGAAACAAATGCTCTCTAGATTAGCAATGTATTGTAACATCAATAAACTAAAAATTAATGGCAGCAAGACAAAAATAGTTTGGAAGCAGAAATAAGAAACAAAACTGGAAAATAGAGTAGCAGCAAGTCGAGCAAACTTCCCTATATAAATACTTAGGTCTAACCTTTCAGGACTCTATCCTGGAGGGCCCAAATAAGGGAAAAAATTTCCAGCGCTACCCGTCTGTTCAATGGGCTACTCAGATTTTTCTTTGGCAAAGGAGGCCTACTGATTCCTCCAATTCTTAAAGCGTTTCAGAGTAAAGTGCTGGCGCAAGTACTCTACGGAGCAGAAATTTGGGGTTGGGACATCGCTACTGTAGGAAAATTGGAAACGGTCCAAAATGTCTTTCTGAGAAAGATTTTGGCCCTGCCACCCTCCACCCCTGCCCCGTTGCTCCGAGTGGAAGTAGGGCTACCTTCTATCAGGACAAGAATCCATGTAAGAATACTTATGCACCATAATACCCTGGCAACTCTAAAATCCAACCAATTAGTAAATCTGAGCTATAGACACATGATGAGAACAAATAGGTGGGAGGATTACATTTCTCTCATACTAGCTCTTTATGAAATTCCTGACCTGGAATTTAGAGTATAATGCCATAGAGTCCACTCATAGGGTATAATGTCACACAGTCCACTCTCCAAAGGTGCCATTTTCTGGGTATCTTTGGAGATCAGTTGTAATTCCAGGAGCCACCAGTCTTCTCCTCCAGCCCTCCCCTTTACAGATTTAAAGTTACAGTTTCTGAATTAGCTTGTCATAGTTTGGCTGCAATTATGACTTAATTACTCAGTGCAAGTTAGAGCTTTTTAAAAAGTTTAGATTGAGTTATAATTTAAAAAAAATACTGTGCACGTGAGTGTGAAAAAAAAATACCCTGGGCGCTCTGTGTATCCACCCAAAGGCTTATAAGCATGTGTAGCGTCTAAAAATTCAGAATGATTTGTCACTTGAAGAGCTTTTGAACTTCGGATATGATTTCATTTCCTTGTTATTTGAAAGGTGTTCCCACCCCTTTTTGTATATGAAAAACAAGTTCTGTGTATGGTTGTTGGCATGGCCTCTGTGTTTCCTTTGTATTGGTGTTCAGTTTTATTATGAACTCGTTCTTGTTGCTTCTTGATATAATTGATGAGCTTAAACATTAGAATGGCAGATTCACCTGTTATACAAATGTGAAAGAATGTCTGGTAAAAGATGGATAGAAATAACTTGTCTCTGTTATTTATTGGAGTACAGAAAGTACTGAGAAAGTTCCTGGGCAGTTTTTTCTATTTAAATTAATGCAAAGGTGCAGCTCATTTAAATAGGACTTGAGGGATTGTGTCTGGTGCAGATCACTTGAGTTTTCTGACCTTTTAGGTGTCAGACCACAAATGAGGAAGAGACCAATGTTCCAGATTCAGGGTAGATTTAGCTTTACTAATATACCCTAGAGAATGTGAGGTTTGAAACTAATTTTATATAAATTGGCATGACGTGCTGTCCAGTAGCAAAATAATAAACAGTCACACTCTCTACATTGTCATTTTTCTTTTGAACCACTTTTTCTGGATCACAGTATGGAGTAATAATAGCTGCCGTTAGTTTAAGAAAATTAAATGGTGTTCTCAAGAGCACAGCATCATTTCTAAGAATATGTTGAGAGAGATACAGAAATCACGAGGCTTCTGCTATTTCTCAAGCATGTAATCTTACTGTTCTTTTAAAATGCAGGAAGAAATTAGTGGCAGTGCCCTAGATGCTCTTGTAGATACTCTTGGCATGCCAGAACCAGAGCCTGAAGTCGACCTCAGCTCCATCGTGGAAGTTAAAGAGGTATTAATACACTGTGAATACTACTGAAGCAAGTAAAAAAAATGTCTGTAGTCCATTGACCATAGTAAAATTTGTGGAAATAACCCCTAACGGCCTGGTGGACTTGGAGGTGGAGCTTTAGGGGCAGAGCCAGAAGTATAAAGCTGGATCTGGCCCGAGTAAGTCTGCAGTTCAATGCCGGGTTCAGCCTGATCAGGTCCAGCTTTAAACTGCAAGCCTAGGTCCTGAACTCCTGTACTGGGAGTGGGGAGAAGACCTTTTTAAAAAGGTGGTGGATTTGGCTCCCCTTTATTGCTGCTAACCCTAACCTCATCAGGTTATCCAAATATCTAACCCTAGCATACAGTGTATGGGTACCATAGGCATGATCCAGCTAATGCCGAGTATTTTTAACAGCCTTGTTCCCAATGATAGAATTTTTGGCATGTGTCTATGTATCCCTATTGATTTCAATGGAAGACCAAAGCATATATTTTAAATGTTGCCATTGAAAGCCATGAAATTTACAAGTACTAAACTTCAGCCAGATTATGTTCTCAGTAGGTATAACAAAAACGGATTGAAATATTTTCGAAGTTAGCCCAATACATTTTGAGCTTTGGCAATTCTTTTTTGAAAGCTAGCTTTCCTTTATCATTCCTCCAGTATATTCTTTTCAGATACTATAATATGCTTGATTACAAAGGTTAGTTTTCCTACTGGGCCATTTGTGAGAATAAAAGAATTCCCTTTATAGTTTTTCTTTTTGTATATTTCCCTCTTGTTTTTATTTTCAGCTGGTGCAACTTTCTTACTTCTGTAATGTTTCCATGTTTGTTTATAAACGTGGATATGACAGAAGATTTTAAAATTACATGTTATGGAGAATATGAATAGAAATAAGCACAGAACACTCAGGCACAACAAGATACTGTGATTATTTTTAGGAAAAAAGTTTTTATAATTTCATTGACTGTTATGATAACTAAAAAATGGAAGCATATGTTTAGTAAGTAAAACATATGATTATGAAGTGCTAGGGACAAACATTACCAAATCCTCTTTGTGACATTCCTAAAACATTTCGTTGGCCAGTGTTGGCAGTAATGGATTGGATGGGCCATGGTATAATTCAGCTTGGTGAATTCCTGTGCTAATATGCTATGTTTCTTTTTTATTCAGCCAAAAGCCAAAGAAAAGAAAGAAAAGAGAACTGGTGAATGGGATGATACCATTCCTCCAGAGTATAGATTGCAACCAGCCTTGGTAACATTTTATCTTAAATTTTAATTACATATGCTATGAATTTTCCTTTTTTCTATGATGCAAAATGAAATTGGTTGGATACAGTTCATGCTTTATTGACATCAGGGTTTTCCAGATTTTGCCTTGTATTTGTTTCCTAAATCAACTAACACTAACAGAGAGGGAGACACTGATCAGCATCCACTTTCTTGGGCAATTGTCTGTGGCCATTTCTTTTTTACTTTACTTTATTTCAGATTTATATCCTGCCCTGCGAATGGGGCACAGGGTGGAACAACATCATATAACATAATGCAAAACCAATAGAACCATCTAATACAATACGTTTCAGTATGAAACCTTTCATTAAATCAAAAGCCAAGTGATATAGACCAGTGATGGCGAACCTTTTTGAGACAGAGTGCCCAAATTGCAACCCAAATCCCACTTATTTATCGCAAAGTGCCTACCCAGCAATTTAACCTGAATGCTGAGGTTTTGGTTTAGAAAAAAACGGTTGGCTCCCTCTTCCTCTGCCCCACCCGCTCGAGCAGGGGCTAGCCTGCTCTAGCCTCCAGCAACTCCCTTGCGCACTGCTCTGTGCCTCTCTATCATCTCTGCCTCCTCTGCATCCCCCCCCCGGGCAGCAGCCCCCCGGAGCACAGGCACCAGGCCCGCCAGCCGAGTCCTCCCTGCTCACTGCGGTGCGCGCACGTCGTGCTCAGTGGCCCAGGCCAGCCTAGATATGTGTGTGTATGTGTGTGTGTGGGGGTGATTTTCCGCCCCCACATGACAAACTCTGTGCGTGCGTGCCCACAGAGAGGGCTCCGAGTGCCATCTCTGGCACCCGTGCCATAGGTTCGCCATCACTGATATAGACTTTGGGCTTCTCGGAATATAATGATCAGAGGAGCCTCTATAAAAACCTCCTCTCAGTAGCACAAAAGCTTCAAAAAGACGTTCCCTCTACCTTCTTGTTCCTGATAACTCAGGAGGAGACACAAGAGAGGAGGGGTTAAGAACAAGGGGGAAGGAGCAAAGGAGAAGATGGAAAGGAAAGGGGGAAAAGGGAGGGAGAAAGGGGAGGCAAAGTGGGACAGATTTTATGTTAAACCCCGGCTGGCTTAATCGAATGCTTGGTGGAACATTTTGGTTTTCAAGGCCCTTTGGAACTTCTCCAAGTTACAGGGCCCTCATCTCAGATGGTAGGGTGTTACACCAAGTTGGAGCTAGGGCTGAAAAAGCCTTGACCCTAGTAGAAGCCAGCTGGGTATGCTTTGGGCTGGGGATTTCCAGAAGATTTGTATTGAAGGACTGAAGAGTCCTCCAGCGTGATACTTAGACATGTGGGCCCAAAGAGATATGGCCATTTCCTTGCTTTTGGAATCGACACTATTTATTTATTTATTCATTCATGAATTCATTCAATTTTTACCCTGCCCCTTCCCAACAAAATTGACTATGTATAATTTAAAATTACATATATAAAAAATAAAAACCATCTTTATATAAAAACATAAAAAGTACTGGCTCCTTAACAAATACAAAAAGGGGGAGGCTAGTCAGAGAAGAAAGGAGGAGACAACTCTATCACTAATAGGGAATAATGGGAAAGGAAGTAGGAATTCAATAAATGAAAGAACAAGGAAAAACAGAAGAAAGGGAAGGAAGCCCAGCTAAAAGAAAAACAATTGCTGTCCTCAACTATAGGCCTGGAGGGACGTCCCTGTTTTACAGGCCCTGTGGAACTTCCTTTCAACATGCTTTTTTTAAAGGCAACCAAATAGGTAGACACAAAAATTACAGTAAAAAGCTGTTTTCAGCCTAATGCTTCTTCCCTTCAAAGTTATTTTAGGACAAATAGTGACATTTCAAAAGGAAACTTATTCCTTGAAATAACTGTTTGGAAGACTTACAGTGCATTTCTAAACACTGTTACACCCATCTCAGTCTAGTGAAATCAATGGGTGTAGTAAGGAGGGGTCTAATTCTGTTTATGACTATGCTACCAATTTTTAAAAAACTTTGAATCTTCTATATAGTTTTTTTTTAAAAAAACTTTGAAATAAAGTTTCATAAAGTTGCTGTTGGCACTTATGCAATTTATTCCTTTTCACGTTTAGGATAAAGATGGGAAGCCTTTGTTAACAAAACCCGAAGAAAAACCTAAGGTCAGTATTTAATTGATTTTCATTCCTATAAATCTAGTGGTGAGGTTGAATTTTACAAATTCTTCTATATTTATGTGCTTGAAATGTGGTTCAAAGAATCACAGGCTCATTCCGCACATGCAGAATAATGCACTTTCAAACTGCTTTCAGTGCTCTTTGAAGCTGTGCGGAATAGCAAAATCCACTTGCAAACAGTTGTGAAAGTGGTTTGAAAACGCATTATTTTGCGTGTGTGGAAGGGGCCACAGATACAGAGCATTTTAAAAAAATACAGTGAGTTAGTTAATCCACTTTTAGTTTAGACTTTCCCTGCAAACTGAAAATCCTAGCTCAGAGGTGTATCCTCTAATATTATGTAGGGTAGCCTGTTTACTATACTAGCATTGCAAACCTTTCTGCACCACCATTTTGTGTTAAACTTTCAAAGTTCCTGTTTGTTTAAGGCATAATTGCACAGCATACTTTTATTTTCTTGTTTGTACAGAATATTTCTAAATTGAACTGAACCTCTGCATTGGGAGTTGATTTCCACACATGTGCAGTAACTGCCTGAACATCAAATGGCTGCTACTGTTTATTTATCCAGTCGTATCACTTCTTTGGTTATTTTAAATCCCTAGAGAGAGGAGGCCCAGGAGTCCTCCAGTGGTGGGATCCAAAAATTTTAATAACAGGTTCCGATGGTGGTGGGATTCAAACAGTGGCGCCGCCGCACACATGCACCTCCAGTCCCTATTGGGCAGGGAGGTTGCTTTAGTAACCCCTTCTCGGCACTCCGAAAAAATTAGTAACCACTTCTAGAGAAGTGGTGAGAACTGGTTGGATCCCACTTCTGGTCCTCTCCCATTCCCTTCAATGACTGGTGCAGCCCACACTGACAGCATGGAGTTGCTGTGTGTTGTTTTGTACTCAGTCCCCAGAGGAGTGATGACAAATATGTGTATGATGCTGAATATTGCATGTAGAGATCTAGCTGTATTGTACTTAGGTGCTTTGCCCCAACTTTCTTTTGTGGATTCCTTATCCAATGTCCACTGATAAATTTTGTATTTTTTAAAGTAGCAATTTGTCAAAACTTTATGTTTACAGCCTATTAGTGAATCTGACCTAGCTGATGAATTTTCCAAAGATTTTGTCTGTCCACCTCCTCCTACAAAAAAACCAGAACCATCTAAACCTACCGATGTAACTAAGGTGAGATTTTGCTGATTTTTTTGGTTCCGAAAGAGGCAATTGAAACCCAGGATATTTCATTATATTATATGCAGATGTCATAAAATCACAGAAGCTTAATTGTAGCATAGAATTTTCATTATTTTCTGATGAAGGGGGCTCTGACTCTTGTATCCTGAAAATTTTGTTGGTCTCTGAGGTGCTCCTGGATTCAAATCTAGCGTTTCTACCATTGACCAACACAGCTACCATCTGAAATGTTTTCCTGAAAGGCTCTTTACTGTTTATTTCAGTTACTTGAATTGTTGTTATTGTCAGTGGGTGCCCAGAGGGCATCTACACTCAATTTGTGTGGGCTTGGAAACAGGGATGGGGTGGGCGGTAAGGAAGTACCTTAAGATGGAATGAATGCAGCTATTTGGGGGGGGGGGGGTTCTTCAGTCCAACTAAATTTGAAGTATGTGAGTGTGGCGGGAAAGTGAAGCCATGCAATTGTTGTGTACCTAGAACCCTCCCTGAATGCTTGATGACCCTTTTTAAGGGCTGCATATCCTCTGATATGAACTCTGAACTCTCTCTTATTGGCATGAACTGTGACTTGCATTGACGTTAGGCTTTGGGAGCAAATCAATAATTTAATTTGGGTCATCTTCCCTAACTTTGTAACTACTTAGAGACCAACTTATCATTCTGCAAGCTGAAGTACTGAATTTGAATCTGTTTTGAACCTTCTGTGTCTCCAAAGGCAAAGTGGTTTTGTGAAAGAAATCTGTGAACATCATAATAGAGGGAGGGGTTTGCGTGGCAGCACACTGGGAGTAGAGATTGGACTATTGATAGTACTCAAAATATTAATATATACTGATATCAAAACTTATGTTTCATTTCAGAAACCTGCAGCTGCTGAACCCCCAAAAGTGCCTAAGGAAAAAGGGGACAGTTCTGCTGCGTTTCCTCCAGCTGTTGCTCCAACTACTCCATCAGCAGTTTCTACAGTGAGTAATCACTTAAGGATTGGAAGTTGATGCACAGGTGGGGGTGGGGGTGGGAGCACCAGCAGCACCTATATTCATGTACAATTAAAATGAAAATATACCTTAAACTTAACACAGAAGTTCTTGAAAATAGAAACTGGGATCCTATCATCACTTGAGAGAAGCTTAAAATGTCAAGGTGGAATGTTCAAGAGATTGTATCTGTAATATAAAATGTAAGATGGGAGACCCATATATCGCCCTGTAAACTATGTAGAAGAAAGATGGCTTAAAATTGTAATATTCACAGGTAACTTTCGATACCTAGAACTCCAATTATGATTATGTCAGTCTCATAAAGTCACGTGCTGAATAACATTACATCTTGTTGCCAAAACTTATGATCTGGGTGAGAGCGCTGGTTGAAGCTGAATCCACCAGAGATAGAAGACATGTGGCTGGGAAGGCCAGGGTCAATATGGGGACCACAGCTGTCAGCTCTTGACTGGATCCAGTCGACATCAGAGGGCTTTGTGAAAAGCGTGGGTGTGTGGCTTCATGTTTCACTTTTTCTGGGCAAAAAACTGTCCTGATTGGCAAGGTCTGCATTCTTCTAGCTTTGGCAGGCCTCTCACCTGACCTCCTATCTATCTCAGTCAGATCTGGCCACAGCGATTCATGTCATGGTCACTTCCAGATTGAACTATTGTATTTTGCTCTATACAGGGCTGCCCATGAAGATGCTCCAAAAGCTTCAGGTTATCTAGAATGCAGTTGCTAGACTTTTGACCGTAGTCTATCGGGGTTGTGGGTTGCAGTCATTTTCAATAGATTTGTATAGTTGGCTCTAAACTGTGTTATATATTTACAGTTATTGCTTTTAAGACTTTTTATTGAATTGCATTTTACTCTGATTTAAGCCTTGCCTGTTGAAGGAGTGATGGGACATACATTTGATAAATAAATCTCTATCTTATTTCTGAAGCCTTCATCATCTAAGCCCAAAAAAACACCTAAAGAAGAGGTGATATCCACAACTTGTGTATCTTCTGTTCAGTCTTCAGCTCCATTGGCAACTTGTCCAGTAAGTGATAGACTATGAGAGTTAACATTGAAGGGTCAAAGGACCACATTATAAGAATTGGAATAATTAATTTTGTAGTGAGCATGCATTGTGCAGATTGTCAACATAAATACAGGAGTTCTGAGACAAACTCTAATTTCTTCTCCCTAAGCATTTAAAAATAATTAATAGTTTTTCTGTACCTATGTTCATGCATTGGATGTATTTAGTGATTGGTACAGTCCTCTAGATGGGGGGGGGGGGGAGTTGGTTCTGACCAAGCTCAACTGAAACATAATGGTTGCTGTGTGAAAATAGATGCTTTGTTGTTATTGGGCTGGCCTGTGAAAAGTTGCATGTGTATTTCATCTGTTTCACAGATCCCCCCCCCCCCCTAGACTTTCCACTTCATCACTGGTTAAGGGTATTCAAGTTCTTAAGCTGTTATTTATATTAATATTTTGAGATATCAAATTTAGCAATATATCAACTGGTCTGATGTTAGCTGTTTATAAATTTGCCTTCCAATGTATTTTAGTGAGACTGAACTGGTCTAAAATAATGTTATTTGTAGAGCGCACAAGTACCTGATGATGTGTTGGAAGCCTTATCTGGAAGTCTAGGGGCAAAAGAGCCTGATCCAGAAGAGAAAAAGCCAGCCGTGGATAAAGTGAAGGTATGCCTTGTGTGCATTGTTAATTACGGTCTGTAACTCTTGGACTTCACTTAATCACGTTTCTAGGTAACAAACTGGGCAATCCTAAGCTGGTCTGCTCAGAATTTCCCCAAGAATGTGTGATTTTCTGGCCTTCTGACTATATTGGGATCAGGGTGGGAACAAAGTTCTGGCTAGAATTCCTGGCTTGGGTGTAAAACAGTTCACCCAAGACTATGTCTAGTAACTGCTGGGGATGGGGGGAATTGAATGGAGAAAACAGAGCTTTTGTATACCCAAGGAAAGAAGGGAAGTGAGCCTAGGGGTGAAGAAAATCACACCACTCCATGTTGGGGAAAATTAGGCAACAGCTCTTACTGATTACAGCAGAAGGAGCACTGGCATAGCAGGGTGCATCTTTTATTAGGTGATTCACCTGCTGACCAATGTTACCCCATCCTCCCCAGCTCACCTACCAAGGGAAAAACAGTGAGTGGCAAATCCATGCAGACATGAGCCAGTGTGTGATTTCCTTGCCACCTGGTGGTGAGAACCAGCCTGCAACCCCAAGCTGGGCATGCAGTTGCATGGCCCTCAAATGTAAGATCCCTTATAGGTACACCCCAAAAAGGGGGAAATGGGTGCACAGGCATGGCTTCCCTCTGAAGTGCATCTGACCCAATTCCCAAACTGCCATAAGAAGCTGCTCTGTGTGATGGTAAGCCTGTGGCACTGAGATTGTTAAGTACTGAGTCGGCAGAACTGGGAGGAGCTCTGTGCTCCCTGATCACATGGCCCCTTTTGTCTAGCCTCCTGTGACGTACCATGCAAGAACTGGTTCTGGACCACTGTGACCCTGAAATGTCCAATCCCGAGACCACCACTTCTGTCCCAGCAACTTCCCCCCTTGCTTGCTGATCCCTTTACAGGTGCTTACTTATATCACGCTCACCCTCTAACTAACAATCCTCATCTTCAACAGACCACTTTCAGTGTCAGATCTTAATTTAGACTAGTTCTGGTGGGTTTTCCACCCAAACACTTACTGATTAGTTCCCCACCCTGGGACATGGACAATATATACCCCAAACATTTCCTTCTCTCTGGACACGGTGTGTAACAGACTTCCCTCTGAAGATGCCAGCCACAGATGCAGGTGAAATGTTAGGAACAAGATCCATCAGACCACAGCCACACAGCCCGGAAAACCCACCAGAACCAGTTGAATCCGGCCGTGAAAGCCTTCGACAGTACATTAATTTAGACATTCATTTGCTATTGAAGCCCTGTTCTCATTGGCTGCACTGCCTCAGGATTACTTTTCTTCATCCCTTTGGCACAGGAGATCATTCCAGTTCTATAAATATATCTCTGCTCTGCAAGTTGTTATTCTTTTCTGAACTCATTAGTATTTACTAAAGATAGGATACACAGTTTTATGTTTTACTTGATAAGAAACCAAATGATGTTATCAGCTGAAAGGAAAAAAGCCTCCATCTTTTGTATGCCTGGCTACCATAATATAAATATATTATTTTGGAGCCATATAACTGTTCAGAGCCTCGAATTTATCTTCGTTAGACAGTTTTTTTCTCCCTTGCTTTGTAGGAAAAGGCGAAACAAAAAGAGCATGAGAAACTGGGGGAAGATGAAGAAACTATCCCCCCTGATTATAGATTAAGTGAAGCAAAGGTAAATTGCCTCTGGAATGTGTTGTGGTAGTTATGTGTGCTCAAAAATGTATTATATCAGTGATGACGAGCCTCCCTGTGAATTACGGCTGTTAATCAGATACTAGTATCAGGCTGCTTTCTTGTATTCAGATCTCTGTATGCTTAGGACAACAAATAGAATTTACTATGGAGTTAGATTGTGTTAATTTGTGTGTATATGTGTACTGTCAAGTCACAGCTGACTTATTGCAACCCCGTAGGGTTTCCAAGGTAAGATGTGTTTGGAGCTGTTTTGCCATTGCCTGCCTCCTCGTGGGCTGAGAGTGTTCTGGTAGAACTGTGGTTGATCCAAGGCCACCAACAGACTTTGTTGATTTAGCACTTGTTTAACGAAAGAATCGGTTGTGTTTTTCTTCTACACAAGTGTATATTTACTAAAGCGACATGAAATCAGTACAAGTAATGTAGTCAGCAAACAAAGGTATCAGTTATTCAGTGTATCCCATTTGCCTTTCTTTTTTTAAGAACTGGAGAATAGATTACAGTGAATATTTCTATCTTATTCATCAGGGGCTATTAACATATTCAATGATTATTTGACTTATAAATTGTCCATAGGATATTGTCATTTCAGATTCAGCATTGCAAAATAGTTTATTTATTTATTTACTTCATTTACATTCTGTTGTTTTTTCCCCCATGAAGACCCAATACAGCTTACGTTGGTCCTTTCCCCATTTTATAGTCACAGCAACCCTGTGAGGTAGGTTGTACTATGTTTGTATGGCTTGGCCAAGATCACCCAGCAAGCTTCCATGGCAGAGTAGGGATTCAGATCTTTTTTTGGTTAAACTGGTATCTGGAAGAACAAAAGTCAATAGCTCCACTTACAGTTATTCAGAACTGCATCTGGCTTGAAGGGTTATGTCCTCTTATTCTTGCCGTCGACTGTCTCAATTTGCCACCAAACAATTTTGTATGAAATGTAATAATAATTTACCATAATGTATTTATAACACTATTATTATTATTATTTCCCCACAGGATAAAGATGGGAAGCCTCTTCTACCAAAACCTGAAGAAAAATCTCAAGTAAGCAGAAATAACATTAAAGACATTTTTTAAAAGATGTTTCTACTAATGCAAGATTTTTTTTCAAATTAAGAAAGAAAGAATGTGTTTCCTGAGTATTTAGCCATTTTCCTCAAACCAGGGATAGGTCTCACTAGATTATCACATTTTATCTACTTGATGAGACTTATTAAAACTCTCCCTTTTATAGTAACATGTCCTTAGAAGGTTCTTCAAATCTCCTGTTGACACAGGCAGAGTGTGAGTGAGAATCCAAGATGGTAGCATTTGTACTACCTATCTTACAGGAGAGTTTGGTACCTTTATTAGAAAATAAGCAGCAGCAAGTGGGAATTCTGTTTTATATCAGTCTCCATTCATTACTTCCATATTTTAATGCTGAAATGTGAACACTGCGTATAGGTTTTTGTTACCAGGTGGTTTTTTGAGGATGAGAGGGGACTAGTATTATGTTTTTATTTCTTTTGGTTTCTAGCCTATGAGTGAAAATGAACTTCTTGATGCCTTATCAGAAGATTTTTCTTGTTCTTCAAAACCAGCATCAAAGGCTGCACCTCAAGTAAGTTTGTGGGAAAATACAAGTTTAAGGGTTTACGTAAGGCACTTGTTGTCACTCTTAAACATCAATTTGTGTTTTGGATTCACTTACATACTTGAATGAAACTATTCATTCGACCCAATGGCCTTGAGCAGTATCACACTGATGAAAACAATCCTATAACCCATCTCCAAACTCAGACACATTTATTTATGCGTATTATTATATCTTACTATAACTTGGGGGGAAAACATGGCCTTGTGTTCAGTGGCCTTGTGTTCAGTGCCTGTTAGGAGCATTCTCAGTTTCTTTTTAGTAGGTATATTAACTCTCCCTTGAAGAAGCAGCAAAATCCATAATTCTCTTATATCGGCATGAAATACACATTCCAAGACAGTGCTGTAATGTAAATATGACCTGAGTGGCACAGATATAATCAATTTGAGTAAGGAAGCTTCTTATACTGATCCCTGAGAAGGTACTGCATTTAATCTGGGTAACATAAATACTCTTCTATATACAGTTAACTATTTTAAATTTTCAGGAAAGGCACTTGGAAATTTTTATTTATACTTTTGGAAACTACGGTGAATTTCGCATGGGCCAAAAACAGTGATGTGAAAATGGTGTAAACCCCTTTACACTGTTTTAAACCATTTTACACCGTTTTCACACCGCTGTTTTTGGCCCACGTGACAGAGATTCTCAGGAAAAAGGTGTTTATCATTTAAACCAAACATTTTAGTAGGTGACGTTACACTAGACATGGCATTTTGAATAGTTGGATGGTCATTTTCTATAAATTGTCCTCCAGTAACAAGAATATGATCCAGATAACATTAGGATATCTCTTATAATTAAAAAAAACACAGTCATAGGCCTTTACATTGTGGTATCAGTAATGAAATGCATGATCTGCTTTAAAAGACATAAACGATCAGAGGTACCCTGCTGCAGTATTCCAAATGGAGTCCCCCAGAGTAATGTGACAGGAAAATAAAGGGGCAGAGCATATGGAAGTTTAGCGTCCAGTGTGTTGTCTGCCTGCTGTAACAAATGGAAATATTCACTAGCCTACTTGATTGTCATTCCCCTTTTTTCTGTCACTTTCATCTCCTATCTGTGCATGCAATATAATTTCTACTTGGAATTATATGTAGAAAAGAAAGAAAATTAGGCACATCATAGATCGGCATGGAGCTCTGGGATCCTCTTTTCTTCAGCAGCTTAAGGAGATTTGGATATTAGTGGTTGGCAGTGCCATTCCCTGCCTATCTAAAGTTTGGTGCCAGATCGTCTGGAAAGGAAGAGGAGCACTTGCAGATTACTTTGAAAGTGGGTTAAATGTTTGGAATATTGATCAAAGGAAAACTGCAGAAAGTGCAAGCATATGACAATATTTGACTAGATTGAAATGACGTGGCTTCAGCTTGGAATAACTGGCCTAGTGCCTGATTTTTAGATCACCTGTCCTTCACTGTCTTTCTGTTTGTGGCCTTAAGTTTTAACATAGGATTATGATCTCATTATGTTTATTGCAGAAACCTGCCACTGTTAGCAACCCCCCCTCTGAAGAAGTTGTTTCTTCTGCCTCAGCTTCTGCAGTGCATTCATCAGCTCCACCAGCAGCAGCCACCCCAGTAAGCAGAATAAGTCCTAGCCATCTTAGTTCCTGTGACTGAAATCTGTGACTTGCCTCATTCTTCCCTGGCTGAACTTAAAACTCTTTTTAATCCACTTGCTGTTCTTCAGGATTGCTGATTATAACCTTTAGAGTTTAAAACTTCGGAAGGGGGGGGGGATTTATGCATGTAACCATTTTGACACAACTGTGACACTGAGAACAGTGGTACTAGCTGGGAAGCTAGTATTGCAGGCCTCTGTCAATTAACTTTTATGCTGAAGGGCGTTTTGCAACAATCAAGTCTCATTTATGGTCTATTAAAACAAGTTATGGTTTATCAATGCTGGAAGATGTAGTCCTTTACAGCAGAGTCTAGCTGCTGAAATAGCTGTGCTTTCTGCTACCCTCATCTTTTCACCTGGGTAGAAGTTTTACCATCTTCTAAAGTTTTATTGATGCATATAGCAATAAATACACCAATTCTATGTATGAAATGTTTTTCCTCTGTTTTAAGGGTAAGAAAGAACTTGATGATGCTGCAGATCTTCTTGCAGACTCACTGGGGCAAAGAGAACCTGATCCAGATGAAAATAAGCCAGTTGTGGATAAAGTAAAGGTGAGAAAAGAGCTTTTTTTGTACCTTGCTACCTTGCTAGGGGAGAAACTGTGGCTCAGTGTAAGAGCCTCCTTGCATGCAGAAAGTCCCAGGTTTAAATGCATAATCTCCAGTTAACAAGAGAAGAACGTACTGACCTTGACAGACCAACAGGCTTATCACGTATAAGGCAGCTTCATGTGGCCATGTGTTAGCCATAGTGCTTCCCTGCACATTCCTCTTAAGTGTGTATAGAAAGCTGAAGAGAGTTTAGCAGGGTGTGTGTGTGTGAGGAGTGCAGCTTTGAGAATTCAGTAAGTTATCCTAAGTATGCATTGCTTATAATCCCCCAAATAGATAATTTGCAAAATATCTAACATCAAAATGTTTTAATTGTAGAAACTCCTTTCCTGAAAAAAGGTTTAATTGTTTAAATGCATCTTGTTTTGTGGTATAAATAGAAGGGTTTTTAAATGTTCCAAAATATGTTCCACGGTATTTTAAAAATCACTTCTTCTGCAGACGATTTAGCAACTTTGTGAAGTTGTACCCTCTTATTTAGGTTGAAAGTCTTTTTTTGGCTATAGGATTCTTTCTCCTACTTTCTAACTAATGAGAGAGAGTTCATAACTATGATAGTCAACATGAACACACGTGTGTTTCTGTACATGTGGAATACAGTCAAATGGCAGTCCTCTTAATAACACACAAGCTAATGTGTGTTTTGTTTATGTATGAAATTCAAATTATAATAGTGTTTCTGTTCAGACTTTTAAACATTTTAAAATTGCTATAAATATAGTAATGATAAGGTTTATGCATCAAATCATTTTGTATTTCTATTACAGTGGCAGGGGGGGGGGATCCCCTGAAAGAGCACCATCTGTAAACACTCCTTTCATTGAAAATTACTAATTCTGTTGTCACTTCAATAGGAAAAGGCTAAGTCTGAACACAGAGACAAATGTGGAGAGAGAGATGATACAATCCCTCCTGATTATAGGCATCTTCTGGACTCAGATGAGAAGGTGAGCATGTGCTTTCTGCATGCAAACTCATTGATAATTAAAGAGTATGTATAGTGAGAGTTATATAAAGAGTTTGATGGCTCCCTTTCTGTTCACAAACACCGCAGAAAACCTAGCAGTTGTTTCACTCCAGGAGGAAAATATATCTGGCTTCACTGCTCACTTTTGGAAGTTGCGTGAATTCATTGTCAACCAACTATTTTCTGATGGTTTTTAACATGAAAAAACGTTATAGTTTCAGGAGATCTGATCACAGAAATCAGCAAATGAGCTCAGAAGTAGTATTTAGTGGTGACTCGTTATGTGATCCACTGTCACATTAGGGCTTTATATGTAAGCAGGATATGTGAAGGCTTGAAAGAAAGGATGATGGCTTTTCAACAGTGCACATTTCCCACTTCTCCCCTCTTATTTTGCAGGGCAAGCCTATAAAACCAACAGGCAAGCGTGAAGAGAAACCGAAAGAACAAAAGGTTAAAAAAATCTCTATAGTGAATGCTGTGTTAAATTCTGGTTGTTTATGAGGCTTGGCAGCTTGGAATATGAAAGGGTCAAATCCTTGTAATTTCACCCTAAGCTACTCCCCTGTTCTGCTCATCAGTTCCTTCTATTGGTGGTGGCAAGAGAGGCCCTAGCATGGAGCTTGCAGAGATACGTATGTGAAACTGCCTTACTCCTGTGAGTGGGTATGCCCTACTGGGCCTCTACTGGCCATGTCTGCCATGGCCCTGCCCCCAGCCAGCCAGTAGAGCTGAACAGTCCAGTGTGGCCCCAGCCTCTGATGGCTTTGCCCTCTGAGCACCATGCCGCTGGCACAGAGGCTCTCTTTGTCCTCCTCCCCACCCAGACAGCAATGGCAGCAAGAGATGAGTTCCAACCACACTTTATTATTGAGTACATTCCCTCCTCAGTTATAATAGGAGCTGCCTTATGAGCATGCAAAGCGGTTGCCTGTCCATATTATGTGCCTTGCTGCCTGGTTAGGCCCATTACTTCAGGGGCACTTCTGTGGTAAATTTAAGTTCTTACCATGTAGCTCGTTTACATCTGCTGTTTTTAAACTGAAAAATGGAAAGCTGATTTTAAAACAGATGTTTCTTTTTAAACTTACGAGACTGTTTTGTTCTAAAATTTGTCCTTTTGTTGCAGAAGCCAGCTGATGACTCAGCCGCTATTGATGCACTTTCTGGAGACTTTGATAGTTGTGGGAAACCTCCTGTATCTCAGCAACCACCAGCAAAGGTGAGGCTCTTTCCTAAGATCTAAAATATTTATTTTCGTGCTAAAAAAATGCAGCCATGGAAATGTTCCTGTAATCTGCCCAGCTGAAGTCAAGGTACCCAGAAAGGGTTTGCAGTGTGCTAGAAGCAGAGGAGCGCATGCAGCTGTCAAGCATGCTTTGTGCTTCTCATTGTTATACTGCTGCATGCAGAATTTGCTTGTGCCACTCCATGGATGCAGAGTGCACAAGTTAAAAAAAAATTAAAGCTACTTTAAAAAAACATAAATTTGGTCACCTTTATTTTATGTTCAGAAAATATTTGAGTGTAAATAGAGGAAGAATACAAAAGATGTCCAATTTCTGAGTTGCAGAAATACTTTGGGTTAGATCTCGTTTCTAATGGTGGTGCTTTCCTCTGGTGCAGAGTGTTGTATCCTGATGTAAGAATCTCCTGTGTCGTGGCAAGTTTCCTTATGGAATTCAACTTTGTCAATGCCATCCTATCATTTCAGTGGCAGTATACTGGAATAGAGAGCCAGTGTAGTGTCGTGGTTAAGAGTGGTGGGCTCTTATCTGGAGAATTGGGTTCAGTTCCCTACTCCTAGTCATTTACCCTGCTGGCAGGCAGGCAGTGGCAAACCATGACGAGGCAGGCAATTGCAAACCACTTCCAAGCATCTCTCGCTACAGCATATTTATCAGCCAAGTGCTTTCAGTATCTCCTGCTTGCCACCCCATATGCTTTGCTGACCAAATATCAGACAGAATCTTATCCTTCTGAGCGGGTGAAAAATCCACATTTTCATTGGCTTTGAATAATGGCTTTAGAGCTCTATTTGCTGTTGCAGGCTGTGTGGCACTTTGTACTCCTTCAAGCTTGTTTTGAAAGGGGCTGTTGCTCAGTGATAGAGCATCTGCTTTGTATGCAGAAAGTTTCCAGTTGAAAGAACAAGGCAGCAGGTGATGTGAAAAACTTTGGAGACTCCCTGCAAGCCTGAGTAGACAATACTGACCTTGATAGATTGATGATCTGATTTAGTACAAGGAAGTGTCAAGAGTTCATCTGTTGGCAGCCTGTGCAAATTTCAACAAATCAGTCACTTTGCAGTTAACTCAGGGTGAATTATGCAGCTCATTTCCATGTAAGTATGTTAGGTTAAGAACAGTTGCTCTAGAATGGAGCTGCCACATGAAAACAGAATATGCATCATCATACTGTTTGGAGAGGTTGCAGATAGCCATGTTTTTACAAAGCAAATCCAAAACTGGAAGCAACATAATTATTAAAAGGGTAAAGTTTCCCCTTCAGTCTTGTCCGACCCTGGGCTACCACTGCAAGCAGTGATTTCATAGGCAAGCCATTTTTGTGGGGTAGTTTGCCATTGCTTTCCCCGGCTATTCTTTACCCCCTAGCTATGTGCTAGGTACTCATCTACTGACCAAGGAATGGATGGCTGGCTGAGTTGACCATGAGCCTGCTGCCAGGATATCTGACCCACAGGGGGCTCGAACTCCTGACCGTGTAAGTGGCAGTGTAAGTGGCACTTAACCACTACGTCACACGGCTCCTTCCATAATTATTAGGACCAGCCAAAATGAGGGAGGAAAAGGGCGCAAACTTTCAGGTTCTCCAAAGCTCTTCATCAGGCAAGATGTTAAAAAAGAAAAGGGGGGGGGAGGGGCTTGCCTTGCCAGTAAGTTGTACCATTGACACCTTGGAAAGAAATAAAATCCAGAGGCATCCCTTCAAGAATACAAAAACCCGCAGGTGATCAAAAGCCTAACACAGAGATTTCTTGAAAGGCTGAAGTTGCCTCTTTGTCACACCTATGGATCCATTACAAACTCTAATTAACATATTTATTTCTTCAGTATAATTTCCAGTTATGTTCACTCTCATTAGTTACCTGAAAGGGAATTCTGTTGGCTGGCTGTTCTTCTTACAACTCTTTTCTTACAATAAAGCTATCTCAATCAGGGTCATTCCTAAAACTGTGATGTTCAAAGAACACCAAGAGGTTTTGTATATCTTCTTCACACTACATAGAATAGAGCATGTTACGTTCATGTCTATAGAAGTGGTTGTAAATAAGTTTTTTATGAATAGAAAATATGTGTGAATTAAAAGATTGGTATATTGAGCCGATAGAAAATCCTTTAGGAGATTATTTTTTTCCTATCTGCTGCCTAGGGATGTAGCTTTTCCAGAATATTAAACCATTATTCCAAATTCCACTCAGTTTTTCCTTTTTAGTGTCAGCCTTGCCTGGATGTCACTTTACTGGATCAAAGTTGCTGTTTGTTTCCCATGCTCTTTCATCCTGTCATGTACTTTAAGTTATCTAAACAAGAGATTTTTCCTTTTTGGGTATAGAATGAAAAAGCAAAAGATATTGCCACATCTAAATCAGTACCAAAGAATGAAAAGAAGTCCAAAACTTCCAAAAAGGTAGGATGTTTATTATCAGCAATGCCACAAAATTTACACTATCTAATTCTAATTAAACCAATCATGGCTCACAGTATGTGTGCGTCTTTTCCCAGTATCTCTTCACTTACCGCTAGTCAGAACTTATTCTTTATTCTGGCCTGTTCTGCATCACCTGTCACCACTAAGATAGACAACACGTGAAGCTGTTGTTTCTGAAGTTAAGGTTGAGAACAGGGAAAGGAGTTAAAGAGAAAGTGTGAGAATTAATGATTGCAGGGGTGGTCTCTGACCCAACAGTTACAGGACATAGACACACCATATTTTTAATTCCTCCCAAAATATTGTGAGTGTTCCAAAATAGGATGAATCTGGGATCCAGACATTGCAGTACATTTAAGAGAGGTTTTGTGGCCTTTTTGGAAGTTGGTCATGTAATACCCAAACCTGTGTGCGCCAGCTTCCACTGCAGTATTTTAAAGCCAGTATTTGTTACGTCATTATGGATAGAAGCTGTATGGTCTTGACCATCTGTGAACAAGAACTTATGACAAAATAGCACATAATCATTTTTTTGAAAAATATATATTCTTCTAAAAGCTAAATCAGAATGAGTATGGGTTTTCCAGGCTGTGTGGCCGTGGTCTGGTAGATCTTGTTCCTAACGTTTCGCCTGCATCTGTGGCTGACTGGCATCTGTGATCCTAAAACGTTAGGAACAAGAATTACCAGCCACACAGCCCGGAAAACCCACAACAACCAGTTGAATCCAGCAGTGAAAGCCTTCGACAATACACGAAATGAGTATGTTTGATCATATCTTTAGTCAAACGATCTAGTCAAATCATCTTATATATATAAAAAGCTAACCATTAGTTTGTTACTCACGCCCTAACGCCAAAACACCTGGATGGATTGCCACCAAATTTGGCCACGACGTCCACTCCCCTGGCAGGCATGTTTTGACAGCTTCACCGGGCTCTTGAGGTCACTCCTGAGCCCGGTAAAACTCACATTTTGGGAAAGCCACTGCGGACCAATGAGGGGCCGCCGTATCACAGGGCGGGACCAATGAGGGGCCGCCATGTCGCAGGGGGCCTTGCCTTGCCTGCCTGCCTTCGCCTTATGCGGTCCCGCTGGCTGAGGCCCCCTGCTGAGGAGCGCTCCCAGCAAAGCACCATGGAAACCGCCCCTTCCTCTTCCCTTCTGTGCCGAACTCCCCACCCTCAGTGCGCCGGGAAACAGCCATGGACAATCACCGGGACAGGAAGGAGGAGTGTGCCAACCCAAGCCGCTTGGAGCAGCTGGTACGCCACTCCCCTTCCTCCTCCCTTCCCTGCCTTGCTCCAAACAGCCGAGGACACACAGGGAGAGGAAGATGGGTCGTCCCACGCCAAGACGCAGGGACAGCCAGTATACCTCTCCCTTTCCTCCTCCCTTCTGTTCCTACCCCCCCCCCCCCTGCAACGTAAGCCACAGTGAAGCATGGCCGGGTCTGCTAGTTTTGTATATTAGGGAAAATGAGACACTAAAGCAATTCCAAGACTATTGCTTTATTTCTTAAGTAATGTACTTGAGGAAATGTCAGATGATATGGCAGTCTGTCTGTATTTGACAAGTGAGAGCAGATTGCCTTTTGTTTTGTAATTGTGGCATGACCACTGTACAAGCTTGCCCTGAGCAGCGAAGTACATGCAACATGGCACATCTGTGACTGGCTTAGCACTAGGTTAACAGCAGCTGTGGGAGACTGGGGGAATGGTGCATGGGGAAGAGCAGTCTTAGGTAAAAAGAAAAATGCTGGAGAATAGTACAATGTGTATATTGACTCCAAGTCAAAAAGTTTTAATTCCATTCGATTGTTCTTGATAAACATACACATTTCACATTTTGATTTGGCAACTGGCTATTTTTTATTTTTTAAATTTATTCACAGTGTTCTTTGACTGCAATTAATAGTATGGGTTTTTGTTTTCCTTTCTAAGGCAAAGGAGCAGTCTTCCAGTGCAAAATCTGAAAAACAAAAAAAAAGTTAAATGTCACTGGGTAAGTGCGGTCAAATTATTCTTTTGCATCTTTATTATGCATGCATGATTTTAAATGGATTTGTATACTTAACCCCCCCCCCTTTTTAAAGGAAAGATAATTTTTTTTACAACGGTGAGATGAATTTGTAGTATCCCAGTTGATTGGGCTGACATTACTTAGCTTATGAGATCTTTTAGTATATTGACATTTTGACAATTATTAATCATGTGGGTGGCCCTAATGTTATCCTTTGTTTGGAGCCATTTCCAGCATTTTAAACTATGCAGGTACTTACAGCACAAGCAAAATGTAGGAAATATACTTTCCATATTAGAGATGCGTATTCTTCCCACTGGCTTTTGTTGAAGGGAAAATTAACTTGGATGGTATTGGATTGTTGAAATATGGTGGGTCAAGAGCCAATTACAAAGCAGGTATGCTTGAAAATTTAGCTACTTTGAAATGAATTCTTGGCTCCTTGAGGGAACGTCAGTGTTTATTTGGTGCTCATGTCTGTGGTTCTGTAGCACAAACAACTATTGAGTGTTCACCCACATACACTCAAGTATGGAAATGTTTAATTTGTTAAGTTGTGAAGTGAAACACTGTAAAAGACCCTCTTCCTCTGTACTTCCAGGAGGGGGTGGTCACTTTTTCCCTACAGATCAAGCAAGGAAACTCTTTATTGTGAGTGTTTTTGGCACTCTTACTGCTTTTCTATTCTTGATTTGAAGGATCTGCTTTCATTTCCTTTCCATTCCTTGGAAAAACTGCCACCTCCAGATTGAGCCAGTATGTGTATGTGAGTCTGTACAGGTGTAGCTTTCAAAACTGCTGACTTGAAAATCAACCTCTTGTGTGCTTTCTGTTTGCTTAGTCTCCTTTTTTTGTTAAGAATTGTTCTCACAACTGATAGATTTTTCATAATATAGGATGGGGAAGAACTCATTTAATAAAAAAACTGTTTTTCTTTTTTGTTTCTCTTCCAGGCCTTCTGTCACCAGTGCAAAAACTCTTCATTTTGATGGTGTATAGCTGCAGCAACAACAAAGCTGTTCTGCATAAGCAAGATTATTTCCTGGATGGTTTTGATATTTGTGGTATTTGGATATAGGCGTACATTTTGCTATTTTTATGGATGAACTAACTTTTTCTAGTCATTTTACTGTCTTTATTTTGTTATTTTTCTTCAGTTCTGAGAGGGAAGGGATGCTTTATCTTTGTAAGAAATGTATTTCCTATGGGTTTAAAAACAATGCAAAAGTCTGCAGTTTTGCACAAGTCTACACACAGTGCCTGTAAATCTCAGCGGAATTTACTAAACCTGGGCTATTTTTTTAGTCTAATGAATGCATTAAACATTCTGGAATGAAGTTTGGATATTATCTGCCTGGCGGTATTCCTTTGGGAGAGTAGTTAGCAATGAGTGAATGGGAAATTACAAAAATGGGGAGAAAAATAGTCACTGTTTCTCCTCCTCAGCTTCTAACTATATAGTGCTGAATATGAACACAGTACCATCAATATTATAAGTTTAAATCTTGCATCTTTATCACCACCTTCAGTATTCATTTGCTGCCTCTGCTAACTGTCTCTGGGAAAAAATTAGCAGTGCATCAGATATATCAAAGAAAAACAGTGGTACTTCAGAAGAGATGTAATTTTGTAATGCCTGTTTCATTCTTTGACTGACATAATTGCACGAGCCAATCCAGTGACAGAATTGTATCTATTCCAGCTTGTTACATTGGTTCTCCTTCCTCCCATCTGAGAATTCAGATGATGGAGAAGTTGTTGCCTGGTGTAAGTGTCCATAGCACAGCTGATTTGAAGGTGTTTTGTCAATTGCTTTTGAATGCAATACTTGTTCAAATGTCCATTCCCCCCCCCCCCCTTTCCCCAGTGGTATTGTTTGCAGTAAGAGAGTGGCTATGGTTCTAATTGCAGGTTTTGATATGCTTTGCACTTTGAGTAGCAAATTTCCCCTTGATTTGTAGAGCACCTTGTTGGTGTAAGGGACAAAGTCTGCCCCTACTAGATAGTTTTCTAGACCACCACTGATAGATACAAATGTCACAGTGTACCATACAATCATCCTTGCAACCACTTTTGAATTGAATGGCCATTAAGAAATGGCAGGTTTCCAGCATACCTCTTGTTTGTTTCTATGCAGATATTCTCAGCGGACTGTTTCCTTCATCCTGAGGAAAATCAGAATTCTGATTTGTCCTTACCATTTCTAATGCTCATGCTATACTGTATTTTAAAGTCTGCACTGAGATTGTGTTACATTAATAAAGGTTTTAGAATTTATTACTTTGTAATGTATATCTTGAATTTTTCAACTCCACGTTAGTTCTGAAGAAAACTACTGTACTGGTGTTCTGTGAATGGTGGCTTCAACTTCTTATGCAATTTCAGTCAAATTATTCCCTTCCTTATTTCCCAGTCCAGCGAGAGGCTATAAAGCTCAGTCCAGAACCACCACAAAAACAGTTGTTGGTTTAAAGCCTGGAGTTTGCACACACATGTATGTATATATGTACATATAATATATATGATTATAAAAAGCTCTGAAGCATTTGTAATTGTAGAATTTCATTAACTAACATCACAGTGCTTTAAGGTTTACATGAGGAATATGGGAAAAAGTCAAAATATTAAAAAATGGAATTGAAGCATACATGTCAATTTTGCAATCAAAACCAGATCATTATTTCCTTTTTAAATATGTTACAGACACCCTACCCCCTGTTGATTTAACTAATACTTAAAACAAATATCCTTGGGGAAAATTTCTTTTAAGATTCTTTAAGGAGCTCAAGTGAGAGGGAGAGGAAAGAGAAGTACTGGAGGTGGTGGGAATTCAGTGTTGCCTGCAAGACCATCTTTAGTACTGAAAAGCATTCAGCACCTCACAGTCTTAGATTTCTATCTGTAAAAATGGGAGCTGTAATAACAGAGCTGTTGTGAAGTCAACCATGGTATCAAAGCACTCTGATAAATAAATAATAGTAGTAGTAGTTGTCTAAAATTCTGGTTTTAGAAGTATGTGAATGGTAGTCATTCAGGGGGCAATCTTCCACTACCTCACAATGCAAAGATCTTGGAGAGAAATTCATCTCACTGTGATGTACTCCTAAGGATACCAGCCATAGATATGGGCGAAACGTGAGGAGAAAAAGCTACCAGACCACGGCCACACAGCCCGAAAAACCCACAACAGCCTATACAAAGACAGCTTGGAAGAAGAAGAAGAAGAAGAGGAGGAGGAGGAGGAGGAGTTTGGATTTATATCCCCCCTTTCTCTCCTGCAGGAGACTCAAAGGGGCTTACAACCTCCTTGCCCTTCCTCCCTCACAACAAACACCCTGTGAGGTAGGTGGGGCTGAGAGAGCTCCGAGAAGCTGTGACTAGCCCAAGGTCACCCAGCTGGCGTGTGTGGGAGTGTACAGGCTAATCTGAATTCCCCAGATAAGCCTCCACAGCTCAGGCGGCAGAGCTGGGAATCAAACCTGGTTCCTCCAGATTAGATACACAAGGTCTTAACCTCCTATGCCACTGCTAACAATCAGTGTATGAGAACAGGAAGAATTGGGGTGACAGGAAGGACAAGCTGAAACGAATTGACAAGGAAAACAAATGAGTTGGATCCTATGTACTGCAAGTGGAAAATACTCACAGATGCAGATTTTTCCAACCTTGCTCTCTCTGAAAAGCATGGGAGAGGGGGGTGGCTCCAGATTCTTCCGGAGAAAGACTTGTGGTTCATAAAATCTCACCCATTAGAACAGATATTTCAGGAATCTGCTTCTGAATTATTCCTGAGATCCTTTCTTTTTAAATAAAATATTGTGTCACTTGTGAGCTTTGAACAAGTCTATATTATAATTTTTCTTCTGGTTAGGTCTAAACTTGGCAAATATTATGAATACATCCTTACCATATGCAGAAGACCTTGAGACAATTATCTTGCTTTTGAGAAATGGATCTCACAGGTTCCGTTTTTGTGCTTCTGGGTAAGCCTTAACATTAGGACTAACAGATACTGCTGTTGGAATTCTTATGAATACACAAAGAATCACAATAAGTGGCAGGTAGTGTGTTTCATGCTTGTTTGGGAACTTACCATTATTTTTTCAGAAATGGTGGTTCACGCAATTTCACACTTTGCTGTTAGTTTGTAACCACTTCTGTATTTTTTCAAGGTTCTTATGCATCCACTCGATATTTTCTTGAATGGTTTCTGTTGCTTGTTGAACAGAACGGAGCTGTGAGCTTTTTTTGTCAAGAGAGCTGAAAAAGTCTTTTACCTGTTGAATTAAAATTATTCATATTCAAGAAGCTTATGGCTATGAGGTTATAAACAAGCAAATAAATTATTGCAGTACTCTTATTATTTTGGTGGGATTTTTAAAATAATATGTTGTAAGAAAGTCTACTATAAATGTCTCACGTTCATATTTCTTTGCTGTGTGGCAGTCCTGATTGGAGCACCTTCCTTATGAAGAGAGGTTGCAGCGTTTAGGACTCTTTAGTATGGAGAGGAGACATCTGAGGGGGGATATGATTGAAGTCTACAAAATTATGCATGGGGTAGAAAATGTTGACAGAGAGAATTTTTTCTCTCTTTCTCACAATACTAGAACCAGGGGGCATACATTGAAAATGCTGGGGGGAAGAATAAGGACTAATAAAAGGAAACATTTTTTCACGCAACGCGTGATTGGTGTTTGGAATATGCTGCCACAGGAGGTGGTGATGGCCACTAACCTTTATAGCTTTAAAAGGGGCTTGGACAGATTTATGGAGGAGAAGTCGATGTATGGCTACCAATCTTGATCCTCCTTGATCTGAGATTGCAAATGCCTTAACAGACCAGGTGCTCAGAAGCAACAGCCGCAGAAGGCCATTGCTTTCACATCCTGCATGTGAGCTCCCAAAGGCACCTGGTGGGCCACTGCAAGTAGCAGAGAGCTGGACTAGATGGCCTCTGGTCTGATCCAGCTGGCTTGTTCTTATGTCATGGAAGCATTAAGAAAATAATACGGTTGTGGCCTACATTTTGTATGATCTGTACACTGTTTCCTCAAATTCCTCAAATTTAGCATAAAAAGATTTAAATGTATTTATTGTTTATGGGGTACCCTAAAATCATAGGTTGGGTTTCAAGGACCCTAAGCATAATATGACTTCCCTTATTTAATTGGCTCCTAGAGGATCACAGTACCACCAGAATCCAGAATCAAATTCCAGCTCTTATCTCCAGACATTTTGGTTTACTGTAGTAGATGTTCACAAAGCCTGCTGCTTTGGGCTGTATTGCTATTAGTTGACATTAAATGTTGGTCAAAATTCATAATCTCCCAACATTCTAGCCTTGATCAAAGCAGGAAGAGCCATGCTTTCTAATATTTGCAGTTTTAAGATCATAAGAATCTGGTGTCTACTACTATTATATACACATTTATAACAGTACTTCTGTTATTTAAAATATGGGCAGCCTGTATTTATTTATAATATGGGTAGCCCAATCGGGGGGGGGGGGGCTGAACCCCCCTCAGGAGGCAGCGAAGGCTTACGCTTGTGGATTTGCCCTTCCAGGGCACTTACACCAGCAGATGGGTAAATCTGCTGGTGCCCAGCTGCTGCAGGGCTGTAGGATGCCCAGCCATGGTGCCCAGCTCTGCGACAGTGCTCCTGTGTTACCCAGAGTCGTGTCAGCATGGTGGGAGCATAGTAGGGGCGTTCCTGGGGGAGAAACTAACGTTACTTGGCTTCCACTGCCCTTTCATCCCCCTTGTGCCAATGGAGCCACAATTTTTGTGACGTATCTCCACTTTCCGCTATGGGGAGTTTAAAAACTTCTTTTCTTTTTACTTTCTGGGCTTCCCGCACTGCAGGAAGGCCGTTTGGAGGGGGCGGGTGGCGCCAGAGCGGCATCATCCCACCTGCCCAACAGCTCTGGATTAGACTGTAAGCCTGTTCCCCATTTATGGTCTCCAAGATGGCAAACAATAATTTAAAACAAAACACAAATCTGAATGGGAGGAACAGTCAGTAAGAATTAGAGAGGGAATGCCAGACATAACCAAAAAGTATTAGCTTTATTAAGACTCAATCTGATATGATTTTGTGCAACAGAGAGTGAAAGACATGTTTACCTCCTCAAGCTGTTCCTTTGTAGAATACTTATTCGTTACACCAGTAATCATGTTTGCAATGGAATGTGAGCCAAGTTCAAACCTACAAGAATAGTAACAAGAAAATTTCTGATTTTATTCAAACAAAAGTAGTTAGCTACAACGTTTAAATTTGTGTCCAGTGGCATCTTGGAAATTTCCAAAGTATGAGCTTTCAAGAATCAAAGCTCCCAAAGTCTCCCAGGTGCTGATGAACTTGCATCTCACTGTTTTACTGCAGATCACTACAGCTACTCCATGGAATGACATTTAAAATGACCACCTACTTTTGTACAAGTTTTGGCCAGTTATGCTTCAGGAACTTCCAAGCCAATTGATAACCATCACGATTTCTTCCAACGTATATAACAATATGCGGAAGATTTTGAGTCTTTATAATGTCCCCTTGTAACGCTTGATCCATTATCCTAATAAAATGATCAACATTTGTATTACTTTTAACATTCACTGAAAGAATCAAATGTGATTCGGAGACATACATTTCTGAACTTTACCTATTCCTAACAAGTACGTGGTATAGTGGCTAAGAGCAATGGGTCGAATCTGGAGAACCAGGTTTGATTCCCCACTCTTTCACAGGAGCGGTGGACTCTTATCTGATGAACTAGATTCGTTTTCCCACTCCTACACAAGAATCCTGCTGGGTGATCTTGGGCTAGTCACAGTTCTCAGAACTCTCTCAGCCTCACCTACATAACAAGGTGTAGGGGACAGGCATTTTAAGACTCCTTACAGGAGAGAAAGGCAGGGTATAAATTCAAATTATTATTCTTCCAAATAATATAACCATTTGGGCTATTCAAGAAGCCATTTCAACACAAGCAATAGAGTAGTACAATACTAAATTACTCACAAAATTACTTAGATAAATTATTAGGGACTGTGGTTTATACTGTTGTGTTTAGCTTGCTCAAACTAGGATTGTAGTATGTTTTAGCATCAATTGATGGGCCATGCTGTTTCAGCTATGCTTTGCTTCAGTTGTTTTTAGATTTCTGATTGGTTCTACTATCCAGTTTTGTTATTTATTGAATGTCCTATCCTGTTGATTATACAGTCTCCATGTAATCTGTTTTGAGTCCAAGTGAAAAAGGCGGACTAGTGTAAATAAATAAAATATCTGTCAAGGGAAGTTAAATCCTCATAAAGCAGCGATAGAAGACAAAAATATGGCCCTCTGACATGAACACATGCATTAATTTAATGATGATGTTGCAGTGCAACAATACAGTTTTCCATTGTAAACAATTCTGTGCTAAATTTTCAGTGTGTCTATAGCTATATGAAAGAGCCTGTCTTAACCCAAATAAGGTTAAACACTTTGGCTGTGACCAGGTAAAACATTTTGCTGTTGTCCCCTCTCCCAGCACCTCTTTAGGAACTGAAATAGCCACACTGAAAAATAGAAATATGAAAGTAAATTGAGGATCCAGGAATCAGAAGAGAGAAAAAAGAAGAGTTTTTATGAGAGAAAAAAGTCGAATGTCCAAATCTATCCCTGTCTCTCCAGACTTCAAGACACACGGAAAGAGGGCAACAAACATAGCTAAGTCAGCCTTGCCCCCAAATACTTGCCTGCGGCTGAAAATCAGAAGCTTCTGTTCACCTGTTTTTCATGTTTTTCCAAAATATCTGATTTGCCCTCCCCGCCCCCATACCAGGGGAACTGATAGCATGTAAAAGAATGCCTATAACTACAGAGAGCTCACAGAACCCAGCGCATGTGACTAAAATTATAATTGGTGAATGCACTGATCTTTATTTCCTTTCATTTGAACTTAAAAAGCATTTAGTATTTCCGTCATTAAATTGTTATGAAAAGAGTACTGAATACTCACCACTGAAGCTTTTCTTTGTTGTGGCTCCGAGTAAGGACTACTTCAATCTGGCTCTTTTCAGTGCTGAATTTTGGTAGTTGGTATTTGCTAAAAAGGAAGTCCCAGCCTTCGTCTGTCTGTGCTCCAACAGCATAAACTGCTAGTTTAACGTCATTGGGCAAACTGTAAAAAAATTGGACCTCAAGTTATTTTCTGGCAGACATTCTACATATTTTATTACAGACTGGACTGCACCCTTCTATATTAAATTCAGAAATAACTTCAGCCCACTTTAGGACCTCAGTGGCCAATGTGGTGACCTTGATATTGCTATGAAAATGGAATAGCAAGAGGATTAATGTACTCTACAACAACATATCTACTGGTCCTTGACAAAGTGAACATCTCTGGTTGAGGATGAGTGTCCTCTTGCCTCTTTCTCTGCCTCTTTCAGTTTTTGTATCCATCCATGAGGATGGAGAAACATGCCTGCTGTCACAGTCTATTACCTCCTGAGATGTTCAGGAGACAGGCAGGCATATAAATATTTTAACTAACTAAATGGCATGTTTTGATCCTCTACATTATATGTTGATATTAGGTATGACAGTGACTTATATATGTCCACATCTTCTGGGCATCAGACCCCAGAAATGTCTACCCATAGCCTCCACAAATAAATAACTCTTTAAATATCAGTTCTTTCATGACTAACTTCCCTTACATATCAGTTTGTTGTGATCAGCTGGCTTCCCTCTTTTCACATACATTATGTAAAAAGGAAGGTTTGTGTCTCCAATATCTTTCAGCTAGCTAATCATCACATGGATGCTTCCCTTCTGCTGCCTTAAGCTTTATACTGCATTATTTGCCCTGACAGATGATTCAAGGTACTGTACTTCTTATATAAAAGTGAAACACGTACTGTAGAGTTCCATCAGAGTCTTTCCACTTTCTAAAATACTCTGTTGCTTTGTCCACACATGGTTGGTATTTGCGCACGCAAGCAAATGTGAGAAGGGTATCACGAAGGATTCGTTCAGTCATGGTTCCCTCATCAGTCCAAGATTGTTTGTCAATTATGTTTTTAAAGAGGTTGAGTAAATATCCCTGGAGGGATTTTGTAAACAAAAACATTTAAGTCAGACATCAGTCATTTAAATGAACTCTCAAAAATTAACAGTCATAAAATTATGTTTTTATCATTTTACATAAAGCGTAAGTAAACAAAAATCTGCTCAGCTGAGCTGCTCTGACAACAAGAAAGCCCTATCACTCAAAGAAGCAAGCGTTTTAACATTCAGATTGAAACACAGATGGAAATGCAAAACATAGTATAAGCAAGAGCCAGGGAGACCTAATCCAGAACACACAATAGAAATTTGGCTTTAGCTTAAATTATCTCAACCTCAGGGTTATTAAGCAAAAAAATCATTTTTGCATTAGTGGAAAGAGCCGAGAACCCAACCGAGGTTAAGGTAGAAAAATCAGAGGCAAAAGAGCAAGATGTGTTCAAGGGGATCGGTATAAGAGAAGCAGAAAGAACAATGCCGATCATACTGAGGGATGTTTGAAAACCGATTTTGAAGTAATGGTGTCGGAAAAGAATTACATCTTGCTCTTGTAAATGCCCATCTGACTTTATGATTAAGAAGTCGGTCCAGATAATTAGCAGCAGGGGTGGAGTGAGAGGGAACTGCGCCTGGGGCACATGTGCTCTGCGCCGCCCGCCCCCACCACGGCCACACCCCTACCGTGGCGCTGTCCAGGGCACCGTGCCCCCCTTCACCCCATTGGCACTACGCCACTGATTAGCAGCACATAAATTCCAGGGAATAATTCCAAAGTACAGAGGTGAACAAGAACTCTGTGCCATGCTTATTCATGCTCAATTAAGTGAGGGAAGTTCTTATTTATTTAGTTCAACTTAGCAAAACATGACCTATTAAGACATCTGTACTGAACAGATGGTTAATTGTGTGGCTTTGAAGAAATAACCTCATCTCACAGGTCTCACATCTCCTGGCCCCTGAGTTTCTAGCCCTTACAAACATGAACATCACTTGAAAGTGTATTGGAAATAACTGCTAAAATCTCAGAAGTCCAAAATATCCAGAAGTCTAGCAGCTGGAGAAAGGGTTTGGGTGCTCTGCATAGTTAATCCTCCATCAATCCCAAATTACTAGTAAAACCAGAATAAATTAGGCAAAACGGTAAAACTTTCAAAATTCTGCAAATCCTTTTCACATAAAGATCAGAACAATCAGCGTCACTGTCTTAAATCGAGAACATCCAAGTTCAAGTTCAAGTTCAAAGACCTTTATTAGGCATTAAAACATAGCAGAGCTAAGTAATCCAAATACAGTTTTACAAGATAAAACAGGTACTCCTGTTTCAAAAATGCATACATCAGAGCGAAAGAGGAGACCAGGAAATTATTTCGTAATAGTGAGCAGGAATTTGGCCACTATGTCCAATTGCTTGGGATTCTCTGTATTCAGAAGATAGTTCAATTTAAGATTAAAAAGGCTTGGATGGACCAGTAAGGGATCCCCTAGAAACAGGTTTGGTCTAAAATCGTTAAATTTTGGACAAACTAATAAAATGTGCTCCAATGACTTCTCAGAGGTTTGACAGTATTCACAGGTACGCTTTTGCTGTGAAGGTACCATGAATCTCTCTGGGGAAAAGGTTAGTGGAAATGTGTTGGTCGAGAACATCCATAGATGGGATTCCAGGTTATTCATTTTTGTACTAGTTTTGATTTTTTATTGTTTGGAATATTTCCGCAATGCATGTTCACAAACTGGTAAAGGAAAAAAAAACCTTCTACCAATGTGATATAGTCTTGATTAATAAAATTATGTTCTGTCTCTTACTGAAGAGAAAATGTGCCCTTACTTCAATATATTTAAAACTAGAAACCTGTACTGAGTGTTCAGTATTATGCACATTTAATTCAATGCAACTGATTAATTAATCAATTAAAAGGCAACTGATTAATCTCCCCCAAAATATTTTTTTTATCATTTAGCCTTTATTTGGTATAAACAGTATAAACCCCAAAATATTTAATCACCTGACATCCTTGTATTCTTGTATTAAGGGTAGGTAACAAACTTCATATTCTTTTTGTTTTAGACTGTAATGCTATTCCTTGTGTTTTTTCCTCCATTTCCTCAGTGTGCTCAATACATTTCACTTTTAATCAGAGGCCCATTGGGCAAAGTGGGCAGTTGCCCAGGGCGCCCCCTTGTGGGGCACGCAAAAACTGCAGGTTCGTTTGTGGGATTTTTTGTATTTTCAGTGTTTTTCTATTTTTGGCTGCAGATGGCGCAGTTTTTAGGCTGGCAGCACCACAATTTCAGGGATTTTTCGGGAGACTCTCCTGATGATATCAGCCAGGTTTGGTGAGGTTTGGTTTAGGGAGTGCCCCATCCCCCATTGTTTCCAATAGAAGATGGGGGCTACACCAAACCTGGGTGGTATCATCAGTAGGGTCTCACGAAGATACTCTGAAATTTTGGTGCTGCTATCTGAATAATTGCACCCCTGGCAACAGGCACCCCCTAAATTTCCCCAGATTTTCCTTTTAAATCCACCCCCTTCCTGACAATGCTTGTTTTCTTTCTTTCTTTCATTCTCTCAATGCCTAATAAAAGTTGTTGTTGTTGTTGTTGTTGTTATTAAATCCACCCCCTTCGGCATGGATTTAAAGGGAGAATTTGAGGTCTCCAGTTTAAACATTGAAAGTGATGCTGTTTCAGGGTGGGGGATAATCCACCACAAAACAGCATCACTTTCAATGTTGTTTAAACTGGGGACCCCAGATTCTCCCTTTAAAATAGATTTAAAAGGAGAATCTGGGCTCCCTAGTTTAAACACCGTTGAAAATAATGCTGTTTGGGGGTGGATTCCAGCATCACTTGTTTAAACTAGGGAGCCCAGATTCTCCTTTTCAATCCACCTTAAAGGGAGAATCTGGGATCCATAGTTTAAATAACATTGAAAGTTATGATGTTTCCCCCAGTTGGGGGGACTGGATACAACACCATAGCAGTAATAAAACATTTTGAAAGCATTTTAATGTTTTCAAAAAAAATGTTTTTTTAAAAAAAATTCTGCCATGTGGCATGGCCCATTGCTGTGAGTTGGGGCATGTTCTATAATGTGATGGTGACTTTGAAACGACCTGGTGGGAAAAATCACTGTTTGGTCACTGTGGGAGAGGGTGGTCGCCCATGGGGGGGGGGCATCAAACTCAGGTTTTGGCCAGGGGTCCAGTTTGCCTAGGTACGCCACTGCTTATAATTCATGTAATGTCTTAAATTTTGCATTCAGAAGAATAAAAAATAAAGTTCCTACTGTTCAGAAGGTTTCCTCACTTATATTTATGCACTTTCAATAATATTAACAACCCCCCCCCCTTAGAAATAGCATAGAGGGAGATTGCCCTTGGAGGATTGGGGGGATGGGGTGCAGGTCAGAGACAGGGGGCACTGAAGGTTCTCACCAATCTGAAGCACCCTCAACTAATTTGTCCTTCTGTTGGACTTCACTTAAAGGTGTGTCCATAACAAGGTACTACTGGATTAGGGTTTAAGTGAAATGATACACATGGGGAACATACATTGTTGTGTTAGGTTAGGAATTGCTTTCATTCTATTGTGTAATCGATCCCGGCTTGTAATTGTCATGCACTGCTGCTGGCTTGCTGGACAGAGCTCCATATGGTATATTGCCAACTGAAGGGAAGCCAGGGCTGTTTGCAACTTGACGTGACACCTGAGTTAGCTGGATAAGTTCCCAAACAGTTTACACAAAAAAAAACCCACACCCACTTAGTGCTGTTTCAAGGAGGCCTTTGTGTAAAGCAGGAGGAGGCAACTGGGCTGGCTCTCTGGACAAGCTGCGCCTTGTGCACATCTCCAGCCAGGCTAGTGCTCGGAAGAGCGCTCCCTTCCCCAGCACAAGGGTTGTGCTCTGGCACATTGGGCAGGCTGGCAGGCTGCCTTCTTTGCCTGCCACCCTGAGTGGGGGGGACCTCTGCAGTTTGGTGCATGGAACACATCTCTAGACGTCTCACCAGATTTTGGAGAGGGCATGGAGTCCTAAAGCTTCTGTAGTCTGTCTCTTCCCCCCACCCCCATCCAATTTACCTGTCTTTCAGCCTGTATTCTGTCACAAAGGCTGTGGCTGAAGGCACGGCTCAGGAAGCTGGGGGCACAGGGCAGATGCTTTTCCTGTGCCCCAGGTGAGAGGAGGGGCCGGGAAAGCAGCAAAATTCCTCCCCCCACAGCCCAAACATGGGTGCAGCAAATTCTCCCCAGCCCTGGGGGGGGGGGAATCAAATGCGCCCCCATGTGACCTGCATGAATGGCAGCTGGGATTTAAGCTTCCCTCTGCCCCCCCCCCCCAAGTTCTGCATCTGTATAACTCTGTATAGGGTTGCACTGTTAAGCAGGCATCTTATGAACCACTGAAGTAAATTTATTCAGGGTTTGTGTGTGTATGCCATCAAGTCACAGATGAGTTATGGCAACCCTGTAGGGTTTTCAAGACAAAAGCTGTTCAGAGGTGGTTTGCCATTGCCTGCTTCTGAGTGGGCTCAGAGAGTTCTGAGAGAACTGTGACTGGCCTAGGGTCATCCAGCAGGCTTCATGTGGAAGAATGAGGAATCAAATTCAGTTATCCAAATTAGAGTCCGCCACTTTTTACCACTACATGACACTGGCTCTGATTTACTCAATCAGACTACAGTTAAGAGTTTTAATGCTGCTCTATGCAGGAAACCAAACTTACAGAGACTTATTTACACAGCTATTTTCAGTGTGGGTGTCAAGGAACAGGGGCGTAGCCAGATTCTAAAGTTAGGGGGAAGGAGAACATTAAAAAGGCTCCATGACACATACCAAACAATTTTAAACTCATATACCTTTATATTTTGGTTAAAATCAAAACAGTGTCAATTCCCCACTGAAGAATTTCCAACGTGATTTTCTCTCTCTATATATATAAATATCTGAAGAAGCAGGAAGAGTATTTCATACACTGAACATAACATGATTATGTTTGATTGCAAATTCCCCATACCAGCCAATCACATTCCTGGTCAATCTCATTAAAATCTGAAACCTTACTCAGGTAAACAATACATTTGTTCTCTGTGTCCCCTGGGCACTCACACGCCAAATGGCTCTGAAGAATCAACTCATTCTGGTCTAAAAACAACTCATTCGGTTTCATTCTGAAGTCAAGGTTAAGGTTGAGTTGTTTTCAGACTGAATACAGGAATATTGACAATAACCTAAATGTGTGAACAAATAGTCTGCAATTCCACAATTTTATTCATTCCAAGTTTTACCTTTAATTGATCTTCTGTGTCACTCATGTCTCTCTTCTCCAGCAGCTGGTATATAGGAATCAGTTCATACAATCCTTGAGATACAGGTTTAGCTTCAGATTCATGTCTTAGGTATAAAGTTAAATCAAGAGCTTTGGTAATGCACAGTTTGTCAGCACTGAGGGAAACAGAAAATGCTGTGTTACACCCTAAACAAGGTGTTTTTTCCAGTGTCTGGATCTTTACTGTGCACAGAATTTGGGGGTGTACACACAAACACGCACGCACCAGGGAAATGAATTGTCTACATTTTTCTTTCCAATAGCTGTCTTCCAGCCTGACTTTTTGCACCTAGCAATCATAGGTGTTTACAAATGAGCACATGGACAGAGCGGAAAATCAACACAGTTTATAATACTGTGCAACTGTAGCAGTTGGCACACTGTGTATTAAACAGAGAAGGGTCATTAGACAATAAAGTTGCTGTTGTCTGATAGGCAAGTTGGCAACATAAGAAAGACTGAAGCTCTTGAACAATGATAAGATGGGGATGAGTTCGCATTAGCAGCCTTATACCTCTTTGCCTTATTTCTCACCTTCACCCAGGGCTCACTGTGGCCCCTTCTGCACATGCAGAATAATGCACTTTCAATCCACTTTCACAATTGTTTGCAAATGGATTTTGCTATTCTGCACAGTAAAATTTAGCTGCAAAATGCACTGAAAATAGATTGAAAGTGCATTATTCATCATGTGCAGAAGGGGCCTTTGTTTCTCATTTGTGGCCCCAATTATTTACATCTTTATCCCAGGTTTAATTTAATTAACATAGTTTTGAAACCTTGTCTCCAGTTCTCATCTCTTGGCATCGGACGTGTTGGGACTGTTAGGCTTCTACTTGTCTGGATTCTACCTTGGCTGTTTTGAGTCATTTCCTTCCTGATAACATCACTGCCCTGGCTTTAGTTAGATCTTGACAAACTTCAACCACTGACTGCTGCAACAACAAAGAACAAATTTGCTTTGGAAGAGATGCCAATCAGTCCTACTCATTTTATCCAGTACCATATGATCTTAGTCATGTGTTCTGGATAGCCAGTGTAGTGTAGAAGTTAAGAGTGTGGGACTAACATCTGGAAGACCCAGGTTCAAGTCCCCACTTGGCCCACGGAAGCTTGATGGGTGATCTTGGGCCAGTCATACACTCTCAGCCTAATTTACCTTACCCAATTGTTGTGAAGATAAGATGGAGAAGAGGAAAATGATGTAAGCCACTTTGGGCCCTCATTGGGAAAAAAGGAAGGGAATAGATGAACTAAATAATATTGGCTACTATGCTTGTTAATGTTTAGGTTATAAAAAATGGAAGCAATATTAAGTTTCTACCTTGTGTGGATCAAAGGAAACAATCACATCAACAGATGTATTATTTACTGATACCACATTGAAGAAATATTTTTGGCTTGTTAACTAGGATATGAGGTCAACTACTGTGGAAAAAAATCTAATTTTTGAGGAAAGAAGTCCTCTGTCTAATGAAATTGAGCTCAAGCACTGTGCTAGCAAAAAGTGTACAATTATCGGAAAAGGGCGACCCTAAGACACATGGAAAAAGGATCCAGAAATAGAATAAAAATCTAAAATGTACTGAGACTTTAAACTCTGAGGTACTCTTCTTCTGTAAGTATTATCACTAGTCTCCCTCTATTCCTTCAGGTAGAGAGTCTGAACCAAGTCACTGGAGTGTCTCTGGATTTCTATTATTGCATATGAGACAAACCTATCCATGTGTCATTATGACATGGTGTCATTCTTCCGTCATTGGTGCAGAACATCAATAACTGGCTTTACCGAAGTGCCATGTAGCCCACGCATTCATATTCCCTCACCTCACCATCTGGAATACACTGTTAATAAGACTGGCTCTGTCACTGCTGCTAAGTGCATTATGGTTTTCTTTCAAAAGACGGATCAGTGCATCCCATCCATCATCTCCGTAATGCACCATATAATAACCATTCATTCCCACATTGAATTTTATCCATTCCACTTCTTCTGGGAGGACGAAGCTATCTGTGGCCAAAACATAATTATAACTTTGTTTCTCTGCACAGCATAATCTAAGTTATTTACATTCAGCAGGCAGCAATTAAAATAACTGATCTGCTACAGATAACACTGACTTTAATTGATTTATGGATAAAAGCTTATATCTGTATTTCAGTGACTGAGACCACATTTTTTACTCAACTATGAACTGTGTACCACCCTTCTTCTTTCAGTCTTCAATAATAAAACTGTTTAAGTTTGAAAAAAACTATTGTATGCCCTAACAATTGAACAAAGTCAAACACACCTGTTTTGGTTTCCAGCAAGAACCTTTGAATGATGTCAGATTTACTGGTAATGTATGTTAGTGGAATATGCCACAGGTACCTATATAGCAAATACAAAATTGTGATTCTTATTAACATGTTAGATGTTTACTTCCCTTTTTTATGTCAATTCACAGCTGATATGGCAACCCCATGGGATGTTCAAGGCAAGAAATGTTCAGAGGTGGTTTGCATCACGACCATGGTATTCTTTTGTGGTCTCCCTTCCAAAAACTAACCAAGGCCAATGCTGAATTCTGATAAGATCAGGCTAGACTGGCTGTCCAGGTCAGGGTACTTCCAGTACATAATGTAAATACAGCAAAACCACAAGAAATAGCTAAGCAGAATTAGCAGAGGACATACACGCAGATGAAAATTTTTCTTCTTGAATGTACTGGAAAAGTAAGGTATGTTTGATATGGAAACAAGGTTGTGTTTCAAACGATAGTTACATGATTGGTTAAAGTATCCTGGCTCATTTTCAGACCATGCAGCTATCTTCCTCTTACATTACCATTTCAGAGTGTTAACTCAAATAAAATGTAACACATAAATAGGGGCATATCTACCTAAAACTGTGTTTGGGAAAAGCCAGGGCGCTATGTGGACCCCCATAGCTGAGCCCCACCCCTACCATGTGGGGCAGTTGAATGCTGGCAAGCACATGGAGATTGTCAGTGGGGCTAGACGGCTCTCTCCACATGGAAGTCGGGTATGAGTCTAGTTCCATACCCAACCTCCATGTGGAGTGGAGGCGAAGTGAGCAGGGCTCACCCTGTCCACAATCTCCATGTGGAGACTGTGAAAGGAGTTAGTTGGCTCGGCCTGCCCCCCTCTCCACATGGAGGTTGGGTGTGGGGCTGGCCCAACCTCCACATGAGGAGGGGAAGAACAGGACTTGTTCAAGCCTGTCTGTGGCCAGACTTGAATCCAACTCTAGGCTTCAGGCTTAGAGCTGGATCCAAGCCTGGCCTCAGTCAGGCACATATGGGCCGTTGCTGTGCTCCCTTCTCCACATGGAGATTAGGTGTGGCATGTCGACCTCCATATGGAGATGGGGGTGGGGCGAGCCTGGCAGGTCCCATTTGCAATCTCCCCATGGAGTTTGCTAACAGGGCAAGTCCCCCTCACTGGCCTTCAACTGTGCTCCCAAATGGAGAGTTCCCAACCAGGGCACAGTTGCAGGGGGGAGGGCAGGGCACAGTTACAAAATGTGTCCCCCAGAAGTGGTGCCTGGGCCTTGAGATCCCCCCTACTGCCCGAGACTCTACTGCATATGAATTAGCTCTATGGTGGTAGAGAATAATGTTTGTTCTTTGTTTCAAGTTTTGTGTATTATTACTACCAATAAATTAGGATGGAATTTACACAGTAACTTTACTCCTATAAACCATTGTTCCAAATTGTTATAAACCATTGTTGCCTCTAGAGTATTAAAATATGAGCCTTGTTTGCTCTTTAGTCATTACCCTGTTGGTGGAGAAAGATGAGAGCCCTTTATGTAGTGTTCTTGTTGGAGAAGGATGTTTTTCCTTCTCACTGTCACAGTTACTAATGGGAATCCTTTTTGCAGGATCCAGGTGTTCATCATTGTCTTCACACTGTCGAGTTCACCCTTGGTCCAGTGCTATAAATTACAGAAAGAATTTTTTTAAAAAAGAGGCTGGAATATATACATACTGGTTTGGGATGCTGCAACTTTTGTCATTCTTAATGACTTTTTATAGTGTGTGTGTTGCCATTAAGCTGCTTCCAACTCATGACAACCCTATGAATTAGTGTCCTCCAAAATGCTCAGATCTCGCAAACTGAGGGCCATGGCTTCCTAGATTGAATTCATCTATCTCAGATTGGCTCTTCCTTTTTTTCTGCCTTCAAGCTTCCCTAGGATTACTGTCTTTTCAAGTGGCTCTTGTCTTCTCATTATGTTGTCAAAGTACGAGGCCCTCAGTTTAGTCATTTTTGGTACTAGGGACAGAAGGTTTAATCTGATCTAGAACAGACTTATTTGGGGCAGGGGGTGGGAAGTTCACAGTATCTGTGACACTCTCTTCTAATACCACTTTTTGAAGAAATCTATTTCCTGTCAGTTTTCTTCATTGTCCAGCTTTCACACCCATACACAGTGAAAGGAAATACTATGGTATCAGTTAACTTGGTGTTGGTTGACAGTGACATATCCTTATACTTAAAAATCTTTTCTATCTTCTTCATGGCTGCCCTTCCTAGTTTAGTCTCATTCTGATTTCTTGATTGCAGTTTCCCTTCTGGTTGATGAAACAATTACTTTTTATAGTAATAATTTAAAAATCTTATTTACTTTAAATGGGAAAGATGCAATCCCCTTGGTTTAAAATATGAGGCAGTCAAGGAACCCTTAGGTGACCTACATACTGCAAAATGACCAAGGGAAACAGCCTGCAACACTAAGGTCCACGTAGCTGAGGGAAGTGGCTACAGCATATGATCCAAGACATGTGTCCCACAATCTTCTGCATTACTGGAATACACATATTGATGTATGCACTGCTGCAGTTCTTGTGCTGACATACTTTTGTCCATGTTACCTTGCAGAAATTTGATACTGAGAAATTGGATCATAATGGATCATAAGCCAGTCCTATAGAACTTTACCTAGTGAAACTGAATTCTCACCCCTGAGAGAAAGAGTATGTTCAGGTTTCTGATTAGGAATATATATACATATACATATATACATATGCTCACTGAAGCAGAGGTTGTCTCCTGGCTTCTGGTACAAACACCATCTTCCACTTGACTTTCATCAGTGCCACCTGCAGGACATATCTAAAAAAAAATATTGTTATCTACGTTATAACATGAGAGGGCAATATTGCTTAAACAATCAGCCAGCAATTCTCTTTAAAAATATAGTATTTTTGTGAAAATATTATTAAATACTTACTTCAGACAGGCTATTCCACAGATCTTCACTTCGTGTATTTTGATAGCTAAATCGTTGCAAATATTTTACAATACCAACTTCAAACACCTTTGAGCCAAGATAGTCCCTTAGCATATTGAGAATGCAAGATCCCTGAAAAGAAAGGAATGAAGAAATGCAGCCTACATTTGCTTATTAAGTGTCTGACTAATCATAAATGTATATCTAATGTCCCTGTCTCTGGATTAGGGTGCTCCTATATCCTTGTGTGCTTTCTCCTCTGTTGGCACTGGTTTTCATTTCAGATTTGTCTGTGCAAATTAGTATGGTTTAAAAAGTGTGATTCCTCTTCTTCCTATTTTCCTCATTTCCATCAGTATGTAACTTTCAGATTCACCAGTCTTAGTTTATCATAGTTTTATCATTATATCCAAACCACCAAATATGGTTTGTCTTCTTATATCAGGCCTGGATTCCAAATTCTGATGAAATACTTATTTGGAACAAAGAATGCAAACAGCAGCATGTGGATTAGTCATTATTACAAACTAGGGTCCACCATGAATACAAAAATCTTTCATTATCAAGCCATGTGAGAAGGGAGAAATGAGGAGAGGAAGAGAGATCCCCCAACTAACGTTAATAGTGCCAGTGTGTGCCCAAGTTCATGAAAAAAACAGATACTCTAAGAAAAACCATCAGCAGCATCATGACGTTTGAGAAGGAAAACTATAGTGAAAAGGTGTATCTTAACACCCTTTCCTTCTTAAAGAGGGCAGCAATTTTTGCCACCTCTCACTCAGCCCTTGACTTTGCCTTCCACTGTTTTCCTGGAGTTTGCTTACCTACTGAGGTACAACTCTAGCAGGCCTAAAAGATTCCAGTGGGAGGTAGGAAGAAAGAAAGTTGCTATTTAGGTAGTTCAGCTTCATGCACTGCTACATGATTCAAGCTTGAAATTCTACAAAAATCTGAGTTTGATAATGGTATCACATGTCATGCATGCAAGTATGATTTTGGGAATCAAAGTAAAATTTCAGTGGCACTGCTGCTACAGAATTTCTTCCCCTAAATAGAGTATCACAGAACAATGGCATTTGTTTAAAATTTTATGATAAATGTGCATCATATTTCTGTATGTGGTAAATTAGATATGTTGCTGTTCTTTGCAAATACAAATCACCATCAGAAAACATTTTTACTATCTTCTGATTTAAGTTGTCAGATTAAACCTAAACAATAACAGAATATTTCTCTTCCAGGTTGGAACAGATAAAATGCAGATATGCTCCAGTCAATAAGAGTTTCTAATTTTACCTTATCATAGGAAACCCCATCAAACATTTCTAGAATCTGAGCTGGATCTTCAACAGCAGTAGATATAGGATGTGAAGAATTCAATGCATCCACTTCCATGGCATTAAAATACCTGTCTAAAACATAATTTTCCTAATAGGAGAAAAACAAGTGAGAAACATTTTGTTCAAAGATTTTGAAATTCACTTTTAAATTACATACCAGGAGCTCAAGAGAATGAAACCATGAGATCTTACAACTATGGGGGTACAGTTGATTAGGATGGGGCTTCAGATTTGGGAAAGAGTTATTTAATGCTTCCAAAACAAAATTTCTCTTCACTTCCCCAACAGCTATTAAACAATTGGGGGGAAACAGTCAGGAATGGATACAGTGGATCATAAAGACAACATTAGTCCCATCTGAATGCGCTCATCAGGCTGCATGTAAGGGCCTAATTTCACAAGACAGATGATGTAAGCTAGGGGTCCCCCCAACCCAACCTGCAGTCATTCATGTGACAGTGACAGACCCACAAAAGCACTGTGGGACTTGAATTTGCACAGCAGCATGATGCAGGAGATTCAGCCTTCCCTCCTACACTGGTTTTGTAAGAAGGAACAGTGGAGGTAGGAAGGGTTTCTGCTTGTCTTGTGATCAGTCCATGCATCCTGGATAAAGTGGTAACAGAACAAGCAGACTCAAAAGTTGGGCCCCCTTCTCACACATGTGACAGCAAGCTGGGCTGGGAGACCCCTCATGTCATCCATTTTATGACATTTATTCATGTTATTTATAGCCTGACTTACTCACAGGAGCTCGAGATGGATTACACACAGTGAGTCAAAATGGGTCATTCAATAATCAGTGCATTAGGATTTTAGAAGTCTGGAATCACCAGAACCAAGGCATAGCATGAGTATTACTCGTGTCACCTATAAGAGTAAAAGATTCCTCCTGAAGCACAGGTGTTCTCATTTAGTAGAAATTTATAAAAGAGCATATAGATAACAATTAGGTCTCTATAACATGTTATGATGGGATATTTCAACTCAGTTTGAGAGAAAGTGAGTTGCATATGTATGGAACATTGTTGAAAACTCATGGTGTGAATATTATATATTATAATAATGATAGATTTATTTGAATGTTATTTGAATTTACCTTTACAGAGTACCCATATGAAGCCAATATAATTACATCTACAACGTGTGAGGCTGATGAAGCCATCGAAAAACGCAGATTAGGCGCAATGCGTTTTCCTCCTTGTGTTTAAAAGTGTTTAAAAGAATTTGGACTTCAGTCTGTGTACAATTTTGGACTTATCATTTAATACATACAGACTTACCTTAAGGATGCTGAATTGATGGGAGAGTATGAACTAAATACCTACCTGAATTAATACGGATGACCCTGAATTTATTTGTTATAATTGTTAAAAATAAGTTGAACTTACCGGTTGGATGTAGTTGACAAGAAATGAGTGTATTTACAACCAATGAAATATGTAAAAAATATGAACAATGATATAAACTCATGTATATAAACTCATAAATATACGTATTTGAAATATTAGTTATAGCCAGAGTGCAACAGTAGTGGTAGTTCTATTATTATTAATATTGACTGTTGCACCCCCCCTTTTCTTATATATAGCATGAGTATTAACATGCCACACTAAACACTACAGAAATTACGTAACAAATCCTACTTACAATAAACTATATACAAACCGTATGGGCCACAGTCCCTAATCATTTACCTAAGAAAGTCTGTGAACCATTTTGTACAGTGCAGCCCAATTAGCTGCATGAATAAGCCCTCTTGAATAATTCAGTTTTGTATCATTTGTGGAAAGGCCGGAGAGTGGGAGCCTTTCTTATCTCCTTATGCAGGCTATTCCATAAATCAGGAGCTACAACAGAGTTAATTTTGCCCACTGCAATTTGGCATCTGCAGAAGCCCCTGATGGCATGAGTAAAATTGTTGTGGCAAAGTATAAGAGCAGAGGCCATGAAGGGATTTGTACATTTAAAAACATTTTATTGGTATCTATTTTTATTTTTGAAATTTACCAGTAGCTGCTGCATTTCCCACCCTAGACTTATACAAGAGTCAATAAGTTTTCTCCGTTTTTTGTGGTAAAACTAGGTGCCTCGACTTATATGAGGGTCAACTTATACACGAGTATATAGGGTATAAATGCTTCTGAGGAAGTGAAATCTGGCTCACCAAAGCTCATGCTGCACATTTTTTTGTTCATTTTCCAGATTCCTGTGTAATTTAGCAGACTAACACAAATGCCCCCCCCCCACACACACACACTATTTAAGTATCTTCTGTTGTACAATTTTTCTGCTTCTGGCACAGAATAGAATGTGGGTTGTATTAGATGGACTTAACTTGCAACAGGAACTGGACTTATTGGTCTCTTCCAATTTAGTAATGTTCATCAATGGCTATACATAAATCAGCACTATTACTATTAATAACAGATTTTATCTATTTAAAGAAGTAACTTAAAAGAAATAAACAGGGAAGCTTAATACTTACAACTCCCAGATCCGGATGTGTGATATTTACTGATACATACTCCATAAACTTTGCAAATCCCTCATTCAGCCAAAGATCATTCCACCATTCCATGGTGACCAGGTTTCCAAACCACTGTAAGAAAGATCATCTCATAACTAGATCTAACCCAAATGTTCATGATTGTAACTTTTGTTATGGTTTTAATTTGCATATTGAGCAGAAGAAATTTTAATTATTCCTCAGGTCCTTTTGCCAGCAGTAACAATCAACGTGAAAAGTCATGCATTAACATTCCAGTAGTAACAATCAACGTGAAAAGTCATGCATATAGCAGATGGGTGTAGGAGCACTCAGTCTCCTTGCCCAATCAACTTATTTTGTGAGGTGCACTCAGGAATGGGATGTTACCTCCTGTGCCAACAATTAAGAGTCTCCTTAGACAGGCTTGCCTCAGTGCCTGTTGCTGAGTGAAGCTGCACCTCCAATAGTTGTGAGCTGCTGATAGAACTAGTTTGCACCAGCATTAGCTACCCTACATCAGATCCCTAGAGAAAGATTCTACATCTTCAAACTGCTTCAGCTAATCCTCAGCAGTGTCTATCTGCTTCTCTCCCATTTCTTAATAATGGTATACAACAACTACCTATAGTGATCTATGTATTTTAAAAATTGCAAAAAATCAGTAGGAAACAGGATGCATGACTTGCTCAAATTAACATATAACCTGGTGAAATAATAACTACTATGATGAAGATTCGATTGGTAGCTACGGCATATATCATGAGACAAAGATCCTTAAATACTGGCTTTTAATAATTTACATACCAACTTCAGAAATGTAATCCTACATTGAATATGTTACATCCCTCCAACTTCAGCCATTGAGACAATAAAAGATGTAACTCTCACTTTCACATTACAAAACTCAGGTGTAACTTACCTGGTGAGCAAGTTCATGAGCTACAATCATAGTAATCATAAGTTTAGAAGATGCTGATGATTTTTCAGGATCATATATCAAGGCAGTTTCCCTGTATGTAGTCAATCCCCAATTCTCCATTGCTCCAGACTGAAAATCAGGAATAGCAGCTAAGTCTGCAAATAAATAATTTTGAAAATGTTATCCTCTCACACCACTTAATTCATCAGTGCACACACAAACCTGCACTTTTTATTCTGACAATGAGTCCCAACAAATTTCTTCAGCCTGATTTACAGTACTAAAGTGATTAACATTACATTAAAAAGACGCACGGTGGTAGTTGGTACCAAACTTGGACTTGCATATTCCTCACTGCTATGAGGCCTACTGGATCAACCATGGCCAGGCATTCTTCAGTACATCTTACCTCAAAGGATAGAAATAGGCGACATATACACGGCCCTGAGCTCCTCAGAAGAAAGGTGGTAGGCAGCTCAGTCCAAAGAGGGGTAAGGGGAGGGTGGTAGATCCATGACAGTTCAGTTGCCAAAAAAGGAAAGGGAAAACACATTGGCTGCTCCCATAAAGGGCAATGGCTTATATCACTCTTTTTGGTGGTATAAGTCTGAGCCCAGAAAAGGAGGTCTTTCCAGGCTCGAGCACTGGAAGCTGACTAAAGTCGGCTCCATCCTGAGGAAGGCCCCCAGAATACCCTTATCCACACCAGTGTGGGCTCCTGCAGCAAAGGGCTCCAACGTGAGATGCAGCTTTCAAGTTCAGGCACCACACAGTAGAACAGCACCCTGCCAGCAGCATAACTGCCCTTTGCTGGAGTATTTGCCCCTCATACCAGCGAATTGGGCACCAACGTCGGTGCAACCCCACGCCACTTCCAAGGCTTCATCCCCCGCTCCTTTGGATTGCATTTCTATAATTCTAACAAGAAACACAACAATACCTTGTTTAGGCAAAGGATAGGGAATTTGAAAATATCCCTCATAGAAGTCTAGTAGCTTTACTGCTGAATCTAAGGCATGGTATGCTTGCTTGATCTTGTGTGGTACAGTATACACTGAAACCTGAAAAACACAAGCATGAATGAATTCTGAATGCCACCTTAATTACGACTAAAAACTTGCTCTTACTCTTAAAATGAGAGAAAGGCTTAAATGGTATGCCTTTTATTTTATTTAGTTATCCCTACTATCCATATGTGGTCAAATTCTTTTGAAAATTTTGGTAGAGTCCTGAACCATTCAAAGTAAGTACCTGTTTGTACTAACAAAAAGGATATAATGGCACTACAAAGATTTATATACTTTCCTGCTCCACCGAAAATATGCTGCTTCCTATAAGTAACACTGAATATCAGATAAAATGTGGGAATTGGTGCAGATTCAAAACCACACTCAGACACACAACAACCCCATGACCTTGGGACAGTTACTACTTCTCACATGCAACCTGTTTAACAAAACTGATGAAATGCTAAACTGAAACTTCTGCTAGTAAAGGTAGACTGATCTGTGATCAGAAGATGAGAGACTGTCCCCATCTGTAACAAGGTTCAGGTTTCAACTAGTTCAACAACTGGGTTCTCAATAATTCTTTCCAGAAATGTGTGCCCCTTACTAATTTTTTTATCCATTTTTTTGGATTATCAATTCTTCTGTCTTGATCACTTCAACCTGTAGAAAAACAGCTTTTCTTGCAAAAGTTCTGAAACTAAAACACTATTTTACCAACAAATATAAACAATTCTATAAAATCTTTACAGCTCATAAGTTGACTTACTGCTTTAAAAGCTTTGTTGGAAGTAAAAGCTGTTTTCTGGCCCTTGATTATCCAGAGTGTTCAGTTAAGTTTCTCTTCTCATAGATACTGCCATGGGAGAGGTCAGAGTAAAGCAATTCAGCTCCTTCAAGATGGGGCAAGACTGCTATTCCCTCCAGCATTGCTGTGGGGAAATTGCTGGAGATTTTGGAGATGGCACTTAGAGGGGGCAGGGTTTGGGGAGGGGAGGGACCTCGGTGGAGTATAATACCATAGAGACCACTCTCCACAGCAGCCACTTTCTCTAAGGAAACTAATCACTGTTGTCAGTTGGAATACTGGGAGATCTCCAGGCACCACGTTGAGGTTGGCATCACTACTCTGACAACTTCACAACAACTGCCCAGATTAGTTTCCCTAGAGAAGAACAAGCTTTTGATAGACCTGCCTGTCTCACTCCTCCTCTACAACTGCAGTTCTAACCATCACTACACTTTATATTCCAGCTCTCGAGATAGAATGACTGTAGCCCCACAGGTGATGAGTCACTTCCAGTTAAAGAATGTTTATATCTGGGGTCGAATCCCCACTTGAAATTTGCACGCAGATCCAAACCTGTTTGTTGTGAAACCGTATCCTCTTCATTGGAGTTTCTCCCTCCCCATCCAGTGAGCACACAGCAGACACACCCGGTTGCAGAACTCTTAGCAATCCCCACTACCAGGCGAGCTCGCTTCACCGGTCATCCCTGATTGGCTGGCATGCCTTGATGGGGCGGGACCTTTTTCCACTGCGGAAATGTACATTGTAGGGGCGTGATAAAAAACCCAACGTGTAAAAGTTTAACGTTTAACTGTGCAAACAGTTAATCGTTACCTGTGTAAACCATTAACGATTCAAAGTTACACGTTTGACTGTTTAACATCTGCATCCCTTTCTGCTGGCCGATCGCAAAAGCGGAAATGAAACGAAGGAAAGGCCGAGCACGCATCGCAGCGCTGACTGGTTGCCTGAATTCCACGTCACACTCCAGGGCGGGAAACGAGTCAGAGTTTCAACCCTCATCCCTCCCCTCGGATGAGCTCTGAACCGTGTTAATGGGGTTTATGCCACTTGCAACCAGGTCCTGCCGGAACGCGGATTAACAGGGAGAACGAGCGCCAGAAATGGAATCTGCCACGCAAGCAATGGGGAGGTCGTCCCTCAAACCTGGTTAGTTTGTGTTCTGAAACCTGGCTAAGACGGTAGAGGGGATTTGACCTGGGTCAGACTAAGAACAATGCAGTCCCAATACCTGGCCCTTGTGGGGCTGCACTCATCTCTCACTTTGCTCATTTAACATGGTAATAAAGCTTTCATTTATTCATTTCATTTATTTGATTTATACCCCGATTTATACCCTGCCCTCCCCCAAAGGGCAACTACTGCAGAAATATCTGAAACATTATAATGCTGTTAATGTCATTTATGGTCTTGAACTTATACTATTTTAAAAAAAAATTATAAAATATTACAATATGTATTATTAGTATAAATATTCAACATTTCAGTGATATAAGAAGAATACCTTAATTCCACGAGAGGTTAACTTTGTAATTGATTTGAAATCTGAAACTATGAAGGCTACCAAATACGTGCTCATCTTTACGCTAATCTCAAACTGGTCTTCAAGGAGCCCTTCCATTACGTTTACCGATCTCACCTAAATTAAAGCAAACTTGATTACATCATATCATAACTTCCAACTGAATGTACTACATACATACAAATTATGTTTTACAGCTTCCTAGCTAGGGACTATGTGCTATTTACCACCTTTAGCAGTTCCACACTTGCCATGGCCAGTCCTCCGTCCTTGTTCACAGCCTACCTCCTTGGCTTCCTGGGCAGCCAGCCCATGACAAAACCTATGCCTTGGATCCTGAGTAGAATTTCTACAGGCAAAGGGAAGGGAGGTGATTTTTGCTGTTGGACCTGTAGCAGTCCAAAATGTCCTCTAAAATGCTACTCTTGGGGAATGAGAACCTCCAAAATAGCTTAGATAGGAATCATGGGGTGGGGAGAGGAATCAATGGAAATCATCCACCTTATGCCTGTGGAAATTTAGGCAGGATCCAAGTTGTGGATACCGAATACTTGCTACAGGTTAACAACACTATACTCGGACAGTAATCCCTAATATGGTGCTACTGGTTTTTCCTGGTAACTACTTGCTTCTGAAGTCTTGGAGATAAAATCTAAAATATCTTGAATAGGAAAAAATAGGGAACATTGGGTTGCCTGACTAGCAAAGAACAAAACTCTTCCCAGACAGGTGCATCATAGCCATGTAGCTTGATTTGGCCACATACAGATTTTCGTATGCCTCTAGAATTTGAAATCTCTCACTTTCTTTGACGTTGAAACAAGTACCATCTGTCCCCTAAAGCAAAAAGCTGGTCCCATTACACATGGTAGCCATTTTGTGGGGGCACCCTCTAACCTTCTTCAGAAATCCAAAAGCGCTTACAGGCTCAACAAGACTGGGAATTTCTATAGGTGAAGCTGGTTGCTCCCTACTTGTAATACAACTTACAGCTTTTGGCAGCTTTCATCAAATTAATACGGGTGTTTTGATGTTTCATTTTAATTTAATTTCATTTCTTATGTTAATACCAAAAATGAGTAACAAGCACACTGTGTGCAGTTTAACTTGGTGGGCTTTTAAATTGATCTTTACATTTTCCCTGTTCTGTCCTCTTTTCCTGAACTAAGAAATCAGAAGTCAATACATACTAAAGGCATGTTAGATAATGCATGATGTTTTGGTTCTCTTCTGATCTTAACAGAAAATCTAGCTTTGAATGCAGGTTCATCAAAGCAAGGAAAGGCCATTCGTGCAGTTGTTGGTTCAAACTGTGTTAATGCAAGCAACCTAGAATTCAGAAAAAGAAAATGATTTTTTGATGGAGACATTACACACACACACTATAAATCACATAATGAATTGCTTATATACATTCAGCAGTGTCTGAAGATGGAGATGTCTCCCAGCACCAGGCTGCCTGTTCCACCCATCCATCCCTTGTCACAAATACCCACCAAAGAACCCTGGAGCACCCCACAACTGACAGCCCCACCCCAGATGTACCACAAGGAGCAGAGACCTCCAGGAAGCAAGCGGCAAGAAGAAACAGCAGAGTCATGGCAGGAGAGCTGGAGCAACAAGAGCAAGCCACAGCAGTTCCAGGGGATAGGGTGGAGACAGCACAGCCCTAACCGTTACAATCAGCAGTGTTCAGCAGCCTTAGAAAGCAAGTGAGGCCGGTACAGCCCCAGCCAGATTGCAATCAAGGAGGAAGGCCAGGAAGGTTGAAGAGCCAGTCTCAGGCCAGCAGGGCAAGACACTAGGAGGCTGGAGCAAAGAGCTCCCAGGAGGGAGAGAATCTCCTGAGAGATAAAAGGGAGGCAGAGCAAGACGGAGGTTGGTGTGGTGCAGGGGCTCAAGTTTGCAGGAATGCTGTTAACTATCTGACAAAACTAAAGAGCTTATGAATAGAAACCTGTGCATTGTCCCATTTGTGCCAGAAGGGTACAACACAATAGAAGTTACACTGAAGAAGGCTCGCAGCAATTGCTATCTACTATAAGATGAAATCTTTGTTATAAGTATAACAGGTGTCCAAATCCAGAAACAATACAACAGTACCACAAGGTATGTGAAATACAAACCCTAATAACACTGATAAAAATCCTGTGTAATACAAAGCAAAGATCCTGTTGTAATACAATAAAAGTCCACTAAGCTAACAGGAACCTTGATGTGTACTATCTCGTACAAGCTTCAAGGCTAGTGGAACATCAATTCCATGTCTGTGTTTCCAAAATATACAATCGTTGGTATGAACGGCAATGATTTGAAACTGCCAGGGACTGCAGTCTGTACTGAAAACTCTGGCTGCTGCAAAATGTTTTGTAGTTCAAATTACTGCCATTCGTACAAAGTTCATATGCCATTCGTATGTCAGATACCTTCTGGTACTGCTGTATTGTTTATGGATTTCAGTATGTACTATACTTATAACAAAGGCTTCATCTGAAAGTAGACAGCAATTGCTGCAAACCTTCTTCAGTGTAATTTCTATTGTGTTGAACTGTGTGCACTGATCCCCACTTAATTCACATGGTGTGCCAGACGGGTAGATAAGCTCCTGTGAGGCCAGGGTGGCCAACCCTGCAGGGGTGGCTGGCAGAGGAGATGCTCACAATCAGGGACAAATCAGAAACAATACCAACAGTGAAAACAGTTGAGGCTCCATTCAGACATAAAATTAAGCCAAGATGGTACCTGAATCCACTACTACAGACTTGTATGCCTATCTCGTTCAGCCTGCTCCCGGTTACTTTTTGTGTTACAAAGGCTAGTGCTTGAGTCAGCTGGATTTAGCTTTAACTGGACAAGTCTGGATTCTAAGCCTGGATGAAACCCTGGTTTAGAATTACAGCCTGTGGGAGAAAACTAGCTTCAATTAACCCAGGTGTCTTCATTGTAAGTTACAGGTAACTAGAACTCTGAACCAGGATTTCCTGTGCTCTGTGTGAGAGAAACAAGCAGGGTTCAGGTACATGCATGAGATTGGCATTAAGCGAGATTCATGCACAATGCTGGCTCAACATCAGCCTAACTTGTCATCTGAATGCAACATTTGGTGGCATGAGCTACCTTTTCTAGCATTTACAACTGGAAAAACTGCTTCAAAATTAGTTACTGAACACTGGACTCATTCTGATACTTTTCAATTATTCTCTTCATCCCTAATTCTTGTGTTTTGGTAAAAGAACCATAAAACGTTATAGGCAAAGGCTTGGAAACAAAGAGTTGCTTTTGATGTTGTATATGCCTTAGGTTTTTATGAGCATTAGTATTCTACATTGAGCGCGGGAAGGACTGATGTTTTGTTCTTCCACTGTAATGGGGAAGCCATTTCCTAACACTGTGCTACTGAAGAAAAGAACACCAAGCCCCCATAAGTACATAGGCACAAGGCCAAATTCTGCTACTTGGGATAACTACATAAATACAACCTTAATTTCAAAGGTTGTCATACTAACAGTTCCACCATCTAGTACTTCAAAGTCAACTGAAGTCAGCAGGCTTAAAAGGGTGTAACTGTACTTAAAACTGCATTATTAATTAGAAAAGATAAAGCAAACCAAGCCATCCAAGTTGTGTTAACAAATACAAGATTAGACAGTACTGGGAGAACAAGGCGGGAGGGATGGAACATTTACAATAAGCACTTATATAGATTTCTGCATTTCCAGCATCTGCTCAGTGGCTACTAAAGCAACCCACAAGTTTTAGGTTTGTGCTCCTAGGACTACTACATCAGACCTTTCTAATATAGAAGAGGACACATATCCTAGATATTATGTTTTTAACAGCCAACAAATGCATATCTTTAAAGCAGAATCTGTTCCTGAAAAGAAGGAAAGAATCCATCAATCTTTGAAACTAAGTAGCCCCATTTCTTTCTTCTGATTAAAATAGGGTGTTTCCCTTGTTGTACTTGTACTAGGATCACAAGCTGAAAAAAACCTAAAATATTTATGGAATCATTTATGAAAGTTTCTTCAAACACAAAAAGTGAGTGTGAAAGCTTTCTCTTGATCTATTGTTAAATAATTTAGAAGTTCATGATAAATATGAAATAAGACGCATTCAAACTTAAATGGAAATAATAGTTAGCAACAACAGCTCAAGATCCAGCCTATCCCAGCCAAACAAATGCTAGCCTGAAAGAACACATACCTTTCTTGTCCTTCTGGAGTTCTGTATGTACTTTTATAGAAGCCATGGAAATTGTCTGACAAATTAGCAGAATATTCAATAATAATAAAATAGGTGTTTCCAACTTGCAGTGGTTCCTCAGTAAGAAGAGCAATCTGTTCAAATGGTGGATATTCTGAAACGGTCACTCCTTGCTCAGCATGAATGCCTCCCATGTCTCCTTGAATGGTAGCTTTAGAGATGTGGAGATATTTGCTGTGCAGGATAATTGAACTAGTTTGCTGAATCACTGTTATTTCTATTTTGGCAAATCCAGTAAAAGTAAGAGTGGTCAGATTTGGGTGAATAAGAAGGTCATAATGAACTGGAACAACATGCTTAGGAAGCCTCATTTTATTCCAAGGAAATGGTTTGCTTGAATAGCTTGTCTCACTATGGTGATCACAGCTCAATAGAATAACAAGATTCAAAATACCTAACAATATTCTCATCATCTTCAAAGCAAAGGTCCGACCTCAAAAACAGCAGAATGACAGACTATTCAGATGGTTATGGTATCCTTCAATATAAATCTAGAACAAAAAAGTTAAATTGAATCAATACATATATAATTATTGTTTTTCCTCATTGATGCTTCATTTATATTCTCATTGGTTTCTGTGGTTGAATCTCTAGACACATCTTTAACTTATGAAAGTAGTCACAGGGAATTTCCAGTTTGGATTTGGGCCACAGCAGTATGGAAGGAGTCTAACTGTTCCCCTCAAGCTACTACTGACCCCCATTAAGGAAAAGAGACATGGAAACTTTTCCCCTGTACCAAAGTGGATAACAGCTTAGGAGAGAGGGATGTCTGCATGAAACAGACATGTGGAGAAAGTAAACTCTCTTCCCCAGGTCCATGGCTACAGTTAAAATTATGCCCCACATACTTTTTAAGGTTACTGTCTGGGAGAATGTATCTAGGTGATTGAGATGCATTCCTAACTCAATGTGATTGCTACAAGATATATGTAACCAGCCTGCTATATGTTACCACTGCCATTCTGGGGTATTCTTTCCTTGATCTTTACTTTATAGCTTCACACACAGAGTGGGTCACTAGGCTTTCCCCTGACACTTTGGTCTCATGAGAACTAACCTTGGGGCGCCTCAGCTCCAAACTAACAAATTCTCAAATTTCTTGGAAAAATGGGAAGGGGGACTAACATTGGAATAGAGGTTCGCCAGAATTGGCTTTGTCAGGTTGGGTGCTTCGATGCCAATCTGTAAACGCTGCTGATCAACAATACAGAGTCCGTTTATTGCTTCAAGGTTCGAGACCTAACAGTTACATAAGTTAGCACTTTTGCCAGAGTTGTTTAATATCAATATCAAGCTGCTGAGATCATCTTCAGCCTTTGGGGGCTGATGACATCAATGTGCTGACAACACCCAATTCCAGATTCTATTGAGTAAGTTGCCCTTTCTCTACTGAACAAGTGCATGCAAACTGTGGTCAAGTGGATGGAGGCCAACAATTCCAGCAAAATAGGAATGCCAGTATTGGGACTGGTTTGACTGTGACAGATGTGATTGCATTATCTACTGGACCAAGTAAAAAGTCCAGAATAGCATCTGGATCCAGGCCCGCTTTGGGAAAAACTACTGGAAAGAGTAACTTAAAAATTGTCATAGGTCTGCCATGTACGTTTTCCAAAAGGAAGGGAAAATCCACCAGATGCAGCTTCTCGGTCAACCACTGAACTGATCTAGTATAAAGGTGAGTAACCCAGTGGGACCCAGACATAAGCTTGGGCTTGTGCATCTTTTCCCATCATTTTTGTAACTTCCAATGACAACTGAAATGTAGACATATAGACCTTGAACCACCACACACATACACAAAGATGACTGCATAAGGAACATTAGTCAAAGATGAACTTTGGTTCCTTTTAACAGTAGTTAAGATGCCTGAAGCATTTTTTTTAATAAATGCCTGAAGCATTTTTTTTAATAAAGGAAGAATCTTATAAATACTTTAAATGATTTGCCAGGTGGGAAATCCACAAGCTTGAGTCTCACTTCCATGTACAACCGTTGCTCAATCCCAACTTCCATGTACATCAACTGCCCAATCCCAAGAACAGGCAAAACCTTTCTGCTATCTTTTTCCATAACAAGTTCCTGTTGATTGAGGGATGGCAGTGGAGATTTTATAACAGCCATGTGCTCCAGACTATGTCTCTGCTGTTACACGTATGGCTGGAGGATTACAGGTTTTGATGTAAAAGGTCCAGTGAGGTGCATATTTCTCATCAGTTTAGCAACCCAGTTGCATAGGGAATCTGTGCCGGATCTACTGGTTTTCCTGTTTAAAATGCCAGACAGAATGACCTGGGCTGTGCATGAACTCACCCGGCATGTTTGAATCAAGAGACTCTTTGAGTGCTTCAGGGACAGATTGTTTGAAAATGGGCACTCAGTGGCAAGTATAAGAGTGGTCCCACAGAAAAGGCCCAGTTAAAAAGACCTCAGACAGCAGAGCTGGCAGAGCTTCCTGAACTGAAACTTGCAGGGACTGGCTCCACTCACTACCAAATCAGTGAAAGGTGTCAAACTGAAAGGGAGCAACGGCATGACTTGTGTGACCCTCCCCCAACAAAAGCCTCCGCCACCACCAGATATCCTGGGGTTGTCTCTATTGGCTTAGGTTGCCAACTCTGGGTTGGGAAACTCCTGGAGATTTTTGGGGCAGAGATTAGGGAGGACTGGTATTGGGCAGGAATGGGAACTCTGAAGGGTCTAATGCCATTGGGTTCGCCCTTCAAAGCTGCCATTTTCTCTAGGACTGATCTGTTGGCTGGAGATCAGTAATTCCAGGAGATCTTCAGACCCCACCTGGGAGCTGGCAACACCCATCCTGGAGACCGCAAGAGCAGCATGGGAGAATGACTTGGTTGAACCGTCCCAGGCCAGTGTTGCCAACGCTGGCCCTGATGAAAACTGCATCAAGGACGCTAAGGAGGGACTCTGGGAGCAGAAGGCAGGAAAACTGAACTTGCGATGTTTGCTGATAGGAAACACTTCGCAATTTTATATCGCTCTTTATGTGACAGGAAAGTCCCCTAATTGGCGTATTCCTGAGAAGCTCGCAGCTCACAATGGATTATACTCCTTAAGTGTGAGGAAGCGGGGCAGGGAGAAGCGGAAGCTCAGGCCCTTCGGGGACTGAGAAAGAGGTCTTTGAAACGAAGAAAGGCCGCCACGAAACCCATCCGGGGTGGGAGTGTAGAGCAAACCCAGCCCGAATGGGTTTCGTCAAGGCCTTTCTTCCACCCACGGGCCGTCACGCACCAAGTGAAGAAACCCTCCACGCATGCGCAGGTTGGCTTCTGCGCATTTCTAAACCGACCCCCACCCACCGCGCGTCAACCTGAGCATGCGTGGTGGGACGCTTAGCTCGGTGAATAACATGCAATCGAAACGGACAGCAGAAGCTCCTTTCGATGGCTGCTTCGAGCTTGGTTTCTTTTCCCACCCCAAAAAGCTCCCCCACCCCTCCGCTAGCTCAGCAGCAGGACAGACGCTGAATGCAGGCAACTCTCTTACCTGTTAAGAGCTGGCCCTTGAGGCCACAGCCTTGTGCACTCTGCAGTTCGCCTTGGGAGTGAAAGCGAAAGAAAGTGAGGGATCCGAGAGCGGAAGTCCCGCGATGGTGTCTGCCACAGCCCTGAAGACCTTTCTTGGGTAGCGCTGTCTTCCTTCAGAGCTGGCAGCGCTGTGGGCCGAGTGAGCGACTTCATGGTCAGCCTGCTTCCGTCCAATTCCTGTTGGAGGGCAACGAGGCGTCTCCAAAACCGGATTTATGGACGTCGTCTAGTCGTTCATAGTTGCAGGCACCTGTTTTACCTTGTCCTGTGCACGTGGGTCTAGAGCATATCTTTCCAGTGTTTCTGTTGGGCTGGCAGAACATCAATTTCCTCTTACAGCTTTGCTGATTTGGGTTTTGGAAGGGGAAGGGAGGTAGATTTTTATCCCACAGAACACGATTATTGATGTTAGCATGGCAGCTTCAGACGCTTCAACACCGAGTTATATGTAAGAGACATAGCCATGCTAACTGTCTTCTCTGCAAAATGCAATTTTAAACAGTACAAAGTATGGTATCTGTTTTATTGCTGTCAGCCGCCTGCCTGCAAGGAAGATATGTGGACATAACCTCAAAGGTGCACATGGTGAGCTTATGCTTGGGAGCCAGTTTGACTGCAGATTACCTATATGATTACACCATGTTTTCCCAGCCTGCCCTCTCCTTTAGATAGTTTGGTTTGTACAAACAATACAAAAGGACTGTCTGCTGTATACATGGACTCTCAGAGCACATGGCACTTATTTGTTAATTTATAGCCTACCTTTCTCACTGAGACTCTAGGCCATTTATTGCATTTGCAAGAGACCCATAAACATACCTCTATCACAGGAATCTCCAACATAGTGCCCGTGGGCACCTGGGCACCTACCAACACCATTCCTAATGCCTACCAAATTTTTTTAAAAGTGGGTGAGGCCCAGCATGGCTTTTGCTCAGTAAGGGTTCTGAATGGGTGTTGGAGATTTGAATGGGCAGATTTTTTAAAAAAAAAATGCTTTGGAAGCCACCACAGGGATCTTTATAACGTGACTGAATGTAAGCTGTGGCTGGCTGTGCCTCTTGTAGCCACCGTTTGGTGGCAGCCATTCTGTGCTTGCACCCACCAAACAGTTACAAAATTCCAAAGGTGTCTCCAGGACCCCTGATCTGTCTTCATGCTGATTGTTATTGAGAAGTGGACTGTTTAAGGTGGCTAGAGTTCCCTTAATTTAAAAATGGTATCTCCATGATATTTGAATGTTCAACATTTCTGGTCTGTTTACAGAATAGATGCCCTAATTTTAATGTTATTATCTGCTGCTTTTGTACTAGATATGATATTCTTAAAGTGTTTGGCAGTCTGGTGAGGGCAACTATGGTCCTTCTGGATTTTCCTGTTTTGAAGCTATGTTGGATGGAATCCTTGAACTTCACAATTAATACCTGCATTGGATTTATGTGGGAAATGGCGGGGTTTGGAAAAACAGGTAGTACACAGAACCTGTATTTTCTTGGAAACTTTATATTGACTATGGAGTTGGAAGGTTATGTTACTACAGCACAATTATTTAATAACTTCTTTATTGATTCCTATTTCTTAAAAAGCTCTTCAGAAGTTGATAATTCCTGTGCCAAGATGCTAAGGTACAGGGATGGGATTTTGGCAGTGCCTATGCGAAAACATATAATTTCCACTTCAGATAATTCTAAGCTGCTTTTTGGAACAGACATGCATGTTAGTTTCTCAAATATTAAGAAGCTACTTACGAGAAACTTTCATCTTGCTGCCACAAGAGGTGGCTGTTTTCCCACTTTTTTGATTCTTGCATGTGACAAAACTGCAGAAAACAGAAGTAATACAAGAAAACCATTTGTATTCCTTTTCTCTTAACGTGCACTTGATTCTAAGTTAAGCAACTGACTGGCGGCTATAAAAATACCAAATATATTGTTATAACTAAAAGGGAACCAAATCATTCAAGCTTTTGCTTCAGTTCTCCAGAAAGGGCTTAGTACAATATTCCAAGCTCTCAGAGAACATACGTGTTAGGAAAGACAATTGTTAACATTTTTATATTTCCCCAAAAATCAGCATTTCTCACTGTCAAAAAATAGCAGCAGAATCTAGTTTGTTCCTAAATTTTTCTTGCTTTGGGCAAAGCCAGGAACTTCAAGGTTTCATTTTTTAAAACATTCTAGCCTTCATTTTTCAACTTCCCTACAACCACCCTCCTCCCAATTGCTATTCTAATACTTTCTGTGCATTCTACTACTGGTTAACCTCTTCTTTTTCTGGTACTGTATTTTTTCTGGTACTTTAGTTTTCTCTTTTGGTACTAACATAGTTTTCTTTTTCTGGTACTTTAGTTTTCTTTTTTTATGCTGAATCTGTGGTACATTCTAGAGTTCTGGGACAGGAAGTGTAATTTTTGCGTAGTGTACAGCAACTAGAATTGGTGAGTCTCTGGCTTTGGCCCTGAGACTCAAGTTTCGGGCCTCATTATCAGAGCTTCTGGATAGGGTGGCATGTTGAAATCTCAGGGCCATCAACTAGGCCATACACTTTATAGCTTCTTTTAAAACCTCTAATCATGCCTCTCTGTGATAGTTGCTGACATAAGTTGGAGGTGCAAATCATTAATAGCTCAGCTACATTTTACATTCAGCACATAGCATCCATATTATTTGTTTCTGTGGTGACTGATCAGTGTCTTCAAAATCACATGACTGAGCACATTCACAGAAGAAACAAATGATAGTGGTGTTTGGAAGTACTACCATTTATCGCTGTTCAACATGATATGTTCTACCCCATGAATCATTAGGCACTGCTTTACAATTCTCAGCTGTTGGGATACTGGGGACCTAACCATATCTAACCCCATCTTGGAATTATATAAATATTTGGTAGCAAAAATGGTGCTGCTGTTACACAAATGCATATTTCCTATTTATTTTAACTAAGCTAGGTTGTGCCCAACATTTTCAAAATATGACAGCAGTGCATGGTCATCACCGAAAAGTTTTTAAAATAATTATTTTAAACAAATCAGGATTTTAAACGCCTTTATTTTTAATTCATGTATAGACGGAAAGGGTTAGGGCAGTGATGGCGAACCTTTTCGAGACCGAGTGCCCAAATTGCAACCCAAGACCCAGTTATTTATCGCAAAGTGCCAACATGGCAATTTAACCTGAATACTGAGGTTTTAGTTTAGAAAAAACGGTTGGCTCCGAGGCGTGCGTTACTCAGGAGTAAGCTTAGTGGCAGTCAGTGGGGCAGTCAGTGGCTTTGCTTTGAAGCAACCGTGCAACTCTTCCAACGGGTGAATCACGACCCTGGGAGGGTTTACTCAGAAGCAAGCCCCATTGTCAGCAACCAAGCTTTCTCCCAGGTAAAGGATCGCGCTTTAGTTCTTCGCATGAAAATCAGTGGGGTTTAACAGTGTTTAACAGGGTTACCTACCCTGCTTCCCTAAAACTAGGTCTTAAGTTTAATGCTAATAATCGAGCCCAGCCTAGATGTGTGTGTTGGGGGGGGGCACTCTGTTTGTGCGTGCCCACAGAGAGGGCTCTGAGTGCCACCTCTGGCACCCGTGCCATAGGTTCGCCACCACTGGGTTAGGGGAAACGTTTGCCCATTTAAAAGTTAGTGTTGTGTGCTTAATGTATCTGAAATAGACTGATGTCTACAAAACTCAAAATAAAGTGCATACTACACACCAACATGGGTACTTTTATCATTTGTGCAGGTAGTAGAGTGGATGTGAAATGTGTATCTATGTATAGGATTTATTAAAACAAATATACTTGAGAACAGCAAACTTATTTTTCAGTCCTATTGAGTAGCAGAGGCTTGAACACACAAATAATTTCACAATGTTCAGAAATTCCTGGAATTGCACAAGTTAAAGGAATGAGGATCAGAAATTCAGGCTGCAATCTTGATGGCTCAATCTTATTTTGGGGGGGGGGGGGGGCATTGAACAGGCCGATGGAAGTGGTGCAGGGCTGTGCTGGTGTGTTTCCCACCTTTGCTGATGTAAGGGGCACCCCTACTGGCAGAGAAGGCAAATGCACCAGCAGCCAGTACCCCTCAGGTTCATGAAGTGGGCGCTGCAGCACAGGAACAGTGGTGTCTGATTAGATGCCACCTGGGGGGGGGGGGGCATTTCCCCTGGGCTTTAGGGCTGGGATTTCAGCGGCAAAAGCCTTGGACTTACACAACCCAAAAGTGTGGCATAACTCCATTTAGCCCCACAGAGGGCTTTCAGGCAGCCAGGGTTTTTGTTTTTTGCTTTTAGCTGCCTCCCCACACTACCTGGAAGCCCTCTCTGTCCCCAGCCGCCAGAGCCTTGTGGCTTACCAGGGAACAAGTACGGTTGACCTCGGTAGGATTTGCTTTGAGTATACATGCTTAAGATTCACTGCACGCCTAGCACTCAGGTGGCCCTGTAACACATATACACACTACCAAGCAAAAGATTTTCCCTATTAGGGCTAAAAGCCAAGCATGCAGCAGTGTCTGAATCAGGGCAAATATTTTAAATTTAGTTGCATATTTGCCCCCATAATGCTTTAAAATTATGATCAAAATTAATTATTTACATTTCAAAATAAAATTCCACACATTTGTACAAAGGGTACAGAAATCTGGGAAGCCAAGATCAGAATATTTTTTAAAAGCAAAGAGCATTGTCTTGTCCCATGCATAGCTGTTTTTCATTTAAAGTTTGTACAATGTTGTATAGAGATGAAAGTTCCTTATGCACAGAACTATTTCCTGAAGTTCTGAGAAGGTCAGAACGTCAAGAATTTCAAAAGAGATCCCTTATGTGCACCAAGGCATTAAATATTATTATTCTGAAATGGTTTTATGTGGTTGGTCTGTCCATTACCTGGCATTAATCTTTTCCAGGGAAGAAAGCAAAATGTGTTCAGAGTTCACAGGAACATTCCATTTCAGATCTGTCTGTCTGTCAACATTTGCAAGTAATTATGATTGTTTCAGAGGAATGAGGAGAATCAGGGTACCTTTCACTTAAACAATACAGCCATTTGGATTTCATTACTGATTTAAATACTTTTTCCTCTGGCTGTCTGGCTACAGGTTATGTTGAAGAAACAAAAAAGAAAGGCTTCTGTGGCAGTGATGCCTAATTAACTTGTAAAACTAGTTTAAAAAATAACTTTACTGCATCTGGGTGATTGAGCAAACATGTTGACTTTATGTTCCTGGTGCTGATGTAGTTAAGGGACCTGTGGCACAGTCAGTAAAGACGTCCTTGTGCAAGCTTCATGGAAAGGAGTGTAATGTTGTTTTGCACAGTTCATATTAATTTCAGCTTTTAAAAAATAATGCAGTGCTTGGCAATTTAAACTATTAGTGTTAGGCAATTTTCAGATGGTAAACAGTGAGGGGCTGGTCTGCTTATCGCTGTACATTTACAATGTAGGGCAGGGGTAGGGAACCTGCGGCTCTCCAGATGTTCAGGAACTACAATTCCCATCAGCCCCTACCAGCATGGCCAATTGGCCATGCTGAGCTGATGCTGATGGAAATTCTGCAGTTCCTGAAGCTATCTGAGAGTCAGTGAGAGGGGTTCTAAATTTCTGGATGTAGGGGTATAGCCAAAAACACCTCAAAGGAGGACGATCTGGGTTCCTAAAGGGAAAAGTAGAGAGAAAGTCAGTCTAGGTCTGGCTGTTAGATATTGTTAGTTTGTCTGCAAAGGCCTGACATTCTTCTGAAAATAATTTAATTCTACTGTATAATGTGTTTTGCAATAAAATATAAAAGATATAATAAAATATAAGGATTTTGTAATTAATCAGCCTGTAAATATAGCAGTCAACTGTAACTTCTGGCCAGTGTTAAACGGCAGCCCCATTTAGAGTCCATAGTGGTAACCTTATCTAGATGTTACCAGGGCATGTGCCACAGTGGCAAGATCTTTTCTGACCAGGAAGGACCACAGTTGGCTCAGCAGCTGAAGCTGCCAAAAGTTATCCTAGCCATTCTTGCCACCTGTTTATGCAGGAGAAAGTCCAAGTCCAGGAACACCCCAAACAATGAACCTGCTCCTCCAAGAAGAGTACAACCCTCATCCAGAAGAGAAGATAACCCACTTCCTGGGTCAGAGTCCCCCCGCCCCAGCCCACAGTGCCTTAATTTTGTCAGGATTGAGTTTCAGTTTGGTTGCCTTCATCCATTCCAGATCTTTCTCCAGGCTCCTATTCACAGTTTCCACAGCCTCTCTGGGATCTACTGGTAGCGTGAGATAGAGCTGAAAATCATCTGCATATTGGTGGCAGCTCAGCCCAAATATCTGACTCACCTCTCTCAATAGCTGTACATAAATGTTCTGCTGCAGATGGGTGGATGGGTCACACCTGCTATACTACAGACGGGGCTATGTAAAAATTTTCAAGCTCTCCTGAACACTATAGGACTGTCCCTTTCAGTTTCAATAGCCCTACTGCTGCAGTCAGGTGCTTGGCAAGCTCGCACAACAGCAAAAAACAAAGTGAAATGGAAACCGAATAAAATGCCAAATCTTAGAATCTTCCAAAATGCCAAATGCTCAGGGACGGACAAAAAAGTCCCCATGACCGAGCTCCTCAGCTTTGGGTGCAAGACCACCAAAAGGCCCATTAGATCTGGCAGGGCCTGGAGCTTCAGAGGAGCCTGTTGTTCAAACAATGCCTCATTTGGAGCCCCAAGGGTATCTCGCAACTCCACCAGAGTCAGGAGTCAGATAACAACAAAGAGGTAGCAAAATAAACAACGACATGGGGAGCATTGTGGATGATTCCATTACAAACTCTGATTGTGACACAATTCCTAAGGGGAGTCTTGGGACCAATTCAGGCCTATTTTTTACTCCCAGTCTTCACTCTGGGGAGGACAGGCGCAGAACCCAGGAGTACCCAATAGGGTGCTGCCCGCAACCCCATTTCCAATCCTGTATGGGGGGGGGGGCAATCAATGGGAAGCGAGTCCCTGGAGTCATCCAGATCGCCCCATTCAGACATGGGGAAAGAGGAATTGACCCCTAAACAGCTTAGGAGACAAAAGAGGCATAAGCTCTCTCCCAGTAGTCATTATAGATTGAAGGAAGAAGCCGCTGCTGAGGAAGTCTTAAGCGAAAGTGGAACTTCCTGTAGCAAAAAGGCATGCAAAAAGGTGCCATATGAAGCAAAGTACAACATCAAATGTCAGTTTCTCACATCTTAAAAAACCACTAAAAAATAACAAAAACACATCATTCAAACAGTGAAACCATGGCCTTTTTTTGGTCATCTAGTCACAGCTGATATGACAGCCCTGTAGGGCTTTCAAGGCAAGAGACATTTAGAGGTGGTTTGCCATTGCCTGCCTCTGTATCATGACTCTGGTACTCCTTGGATGTTTCCCATCCAAATACGTGCCAGGGCTGACTCTGCTTAGCTTCTGAGTTCTGATGAGATCAGCCTAGCCTGGATTATTCAAGTAAGAGTAAAGCTGAAGTACACTTACAAAAACATAAAACTAATAATTAAAATATTGCCCAGAAAAGAGGGATCATTGAGGGAATGTGAACAAAACAAAAAAAGTCTGTACCAACTGCTGGAAGATGGCAAAAATGAGGGCAATCTGTCTCCCTAGGGGAGACTTCCAATGTTTTGATGCCATGATTAAGGAGTGCCTTTTACCAGCTGATTAGTCAGTTACAGCCTTTCCTGAGCAGGAAAGGTTTGACCACTGTGGTGCATGCCTTGGTTACATCTAGATTAGACTGCAGTGCTGTCTATGTGAGGCTGCCTTGAACAGCAACTTCAATTTGTGTAGAATGCTACAGCTACCGGTAGAATGTTGACTGGAGGGAGTCATAGGGGCCAAAACACTCCAGTCTTGGGAGAGGTGGGACTGGATAGGTTCTGTTTGACAGTTCTTAGTTTTTTAAAATAATGTTCAGGTTTTGGAGTGATTTATTTAGAGTTTATTTATTTATTTATTTAGAGCTCTTTTAGAGGGGTGGGGATAATGTACCTAGACAGGGTAGGGGAAGAGGACAGGCACAGGGGGTCACCATTACTGTGGCGGTGGGCAGGGGGAGGTATGGTGGGAGGCAGAGGAGATTGATTAAAAGAAGCACTATTAGATGTGTTAAACCTATAAACCCCTTCTGATCTGCCTCCCACCCAGCAGTATTTGGGAATGTCTGCTAGCTGGCCTACTGCTCTGGTTGTGCTACTATTGAACACCAAGTTGGTTCATAATAAAATATCTCTCATGATTTGATCCTGGATACGGGGACTGCCAGATGGATGCATCTGAGGATGACTGAGCTCTTGTAGGATCCCAGCCTCAATTGCCAGAACTTTCTCTATAAATCCTGCCTTGGGCTTGGCTCTGCCAGGGTGCAGCGAGTGGACTTCCTACTAAGCTCCATGTGCCTGATCTCCCTCTGGCCTTCAGCTCGCAGCCTGACTTCCAGACCACCTTGACTTTGGACTGCCTTGACCATGCCTTTGCCTGCTGCCTGTCCTAACCTTGGACTGCCTTGACCTCACCTTTGCTTGCTGTCTGCCCTGACTTGGGACTGGGTTGACTATCCATCAGGTGCTGTCCACCTTGACTCTGGCCTGTCTGACCACCCTCTAGCTCCTGCCTGCCTGCAGCACAGTCAGCAAGGGTCAGTTGAACTCCATCAAAAGTGGGGAGAATAAATATCCTGCAAGACCTCCACCTTCCCAAACAGTATTACCTCTGTCTTTTCAGGATTTAGATTCAATTTGTTCAGGTCCCATGTTATCTCTTGTGACTGATGATTTTTGACAAATTTTCTTTTAAAAACAAGTGTAGTTTACTTTCAAAGCCATGTTTGGTAATGAACACCATAATTTCATATGGAAAATATACACCCCCCCCCCCCAAATCTTTGTATACACTGTGGTAACCTTTGAATTCATGGCTGTGCAATAGGAAGCAAGGGGCTTTTTTAGCCATTATGCTCAATTAAAATAGGATATCACTTTCTTGACTGTTTTCCTACTGGTTCCTGCAGTTCTTTTAGGAACCTTTAAAAAGTTCAAGGTTAATTTCAGGTCATGTGGAACAAAGATTTTGTTGCTGGGAGTACCAATAACATGTAAGCATGCTCAAAGTAAAGGGTTTTTACGTTGTTCTTATGGGATAGGCAAAAATGTCTCATCAATGTGAGAAACTCATCACATTAACAGATTTGTAGTATTAATAAATATGTTTTCCAGCGCTGAATCTGTCAGGAGAAAATAGTGAAAAGGTCATAATCAGAATTATATTCATTAGTCATAATTATCAGAATTGAACTGGGAGAAAATATATATAATATCACATCAACTATACAATAGGGAGGCATACTGCTTTCTGGAAAAATGTGACCAATAAGGACCATTTATTCAGCAAATGCAGTCTAGCTGTGCAAAACAGTTCATTGGACCTAGGTAGCCTGTGGCTTTAATTCTAAAAATGCTTCATAGGAAGTAAGTCCCACTGAACTAATGGAACTTATTTCTGAGTATACCTGTTCAGAATAGCGGTTTATCTCTACTACATTTCAGCACAGCAGCACATGTGAATCTCTGATATTAATTATTTATAAATGCTTGATAAATGCAGAGCATATTATATTCACCAGCTGAAGAATAGGATATATATATTTTTTTTTTTTGCTGAGTGGCAATGACTTTAGTAAGGGCACCAAATGTGCCCCAGACTTAGAGGCTTTGAATTCCAGCCAGTAAGCATGATGGCCATTTAGTTTTTACGCAGACACGAGCAGCTATAGCATCACTAATATTTCATAGATTTTAACTTTGATGATATGTATCAGTTGCCAAGTTCTGTTTCGACCAACCCGAAACCCATATTAGTGATACGGCATCAATTGTATAAAATATATATATACCTCATCAAAAAAATCATAGGAAGTTACAGAATAAGTTTGTGATCCCAACTGAATAGTGGTTTGGGAAGCACTTATCCACTATTTTCAGGATATGTTGAAAGCGACATCTTGTATGTTTCAGTGGGTGAGATGATAGAATCAATTTGGAGCAGCTAGGTGTCAATGCACAGCTTTCAGATGGCGAAACATCTGTGACAAAATTAGATTCAGCTCAATCCCAGGAACGTTTATGCTGAATTACGGTAACTTACTCTAAAGTCTTTCTAGTGTGCACACCAGCTCTTAAATCAGTTCCCATGACTTTGCTGCAATCTCTCCCAAAAGTAGTAAAGCAAGTTTATAAAAGATCACAGGAAATCTAGGGAAAAGCCCAAAGGTGTACTAGAGCACCAGGATAGCGTGTGGAATTAAGAAGGGGGGGGGGGGGACCAGTTTCCATAGCAGTAAAACTGAATCAAAGACCCAGTGTGGCAGCAACCCATCTACCATTTATTAGCCACCTTTCCAATGATAAATCAAGCTGAAGGCAACACACTGAGAAAATGATTTAATGATTAAAAATTATTTTAAAATAATTTTTCAAATTTACAAAATTCAGCATTAAAACTAAGAATTTAAAAACACAAGACCATCAAGAAAAGTAAATTAACACAAATCTTCTGCTCACAAAGATGGAGTATGTTTGCTTCAGATTTCACAAGGTAAAAATAAATGCCTGCGATTATGGTGTCTTCACACATAATGAGGAAGTGGCAACACAGGACCAACTGAGGAACACCTGCTTCCTCTTTGCAAGCTTTTGAATATTGTGCAAAGCTGGGGGAGATTCACCTATTTCATGTAAGACAGAAAAATGATATGTAAGTCTTTAGTTACATAAAACATTTCATTTAGGGCTGCTAATGCCTGAAGAACACATGTTTTGTCACCTGAGGCATATTGTGACAACAATTGTCTCAATAAATCAGTCCGTTAATTTCTAAAAATCACAGATGTTACTATCTAAATTCTCTATTGAGTTCAGCCATATAGTAATTATTTATGAGTATAGCTTTTGTGATTGTTTAGTATTGTACCATTCTAAAAAACTTTTTTTCTCAAGAGTACCTGTCAGTTTTAATAGAATTACACAAGTACTTGCAGCTATTACAATTTTAGCTCTTCTCTACTTCTTGCCATGAGACTATGAAATAGGCTGGGAACAGGTGGAAACATGGGAACCCCTGTCTTGTTTTGCTGTTTATTTTTGCTGGGTCTTGCTTTGGGCGTTCAGTAACTTTCTTATCCTTTGAGCCAGCCAGCACCTGACTATATCTCTGGTTTGGCCTTAAAGACTCTGCAATGATGAGAATACTTCTAGTGATTTCACCCGGTTGGGAACCTGAGGGTGGGGTTTGGTGAGATGTTTGGGAAAGAGATATCAACCAAGAAATGCAGTAGTGGAACTTAGTTCCAGTAAAGCTTGCTTGTCTGCTGTTTGTAGTATCATAATTTCTGAATCCTGGAGTCTGGTTATTTCAGGGGTCAACAGATCCTGACAGCAGCAATCATTGCTTCTGTTGGTGTGAAGAGATCGCATGCTGGGAAAAATTTTCAGGAGTGAACATTCTGTCTGCAACAGTTAGGCAGTTTAACTGAAGTCTCATACAGAGGAGGTTGGCTAGAAATTTTTTCAATGTATGCGTGTAGTTATGTCAGTGGAGATGGTTTAATATTCTGCTAGAACTTGGAACTAGAAACTGATAAACTGTAACTACCTGATGAAGAGTTACTATGTGGTATTTGTAATGTAACAAATTTGGGCTTTATTTTATTTTAGGCTGACCAGCTGTCCCGCTTTTGGCGGGACCATCACACCTTTGGACAATTTGTCTCCGCCAGTCTCCGCCGTGAGTCTCTGCTAAGTAAATTGTCCCAATTCTTTTGGGAGGGATGCTGCACTGCCTTGGGAGGGCAGGAGCAGGTCTGCGGCAGCCTCCCTGTTCAGCTTCCGCAAGCGAGCGCATGGCCTCTCTGGGGCTTGCCGCTGGTCAGCTTCTGTCAAGTACAGGGGCGGCAAACGGCAAGCCCCAGAAGCCCGTGCACGCGGCCGCAGGAGCGCACAGGCTTCTGGGGCTTGCCATTTGCCGCCCTGTCAAACAGCAAGCCCCAGAAGCCTGTGCGCTTCTGTGGCTGTGCGTGCGTGGCCGCTTTCCCATCCTGAGTCACAAAGGTGACCATCTGGTCACCTTAGTTTATTTGCCTATTTTAGCTTTTAACTCCTTCTAGGAACTAAAGGTATGCAACGGTACTTTATAAAGTTAAAATCCATGATTATTGGCTATGCCATTTTAAGTGGGGTTAACGGTGATTTGGACAGTATTGGTTTTTTATCAGATGAATATAAGTTATATTAGCTAAAGCTGTTTTGATCATCAAGAAATGTTTACTTCTCAATAAAATTAAAGATTTAAAAAAAAATCTTGGCTTTGAGTGCTTTGTGTTAGCCAAATCAGAATCCACGCAGTGGCAAGTAATTCCTTCTCTACAGTTGGGTTCTCCCATCTCTGCTACCATTTCTTTACAAATGGTTAAGCGAAACGTTGCATTATCTTTTACAAGAAGGCAGAGGAGTAGCTGAGCCAGAGTGCGCCCGGTGCACACTCTGTGTTTTCCGCCCACGCCCACGCCACACCACGGCGCCCTGCACCCTGCCCCCCTTACCTTAGTTTAGCCTGGAAAAGCGGCCTGTTCCCTTCAAGCTGAAAACAGCCTGGTGGGAACAACACTTCCAATGATACCCTGGGGCTCGCAAGGTTCCCTGGGAAGTGTAGTTTCCACCAGGCCGTTTTCAGCCTGCACTGTTTCACTAAGGTAAGTGGGAGGGGGGCGCCGCGGGGGGTCCGGGGTGATTTCCGCCCCCCCGCCAGCCGCACTCCAGGTGTACCCCCCATCCCCTGGTAGTTCTGCCTCTACAAGAAGGCAAACACAAAAGCTTGTAATTCAGAAAAGTGAATTAAAAATTCAGAAAAGTGTTTAAGTGGTACAAAATTATCTGGAAGAGAAGACACTTAAACAATGAAATTATACTCTATGTCTGAGATCTGTTGTCCTGAATTCTTCAGTTTTCATCAGATTAAGCAAAAAGGAGCAACAGGAAGGAAACATGAGAGAGGAGAAAAAGGGAAGCTAGAAGCAAGAGGACTAATGGGACCCAGGATCTAAGCCCTAGACAACTGGCACAGGATTTAAATACTTGTTACATTTTGCAAAAGTAAACCACGTTAATTCCAGTGGGCAGATACTTTTTTTTAAAGTCATGTTACCCTTTATCAAAGCACCCATCCCATGGCAATATCTCACAACAAAGCAACATGCATTATTGGACAATTCTTCAGTACATAATGGGGAGAGAATAAGATCATCTTAATTGTGAATACAACAGAAGTTCTTTGTTAAGGAGCAACTAGTACTGCCTTTAAAAACATTTTCAATTAGAAGAAAGTAGATTATGAAAACTTTGGAGCAAATGATGGGAACCCTTTGAATGAGCACAGATTGGAGATGATGTTGTTCCTGTTTTGAGAGCTGGAGTAAATTAAATCTTCTATGCAGAAGCAGCTTTCTGTTGAACCAAACATGAACTTTAGCTCCGCGGAATTTTAAACATGCATATGTATTCATTGACTAGAGCATACTTCCAACACTCTACTCCAGGAAAGTTTGTGCTGGAATGAAATTTTGTTCATCTTTAAGGTTATTAGATTCCAGTTAATTACCATATATACCAGTTAATTACCATATATACTCGTGTATAATTTGAGTTTTTCAGCCCTTTTTCAGGCTGAAAAATGCCCTCATTGACTTATACGTGAGTCAGTGGCAGGGCTACCAGGGAGCGGGGGGGATGCACCACGCACCGGGCGCATGGCTTTGGGTCACGTGAGGTGCAGAAAATTCCCCCACACTTACTTTATCAACCGAGCAGGCTTGAGAAGAGGCCTGCCTGTGTTCCCTTCCAGTCTGCAAATGGCCTGGTAGGAACTACATTTCCCAGGAGACCCTTCCCATTCTTCAACCAGAGATGACTATACACCACCACATAGCTGCCTGGGATCTAGCGCAAAATTGCATGGCATCCAGGGATATGTCAGCAATACATTGTGATGCCCACTGAATTTTTAGCAATAATCTTCTGAGCGCTGCTGGTTCAACCTCTGGGTCTTGAATAAGATCATCTTTCCAAACTACAGACACCTGGCAAAAGTAGATAGAATGGCCAGGGAAGAAGCCTCATAAGTTTTCTTCAAGGCTACCCCATTTTTCCTGTCCAGTGAGTCCTTTAGAATATTTTCTCCATCCTTGGATAAGATTGCTATTGTGTGAAGGGCAACCACCGGTGCATCAATGAGGGGCACTTTTAAGTCCTCCATCACTTCCTCAGAGAGTAAAACTTCTTGGCCATCCTGCTCAGCGTGGAGCTGGTGCCAGGTGACAGCCATTCCCCTTTGATTGCTTTTTCAAAACAGTCAGGACAGGGGCAGCCTGAGAGAGGCTTTACCAGTTGTTTAAATGCCCTGTCATCTAGCTTGAGTGAGAGTCTTTATTGGAGATGTCAGACACCTCAATTTGATATTTAATGGATGTTGTTACTTTTCTTAGCAGGCATTAGAAGTGCTCTAGAAAGTAATCTATCAGATTGATGCTGGGATTCATCTTCATCTCCTGACCAATCTCCCTCCCCTCTTTCCGAAGGGATGGCCTATAAGCAAATGGAGAAGCTGTCATCTGCCTCCATCTCAAACTCAGTTAGGTTCCAGGTGTTTGGTTTTTCTCAGTGCCTTTTTGTGTTTCGGAGGCTGTGAAAAGACTCCAAATCTTCCCTGTTTCTTAGTTCAGGGAAGCTGAGTGGTGGGGCCTTTTGGGCTGCAAAGGCTCTGTCTGCAAATGGGTGCTTGCTGCCATGGCATTTTCTTCCCGCAAGGAGGGGGAGGGGAAGTGATCTTGTTGCATCCTGCCATATTTGCAGCTTGCTGCTTTCCAGGGAACATTCAGGCCTTACACAGCTTGCTATCCCCACAAGATCTGAGGAAGAGTCCAAGACATCACCCACAGAGACATTAGGCGTTTGTTGTGTTGAGTGGGAGAATTAGGCAGGCAAGATGGTGGCGGCACTGTTTTGAAGGGATGCATTGATCTTGCTAGGCCCACAGGAGGAAGTTTTCCTACCCAAATGGAAGACCACGGGGGGGGGGGGGGGGGGTGTTCACGCTTCTAGAGGACCACATCCTGGACTCGCCATTGTCCTAGGAACCCTGACTCTCACTTGTCTTCTCCTTTGTAGGGATGATCGCTCCAGGAATGCTCCCAACTGGAAGGACAGCAGGAAGGACACACCCAGAAGTCTGAACTGTGTGACTGTAGGTTTCAAGGATGCTTCCTGAGCTAGAACTTGTCCTGCCTGCATAACCCAGTGCAGCCCAGAGAAGAGATTTCTCCCCAACTTACTTGTGAGCAAGGTGATTTTTCTTTAATGGTCTTATCTTTTTTCAGGATTACAGAAGAAGAGGAAGAAGTGATCTTAGAACCGTTGCCTTCAGGCATCTCTCTCACAGGTAAATACTGAAAAGGCAAAAAACTAGATAACCTTGATTGAAACTATCAGTGGAGTTATAGCAATAGTGACCTGACTGAACGCAGAGCTATCAAAACTGGAGAAGGAAACCTCCTGCAGTCCAGAAGAGCTGCAAAAGATTTGCATCGCCCTGCCTGAACAGTTGGAGGTATGACCTAACCAGCTTGGATGACAAGTTCCACTGAAGGAGAAAAACAAGGTTTCACGATCAACAGAACACTCCTGTCATATTTACACAGGAACCTTTCCAGCTTCTTTTCAAAAGGCAAGTGGAATTTAAAGCTAGTCTACACAGGTTGATGGATTTGTAATAAATCCTTTTCTATTAGATATGTTTACACACATTGTTAAATGTTTCTTACATGTTCTAACATAAGAATTTACCTGATTTTTCATCATAAGAGTCATAGCAAAATATATCTTCTCATGTGTAATACCTTCATAAAATATTTGGTGTTAAACATTTCTCTGTTATCCTAATATCCTTCTTGGCTTTTAAATAATCCATTTGTCATTGCGTAGAAGTGATAACATTTCATGCAATATTACTGGATGCAATATGACTACAAGAAAGGGAGTATACACATCAGGAATTTATTTAAAATATTTTATACTGCTTTCCAGTTAAAGAAGTTACAAAAATTAAAACTCAAACACACTTGGTATTTCATCAAACATTATCACAATCAGCTGGATGAAATATTCTTAGAGGAAACAATCCTTAATTACTGAGAAACATATTGAAAAACAAACTTGTTTTGGCAGAGTCTAAAAGAGAGGCAACCAAATTCATTAAAAAAATTTTTTTACCATGTTACCTTTGTTTGATTTCATTGGACATACTGAAGACATCCTATTTCATTCAATCACAGATAACAGCCTGACAATTATACACCATCTATTGACATGTGATGCCAAAATGAACAAAAAGCTCTTTGCTTAGAAGCCATGAAACCATTGACACGCAGAGTTCCATGACAAGAATGGGATTTTGATGGAAATCATTTTAAATACAAATAGAAGCACTCCCCAAGAATCAAGTTAAGTGAAGCTTAAGCCATTGGCAAGGGGGGGCATGGAGGGGCGCTCCGGGGACGTTCCAGGGTGGGCGACGCTGTGACAGGGGCGCAGGGTGTGCACCCTGGGCGTGGTTTCCCCTTGCTCCTCCCCTGGCCTCTACCCAGGAGTCAGAGCTCCTCTCCTCCACATCTTGAAGGAATCTTTGAAGACATCATGGCATATTGCACATACCCAACAGAACTTCCCAAAATCTCTCAAGACACAAGAGTTTGGAAAGCCTTTCTGGGAATGGATAGCTTAACGTGGTATTTAAAGATGCCCAAGGAACTGACGAAGCTTTAGTTGCTCTAGCTTTTGTGAGAGAGTGGTATTAGGTGGTTACCACAATGTTGGGGGTGAAAGGGAACAAGCAGCGAGATATAAGGATAGGTGGTCAAGGGTGGCATTCTCCAATGATTCCTGCTGTTGAGCCACTAAAGAAACTTTAGGGGGGTAGGTATGATCCCAATGTTGAGGTCAACACTTCATTCTAGATTCATGTTTTTTCTAGCAAACATGGGGACATACAAAGAAAAAACCATGTCTGAAAACTGACCTGTTGTTGTTTGCTATTCCCCCCATCTCTTGCAATCATAAAGGTCTGAAATTACAATCTAGAGAAAGATGAAACCTATTAGTGTGTATTTTATATATTATTTTGTGAAATAAATGTCATTCTCAAGCTAGCCATTCTTTTGTTCTTTGATGATGAACTAGACTATGAAAGGAACTGAATAGTTTCAAATAATATAACTTTGCAATTCATCAAGGTCAACATGGCAAGTGGATTGTTTAAAACTATGTGAGACAAAGCAAGAGAAAATGTCTTCAAATACTGACCAAAGCTCATCTTCTTTAACTTTGATTAATACCAGATCCTGCTAAGAAAGTATAAATCCATGTGTGAGGCTCCTCTGCTCCAGCTCTGTAGTCAGTCTTTCTTTCCCCCCTCAGCTGTGTTCTCTTTGACCTTTCCTCAGAAGCCTGCCTTTAAAGCTCCAAACAGCTCAACTTTTTTCTTTGAGTGTACCCAGCCTCTCCCTGAAAGAGAGCAGTGATCTACTCCTCCCAGGTAGATCCTCCATTCCCAGAAAGACTCCATCCCTCACACTGAGCTGCTGGATGGCTCCTCTCTCCCAACTCCCCTCCCTCCTGAAGATGAAGAAGAGTTTGGATTTATATCCCACTTTTCTTAACCGTAAGAAATCTCAAAGCAGCTTACACACTTCTTTCCTTCTCCTCACAGCAGACATCCTGTGAGGTAGGTGGAGCTGAGAGAGTTATGAGAGAACTGTGACTAGCCCAAAGTCACCCAGCAGGCTTCACGTGGAGGAGTGGGGAAATAAACCTGGTTCAAAGTCTGCTGCTTATGTGGAGGAATGGGGAATCAAATTTGGTTCTCCAGATTAGAGTCCACCTACTCTTAACCCCACTACATCACACTGGTTTTGCCAGGGGCTTGACTGCCGGTTCACAATTCCTAGTGCTGCGGGGGGTGGGGGGAAGGCTGCGGGGGGGGGGGGAAGGGCCACAGGGGGGAAGGAGGAGGGGTCGGGGGGAATTTTCCGTCCCCCATGTGACCCAAAGCCATGCGCCCGGTGCGTGGCGCACCCCCACCCACCCCTTGATAGCTCTGCGACTGTATCTAACTCATCTCTGTCCAGCAATTTTTCCCTGGGGCCAGGGTCAATTTTTCCTTAGCATGCCAGGGTATGGTTCAAAGTATATGACAGAGCAATCTTGCTGATTCTAGACAGGTCTTGGATCTGGATATAGAAGTGGGCATTTATCTGGAGATCCCAACTCTTGCTTTATTTAACGCTTGTTTATTCACACTAAGAGGTTACTTGATAGCCTCAAAACTCTGAAATTACACCAGACTATAATAAGATAGGAGCCGCGTGGCATAGTGGTTAAGTGCTTGCTCTGCCACTCACACGGTCAGGAGCTTCAGCCCTCTGTGGGTCAGATATCCTGGCAGCTGGCTCATGGTCAACTCAGCCATCCGTTGCTTGGTCAGTAAATGAGAACCTAGCACATAGCTAGGGGGTAATGGCAAACTACCCCACAAAAATGGCTTGCCTATGAAATCACTGCTTGCAGTGGTACCCCAGGGTCAAACACAACTGAAGGGGAAACTTTACCTTTATAATAAGATCACCTTCCCTTTTTAATTTTTTTTGCTTACATGCAGCCTCACTTGGAGATCTCCAGACTTCCACATTGTGTTGTGTGATTTGGTCAGCCTTAAATATATTACATACTCTTTGGCTTTTACTATGGACAAATGCCTTTTATAATAAGCAACGAAGATGATGAGTCACCACAAGGCAATTGGCCAAGAACAATTACTGGCCTTGGCTGGGAGAGAAAACAACTCCAAGCCAATCAATTTCTACTTGTTTCACCTGCATCCACAACAGCTATGAGATAAAAAGAAATTCAGCAGATGAAGGCATTCCTCAGTAATCACCTGTGTGCTAGAGAAAAACTTTATCTGTTGAATTTTACTTGTCACACCTGTTAAAGGTACAGACACCCTGCTAAATAAAAAATAGATTCAAATCTGGCATGCCTGTACAATATGACTGTGTAGTTTCCACATTATGTAATTATTCTGACATACTGAAATTTGTAGATGATGCTTTAAAATTGGAGAAGGATGGTGGGGAAAACAGATAGAAAACCATACTCCCGATAATTTGGCAAAAGACGTGTAACTGATGTAATTTTTAAAAACCCTTTCGAACCCATAATCGGGGCAGTTTAAACGTCGGCTTGATGCATATTCATGTGCTAAACAGTGCAAACATATGTACTCAGAATTAATTTTCTTTGAATTCAATGCGACATGATCAGTAGTGTATTTATTATAGTAGCCCAGCCCAGTTCTCATCCGATTATAGCTGCACTTCAAGCACATCTACCTAAGAATAAATCCCCATGAAGCATAGTTACCTCTGAGTAACTAAAATGTGAAGGCGCGACAGTGTGCATGGTTTAAATAAAACTGTCTTCTTGCAGCCATGTCGTAAACGCGGCCGAAAGCTTCCTCGGTCTGATCTTGACGTTTCAGCAGCTCTATCCGAAGCGCCCAGCCCTGGCAACGGGAGGGGTTGGAAGAAGCCCTCCAGCAGAAAATGGTCGACCGGGGGCTGTTCGGAAGGTGAATCTAGCAAGAGGCAGCGGCTGCCCTCCCAGGCGGCCTTATTCCTGCTCCCGTCGTCGGGGCTGTTGTTGTTGCTGCTGCTCTGCGATTAGCAGCAGCGACTCGTGCAGCACGAAACTGGTCCACGCGAGCTGGACTGGCAGCCGCGTCCGCCGAGGCATCATGAAACTGCAACTGCCGCCCCGAGAGGAGGTGGGGAAAAAGGCTCCGGAGTGAGGAGGAGCCGCAGCGGCGGGTTCTGCTTTTCTGCGCGCGTCCCACCCGCCTTGTTTGGGCTTTCGGTGGCGGCAGGAAAATGGAGCCCTTCCCCAGTAACGGTGAGTACAGAACGAGCCCTTCTGCTGGCCTCTCCTCTGCAAGCTGCAACGAGACTGCTCGCTCCGGCCGGCCTGAGCTTTTTATTGCAGCGGCCACCGACTGACCCTCAGGTTGCTGCTGAGTGAGGAGGGGGCCTATTCCGGCACTGCCAGGGGAAAGGGAAACTTGCTGCATCTGCAAGGCCGAACAGCTTTGAGGCAGCGTGAAGGTCAAGGGCCCCCTCCCCGAAGTAAGCAGCGAGGAAAGCAGCGCGCTCGTGCCCCTCGCGGTGAAATGGTAAAGGTTGCACATGGAGGGGAAAGTTTGGCGGAAGGAAGTCTGTTTACCTGAGCTGCGATTGAGGCCCAAGCACTTTACGTGAAGAAGTCTTCAACTCCCTTCCTCCTCTACCATGCGAGCCTTTCAGAAAGGAGGGCGCTCAGTAGTTTGTTTTTGGGGGGACGGGAGCGACCCGAACCTGTGTAAGCTAAAGTGACCCACACTTCCACTTGTTGGCCTTCCCATCAGAAAAGCACATGCGAACCACGCAGACTAGTCAACTCCAGCGCCCGAGAGTTCATATCTATGTTTGTCTCCTGTTTGAAGGAGCCGTCTTTCTGATGGGAAGGCTTGAGAGAGGCTGGATGCCCCCCACTAGGCCAGAAAAGTTAGTTGGAGGTGTTGGAGTCCGTGAGAGCTACATGAACTGATTCTGAATCCTCTTTACTTAGAATCTGGAGCATATAAACCATACTACAATCATCATTGCTGTTAAGTCAGCAATGTTAAGTTAACCCATAGTTAGAAACATCTCTTTTTAACATCTCTTTTTTTAAGTGTCAGAGTTGTCAGCAGGGTCTTTTATTCTTATTTAAGTGAAACTTCTGAGGGACGATTTGAGACTATTGGGATAGCACAGCAAAACTCTTATGCTAGTTACATGAGAACCAGGCTTCTTGGTGTAGTGTTGCAAATGGCTGTTGTTGTTCTGCCTTTCTTCCAGGATGGCATACATAGGAGCAGTCTTTTATCCAACTGCTTTGTGAGGTAGATCAAACTGAGAGACAGATTCATTTATTTATTAAAACATTTTTACCCTGCCCTTCCTCATGGTTCATGTGACTGGCCCAAGGTCATATAATGAGTTTTATGACTGAACAGCAATTGCAGTTTAGTTTGCTCCAATCTACAACACACTTTCTTACAAGAAAAGATCCAAGAATTATTTTCTCTACCATAATTCAGCTGTAGTTAAGCTGGCTGTAATACACATTTACAAATGCATAGCTGCTTTGGAGCAAAAAGGGAGCTTTTCCTCACCAGCTGATGTTTTGAGGAAGTCTTTTGAGGCAGGATGTTAAATTAGCATAAAGCAGCAGGTGCGGCTGTTTTGTGTCTAGCTTGAAAACCTTCAGTGACTTTTTAGCATTTTAAAATGAAATGCGCTGTTAGCATCTTGGTCAATTTTGTTTAACTGAAGAAGAGAATTGAATGATAAAATGACAACTATGATATGTTCATCCAGCATTTGCTTTTTTTTGCAGTTTTGTTGATATATTTCTCAAAAACAACAACCAAACCATAGTACACTAAACACAGAATTCCTTTCCCTCTTCATAGCTGCCCTGGGGTTTATATTCTGTAATGAACAATGTGTTGCTCAAATGGAATGCATGAGAATACTGGGGATAAAATCTTGCATTAGAAAATACCAATTTTTATTAAGGGCCTGTACTCAGGTTTCACAAACTGGTGAGTAAATTTTTGAGCTCCCCTGAATTCTTATTGAGGCTAGCTATCAGGCAGAAGGGGTAGCCGTTAGGCTTGCCCATGATTCCCAAATAATGTTCAACTCCCCTCCCCCTTTTTTCCATCATACCCACCATGAAGAAGAGTTCTGAAGAGCTTGAAAGTTTGCTCGCTCAATTTGTGATAGTTTTGATTAGCCCTTTAATAATTTGATTAAGACTCCTGGACTTTTTATACTTTGGGGACCAGCTTGGCTGTCTGCACTTCTTGCATGGAACTGTGTCATCTCTGTAAATACATTCTTTCAAGCCTGCATTTGGTGAAGTAGCATGGTATGGGTGGAAGCACATACAGGAGAGATAAGGACCAGTTTTCCCTGCATGTGTGACCTCACCAGGTAAGCAGACTTAGGGTTTTGGAACCCAGGTAGGGAAAAATAATCAACACATGGGTCTCTAACAAGGCGGCTTACTAGCAGCTAGCTGCTGCTGCTAAGTAGCTTGTGCATCTCCTAGGGTCTCATGAGAACAGCTGCTCTAGACTGTTTTTTAAAGAGCTTTTATTTCATAAGATTTGTCTCTGTGCTACTTAGCTGGTGGCTTAATTTTTGGTGGTCTTCCTAGTTCATATGCTGTTTCTGGGACAGAACAAAACTTGGTATAGGTTGGGAGGGGAGGAGCTTGAAATATTTTTCATTACTCAGCAGTATCTCTCATTTTTTAAAAAATGTTGATTTAGAGGTACTTGAAGGAATAGGTGATTGGGGGGAAGGTCTGAACACTCCTCCTGCTTGCCTTTTCTCCCGTGGCATTTCATCTACAGAGCAATTTCTTTATTTTTATTTACATTATTTATAGTCCGCCTTTCTCACTGAAACTCAGAAAAGATTATACATTGTAAGTTAACACGATGAACAGATTAGAACATCCAATTTACAATGTGATAGGATTTGGACTGCAGAAATCTAAAACAAAGTTGAAACGAATCATAAGGATCTAAATCAATACCAGGGAAAATTCTGGAACAGATTATTACACGGACGGACGGTCAGCACTTAGAAGGGAATACTGTGATCACAAAAAATCAGCATGGGTTTCTGCCAGACTAATGCCAGACTAATCTTATGCCAGACTAACTATCAAGTTATGCCAGACTAATCTTATCTCTTTTTTTGATAGAGTGACAAGCTTGGTAGATGAGGGAATGCTGTGGACGTAGCATACCTTGATTTTAGTAAAGCTTTTGGCAAGGTGCCCCATAATATTCTTTCAAGTGAGCTAGTGAAATGTGGACTTGACAATGGTACTATTAGATGGATTTCTAAATGGTTGATTGACCAAACTCAAAGTGTGCTCACCAATGGCTAATCTTCATCCTGGAGAGAAGTGACTAGTGGGGTGCCTCAGGGTTCTGTCCTGGGCCCAGTGCTATTCAATATTTTTATAATGACTTGGATGATAGAATAGAGGACATGTTAATCAAATTTGCAGATGACGCCAAAATAGGAGGGGTAGCTAATACCGCAGAGGACAGAGTCAGAATTCCAAGTTACCTGGATAAATTAGAGAGCTGGGCCAAAACAAACAAAATGAATTTCAACAGAGATAAATGTAAGATACTCCACTTAGGCAGAAAAAATGAAATGCACAGATATAGGATGGATAACACCTGGCTTGACAAATTTTTATGCGAAAGGGATCTGGGAGTCTTAGTAGACCACAAACTGAACATGAGTCAGCAGTGTGATGCAGTGACCAAGAAAGCCAATGTGATTCTGGGCTGTATCCATAGTATAGTGTCTAGATAGAGGGATGTAATTGTACCTCTCTATTCTGCATTGGTTAGATCTCACCTGGAATATTGTGTTCAGTTCTGGGCACCACAATTCAAGAAGGACATTGACAACCTGGAATGGGTCCAGAGGAGGGCAACCAACATGGTAAAAGGTCTGGAATCCATGCCCTATGAGGAGAGACTTAGGGAGCTGGGTATGTTTAGTCTGGTGAAGAGAAGGTTAAGAGGTGACATGATAGCCATGTTTAGATATTTGAAGGGATGTCATGTTGGTGAGCTTGTTTTCTGCTTCTCCAGAGACTAGGACCAGGAGTAATTGGTTCAAGGTAAAGGAAAAGAGATTCCACCTAAACATCAGGAAAAACTTCCTGACAGTAAGGTCTGTTCGACAGTGAAATGCACTACCTTGGAGTGTGGTGGAGTCTCTTTCTTTAGAAGTTTCTAAACAGAGGCTGAATGGCTATCTGTCAAGAGTGCTTTGATTATGTGTTCCTGCATTGCAGGGGGTTGGACTTGATGTTCACTTCCAACTCTATGATTCGATGAAATGTGAGATGTTAAATGATGCAGACATTTCCTAATAAAAACATACTTGCAGCAATAGACAGTAAGTACTATACATGGTCATATAGTCTACTGTCCCTATGTCTCTACCAAAGCATTTTACTGAACCATTTAATTACTGTATAGCTCTATTACCAGTGCAAAAAGCCCTCCTGAATAATGCAGTTTTGCATATTGTGCAGAAAGCCAAGAGAGTGGGAGCCTTTCTAATCTCATCAGGGATACCCTTCAGTAAGATGGTGGGGGGTGGGGGGTGCATAACAGAGAATGCATGTGTACAATCAATTGTTGATTTTGCCCAGTTGAATGATGGCACCTGCAAAAGGTGCCACCCAGATGAGCAAAGCTGTCATGGTGGAACGGGGAGGAGGCTGTCCTGCAGATATGAGGGTCTGAGGCCATGAAGGGCTTTTTATGTAATAGCCAATACCTTGAATTAAGCCTGCCAAGGGAGTGACTGCAGAATGGCAGCGATATGCATGCTCTGCCTAGCTCCTGATATTAACTGAGCTGTGGTATTATGCACTGACTGGAATCTCCAGGTTTCCTTCAAGGGTAGACCCATGTAGAATGCTTTACGATAGTCCAGTCTTGTTACTGTGGTTAGATCCAGGTGGTTAGATCAGCTGTATCAAGGTAGAGAGCCATCTTATAGGCTAGACCAGGGGTAGGGAACCTGCGGCTCTCCAGATGTTCAGGAACTACAATTCCCATCAGCCCCTACCAGTATGGCCAATTGGCCATGCTGGTAGGGGCTGATGGGAATTGTAGTTCCTGAACATCTGGAGAGCCGCAGGTTCCCTACCCCTGGGCTAGACTGAGTTAGAAGAAAATGGTTTTTGCAGTGCCACTAACTTGCTTTTCCAGCAATAATACTTATCCAGTATAATTTCTTAACTTTTAACAGAGTCAGCAAAAGTCACCTGAACCCTGTCATTGTCCTTCAAGATCTCTGCCTTCCAATCAGCATTTTTTTCTGTATTGTCCAAGCCCAGTTTTAATTGCTTTTGTTTTAATTGCTTTTCTTTTAGTAGTGGCCCAGGACCTCTGTCACATCTCAGGAGATCTAACTAAAGAGATATAAAGTTGGGTGTCATCAGCATATTGATGTCATCCAATTTCAAAGCTACAAATTTACATAGATATTAAATTTACATTGAGTAACATGGGGATAAGATTGTGTGTGCCCTGTGTGTAACATGGGGATAAGATTGTGTGTGCCCTGTGGAACCCTACAAGTCAGCTCCCATACTGAAGATACCTGGTTTCCAATGACAATCTTTTGAGTCTGATCTATGAATAATGATTTAAACCAGTTCAAGACACATCTTCAGATACCTGCTTCTGCCTCCAAACACCTCAATAGAATGGCATTATCTACTTCAGATTTTTTTCCTGCAGATCTTTTGTTTACTCAGCCCTATGGTAACCCGTGGGGCTGTCTTCTGGGGAAGCTGATGAGGAGCAGTGTTTTCAATAGCTTTTAGGAGCTTCACCTTCTAAACTCCCACCTTATCCTCAAGAAAGAATGTATTTTGAACCCCCCTGCCCAAGCATATTGGAATCTTAAAGAATTCATGAGCCTGTGGGCAACCATTTTAATTAAAGGCCCTTTTTGCAGGGTATCTGTGCCATATTTACCCTTACCTTCAGTAGGTAATGGTCAGATCACAGTACAGGCTGAATCTCTAACCCTAAAACAAGACTGGCCCTTAGAGATGCAGTGCAAAAGATTACATCCAAGATGTGGTTTCTTTCATGTGTTGAACCCATCACAATTCGAGAGAGGCCCAAGGCAGCCAAAGAGGCTATAAAATCCTGGACCAGCCCTGGCCAGGAATATTCAGCATGTATGTTGAAACCACTCAAAACAGAATTCCACATCTAAGAACACCTCTGCCAACTTAGAGAGGGTGTCCACTGCTGAAGTAGATGGCCTGTGATCAAACAGAATGCCTAATCTGATGAGATGAATCCCCTCACCTTCTTAACTTCTTCAGGCAGGGAAACCACTCTCTGACCCTGATTGTCAAATTTTCCCTTCAGGGACTGAGTGCTTAAGGAATGGTAGCATAAGGTGAAACAGAAGCACTTTCCCTCAGCCCTGTACCTATCCCAGAAGGTGAAGGATGACTGTTATTGTAACTTTTCTAGGCAAACCCCTTAATAAGGTACAACATAATAATACTGAGGCAGATTTAAAACGTAAACAGAATAACGTAAAACGTAAACAGATCCCCTTCGGGGATCGGGCGATATATAAGACGAAACAATAAATAAATAAATAAAAGGTTTATTAACAGAGAGGAGATGGGAAAAGGAAATAGAGATAAGTGGTGGATTAGGAAGAAGAAATATGTAGACACACAAAAAGCTTTGACACAGAGATTCAGTATTTGGTTTTCAGGCACAGGCTTAATGAGTTTGTTCAGTTTCAGTTAGCTTAGATGTTATTCAGTTTCATAGATGATACAGTTACTTATGTTTTTCTGGCTAATGAATGACACATTGAGGGTCTATCTCAGGTTGGTACACGTATTCAGTATCCTCACAAGCCTCACTGTTAGAAAGTCCTGAAACTAAAACACTCTCTTGAGGAAAATAAAGCAAAACCCTATATACTAGAGTAGGCTAAGGGTGACAGGCATTCTTCTCCCCTCACTAGAAGATATATTCATTCCTGGTTATTTATATGGCCCCTCAGCCTGGACCCCTCAATAATCCACCACCAGTTCAATCAGTCTGTGTATATTATTTGCTTAACACACAGCACACCAGCTGTCAACAGTAGAGTTAGTAAGTTTTTCACACTCTGGCTACTGTCCTCAGAGGCGATTCAGCACAACCAAGGCAATTAGCTCTTAACTCCTAGACCTAGACATTCAGATCCAACAGCTTCCCAGGTTGTTCTTCACAGGAAGATATCCCCTCCCTCTCTGCATCATCAAGTTTTTTAGCCAATCAGAGTGCAGGATGCCACAACCAATCAGGTGGCTTTTGTTCCCAAGGCCTTCTGTGCCTCACTCTGAATATAAACAATAATGCCTCTGACAGAACTGCACTTTCAAATTAACTTTTCCTCTGTAGTCTGTCACCATCAGTCCTTTGTCCATAATATAAGGAGTATATAATACATACATAAGGAGTCAATGCCAGCTGCAGATTGTACTGAGTGTCTGTAGAAATTGAAGAGATCATGGAGGATAATTGGAACCCTTCCTCCCCGGTCATTTGTAAGGAGCTGACATAGGGGTTGGTGGAAGACTGAACAACCAGGCAGAGTTAGTTGCAACAGACATAACTCATTACTTTCTTCTAATAATGTCTCTATTATCCAAGCTGGGTAGATTTCCTTTTTCTGTAATATTTTAGACAAGCATGCAGTTTTATTCCTCCTTAATCTGGTATTGAACAGTGTGAGAGAAGAGGTGGGGAAAATAAAGTCCTTTGCATTGTCAGCTCTTGGACTTCTAGGGAGGTTAGATTGGCAGCAAGCATCTTTGGCAGATACTAGTCATCTTTAAAAATCCCACCTCCGTGTCTATCAGATAGAGTATTCATCAAACTTCCTGCTACAGGGGAGGATTGCCCCAGAAACACTGAAACAACACACACACCATGTACAACATGCTAGTGTCCACAGAGAAGCAACAACAGTTCAGGGCTATACTCACAAGTTAGCATTGTTCACTATTGTTCTATCATCATTACTGCTCCTGGTTTCTAGGTACATAAGTGGTATTTCTGTCCCTGTCCAATAGTGGGGAACTTTCTTCCACATGTTGCATGCAATGACTAGGGCAAGACTGTGTTTCCAGGGTTTGCATCGACAAGCTTGTACCTTTAATGAGGTTCTAGCCCTTTGAAGCTGAGGAAACTACAATCTTTCTTCACCTTCAGGACTGCAAAAAGACACAGGAAGCAAACTGGCAGCCTCTCCCTTTCCCTCCTCAGCCTCCATTTCTGAAACAATGGTGAGTGAATCTGGTCAGGTCTCCCTCCCTGTACAGAAAAACCCTTATGTGTGATATGCAACCAATACAATTTATTTATTATTTTATTTATTAAAACACATCCTGCCTTTCCTCTTGGTTCAAGGCGACTTATATAATAATAGTTAAAACATCCCTGACTAAAACTAGAGGTAAAATAACATGCCCAAAATCCTCCTCCCCCCCTTAAAAAGATGTATGCCATTCAAACCCCCTCAAAAACACTGGCAAATTGGCAGGCCTTGCAGTGCCTCCTGAAAATTTCCAGGGAGGAGCCCCTCTCACCTATTCAGGGAGCCCATTACACAGTGCCAGAACCATGGTGGAAAAGGGCCCAGGCTCTGATCGATGCCAGATGGGCCACCCTAAGTGGTGGGATAGGCAACAGATGGCTGTCCGATTACTGTATAGTGGATAGGGACATATGGCAAGAGACAATCCTTCAGATATGTGTTCTCAGCTCATGAAATACTTTAAAGGTTATAACCAGCAGCTTGAACTGGACTCAGAAATAGACTGGCAGCCAATGTAATTGTTTCAAAATGAGTAATGTATGTGTCCTGCAGCTAGCCCCTGACAACAGTCAGCCTGCCACATTCTGGACCTGTTGTAGTTTATGTTATCTTCAAGGACAGTCCCATATAGAGCTCATTGCAGTGATCCAATCATTAGGTTACAGAAGCATGGATCAGCATGGCCAGATCAACTGAATTTAAGTAATCAGTAAATTGGCAAATCAGATTACTTATGTGGTGTAATGTCATAATTTGACTACTGTGATGCTGTCTGTATTCTCAGAGAACGTTGTGACCTAATAGGTTAAAAGGCTGGTAAATTGGATTACACAAGAAGGCAAAAGTTGCTTTTTATTGCATTGTGCAAGGCATTATGCTTGTACCCTGCTGAGAAATGCTAAAATGAACTGAGCCCTGCAGACGTAGATATTCCTCAAGAGCCCTAACCAGGGACTTCTTTTATCAACTACTGAAAATTCTGCAAGTGGTAATCTTGGACATTGTATTATCTCAAGCAGTTACATTATTAGCAGGGTTCCTGGCTATGCAGCCTCCATTGTTGGACCCTCTGACTCTAGTTTGTAGTTTGTTGAGTACCCAAACTTCCTATCTTACAAGCTTTCAGAAGAAGATAAAATAATTATTCTGGCAACCACAGAAGTAATACCGTTGCACGAAAATGGGCTGCAAGGCATCAAGAATGCTATCCCTGGTCTTCCCATGGCACACCTGGCTACTGTAACAATTCGTCCTTGCCGGGGACTATTTTGTGGCTTTATGTTATTTTTACATATTTATACTTGATATAAAACAATACTTCCCCAGCACCTGTCCTAGAGCACCTCTCCTGAGATGTACCATCAAAGCCCATCATAGGAAGTACGCGCTTGAGAAATCCCTCTAGGACTTCAGTGATTTTCCTATTGACATTAACCTAAATGTAGTATACTTGATGGAACGGATTCAGTTTCTGGACATCACAGTAAATCTGAGGTGCATATAACCACTATTTTAGTGGAAACACATGGCAACCTACACATCTGCAGTTACTATCCAAGCCATTTCATGTAATTACATTTCCTGCAGGCCTTCAGAGTAAGACAAAATCTGTAGAATTTGCACTATCATCAGGTTACAAAATCCTTGGTCAGTGACATGAAGAAATGGGTCATCTGTGTCAAATTAGCCCCAAAATTCTAACATTGTGGGACAGGTCTAGCAGAAAAACAATGACACATGTAGTCATTCACATCCTTCAACTACAAGTGTTCTAGCTGCTAAATTTATTTATTTATTTTATTTTTCATCCATATTACAGAGGCTTTTCTTTTCAAAGTATACTATCGGTGAGGAGGAATCTTCCTTTTGCAATCTACCATTGTTAATGAAGATCAGGTTGAAAGTAGCTTAGATTTCTTACCAATACCCTCTGTGTTGGAAAAGTTGAAGCGGAAGATGAGAGGTACCACTCTAGATCCTTTCTAGCCATATGAACCTGTGGTGGCTTGCTTTCATCCCGCAGGAGAATGAAATGAGAAATCTCTATCCTTAGAGGTGAGAGAGGTGTCTGGTTTTCTTCTTGTCCATGCAAGACAAGCAGATCCTTCCACATATCCATTCCTCTGGAATATTCACAGTATTAGGAGGCAGAAGAGAGTTGGCCTTTTACATTATGTCAGGCAGAGTTTAGTAGATCATGTCCCAGAATGATGCAAGTGAATGTTCCTCTGAAGAATAAGCCTCCATTCTGGTGCTATGCTCTGGAAATGTCTGAATTCCTGCTTCCTGTGGGCTTCCTGTGTCCTGTGGGCTTAGCCCAAACTAAATGTTCTGCATAAAGTGTGACTGCCTGTAGGCTGCAGTATAAAATAGGGCTGCCTATAGATTTGGGAGCAGTGCTTAGGAGCTCAGTGGGGATATGATCCAGAGTCTGTTTTTCAAAGCTGCCATTTCCTCCTGGGGAACTAACCTCTGTAATTTGGAGATCAGATTCTGGGAGAATTCCAGCAGGGTGGCAGTTCTAGAAAATTGTGTCTCCTATCTGTGCACCTCTTGAAGGCACTCATCACCAAATGATACTGTAATGCATATTGTACTTCATTAAAATGCTTCTGTAGTATGCATGAAAATAATTGACTCTTTTTTAAAATTCTCAGCCATCTCCTCCTGACAGTGGGAGATTCTAGCCAGTTTTTAGAACTGTATGTGTAGCATGCGTGGGTCTGCATGCGCATTGTCTAGGCTATCTGTAAATCACATGGAGAAGAGGCAGGTTTTTTGAATGCTGCCTATAGATCCAGTTTAGGTCTAATATCCAAATTGCATATTGCAAATTACTACATAGTTTACTTCTCCCACTCCTACAGTATTCCCAATGGTTCCTAGATGCTTAATATAAATCGTACTCAGGCTTGCTGATGCCAGATGAACTATGGTGGATGACTGTGTGCTTAGCCTTCGTTCACACAGTATATCAACAAGCACTTCAGAAAGGATTTATTAGTGTCCAACTAGAAGAGTTTTGTGGCAAGTTTCCTATCAAACTGCTCCTGTAGCATCAATAAATGGAGACATTCAGTCTACCATATATGCTTGTGTATAAGTCGACCCACATATAAGTCAAGGCACCTAATTTTACCACAAAAAACTGGGAAAACTTATTGACTCGTGTATAAGTTGATGGTGGGAAATGCAGCAGCTACTGCTAAGCCCTGATTCTCCCTTTAAATCCACTCACAAAAGGGGGGGGGGTGATTTAAAGAGAGAATCTGGGGAAAATTTGAGGGTGCCTGTCAGGGGAGGAATGTTTATGATAGCAGTACCAACATTTCAGAGTATCTTTAGGAGACCCCCCCTAATGATACCATCCAGGTTTGGTGAAGGTTGGTTCAGTAGGTCTAAAGTTATGGACCCTCAAAAAGGTAGCCCATCTATTATTAGCTTCCATTGGAAACAATGGGGGATGGGAGCACCCACTTTGTGGATCCATAACTTTGGACCCCCTGAACCAAACATTACCAAACCTAGCTGGTATCAGCAAGAGATTATCCTGATGATACCACCCAGGTTTAGTGAAGTTTGGTTCAAGGGGTCCAAAGTTATGGACCCTCAAAATGTAGCCCCATCTACTATTAGCTCCCATTGGAAACAATGCGGGATGGGGCATCCCTTTGGGGGTCCATAACTTTGGACCCCCTGAACCAAACTTTACCAAACCTGGCTGTTGTTATCATCAGGAGTGTCACCTGATGATACCCTGAAATTTTGGTGCCGCTAGCCTAAAAACTGCGCCCCCTGGTGGCCGATAAAGTAAAAACCCTAAAATATTTTTTAAAATACGCCTCACTTGCATATAAGTCGAGGGGGGCTTTTTCAGCACAAAAATGTGCTGAAAAAGTCGACTTATAGGCAAGTATATATGGTATACACTTTGTACAATATATCCTAAATAATTTCTGTCTAGGTCAAATATGTACAGAGGTTAGGTGTTGTTGTAATTATGGTAGTTTTTTAAAAAGAACTCAAAGCCTTGCAGTCTAATTCCTTTTGTTTTCTGGAAGAAAGTTCAATATTGCCTTCTGGCACTCAAGCAGCCCATGGGAGAAAAAAAGTTGCAGTTGTTGACAGCTTGATGCCACTTCTTGGTGAAACTCAGAAGTGACATCAGTCCTCTCTAGGAACTGCCAGAAACTGTGGTAAAACCATAGGCACCCTGTGCATAGCAGCATACCTTGCTTCCTCCCACAGCTGTCAGTCAAGTGTTTATTTTGGGGAGGGCCACCATGCACTGCAAATTCTGAGGTATAAATATGTGCAAAATTATTGTCGAGAGATTCTGTGGATTAGCTTTGCCACTGAGGAAGCAATAGGTTTTTAGAAAGTAGGATAATTTGTCCCAAAGGATCAGAAAGGGAAGGGTAATCTTTAGCTGTGTGCAAACTGAATAAACTCAGTGTTGAGCTTCTGTTTCCCTTCCTGTTGCAGGTACTTAAATCTGTGCACGCCCAGAGATGCAACCTTTTAGTGTGAGTTGAAGCACTCTTGACTCTTATCCCAAGGCTCACACAGCCTGTTGCCCTGAGTGAGCTGGCTGAGTGGATCCAGGAGCAACCCAAGAGTTAGAATTGGATCAACCAATTTTTATTATTTGTCTGAATTATATTTGAGTTTCTTTGGAAGCTACATTGACTCTCCAGTGGGGAGAAAATTGGGATAGGGACATTTAAATAAATCAAGATGCAAATCTGATGTCTTCCAAACCGGTAGGCAACATCTGGCATTCATTGAAATGCCTTTTTTTGGACATGCCTTGTACTAATTAAATGTGCAAGTATAGCATGTTGGGGAGGGATACTGGCTGGTGTTAATTTGTGGCAGCATTGCCTTGCATATAGTGATGATTCAGATCTTATAAAATATGTGCCCCCCCCCCCCCCGTAAAAGAGTTCACTTTTTTTGCAAGTATATTTGTATAACTGATAAGAGTTGTGCCTCCTGATCAGTGAACTTCAGGAAACAAAATAAGCACTTCAGAAATGAGTGTGTGGGTATAATGTAGAAGAAGGAAAAGAGTCTGGATTTATACCCTAATTTTCGCAACCATAAGGAATCTCAGAGCAGCTTACAAACTTCTTCCCTTCCTCTTCCCACAACAGACACCTCATGAGGTAGGTGGGGCTGAGAGTTCTGAGAGAACTGTGACTGGACCAAGGTCACCAAACAGGTTTCAGGTGTACAAGTGGGGAATCAAACCTGGTTCATCAGATTGGAGTCCATTGCTCTTAACCGCTGCACCACTCTGGAACTCAATAATTTATATGTTCTACTGGGGTTTTAGGTAGGATTGCCAACCTCCAGGTGGACCCTGGAGATCTCACAGAATTACAGTTGATCTCCAGTTGTATAGAGATCAGTTCCCATACACAAAATGGTTTCCTTAGAGGGTAGATTCGATGGCATTATATCTTGCTAAGCTGTCTCTCCAAACAATCCCCTGGCCCAGATTTCCAGGAATTTCCTAGCTTGGGGTTGGCAACCCTGGTTTTAGCTGAATTGAGGGATATTTGTAAAGCAATTCTCACTTGCTGCACTAATCAAATCAAATCCACCTTCATTGGCATATCCATTAAATGCTATAAAAGTAACAAACATTTAAAAGGGAGTTGTACAACAGTCAGTGTACTTGCAGCACTATAATTTTGTAGGTCCAGAAGTTCTACTTTCAAGCAGACAGTCTCATATAAGCTACAGATATACTTTTAAAAGAAGAAATCTCTGTTGGTAATACTGTCTGATTGCAAAAGTTGTTCATGGTTTAAATTTAGAAGTTGTTGTCTCATCTTCTGAGGTCCTGAAAAGTTATTTTTGTAAAAGGACATCAGATAGTATTAAAGGCCAAAAACCTGGCCTTTATCATTTCTTACATGTAATTCTAGATAAAATAGCAGATTAAAGTCCACTAGATTGTTCCTAGGGAAATGGTAATGCCGGCTTCTTTATCCCAATTTACCCCAAAATGTATCTTGCATCATTAACTAGAGAATGCTTTCAGAAGAATCCTTTAGAAACAGCACAGGAGTTCTTCATGAAGTTTAGGAACTTAAATAGTTCTTTACAGAGCTGAAAGCTGGCACAAAAATGTATCCAGAACTGCATGGCCATGAGATTTTTTTTGTGTGTGGTCACTTTAAAATTGTGACACCAATGAGAATTAAATTAAGTAGTTGTTATTTTTCCTGGGGAGGTGAGAAATGTAGCTTCAATTGCTTCATTTCAGATTGTGCACACTCTCTTTGCTTTCACTGCTTCTCCCTACTGTTGAAGCTTATGACTGCAGGCATGTCAGAGAGTGCCTCTAAGTTATCCCTGATACGAACCTCCATTTCTGAGCACATCAGTAGCAAGTCATAGCTGTTTTGCGCTGTTAATGAAATGGAAACTGCACAGAACTAAAACCATCCTTTTATTAGGAAAACTATGTGATAATGTAGCTCTGCTAAACCTACGTTTGTATAGCCTGCCTAATTTCATAGATGCAATATTTTTATAGGATCAAGTGATTATTTATTTATTTATTTATCTATCTATTTATTTATTTATCTATCTATCTATTTATTTATTTATTTATTTAACTTTTATACCGCCCACCCCGGAGGGCTCTGGATGCTATGTTACTTCAATTAAAACTGAGGGACATTTTCAGGTAAAGGAGTTCCATACAGTGGAACTTGGGTTTTCACCGATTTCACTTTTCGCCAATCTTCGCCAGCCATTTTTTACCTCGCTTTTCGTTGGTTGCCTTGGATTTCGTCGGCTTGCCGATGAAATCTGAGACGACGTTTGCATAAATTGGTTGCGCTGTTTGCATTGCGCCAGCATAGACACCGTAGCCTCAGTTTTTGTCAGTTTCGGTTTTCGCCGATAGTCACCGGACGGATTACCGGCAAAAACCAAGATTCCACTGTAAGTACAATGTGACCCTTTTTATGAACAGTTCACTAGTTTGTATGCCCAGCTCCATGCTAGTAGCCACGTTAGTTGTCAAGACATACAACATTTTAGAGGTGCTAGTGTGAAATGGAGGGATAGAATTTCATGTTTTTATTCTTAATTTCCCTGAAATGGTACTTGACCCTCTTACAGCCTCTGTAGTCCAGATATGGAGATGGTTAATAAAGAAAGGGAGTAGCTTTTTCTGCTTTCTCTTTTTACCAGATGAAATCATCTGATGGTGTAGCCATAGAATGTTTCTATTCTGACTTCCTGTCTGAAACACACGTCTGATTTAAGTTGTTATTGTTTTAAATGCCCTAAGGGAACAGTTGGTCAGTCTGTTTCTTCCCAATATTCTGTTAGAAGATAACTTTTTAAGAAATCTTCAGGTATGGAATTAGGTTTCCCAGGCTTAGGGGTACACAAAAGAAGGCAGATTACCTCAGTAAAATCAATTACTCCACTGATTGTTCAAAGAACCTCCCTTGTATCATTGTGTTGCTTGGAAGTATAAATACTATATATTTATCTGTTTTGTTTTTCTAAGACTCTGTTATACATAACAATGCTTTCTTTTGTTTTTGAATTATTCTTTTGTGAAACATACTGGAATATTATGTACTTGGGCATTTAATTACTAGAATAAAGTCTCTGGTTTTGGTTGCTGCCTCAAATTTAAGAGCCTAGATAGATCAGAATTATTATATGTACTGATCATGTTTAGCAAAATTTATTCCCCATTATTTCTGTGAGGAGCTAAATTTGGCTCTTGTCGATTGAAATTAGAGGAATTAGACTGCTGCATGCAGAGTGAATTGGAGCCATGATATTAATGAATATTTTAAACAGAGAGAGGAAGAATCAAGTGATGCCATCTTCAGAGTAATGGGGTGGGAAGAGTTGGTTAATCTCTAGCAAGTTAGGGTAGAACTTGGTTTTGAAATAGGTTCACGTCTTATTAGAGGGTGTTCCATTTTAACCAGTTTTTCCAAATGTATACTTCACTTTGAATGGCTGCTTAATAGTGGTATGCATTTTCCATTCAGTTGTCTTCTGTTACTTTTCTATAGTAAAAAAAAATCCATGTGATGCTCTAGTAGTATTTAGAAGTCCAGAATATTTGTAGAAGGAAAATACCATGGGAGCTGATTTGCTTTATCACATCATTGTAATTTTAAATGCAGTGTCACTGGGCAAAAGTGAAATTACTATAGCTGCAGTACCGTCTGGGAAGCAAAAGGCTCACCGCTATATTCTCAGTGGTGCTTTCATATTTTTGGCTTTCTTGAGGGAATCCTAATTTGCTTAAACCTGGGTTCAGCTTTCCCTGCTCATAGGCCTGTGAGCAACTGTTATTCACTTATGGTGAACAAAGATGATCTGTTAACTATCAGGTAGGAAATTTCTGTTATCTAGAAAAGTGCCTATACTTTCTTTTCTTTTCCTTTTTAGGCAGTTAATGTACCAAAGGTAACCAGGGGCAGATTGCTAATGGAGGCTGTTGAGAAAATTCCTGATGGGCTAATCTCTGTGGGGGTGGCGAGATTAGGGTTAGTGGCAAGGAGTGGCCCTCATCCTGTTTGAGATGGTTATCATAGCTGCTGCTGTAAGCAGGCTGGAACTAGCCATCAGCCCTGACCCCATTCAGGGTAGGAAAGCAGCTGCCATAGCCACCACAAGCAAGCCAACAGCCCTGGCCACATGTGGAGCAGTTTATCAGCTGGCTTGCTTGTGGCAGTAGCTACAAGAACCATTGGGGTCACTTCAGTTGCAATTGATGAGGCCTGGCCCAAGTGAGGAGTATCCTGTGGGTGAGGAGCTGCCAGTGCCTTGAGTGATACAGCTTCTGTGGCCCTTTGTGGTTTGGGCAAGTAGCCAGCTTGCTCACAGCAGCAGCTCAGTGGCCTCTAGTTTCTTCATAATTGTAAATATGAGAAGTGCCAGCTCATCCAAGTTAGGAGGATGAACAGCTGCCCCTGCAAGCAGTTTAGCTGCTCCAGTCCGGTACTGGGTGCTGCTGTGAGTAGGGATGCGACCTCTTGTTGCAGGGGCCCTTTCCAAGGCCATTTTTCTTCCTAGTCCACCCCTGCAAGTCGCTTTCTGATATATGCAGCCTTAATGGGCTAGGAAATATTTGTACAGGTTAGTAATTTGAAGGACATTTTTGCAACTTCATTTTTAGCCTGGTTGGAAGACTGGTGAACATCTTGGAAGGCTTCTTCCTTGCCAGCACAGTTGGCTGAGCAAAACATTCTACTTGAATGTGTAGGGAGATTGTCTCTGTGGAACCAACACAGTAACTGCTCCCTAAGACTAATTAAGTTTCTGTTGCTGCTATTTAACGCCAGTATTTGACATATAGCTTCCATGTAGAAGAATGTCAGAATTTTCACACAGTGGTGGTTCTGTGATCTCTGGGTTGTTCCTAATAAAGTGGAAAGCTCTGCACAGCTGTTGTATGTTCTTGGTGGTGGCTAGCTTGGAAACTCTCTCTACAGCCCAGATAAATTACACGGTAAGAAATTCTTGCTCATTACAACCTGCTGTTTAGAGTTGATATCATAAAATGCATTTCTAGCGTATCACCCACACAAGTGTTCTCATCCTTAATACATCAACAATGTAGAGAAGAAGAAACCCAGTCTAATAACTTACAATTTAACGTACTGCTTTTGATTATCTTTTTTTAGATCGAATTCAGTTACCTAGGAATATGATTGAAAACAGCATGTTTGAAGAAGAACCTGATGTGGTTGATTTAGCTAAAGAACCTTGCTTGCATCCGCTGGAACCTGATGAAGTGGAGTATGAACCAAGAAGCTCTCGGCTTCTAGTACGTGGTCTTGCAGAACATGAAATAGATGAAGATGAAGAGGATTATGAATCATCAGCCAAACTTCTAGGAATGTCATTTATGAATAGAAGCACAGGCCAGCGCAATAGCACCACAAACTACAGGCAGAGTTCTGGTGGATCATGCTCTGCACCATCTGTAAGGACTACAGTGATCTGTGCTGTTGTTCTTGTGATTGCTGCTTCTGTAATAATGGCAATCTATCTTCTTCCTAAATGTACCTTTACCAAAGAAGGCTGTCAAACGAAAAAACATCCAGCAGAACTAGTATATCCTCTTGCAACCAATGGACAGCGCTTTCCATGGGTGAAGATTAGGCTTCCAAGTGCTGTTGTGCCAGTACATTATGATATTGCGTTGCAGCCAAACCTAACCACTCTGATGTTTTCAGGTTCTATTCAGATAACTGTGAATGTCCTCGAAGTTACGTGGCATATTATACTCCATAGCTCAAGACTACATATTACCAAGGCAACTCTTACTCCGCTGGGTTCAAGCCAGCCAAAACCAGTTGAATTTCTGGAATATCCAATGAATGACCAGATTGCAATTTTGGCCCCAGAGGCTCTGCTTGTTGGACACAACTACACTTTAAACATGGAATTTTACTCTAATTTATCTGACACTTACAGTGGTTTTTACAAAATTGCTTACAACAGTTCAACAGAAAGGTAAACTTGGAAGTTGTTTAAATCTAATTATTTTGAATATGTCATTATCATCTGACACATGGTCTAATTGTATTGGTGTTTTCTGAATATACCTCAGCATTTAGCCCCTGAAGACGTGTATCAATTTATTGTTTTCTGCAGAAGATAATGACAATTGACCCAAGTCAGCTTATTTTCATCGTTTAATTTAAAATTGGAAGAGTCTCATGTAAGATGACATTTTTCAGTTATTAGAATGAACAACTAAAATTTTCTTTCCTTTGTTCCTCACTTAAGGTAATACTAAGGAGCACTGTGTGTGTGGGGGGGGGGGGGGGGGAGAGAGAAAAATATGACTAGTTGCCAACCCTGTGGTATAGGAATGTGTTCACTGGGTGCAAAACTCAATTTGAGAACATAATGTCTAGGTAAACATGATTGTGTTAATTTACCAGTGTAGTGCTTTTGATAGAAAGTAGAAAACAGGATGTGGTATTCCAAATGGACATTTCATACAGTTAGTGCCTTGCAATCTGTACAACAGATAAAGGGATAATTGACTGCTGGGCAGAACCTCTTGTTTGTTTCAAATGATACAGTCATAAAACCATGCCATAGAGCCATGGTGGCGAACCTATGGCAATCTAGATGTTCATGGAGTACAATTCCCATCAGCTGATGGGAATTGTAGTCCATGAAAATCTGGGGTGCCATAGGTTCGCCACCACTGCCATAGATGGTAAAATGATCTAGAGAGATGCACCAGATGAACCCCCAAGAATAGCATAGCAGGCATCTATAGTGGGAAGAGGGAATCTGAAAAGTTTCTCAACTTGTCCACCCTCCAGCCTGCCCCATGGTGGTTGTTTTCAATGTGGGAACCATCTGCCAACCACAAACCCTACTGGACAATGGCCTTGGCCAAAAATAAAGGGAACCCCTCCCCCACAAAAACTCTCCCAAGCCCTCAGAGAACGAACACACAGGCCCTCAAAAACACACACAGATTTAGTTTTAAGGAAAACCCCCCTTCCAAGAACAGAATTCACTTCTGTTCGTCTGCCTTCTGATCCCTTTGACTTCCTCTCAGAGACTGCTTAAAAGAGCCAGATGGCAGTTACAAAATATTATTTCATTCATGTCAATTTCTAATTGGCAAACCTGTAAGAATCTGACTATACAGGTGTTGGCCAAATATTTAATAGGATATGTGCTTTTGGGGGGGAAGTTTTTCTGCTGGCCCTGAACTTTTTCCATTTCTAAATGCTTTTCCTTTTTGTCAGGTGGCTCGCAGCAACCCAATTTGAGCCCCTGGCAGCAAGATCAGCTTTTCCTTGCTTTGATGAACCAGCATTCAAAGCCACTTTTACGGTCAAGGTCAAGAGGGAACAACAACATTCTGCTCTGTCCAATATGCCAAAGGTAGGCTTCTGCTGCTGCTCTTGTCCCTGTGTGTGGGGCAGGGGAGGGGGTTAATGTGAGTCCGCTTATGATTTTTCCCACGGAAAAGCCATGGTGCCAAACTGAAAATCATACCAAAAATACAATATATTTTTGTTCCAGTCTTCTTCCAAGATACTCAGGGGGCCATATGTAGCAGTCCCTGGCTCACTACAATTTTGACAGACCAGCTAAGCTGAGAGAGTGGCTGGCCCAAGGTCTTTCAGCAAGCTTGACAACTCAATAGTTGTTTGAACTTGGGTCTTTCTGGTTCTGATTCAACACTGTGAAGAGTAAACCAAGCTTGTAAACCAAGCTGGCAGGCGGGCTATGTGCAGGGTATTTTCAAGTCTGGGATAGAAAATGCTAACATCTTAAATTTTATCTTTTGTATATTAGTGACAGTTGCAGTCTAGACATCTTTGTAATTCATGTTTGGATTATTTAAAATAGAACAACGTGTTTTCCATGCCAGCTTGCGTATTGTTGAAGGCTTTCACGGCCGGATTCAACTGGTTCTGGAGAGTTTTCTGGGCTGTGTGGCTGTGGTCTGGTGGATTTTGTTCCTAATGTTTTGCCTGCATCTGTGGCTGGCATCTTCAGAGGTGTATCACAGAGAAAAATCTGTTTCTCACTGTCTAAGTGAGAAGGGAAAGTTTAGTGTGGCATATTGTCCATGTCCCAGGGTGAAACGTTAGGAACAAAATCCACCAGACCACGGCCACACAGCTCGGAAAACCCTCCAGAACCAGCTTGCGTAGTTTCCCTGTAGCTGCCAGTAGAGCACAGTGGAAACTTGTGCTGCATTTTCCATGCCCCAAGTCCCTGCCAGCAGCCCTTTCCTCACCACTGGTGGCTTCCCCTTCTCAATTGCTGTTTTGACGCTTGAAAAGACTTGGGGGAGGGCAACGAGAGCTCCTGGCTCCATCATACCATGCACCCAATCCAGATTGGGGCATCACAGCAATTTGTAAAAAAACAACTGCTTCTAACATGGCATCAGCAGCCATGGGATGATTGCTGCCATCACTTATAGTTTGGTTCATAGTTAAATTCCAGTGATGCTCATTTGCTGGTTAAAAGGCACAAAAGCCTTCTGGTGGCAAGAGGACAAATGGCTGCTTCAGAGGACTGGGGCCAGGAAAATAATGCTTTTGTGGGCAGGACTGGGGAATCCCAGACTTCCCCATCCACATGGATACCCGCCCAATTTTGCTGTGAGCTTTTCCAAAGCAAAGTGGGTTTAGAAATGATCACAAGAAAGACTGGGGAATCGAGGTGCACAGAAGTAGTGCAGTGCTGTTAGGAAGCAGGAAAAAACCCTCTTCCCAGTAGCATTCAGGCTGGGACAAACAGCCCATGTGTCAGTGGTCCAGGTTAGTTTGATGCCTGCTTGATTTCTTTCAATGCTGCTGCTAAATTATGGTCTTCTGATTCCAGATAAAAACTACCCCAGTGACTGACGGAATAGTTCAAGATGAGTTCTCTGAGAGCCTGAAAATGAGCACTTACCTAGTGGCAGTCATTGTTGGAGACTTGGCAAATATCAGTAAGGAAACAAATGGGATTCTGGTATGTTTTCTTTCAACTGCTGCACACAAATGATTTTTTCCCTTCCTAGCATTAGGTTAAAGTAAATTGGCAGCGTGCTTGCTATATATGTGATAAACTGTGGCTTCCTGGCTTGCTAAAATTGTGCCTGGGACAAACATGGCAGTATAATGTCTTTGCCAAGCCAAATTAGTATGTCGGAATCCCCAAGTCCAGCTAAATCTCTTGAGCCACAAAGAGGTATATTTGCTAGTATGCTGGGTAGAAGAGATTTCTAGGAAGGACTTAGCAAAAGGAAGGGTGGACATTGCTTCCTTGGTTTGATTTTGCTAGTACAAGCTACAGTTGCATTGCTTGCTGGCCAAGTATATATGGGGCAGGTGTGCCTTTGAGATCAAGTTCTCTGACTTTCCATCTACCTGCCTTGGCTTGATGGCAGTCTTTGCTGCTACTTCCACTGCTTTTCCACCTGTTTGACAGACCAGTCATGGCTTCTAGAGCTGCTGGGATAGGGCAGGATATAAATATGAATTAAATAAATATAATAAACTGTTTTCTGAACTGTGAACAAGAGCTGTGCTTGCATGAGGGAAGCTGCTGCTTTGTTATCAGAAACATCTTCAGCAATCATAACATTTTAAAAAGATTAATTTTTACTACTTACGTAAATTAATGTAAAGATCATGGACTCTGATCAAGATAGCCCAGACGAGCTGCATCTCATCAGATCTCAAATGCTAAACAGGGTTGCCCCTGGCAAGTGTTTGGATGGGAAACCTTGGGTACCAGGGTCATGACACAGAGGAAGGCAGTGGCAAACCACCTCTGAACATCTCTTTCCCTGAAAACCGCACCAGGGATCACTGTTAACTCAGGTGTGATTTTATGGCCAAAAAAAAAAAATAGCATTAAGTAATTCCTAGCTACTATTTGGATGGGAGATTTGCAAGGAATACCAAACTTCTCTTGCCTTGAACCCCCCCCCCCCCCCGACTTGTGTAAGTCATCTGTGACTTAATGGCAAAAAGTGGAGGGGCATAGGAACAATCTTCCTGTTGACCAATGACTGTAAAATGTGTTATAAGACAAATGCTCAGTCGTATGAAATCTATCTTTTTATAAGTAGTTACTTCCTTTAAAATATAGAAAAAAGGTGGAAGTCCTCTTGGAACTCATCCATAATGCGTTCTTGTCTATCTTTCCCTGTAACAGGTATCTGTCTATTCTGTCCCACACCAGTTAGACCAGGCCGAATATGCCTTGGACACAGCAGTGAAGCTTCTTGAGTTTTATCAGAAGTATTTTGATATGAAATACCCCCTCCCAAAATTAGGTGAGAGTTTACACTCTTCTATCTCATGTTTTGTGCAACTCCATGGGTGTAAACCTTGGAGGGATTAGATGGGCATTGACCTCTTCTCTGGCCTTACTGGTTTGACCAGAGAAAATCAAGTTGAATTTTACTATAGAGTGTGTTGTCGTACATGGGACTTTTTGCTGTTTTAAAAAAATATTAGAATATACTTTCATAGCTAGAAACCTTTTATACAAAGTCTTGTGATACAGTAAATAATGTATCGCAAAATGGAAGAGGCAATATGCAAATTGGCCAAATTACAACAGTGGGAAATACCTAACTTATTTTTTATCAATAGCATTCTTGTAAGACTTCATGTTTTCAAACACGGCCTAAACTTGTCTCGTATGAATGAATAACTATTCTTTTTCAGTTTTCCCCATTTTACCTTCCTTCAACCCGCACGTTTCATGTAGGCTCTGAATTTGACACCCCGTTTTTTTTGTTTGATGTTATTGAAAAATGGTCTTTGGATACCATATGATTATGCAGACATGCTCCATGTGCTTACATTTTAGTGTGCATTTGTTTGCCTGAGATGTTTAGTAAGTGTAGTAAATACTGAGAATTGGCATTTTGACGCTACTGGTTCGTTAAAAGAACAATTCCTATTTCTCTCTGCCCAGATTTGGTAGCTATTCCTGATTTTCAGGCGGGGGCTATGGAGAACTGGGGTTTGATCACTTTCCGAGAAACGATGCTCCTTTATGATAATAAAACATCTTCAGCAATGGATAAGAACAAAGTAACAACAGTGATTGCTCATGAGTTGGCACACCAGGTATGAAGCACCCCCCTCCTTCTTTTTACAACAGGTTTTTTGTTTGTTTTATTTTTGTGTTCTTTTGTGTGCTGATAACAAAAATACTTGCCTTTTCGTTGGTTTTTTATTCCTATGCTTGCATACAATTACTCCAGGTTAAATGACTATCCCTGAGACACATTCTTATCAGCATAAGAAGGACCCTGCTGGATCAACCAAGTGGTTCATCTAATCTTCATATTGTTTCACACAGTGGCCAGCCAGTTATCCCAGAGAACCAACAAACAGGGGGCACAGAGACTGAGGTCTACCCCTGAGGTTGCTTCCTGGCACTAGGTTTCAAAGGTAAACAACCTCTGAATAGGGAGGTTTCCTTTTGTTTCATGAGCACCCCAGTATTCATCTTGGGCCTTGGGACACCCCTAAAAGTAGAAAGAGGGGCAGCTAAAAGCCCCCCTCAGCTCACTTTCAGGCAACAGTGTATCTGAGGGGACAGAGGAGGTGGATAACCCAGGTGCCTCTTTGAAAATTAATGTGGGGAAAATATTTGGCCAGTCCCGCTCTCCCCCAGAAGCAAGCAGGGCCTGGCGGGGTGGGGCAGTAACAGAAAAAAAAATACAGGCTACTGTATTGCTCCCAATCCCACATTCCAAACCATCCCAACCTGCCTGGCTTATCTGCTGCTTGCCTCTCTCTCCCACCCCACCCCACCTCACTCCCTCAAAGAGATAGGCAAGAGTGGGGAGAAGTCAATTTCGGGGGGAGGGCACAATTGGGGGTGGTGCACTTTCAGTACTTTCCCTGGGCGCCAATTGATGAAGGTATGGTACTGCATTCAGACCCAGAGAACAGAGGCCAAAAGGGCAGGGGAGGAAATATCATGGATCAGAGTCTGAGTCTTACAAGAAAGCTGCAAAGAAAAGCACTCTTTGCAGTAAGTTAATCTTAAAATCAAATACCTGAGACCATCCAGATTCCAGCAGCCACAGGAAATAGTCAGTGTTAGTGGCACCAAAGGAGAAATGTTGCAGAAGAGATAAAGGGATTTTCTTAAGCCTCTGAACACCAAGGTTCTCTTTTGTTTTGTGAGCACCCCAATATTCACCTGGGGCCTCTGGACACCCCAGAAAGTAGAAAAAGGGGCAGCTAAAAGCCCCCCTCATCTCACTTTAAGACAATGACATATCTAGGGGAGCCAGAGGGGGCAAAAGACCCAGGGCAAAAACTCTCCAACATATCTCCAAATATTCATCAGTTGGGGTGTACATTTGCTGGAATGCTCTATGAATGCCATCCGCAGTGTTTTGGTAACATTTTAATAATCATGGCCAGTAGTGATTGATGGATGTATCCTCCATGGATCTGTCTAATTTCCTTCTAATGTCATTCATCATAACATGTGGCTATCATTACACCTACTAAAAATAAATTCCACAACTTACTTACTTGTTGAATAAATAAGTATTTATTTTTGTTTGCTCTGTCCCATTTCCCAACAACCTCTTTGGGTGCCCCAGGTTTTAGTATGATGGAAGATGGAGAGGAAGCTGTGTCTACCCATTTCTTTCATCCTGTACATATCCCTCCTTAGCAGTCTTTGTCAAGACTGTTAAATCCCAGACTCTCCAGCCTTTCCTCATAGGAAAGGTCCTTTGGCCCTTCATCAACCTGGTTACCCTTTTCTGTACTTAAGCATGAGGTGGTTTCGCCACCCAGCACTCTAGTGAGTGTGTATTCCTGTTATGTATCAAGTGATGCTGTTGTGACGACCTTGTATGATTACAATGATTCATGGTGTAAATGTATTATTGGTACCTCATTAGGAAGGAGGGGAGAAACTAAGCAAGTTTAAAGGGTGAGGCTAATCTGGCACAAAACTTGTGGTCTTTTAAGATCCAGTTTCAAGCAAAGATAATTAAATTGGTCTTTTCCATCCATGCATCACCCTCCCAAGCAACTCCGAGGATCAAGGGACCCTTCAGAAAAGTACGAGACACAGCATGGGGGGGTTGCAGCTGGAGGGGAAAATCTGTGGATCTTCCCCCCACACTTTAGCATGAGTGGAAGCACCTTCTCCCATTTCAAGTTTTTCCTGATATGATCTGTTTGTACAGGGAGCAATGGAAAAAAATGATGGGTCCAAGATAGTTTGCAGCACTATCTGTCTTGTCCATGCATGTTGGGTTCAGTAGACAATTCTGGGGTTAATTTGAATTTTTTTCCCATGTGCAAGTTTTTTGAATGATGGTTAGAGGTAACTGGATGGTTGTGCCTCGTTGCTGTTTCATGCTGTGCATAGTTTTATGAAGCATTTCGATTGCTTGGTTTTTCTCCCTGTTTAGTCAAGATCCATGGTGGGTGATAGCAAAATAATAATCTATTAAATGAAACCCTTAAACAGATAAAGTGAATACTTTTTGAAATTGATATTAATGCAGAATAAACTCTTAGCACAAGACAGTTATATCTGTAGTGTGGTTTTGCTAAATGAGGGGATGTATGGTGTATACTGTCCCAGGCATTAGGCGGGCAATGTGGGTAGTCATCTTCCATCATGACCACAATCTGCTCTGTTTCCTGTTAAGATGACAAGTTGTTTTTGCTATTCAGAATCCTTTTTTGCCTACTCTATGTATAAACTCCTAAAATAGTGCTTTATGGAGTCTTACTTTCACCTTATGGTTTCATATTTAAAAACAGAAATGCATTATTCTTTTTTTCTGTTCGTAGTGGTTTGGTAATCTTGTAACTATGGAATGGTGGAATGATTTGTGGCTGAACGAAGGATTTGCCACTTTTATGGAATACTTTGCCATGAAGGAAAATTTCCCAGAATTATATGTAAGTAGATACAATTGGAGGAGCACAAAAGTAATAATCTTAGACGTAGTACCTATTACTTTAGACTTGGAGGTTAGAGCAGTATTTCTTAAAAGTCTGCTTTGCAAAGAAGAAACTTCTGTGCCCCTTCTTGAAGTACTTGTAATTTTTATGCTGGTGGAGCTATTTTAGGTTGTAAATTCTGATCTTTGTATTTATCTTCCTAGTGCTGCTTGTTCATTTATATGGGCTCTCAGCAAGAAATGAAGTGCTGTTGGAATTTTTGTTAGCATTTAAAGCTGTTAGAGATTCTGGAGTTGAGAGGAGCAGAATTTGAGTTTAGTAGTACTTTTGAGATGCACTGAAAGGAACTTTTACCTTTGAAAGCTTATACCCTGGAAATCCTGTTGGTCTCTTAAAGTGTAAGTGGACTAGAATCTTACAGCTCCATCCAAGCTGCCAGGAGGCCAAGCGCTGCTACGCTACCCCACCACTCCCAGAGAGGCTTCCTGACGGCATGTAGAGGCTAGCAAAAAGAAAAAAGCCTTCCCACCGCCAAAAAGCCTGTTTCAGTGGGTCAAGTCTAAACTAACCCCAGCTGGTGTAGGACGATGAACGGTCAGGAGGGAGCTGGATAAAGTTGGCTCCTCTCCCAGTCATGCCCTGGCTTGCCCCTGCTGCAGTGGAGGTGCAGGGACACTGCCATGGCATCCAGCGCCACATCCCACCAGCGGAGAGGACAGCATCAATGTCTGCACACTGGCAATTTTGCCCCTCTGCTGGGGTAAGTGCCCTGGGGAGGGCAAATCCACTGGATTGGCTGTGAGCAGCAACCATGGGCAGACCCCCCCCTCCTTTGGATGGGGCTGCTGTTCTTCTACTGCAGACACAACAAGGTCCCTGCTGGTGATCCATCTAGTCCAGCATCCTGTCTCGTATTGTGTGGCCAACCCTTTCCTGTGGAGGACCAACAACAGGGCATACCCTGCTGCAATTGAGAGCCTAGCTGCTATGAGCTCTGTAAACAGGATAAGAAGGCAAAAAGATGAATGTGCTAAAAGGGGAAATTGAGCCACATTAGCCCATAGATGCTGTGGCACTTGCGCAGGAAAAACACCAAGAAACATATGGTCTGTGATTGTGATAGAATTCATCACCTGTTCGATAATACACTTCAAAAACAGGAACCATGCATACAGGTACATTTGAGAAAGGGACCAGGAAGCAACTCATACTTGGCTGTCAGCTACCTATATGTACTTCTTGATCAAGATGTTGGCCTATTTGCTACTTTGTGGTGTAACAGTTAAGAGCAGGTGAAGTCTGGTTAGATTGCCCACTCCTCCATATAAAGCCTGCTGGGTGATCTTGGGCTAGTCACAGTTCTCTCAGAACTCTCTCAGCCCCACCTACCACACAAGGTGTCTGTTGTGGGGAAGGGAAGGAGAGGAGTTGTAAACCACTTTGAGTCTCCTTACGGTTGAAAAAAGCATGGGTAAATCCAAACTCTTTGTCTCTGCGATACAGATTCAGAGACCTTTACTAGGCATATAACTTTGTCTCTGTGTATAAAACCTTGCACATAATCTGTTGACCTGAGGAAATAAAATTTCACCACTTGGTGGCACCAGATTACTTTATTAAATTAAAAGAATGGAGAGGCAGAGGCTAGAGAGTCTTGAGCATAAACCACATTTGTAAGTTGTTGGGGGTTTCCCCACACACAGGAAGAACAGTTTTGTAGCATGTAACTTCTTGAATCTGATCTTGTACAGTGTGGCTCAGCATTCTGCCCCAGTGTGTGTGGTCAGAAACTGGGTCTAATAGCTCGTTTAACAATTTGAGTGCATTGCAGGCTTCTGGATGCAGGAATTATGGGTGCTTAGATGAGGGAAGGAATGTACTTACCAATTAAAGCTCATGGAAAAGCTCTTCAGATTGTGAACAGGGACTAGAAATATCACTTGCACCTATGGATTTGTGATCATTAATGGCATATTATGTATACTAAATCATAGAGAACAAAAAAATGCAGAAAAGCATCCAATATTGTACGATTAATATACAAGAGTTTAAAATATTCAAATATGCTGTGGTCCTCATGTTAGTGATTTAACTCTTTGTGCCTGGTAAAGTTTTCCCTAACTTACTTTGTCACTTCATTTAATGGCTTCAGTCTGTATATCATAACTTGGAAGGCAAACTTCAGGTTTGTGTGGTAATAAATCTTTGGATAGAAGAAAATAGATTGCATGTGAGCTGAGTAAAGTAAGGCCTGGGGAAGTTTATATATAAAATAACTATAAGCCCCATAATAGGTTCCTTTCCCCCTCTCCCTTGTTGAACTACTTTATCTAAACTGTCTGGCTGTGGGAATGGGTAACTTCATATATACAGTCCCACACTGAAATGCAAAATCTCATTCTGTTTTCTCTCCCTTTGCTTTACAAATTCCTTTCCACAAAATTCTACAGTATAATCTCTCCAAGTATTCTGCAATTTGTCTGTTGCAGTTAGGAAAGTGCCATGACCTGAATGGCCCAGGTTAGTCTGACCTTGGATGCTGAGAAGGGTTGGCACTGGTTAGTACTCAGATGGAAGACCACCCAGGAAGTCCAGGGTTGCTATACAGAGACAGTAAATGACAAACTACTTCTGAAGTCTCTTGCCTTGAAAACCATATGGGCTCCCCATAAGGCAGCTGTGACTCGATGGCACTTTCCACCACCAGTTAGGGAAGTGGAGATAGATGGAACCAAAACAGGCTTTGCCAAGCACCTTCAGAAAGGGAAGTGGGCAAGTTGGTAAGTGTTGTGAAATACGTGCTGTTGTGCTGATTTAAAAAAATTCTAAAGTGCCTTGGTGTGCTCCTTGATGCCTCTTTAACAATGGAGGCCGAAGTCACACAAGTGGCTCACTTGGCTTTTTGTCATCTGTTCTAGGCATGGCAGTTGGCACCCTGTCTGTCCCAAACTGACCTTACCACAGCAATCCATGCAGTGGTCACCTCTAGATCAGACTACTGCAACTTGCTGTATGCAGGGCTACCCTTGGGCCTGCTCCAGTTGGTGCAGAATGCAGCAGTTCAGGTCCTTCCCAGGCCCCCGTGCTGAGCATGTGTACAAGCAGTGCTTCGCTGGCTGCGTTGGGTCTGGGTAGAGTGCTGGATCAGGTTCAAGGTTCTTGTACTAATCTTTAAAGCTCTAAATGGTCTGGGCCCGTGTATCTACAAGGACCACCCCTCCCAAAATATCCTCCAAAGATACTTGGAGAATGGAAGTCTACTGGTGATCTTTGCCTGAAGGACATCCGGCCAGCCTTAACCAGGACAAGGCTTTTTCTGCCCTGACTCCAGCCTGGTAGAACGCTGTATCTAGTCAAAGCTGGGCCCTGTGAGATCTGATGCGGTCCCGCAGGTCTGAGCTGTTCCACTAAGCACATGGTTGAGACTGAGCTGTTCCACCAAGCACATGGTTGAGGCTGCTACAGTTTTCTATCATCTTGACCTCCCTCCTTTTTTCCATCTGTCTGCTTCCCTCCCTCCTGGGATATTTGTTTTTTTATAAAACCAGTAAATAAATAAAAAGATACCTACTCTAAAACCTTTACCGCAATCCCTCTCTGCAGAAAGCTGGGTGCAAAGCAGCTCACATAAAGGTCTATAAACCATTGAGATACCCTGGTATGTGCAAGTAAACATTTGAGTCAGTGTCATGAGGTGTCTTGTTTTACAGGCACCTAGTACTTGTCTAGCTTTTTGAGGTAGGAGGAATCAGAGAAAAGCCTTGTGTGAGGACATAAGGATGAATGAATTTTTTGGATGCTCCAAGATGCAAGATGACCTGAATTTGCCTGTGTCCGCAGGCTATGTATTGAGAACTGGAGGTTATAATTGACTTCTTAGGCACTGATTTTGATACTAGTTTGGGTACGATTACTTCTTATTGAGCACCATAATTCCTCATCTAAATCACTGAAAATGTAATAACAATGAGACATTGCAATTCTTGATAGGCCAGCAAAAACAGTACCCTTTCTAACTTCAGGGATGCCCTGTGTTTCTGAGATATTAATTTCATCCATATTTCACAGGACACAGGCTTAAATCTCCCCTCACCCAGTGGAATAAATTGGAAGGGAAAGAGTGAAAGTTACTTTACCATATCTGAATTATAATACAGTACATATTGAGAGATCAGATTCCTTGCATTAATAACTGCTAATGCAAATGTAAACTTCTTTCCTTCCTTTGTTCAGAACGATGATTTTCTAAACCTGCGATTTAAGACCATGGTGATGGATTATCTGAATGCCTCTCACCCCATCTCTCTTGCTGTCCAGTCTCAGGGAGAGATTGAAGAAATGTTTGATACAGTCTCTTATGGCAAGGTAACTTCAAAAGTTTGGGAAATGTGCTTTTAATAAAATTAAATGCACTTGCAAAGTTCACACAAATGTTTCAAATCATAGTCTTAGCATGGGCAGGAACAACAGGTCATGAGCTGAAAGAGGAAAAGGTATTTGGGGATAGACTGGGTTAGAGGTGGTGAGAGGCCTGTTCAGTGGGAAATTCTTGTGCCCTTATGAGCACTTTTTAATCTGAAAGTTAAGGCTAAACATTTTTGTTCAATCCTCAATTTAGAAATGTACCTGCATTCTTCAAACATATTTTTAAGAAAAGGTCTTTGTAACTGTGCATATGGTTAGTCAGATACCACGTTCGGCTACTCATAACTTGGTGCAGGTTTTTAAAAATTTATTCAGAAAATCTACATGCTGCTTCTCCAGAACCACGCTAGAGATGGCTCACAAAATAAATAAATAGAACAAAAGAAACAACATAACCAGCCAGAAGATGACAGGTGCCTCCAGGAGGGCATAAATAGTTTCATAACTAATGCCACCGTAGACACTGTGTCTTTAGTTGGAGTCTTGCTGCCAATGCTGCTACCAGGTGACTTCACTGGCTTAGGCGCTGGCAAGCGAACCTTAAGTCAAAACTCATAGTGGCGGTTTATCCTTTCCAAGGGGATAAGTTGTTTGGCAAGACTCTTGACTGCATATTAGTGAATATCCCAAGGCTATGCCAAAATACTTGCGCAAGCAGGACAAAGGTAGACATTTGGGTCTTCCTTTAGTTCCCAACATTCATTATTACACTTCAAGACAGAGTGTTGCTAGAACTACTGGAGATCTTTACGACAATCCTTACCCCCGGAACCAGTATAACAAGAGGTTTCCAGGGAAGTCAGATAGGACAGATAGGCATGACTTGCTGGAGATTCTGGCATGAGGGAGACTAAGGCCCCTTCCGCACGGAGGCGGAAGGGGTTGGGTCGGCGTAAAGAACGCCGACCCGACGACGCTGGGACCGTCCACATGGACGGTCCCAGAACCGGCTGGGACGAAGGCGCTGCAGAGCGCCGGCGCCCGGCCAACCCGCCTCTTCCCCGTCCTTCCCCACTCACCTCGTCGCCGTCGTCGCCCTGCTGGCCTCCATAGACCCGCCCACGCTCCCCTCCGACCTCCAGGGGTCGGAGGACAGCGAGGGAGGGCCTTCGGAGGCCAGCAGGGCGACGACAGCGACAAGGTGAGTGGGGAAGGACGGGGACAACAGTGCATTCCTGGCGGTGCCGTTCGCACCGCGCTGCCGGGAATGCGCTGTATTCCAAAAACCTCCCTCCGGGAGGGAGGTTTTTGGAGGCGGCCTGAGGCCGCCCTGAGGGAAGGGGAAGGGAGCCAGGTCGGCGCTGCTGCGTTTTGGCAGCGCCGCCTGTGCGAATGGCTCCCTGGGGACGGCATTTTTGCCATCCCCAGGGCGTTGTTATTGGCCCGTGCGGAAAGGAATCTCCTGGCGAGATTCCAAGGCAGACACCTGAACCTTGGAATTGGTTAGCCAGGGTTATTCTATCGAATGCTTGGCAACCCCACCATAATGCTTTCTCCTGTCTCCTCTGGGGCACTGTCCCAAGAAGAGGAAGGACCTTCAATGCCATCCAACATCTGATCTCCATCAAAGTGATAGAAAAAGTTCCAACCCAGGATTGATCCATCAGAGTTCATTCTGTCTTTTTATGGTTCCCAAAAGAAACAGGGACTGGTGAGCAATCCTGGATTTGAAGTTCCTGAATTATTTCATTTGTCTGAGGCATTTCTGCATGGAGATCTTACGCTTGATTGCAGATTCCTTGCAGCCACAAGAAGTTCTGACATCAATTAATCTTACTGAGGCATATCTTCACGTGCCTGTTCGCCGAAATCATTGAAAATTCCTGAGGTTCTGCATGGAAAACCAGCATTTCCAATGCAAGGCCATGCTGTTTGGGCTCTGCATAGCGCCCCCCCACCCCCGTTCTTCCAAGTTGCTCATTAGGAGTGATTCTTCGAGAACAAGAGATCCACATACATTCCTATCTTGACGATTTCCTGATTTGAGCTCCACCCTTTCACTAAGCACAATTCAACACCAAGAGGGTCCTCCAATTCCTAGAACAGCATAGTTTCTTGGTGAACCACTCAAAATGCTCCTTGCATCTGGTCCAGTCCTTAGAATATCTGGGTGCAATCCTCAAAACCAACAGGGAGATGTTGTTCATTATAGACCAGAAAACCCAAACAATCGGGAGCATGGTTCAACTTGTCATAGCCAGCTGTACCTCCTTCCTAACCTTTCTCTCGAGCCTCATTGGTCTACTCATATCCATCCTGGATGCCATACAATGGGGACGGTACCACTCCACACTGCTACAAGCACTGAAATTACACCCTGCCCCCGCCCAGCTGGACTGCACTGCCCCAGTGCAACCTCTGCAGTGGAATCCGGGTGAGGGGGGCAGAAACAGTAAGCAACCCTAGTTGTGTTGGAAGGGAGGGAGAGAGAGAGATATACAGAAGGCAGCCCATTAAAAAAGTTGTTGCCAGAGCCTCTGCCAGGAGAAAAAACACACACAAAAAAAACCCTCATTAAATACACAAACCAAAGGGGGGAAAGCTCTTGAAGCTATTTATGAAAAGTTGCAAAAATATCCACAATACCCAGTTGTAATAAAAAATTACAAATGAAACCTTTAAAAAAAAACTAATGGTGAAGCATTAAATAAAAGGATATTCCAGGGGCAAATAAACTCAAGGTGGAGCAGAGTAAATTAAAAAAAAAACCTAATTACCTAAGGGCTGGGGATATAGGTGAATACCAGCAGGAAAGGAACTGCTTGATCAAAGACCCACCACAGAAAAAGTCCATCTCAGGGAATCTGTGCACTTGAGCGTGTGGGTGTAGCTGTGGCAACCGGTTCCACATATAGGCTCACTGAGCTGGCAGAGGGTGTGGGGTCAAGTGTGCGGCCAGAAGCGGGAATTGAGTCTGTCACCACATGGCTGGTACTTGAAGTGCTGGAACCCCTCATCCTCTCTACCTATTCACACTAGGCAGCAGTTGCAGCCATCAGGCACATACCTGCTGGGGCAGCCAGGGCTCAAGCAGCTTGACATGTCACAGGACATCTGGCATTGCCCAACCTGATGCTGCTGCCAGTACCAATGACCTCATGGCCGGCCTTACAGTCACCTGGGGCCACCCATCAGCGTGGTCCATGCCCCAGCCCCTACAACCTTGCCTATCTTGAGGCGGCACTGCCCCGCAGGCGAAGCACTGTCCCTCCTGCAGGAGAAACACAACACAGCCGAACCAAGAAGGCCCCAGCTGCCAATATGCAAAGGGTGCCCCTAGTCTACTTGGTTAACATGGGCAGAGGTGGCGCTTGTTCCTGCGCTCTGAAGTGGGGGAGCCTCAGTCTGTTTAGCCCTGCTTTCCTGGGTCTCTGTGGTGCTATAGTGCCTGGCTGTGGCAAGGAGGAGCCAGGCAACAGAAGGAAGGAGTAAAGGCACCCTTTAAGGCAAGGCGGGAGGAACTGAGGGGACATGGGAGGCAGGGCTGTGGGACAGGCAGCATCCTGAGAAGGTGGGAGGTGGAGGCGCCAGCTCCATGGTCGGTCTTGGATGGGGGAGAGGGTGACTAATTGCACCCCTCATGTGAACCTTGAAGTTAGGAACACTTGTCACAATGGGCATTCAAAAAAAGTTTTCCTGGAAGTCATATGATGATTGGGAACTCCCAAAGTGGACCTTTTCACTTCACCTCAAAACCACCAACTTCCATGATACTTCATGAGGTTCCAATGTCAGCAGGCCAAAGCAATGGATGCCTTGATGTTGGATTGGTCTCAAGGTCTTATACACATTCCCTCCAATTCCATTGCTGCCCCAGCGTCTCGGGAAGATACAAGAGCAACAGGCAGAGGTCCTTGTCGTGTCACCCTTCTAACCAAGGAGGCCTAGTTTTCAATGATGCAGCAAATGTTAACAGGCTCTATCTTCAGATTACCTCGCAAGTGGGTTTCCAGCCTTTTTGAGTATGAAGCCCCTTTTAGCATTAAAAAAAAATCCATCCTCCCATATGATAGTATGGGATCTGTTGGTTGAGAAAACAGAAAGATCAAAATAATAATGCTTATTGTGCATATGGATACAAGAACCCCTTTCAGTAACTGCATCAGTTCATAAGGTTGGAAACCATATGTCTACATTATACACAAAGATTTGATTAAATAGGCCTTCATTCACTTGCTTTTTATTCTCACAGTACCATCAGTTAGGAGAAAAAATTGCTTTTTAATTTCAATTTTCTGTTTTAAATATTGCAATCAACCCATCTGGATCTTTAAGAAGGAACCCTTTCTTTGTTTGAGTCCAGTTGTGAGAATTTGGATGTTTGCTTCCAGTGTGAGAAGAAGCATTGTACTTCTGTAGACGTAGAGTTGTAAGTAAGGGTAGTGATTTCTATCCACACTTGAATATTTGTAAACATAGAGAGAAGGAAATTAATGTTTGAATAGATTTTGACATTATATATATGGACTAATGGTTTAAATTCATATATAGATGTTCAGGAAACAGATGTAAGTGAACTGATATTTTCTCCTTCGCTAGTTCCAATCAATCCCAATCATCTGTGGCCAGACCACATCTTGTTCAGATTATAGGAATAGCTTAAAGCAGCTTTTGGTCTTACATCTGCTAGCATGACCAGAGGTAAACATTCTGGCATACCCAGAGCTGCTGATCTGGAGGGGGGATGTCATAAAATACAGGCATATTATCTGTGTCCTTTTCAGCAACATCTAGCTGCTCATGATCTTCAGACACAGTTCAGTTTGCAAAGACCTGGAAGCACCAATTAATATAAATTATCAGTGCACATCATTTCTGTGTACTTGATCGATGCTGATCAAAAAGTCTAGAAGGGTAGCTTTAGGGAACATGTCTGAAAATGAATTCACCAAAGTTTATTGCGCTGAGAGCATCTTTTTGTTTGTACAAGGTCAGAGTAAGATACTTTTCAGGCTTCATTCTCAATCCACCTTCTCAAAATCTGTAGGGGTTACACTTTCCAATAGGTTTACGTTTCAAGGTTGCTAATCTGTAATTAGATCAGAATTAAATCAAGCATCTTTATTTTTAAAAACAAACATTCTCTTCTCTCCCTGTTCATTATCAAAACACTTGCATTCCTTGGAGACTGAAAGAAGGAGTTTTATGCTGGGCCAAGTCTCTTGCTCACAAAAGTTTATTTCTTAAACCAGTAGTCTTAATCAAGAAAACAATTTGCGTGCATACGTGGCTGTGGATCTGTATACTCATAACATGTTTCTTTCGATACAGGGAGCTTCTCTCCTGTTGATGCTGAAGAACTATCTCGGTGAGAGTACCTTCACTGCTGGTATTCAGAGTTACTTGCATGACCACAGCTATAAGTCCACCCGTAGTGATTACTTATGGGATAGCATAACCAAGGTAAATGTCTCGGACAGAGGAAGGGAATTGGGGGGAGGCTGGTTAGTTGTACTACTTAAATAGCCAGTCGTTTTCGGCAGTTGGGTAAAATCAGTTGTCCCTATGTGAGAAAAGAATTCAAGCTAGCATGTTACATAATAATTAACATTTAATAATATTGCACAATTAGGTACTATCATTTAAAAAAAGAATAATGTTCAGATTCTAAAACTTGATTTGTCCCTGATTAGAAAAGAGGCTGTATTCTCTCTATCTACTTTCTGTCTCACTTCAGACATGCATCTGCACTAATTTAAAGTTTTATAGACCGTTTTTCTTTTCTAAAAAGCTGAGGTAGCTTACAAGAAGGCACAAAGAAAACAAAGTTAATACCATTCAAACTCTCAAAGGATTTAAGAATGAGTCCAGAGAAATGAAAAATTGTGCCTGATCTCTCAAGCACAATTATGATGATGCAAGTGGGTTATATGATAAAAGAAACATTTGAACAGAGAAGGATCTGTATGGATTTGCCTCCCTCCTAAATACAGAACAGGGGGATGCCTGTAGCCTGAATTAACAGGCATGATTATATGGAAGAAGGTAGGCCTTCCGATACACTGGTCCGAAATCATTGATTGGATTTGAATCTCTGTTTTTTAAACTGGAGTTTCCAAAGTGGCTCCCAACTCCTGCAAAAAATGTATCAGATTTTTCTGTCATATCTACCCATTGTGTGCTTGTTTCTCTTGCATGGGCTTATAGATGATCTGCCTTTCTTGATTGTGAAGTGCAAAATAATTGTTAGCATGAGTAATTGACTGTACTTGTAAGTGTTGGCTTAGCTTGACTGCAGCAGATCCCAGCTTATAAGAGAGACACAGAGCATGATGGTTTCCAAGCATCTCTGAATCACCAATAATGAGCTTTGGGCAACATGGCAGCTAACTGTAGCATGGTATCCCTTCCACTCTCCTCACTGCTGTTGCAGAGTTTGGGCAGGGGTTTGCTCCTGTGTCATTAATTCCTACTAGAGTCCTACACTGGAAGAGTCTGTAGCGAAGTGGAAGAAGCATCATGTACAGACTGGCCTGTCACTGTGCTCCCTCCTGGTCTACTCTGCATGACCATGTTTTGAATGCATCATCTGTTGACCATCCCAGCCTTAGATAATATGTTTGACTGAAAGTTAAAAGAAGTCATAATTGAACATGCTTTCTGAGATATGGCTTGCAGTCCTTGTTTCTCAGGTTACACATTTGTTCATAATCCTTTTATACTAATTTCATATTTAAATAAACAGAGCTGGAACTTGAAAGACAGAAGCCGAAAACTTAGTACAAAATCTAGTAAAGAGAATAAGATGTAGCCAACTGAGATTCAAATTTCTCCTTTCAAGCGTAAACATATTTGATGAATGGCAGAGCATAGCTCATTTTTATAATGAAGTTTGAAAGGCTGCAGATTGATGTATGTGTACCCAACAACCATTCAGTTCTTTCTCCACTCAGAGGAAAAGATGGAGGAAACACAGTTCTTCCCTGAGACTGCCTCTTTCTTCCTTGGCTAGACCAGTGCTTTGATGATTTAAACATTCTATGTGCAAGATGATAAGCAAGCATAATATCCGTCCCTAACTGTGTTCATTTCAGAGTAATAGCCATATTGGTCAGTTGTACCAAAAATCATCAAAAGTCCTGTGGCAATTTTAAAAATGTTGTTAGTCTTTAATGGGGAAGAAGGAACTAATGCTGTGGTTTTACCATGTTCTTTAGTTAAATTAAGGGTGAAAGTGTAGATGAGGTTTCTTGATATACCTTCTGAATTATTTTTCTCCCGTAGGTCACAGGTGGAAACGTGGATGTTAAAAAGCTTATGAAAACATGGACTCACCAGAAGGGATTTCCCTTAGTGACAGTTACAACAAAAGGAAAACAGATTTTTGTGGAGCAGCAGAGATTTATGCAGAATATGGAATTAGAAAATCAGACCATACATTCGAGGTTTATTTATTATCCTTTTTTCATTCTAGTGTTTTAAATCTATCTTTAGACTATACTTTGGCTTCAGGAGGAAATAGTCCAAGTCTTTCTCCCAGAAACAGATAGTAATCTGTGGATTGAGATGTAGCTTTAAATACCAAGATGTATTTATTATGTGTGTTGAAACACATAGTCAGAGCTATTTGCCCAGGAAGGTGGGAGGGAACAGCTGGATGTGATGGAAGCCTGATGGGTACTTTGGAGGGGGAAGGGTGATTGCAGAACTGCAGCTGCCATGTTTTCTGACCTCATCGCAGATCTGGTTAAAAATATAAGGAACAGGGAGGTGCTGACAGCATAGAGAGAAGATGGGGCTTTAAAATGATCAGGCAAACCCACTGTGGGATTAGATGCTGGATTTCCATTGTCTGTTACATGATGGTTGTTAAATACCCTTTCACACTTTGCATAGACTCTGAGAATTTTGTTTATTCATGCCACTATGGATTATGCCAAGATTACTTTTATATGACATCTTGCTGAGGTTCTAGATCAGGGGTCCCCAAACTACGGCCCGGGGGCCAAATGTGGCCCCCTGAAGGCATTTATCCGGCCCACCAGGCATGGCGGCGATGGCTCCATTCATGTGCAGTGGGGGCTCGAGAGAGAGGAGGAACCGGCCCCAACGGCTGTTGATTGCAGTTACATGATGGCACCCCCAAATCTCCATGAATTTTCTGACCCAGAGTTGGAAACCTTACATGTGGCAATGCCTGCTCCGCCCTCCTCTCAGCTACTCCATGTGTTGCTCTCAGGCTTTCTGTTCCGCCTCACTCTTATTGGCATCAGCCAGGCTGGCGAATCGCTCGCTGGCTGCTAGGGTGGAAAGAACCCAGGAAGATACCTGATCCTGGATTAGATGGAATGTTTCATTGGGAAAGTTCTGCTTTTTTTTTTTTAACAGGGGAAGGTATTCCACAGCCTCCCCAACAATATTTGGAGCCCACCCTATACTTGACATACGTTGGTCACTGTTCTAAAAATAGACCATGACAGAAAGGCTGAAAGGTGAAATCAAACATTTTACAATCATTTGTGCATAGGAATTTGTTCATAGTTTTTTTTAGTCCGGCCCTCCAACAGTCTGAGGGACAGTAAACTGGCCCCCTGTTTAAAACGTTTGGGGACCCCTGTTCTAGATGAATATGTTACCTGCAAGTTTCGCTATGGTGGCCTAAGCAGGTTATTTTACCTGCTCCAAACATTCCAATTTATCCCATTCAAAGACCAAGGATTAAATACTATTTTCTACTTTTCAGATCAGCAAGCAAAAAATACAGGTAGTAGGTCACAATTCTTTTTCTCCTCTAGGTTTAATATAGGACATTGGAGATCTCTTCTACAGAGATGAAATCTCTCTAATTTGCTGATATTGTGAACTTGTTCATTACATTGATATATAAAAGGAAATGCCTAGGGAGATGCCCAGATCAACAGAATTCACACATAACACTTTTTTAAAACCCCAAAATCCTACTTACTTCTGTTTTAAAGGGAGGGAGCAGGGAATGAATTTGCTTTCCCTGCCAACCAGCCACTGGGGTTTTACCATTAAGAGGGCTCCAGGCATGACTGCTGGATTAGACAAGTGGAGAACTGCATATATTGGGGAACATGTGTGCTCAGTCCCCCATTCAACTAACTAACTGTCCGGGTTTGGCTGCAGCGTCCGGACTTACCCCACTGAGTCCGCACCATCTGGCACTGCGGGAGATGGGAAGGCGGCAGAGGAGCCTCTTGCAGGGAGGGTGAAGGACTTAGAGGCCTTGTTCAAAGGGGAAGGCAGGGAAGAGAGGAGGCTTAGGCCCAGCAAGCCCACAGCTGAGGCAGCTATAGAAGATGGGCTGAAGAAGCAGCTCGGACCAGGCAGGGTCCGCCCACCCACAGCTGAGGCGGCTGGAGAAGATGAGCTGGAGAAGCAACTGGGACAAGGGGGAGGAATGAGAGGGAAGAAGGGATTTAAGGAAGTGGAAGGGGGTGAGTCTGGAGCTGCCGCAGCAGCAGAGAATGTGGGTGGTGGTGTTAAGAGACAAGGGAAAGGGACAGCTCAATGGTGGGAAGTGGGAAGGAGGGAAGAGGACCCTGAAGCCCAGACCCCCTTTGAGAACCTAGGCCCCGGTTCAAGCTAGTCCTCTCACTGTGCAGTAACAGGATGGGAGTCGTTCATGCAAGCTATAAACACCTCTCCCTGTGAGGCCACAGGGGAGAGACAAAGCCCTGGAAACTCCTCTCCCTGTGAAGCAACAAGGGAGAGAGAGAGAGGGTGTGAAAGCTCAAGCCAGACAGGGGAAGGGAGGCAAGGAGGCCTGCTAGAAGGAGGGTGGCGTGTGCAAGGGCTGCCCCGTACACCCAGTGCTCTGTGGGCGCGGTGGTTTCTTGGCCCCTTGGGCCAATGGGGAGAGTCATCGTCTGGGGAGACCAACCCCCAGGTTAGGGAGGAGGGGAGGATACACCTCCCAAAGGGCCTGGGCAGGGGGGGAACGCCACACTAACATATGTGCAGAAGTCTGCTTCTATATCTGTTGGGTCAGTTGTACGTTTGGTACCATAACGTCATTAGGAATTGCCATTTTGGGGCTCATCACATCTTATGTCACTTCTTTGTTTTGTTGGCTATCAAGTTACAGCGGATTTATAGCCACCTTGTGTTTTGAAGGCAAGAGGTGATTTGAAACCAACCAACATATATGATATAAACAATACATACATTTAAAATCGCAGTTCCTAACTTAATATTATAAAAATCTTGATATATAATTTACAGATTAAAAGATGGCATCCTGTATTACATGGCCACTCTATAGAGGTTGACTTCTATAGGTGAGGTTTAGTCTAAAGATGGTAACAGGTAGATGGTGGACAACTATCCAAATGAGCTTACTGGCCCGAGGAAGTACATAGGAAAGTGAGGAGAGGAAAAATAGGGAGGGAAAGGAGGACGGAAGGAAGAGAGAGGAAAGCACGAAGGGGTGAAAGAAAAAAGAGGAGAGAAAGGACTAAACGGAAGGAGTGAGGAAAGAGAAGGGAGGACAGCTTATCTATATAATTGTTGTTGTCCTCAGTCATATGCCTGGCAGAAAATATCTGTTTTACAGGCTCTGCAGAACTCCGGTAAGTCCCATAGGCCATGTGTCTCATACATAGAGACACTAGGCCAGGGCCAAGTCTGGTATCCCTTGGACATCTCCAGTGGTGGGATTCAGCAGGTTCGCACCACTTTGCCAGAACTGGTTGTTAAAATGGTGCTTGTAAACAACTAGTTGTTAAATTATTTGAATCCCACCTCTGGACATCTCCCATCCAAATACTAGCTAGGGGCCGTGCTGAGAGTGAGGCTGGCCCAAGACCAGCTACAAAGCTTCCTTGGAGCTTGTGGAGATTTGAACCTGGATTTCCTAGGTTCTAGTCCGACACCTTAAACACTACACCATACTGGCTGTTTTGTGTTACCAGCCATAGGTTAATGACACAGTTTGCCCTGGGATTTGTAATTGCACCCTTTGTTAGAGGGTTAGTGTATGTAAGCTTGCACAAGAGCAGAAGGTTGAAATATTAGCAGATACTAATAGACTGTGAATACCATTTGTGCATGATATAGGTTTTATGATCCAATGGTAAATGACCTTTTTTCTTTCTTTAGTTATTTGTGGAATATACCTCTTTCCTACACCACCAGCAATGTCAGTTCTTTCTTCTCTTCATATGCATATTTACTGGCCAACCAGTCAGGTACGTTGTGCTGAATGCCCTGAGTTTACAGTGTGTCCAGACAGTAAATTTAGGTAAAGTATTTTAAGTGGGTGTCCTTCATTTGTATATTACCCTTCTGGAAAATGTTCACAACGTGTTTCAGAAACAGTGTTGCAGGCATGTAATAACTGAGGTTAAGGTTAGGATTTCATTTCAGTTGGCTAATTTTAGTTTTTATTAACATTAAAAAAGCTTTGTTGAGCTTCTAAGGATAAGAGTATGCAAACAGTGGAAAAAATGATTGTGAGAGTGGCAAAATGTTTGCGTCAAGCCAGGAAGGACTGCCTTTTCCTGTATGGACTAGTAAGTGTGGTACTATGGCACAGCTTTCCATGTCCAGTGAAGCTGGATCATTGACATCTTTAAAAGAACTGGCAGGACCGCTAATTGGCTGGCATCTCCTGGTGAGTCTGGTTTTACTGTCTGCATACATTTTGTTTTGTTGTATGACTGTGTTAACTGGAGATGCAAAATTTCCTGAAATTTTGGTGTCACAGGGGGGAAAGAGTGCTTTTCTGTTTTTCTTTTTTGGATTTGTTTGTTTTTTTTGGGGGGGGGGGTTTAGAAAAATGAAAATATGTGCAATACTTACTTTCCCTGTATACCTATGTAGTTCTTTTACTGGCTGAACATAAACTATATTATTGTAAGCCTAGCATATAAAATCATATTATTTGAACATAAGAACATAAGAACAAGCCAGCTGGATCAGACCAAAGTCCATCTAGTCCAGCTCTCTGCTACTCGCAGTGGCCCACCAGGTGCCTTTGGGAGCTCACATGTAGGATGTGAACGCAATGGCCTTCTGCGGCTGTTGCTCCCGATCACCTGGTCTGTTAAGGCATTTGCAATCTCAGATCAAAGAGGATCAAGATTGGTAGCCATAAATCGACTTCTCCTCCATAAATCTGTCCAAGCCCCTTTTAAAGCTATCCAGGTTAGTGGCCATCACCACCTCCTGTGGCAGCATATTCCAAACACCAATCACACGTTGCGTGAAGAAGTGTTTCCTTTTATTAGTCCTAATTCTTCCCCCCAGCATTTTCAATGTATGACCCCTGGTTCTAGTATTGTGAGAAAGAGAGAAAAATTTCTCTCTGTCAACATTTTCTACCCCATGCATAATTTTATAGACTTCAATCATATCCCCCCTCAGCCGCCTCCTCTCCAAACTAAAGAGTCCCAAACGCTGCAGCCTCTCCTCATAGGGAAGGTGCTCCAGTCCCTCAATCATCCTTGTTGCCCTTCTCTGCACTTTTTTTTTTTCTATCTCCTCAATATCCTTTTTGAGATGCGGCGACCAGAACTGGACACAGTACTCCAAGTGCGGTCGCACCACTGCTTTATATAAGGGCATGACAATCTTTGCAGTTTTATTATCAATTCCTTTTCTAATGATCCCCAGCATAGAGTTTGCCTTTTTCCCAGCTGCAATGCATTGAGTTGCTATTTCCATGGAACTATCAACTAAGACGCAAAACCCCCTTTCCTGGTCGGTGACTGATAGCACTGACCCCTGTAGCGATGTATGTGAAGTTTGGATTTTTTGCCCCTATGTGCATCACTTTACATTTTGCTACATTGAACTGTGCATTTGCCATTTCTGAGCCCACTCACCTAATTTATCAAGGTCCGCTTTGGAGCTCTTGCGCAATCCTTTGCGGTTCTCACCACCCTACATAATTTGGTATCATCTGCAAACTTGGCCACCACGCTACCCACCCCTACTTCCAGGTCATTTATGAATAGGTTAAAGAGCACTGGTCCCAAAACAGATCCTTGGGACACCACTCCCGACATCTCTCCATTGTGAGAACTTCCCATTTACACCCACTCTTTGTTTCCTGTTTCTCAACCAGTTTTTAATCCATAGGAGGACTTCCCCTCTTATTCCTTCATTGCTGAGTTTTCTCAACAGTCTCTGGTGAGGAACTTTGTCAAAAGCCTTTTGGAAATCCAAGTAGACAATGTCCACCGGTTCACCCCTGTCCACATGCCTGTTTATACCCTCAAAGAACTCTAGTAAGTTTGTAAGACAGGATTTGCCTCTGCAAAAGCCATGCTGACTCTTTCTCAGCAGGTCTTGCTTTTTTACATGTTTTATAATTTTATCTTTAATGATAGATTCTACTAATTTACCAGGAACAGATGTCAAACTGACTGGCCTGTAATTTCCCGGGTCCCCCCTAGATCCTTTCTTAAAGATTGGTGTGACATTGGCCATCTTCCAGTCTTCAGGGATGGAGCCTGATTTCAGGGATAAGTTGCATATTAAAGTGAGAAGATCAGCAATTTCATGCTTGAGCTCTTTAAGAACTCTTGGGTGAATGCAATCTGGGCCAGGGGATTTGGTAACATTTAGTTTATCAATGGCTGCCAGAACTTCTTCCTTGTCTATCACTATCTTTGCTAGTTCCTCGGATTCGCCTCCTAAGAAGCTTGGTTCAGGTGCAGGAATGTTCCTCACCTCCTCTTGGGTGAAGACAGATGCAAAGAATTCATTCAGCTTCTCTGCAATCTCCCTGCCACCTTTTAGCACACCCTTTGTTCCTTTGTCATCTAATGGGCCTACCGCTTCCCTTGCTGGCTTCCTGCTTTTGATGTACTTGAAGAACTGTTTGTTGCTGGTCTTGATGTTCGCAGCCATGCGTTCCTCATAATCCTTTTTTGCCTTCCTTACAGCTAACTTGCTTCTCTTTTGCCACCATTTGTGTTCCCTCTCATATTCTTCATCAGCCAAACTGGACTTCCATTTTCTAAAAGACATTTTCTTTTTTCTGATAATTTCCTCAACCTCTCTTGTTAACCATGGTGGCTTTCTTTTGGACTGGGTGCTGCCTTTTCTAACCTGTGGAACACATTCCAGCTGAGCTTTTATTACTGTGTTTTTAAATAACCTCCAAGCATCCTGGACAGTTTTGACTCTCTTGATTTTCCCTTTCAGCTTCCTGCGCACTATCCCCCTCATCTTTGAGAAATTTCCCTTTCTGAAGGCGAATGTAACTACATTAGTAGTTGCCACTTGTTCGCATGCTGAGATACTGAATCTGACAGCATTGTGGTCGCTGTTCCCTATCGGCTCAACAACACTGACTTCCTGCACCAGGTCCTGGGTCCCACATAGAATTAGATCTAGGATCACCTCTCCCCTGGTTGGTTCCACAACCATCTGCTCTAAGCCACAGTCATTTAGCATATCCAGGAATGCTCTCTCCTTACTATGACCTGAACAAGCATTTTTCCAGTTTATATGGGGATAGTTAAAATCACCCATTACCACTACATTTTTGTTTTTGTTGGCCTCTCTAATTTCTTTTTCCATCTCAGAATCCTCTTGTGCACTTTGGTCAGGGGGACCATACTATATTCCTAATATTAAACTGGCCTTCACACCTGGTATTGAGATCCACCCTGATTCTATGGGGTACCTACCTCCCCTTGAATGGTCTATTTTATGTGATACTATGCTCTCTTTGATGTAAAGGGCAACTCCACCCCCATGCGCCCTGTCCTATCCTTCCTATAGAGCCTGTAGCCTGGTATAACAGCATCCCACTGGTTCTCCTCATTCCACCATGTCTCTGTAATGCCCACTATATCAAGGTCCTCCTTCAAAACTCTGTACTCTAGCTCCCCCATTTTAGGTCGAATGCTTCTACTATTAGCATAGAGACACCTGTATACCCTGTCTCTGTCCTTAACCTGGGATTTATGTGCTTTACCCTCAAGTCTTTTGTAGACACTATCCCTTGTCACATGGACATTGCTTTGTTCCTCACTTGTATGTGGTTGATTTAGAAAAACCTCCCTCTCTGTCTGCATCCCCATAGATACTGTATTCCGAACCGAAGTCACCTCAGCTCCTGTCGGCTTTCCCCCAGTGATCAGTTTAAAAGCTGTTCTGCCACCTTTTTAATGTTGAGCGCCAGCAGCCTGGTTCCTCTTTGGTTAAGATGAAGCCCGTCCCGTTTGTACAGGCCTACCTTGTCCCAAAAGGTTCCCCAGTTCCTGACAAATCTGAAACCCTCTGCCTTACACCACCTTCTCAAATTATGTAGGGTGGTAAGAACCACAAAGGATTACGAAGAGCTCCAAGTGGACCTTGATAAATTAGGTGAGTGGGCTAAGAAATGGCAAATGCAGTTCAATGTAGCAAAATGTAAAGTGATGCACATAGGGGCAAAAAATCCAAACTTCACATACACGCTACAGGGGTCAGTGCTATCAGTCACAGACCAGGAAAAGGATTTGGGGGTCTTAGTTGATAGTTCCATGGGAATGTCAACTCAATGCATGGCAGCTGTGAAAAAGGCAAACTCTATGCTGGGGATCATTAGGAAAGGAGTTGATAATAAAACTGCAAGGATTGTCTTGCCCTTATATAAAGCAGTGGTGCGACCGCACTTGGAGTACTGTGTTCAGTTCTGGTCGCCACATCTCATAAAGGATATCGAAGAGATAGAAAAAGTGCAGAGAAGGGCAACAAGGATGATTGAGGGACTGGAGCACCTTCCCTATGAGGAGAGGCTGCAGCATTTGGGATTCTTTAGTTTGGAGAGGAGATGTCTGAGAGGGGATATGATTGAAGTCTATAAAATTATGCATAGGGTAGAAAATGTTGACAGAGAGAAATTTTTCTCTCTTTCTCACAATACTAGAACCAGGGGTCATACATTGAAAATGCTGGGGGGGGAGAATAAGGACTAATAAAAGGAAACCTTCACGCAACGTGTGATTGGTGTTTGGAATATGCTGCCACAGGAGATGGTGATGGCCACTAACCTGGATAGCTTTAAAAAGGGCTTGGACAGATTTATGGAGGAGAAGTCGATCTATGGCTACCAATCTTGATCCTCCTTGGTCTGAGATTGCAAATGCCTTAGCAGACCAGGTGCTCGGGAGCAACAGCCGCAGAAGGCCATTGCTTTCACATCCTGCATGTGAGCTCCCAAAGGCACCTGGTGGGCCACTGCAAGTAGCAGAGTGCTGGACTAGATGGACTCTGGTCTGATCCAGCAGGCTCGTTCTTATGTTCTTATGTCTCAGTCCAAGGTCAGGGGTAAGTCCAGGAAACAAAGTCCAGATCAAGATCAAACACACAGAGGTGTAAGGCACAGCCTACCAGCAGATACCCAAAGGTTGTGGACAAATTACTTCCATGCTGGTTCATCTTCTCTGGCTGGTTTTATGAGGGAAGTTGTGATCAGGAGTAGGTTCAACTCTTCATCCTGCTGAGTAATCCACAGACAGGTGCCATCATCTGGATGATCAGCCTCTATGGTTGTCAGCCCTAATCCTGTGGAGATTCAAGCTCAAAGGCAGCGTTTGATTGGTGCTGGGTTGCCACACTCTACAGCATTGCTCCTGTGCTTCCCTTTGAGCCTGCTGGCAACCCTGGCGATGAGACTGGTGGCTGTAGTGCTTCTATTTCAGCCTGGGAACCCGGGCTGTGAGACTGAGGGTGTGGTGTGCTGAGACTCCACTTCTGCAACAGCTGGAGTCTCTGCCTTTGGGGGGTCTTCCTGCAACCTCCAAGGGCTGGGGCTGACTTCCTATGTCTCTTCCTCATCTGAGGAGTTGTTGGCAGGTAGGCTTGCCTTGGGTCATACTTTGGTGTATGGACATAGGGGGAAAAGCAGTATTTTAATTTATATTATTTATATATAAGTATTTTAAAATTTGCCCTGACCTGGTTGGCTCAGGCTAACCTGATCCCTTCAACTAACTAGGATTGCCCCTGGATAGTGCTTGGATGGGAAACCACCAAGCAAATTCAGGGTTGCAACATAGAATCAGGCCATGTCAATCCACCTAATAGTTGAAAACCCTATGGGGGTCACTATAAGTCAGCTGGGACTTGACAGCGCTTTCCACCACGACCATTTAAAATACTTCTATACCAGCTTTCCTTCTTGATTAGTCTTTTAAGTTGAATAACATGTTGCTACTATTCTACTCTGGGTTCCAGATGTCCTTGATTTGTATGGTATGTTGTATGGGCCAGTGCTATGTATTACTGACTTGCCTGTTCCCTTGAGTATATACATTATAAAATTAAGGAACAAGAAAACTGATTTTTTCCCCACTGTCTCTATGTTTCCTAACAGCTTGGCATGGTAGAGGGTGGAAAATTAACGTTGGGTTTTGGCAGTACAGCTTTATATATTTTTAATTGGGTTAACTTCCAGTTTCTTCAGTACAGATAGACTTTTACCAGCTTGAGATCTGAAAATATAATTAGTCCATCTAAAGTTAACAAATTATGCTGTTTTGTTGGAAATACTTTAAAACTAAAGGGACTGCTTTGATTCACAGCTGTTTAGTGAGCTGTTCCTGCTTTGTTCCTCTTTTCAAGATGAATAGTTCCATGGTTTCCTTTTGATGTGTAGGCTGTATAATCCTTCTGTTTGCCTGAAGTTTGCCTGAAGTTATGTCCTTGGACACACCAACACTGCTTCATGGTAGAAATAAAAAGAGCATCTGTAACAGAGTGTTTTCTGTAACCTGGCTCTTCTGTATATGAAAGAATGGGGCAATAGTGCTGGCTATGTAGATGAAAGTAATTCACTTCAAGACAGATACATTTTTATAATTAAAAACTGCTTCTGAGAAGATGAAAGTAGTGTGTATTAAAATATACTTATGCTACTGCCAACATTTTGGTTGCTGCAAAGTTGAGAGGTTAAATATGCTAGCAAAAAGCAATAGATTAATTTTAAGAAGAAAAGGCTTAAACAATGCTAACAGATCTGGTGAAAGCATGCAAAAATGGTGGGATTTGATTATTGCATGAAATGTACTGCTGGTAGTTAAGCTGACCATGAAATATATTTTGGTAGTGGTATTAATTATAGAAAGCTTCATACTAGGATGGGATGTTTCTCATTTTATGTACTGTGAAGTGAAATGCAAGATTGGATTCAGCACATTACTTTTCCCATCAAATGTGCTGAACTTCCTACATTTGGTTTCCATTTGGCAAGTAAATAAAAATAGTGTCTCTTTCCTATTGTTCCCCTAGGAAGAGAAATATTCTTATGGCCAGGGATCTTTTCTGTGCTGCTTAATTGCACAGAACATCACCACAGTATTAACTGTGGGAACTGGATAAGCTCATTAACAAAATTTAACTTTTGTCAGATAACACATAAACTTGGGGGTTTGGTCATGGGACCCCTTCCTGCAGTATGGCTGATGCAGGTAATGGTAGGTGAAAGGGAAAGCTTAGTAGTTTGTGCAGCTAAGTTGCCACTTTGGGACTGGGAATGTCATGCAGAAAAACCACTCATTTGTATAAGACAGTTTCCAGGAATGCATGGGATGATAGTCTGTGGTACTGAGTTACTTTCTTGGCTATAGCAGACAGTTGCTCCAAATTAGATCCTATAGCTGCCCTATGTCTTTTTTCAGAAGGAGACATATGGCTTCTGGGGTCATTTTGGTGATGAGTTTGTGCACTTATGAACATTAAAAGTTTGTAAGGAGTTGGAGGATTTAAGCAAACTGATGCTTTGTGTATTTCTCTTTCTCCCTAGCTGTTATTACACTCTCAGATTCAGTGGCCTGGGTCAAATTCAACATAGAATCGAATGGCTACTATATTGTGAAATATGATGATGATAATTGGAAGGTTTTGATTCAGTTACTGAAAGATGATTCCACTGCACTGACTTCCAGTGACAGAGCCAATCTTATCCATGACATTTTCCATCTAGCAGGGTAGGTTTTTAAATTGTGACTGTTTCTGTAGCTGTTCACTTGTCTTGCAGAATGTAGATCTGTGCACACAGACCACAGAGAAATGGAGATCATGCTTCTTTGAAAGAACAGACCATTGGAGCACTTGAGCACTGGCTTGATCTTTCAGAACCTGTAATACGTTATTTTCTTGTGATATTTTTAGTTCTATGTTGTCTATAGCTTTCATATTCTTATTACATCAGATATGTTGAGCTAATACAAAGTAGTTACTGAACAAAATATGTCATGTTATTGTGTCTTGTGAGGAGACTTTCCCCCAAAACTGTGGAATTCTGGTTGTCATCAACCAAATCTTAAGTGAATGCTTAATCTAAGAAGCAGTTAGAATAATATAGATGGCTCATTCCTTTAGAAATAGAACAGATGAAGAAACCATTTGACCCGGGACTACTGAAGTTGTAAGACACTCCGTAAAGTGTTTCAAACAATACTACTTTTATTGATAAAGACAAGAGAACTGTAGTAAACATTTGCTGATTTTTAATAGAATAATTTCAAATTAATCTTCTATAAGCAAAGAAACAAACATGAGTGATCATCTTGGTCCATTTAGCTTTCTCCATTTATGGCTGCTAAGTCCAATTCAAACAATTTTGTTAACCCACAAAGACATTTTTAAATAAAAATGCCTCATCTTGCCTATGTATAAGAATTAGCCTGTCAAATTCACTAGAAAAGTCAATAGTAGTACAAGCAAAGGGAATAGCAACAGATTTAGTTTAGAGTAATCTTACTACATGGAAGCAAATGTGAGGGATGTGGAACTATGCTTGGTAGATCTTAACAACATTTGGGGCTTCATCAAAACAGTTCCACTGAGAATTTTGCTTCTGAGCAAAGCAAAGCTATTTCCCAGCAAAGAGTGACAGAGCTAGCTTAAACCTTTTTAAAAATACTAACCAAGTTATAATGTATAATAATAAGAATCACCATGATTTTAAAAACAGGTTGTCAGGAAATTTCTTCCCCATATTTGTTCCTTTATAATTTCTTTCAAAAGAAAAGCTGTCTCTCTTTATCCAATAATTTGCTTCTGAGAGGAATCTGTAGAGAAATCTTGAAACAAATATTTTATACATTTCCATTCAGAAAAAAAGAATAACATCCTGTTGCAAAAGGGACTATCACAACATCCATTTGGACTAGTAACATATATTTTATACTACAGTGTTTCATTAGAAAGTGAATGCAAAGTTACTGAAAGTAAAAGGTTTTTATTGGTACTGAAGGATGGAGATTAATCAAAATGCTCTACCCAGCTTTTTGTTTTGTTTTTGTTTTCATGTCCTTTTAGATTAGGACTGGTACCACTGGGCAGGGCATTTGATCTGATTGAGTACATAGGGAAAGAAAACAACACTGGTCCAATCACAGAAGCATTGTATCAAGTGAATCTTATCTACAACCTAGTTGAAAAGCGGGGAATGCTAACGCTCGCGGCCAAAATAGTGGTAAGTCCTTTGATGCTAGGCTGTTTAAAGAGTCACTACTGTATAGTAAGAAACATCCTACTGTGCCACTGTGACATCAGCTCTAATTTCATAACAAGAAAAGTTGTGTGTATCAAGATATCTAACTGAAGTAACAACTGTTGCCAATTAAAAGTGTGTTGCGGGTTTAAGTAAATGCAAACACCATCTGCTTACAACTTCAATTCTAATACTCAATTTTGTTAGTGAGGAATTTTGAGCAAATTTTAACACTGTTCTACTGCATGATAACACTGATATAATCTTATCTTTTTGCCCTTGGAAAGTGGGATTGGGTTAAGCATCTCTGAATGCTTGTTGATTCTGTATGATCTCCGGTATAAGCCCCAGGTGTTTGAATTAGCACTACTCATTCAGTGGTGCTCCTATTGGGGCCAGTTGAGCGCCAGAGTGAATGTAACCATGAGTAAGTATCCTTCAACCCATTCATCTGGACTTTTAATGGGAATTGAACAAAAGGGAAGGCATGCCTGGAGATTGTAGATGTGAGTAGTAGAAGACTAGGGAGCACTTTGGGGGTTTACAAATGGCACCCTTGTAATTGCAACAGGGTTTTTGCTGTCGTTCAGTGGTGTTTTTCCTTTGTGCCTTCCTAGAAAAAAGTGGTAAACATACTTGGAGACAAGATAAAGAAACAAGAATGGATGAACAGTGGGTGCCTCTCAGAACAAGAACTGCAATCAACTCTCCTAACCTTTGCCTGTTCCCATAACTTGGGAAACTGCAGTGCCACAGCCGCAGCACTGTTCATTGAGTGGATGAACTCCAATGGCACTAAAAGGTAAAACACTGATGTTTCTTTTTGAATAAAATATCTACTTTACTATGGCATCAGGCAAATATTTCCCTGATATTTGGCCTCTCCCAGAACAAGGCTGCTTCTCTAGTTCTGTATTGATATTGTAATTTTGACTGCATTGGAAATGGAAATGCTTGCCTTGGTGTTTTCATCAAATGAGAAGCATCTTGCCATGCTTTCCTTCATGCAGTTAATAAATGTGGCTGCTAACGACTGAATAAGTGGACAAAGTGGGCAATGTTCACTTGCTTGGGGAGAAATCCCACTGTAGGTCAGCTTAAAGCAAAGCATTGTATGCATACATACTGATGTCATGGGAATGAGGACACAGAGCACAGAACTGCATTGAAGTGCAGAGCACTAGAGCCAGTTCAGGCTGTTGGTAGTGCCATTGGCTAGGGGACCCCTTTGCTTGAGAGCGCAGGAGTGCTTCCTGTAGCTTCAGCATGAGAGCTCATAAAGGGTCTTCCCAGAATGAGGCACCTTGGCACATCTACTCCTAGAGGAGATTTATACTAGATAGAAGTCATAGCCAGGCAATATTGCCCTTGTTTTTAGATGTAAACCCAGTAGGAGTTTTCAGCTCTGCCTTGTTTGCATTGTGCATTACACCACAGCAGTATGGCAAAGAGTAACATCAGGTTGCCCATCCAGGATTTCAGTTACTGGTGTCATAGGTACAGTTATGTAGTACGCTCACCAGAGTTATATCACTACCTGTGGCAAGTGACACTGAGCATCTGCTGCCAATTGATAGTGGCTCAAAAATGGTGCTCGTGATACCATGCCAAGAACTGGATTGTACACATGACAGTAGTCACTCCTGATCTGTGTAATAGAGGTAAGAAGCCACTAGCTGCAGGCTTTTCAAGCAATGGCAATATATGTGATTGCATTTTGGTCTTCAGCTAGTAGGTCTCCAGACCCAGAAATTGTTGCTTTTTGATATATTGGCATCACCACAATTTTTTATCTTTTAAAGTAAAGCAAACAGTCAAACTTTCAATGGCCAAGAAACTTGGGACTCTAATGCTCTTGCTGGGACTTTTGCTGGGACTCTTATGCTCTTGTTTATATGGAAGTAAGAAAAGCTGCCATTGCTTAGCTCCTCCCATTTTTTGCATAACTTTGCACAAGGTCTGTGAGTCTTGTACTCTTTTAGATCTCACCTGAGGAGATAAGAGATGAACCCAGATATTTCTTTAATAATAAACAAGCGTGACTCCAGTGGGCATGTGAGGCAGCCGCTGCTGTTCCCCAACCAACTTTACATTGAATGTTGGTTTGTTTCCCATCCAAAGTGAACTATAGCTTTAAATACTGTCTACCCCCTTCTTCCCAGTTATGTTTTATGATGTGAATTATGATGTGCCTACAAACAGCCCCAGGCTAGCCTGATCAAGATAGATCTCAGAATTGAAGCAGGGTCAGCCCTAGTCAGTATTTGGATGGGAGACCTCCAAGGAACACCAGGATCGTGATGAGGCAGGCCATGGGAAACGACCTCTGAATGTCTGTTGCCTTGAAAACCCTATGGGGTCACCATAAATCAGCTGTGACTTGACAGCACAAAAAATGGTTCTCTCAGACTGAGAGGGGATATCACTTAAGGCATTTTTAGCTAAAATACTTTGAAGTCTTTAAGCTGTTCTCATAAAGTTCTGTTCTCTCTGTGCAGTCTGCCAGCAAATATTATGAAGATCATATTCACAGCTGGAGCAAAAACTGAAATTGGCTGGCACTTCCTCTTGAAAATGTATTCCTCATTGGTGTCTGAGACAGAAAAGCTCAAAGTCCTTAAAGCACTAGCCAGCACAGATGATGTTGGAAAGCTGCTCAGGTATGACGCCGCATGTAAACTAAAATAGTAAGGCCCATTCTAGGCAGCCATTGATTCTTCTTCTATACTTGTGGAAGGTTTTTTGATTCAACCAGTTTGTTTAGCTAATCACTGCAGGATATTACATCAATATATTTAACTCTCAGTGTGGCCAGATCTATAAGTGCTTAAATCCAGAGGCTGGAACCAGGAACAGACAGAAAGACAGATCTTTCTGTACATCTAAAAACACCTCAGATTTGCAAAAACATCTGAAATCTTACAAAAAGACAGCGGTATTAACACACACACCCCTCCAAAACATAGTAAAATAAACTACACCTGTAGCTTTGAGGAACAAATTCTCCCAGTGGCTATTGCTAAACAACCACAACTGCATTGCCTCCCTCCCAAGTTTGGTTTCTGTCCCTAAAAGGCAAGGGAGGGGTTCAAGACCATTTCCAGGGCTGTTTTGGTCTTTGAGGAAGGACTTGTTTGGGCCAGGCTCACCAGTAAACACCTGATTTGCTTGACTCACCGAAGCCTAGCTACTTGCTACTGTTCATCATCAGCCACCCCACAACAGCCAGTGTGGTGTAGTGGGTTAGAGTTTCAGTCTAGAGCCTTGGAGTGCTAGGCTCAAATCACCACCCTGCCATAAAGCTCACTGGGTGACAGGGGGCCAGTTATTCATTCTCAGCCTAAGGAAAAATGGAGGGGAAAAGAATGGTGCAAGCTGCTTTGGGTTCTCATCATGGAGAAAGGTGTGGTATTAATGAAATTATAACTGAAGATGGTGGGTGGCAGATAAACAGTAGGTTGGCTTGAAGGTCGGAAAGGGAGAAGGAAGCAGAAGGAAATAGTATGGGGTGGGGATACTGTGCTAAGTAGGTGTCTTTTTCTGCTTGCGCATTGGATCCAACCCGTGGAAGGGTACTATTTTGCCTTTTCTGTTCAGATCATTGATCCCCTAAAAATGCTGTCCGCAGGTTTCAAGCAATGACTAGGAATCTTGTTGTGTTAAAGGTAGGGCCTGGAGTGTGATGAGAAAATCAGCAAAAGTCAGCCTTTCCATTTTGGAAGTGTTCTTCTGGTGCAAACAAGCATTGGATCTAATCCAGATTTTTCTTCCTGTTTTCTTCTCTTACTGAATACAGAGGAAATATATGCAAGGAGGAGTGGAAGGGGATTCAGAGGTCATTTTAGTTCCAAACAGACAGTCTTTGCCCATCTAAGGGAGATTGCCCACTGCTGGCTGTTCTTCAACCTCGCCCCGTTCTGGTGCAAAAAATTTGCACCAGAAGTACTCTTGCTTTTCCTACGAAAAGTGAGAAGCATGTGCAGGGCAAGAGAAAGTGAGCCAGGACATGAAATCTTGCCCCAACATGCCTCCTCTCTTGGCACACCGCATGTCAGAGTAAGATTTCTTGCTCCAATGTACTTCCGGTCTCCCCATGTGGCCCAGCACTGATGGGTAATCGGCCTTACTGTATGCAGATGGGGGGATTTAATCTTCTCACTGTGCATTCTTGCCACAACTGACTTTGACTTCTCAGAGGTCCTATCAGCAAGAGAATATATATGGATTAAAGCATATAGGTTCCCTATGTATGAAAGTACCTTGAAAAATATAGATTATAGATTACGTATATGTAGCATACTCCATTGAGCGCACAGGGGGTGTTTCTCTAACACATAGAGGATGGGTGAAAGGGTGAAGCTAATAAGATATGATTCCAATCATCCCTACATACATTTGTACATATAAAGTGACTTTGGAGGGCTAAAGTGAGCCCCTGAAACTGCCTTGATCTACCACACATGCACATACAGCAGCAGCCTTGCCTCAAGGAGCCCTGGGTCATGTGGTTTCCAATGTTCCTCTTATTCTTTATAAGGCAGTGGGTACTAAGAGAACTCATTCTATAGGGTTGTGGTGCCTGAGATGCTGGTGTTGCAGTGGACTACTTTCCATGCTGGAAAGGAATTGTTGTTAGCATGGCATTCACTTTGAAATTAAAGTAAATGTGAACTGCCAGAATTCATATGCTGAGATGTGTGACTCATTGGGAACACCACTAACTAGGAAGCAGACTTTTACAATGTGCTTCAGGACTCTGTGTAGGATTTTTATCAGGTCACTAGAATCTTGACCTGAGAGCACCCAGGAGATCATAGGTTGTTTTCCCACTTTAAAAAATAACATTGAGCCAAGCCACGCCCCTTTGAATCGGTGCTTTTGAGCGCGAGGTCTGACTCCCCACCTCAGCTTGTCCCTGTAGTAAACTTCGCGGCAGCCGCGAGCTTTGTGATATGCATCATTCCCCACAACCGTGCGTTCAGTGGTCATCGGCAGCGCACTTCTCTGTTCCGATTGGCTGGAGCGCTGGTTTGTGGGCGAAACTTGGTTTAAAAAAAAACACCTGAAATCGTCGATGAAACGTCGACACGCACAGTCGTCATCGCAAATTGAACCAATGCCTTTTTTCCTTTTAAAAAAATGGTTTCTGATTGGCTGTCGTGCTGCGGTGCAAATATTTGTGGAACACGGAAGTGCCCGCTTTCCTTTCTCCTCCATTTCATGAGATGAATGTTCTGAATGAACAATGAATGTTCTGAATGAACAATGAATGTTCTGAATGAACAATGAAAATAAGCTGTGTCCGCATACGCTCGAAGTGATGTGCAGACAAGTGATTTCCTGGTTAAAAAAATAGCGGAAGGAAACGCCCCGCAGTGCCCTGATTGGTCCACATCACCATGTGCAGCAGGAAATTCAAACCCGCAGTGACCCCCGGCTTCCCCACTGCCTCGCTCTCCCCCGCGGTCGCTGAGGGGTTTTCAGAAATGTTGCTCGACCATCCAGGGGGAGAAATGACGCGCGCTGAGGAGGACGGAGAGCGGCAGAGTCGGGGTCGCTGCGTTGCTGCCGCTTAGGTAGTGGGGAATGCAGCAGGCCCCCGGTTTATTTGCCGCAACTACCGTGCAACAAAAGGTGAGTGGGGAAACGACCATAGAAGGATGAGAATTATGATGGAACTCTATCTAGCATAGAAGAAGAGAACACTTTCCAGATTAAATGTGAAGGTTTTGTCATACAGCCAAGTTAATTTCCCGACTGAAATGCATTTCGCTGCTCCCAGTTTAGATGGCTCATGATGGTGGATCTGTAAAAAAATCTCTGTGTAGTTGACTTAGGCTGCTTTCTCTCCCTAGGTTGATGCGCACAAGTCTTGAAGGAATCCAGATTAGATCACAGGATCTTTCACTCATTTTAAGAACTGTCAGCCAGACTTTGCCAGGGCACTTACTAGCCTGGGACTTTGTCAAAGAGAATTGGGAACAACTTATAAGGAAGTAAGGCTATTCTTGAGTTGTGATAAATACTGTTTTTCTCTGTATGTGTGGGTGGGAATATGTACTCTCCTTTAGTACACAAATTATACAAAACAATGCTGGGTTTTTTAATGGAGAGGTTCTGTTAAAAAGGCACTAGGACTCAAATGGAGCATTCTAAAACAAAGACAGTCCAGCATGTGGTGAATTAGCTTACAATTTGGTTTTTTTTCTTTTGGTGAAACGGAGTATAATACTATTAGGTTTTCAACATCTTTAAATTAATTTGCTGAGTTTCCCAGCATTCTCTCCTAGAGGGCAGTGACAGGGTTTCCACCTTGACTGGCCTCCCTTGTCGTACCCCCCACCCCCTGCTATATTTTTCTTGGGGTATTGTTTATGTTTTGTTTGTATTCTTTCCTGATTGATCTCCACTGTTAGTTAGGGCACAGAAATGTAACTATGCCGATATTTGATGATAATGGCTGATTTCATTGTATTTGTTGTGACTATTGTAAGCTGCCCTGTGCCCAGTGACGGGGAAGGTTGTATAACTAAAACAAACAAATAAATATGGAATTAACATCAGTTAGAGCTGTAGTAACTGGCCATCTTAAATACTTTTTGAGTTTTTTTGCATTTTAAAAATGCAAAAGGTGCAGGCATGACATTTCGCATTCTTCTCATGTGCATGTTTTCACATCCAACATCGAACAAGTGACCCACCTTGCTCAAAAAAATTTAATCTTGTGGCCTTTACAATTCCACAAAACTCAGTTTTGTTCTTTCTGTCTATTTGCTTCTCTGAAACAGTTGAGCACTGCAACAAGTGTACATAGAGAATGTCTTGGTCATAAAAATGCTGTATATGTTGACTGACCAAGAGCACACATGAACATGTGCCTCATACCTAATCCGTCTTATACTAAATCAGGCCATTGACCCACCAGAGCCAGTATTGTCTACAGCTCTCCAAGACAGAAATCTTTCACATAACCTTCTGCTCATTCCTTTTAACTGGAGATGCTGGGGGTTGAACCTGGGACCTTCTGCATGCCAAGCAGATGCTGAACAACTGAGTGGTAACTCCTCCCATTTGCAGTGCAGTGCTATTCTAGAGTCTGTCATTAGCTGCCAAGCGTAATTCTTTATGTCTGATTTATGAAGTATGTAGGTGTTCTTGGAGGGTGTTCTCTAGCTTGGCTGTTGCCTGCCCTCCTGAATTAGAAGAATGTCCCATTGATCTTATAGGGCAGGTTATATATATTGTTTTGCAAACTGAGATAAACTTCCCGCCTTTTTATGTATAAAATTGGTTGTTCCTGAATATTGTCACGTACATAAACCTTCAGTGGATTAGGTGTGAATTAAATATTTTTGAATAAATACTAGCTGATCTTTATTCATTCTCCCAAATTTCAGATTTCACAGTGGATCGTTCACAATTCGAAATATTGTGACTTCAACAACTTGTCAGTTCTCAACAGAGGAACATTTGCGTGAGGTTTGTTGAACAAAGAATTTTCACAAAAATACTTTTTTTGGGGGGGGAAGTATCATCATTAATGTGGTTACAAGAGGATACATAGTAGGGGTCAAGATCCTGCGCCATGACATTATTCCAGCTTCTACTTTTGTCCTCTGGTTAGTCCCCAAATAATAACTTCTGCGCCATCTTTTGAAATTTAAGAGGCTTCTGCTGAGCTTGTTTCTGTGTAATAAGATTTTTGTGTAATAATAATTTTGATTTTCAGTATTTACAGTGTAATTGGCATTCAGTTCTAAATGGAGGTATTACTCTGGAATATCTCCCACCTCCACTATACCAAGATGCAAGAATGTTCCCTAACTCTTCTGATATTCTTGTTGGTCAGCTTTTCTATATATAACCTTCTGGGGAGTGTTATTCAATTGTCTCAGCCCATACTTCGCTGAAGTAAATGTACAAATGAACCAGCTTAAGAAACTGAGATCACTCCTCTCCCTTTTCCTCTCATGGGGTTGATGTTACAGATGGTCATGCTAGAGGTTTTTCAACGTTCAACCAAAAAACATTAGAATTCTATTAAACTTCTAAGGAAAATAGAATGGGGGCGGGGAGAGAAATTTGGTGAGAAGGAAAGAAACAGACTTACATACAAATGTTAAGATGTTCCTAATAGTACAGCTCAGGTGGCATTTGCTTGTTTCAGTTTGTTACAGATCTCTCAATTCTCTGGTTGTTCTAAAGTTTTGACTCCGACTTACACTCATAGGTTCATATGTAAATTCTGGTGCCCAAAATCTAGAAGGAATGGAGTATTCATCCAACTCTTTTCCCCTTCAGACTTCCACAACTGTAGAATCACCTCAGAACTGGGGATGGGAATTCTCCTCCCACACAAAGTTCAAATTCCACACCTGGCTAGAGATTTGTCCCTCGCTGACATCATCTCTCTCACTCAGCCAGCTCTCTCTGCTTTATACACATAGTTCAGGAGACAGACTAACTCTATTTTTAGAACCTGGGCTAGGAATTCTTCTTTCTCTAAATTAGAAGTTGATTCACCTCTTTGGCTCAAGTAGGGTTCTTTTCCCCAAATACTCTTTCCCTGCCAACACCACAGGTCTTTAGACAGAAACTAAACATGTCTGAACTCTCTGCTTTCAAGAGTTCCAACCTATATTCCTGCCAGTAGCTCTGAGTTCTAAACTCCACCAACTCCCAGTATGTCACTTATATACACAGGCTTTGTGAGGAATTAGCCCTTCATAGTCAGGTTTTTTCCTGCTTCTGCATGCTCTAAGTTTTGAAATAGCCTTATACAGAATGGAGGGTTTTCCTTTTCTTTTCCTTAGTTCCATCAAAGGATGTTTTCCTCCCACTTATACATATATCTTTTTGATATATGTATCCCAGGGTGCACTGGGAAAAGTCTGTTTGCTTTGTCCTGCCATATTTTTACATGTGTTATGTTTGTGCAGGTGAAGTCATTCTTTGAGTCTCAGTCAGAGGAGACTGCTCAACTGCGATGTGTCCAAGAAGCCATTGAGACAATTCAGCTGAACATTCAGTGGATGAACATAAACTTGGTGAATCTGGAAAAGCTGCTGCAGTGATGCTTGCAGCTCAAAATGTCCACTTGGAATGCTGTGACTCTTACTCTTTTTTGCTTTTGCAAAAACCAGGGTTGAAAATGGGCAATGCAACTTTCTTTGCACTGTGAGAGGATTTTAAGTTAGCTCAGGGTACATTTCTGGCTCTCTTTGGAGTGGACTGGATATTGTTGCTTTTACAGGAGTATTGCATCCATACAAAAGGGAGACTACTTTTACTATTGTCACCCTTCCATTTGACATCAAGTTCCATTTCCTAAAATTCGGATAAAGACTGAACAAGAGCAACAATTCCTCTAAGAGCTGCTTTCCTTTGTAGAGCGCAGGCTGATCCGCCTTCCATGTAGTTTGTAGTTTCTTTCATTGTAAATACTGTACTTGTTGCGGAGCATGTGAGGTTTTTTTTTAAGTATTATGATTCGAAATGGCTGCTAAAGCATATGTAGTGGAGGGGAAAGCTTGAAGTTAAATGTTGGATCTCCATTGGGTTATTTTCCAAAAAATTATTCACATATAGGAAATAATTATTGGTGGAAAAATTATTATCGATTTCAATATAGCTGGATGCTGGTGATACTGTGCTCAAAATAAGGCAAACAGTTCTTACAAAAAAAGTGAGAAGAGGGAGAACTTACTATATAACAATAAATGAGATCGATAAGACTAAGTCCTTTCTTGCAAAAATTATGCCTTCTTGTAGTTACTTAAGTGTAACTTTTTACTGGCGTTGAACCAATGCTACAGAATATTATACATACAGATATTCTGCCTGATTTGAGACTTTTATTGCTGATTTCTGACCTTTATGTACTTTACATCTATCTAAAGGTCATCATTAACAAAATTCGACAGCGTTAATTTGTGCCACAGAGCTATAGTTTTACATGATCCAGCTCTGAAAATTTTACTTTTATTCGTGTGTTCTGTGACGCAGCCAAAATGCTAGAGCAACACTGAAACATAAGTTTTTGTATAGATGACCCAAGGAAGGTTACATTTACGAAAGGGGGTATGCAGTGCAGTGACACTTCAGTTGTTTAAATACAGGTTAGGCCACTATGAAGAAAGACATATGTTATAAAGGCAAAGCAAGCATTCAGAACCAAATCAGCTCTTTAATGATAAAAATGAAGATTAGATTTCTTTGAGGAGCTGCATTTTTATCAGGCTATCTGTCTGTCTTGATTCATCACGTATACTGCATAATATTTATTAAAATACTAGCTTTTCATCCATGATGGAGGTAAGAGGTTTGCATGCAGATAACTGCAGATAGTGCAGTTAGACTAAAGGGAAACCCTTTGATGTTCTCAGATAGTTCCATTTTTGAAACATTTGAGAAAATCCAATCTTGGTATACGCACAGAAAAAATGTTATCCTCTGCTTACTCTTTGAATGAAAAAGCATTTTCTTGAAGGGTACACAGTTAGAAGTACTGCCGTGACCTTAGTTTGTCCACGATTGAGTGTGAATTGTTCTGCGTACTCTTCTGATTTTCCTGATTTGTACTCTGCATTTGGCTGTTCCTTCTCCTGATCCTCTCTTTGGTTTGTTTTGTAACAGTACCAGTGGGTATAAACCTGTAGGACAGCTGCCCAGTTAATTCCCTTTCTTGGGTCATTTAACACTGTTCTACAGCATATTGATGTGCTTGCTACTGGAAACAAGGAGTGTGCTTGAATATAAAGAACACCTGTACCTTAGAATTAAGAATATAACGTTAAAGTACTGTTTTCCTAAGAACTCTTTCCAATTATTTATTTATTTTTAGTATGGAATTCAGATTTTGTTAAGTGGTGGTTGCTATTGAACCAATTATGTATATTCTTTGTTCACCCATGCCTGGACAAGTATCCAGTCCCCAGTAGAACTAATCAAATCTGTCTCACTTTCCTCCCAAATTTCAAATGAAATACAGCTTTGATTCCAACAAACTTTGATTCTTTTAAAATTTTCTGTTGGTTCACTAGAAGTTGGAGTGGTTGGACTGTGCTTTATTTGTTTTTTTAAGTTCAAGCCAAAGCAGCAATTTACAGGTATTGGGTTAGATTATCTTTAATCTGTATTGTAGTGTTCATTTCAGGAGGTTAATAATGCACTGTAGTAATATTCAGAGGGCTTTTCTGTAGCTTAATACGGATAAATCTTGTTAAAGAATTTTCTACAATGTTTTAAGACACATACAAGGCTATTAATGGTATATATATTTATGGTGAAATCTCAGTTCTGTTTAATATTCTTTAGCTTTGGAAACATCTGAAATTCTGGTCATGTTCAAAGTTTCCATGCTACTAGGATGTCCTACTCAGCAGTAGCCCCTCTGTCTACATTAGCTGTTGTCACTCCTCTAACATCTCTAATGTCTGAGCTTGAAAAATTTGTCTGTGTGTTGTCAGAATGTTTCCTTGTTTCAGCCCCCTCGTCAACCCCTTATATGTAGAAATGCATCATAGAAATTTTCAAGCAGTGTTTTTTCTTTAATCAAATCTTGAATGTGTTTTTAAATCTTTCTGGGTTGTGGGTTTTTGCAGGGACAGAATTGGAAAAGGGACAATCTTGGTTGTATTTAATGTAACAGTAGCAATGATTCATGTGCCTTATGGAGTATATTATAATGACTATGAAAGGAATATATTGGCATACAAAGAAAGTCTGTATTTTTTACGCTCTCCTTTCTCAATTTTTGTCTTATGTATAGGAAGTCTTATGTTGTTATGATTACTGAGTGAATTAAACTTTTTTAGGTCATCTTGTTGGAATGTCTTGCAATAAAATCAGTTATTAGTTCCTTGGGACTAGAAGTCAATTACTATGATCCAAAACTATATGGAGTTCCAGTGTACGCACAGAGAGTGGCACACAAGGGCCTTTACTGCACAAGTCACTTGGAGTGTTTCCAGATATGTTTTCAGTCCCCCTTTACCATGATATTTGTTCAAACTTACCACCTCCAAATGTTTCATGGCTGCCATAATTTAAAAAATTGTTGTTTGTAGAAACATTTTTTTTTCATTTTATTGATCCATTTAATCAATATTTCGTTGATCTATCCAAAACATTTTAAAAAACAAATGAAGTGACAAAAATGAAGAAGAAAGGAGGGAGGGGAGGGAAGCAAAAAAAATGGTGGACCAGGTGCTGAGGGAAAAGTTGAGCAACAGCACAAGGGTGAGGAAAACAGTCAGGGTTTTGGGCGAGAAATATAAAACATTTTAAATATGACTGCACTATGAGGGAATCTGTTTCGGAAATGTTTCAGTGGAAAACATCGTGCTACTAGGGGTTTCAGAAACAATGGAGTAAAAGGTAAATGAAATGTTGCCAGCACCAATGGAGAAAAATGAAGTACGGAAGTCTAAAGAGGAAATGTTTCGTTATTGTTCTGTAAATGTTATAAACTACTTGTGCTGAAAGGGCCTAGCAGAAGTTTTGCTGCTGTTTTCAGTGACGGGAGACATAAAACATTCACTGATGCTAAAAACATGTCTTTCCAAAGGGTGTTGACTCTTGTATACGTTCCTCAAATCTAGTGCTTGGCTGACTGTAAATAAATAAGTTTCAATCCAAGTCTAACTTGCATAGTTTCTAGGTAGCATCCTTAGCCATTATATCTCTACAAGCTTTAGGCACAATTGTAGTGTTCCACTGCTGGACTTTAATGTTGGACTAGGGAAAATAATATTCAACTTTTTACCTCTCATGTGCACACCATACATTTAGGGTTGGGTTTATTTTTAGCCACAGCTCAGAGGAGAAATTCTGAGTCACATTTTCATCTTTGAAACAACTGCATACATTTTGTAGGCGAGAACAGAAATGGCAGTCACACTCATTTTGGGATGAATAGAGAGTACTAGAACAATGTAAAGCTTTCCATGAACTTCAGTCCAGTCTGTTACAAGATGGAAATGGGAATTCGAAAATGTCAAAATGTCTTTTCTTGCACAAAAATTTATCCAGAAAAAAAATTCCAATGTGCCTTTAAAATAATGTAGTCTCTTGGTATTGGGAGCTGCTGTATGTAATTCATTAGGGAAGTCTAAAGCTGTTACATAATTAGCTATTTTAGTTTCTCCAATTGCTCAATGCTGTCCTCCATTCAGAAGCTGGGAAGGAAGGAAACTATCATGAAGCACACACACCATAACAGATGTTGGAGACACTATATTTAAAGTTATGCATAAGCACCATGAGAAATCCACTTCTGTGTGTTGTGAAGAAAGCATAACCTGTCTTTTTTTAAAAAAAAAACCTGGAGATGCATTGTAAGAATAATACTCCAGAGAATATGATTGTGGCCTTTATTGTGCCCTAGATAGCAACATGCTCCAGGATGCCAACCTTGAACTGAATCAAACACCTGTTCTCTAGTTGGATAAATTGGCGTTCTTTATCTCTTTGGGAAAACTCTGAACTTTAAAGTAATGCTCATCCGTTAACTACATTTTTAACATGTTTCATAAATTTGTACTTCTATATGTGTTTGAAAAGCTATTAAAAATGCAGATCTAATTCTACTCAGATGCATGCGACTTGGGCTCCCACTTCAAGCACATACTGAAGAAAATGCAGGGATATACTCCTGAGTAGTTATTAGATCTTGTTCTTGCTGATACTGTCTTATAATACCACTAAATGTTTTATCATGTATTTAATGGAGTGGTAAAAGCTTTAGCAGCTTAAAAAATGTCATTTGTCATGCGCAGCTCTCAGCTCATAGTTTTTAATAACCTAAACCTCCCATGTTTGCTATGTTACTAAAACCTGCTGTTGTAGTAGAAATAGAGACCTTTACACATAATAGTATTTTGATCAAAGAAGTGGTTTGGCATCATGTAGCAAATTCTTGTGAAAATATTAAGTATTTTTTTTTCATGTGGAATAGTACGATGGTGCTTGAACAGATTATTGAAAGCGACTGAGGGCTTTTGCTTTTCAAATACAAGGTGAATTTTTGAGAGTAAGTTTGCAGCAGATCTGTGCAGATTCTATTGATAATAGTAACTAAAAGTAATTGTGGAAATTAAAATAGAACAGAAATTTGGAAAAGGGGTTAAATTGTTTGTATTTAATCTCTAAAGATGTACAGTGCAAGGTACAATCACCTAAGCAGTAATACACCTAAGTGGTAAATTTTCAGGTTATAGAATACTTGCCTTCAGGTGAAGAATTTCTAAAAATTATGTGTATGTACCTGAGGCATACTGGGGGAAAATGGCACCTGGGACAACAACTGCTCTGTCCCCCCTCCGTGCCCCACTTTCCCAAGTAGCAGGGACCTGGCGCCAGCTGCTGCCGCCCACCACCTCCATCAGAGCAAAGGCCATGCCTGCCTTGCTCCAGGGGTGCCCGGGCCGGCAGGCCAAGTCCCGGCGACTTGGCAAGCTGTGGGCCTGCCCCCCTGGAGTGAGGCAACGCACCTCCGCTCCAATGGAAGGGGTGGCAGCAGACAGTGCCAGGTCCTGGCAGCTTGGCAAGCCACGGGCTGCCCCCCTCACTCCATTGGAGCCGAGACCGTGCCTGCCTTGCTCTAGGGGCGCCTGGGCCGGTGGGCAGCAGCAGCAGCCGGCGCCGGGTCCCAGCAACTTGGCAAGTTGTTGGCTGCTGCCACCCTCCCACACACACCTCTATCAGAAAAGAGGCCGCACCTTCCTTGCTTCAGGGGGGGGCACATCGGGCCCGTGGCTTGCCAAGTTGCCACAACCTGATCAGAGGGACATCTGCAGGCTCCCAGCTTGATCACATGGGGGTGCAATTTTGCACCCCCACGTGATCTACTAGGTGGTACCCGGGGTCAATTGACCCCACATGTCCCTCTGGTAGATTCACCCCTGATATGTAGAAATCTACAAATGTATATGCAAATTTTGGTTTTCGCAGATTTTGTAAAAGGGAATTAAAGTCTTTTTTATTTGTACTTCAAGTTAAATTGTATGCATTCTAATCAAGACTGACTTGAAGGGCATGTGCACTTCAAACACTTGTGTAGGAGGTAAGGTGTGTGGAATGAAAATACAATCTTTAAATACAAAATTGCATGAGGTTTTTTTTGTTATCTTTACCTTTTTTCTTCCAGTGTACTTTTAAAAAGGGTTTGGAATTAATGTACAAGTTTATCACACCAACTGTGTGAAGAAGACACCTAAGTTTGTGAGGTTTAAGCAACCGTCTTAGGTTTACCATTGTTCAGTGGAGCTTATTCCCAGGAAAGTGGTCGAATTCCCACTACCTTCTTACCCAGGTTTCAGAACGCAAACTAATCAGGTTTCAGGGACAACCTCCTCATTGCTTCTGCGGCAGATTCCGTTTCTGGCGCTTGTTCTCCCTGTTAACCTGTGTCCCGGCAAGTGGTATAGACCCCATTGACATGATTCAGAGCTGATCCGAGGGGAGGGACAAGGGTTGAAACCCTGACTCGTTTCCCGCCGCGGAGCGGGACGCGGAATTCGGGCAACCAATCAGCGCTGCCAGCACTGATGCGATGCGTGCGCAGCCTTTCCTTGGTTTCGTTTTTGCTTTTGCGATCGGCCAGCAGAAGGAGACGCAGAAAGATGGAAAACAGTCAAACGTGTAACTTTGAATCGTTAATGATTTACACAGGTAAACTATTAACTGGTAACCCTTTAAGTAGCATAAACGTCTGTAAAAATAAACGTTAAACTTTTACACGTTGGTTTTTTAATCACACCCCTACAAGGTACGTTTCTGCGGGGGCGGGGGAGGTCCCGCCCCAACAAGGCATGCCAGCCAATCAAGGGAGACCGGCGAAGCGAGATTGCCTGGTAGTGGGAATTGCTAAGAGTTCGGTAACCGGTTGTGTCTGCTGTGTGCTCACTGCAGTGGGGAGGGAGAAACTCCAATGTAGAAGACCCAGTTTCACAACGAACAGGTTTTGATCTGTGTGCAATTTTCAAGTGGGGATTCGACCAGTGTCTTTAGGATGGCAGGCTTCATTGACTAATTTTTTTTATTGGACTAGGTAACAGTGTAAGGTTCTAGATCTATCACTTCTTCCCGATGATCAAGTGAGCCTTCTGTCTTTAGTTGTCCTTCTGCTTTTAAATCTTTACTCAGCTGTTCCTGTGGCTGGTGTAATAGAACTTGCAGCCAACACGTGGGACTTTCATGCTGTTGCACCTTGATGTAAATCACCATCATTTTGGTCCAGATGCTGACACAGAAAATGTGCTGCTGTGGTGGTGGTGGGGAGAGACAAAATTGAGGACAGTCAAACACTGGTGTAAGTAACTTCCAGCAAGAAAGAAAAGCAGGGGGTAAATTTCCTTGCAGTGGCAAGGAAATAAATGCATATTTAGGGGATACTAAACTAAGGTGATGTAGCATTTGGGCCTGTCATCCCTCTGGGTGTTACACATATAAATGCAGCCATATGTACACTTAATTTTAAGTGGAAGTTCCTAACCTTTAATGTAGGGGTGAGCCCGCAAACCCGGCAGAACCGTAGAAGGAGCGCTAGGCATGCCGGTGCCAGCTACAGCCTTCCGGGCGCACACGCTCCCCCAACCCCTGCTCCCCCATGAGTCACGGGTCATGAACTGCCTGACCCGCGGTCACCAGGTGTCCCACACAAAGGGACACAAAGGCTCCTGCCCTCAGGTGAAGATTAGGCCCAGACATGGATGCTTCCTCCCGCATGTAGCAGCCCGATGAGATCATGCGATCACGCGAGACCAGATCTCCCGGCTCTCCCGCCCTGCCCGACCCGCTTTTGCGCCCCCATTGAAACCCTAATAAAGATTAGGTGTGAGGGGAACCCAAGCGCCTTACGGCAGAGTTGCCAGGATCACCGGGATCCAGCGCTTCCTGCTTGCTGGCTCTCTCCACCAGATGAAATCTCCGGCGTGTAGAGTCTCTTCCCTGGGACCTCCGTGGAGTGACGACTACCAGTCTGGTGTGCGAAACCCGGGAATCCCTCGAACACCTCAGCCGTGACTTACCGTCGCCTGGGAAAAGGGCTTCTCGGTACCGATGCGTCCGGCTGGATCGAGCGCGTCAAGGGGACCCACCCCCTACGGTACCGACCATCAGCTGGATGCGGCATCCAGGGATCCAGCGTTCTCAGACACTCTCTCGTCTGATCGAACCAACTGGTAAGCATGTAGAAACTTGTAAAAGCGCGGCTTTTGACAAGCCGCGTTAAGCGGAACTGAAAGCGCTAATGGCGAAAGCAGCGGCAGGGTCTCCGTAAAGGAGGGGAGCTCGCAGCGAATTGGTTGAGGAAATTGATGAAGGCAACTTGTCCATATGGGTACCCAGAAAGGGGGACATTCCAATCTTAAGGACTACCAGGAGAAACATTCGGGCTGCACTCTGCACAGAGAGCCTCAACTTGGCCGATGTCGCTGCTACTGACTGATGGAAACGAGTGTTATGTAAGCCATCAGCCTGCCACGGAATCCCATTGAATTGTGCTTTTGCCATGGGATCTCCCTCCTTTTGATCTTTCACTACTTCAATTTACAAGCCCGGAATTTTCTCTATCCCACTAAACAGGACGCCCTTGTCCTACTCCCGTTTCACTTGCCTGCTTCGCGGCTCCCTCTCGTTCGACAAACTACTCCCGCTTCGTGCTCTACCAGCGGCCAGGCCGCCTCAACTTCTCTTGCTCCAGCACTTCTGCTCCGCTTCTCCCTCCTGTTTCACTGAAGCCACCGCACCTCCGTCAATGCCACGTAATAGGCGGCGAGTTTCAAAAACTCCTAGCAGAGCGTATTACCCACGATCTACGGCAGAGGAAACCCTGGCGAGGAAGGCGATGCCGACCTCCTGCGCCCATCCTGCCCAGCCCACTACACTGACTTCACGTGGGGGAGGGCGGTATGCCGTACCAACGGAACAGTTGAGTATCGCCCCATAGGCTATAATGTTCTCACTGAGCTCCACAAGGCAATACGGGACGTGGGGATGACCAGCCCCTATGTGAGAGGCATATTGGAAGCCGTCATGCGGAATCACGTAATGGTTCTGGAGGACTGGAAAACCACTTTTCACATGCTCTTGAACCCTGCGCAATTTGTTGTTTGGGAAAGCGAATACCGCCAACAATGCATAAGCAGAGGAGCAGCCTCTGGCGGCGCCTATACTGCCGCGCAGCTCTATGGCTGTGAAGGCTTCGCCCTTCCCAACGCGTAGATCGTCCTGCCGGAGGCCACCCTTAAGGTTGCCTCTGACTGCGCCTACAAGGCGTTTGTAAGAGTGCCCGCTGCCGGACAGCCGACCCAGAGCTTTTCCAACATTCGGCAGAAGCCTCAGGAGCCTTACGCTGAATTCCTGAACAGGCTCCAGGAGGCCCTGCAGAGGCAAGTCGACAACGACGCAGCCCAACACGAGCTCCTCATGCGCCTCGCCAAAGAGAACGCCTCCGCTGAGTGCCGCAGGGCGATCACGGGCTTAGGGAAGAACCCCGAGCTGGCCGACATGCTTAAGGCTTGCCAGGATATCGGATCTTCCGCCCATCAGGCCAGCCTCCTAGCCGCAGCACTCTCCACCACCCGGGGACAGCCCCAAGACGAGTGCTTCAACTGCGGCAAGCGGGGACACTTCCGGAGGGATTGTAGGTCGCCCGGTGGGGGGGCTTACAACCCCGATGGAGGGGGGTTCTCCCCTGGGAGACGAAGGCCCCCAGGGAAGCCCCGGACCAAATGTCCCCAATGCCGGGAGGGCTTCCACTGGAGAAGCGAGTGCCGGTCGGGAAACTCTTACCCGGGCCTCTCCCCAGCCCAGGACCAAGGAGGAGAATACTAGACCAGCCCCGAGAATCAAGGCCCGAACCCAAACCACCTCCTCCCAGCGGTATCTCCCTCTCCTGCACCCAGCCTCTTTCCCTCAAGTTTCCCAATGAGATCCTCGTTGTTCCGACCCAGTACAGCGATCCCATCCCCCCAGAGGCCGTCGGGTTGATCTTGCCCAAAGCCTCCGCCGCTGAGCAGGGACTGTTTGTCGTTCCGGGAGTCATTGACTCTACACATCAAGGAGCCGTTCACATTCAGGTGTGGACAAACATCCCACAGGAGTTGCCCAGTGGAACCAGCTGCGCACAGCTGATCCTCCTGCCCCACATGCTGCCTGCCGCCGATTCAATAAAGGCCATGAGCCCAAATCGCCATCGGGGCACAGCCGGCACCACCGTGGCAGCGGTGGAAACGCCCATCGGCAGCTCCCGCCCATACCTGGAGCTCACTTTAGAGGGGTGTCCATTCAGGGGACTTGTGGACACCGGCGCTGACATAACCGTCATCAGAGCAGCCGAGTGGCCTGATCAGTGGCCGACCGAGGCTTGCCCGCGCATTTGGGGGGTGGGGGGGAAGCAGACCGCGAGACAGAGCACCCGCCCGCTCACAGTCCGCAGTCCAGGGCTGGAGCGGCAGCTCACGGTTCGCCCCATCGTTTTGGATATACATGTTAACTTATGGGGAAGGGATCTCATGAGTCAAGTAAAGACGACTCTAGTCTGGGATGGATAAATCCACTCCCGCCATGGCCGCTACCCAGAAGAAGAACAGATAGCAGCTGGCCACGTTGAGATCCCCAACCCCCAGCTTTGACTGTGTTTCCTACCTCTACCCAGAACCCTCGCTCTGGAACACCCTCTTTCTCTCTCGCTTTGTTCTATTTTTTTAACCAGCAAAGGCGGGAGGGCCAATTGGCTGACTGGCCCTCCCTGGATTAAAATCTGGGCCCGTCCTGGTACTGCAGCACTGCCAGGACAGGCCCCAAGTTAAGGGGAGGCTGCCGCCATCTGCACCTACTCACAACCCGTTTGGGTTGTGGTCGCCTGGTGCTTGGCGTCTTATCCAGCGCCTGGCAACTCTATCAATATCATGTTAAAGGCCAGGCGCTTAGCCGAAACCGCCCCTTAAGGAGTGGTTTCGGCGGGCGGCATTTCCCCAAGATACTCAAAATCGGTCCAAAATTCTGAACGCCATGTCTGCCTCGACCCCTGCGATCACGGTAAGTATATTTGCCCCAGGGTGGAATCTCCCCCGATCCTTTGTCCCAAAGACCAACTCCCAAATGTGCGATTGTCTTGCAATTCTGACGCATCCCCTGCTTTAGACGCGCCTCCAAAGTCCCTTTGTTCTACAAATTAGATATGCATACCCACAATCCCTTGACGGTCCACTCGCCCCCCTCTCTTTGGGGGCTCGGACCAGCGCTCTGACGCATCCTGATGACGTCCTTGAAGCCAACTCCCCATAGGAGTTGTCTGCCCTTCGTACCCCCTGTCCCATGCCCAAACAAACTAAAGAAAGGGGAGTGGTAGGTGGGGCCTCCAGCGGGGCCTCCATGGCCTGCCCCCCCTGCAGAATTGAAATCGAACAAATCGAACCTGCTCTCAGGCCCGCTCCCACCGGAGCCAAGACCAAGCTTGGCGGGGCCCGGCCCCCTCATAACCTGGGGAAAGGGGTATGCTTCAATCCCTCTCCCTACAGGTCTCCAGTGGATTCCAGCCTCGCCATGTCCAGCCAACCCATGGAATGGCACCAGAAGGAAACCAACCCGATCCCGGAGATGGAGCGGATCTCCCTGGAAGATCCGGCCCCGCGGCCCCGATGGAACCGCCGCCAGCGCCAGAACGGCTTTTGAGGGACCCAGATGACTTGGGGAGGCGTCAAGGGCAGCGACCGGCCAAGCTTCGAGAGCTGCCTATTGGAGCTAACAAGGCTGCCTCCGGTGGCAGCCTCGAGGGTGCTCTGGGCGCTGCCATCTTTGCGATCAGGTATCACCGTGCAGAACTCCATCGCGAGCCACCATCATCTGCCTGCTCAGTTCTGCCTCTTGCCGGTGACACTTTCCCGGTCACCCCCCCCGCTTTGAGAGATCGCAAACCAAGTCAACATCTGGGAAGCGGTTCGCTGCCGCTGCCAACGTCTCATCCTTCATGCCTGGGCCCAATATCTCGGAGTAGGAAGCTTGCTAAGCTCCTGCCTACTCCCTGTCTGCAAGGCCCCTGGGGATTTCCTGGAAGAGTCAGGCCTGAGCCCCTTCATGTATGCCTCGTCCATCCGGTACTCCATGAGCGCCGATTGGGGACCCATTGTTCAAACCCTCCCCGCTGGCGCTCTTTCTCTCCATCACCCTAACTGTCGCCAACCACGGCAGTCCAAACATCACTTGCGCCCGCATTTGCTGGCGATGACCCAGGGACAGGAGACTGGCCCCGGAGCCCAGTCACCCAATGCTCTCCGGCCAATCCTGGAACTTAACAAGCATGTCATGGACGATTCCCCCCATATATGGAAACATCCTCCTCCCTAAAGGCTGGTTCTGTGGACTTGCGGGGAGAGAACCTATTCCAACCTACATCCCCTTTCGCCTTTCTGCAGGAACTCTTTGTTGCCTCAGCCGTCTTACCATCGTTCCTGCCTCAGGCTCCACCCCGGGAGCCCAAAAGCATTCGTCGCCGACTCTGCTCTTTCCCTCGACCCCAGCCTTCCTGCCGGAGCGACGTGGTGGCATCTTTCCGAAGCCGGTATGTTTCCCTCGCGACCTCCCTGGTGGGAGTCCCCGGACTCGCCAGCCTATAACGCATAAGACTATTGGCCGGGCTGGCCTGTGCCCTTGCGTAAGTCCATTGATTCCATCTCCACTGCTCTGGATGCTCCTGGCCTCCGAAAGCAACAAGAACTTTCGTCAAGCTGACGTTTATCGATAATCGTGCAGCTTATTGGATTTATTTGTTATTACTGCATCACCAAGGTTGTGAGGAATGTACATAATATGTGTTGTTTTAATCTCTCTGATAATTCCCATTTGGTACGGATTCACATATGAAGGTTCGTGAGTTACAAAATGTTGTATCTAATCTGAAATACGATGTATTGCCTTCACTGGTGGTCAATGCCCTTTGGAGCTGGCTGCCAGGGGATGGTTAAAGAAATACTATTGTACAATTTCTTCAATATTGGTTTGATTGTATGCTTTGTTGTTGGATCTTTGCCTTGTTCCAGTGTGTATCTGCCTTTGCCTGTAACACTTGTAAGAAACCCCTTGACTTTCCCCTACGACGCAACCAGGTCCTCATGCTGCACAAACAGCTCAGCCAGCTTGAGCAAGTCCCTGGGGAGGCAAGCATCCCCCTAAATTGCCCCAACTAATACTCGGCTTCCTTCCTAAAATATATGCTGTGAAACGGGGAGATGTAGGGGTGAGCCACGCGAACCCGGCAGAACCGTAGAAGCGGTTTAAGGCATGCGGTGCCGAGCTACTGACCTTCGGAGGCAGCACCGCGCTCCCCCAACCCCTCAGCCCTCCCCCATGTGAGTCCGCGGGTGCGTGAACTGCCTGACCCGCGGTCACCAGGTGTCCCACACAAAGGGACACAAAGGCTCCTGCCCTCAGGTGAAGATTAGGCCCAGACATGGATGCTTCCTCCCGCACATAGCAGCCTGATGAGATCATGCATCACATGATGATCTCCTGCTCTCCCGACCTCCCGTTCTCCCGCCTGCCCGACCCCTTTTACACGCCTCTATTGAAACCCTAATAAAAGGTGTGAGGGGCGAGCGCACAGCAGAGTTGCCAGGATCACGGGATCCCGCGCTTCCTGCTTGCTGGCTCTCTCCACCAGATGAAATCTCCGCGTGTCGTCTCTTCCCTGGGACCTCGTGGGTACGACTACAAGCTAATGCTCCTTGCCTAAGGATGTTTGCCCCTGAAATACCACATTCATTTAATTTTATATGTATAAGCTTGCCTTTTTGCCGCACAGTAGGACCCAAGATGGGTAATGAAAGACAAAGGTAATGACAACCATACACAAAGGGGGGAAAACCCAAAATTAAAACCGTTTGGGTTCAGGCAAATATCTAGGGCAGGAGACAAGCAGGCCCACAATACAGTTCCTTCAACATTCACAAATGCCAAAGAGTGTTACTGATGCATCAAGAACCCCCAAACACTTTCCTAAACAAGTACAATTGTCCTGAATGATAACAAGAAAGAACCTTCTATAAAGCCCTTGGGGAAACTGTTCAAAGTATACATAAAATACAAAAAAAACTGAAGTTCAGTGGTAAATTGATTGCCTGTTATGCCTTGTTAGTGTTGGTATTCTGGTAGTTTAATTGTTAGGGTTCTGCTGTAGCACTTATAGATAACCAAGTACCACAAAACCCCTAACAGAGTAGCAAAATGGGATGGAAGTGGTGGGATTCTAATGATTTAACCACTGGTTCGCCCCCACCACCCACTTACCTGACTTCTGTGCCCCCCTTTTGATGTTGGGCTGGAGGGAGCTGAGAGAAGGCTCTGGGTTTCTTTTACCAGCTAGCCCACGTGCCTGGGGGCTGGCTGTGCAGCCCAGGGGGGCTTTCTCCAGCATTGGCCAGTAGGCCCAGGAGGTGGCAGCCACTGGAAGCCCCCATGGGGGGCTGGCCGGCTGCAGATCAGGCTGCGCACATGGGCTGGCAGTGCTGCCTGCTGGGGTGGCCTTTCCAGGCTAGGGTGGTGGTCAGGAGGCTTAGATGGGCTCCAGCTGGGCTGTGGCTGCCAGAGACCCCCATGGGGGCCGGTCAGCCGCCAATTGGGCCGTGTGCCTCTGGGCCGGCTGCGCAGCCTTCGGGGGAGGCCTGCTCGTGCCCAGCTGCTCTGGGGCTCTAAAAGCCCCTCGTTCGCCCTCCCCTTGGAGAGGGGGCAATGGGCTTCTAGTGTCTAGAAGCAGCCTGGCAGCAAGGCTCCTGACTGTTCCCGGACTCTGAAACCCCCCTTGCTCCCCCTCCCCTAGAGTGGTAGGATTTAGCCGGTTCACCAAACTCAACAAAAAAATTAGGTATCAATTCTGCAGAATCAGTGCAAACTGAATCCCACCACTGGAAATCATCCCTGGCAAAGAGAGTAACTGCCTGATTTGGCTGTTTGATTTGCCTTTGCCACATGCAAAAGATGCCATGGTGACAAAAATACTGATCTATTTAAATATTTACCCCTCTGCTTTTCTCCCCAGTAGGAACCCAAAGCATTATGGGTCATTGTTCTCCAGTCCTGTTTTATTCTCAACACAGCAACCCTGTAAGAAAGGTTAGCACAAATGGTCCAAGGTCATCCAGTAAGATTCCATAGCAGAGGAGGGATTGGAATCTGAGCCTCCTAGTCCTAGTCTAACCCCTTGAACAGTGCACCACACTGCCTTTCAGTGGAATCAGGTAGCCTGGTCAGACCTGATGATGTCTACAATTAATTGAATTTTAATTCCACATTCAAACATGCAGCCTTTGGGGTAAAGAGGATTTTGTCTTTGGTCTTGGACTTAGAAAATGAGATTTTTTTCCCCACCCCACAGTAGTGTTCTTCCTTGTATATCTCTGCTATCATTAGACCATGAGGAAATCACGATGGGAAAGATTTGTAATCATGTGTGGCCCTAATACAAACCACACAGGACGAAAGGCTGTTTTTATAGCCTGTCTACCTACCAAGATCTGATAACTGGCTGTTTTAATTATCTGTATAAAATTCAAACCAGCTAGACATATTTTAGACTTTTTTAAAAAAGTACCCTTAATGCTCTCACTGGGGGAGATACTAACTAACCCACTTAAGTGTATCAGCTTCCCTGAAACATTTTGTGTGTTTTGCATCAGGAATAGATAATATGTTTAAAACTGCATGATTGATTGGAAAACTTAAAATGAAATGCTAACGCTGCAGCTACCCTAATAAATCAGAGATGTAAACATCTGCTTTCAGGAGGAAAAACCTCCTTCAGCTGTCTTAAATCTCCAGACTTCTTATTCTTTTTTCTCTGTGTTTGTGGTTTTTCCAAACTCTACTCAAATGTCTGATTAGTGTGCACTACAGCGTAGCTACTTGGCTTTCCCAAACTTCCACAAGCTTTTTTCCCCAGATGTTTTTTGAAGTTTGTGCAAGATTACACGTGTGTTAACAAAGCAAGGAAAAAACTCTGCTAGAAATTGTATTGCCAGGGAGACGGGGGTATTTACTTGGTGTTATTGAATGTGACCAGGAGATCAACTACAAATTGTTAACATCTGAATTTCAAAACACTAAGCTTAAAACAAAATTATTCAGTAGCTACATTAAAGTTTAATATTTTTTCTTCTCCCATAACCAGTTCTGCTGTCAACTAAGAGAGCTTGACAGAATTTGGTGACATAATTCACTAATATTCTGAATTTAACAGTAGTCGCTTTTCGCTTTAAGAATTTGTATTGCCATTTGGTCTCATATATTGCTACTTTCAAGAAACGTATTAGGGGTTGCTTTATATGTTGCCATCATGTTGAGGCTCCTATAAATCTCTCTGGGGCAGTTCTTGCCACATGGTGATCCATTTCCTGTTAAGCCTCCATACGCAGATAAAAGGATTTCCTGTCAAGCTATTGCAGATTGCTTTTTGCAAATTTCTGTGCCATTTTTGCCCAAAAAATTGCTCCTCAAAAATGGCTGATCCTTCAGTGGTGGTGAAAGTTAAACACTTATTTCAAGTAACTTCTTTTTAAACAAAAAGTTTATTCAGTAAATTAAACTTGGATACAAAACTTTACAAAATCATCTTCAATTCTATAAACAAATCATACAGACGATAATTCAGTTCACCATCCTAGTCAGAATAACATTCCATAAGTTTGATAAATGGAATGTTTCAAATAGCATTTTACATGAGAACTATAAATTGTTGGTGACACTTGTACCTCACCCTTCCTCCAAAGTGCTGAGGGCAACATATGTAGGATCATTTCATTTTAATAGTTATTTTCAATGCTATCAAGCATTGCAGGAAAATGCTATTTCACAAGATGCATAAATTAACTTGCAGATTTCAATGACATGAGTTATGAACTTAAATGACTTTAAAGGGAGATGGTGAAGGATAAGTCTTGCATTAGCTATTAGCTCTGATGGTTAAATGGAGCCTATATGTTCAGATATAGTATATTTCTGAATGTCAAATGCTGATGAAGGGGACAGCCATTTGCAGTATATGCTCATTTGTGACTTCATGCCCTGCTCATGGGTGGTACAAGTTCAGTAAAATTTTGACTAAGATTGAATTGTGTATGCCTTTTTAGATCTAAATGCTGCATGAAATAAGGTGGTAGTAAGAATTACGTAGAGCAGATATGCTGCAAAAAGTCTGAAGTCCTGAGGCCCTTCTGTGTGATCAGACATACTTTCTTGATACCCATTTGATCTCCCCCCCCCGGCCCCCACCACCCCTGTTTAGTTAAATTGGAGTTTTTTATTGTGTTTTGTTGATATTATCTTCCACTGGGCTCTGGAGAAAAAAATCTGGTTCACTTAACCATACAGTATTGTATTTATTCATGTATCCGGATGTATATGTTAACTCTTGGAATTTCTGTATCGTGTTTCACATAGTTATTTCACCCTTCCCTGTGGTACTGTTCCATATTTAGCTATATTGTGTATTTTTAAAAATCTGAGTAAAAAGCACAACATCTTGGCTTTATTTAAATATTGCTAAATTTGGAAAAGAATGGTTTGTTTGTGTTCTACCATAGCAGTAAAATGGTATAATAATTGGACTGCATTCCTACAAAAATCAAAAGCTTCATATAAATATTTCCTGCTAAGGTTGAGATCTGAGAGTTTTTTTAAAAAAAGCTCTGGTCTCTATGCCTTACTTAATAAACACTGCTAGCTTTTTGTGCAGGTATAATGTCAACATAGTATTCTAAACATACTTTGCTGGCTCAAACAGAAGCAAAGCAGAAATGTGAACAAGCTATAATAATTTGGTGCAAAAGTGCTCCAAACTTAAAAATAAGAAACTTTTAGACAGTTTAACCACAGCACATATTCTCGCAGCTTAAACCACAGCACATATTCTCTGTCCACTAAGCAACAATAATCATTCCCCTCAGCTTGTCAGCATGTAAACTCCAGAAGTAAGATGACATGCTCATTTGTTTCTTAAAGCCCTCTAGCACCTCCGGTTCTCTTTCAGTGCCTTGCCACTATGAAAGAAGACTAGGGCATCATTTATTTAGTACTTCATTTATACTCCATCTTTATCTCTGGTGAGGACCCAAAGCAACTTGCAACATTCTTGTCTCTTCTGTTATATCTTGCCAATTACCCTGTAAATTAGGCTGACTATGTGTGACTGCCCAAAAGTTACCCAACCAGCTTCCATGGCAAAGTGGGGATTCAAACCTAACTCTCTCCCAGTATAGGCCATTTATATACACGTGGACTCCTTCACTTTGAGCATCCATTTTCGTCAGGTTTGATTTTCGTTTACACACTCGTTTCCCCTCCCCTTCAGCACTCACCTTCCCTTCAGCACTTACCTTGCTTGAGAATTCCTGCATTTTCTGAATGCTCTGTAAATGCAATTTTTTTCTCCCTTCACAGTCAAAGTAAAAGAGATCCCTATGTGTTAACATTTTCTTGGATTTTCTCGCTCCTCCCATGTTCCCTTGCCCACTCCACAGTAGTTCCTCCCGCTCTCTCACCCACTATTTCAGAACAACTGGAAGGTCTGGGGAGGTTTCTTTGCTTTTTAAAATTTTCACATTTAAAGTCTATCAATGGAGAAGTGAACTCAGTGAAATTGACAAGGCTGGGTTCATTAAGAAAGCTCTTGCCAGCCTTCCTTGTCTCTCCCACCACCCTCTGCTGCCACCACCTCTTTCCTCCCTTCCTCCCCTCCTGCAAGACTTTATGCTTTTATTGCTCAGCATGGCAGACTGCAGGACTGCTTCCTTGACCGGGTTAGTGAATCAAGCAGTTTCTGCAAACTATCAATAGACAACAGACTCCCCCCCCCACCCCCCAAAGAAAAGGTGGCAGGCAATCTCCCCAAATGAAGACTGCATGGCAACAGCAAATAGGCAGGCAGGTAAAATGGCAAATTGATAGGGAAACAACAGAAAAGCTTTGAAAATACGATGGTACAAACAGAGAAAATCCTACTGTGAAGCAAAGTTAGAGAACTGACTGCTTCTCAGCTGTGGGGTAAGTACTGCATGCATAAAGGGCTGCAATCTGAAACTCTAACCACTGTACAACACTGGCCTCATGATTTTGATTGCTATTATTAGCTTAGACACTCGTTCTAGTAAATTAGATTTTGCAAGATTGTGTATCTTCTCAAGAGCCTGTTCACCAGAGAAAATAGTGAGCCAAAAAGTGGGAACAGATGCTGTTTTCAAACACTTCTCTTTTAAATGATCCCTTTTTCAAAAAAGAAAAACGATCACCCCCATCTTCTTTGTGCTTTCACATACTCACTGGACAATGCACACTCTATGTACTATAGCCATCATTTGTAACTTGATTTTCTTGTTTGATGCATACTGACAGTGTATTCTACAGAGCTTTGTGAAAAAAGGCCCCAAACAACTAAACTCTTCTGGGTGTGCCCAGTAGAATTGACACACAGCTGAGTGAACAAGGGAAGTAGCATTGCCAGCCCCCCTGCCCACGGCAATCAGCGTGGGGGGGGGTGGGGTAGGGTTGCCAGATCCAGGTTGGGAAATTCCTAGAGACTTGGGAATAGAGCCTGGGAAGGGCAGGGACCTTAGTGGGATACAATCAGAGGCATATTTGGGGGGGGGGGAAATGGTGCCAGGAGACAAATTGTCTCCAGGCGCCCCCTTCTGTGCCTGGGGGTGGGACAGGGATCCCCCCCAGCCCGGCTGCCACCTGCAGCCGCTTGCAGCCGGCAGTCCTCCTCCCGGCTGCTGGCAGTCGACCCTGCCAATGCCATCATCAAGGTTGCTGGCTGGGGGCATGACCCCGCCTCCCAAAGCCCCACCCCCGGCCTCAGTGCTGGGGATGGCAGTCTCTTCTGGCCTCCCTAGAGGGGAGGGCAGAAAGGACTGCTGGCTGGGAGCAAGGGAGGCCGGTGGCGGCAGTGGGCAGGAGCAGGGCACCCTCAACCCTGCCCATGTTGATGATGACATGGGCGGGGTTGAGGGTGCTCAAAGACAACGAGGCAGCAGGAAGTCCTTGCCGTCTTCCTGGTCATGTGGGGGGCTGATTTTGTGTCCCCACATAACCAGATTAGTGGCACCCAGGGACAAACCACTGGGTACAATGCTATAGAATCCAGGCTCCAAGACATCCATTTTCTCCAGGGGAAGTGATCTCTGTCATTTGGAGATGAGCTGTAATTCTGGGGAATTCTCAGGTCCCACCGGGAGGCTGGCATCCCTATAGGCAAGTGGATTTCTTTTCCTCACCTTCTGGCTATGAGTGGTCTTTCTAGCCCGGGGGTCTGCAACCCATGGCTCCAGAGCCGCATGCAGCTCTTTTGTCCTTGTAATGCCGCTCTGCGTGGCTTGGGTCCTGTCAGCCTCCTTCAGAGAGTTGCCCTAAGGATTAATGGGAAAGAGTTCCCGTTCCTAGAGAGGCACAGCCTGAGACGGCTATCCCAAGCCACTTCCAGCTTCCCTGTCTCAGCTGTTTGGTTGGCTGATGACGGTGCAGGGCGGGGGCGGAGCACCACTGGTGGATCCTCTTGAACAGGTGAGCGGTGAAGGGTGGGAAACGGAAGTTGCAGGAATGCAGATTTTCAGTGCAATCCTAACCTCAGTCTGCCCCCTTGAATGGGGGGTCAGGGGTCGACCATGCTTTGGGTGGTCTCATTTCCCCCTCCCCTGGGTTCTTCTTGTGGGGCGAGACCACATGGGGGACCCCAGCAGTGCCACCTTGGGTTGCAGACCCCACAGCAGCACCGCTGGGCTCCCGGGGCTTTCCTGGCAGTTGGCAGCCTGGTTGAGTCCAGGTGAAAAAGACGATGCCAGGTTTTAAAGGAGTTATTACTTGCAGCCCTGCAAGGTTGCACTCGTCGGGGCTTTTTGAGGGGGAGGCGGGGTGGGTGGGAATTGTTTGCTTCTGCATTGCCAAGGAGGGCAGGAGCGTATGGGGAAAGCCTTGCACGTGGACCTTGGAAGGTTTACTTCAGAGTAAGCCAGTGGTGGGTAAGCTTGTAGATCGTGGAAGGGAGGAAGGCCAGGACATCCTCAGCCATGGTTGTCACGGGTTGTCAACTCCAAGCGGGCAAATCCCAGGACATTTGGGGGTAGATTCTCAGAAGCTGTGGCTTTTGGGACCAGGGCAGGGGCCATGCTCAGTAAGGAATATGGCTGTTGAGTCCACCCTCCATGGCAGACATTTTCTCAGGTGGGGGAGAAGTTTGTGCATTAAAGTTTATCTTATTTTAAGTTCACCCCCCCCCCAAAGTTGACAACCCCATTAAAGGCACCAATTTTGATCCACCATCCAAGTGGAATTTGAGGGGACTTGGGGGGGGGGCATAATCAGTGTCTTTCAACACAAGAAAAGAGAAATGTGTGAAACGGGGGTTCTGTTGCTGGTTATTTGAATCATGTACAAAACAACAGGCTTTTTACCCCTCCCCCCTTTTTTTGCTTTGATAGGTAAAAATGGGCCCCAAAAAAGGGAACTTCTCCTGCACGAGAATATGTACAGTTCATTTTAGATGTCAAAAAGTATTTGCAGCTCCAAGTGTTTTCTTTTCCATGGAAAACGGGTCCAAATGGCTCTTTGGGTGTTAAAGGTTGCCGACCCTGTCCTAGCCTTTGCGCTCTGTGAGGGTTGAGGCTAAAAATTTACCTTGAGAATACTACTGTGCATTCCTGATACAGTTTTGAAATTTCTGAAATAGTTAATGTTTCAGCTTCATGTTGAACAAATGTATATCCATGCATGTGGTAAATTCCATTATAGGACTGGATGAAACCTAGTGTCCTGCAAAGACAGCATGACTAGCAACTGACTGAGGAGCTGAGATTTCTGTTTTTTCTAATACCTGACCACAAATCATTATTGCCTTCTGCTTTTTTTTAAAATGGAGCATTCTTCGAGGTGAATAATGACATTCCTAGAGTTTATCTAGGCCAGGGGTAGGGAACCTGCGGCTCTCCAGATGTTCAGGAACTACAATTCCCATCAGCCCCTACCAGCATGGCCAATTGGCCATGCTGACAGAGGCTGATGGGAATTGTAGTTCCTGAACATCTGGAGAGCCGCAGGTTCCCTACCCCTGATCTAGGCTTTTAAGAATATTTTATAGGCACCAGATCTCCCCACCCCCATGCCCTCACTCAGGGCTTACTGAGAATATTGGAAGTGATCAGTCAATCTGAGAACTTGCCAGAGAGCCACAGACCAGAAACTGCTGGACTAGTTCCAAATATCCAGTGGCTTGTTTTGCTTGCTTTATTTCTTGATGTGCACACACACATCCAGAGCACTGTGGAAAAGAGTCTCTTAGAGAGTTGGAAGAGCAGTTTATGTTGTGGAAATTCAAGAAGGAGCTATATACACAAAATATGCCAATATGCAAACACTCCCTATAGGAGTGTTTCTGTGCTGTGGCCAGACTAGGATATTGGCCATTGATGAGTCCATCAGAGACAAGATAAGAAACAGATACACAGTGTTTCTTCAGGCCTGGATCCAGCACAACTGGGGTTGCCATCACCACAAAACACCTGGATTTGATTTTGATTCATGTGAATTATTGGGGAACTATTTTTTAAGCTTTATGTTGAAAAGTAGGGATTAATGTATAATCCATTTGGGATTGCTTATCATATCATGCATTGGTGCATATATAATTCCTTTTAATGTTCCAGGTCATACTGTTTCTGATTTAGATGTTACCATGTGCCTGTGAAAGAACTTCAGATGTATAATCCAGCATGAAAGTTTATCATCTACCTTTTACAGATGCTAGTTCTGCTTATCATGTTTTACACTCTTGCTGTTCTGTTGACGGCAATTTTCAGTATAATTATGTCTCCTATGAATGTATACCCCATGCATCTGACTATGTATAGACTAAGGTTTTGACTCATGAAAGCTTATGCTGGAATGCATTTTGTTGGTCTTTCAGGTGCCAATGGATTTCTGCTTACTTTGGCATATACATAATTCCATTTTAATATAAATACTTCATGAGGATAAAATAATCTTGCGTACTAAGCCATATAAAAAGGTAAACCATTGCTTGGTTTCACATAAAACACTTGGACCTTCGTGAGCCCTTCGGGGGAGGGCAGGTTATAAATACAAATACATAAATATCTGCGAGCCTCCCTCTCCCTCCAAGATCCAGTATGACAGCTTGGTTCAATTGATCAGTGCTTTCTGCAGCTGCCATCCCACAAATGGGCAAGGTCAACAACTGCTTGTGCTTGAGCTTTCTCTGTTGTGGCCCCCATTTTATGGAGTGACCTGCTTGATAAGGTCAGGAAGACGACCAGTTTTCGGGCTCTCTGAGAACTATGTAAAACTGAATTATTCAGAAGGGTTTTCAAACACATGTAATACAGCTGTACTATAACAGAATAGTTCAGAAAGGTGCTTCAATAAAAAGAAAGGGAGTCAAGAGGACTGTACTGCTGGGTATAGGATACTTTAACATGCTGTGTTCAAATGCTTATGGTTTGTTTCAGCTCATTTTCAGATTTCTGCTTGTTTTACTTCTGCAATCCAAAGTCTATGGCATTGTTTATTGGATGACCCGCCTATTGATCATGATTTATACTCTGCAATCTCAGTGAGAACGATGGAGTATAGACAATATAAATAAATAAAACAAATACTGTATGGGTAACATAAATCATTTACTTCACAAGTGCATGCTTTTAGTGGGAATCCTGACAACAAGTAGGGGTTTGCATTTCTATACTTTGATGCTATCAATATCATGGTATCTCCTACATTTGCACAGCTATGATGGATTTTCAAAGCAAAATCCCTCCTTCTACTGATCTATATAAGCCTGCTGCTCATATGGATCAGTATTGACACCAACCATTTCACTGCAGTAGATAGTTATACTTTTGGCAAAAGAAGCTGCTTATAGCATGACGTGTGTATGACATTTAACATTATTAGATGTTTACTGGTTCTTTAAAGGCTAGCACTTTATATTGGATGGCCTGGTACTGGCTTATCCTGAAGCCAGGCTGTGAGGTTCTGTAACCCAGTGCTAGCATGCATACAGTCTCGTCTCTAGTTAGGATCTCAGGTAGTCGGCATTGATAAAGACGACTTTCTGCCTGAGGCCCTGAAGTTCTTCTGCCAATCACAGTAGACAGCACTAGATGGACTTATTGCTTGACCTGGTGTAAGGCAGCTTCATACATGAAAAATATCTTCAGAGAATAGCCTCCAAAGTGGTATCTTTTTCCTATCTTCTAACTGTCCATGTGTTTGTCAGTGAAAAAAGAGTTGTTTTATTCAGATACATTGCTCATACACATTTCACCTATGCTTCTTCAATGAGAACTATGACACATAGAAAATGTAATATAATGTCATTAAAAATGTAATGTCGGTAAAACAATATAAATAGAAACTGTAATGTCATTAAAAACAATTTTAAAAAACATGGTAAAAGATAGCAAACCCTGAGCATGCTTCCAACCATGCATTGGTACCCAAATTGGAATATATGTGTCAGGGCCATAACATGTAAATGCATTCCCCTGCTCATGCAGGAAAAACAGGAGTATTTTGGGCACTAATTAAACACTTGAGATTGTATTCCCTACGTATACAGAAGTATACAGAGCTGCAGATTCAGATCAACACTTGGAAAAAATGGTGGTGGTGGGGAGACTCTTCAACCTATGTGATATGATAGTGGTAATGAAATATATAGAATAGGGTTATAAAGGCAATAAAACACCAAACCTTTCCATGGAACCTCTGACTACCTACAGAGAAGTAAGACTTATACAAGAAAAACATGTTAGTCTGATCCAAGGGAAGGGGGGGAGTGTCCACAGTGGGGAAGAAGCTGCATCAGAAGGTGAAACTTGCTAGACAAAGGCAGAAAGTGCAATGTTCTTTTGTAACGTCTTTGGTGTTGCCCTCTTCTTTTGCATGTCAGTGGTATTACACAAAAAAATTGTCTGAGAACAATGCCTTGTTTCAAGAAGGAGCAGTCACTGTCTGATCCTAAACTACTGTTGTAGATTAGGAAAGAGAAGTGTGTGTACTGAAGATGGAAAAGAGAGGTTTACAAAATACTGAAAATGACACAAAAGCATATGAGTTGTAAGTTGTGCGTGTTAGAGCAGCTGAAATTGTCCTTAAAGTGTGATAGTACTGATAGTACTGGGTTATGGGAGGTAACAAAGGGCTATAGCTCTAGGTGGTTTTACATCACAAACTGGGTGACATCACAAATAGCACCATTGTGATGCTGGTAGAGAGCAACAGCAAAGATAAGACAATCACAAACACTGGTAAACTTACAAAGCCAGGACAGAGACATTCAGGAAGACTCTGAAGGAACTGTGGCCTGGTTTGGGTAACTGCTTTGCAACTAAATCCCTGATGAAGAAGACTGGGGTAAGGAGGCAATAAGTCTGAAAAAAGTCCAGATGGCAGAGAACAGAAAGGTATGTTTTCCATTACAGGGAACATAAATAAGAAGCTAACTGAGTGGAAAGCTTCAGTTCAATATACACCAAACAACTGTATCACAAGACTGAAAATCTTCTATTGATTTCACCTTCCTTAAATTTTCCTTCTAGCATTGCACTGTTGCATACTTTCTAATTCCATTACCAGTTAGGCCAGTCTCTTCTACTTCAAAAAGAGAATCAGATAGCCTGGGGGAACCCAATTATCCTTCAAAAATGTTTTCATAAACATGCTGAAGTTTTTGGTGACTGCTCCATTGGGGGGTGGGGAGCAGATTATGGTAGAAATGTGTTCTTAGCTGTTCACTGATTCTTTTCAATTTTCTCTTTCATCCAGTACTTTAATCTACTTCTTTAAAAAGGTTTGGTACTCAAACTAGTCTTGGCAGGACCAGCTCAAGAAATCTGTCACTCCCATATCCTGCAAAAAAAAAGATGCCAGATACAAAGTAAGGGTTCAAGCAGGGCTTATTTATTCAAAGCTGAAATTTGTACCGAACAGACATTTTAGTTTGTATTCCTAAAAGGCTACTCCGATGGGTTCTACTAGAAACAAAAACCAACTACACCAAAGGCTACTGCATCAAAACCATATAATAGGGAATCAAGAAGAACAACTATATCAATATACAAAATACAGTATGCAAAAGCACAACATAAATGAAACAAAGCAACAGCATACAAACAGCAAAGAATAGGCTAAAACTGACAAGTGCAAAATACAGCAGGAAGAACAGGTAAATCTAATAATAAGCAACACTTCAAGGTAAGTGTGCAGAATTCAAGATCCTCCACTGTGAGAAAATTCTTCATACAAGGGGAGGTTTTTGTAACAGATTCTTCAAAAAAAAAAGTGGATAATTCCAACAAATACAGTGTAGGATAGTTAAGACGGGAAGATCTGGCTTTTCTTCCCATTTCGCAGTTCCAAGACTTCTTCAAGCCTGCCCAGTCATGAGTTCTGTTAGAAAATATTAAAACAGCTATAAGAATTGTAATCAGTATAAGGCCAGGCACTTTGTAAGTCTGCTACAAGTATTCTGCTCCACGCTGTTCTTTTTCATTTTACTCCATTTGCCCTGTGTTCAGCATTGGTGAAGGCACGCAAAACCTGGGGGAACAAGTGCTCCCAAAGCAACTGTCTTGCCCTCCCAGGTTTCCATGATGCACACCAGGTCCCCAAGATAATCCTTGAGGACACTGATCTTATTGTTGATGGACCTGCCATCCACCAGCACCAATGATGAAGCAGGGGAAACCCCTTGCCCACAACCCTCAGATCTGGGACTAGGAATGAGGTCTGAACAGGGGACAAGTCATATATTGTCTCAACCCCCTTCTCCCATTTGGCCTCATCCTATCAGCATATCATCCCTGACCCATAAGAACTGGAATCTCTGACCCCTTATCAGCCCCCATAGTCTCTCCCCAGGACTCTCGTCGTTACTAATTCTAACTAGGTTAACACAAAAACAGTGGCTTCATGGCCACTACCTAATGAGCCAAACTCCAGCACATCAACTGAACTAATCATGACTATTGCAAACCCCTTATTTTTCCTCTCTTACAGTAGAAAATTCCTATGACAACCTAATAATACAATATTAAATAACTCTTTGAGGATCAGACTAACCCAAACTTGCAGTTATCTTAACTAAGATGGGCTAACTAACTACTACTAAGGAGCTATAATAAATTATAGTAAGCTGGTTCAGGTTGGTAAATTAATATTTCTTGGAGCGTGCATCTTAGACCTGCTCTATTACTGCCGCCATCTTGGATCCCCAGCCCCATTTAAAATCTCCAAACCCTGGGATCTGTTTCCATTTAAAAATATAGCTGTCAGGCCACTCCCCTAACAAGTCACCAAACGGGCCCACAATTTGGCCGCGGCCTTGGGTTTCTGCTGCAGTGTCTTATATAGCTGACAGGCCCTACCCTCCACAGATATTCCAAATGAGGTGGGTGGGGAAGGACTCGCACTTCCTCCCTCTGGGCACATTTGCAGGCCACAGCTCACCAGGTCTTGTTCTGTTGGCCGGTAAGCAGGCTCTCTTGCAGGCAAGACTCTCACCTCCTCCCTCTGGCCACAGAACAAGCCACTATACTTCATTTATTATAGGAACTCAATTTCTGGAAAGGATGAATACATTTTTCTAATCTGTCTAACTAGGATGGAGGGAGGTATAGGACTTGCGTCCTGCCCTTATGGTTGCAAGATGGAGAAGTGTATGTGGGAGCGAAGGTGCGAAAAGGAGAAAGGAAGTTTCCTAAGAATAGTAATCTACATGTCAAAGGGTAGTATCAGAGCAATAGAGAAAGCATGCTCAGTGCCTTGACCCCTCTGTCTCTCTGACTTTCCAGTTGAGTCCCACTCTGAACTCTGCGGTTAAGAGATACCACCAAGTCTTTCACTTCCAACACTTTCACTGGGCTACCACAAACTACAATTCCCACACTTCTAAGATCTGAGGAGGAGGAGTGAAATGTCCCAGGTCTTCCAGAACGTATCTGGGAAACGAAGACACCATTAAATGCAGCCTTTGCCAAAGTAAGATTCCTGTCTGGCTGTCTGAAAACCCTTCCCCTGTAATTACTTCTTTAAATCACGAGCATGAAAAACAACAGGAAAAGAACCAGCGCTCCAGACTAAATTTAATCAGATGATTTAGAAGCAGTTACTTTATTACTGTCACTACATGCTGAACACACAACAAATGGCTAGCTGCAAATCATTGAAGCTGTTGTTCATAATCTATGGATATGTTTGGTAACTCATGGCTCTCATGTGAAAAACAGGGTACAATTGACTTGCGTTGCTTAAGTGCACATGAAAAAAGATGTTTTTAAACAAGTCTTTTCTCTGCTTCAAAGGATGTGGGGCCTAAAACACAAATCCTACAACTGCGAGAAATGTGGGAACAACTTTTTCAGTCATTCAGCACTGAGGTACCATTTCCATGCTAAACATCTCGGGAGAACTCACTGTGACACTTGTGGCCAGAAACTTTCTCAAGGGGGTCCACAACAGTGTGTGGAGGTACGCTGCAGCGCCTTGCCAATTTATTCCTTTGTTCAAACCTGCACTCATTTCTTGTTCTCATTTTGTTGAATGAAATGAAATGTATAGCTATTGGACAATGAAAGTAAAATAGCTATAAGTCTTAGGGGCCTTTTAGTAAGCATGTGCTAAAACTAAAACTTTAGTAATAAAGATGTGTACATGAATCGGAACTAGCAGCACCACATTTTTCAAAAAATGATTTTAAAAAAATATGAATGTGCATCCTGTAATAGGTAAACAGATATTTAATCCCAGTTTTTAAAGGTCAGTCCAAAGGAATCTCTTTGTTTTATCCTCTAGTAGTGTTTGGTTTTTAGGTACAAGTGTCTCTCAATAGAAACGGTTCTATTTCTGTGGCAAATGATAATTCCCTGCTTGTCAAATGTGACACAGATGAGGACTTGTAGTCTTAAAGATTTGTACTGGAAATAAAACTGGGATGTTATGTTTTTTCCTGAGTATAACAGTTTTCCCTGAAATTAAAAGTACATCTTATAGTGACAGTTTCAGTAATAATCTTAAAATCAGCTTTTCCTTCTAATAGGTACACAACCATCTAGTTTGGGATCAGCAGGGCAGGGAAACAAGGTCATATGCTGACAAGGCTCCCCCCACCCTTTTAGTCTTTTCCTTTCCCCGGGACTATTGCCTATTTATCTGCATACTCACCAATGTCATGTGAGCTGTCACATGCCTGCAATGCCCTGCATTTATGTCACCCATACAGGAGAGTTTGTGCATAATGGCCACAAACCAGTTCTTTGCCGACAGCTCCCCATCCCTTTTAACAACACTGTTAATTGAAAACTAATTCCTGTTTCTCCTTGGTTCAGTACATATCTAATTCTTTTCAACTTTTTTTTTTAAAAAAACAGATTTACCCTGAAAAAATATTTCCTGGCAACCAAGAAAGTTGCCGTGATCCTGAGAGGGAAACTATATTTGTGGCCACAGAGATGTCTGCATCTTGTAGAATGTGCCCCAAGCAGTTTGGAACAGTCCACGCCAGAGAGCACCATGAGAAACAAGAGCATCACTTCACAGCTGGCAAAAGAGGTAGTATTTCTGTATTGAGCCTATGTGGCTGACCATGAAGACTCATGTTCAAATACCTGCAGTGCCGTGACACTTGTTGGGTGGCCATCAGTCAGTCATTCTCAGTCTAACTTGCCTCTCAGGGATACTTTGATGATAAAATGAGGGAAGAAGAACATCTTTGCTACTCTAAGGATCTTGAAGGAAGAGAAGGAGGGGTAAAAGTCAAATATATACACTCTGAGACATTTTCTTTATTGCATAGCTTTTTTATTCAAACCTTATTCTTATCCTTTCTATACCCCCTCCTCCCCATTCTCATCATGTGTTCCTGATAGGTTTGTCTGAAACTGGCATTAATGACTACAAGAGATCATTGTGATACCTCCTAAAGTAAGAAATGGAAAGTTGGGTCCTAAGAACTATGTCCTGTTTTCTGGAGGCTTCCTCAATGCTGCTCTTGGGGCTCTGGGATCCTTGAACAGGGTAGAAGAGAACAGGGTAAAAGAACTCTCCAGGCATTTGGTGCTTCCCCCATTTGTGTCAGGTCCCCTCTGGTCCAGGCCCTTGAGTTGTTACTCAGCATTTTCTAGAGCTGTCAAGCATTGCACTTTGATGTGAAGTCTTTAGCCAACAGTCCTTGTTGCCGACAAGCACTCAGAGCAGCATTGTGTGCGATGCTCTACCACTTTTGGGGAAAATCCAGGTGTGGCATAGAATAGCTCTTGGAATCATTAGAAACTCTATAGCTTTACCATAGAGATTCCAGCCATTACTAGAGCTATCCTACATCACTTCTGGAGTTTCCCCTGGACATGATGCAGTGGCACACTCACACCCCATGTTCCAATTCCTGAAAGTCCTAGAATTTTACTCCCTACTGAAAAGGACCTACATTGCTAACTGAGAATTTACTTCATGTATCTGAAAAAGTGAGCTCTAGTCTATGAAAGCTATCAATATATCTAAGAATCAACATGGCCTCATCCAAGGTTGCCATTACACCTGATCTCCACACTGCAGAGTTCAGTTTCCTTGCAGAGCTTTGGCGTGCTATATTGACTTCCAGATCTACCCTGCTCTCCTCTTTTCTACCGTGGAGGAAACAAGAAGGCCAGCATAATCAGGGGACTCGTTATAATATAACTTTTACAACTCATTCAGGTGCAACTATAGGGCTGAGTACAAACAATTTTGCTCAGTAAATTTCAGGATGGGGTTTTTAAAACCACATACATTTTTGGTAAATTAGCATTATTCAGCTTTTAACCCCCATTTGGGTTTACCAAATAACCATCCCTAGTTATGATTTGATACCATAGAACTCATTTGGCCCCAGTGGTAGGTAGCCTTCACAGAACTGTTGCAACTTGGTCCTGACAGAGGCTGCTACACAACTCATCAGAGGGACTCATAACTTCTCAGCTTCTGTAGTTCATCTGGACTTATCTCAAGGAGAGGTTGCTACTGGGAGGGAAGGGGGGAAGGTAGAGAGCTGGTGTGGTATAGTGGCAAGACTATGATCTGGAAGACCCAAGCTCAAATTTCCATTCAGCCACGGAAGCTTGCTGGATGATCTTGGGCCAGTTACTCTCTTGCAGTCTAATCTACCTCACAGGGTTATTGAGAGAATATCATAGGTGAGAGGAGAATGGTATAAGCTGATTTCGGTTTCCACTGGGGAGAAAGGTGGGATATAAATGCAGTAAATAGATCATAAATAAATCTGCAGACTGAGGGTGGTGATTTGAAGACAAAAGGAAGGTTGGTTGATTAGTGGGAAAGAGATATGGGGCTGCCAGGAAATGAGAAAGGGGAAATAGTGTGTGGAATAGGGAAAATGAAATGATCACCCAAGTACTTGCAGGTTTCCTGCTAACAAGGAAATAACATGGTGGCTGCCATAGCAGTGAGGTGGCATCTAATGAAAGAGGTGGAATATTGTGGTGAAATCATCTTCTACCTTGCTTGGCCTGGAACCCCAAGGAGCATTTTAAGAGCGGGGACCTATGATTAAACCATATAGGGTTTTTTGGCCAAATTCTAGAACATAAACCCAGTATTATGACATCAGTTCTGGAATTTATCAGAAATGAAGTTGCAATGACAGTGTTGGGAGTGAATGCCACTCTCAGGAAAACCTATTTCCTTCCACCTTTTGCACCTTTGTCTCCATACCGTTTCTCATTCTTGCTACCATGAGGGCAAGATGCAGGTCCTGTATCTACATCCATCCTAGCTAATTAGGCTAGATTAAAAAAAACTATATTTACTCTTTCCTATCTAAAAATAGAGTTTCTACATTAAATGAAGTTTATTAGTTTGAATAGATAAAAGACTGAATAATTTTGACACACACAGAGACTAGATGAGCTTTCCTGGGCACAATAGCCTTTGTGCACTTTGCTAAATTACCTGATCCAGAATCTAACAGGCTTAGGGACCCAAATTCTGAATCTAATAGCCAGCATTCCCCTACCCTTACGCGTCTACCCCTACCCCATTTGCTGCCATTTTTCTTCTCATCTTTGAGGTGCCTGTGGGAACACGGCAAATTTCCCTGAGGTCTCCTATCATAGCAGGCCTACAAGGCATCAGTAATATGTGGATATCTCGCTCTGTTTCTCCTTAACAGCTAACCCAGAGTCTTAAAGCTATTTTAAGGCAATACACAGATGTTTCCAAGTTCATTAACTTATAATGTTTCATTTGTTCTGGGTACACAGAACAGTTAACAGCCAAGGTTTTATTCTTAAGGGATTATCGACCTTCCAGGATCTTCACAGTGTAAACATGAGCTTCTCCCAGAAACTACAAATATTTAGCTGGTTTCCTTCAAGAACTGGGCCCTGAGACAGATACAGTCTCCTCTTCAAGCATTCAGAGTGGTAGCCTGCTTCTTCACAAAAGAGAGAGCCTGAAACATCCAAAGTCTATTGAGAAAGATTATTTCCCATTTTACAGTCTGGAGATGCAAACTCTACCTGATCCAAGCTGACAGAATAACGGATTTATCTCTTACTCCCACCTCCCATCTGGCTTCCTCAATCATCCATGGGCCCTGATTGACTGTTCACTAGTCTGCATAGATAAGAAACAAGCAAAAAGGGATTGGTAACTGACAGAAAATGGCATGATGGATGAGGGCTAATTCAGACAAGACTAAGATGCTATTGGCCAATGGAGAAACTGTTTGGGGACTGTGGAATCACGCTGTACTGGAGGAAGTTGCATTCCCTCTAAAAGAGTAAGCTTGTAGCTTGGAAGTACTACTAGATCCTACTAGATCCTGGCCTAGGGTTGGGGGCTAATGGTATGTAGTACCTTTTATTGGTTCCATCTTGAAAAGTATGATCTGGCCATGGTGCTTCATGGTCTGATCACATCCAAGTTAGATTTCTGTAGTTTGCTTTATATGGGGCTTTGAAAACAGTCCAGAAACCAACTGGTCAAAAATGCAGCAGCCAGGCTATTGTCAGGAATTGGTAACAAGGATTGTATCACCCCTGTGCTGAGAGATCTGCACTAGTTACCTATCTGTTTCTGAGTGCACTTCAAAGTGCTGATTCTTATATTAAAACCCTACATTGTTTTGTGCCAGGGAATCTGAAGGACTGTCTCCTGCTGTACTATTCAGCCCACCAGTTAAGATCTGCCTCTCGAGGCCTACTTTCTGTGCCCCTGCCTTCAGAAGTGAAGGAGTAGTGACAACAGATTGTGCATTTTCTGTGATGGCACCTCACCTCTAAAATCCTTTCCCATTGAGCCTCATCTGATATCCAACGTCTTGTTTTAATTTTTTAAAAAAATATTGTTAGTAAGTTGCCTGAAAGGGAACTCTGAAAAGGCAGCATAGAACTACCCCAGACAAACAAATGAATCCCACCTGTCCCAAGCACTTACCACTTTGAAGAATTCCCAACTTTCCCACTGTCCAGAGGGATACCTGAGTTAGTCTGGTGCAACACAAATGAAAAGGAATCTAGTAGCACCTGGAAGACTAACAAAATTATATTCCTGCATAAGCTTTTGAGGACAAGAGCCCTCTTCAGATACAGTACTTGAGTTTGGTGATTGATAATCAGGTTACTGGTACTGAACGTTGATTTCAACGCTAGCTGTTATTCTGCAAAATGAGACTTATAAAGTGGGCAGGGTGATGGATAGATGGATAGATGTATATATATTCACACACACAGACACACACACAGAGGCCTTAGGGTTTTGGAGATAAATGAGAAATAGGCATGGAACAGGAGATTTCTTTCCATAATTTCTCATAAGCAGAATTTCTAATTTGCCTTGATTTCTCCCTTTACAGCTCAGATGTCCATGGGATTTAAACCAGAAAACATCTTAGAGTATAAAACACCTCTGGAAATAGAGAAGTTTATGGAGGCAAAGCTCAAACCCTGCTCAGTTATAAGGATAGCCTGTGCATCAGAAGTAGAACGAATGATTACTTTTATCAAAGAAGTTTTTCCGTTGCCAGTAGCTCATGTTAGCAAGGTAGAGATGATGCATTTGAAACTTATCATAATAGAAGGAAAAATTTTTTGGAGTACTGTAGAGATAGAGCCTGATCCAAAGGCTTTTTTTTCTTTTCCATCTTTGACAATGAAAAGGGTTGTGCTGGGGAACACAAGAAAAGCATGTACAAAAGACGTAAGAGATGAGTGAAGAGTTGCCATCTTCAGGTTGGAAAATTCCTAAAGATGGGGGTGGGGGATCCTGAAGAGGGGATTGAGTAAGGGAGGGAAGGGATGTCAGCAGGCTGTATGACTACAGAGTTCACCCTACAAGGCAGCCAAGGGAGGTTCAACCCATCTCTGTCTTTCCTTATTATTTATTGTGTGAAATATGGCATTTATTACACACAATCCACGTACCTTTCCTCAAAGTTGTGTTTTTGTTATAGGAATATCTCATTTCCTAATCACTTGAGGTACAATATTTTGCACCCTGAGAAAAAATACAAATCTTTCCTCAATATATTTGAATGGCGGCGGTGCCCTGCCTTGACTGTTCTTTCAAAGCTCAACACTAAACTGCTAAATTATTGACAGGCTTGAATCTGGCACCCAGTGCAGGCACTCTCAGCATGCCTAATGGTAGATTGATCATGCCCAAAGTGGATTTATTGCTCTTGTGATTGATGTGAGGAATGTAGCTTCATGAGTATGACATTCAAACCTTTTAGATACCATTTATGAAAGCATTACCAATGAGCATCATGACTCCTTTCCCTGCCTTTTCCCTCCTGTCTCTGTCATTGTGTGAGAATTGTTAGAAGCTTGGCATCATGCTGCTTTTTCATGGGGTGTCTGCACAGTCTGCTTTCTTCTTGTAAAATGATGAATAGAACCAATGTCCATTCTGCTCCATAGCAATTCTCACCAAATTTTTTTTGCATTTTTTTAAATTTTGCTTTGAATTAACAAATCTTTTAAGGACTGTGTGCACCTAGGAAGAAACACAGTTGATTCTTTCAACATTAATGGCCGTCTGCCTGACTCTTTCAGCCAACACAACTCCTGCAGCCTAACAGTTCCTCCAACTGTGTTGATTGTACAGTGGCAGGATACAGTGATATAACACAGGCCTTATGATAGGCTACTTTAAATAAAGTATATATATATAAAAATGCCACACAAATATCTGGTAAAGCATAAAGTTTTTCATACAAAGGGGTAAGAATCTGCAAAAACTTCGCACAAACAAATAATTTCACAGGGCTCAAGTCTCTGGTACACAGATTTATATGAAATGTATGGGATTTTTTAAAGTAAAATGTATTAGATACACAGAAGAGGCAGGGTCAGGAAGGATATTTTCACAACTGAAATCTGGGGTCTTCCCCATCTTTTCTAAATGAGACAGGCACTGATATCCACTAGCCAGAATTCATGGTAAGTTAGGGTACTTCATATCAGATTACTGAGATGATGGAAAGCATCATTTCTGTGTAAAGAAAAATAATGCAACAACAACAACAACAACCTTTATTTGGCATTTAAAAATAGGTTCTAGAGCGTTGCCAGACATTTTTGAAATACAAATCAAGAGTATATTCAAAGTGCAGACAGGAAGACTGTATATAGCAGTATACATTACTTAGAAAGTTCTGTCACTCGTAAAAGAAATTTTGCTACTTTTTCCAAGAGCATGACATCTGTGTTGTTTAACAGAAGCTCCACAACAGAGCGGTCACTTTCAGATTTGTCTAGGGCCAGCCTGGGAGAGAAATTCCTAATGCCCACATATCTCGGACAGCCAAGAATAATATGAGCAAGAGTCTCCACTTGATTTTTACAGTGTGGACAAACCCGATCCTGGAGAGGGATGGATAAGTAATGACCCTTTGTGATGGCCTATGGGAAGGTATTGGATCTGGCCCTTGTGATGATCCATCTCTGTTGGGGTTCAGCTAATAATTCAAGATATTTGGCTATGTGCCCCTGTTCCGGTATTATTCCAACAGAGAGGGGTGGAAAAATAATGCAATAGAATCGAGTGGTCTGCTATAAGAATCTGTGCTAGGAAGCTTTAAAATATGTGTGTTAGCTTTATAGCATGTATTCAGGACAAAATAAGCCTGTGTGTTAACGTCAAATAAACGTCTGGATCCAATCAGCTTTTCTATTGTCGAAAAGGAAAGGAAAAGGCACCTAAAGGGCTATGTTGAGAATTGTGGAGCCCACAAAGACAGAAGATATCTGTCATTGGGGCTGTAGTAAGGAGGCAAATTAGGTGAGATTGAATGAAATAGCTGGCTATGGAGCAAAAAAAAATTGAGAAGGAGCTGATGAAATCTTGCACCGCAGTGCAGTTTCTTAGAAACATTTGGGTAGGTGCAGCTGATAACCTGACTGAAGACTATATTTGAGGTCTATTTGATCTTTTTTCTGGGAAGGAAGGCAGCATAGTATGGCCCAATCTTGTCAGATCTCAGCTGCTATGCAAGGTCAATACTTGGAAGGGAGACCTACAAGGAAGACTGTGCAGAGGAAGACACTAGAAAACCACCTCTGCTTCTCACTTGCCTTGAATGCCCCTTGCTGAGGTCACCATAAGCCGGCTGTGACTTGATGGCATTTTACACACACAGATCTTGCTTCAAGTCTTATTCGTTAATGCAACTTGTGTGTGAAGCATGACTCATGTTCCTTGAATTCCCTACAGTAATTTTATTTGTAAATTGGCATTTGTGGAGTACCACAATGGGGTGAATTGATTGTGAGTGTTTGACATATAGATGACTCTCTCTTGCAGTGGGAAACTTGGGCCTGAATAGACGAGGAGGGAATACTAACTATCTTTCTAACAATATTCTGTGTAACAGGGTGGCTCCTATATAAAAGGCACTGATTCACAAGACTGGTCTGATGTGGATGTAGTTCTTTTTAGTGATGCCTTTACAAGTTTGGAAGATTGCAAAAGAAAAACATCAGAAGTACTAAAAGACTTAGAGGAAAATTTGCTCTCATCGTCATGGAACAACAGGTTTGACCAAAGCTGCTTTTGTGACATACCCACCAACATTTCAAACACGTTGGGATACGTTCGTTTTAACATTTGTTTTCATAATGAAGATACCTGCCTCTCTCTCTAAGCTACTGCCAAAGGTCTTTATCTTTGGTATGCTGGGCTCATTAACTCTGCCATTTCCTGCCTCTTCCCAGTTTAAAATTCAGGAGAGTATTTGTTCTTGTGATTAAACTAGAAAAATATGACTTTCCTACAATAGACAATCTGCAGTTCAAAAATATACTGCAGAAACAGCACTGTATGTAATTGAAGGCAGTTGTTGCATGGTGTGTTCATACAATGCTGTATGCAAGTGAGCACATGTCTCCCCCTTCCCAGAGTGAAGTTTTAAAAATCCAAGGAAAGCAGCTGAACCATGATGAATGACAACTCCAGCAATGTCCATTAAAGTTTCTTTTCAACAAAACATCTTCAAAAGGCAAAATTAAGGGCAAAACAGTGAGAGGGGTTTTCCAGTGATAAGAATCAGAAAACGGAGCTGTTTCTGGTATGTAAGAACAGTAAGTTCGTAGGATGTAAAATACTACTTGGTTGTGTTTTTTCTCCAAGATCTCTTCACTATAAAAGTCTTGGTGGAAAAGCCCAACGGGGAGAGAAATACTATAGATGTCGTTTTCCACTTCTTTTAGGCTAATCTTTGGGAAAAGAACCCCATTTTCCTTGAGGCTTTATTTTAAGTGTTATAAAGCTCATCATGGCCACTCCTTTGACATCATGCCTTGTTACGACACCCTTGGGCCTGCATTATTAACAGGTAAGAAAAGATTGTTTGGAGGGGGGGGGGAGTAGTAACCTCCATCCCAACATCTGTGAATTGCTAAGTTGATTATCATTCAGACAGTGACAATATTTCCAGTAGCTCACAAACTGTGCTAGCTCAGGTTCAGGCAGAGCTCAAGGTTTACGTGCTTGGAATTGAGCCCAGGAAGAGCTCAGGCAGAACTTCAGCTTAAGGTTTAAATGCTTGGAATTGAGCCCAGGAAGCAGCCACACACAGGCAGAGTACTGTAGACAGACAGCCTATTCCAGCCTGCTTGTCAGGAGGCAGGGGTTTTAAGAGCAGTCATCACGCAGTCAAGGGCAAGCTGAGTGGCAGGGTCTCACAGGTGTGATCTGAGAGTCAGGATTTCATGAAGATCAGTCAGAGAAGTATCAGCCCGACAGAAAGGAATTCACTCTGTTGCACCCACACTTTGCCTACACCCCTTTTGTAGGTGATTGGGCAGACTAGCTCTCATCCTGTGATGATTCATTATTTTCAAGCAAGCGTCGCTTCTGCAAGAGTCTGGCACCGCATCTTTTAACTTGCAACTGACTCCTCAGGTGCTGCGGTGTCATTCTGTGGGTGAGTCTGCGAAACTAAGAACCTGAGTTCCCTCAACTGATGCCTGACTGGAAGGCAGAAATGACCTACAAGGCTAAAGAGCCTCTGTCAACACTTCCTCTTGCTCCTTAGCCTCATCTTGCTGGGTTTCTGGCAGAGCTGCTTCCTCTTTAATTGGCTCTTCCTCAGATGCATCTCCACTGTCCTTGGACTGACTCATGACACAACCATATGGTTTGGTTTTAGTTAAGATATGGCTAAAGTGTCATTAATCTTATCTCTCCCTCCATGTTAACAGATTTAAAAGAGAGTTTTTACCGCAAGGTCTATCTCTGCAACAACAGTGATAAAATCCAACTGTACTCTATGGCTCTGCTGAAGCACCAAGTTGCATTTGTTAAGTCATCAACTGAGAGGGTGAAGGGCCTCATGCGCCTAGTCAAGCACTGGTTCAGAACCTCATTTGCAAAACCAACAGAGGAAAATAAGTAAGTTGGTAGTACACAGACTTAACTGACTCTGTTTCTTTAGCTCCAGATCATCACCTTTTCCCAAGATATTGTGAAGAATAATCTTACCTGCACAGCAGAACTGGATCTAGGGGGACAAGGGGAGGCATAAAGAGGTGGGAGGTGGCTCAGTTGTCCAGAAGAGATGGCTCCTTTTGTAGCAAGTGTGTCCCATTCTCTCAATTAAGCTGCTACTAGGAGATATGGGAAGGTCAATTAAATGGAAGAGATTGCTCATTCTGAAGCGCATGTGCCCCATTCTCCTGATTAGGCTGCTGTTAGGAGGTTGGAGAGGAACAATTGTCCAGCAGAGATGTCTCGTTGATAAGCCCTTGGTAAGTCAGGCAACAATATAGTGAGCAAAGAGGAGGGGGAGCTAATGGTCCCTGAAAGATGTTCAAATATGTCAACTTAGTTCTATGCAGTGGGAGACATAGACCCTCAGGTAACCTTCCTTAGTCTCACTAATCTCCCTCTTTTCTCAAGGTGCACGGTGCTCTTCCACTTGCAGTACCTTCTAGATCTGGCCCTGCTTTATTCTTTCACAAGTTGTTCATTCTCTCTCACTATCTAGCAAAAACAAGGCATAGATAGCTGGGGGAAATTGGTCATCTTGGAAATATGATATGTTCCAGCAGATATGTTCCTGGCTACCTGGATGGCCTTTAGTTTTGCCCTCCAGGCATCACAGCCAGAGGGGGAAGTGTAGGGGGAGGAATGGAGCCTGGGATCCCCCATGGCTCTCCCCATAGTGCCCTGCCCCCACCCCCACCCCCACCCCCACCCCCACTCCCTGCCCACTTACCTTAGTTCAGCTGGCTGAAAAAGAGCAACCAAATGAAAAGCTTCTGCCGGGCCTGGGGGGCAGGGGAGAATGGGGGGAAGGAAGTGGGGGGCGTTTTCCACCCCCACATTACCCCAATGGCGCACCCCAGGGGCACTGCACTCCCCTTTCCCCGTGGCAGCTATACAACTGATCACAGCAAATCCCTGCTTACTGGGGCAGTACCTAATACTCAGTGACATCAACCAGCAGGTAGCTGTGGAACCTTACAGAAAGGGGGGGGGGAGGAGAAGAAGAGTTGTAGAAGCCAAGAAAGACTGTTAGCACTTCAGATAGGACATGACAAATGAAGAGATAAAAGTGGTTAACAAGGAAAGGATGGATTAAGGTATCCTGGATTAAGCAAGGAAGGGCTGTCTCAAGGAGATAAGAGGTGAGGCTTTAGGTGTTGATCAGGGTAGGTTCCAGAAGTAAGCAAAACTAGTCTTCCAAGTTGAATCCTAAGGTGACTTGGACTAGGGGAGAGAGGGGACTGAATAGATAAAGTCCACCCGCCTGGCAATCATCTCTTGGGTTAAAGACAACAGTAGTAGGAAGAGATCTCCTTGAGCCTTAAAAGTAATCTCCTCTCTCACTAGGACAAAGTGGCATGTTATTTAGGTGTATGAGTGCACATTGTGACACTGTAACTCTCTAAAAGAAACTGCAGTCTGTAAATATTGCGGATATGTTTAAGTGATAATATCTAACAAAATAAGCTTTTCAGCCCCATCCAAAGGGGGGTGGGGAATCAGCTTTGGGAACAGTACACCGGCCATGCTGGTGGATTTGCCCTCTCCACAGCTCCCTGGTGCTGGAATGCAGTTCTGAATGCACCACTGGTGTTCCAGCGCCCCTGTCCCCTTGACTGGCATAGCAAAGGTGGGTCGGGTCAAGGGCATGGCTGGGGGAGGAGCCGACTCCAGGCTATTTAATGTGCTAAGTCAGCCGGCCTGGATTCATGCTTACCCTTTTGGGTAGTTTAAGTTTATGAAGCCCAGAGGAGGCTTCTTGACCACGGAGAGGATGTCACACTTGCACAGCCTCCCTGTGTTGGCAGAAAGCCCCTTTGGGACTAGCTGGGCAGTGCAGCCATGGCTGGCTGCCTTGTCTTAAGAATAGGGCTGGCCACCTTCCCCCCCCCCCCCAAAGTAATAATATACTAGTAATTGTTTTTTTTAATTGAAGGCATTTGTGTGAGTAACAGGACAGAGTCAAAGAAGAAGAAAGACTAATTTATCTCAGCATAGTACAGTAGCCATCAGTATACATAATGAGCACTTGCATTTTAATCACTTATTATATGCTACCATTCTTTTATAATTTATGAAGTAAGGCTCCATGAAGAATTCCATGTATCACATTGCCACTGAAAACTCTTCCAGGAAAGGAATAGATACCAAACTGAAAGGCAGGCAAAACTGAGCTCTGTTGAAGCTGTGTAGTGTTTGATGTGCAACTTTTTAACAGTTTCCTGTGGCAGCTCCTTCTATGAAGCTAAATCTGCCCTTTATGTGTGTTTAGGTTTCGCAGGTTTCCCTCTTCCTATGCAATGGAGCTCCTCACTATCTATGTGTGGGAGTTGGCTGGGAAACCAATTTTTTTCAGCTTTGTTCAGGGGCTGAGAGCTGTTCTGAAACTTTTAGTTCGATACCAAGAAATCTGCATTGTATGGCACAAATACTATAAACCAACATGTAGAATTTTCCAGAAGGTAATTTCAAAGCAAACCAAGTAAGTGAGCCAAGAGTATATAGAACTACCATTTTATTTCAACTTCTCAAATGTTTGTGGCAGCTGTAGCTGAATATATGTGCTTCTGTTGTTGGGTATGAGAAACTTTGGGAGTTACCTGAGATGCTCTGAAGCAGAACAGGCTTCCATAAGAATCTGGACAATATTCACCTGTGCTGCAATAGTCCCTCTAAGCATTCTGTAGTGCTGTGCAGAAATTCAAAAAAGCTGCACGGAACTTGCTGCTGCTGCTCCTGCCAGATGACCCCTTATCTGCACAGCACCAGCACAGTCGCTGAGCAGCCACATACCCATTGCACCCTAGAGGGAATGTTGTTCACCTGCATAAAGGCTTGGGCAAGATCCTGTTCATGATCAGAGTAAGATATCAGATGGATATGAGAAGTTCCATGCTTGGCCCAGAGCCTTTGTTAACAATGTACTAGAAAGGCCTACTGGATGAGATTTGGGGGGGAGGGGGGTATGGTTATATTTCCAGGGTCTAATTGGATATGTATGTTTAGCTTTCTTTGTCAGAATGTGTTTCGGATTATCAGTTGTTGCACCTTGAACTGATTTAACTGTCTAATGGAGACTCATTGAGGCAGTAGTTTTACGAGAGTTCTGACATCTCAGCCAGCTACACAGTCTTTGAACTGCTTGGAAGAAAGTCATCATGTGTTGGATTGTGCTTCGCAAAATAATTTTGCTGTTCTGATTATATTTTTGCTCTTCCTTACCAGCCAAGAATACCGGCTACCTGAATCATACCTGGGAGCCGGTTACTGTACAACCACAAGTCATGCAACCACTGGCACTGCCCTGTTCCTAACTTTACAATTGGTCAGAGCAGTCATTAGTGACTGCACAGACTGCGGTATTAATTTTTAATGTAGAGCACATTCTTCATTAATGTACAGATAGTCATTGATCATTCACAGTCTTTTCTTCTGTCAATCTTTTGTGCGTGCAGCCATTTGTTGTGACTATGAGACTTGGTACATGTGCACTTGCATGATATATTTTTGATACCCTTTACGACATGTATAAAGTGTTCAGTATATATCCCTGTGGCTGGCTTCTGTTCTCTCTATATTACATGCATTCTGGGAACTAGAACTCACATTTAGCTGATGAATGCTACTGTTTGGCAATCACATTTTACTAATACTTGAGTCTAACACCATGGTGCTCAAAATGTGGCATAATCAGGAGCAGGCAGTCACTAGGGGAGATTTAAGTTCTTTCACATCCTTAGGCCATCCAGTTTCTATGTGCCCCTATTGGCTCAACAATATTGTCTCACCCTGACCTTGATGGCCAAGGCTAGCCTAATCTTTTCAGATCCTGGAAGATATGGAGGGTCAACCCTGGTTAAAATTTGGATAGGAAACCACTGTGGAAGTCCAGTGTCATGATGCAGAGGCAGGCAATGGCAAACCACCTCTAAATATTTCCTGCCTTAAAAACCCTACAGGGTTGCCATAAGTTAGGTGTGACTTGATAGCACATTCCAAACCCCACCCCCCATTTGCTCAGGAATGGAGTCCATTCACCCTTTCTAGTCTCTGCAACAGTGTCACTTTTGTGGGCTGTGTATGTCCACTGTGATGGTGCTTGGTCCAATTGCGGTTCCTTATTTTTAAAGAACTTCTGCCATATTGAGAAAATATGCTTTGTGTCCTACTTCTTCCTTTCCCTAGTGATGCCATACCAGAATAAAAACAACCGTCTGTTTTAATCTGGGACTTTGGCTTTAGGCTTTGGATTGGCTTCATCACTGCTTCTGCTTGAAATAACAGAAAGACTAGATTAAGGGTGAAGACACCAACTATATATGCAGGTAGAGTTCAGAAGTGGTTCATGAAGAAGAATTACACTGTGGATGAGTGGGGAGAGCAGGGAACTATGTGTTACTATGTGAGGGTCTGGGTATGCATGAAACTGTGAGGTATGGGAAGAAGGACCTTAGTGCAAAGCTCCATTACACTGAAATAAATACTAAAAAGTAATTAATATTTCAACATGTGTTGTTGATATTTGTAGTGCAATTTTTTTTTCTTTCTTTCTTAGGCCAATTATTATGGATCCTGTTAACCCATCGTTTAATGTCTGTGCAAACAGCAATGCCTGGGATGAAGTGGCTCATGTGGCAAGGCAGAGTCTCCTTAAGCCACTCTTCAGTGGTGTCGGAGCAAAGGAGCCGTGGCTTTTTACAAATAATTGGTGAATCTGCACATGATCCTGTTCCTACGAGAGACTGTCTTCTAACTTCTGGGGTACTGCATTGAAAAAGCCTTCATGTCAAAGTGAACAAGATACAAAATATGTGTTACATTCCAGTCACATGTCATGCAGCATAGCTATGATGGCTCCTTATCCATTGCAAAATACTCGTGAGAGAAGGAGCAGAGGGGAATGGATTGCTTAATTCTTCCTTTGCCAGTCTATTTTTTCTTCAAATTCTCTCCACTAGAGCTGCTTTTACTTCCTGGTGTTCCAGACCCATGTTTACAGTATTGATTGGGGAAATGGAGGAAAGCTACTAACAAGGGAAAAAATATTCTCATCATCTTCACTTCCTTCTGTCCGCGCATTCCAAGAGATAAGAAGCTATGGGGGATTAAGTGCAAACAGCTGCAATCTAATGTATAGTTTGCCTCTGACAGCAGAGCTCTCTGACTGCAATAGTCAACAAATAATTGATATCACTTTTCAATGAATTGATCAAATATCAGTCTTAATCAACTAGTGAAATTAAATTTCAAGAAAAACCCTCAACAGGGAATATCTGAAGTTGTATTGTGCCTTAAGGTTTTAAGAACTGGAGCAAGAGTTGTAACAAGTTTTCAGCCATGCTCTGTTTCTTTGTTTCTCTACTGACATACTACAAAATGTTTAACTTTACAGCGATGTAAGCATATTTTTAAAAAAGAATGGAATATAGTGAGGATTAAACTACTAAAACAGGATTTTTATAGTCACATATAGCAAATGGAATGGTCATAATACACACATTTTTCTGAGGTTTCTGAATTTATTTTACAAAACAATTATCTAAATTTTAAGAGCTGCTTCTCTTTATTCAGTAACAAAGTGTGCATTTAACTACAAACCAGATTGTATTTTTAGGTTAAGGAAGAGAAGCCATTGATTATAGTAAAGAAATGACATCTGTACATAAAAATTGAATTAAAGGCCTTGTGCTTGGATCACTTTACATGGTGATGAGTAAAGCTTTTCACAACTTGACCTTGGTGAATAACTTCTTGCATATTTTGTTGCATATTTTGTTGGTAATTTCAGTGACTGTAACAATTCCCACTGCTAGCCTCATTAACTAGCTGGCTTATGCTGTTACCATGCCATGGCTCTGGAAAGGGAAAGTGGTAAGATTTCAACCCAGAATGAAACTTTACCAGCATTATTTGGTAAAAAGTGAAAACTTGAGAAATTCTTCACAAACATTTTGAAGGTGGTTTCTGAACATCCAGATTTCAAAACTTCTTCATCTTATGTAAACATAAATGAAACCCTTATTACTATAGATTTTAAGTTATTATTTTTACTTTACTTGTTATTTGAAATTTCTGAATATATATTTTATACAATGGTATTGTAACCAGCAACTAGATGAAATTACAAAAATACTAGTTAGCATTCTCATGGATTTACCAAGGGTGGTTTTCAAACTGTGGCTGAGTTGACACAAGGAATATTGCACTGTAGCACTATAACAACTATTTGTTAACTGGATTGTCTTGACCAATAGCTTGACTTCAAGTGATGAGTGGATGCATCCTGTGTGAAGTCCTTCACACCCATCAAGAGTTCTGCAGTGAAGAGATCAGGGATATCTATCTCTGCAAGCCAGGCAACAATGAGGCCATAGTGGCATGAGCAGATGACTTCCTCTGAGATAATTCCTGAAAATGTACTGTTGAAGGCTTTCATGACTGGAATCAAGACTGTTGTGAGTTTTCTAGGCTGTGCGGCCATGGTCTAGTAGTTTTTGCTCCTAACATTTCTCCCACATGACTGGCATCTTCAGAGGTATCGGTATGTCCCATGGAGACAAACACATCTCTCTGTAACATACCTCTGAAGATGCCAGCCATAGATGCAGGCAAAACATCAGGAGCAAAAACAACCAGACCACAGACAGCCACACAGCCCAGAAAACCCACAACAGTCAATTCCAGAAAATCCTTGGTAATAAAGCAGTAGCTGTGGTGTGGAGTTCCCTGTCAGGTGGACCAAAGCCAAAAAGTTCTAAGCTAGAAGATATGAAATCCACTATTCATGAATATTTTGGGAGACACCCTCTTAAGCTCCTGCTACTTGTGATGAGCTCAAAATTCACCAAGTAACTTAACTTGACACGGAGAATCTGACTTTATTTGGAGGGGGTGGGGGTTGATTGATAATCCCTTTTATTAAAGGCACAGCAAGTTGCTAAGCATTTCTGTCTCTGCATATTGTGCCACAGGAGGGAGAGAGCGGGATGGTAAAGGGTGGTCATTTTCTATGTGGGATCTTGCTTGAAGAACCCCATGTCTGCTACTTATAGCCTATCTGCTTTAGCCAACCCTCTGGCATTGGGATAGGCTAGGAGGTGGTGCCAGGAGGGCTGACCAGAGAAGAGAGGACACTTCTTTCCTTTGATCTGTGCTGTACATCTAAAGAGAGAGCTGCAGGTGGCCCAGACATTAGATGCCTTCTCCACAATTTATTAAAGGGAAGGCAACTTGCTAGGAACATTTTTTGTATTATGTTTACATTCCATTCTTCCTCCAGAGAACTCAGTGCAGCCTACATGTGGTTATCAAGCTGTCTGGGCTGCATTTGCTTCACTGCAACAGTAGATTTTGCATCTTGCAACTTCAGTCCATTCTGAATAATGGTGCCTTAGAAATAAAGCAACCTACCGGTATTTGTCCTTACCCAGTATGGCCCTTCTAAGCAACTCATAGCAATTTCAGTTAATGCAATCAATTGCTCTGTACATATGGGTGCTTGTTGGAATTCAGACGAGTTGACTCATCTATTATATAAAAAATTTAGAGCACTCAGCACAAATGTCTGTGTACTGATTTTTTTTTAAAGTTCCCAGATTTATGTTCTAGTGACAAGAAGCATGTCCGTCTTGGTTATCAATTACTGGCTCTCTGCCTTCAAATTTTCATTGATTTCATTTGACAATTTGAGAGAAAATTGCTGCCTCTTTCATCTCTCACTTGAATAATGAAGAAATGTTTAAAGTGGTGTGTTATGCTTACTGCATAGGTATCTCATACCTTATTCACAGACCGACTCGCATATAAGTCAGTATAGTGTAAACAATTGTCAGCCTTGCTTTGATTATATAAAGACAATGCCTTCACTAGTTTATAACTGTTGGTTTTCTTTAAAAAATTTGTAAACCTGAGCTATAGCTTTTAAAAATATCCCCAAATTTCTGTTATTCACACAGAATTTCACATTGTATAATGGCAGCTTCAGGCATTTCCCACTCAGAGTAAGAGGAAACATGCATAATGCACATCTGTGAACTTATGCATGAGATGCCAAGGATGTGTGTGCATCTGGAATTCATGCAGCTTGCTGAGGTGAAATTTGAGAGTTCTTAACTTGTACATTTCAACTAAACATAAAAATCAAATTACCTCCAGCACAAGCAGTTGCCAGTGGAAGACAGCACAGGGCCAGCAGAAGCTGATGGAGAAAAGTGCTACCACTTGCAGAATGGATTTGCAGGATTCAGCTTTCATGTGCTGAAGGTGAATGGTTACTCGGCGTTGATGTGAATTACCACATTACTGCTCAGGCTTACACATTTATTTCATAGCTATAGGTCACCCTAGTGAAAGCCTCTTAGGGCTAGACTCATATGATCATCACTTGAGGAAATGACAGTGTGATCACTGTAGAGCTGACTCAGTGCTAAACCCAGTATTTCTTTTTTTTCCTTGTAAAACCGCAGCTCTTGTCCAGCTTTCCTTGTTTCTTCCAGCTCTCTAAGTGCCACTTGCAGTTCTTGGGAAATAATGCCTGGAGTTTCTTGCTCCTTCATCAGCCAGTCCAGGGCCATGTGGCTTCTCATTCTTTCATCTAAATTGTACTGGGAATAGTAGGAAATCACCTCCTGTCACACCACACACACACCCACACACACCCACACACCCCCCCACCCACCCACCCACACACACACACACACACACAAACACACACACACACACACACAAGGTTAGTGTAAAATATATTACTGTTTTGTTCAAAAATTTCAAAACAACATGTTAAGTCTTTTGTTCTGGGATTTTTGTGACTTGATACCAACATATTCGGCTTCTTTATCATGCCTGTCCTCCTACTGCCATCTCATTTTGATATTTGTGTCATATCAATAGTAATAGATTTGTGGCAGACAGCTAAGCTCATTGCTTGAGTGCTTTCGATTGAAATCCATAGAATTTGGCTTATAGAAAATAAGGAGCCTATCATGCAGAGTGGAAACATTTATCGTTCTTACTTTAACAGACATCCAACACACTGGGGTGCTGTGTGGTTTCCTGGCTGTATGGCCATGTTCTATGATGTTTCACCTGCATCTGTAGCTGGCATCCTCAGATCATCTGAAGATGCCAGCCACAGATGCAGGCGAAACGTCAGGAAAAAATGCTGCTAGAACACGGCCATACAGCCTGGAAACCACACAGCCCCCCAGTGATTCTGGCTGTGAAAGACTTCGACAATACAACTAGCACACTGTTGTGTTTTACAGGAGTACTTACTTGCCGGGAGCACTTTGTTTCACGTAGGGCTTTGAGGCTTCCATTCCAGTGCAGTAGTTGAAAGACAATCATCAGTTCCTGTAGAATAAAAGAAACTAGTTACCAGCTAAGTTGCTTAAAAGCCAAATCTTTAATGATAAGAAACATAATGGCATTAGTGTGCAAGCAATGGGTGGGATTCAGAGATAGTCTTGTGCATGTAGAAGCCTGCTTCTGCTCACCAAAAGGCTATTTTTCTAGGGTTTTTTGCACTCTCCACTAGTGTACTACATGAAAAAGGGAAGCTAGAACCAAAGATGTTGTGCAACAGCTTGCAGAAGCATGAAAACTGAAATGGCACTGAATGAATTCTTGAATAAGAGTGTCTGAAACAGCACAAGCAAGTTCATTCTCCTTACACTCTGTTTTTTAGAACAGCCTAATGTGATAGGGAGGTGGGTGGCCATGAAATGGTCCATAATATGCATTTATTCATTTACCTACTTCTTTTATCCTGCACCTCTCTCCAATAAGGACTCAAAGAGGCATTTGAGAGGAAGAAGGGTGGTGGGAAAGTAGAGGATGGGATGCATAAGCCCAAACTATGGTTGGTCATTTTGTGTGGACCATCCAGTTGAGAACCAGTGTGATGTAGTGGTTAAGAGAGGCAGACTCTAATTTGGAGAATTGTGTTTGATTCCGCAATCCTCCATATGCAGTCTGCTGGGTGAGCATGGGCTAGTCATAATTCTCTCAGAACTCTCTCAGCCCCACCTACTCAAAGGTCCCGTGTGTGTGTGTGGGGGGGGGGGGCAATTGTAAACTGCTTTGCGACACCTTACGGTAGAGAAGAGCAGGATATAAAAGCTAACTCCTCTTCTTCAATTACTTCTCATTACTGAAATCAAATCTTGCAGAAATGATTTGTGCTGCTCCTCAATGTGATATGCAATTATTTTGCAAAAGGATAGCATTCAGTAGTGTGAATCCAACAATGCACAGGCAGAAACATGAGCAGACTTAGTGCAGTTCTGCTTTGCAAGATCTTGTTCTACTCATACATTAAAATGTCCAGAAAATGATTGCACAAGATCTTACACTAGCTAAAATATAATAAATTTTATTTCAAGTAACTACCATAGATTTGTGTATGTGTGTTTTTGATTGTGCAAGAGCTCTGGAAATTAAAAAATGTGGATTGTATGGATACAACTTTTAAAATGTGTAGGCTATTACAATTAGATTATCATTGACTATCTGACTTCGAACTTGAAAATTACAAGACTTGTTAATATAAAAATTATAAAGACTATCGAAATAAAAGCTTGGTTTTACAATTCACTAGGGGAAAGCTGCACTGAGTGATGATATGCTTGCTTTCAGAGGCACCTCGGGGTTGAGAGAACTCAAACTAATAAAGGCATAGTTTGGAAGAGTGAAGATTTTATTGTCCTCAAATGTGAGATAGCAATTCCTTTTATAGCAGTTACTGTGATGCTTGTGTAAGTTTGGTTGCAGTGGATTTAAACAAGTTTGGTTGCAGTGGATTTAGAATTGGTCTAGTGCTCCATCATGAAAACCTTCAGAGTTGCATACATTGTCACATATTCCAAAAAGGCATAATTGGGCTTCTTAGCTGAATGGTTTTCTACTCTCATAATAGACAAACTTTGTCAGTCTGCCTTTCATCAATTGTAAGAAAAACACTCAACAGAAACAAAGCTGGTATAGCTGTACTTGTAAAGAAAATTTGTTGGACACGTTTGAAAATATGACTTGGATAGCTTTTTTTGGAATGTAAGGGAATATCAATTTGGACTGCGTAGATTTTCCAGGACACATTAAAACAAGTTTAAGGATGAATAACAAGCAATTTCTTTCCAACTGGAACCTAACCTGGAAAACACTGTACAAGAGGAAAATGTAAAACCACACTATTTTAATTTTTAAGCATCTACAAACTTTATTGAGTTGCTTGCACTTGACAGTTTTTTTTCAGTGCTAGAAGCATAGAATAATTAAAGATGCTGTCTTAACCCATGCATATAATATAAATGTTTACACAGGAAGAAACAACGAGATGCATCAGTGATATAATCCTGCTTTATATTAAATACATAAAAATCTTATGCAGATTAACCTGGAAGTGAATCCCATTGGACAGAGAAAGTCAGAGACAATGGGCAAAGAACTGCAATGTAAGTTTTAAAAATTCTACATGTGCCAGTTGGAAAGTGTAAAATGAATGCACTTTAGGCTGGTACCTGAAATTCCAGCATTGTTTTCCCCATGTTGGACTCGAGCATATAATGATAAGCTCCAATGCTTGTACTTGGGTCATCCGCATCATGTAAAGAACCCTTTGACAAAAAAAAATGTTTCTGAGTTATATGACCATGTTTTTAAGTGGAAAATGTAAACAATTTTCACATTTTTAAGTGTAAATGATTTTCACATAATGCATATTTTATGCTGCAGGGCCAGTAACAATCTTGATTTGTTTGATATCCACCCTTTTCATAACTCTTTGGAAATTTTCCTTTAAGGATGTTCATTTCAATAACTGTGCAATGAATCAATCATGAAAGTGGTTTTGGCTATTATTAACTGGCTGTGGTAGGTCTGGCTTCAGACTGTACTGGAAAATAGCAGCATGAGACTAATTTTATCAGACTGTATTTGCTTGCAGGCACTCACAGCTATTTTGGAGGTAGAAAGTCTACAATGGGATTTGGTTTTTATGTGATGAATTAGTCCTGATTTAGGACTTCACATCTGTCCAGTACACAGATCAGGGGTCAAAAAGCAGCTTGCGCCCAATAGCAGCTCACTCATCTTTAGGAAGGCCTGACTCATACTTGTAAAATTTGTACCTTAAGTTACTGGATCAATAAACAGCATGAAATACTTGATACATATAATAAGAACATAAGAAAGAGCCTGCTGGATCAGACCAGAGTCCATCTAGTCCAGCACTCTGCTACTCGCAGTGGCCCACCAGGTGCCTTTGGGAGCTCACATGCAGGAGGTGAAAGCAATGGCCTTCTGCTGCTGCTGCTCCCGAGCACCTGGTCTGCTAACGCATTTGCAATCTCAGATCAAAGAGGATCAAGATTGGTAGCCATAGATCAACTTCTCCTCCAAAAATCTGTCCAAGCCCTTTTTAAAGCTATCCAGGTTAGTGGCCATCACCACCTCCTGTGGCAGCATATTCCAAACACCAATCACCACGCTATGCGATGAAAGAAGTGTTTTCCTTTTTATTAGTCCTTATTCTTTCCCCCAGCATTTTCTAATGCTTATGCCCCCCTGGTTCTAGTATTGTGAGAAAGAGAGAAAAATGTCTCTCTGTCAACATTTTCTAGCCCATGCATAATTTAATAGACTTCAATCCCCGCTCAGATGTCTTCTCTCCAAACTAGAGTCCCAAACGCTGCAGCCCCTCCTCATAAGGAAGGTGCTCCAATCCCTCAATCATCCTTGTTGCCCTTCTCTGCACTTTTTTCTATCTCTTCGATATCCTTTTTGAGATGTGGCGACCAGAACTGAACTCCAAGTGCGGTCGCACCACTGCTTTATATAAGGGCATAACAATCTTTGCAGTTTTATTACCAATTTCTTTCCTAATTATCCCCAGCATAGAGTTTGCCTTTTTTCACAGCTTCCATGCATTGAGTTGACATTCCCATGGAACTATCAACTAAGATGCCCAAATCCCTTTCCTGGTCTGTGACTTATAGCACTGACCCAGTGGTGGGATTCAAAAATTTTAACAACAGGTTCCGATGGTGGGTGGGGGCCAACGGGACCAGGAGGGGAGTGACACGGTGGGGGGCGTGGCCTGGGGCGTTCTTGGGCGGGGCATTCCAGAGCAGGGAATTGGAGCAGTGCTGCGGCCAGGGGCGCAGGGGTCTGCGCTCCCCAGGTCTGCAGTTCCCCCCCTCACTCCGCCTCTGGATTTTTCTGCTACCTCCCCTCCAGTAACTGTTGTTGGGTACTTTCACCAAGTTTTCAAGCCCAGGTGCCCTCCCCTCATGAGGCAGAACTTAGCCTCTACAAAACTGAAGAGTAGAAGGTCATATTTTCTTTTAACAGAGATGTATCTAGGGAAAATGGAGCCCGGGGACAAAATCTGAGTTTTGCGTCCCCACCCCCATGGGTGGCTGCCCTCTCCCACCATGACAAAACAATGATTTTTTTTGCCCCAGGTCATATCAAAGTCACAATCACATTATAGAACATGCCCCAACTCACAAATCTGAACACAGCAATGGGGCCATGCCACTACAGAAAAATATAAAATTTGTTGACAACATTTTTCACAAAGTATGCTTTCAAAATGTTTTATTACTGCCATGAAAACGCTTTTATGGAATTATATCCAACACCCTATTGCCTCCCCAACATTGGAAACACATTGCACAGAGCCAAGGAGGAGGGAGGAGGGGAGGACAGGGACAAATCTCTCAAGTCATGTTTTCACAGAGGTTGCACACATTGCATTTTAATAACTGACAAAGCTCTTAGTCTTAATCTTTCCCAGTCCCAGGCTCTAACTGCTTTTCCTAGTTCCTACCTTTAACGCTCTGCCCATCAACTGACACTCTTCAAGGCATAACCTCATCACACACATTAGCGTGAAAACATGATTCTTTGTGGGTCCGTTGCAAAGACTATCAAGACAATCTTAGCAGCATACAATCAAGGAACAATCCAGAAACATGAATGCGAAGATAGCCAAAGACACTAAATTTTTTTCAAAGGGAGCTTATAGAGGGTGATATGCAGTGCAAGCTTTTTTTGGTTAGGATCACTGGGATACCCAAAGTAGCTTACGACATTTATCCCTTCTGACAAGTGCACCTGGCCCAGTTTCCATGTATCAGAGTGGGAGATTCCAGACTTGGGTCTCCCAGATCCTAACTCCGCACTTCATCATGCACTGGCTTTCCTGGTAGTAATGCCTACGCAATTCCAGTCTACTTTACATTTAATGCATTTTATTTTATACAGTTTACATGCCACCCTTAAGCCTCCCAGGCTCCAGAGAAGTTTCCAGTATATAATAAACAATAAAATCATCACATTAAATACTATTTAAAACACAGATGAACTAAAAACATCCATCTTAAATTCATTAAAAGTCTAAACTTAATACATTTTGACTTATCACTGTAACAAGAATAATATCCTTGCAGGGTAGAGAGCTTCACTTAATACATTTTGACTTTATCACTGTAACAGAATAATATCCCTTGCAGGTGCGGTACCGCGCCCGTGACGTGAACTGGTAGCGGACCTCTTCGCCAGCCCTGCTCCTTTACGGAAACTTCACTTTTCATGGCTGACGGCGGCTGAGCGAACGCGGGCCTGCCAGCATGCCTGCAGGCTTTTGAAAACTGGCGCTTCACTTGCCCGGCGGCCGACCGAGTATCTGAGCAGCGGGGACCCTCTTAGCCCGCCCTGCCACTTGCAGGTGAGCCAGGCCCGGCCGGGCCTGACCGCCGAGACTCTTGCTCCAGCCCTGCAGGGCAGGGCCCGAGGCGCTCACTGCCAGCCCGGCCGGGCAGGCCGCTGAGGCCCTCTTAAGCCGCCCTGCTCCTTGCAGGGGCCGGGCGCCTTCTCGCCGGCGGCCGGCCGAATCGAGGCCGCCCGGGACCCACCTCTTCGCCATCGCCCTGCTCCTTGCAGGTGATCGGGCCTCGCCCGGCCCGGCCGGAGCGGCCCCGCCCAGGCCATGCGCCGCCCTGCTCCTTGCAGAGGCTGAAGCCAGTATCGGCCGCCCAGGCCCTCAACCAACCAGCCATGCTCCTTGCAGAGCCAGAATGGCTCTTTGAGGGGGAAAGGTTCCCGACCCTGTTATTCTAGGTGCTGCTTGGACTCAGAGGCCCGCCCCGCCCGCATCCTCCCTCCACCTCCTCCTCCTGCAGTGGTAGGTCCTCTGGCGCTGCTCTGCTTACCCTTCCAGCAGTTTCCAGCCTGCCCTCTGCCTGCTTTTCACTCTAACCCTGCGCTGTTACCTGGACTCCTCTCCCTGGCAATGGCTGGCTTCTCCCCTCTCGCTTTGCTCAGCGGCTTAGCTGTGGGGCGGGGGGGGAGGAGGGAGGGAGGCCTGAAGAGAGAGACAGCCAGGCAGCAGGCTGCAGAAAGAGACTTAAGTTAGGGATGGATCTGCAAATTCCTATCTCGTTCCTGAAACTAGAAGAAGAGTATTAAAGTGTGGGGGTGGGCGCCGCTTGGTAGGGGAGTGGGAGTAAAGGGGGTGCCATGGAGGGCAGGGGGGTCCCATGGAGGGCAGGGGGGCCCTGGGGGTGATTTTGCATCCCCTACTTGATGAGTTGTGTTGCACCCAGGGACAGAGATTGCCCCCTTGTCCCTTATGGAGTTAATCATTAACAACAGGTTCTGCGAACTGAGAAAATTTTAACAACCGGTTCTACCGAACCGTCTCGAACCAGCTGAATCCCACCTCTGCACTGACCCCTGGAGCGTGTATGTGAAGTTCGGATTTTTTTGCCCCTATGTGCATCACTTTACATTTTGCTACATTGAACTGCATTTGCCATTTCTTAGTCCACTCACCTAATTTATCAAGGTCCACTTGGAGCTCTTTGCAATACTTTGTGGTTCTCACCATCCTACATAATTTGGTATCATCCGCAAACTTGGCCACCACGCTACCCACCCCTACTTCCAGGTCATTTATGAATAGGTTAAAGAGCACTGGTCCCAAAATGGATCCTTGAGGGACACCACTCCTTTCATCTCTCCATTGCGAGAATTTCCCATTTACACCCACCCTTTGCTTCCTGTTTCTCAACCAGTTTTTAATCCATAGGAGGACTTCCCCTCTTATTCCTTCATTGCTGAGTTTTCTCAATAGTCTCTGGTGAGAAACTTTGTCAAAAGCCTTTTGGAAATCCAAGTAGACAATGTCCACTGGTTCCCCCTTATCCACATGCCTGTTTACACCCTCAAAGAACTCTAGTAAGTTTGTAAGACAGGACTTGCCTCTGCAAAAGCCATGCTGACTCTTCCTCAGCAGGTCTTGCTTTTCTACATGTTTTATAATTTTATCTTTAATGATAGATTCTACTAATTTACCAGGAACAGATGTCAGATGTCAAACTGACTGGCCTGTAATTTCCCGGGTCCCCCCTAGATCCTTTCTTAAAGATTGGTGTGACATTGGCCATCTTCCAGTCTTCAGGGATGGAGGCAGATTTCAGGGATAAGTTGCATATTAAAGTGGAAACATCAGCAATTTAATTCTTGATCTCTTTAAGAACTCTTGGGTGAATGCAATCCGGGCCAGGGGATTTGGTAGCATTTAGTTTATCAATGGCTGCCAGAACTTCTTCCTTGTCTACCACTATCTTCGCTAGTTCCTCAGATTCGCCTCCTAAGAAGCTTGGTTCAGCTGCAGGAATTTTCCTCACCTCCTCTTGGGTGAAGACAGATGCAAAGAATTCATTCAGCTTCTCTGCAATCTCCCTGTCATCTTTTAGCACACCTTTGTTCCTTTGTCATCTAACGAGCCTCACCCAGAGGCCTAGAAAGTTGTAATGTATCAGCATAGTATTCGTGCGGATCCCAGGAGGGCTGCCTTCTGAATTTGACAGATGTTAATTTTGTCGATTTGAAGATGTTTCAAGTGCTGCCCTAGTGTTTTTGGGATGGCATCCAGCGTGCCAGTTACCACTACGACAACCTCAGCAATAGATGCTGAAGCTTGATTTTCAAATCATGGTATTTAGTGACTGTCTCATGTTCTTTTTCAATGATCCTGCTGCAGAGGTGTAGCTGGGTGCCCGAAACTAAGCCGGTCGCATTCCTGGATTTGTCTGCCCCATGGTCCCCTCCGGCTGCCCCTTTCACGGCATTCCTTAGTTCCTTACCATTTGTTCCAGAACTTTCAGGAGTATATAAAGGCCTCTGTTCTCGAGTAAAACAACCTGATGGTGAGACTATGCTCGCCAGAAGGAGACCTTGTGAGCCCCAAGGTCTCCTGGGAACTGTAGTTCCTCAGGCCGTTTTTACTGCAAACAGGCCTTTTGCAGCCTGAAAAAGTTCTGAAAAAGGAAAGGAACTAAGGTAAGTGTGGGAAGGGGGTGGGGGGTGCCACAGGGGGGTGCCATGGGGGGTGGGGGAAGCGGGAGGGGCCTCTTTGCGACTGTCCTGCTGTCACCAGATACTGCTATGTCGATGATGGTCATTTTCTTGTCCTCTTTCACTGGAATGTCAGGTGTATTGTGTTTCAACACTTTGTCCGTTTGGATTTGAAAGTCCCACAGGATCTTGACCTTCTCATTTTCCATTACTTTCTCTGGACAATGTCCCCCCCTCCCATTTTTAGCTGTTCTTATATTGTAATTCTTGCATAAATTCCAGTTATGCCTCTGTTTGTACTCAATCTAGGCAATCTTTTTGCAGCAGCTGAGGACATGCTCTACAGTTTCATCAGCTTCTTTGCACAATCTAAACTTTGCACCATCCAAGGATTTTTTTATTCTGGCCTTGATCAAATTTGTTCTAATGGCTTGCTCTTGAATGGCTAAAATCAGGATTCAGTTTCCTTTTTCAGAGTTCCAGTTGTTAACCACAGCCAGGTCTTTGCTGCCAGTTCTTTAGCTGGTTGTTGGCCTCCATTACAATTCTAGCCATATCCAGAAGCCTAGGAAGTTGCAGTGTATCAATGTAGTATTCATGTGGATATTACTGTTGTTGTTGTAGATTTCACAGCTGCCAGATCCTTAGGTTGTTGTTGTTATTGTTGTCATTGTTGTTGTTGTTGTCATTGTTGTTGTTGTTGTTGTTGTTGTTATTATTATTATTATTATTATTCCTTCAAGCTTTTATATTCATGGCTTTTTAAAATTTGGGAGACAATCTATGCACAAAAAATCCCTTTTTAAAAAAGATTAAAAGTCCCTTCATATAACCCTTGATGATCGAGGGAAGTTATCCACTACTCTGTACACAAGAACTGTCAGCAAATTTATAGGTTTTGAAATGCAGTAACATTAACGCACTGCTATTGAAATATTTATGCTGGCTTTTAAATATCCCTGAGGACATCTGCCCAGAACTCTACGGTTTTAGGCTTTTACCGTGCAAATTTTCCATAAAATATGATGAATTACATGAAATGAACCTTCTTCTCCAAATCACATCTAAATAAATCATGGCCCATTTTCCAAAACTTATGTCAATTAGCATTGTCCCTCAAAAGGTCACGAGACTCGTAAACCTTGAAAAGAGAGGACGCTTTTCATCCACAGACCAAGATATACACCAGACCTCCTTGATAGCTCTGCAAACAAACCTAAATTATAAGCACTCCCACGTGCCCCACCAGCATTGCATAACTGAGACTTTTCAACTGAAGAGGGACAATTTCAAATTACACGTTTCACCAGAGGGCTGCTGCTCTTAACTCTCATCCCAAGACATTTCAAATCTCCTTTCCCCTTCTTATCAAGAGCTCCTTCTGCAGGGGTGGGAGGATTTCATTAAGCTGTCAAAAGTCTGATGCTCAGCTTTCTACTGTCTCTAGCTCTGTTAGCATTTACTGAGCTATTCATTTTTTTTCTACTACAATAGCTGCAAAAGATTGAATCTGAAAAACTCATTTGCAGTTACAAGATGCTTTCGCTGTGATTATTTTGGACATATTTTAACTGTAATATTGGTGATGGCAGGGAACCACTTGAACAAATCACTATGGCAATACCTTGTTCATGATTCAATGGGAAAGTTCTTGTTTTGAGTCAAGGGGATTATGTAACCTCCTTGCAGAGGCTGAGTGCCCTTAAAGACATCTGTTCTGTGTATGGAGAATAGTTATATACTGGGATTTGTTCATCCTTAGACATATCTGCAAAAATTATGATAAAATAGTACTTACCCCCAATGTATTTACTTAGATGCATGCAAATATAAAAAATCAGAAACTTTTTCAAATCAGTGAGGGAGTTTGCTTTTTAACTTAATACATCATGTTGTCTTAGCCACACAAAATTCTCCAATGAGTAAGAGAAAGAGAAAAAGGTTTGCCTAAGACCTAAGGCCATGTCATGAGTTTGTGGTAGATATGAAATTTAACTTCCAGATGATTCCCTTAGACAATACTTTAGGGGGAAAAACTGTTGCCAATGGTGTTCCCTGCTTAGTTTTCTTGCCCTTGACCAGTCATTCTAGTCATTGCTTACTTCCAGATTTTAATGGGGTGGGGAAAAATTACATTGGTGAATGTAATGGTTTGACTTGTAGCTTATTTCTAAGACCCCTTCCGCACACGCAAAATAACGTGTTTTCAATCCACTTTCACAACTGTTTGCAAATGGATTTTGCTATTCCGCACAGCTTTAAAGAGCGCTGAAAGCAGTTTGAAAGTGCATTATTCTGCATGTGCGGAATGAGCCTAAGTTGTTGTCCTAAGGGACCACTGAATTCTCCCTAATACATTGACCAGCAGTTCTATGATTCTCATCAACACTGCTGAATATATATTTATATTGTAACCACTGTTTGTAAAGGCATGGCCAAACAATGTCTCGTAAACCATGTGGCTCTTATGCTGTTAAACAGCTCATACAATGGCACTCTTCCCACATTATACAGTCTTTCCACCCCATCTGCTAACAGGGAGATTAAGATGCCTATCAGGAAGGGATGGGGACATCAAGTTTCCCTGATGTTTTGGAAGAGGTCGCTTACCAATTTGCTCCAATACCCAGGGTCCATTATTCCCTTGAGTAAAATGGCCAAGGAAAACCTTAATGGCTATCCAGTGAAGGAACTAAGATTCCTTTATTCAGATTTTAATTAATCATTCTCTTTCATTTTGGTGTTCCTGTAGTCCTTTTATTCTGTACTGTTTTATTCTGTTTTATTATACTGTTTTATTTACTTTTATTCTCTACTGTTTTATTCTCTACTGTTTTGCTAACCCAGCCACACACAAGGGATGCCATACTAGCCTTTTGATACATGAGGCCATCATTTTCTTTCAATTAAGACAACATATGTATTTTCTAGCTTTGTTAGCATGGTTGAAAATTCAGGTTTTTTGAGGGTACATACTTGGGCATACTGAAGTGGGAAAATACATACATTACAATATTCATGATTACATAGATCAAAAATATTCCAGGGAGAAGCTGTTCCATCACTTAAGGTTCAAATCACAGCTACTGAACAAGCCTTGACTTACTCCTTGGATAGATATATTGTCAGAGGTTCCGGGATCAGGGTGAAGATCAGTTACTTTAACCCCATATTCATGTCTTGGATGAAAATGGTGCAATCAATAGGGTATTCTTATTTTCATAATATGGCATGTGAAAAATTAGTACCAAAATTGCATGTGTCCATTTCAGCTACACATCTGAACTTCTGAAAGGTATCATCAGTGCTCCAGAGGATCACTCATACCTGGTTTATAGTAAAAGAGCGGTTTACATTAGTAGTAGTTTAGAAGAAGGGCTGACTTCCTAAATCTAAGAGGGGAAGTTCCTGAAGAGGAAGGAAATCCAGAGTAGTCATTTCCCTAGCTTTAATTCTTAAAGCTTTTTTCCTGATCTTGCTAGCACAGTATGATCAGGAGGTGAAGAGGTAAGAATAGGGAACAGATACGTGAGTCATAATGCCTGGAATCCATCAATGGCAATAACTGTTCTGTAGAACATTACATCATTCTACACTGTTCCATCGTTTACTGTAAACATAGCTGATGACAGCACACAAGTCTGTATGTGGTACTTACACTGGTTGAGGAAACAGCTTCCTGCACACTTTCCATAATGAACTCCTTTGTGATCCTGCGACAAGGCAATTCATTGAAGAGAGAATTGATCAGAGCTACTTTTGCAGCATCTCGTCTTGCCTCTGCCCTGCTCAAGCAGTACTAAAAAAACAAACAAAAGGTTTTAGCAGGTTTTGTAAAGATGAAGTCCACTTCTTGTAGGATGAATTTGTCTCAGTTGTTGATAACTAGTCTATTATTTATTGGCATCAACAAGACAGGAAGTCTCTTTAAATAAGAGAGCTTCTTGATAAACTTTTTGTTTGCAAACTATTTGCACATGAATCTGGTTTAAATAATATTTTTTCAGAGCAGTTTCAAGTAACCAGGGTTTAGAGCTGTCAAAATTTTTCCACCATCAAATATATAACACTTTCCTGGTAAATTCAGGGTTGTGGGTGCACCTAGTGGTGAATCTAGGGAGGGACAGAGGGGGTTGACATCCTAGGTCCCACTTTCCAGTGTCACAGGGTGTGTGTGTGTGTGTGTGTGTGTGTGTGTGTGTGTGTGTGTGTGTGTGTGTGTGTGTGTGTGTGTGTGTGTGTGTGTGTGTGCCTGCCGCCTGCCTGTCCATGGCCTGCTGCCGGCCTGCTACTTGCCAAACTTGCTGGGTCCTTTGCTCGAGTCAGGGCTGAGCTGTGCACCCACAAGAGAAGGGGATCAAGCAAGCATTACAGCCTCTTCCCTAAGGACTCTGGTTTCTGGGCTGGGGGTGGTGGTGGTGGTGGTGGAGAAACTTACCATTTGTGGTTGGGTGATGCTCAGCCCTGCCCATCTTTGGGCACAATCCAACACCAGGTGCCCAAAGCCCGACTAGCAGCCTCTGTGCACTGGGCCCCCTATGCGGTGGCCTGTCCTTTGCTGCCCTTCTTGGCTGTGAATGTGCAGGTGGGTGGCTGACTACAGGGCTTCAAAAGAGGGGAAACAGGAAGGCCAGGAGTGGGATGGGAGAGGAGAAAGGAAGAAAGGAATGATTCTCAGCCTTGCTTGCCCACTCATCCTCCCGTCCACCAGCTAGAGAGGTAGGCAAATTGCTGCCTCCCTAGGGGCACAATTTTGGGGGTGAGGGTTGTTTTTTTTGGGGGGGCCGCAATTACAGTACTTGCTCCTGGGTGCCATTTTCTGAAGGTACGCCACTAGATACACCTCAAAACCTGTGTGACTGCTGTGATGCAGATCTGTTGAAAAGGGTTTGTTTTTTTCCAAAGGACTCCAGAAGTCAGCTAATGGAAAGATTAAAGTCTGCCTTTGAGTTTGCCTCATAGGGACAAGGTATTTGAGGAGGCAATATTGGATTAATTCCAAGAATTGTGAAAGAGAGTTTTTGGACCCATAGCTGACAGGGATTAGAACAGAGATTGCATTTGGTTGTGCTAATTCTGCATTTAAAAATGGAAAAAGGATTGCAGTTTAATTCTTCTATACTTCTTAGTGGCATTTAATGTAATTGACTATCAGATCCTCCCTGGAGGTGGAGGAAGGGGTGTCTGGCAGTGGTTCCGATGGATTAGCCCTTATATATGCCAGTACTTGATTGCTACTTTACTCCCTCGGTTTTGTCTTACATCTTGACCTTGATGCTCTCTAACACCTACATATAGACATCGGAAGATATTCTTTCCCCCCATAAATACTTTCATTAAAGTTTTGAAAAACAGATAAACAAACAACAGCGAACAACACAACAGACAAAACTCTGCTTCTTTTTTCTGTGCCAAATATAAACAAAGGTCTTAATAAAAAATATGGATATACAGGATCAAATAGAGCTGATGAGTAAAACAGGGTTTAAGGTTGACAAAAGTGAAATATCTGGGTATCACTTTGACAAATGTCCCCCCACCCCCCAAGTGGGGCTGTTATTGTTGTAGTGCCATTCATAATAAGTCTCTGTTCTTCTGTGGTAAATTTTCAGCTATCTTTATCAAGGGAATCTCTTGGTTTTTATATACATTCATATAATAATTATAGATTGTTTTAATCATCCAATTTTCTGTTAAAACATTGTTTCCTTCTTGTAGTTTCAATATCATTTACTTTTCTCTCTTTATTCTCTATATCCTAACCATTTAGATGGTTTGTTTGCAAACTCAAAATTCTTTTGGTTTACATATTTTAGTTTTGTTTTCATTTAGATTCTTATTTGCTGTGAGATATTCTTATCTCTGACATTTCTTTAATTCATCCTCTTTTTAAATTTCCTCTAATAAATATTTACTTGCATCCCAAACCATTTTCAAGCCTGTTCCCTTATTTAAATGGAGTTCAAAAATCATTCTTTTTACAGTCCTGAACAATTGTTTCATTTTGAATGCAGGGCTTCATTTAATCTCCATCTGAAAGTGTTAGATTTTCTTCTACAACCCAGTTTTACAAGATTATGATCTCAAAAAGTATTTGAGAAAATTTCTAAGCTAGCTTAGTAGCTATGTCTTTAGAAATTCAAATCTTGTCAATTCTTGAAAAAAGACTGTGTCCTTATGAAAAATATGTATACTGTCTTGAATTTCCACTTTTCTGCCTCCATACATCAACCAAACCCAAGTTGTCCATCAAATCAAAAAGTAATTTACCTTGCATGCTTTTAATCTTATTTTCAGAGAATCTGTTCATTAGAGGTAATGCCACACTACATCCGATATCCTGACAAGCACCTACATTCATATGGAACATCTAAGAGCTTACCAATAAGATGTTTATAAAATGTCCCTTTGTCCTCAATTGTTCATTTCTGTTTCTATCATTTTATTTAAAGCTTCTCCTTTACCCTCCAGAACTCTATATTTATCATTAGTTTGTTTAATTTCTTTACACATTTGCATTATAAAACTTTCCATTTTATTTACTTTGTCTGCTATCTGTTTTTCCATTTTTGAAAACTTTTGTTCTAATTCACCAAACTTCTCATCCATTTTCTTTTCAAAGGCTTCCCACTTAACAGTCACCTGATCAAAGCACTTTTTAAACATGTCAGGTGTAACCATTTTTCTTTGGTTATGTCCAAGTATTTTTTTCTGGTTGATGCCATATTAATTTAACTTCCAAACGTTAGTAGTCTTTATAACCACAGAGATCGTCAGTTCCTGCAGATGAAACAAACCGCTTTATTGTTTCATGATTACATTTCAGTGGCCAACACAGCCTCAGTGCTGAATATTTGTTGTTATTCACAATGTTCCTTTGCCCAGACAAAACATTTATTTAGTTATTTACTTATATTTTAGATTTATTAGCCGCCCTCCCCCAGAGGGCTCAGGGGGGCGTACAACAGTGGGGCGTACAACAGGGCACCATACAACAGATATCTCATCCGCATATATCCAGCTTAGACCAGCAGCAAACTTCTTTCATACAAACTTTCATCAAAAATAAATAGAACTCCCCAAGTATAACTGGCCCCCTTTTTTTCTTTATTTTGCAAACAAGCAAGAAAAACCTGAAAATTTAGTGACTCTATCCCCTCCCTCCGAGCCTCAAAAAAACAAACACCCCCCTGTAGTCAACCCCGCAGGGTCGTCGCTAAGGAATAGGCGAGACGCGGAGGAGGTTTCATCTGGCGGAGAGCGTCAGCAACAGGAAGCGCGGGTTTTCGTGATCCTGACAACTCTGCCCTGTGCTGGTCTCTCGCACCTTTTATTAGGGTTTCATTGTGGGCGTGTAAAGGAGGTGGGTAGGGAGATGAGCGGGAGACCGGGAGACCTGGAGATCATCATGTGATGCATGATCTCACCTGGCTACGTGCGGAGAGGAGCGTAAGCGTCTGAGCCTAATCCTCACCTGGGGGCAAGACCATTGTCCCTGCGCCCGGTGACTGAGCCAGACAGTTCATGACCCGTGACTCATAGGGGGATGAGGAGTGGGGGTGCGGTGCGACCAGCAAGGCCGTAGGTCCATTGGCGTCCCAACGTTCTACCACGGTGCTGCTGGGTCAGCAGTGCATCACTACATCTCCTCCTTTTTTACATTTTAGAAAAAGGGGGACCGAAATGCTAAGGGGCGATTTAAAGGGACGCTTGTCTCCTCCGCCATCTGGTCAAGCTGACCAAGCTGCTTGTGTAACATTAGAACTTGGCTGCGGGGTAAGGGAAATTCGAGGGGCTTCTTGCACACGTTACAGGCAATATTAGACACACATTGAACGCACCCACATCCGACAACGACGCAAAAACGTCGACCAAGGCAAGACTGTACAATACCACGCACGCATCATCCCGGCAGCCAGCTCCAGAGGGCTGACCACCAATGGGGCAAAACATCATACTTCAGATTAGATACAACTTCTTGCAGCTCACGACTTTCATATGAATCAATTGGGAATTATCAGAAAGATTAAAACAACACATATTATGTACATTCTCACAACCTTGGTGATGTAATAACAATAAGTAATCAATAAGCGCACGATTGTCTAGGGTCGCTTGAAGCAGCGAAGTTCCTGCTGCTCGGAGGCCAGAGCCGCCCAGCGCAATGGAGGTAGCATTGATGGGATTCGCAAGGGCACGGGCCAGCGGGCAAAGAGTCTTGGTGTTACAGGAAACAAGTCCGGGGGCTCCCACATGGGGCGTTGCGAGGGGGACAGGCTCCGCCTTGGAGAGGGCGACCGCGTCGCTTCGACAGGAGGGATCGAAAGGCAGAGCGGAGCGGCGGCGGCGGCGTCCGGGCTCCTGGGGTGGAGCCTGGGGTAGCAGAGAGTCCCGGCAGACAGACGAAGCGGAAATGCAGCAATAACAAATAACATAACTTCAAAAACTAGGGCATGCAATAGAATTTAAACAACAAAACATGGCTAAGCCATACATAGGCTGGATGATGGGCGGAAGGAAGGCAACCCGTGGTTGCATAATTGTCCAATGCATGGCTCTTGCTGTTTGACTACCAAAGCTACAGAGCGATGACGTTAGAGTCCATGGATTTCTCAAGAGCGTAGGGAGAGCTACTGATAGTCTTTAGCATTGCAGGTTCAGTGATTCTCACGAGCAAGGTTGTGAGAGAGAAGGCGTGTTCCAACAATTATTCGCCGCTGAAAACAGCGGAGAGTTCCAAGGGTTAATCTATCAGGGAATGTTCCTGGCTGCAATTCCAAGTTTCAGCCAGGGCTGCAGAGAGGGAGAGAGAATGGCGGCTGTAGATGAGGAGCAGCGACACACAGCGTCAACCTTGAGCCATAGCTGGCCCGAATGGCAGCCTGGGTTGCGATCTCCGTGGAAGAATGGGTGTACTGGTTCCAGAGAGGTCCCTCCCATCTTGGCCCAGGCTGGAGGGTGATCGGGCTCTCTCAACAGGGCGGCGGGGTCGGATCCTCCAGGGAGGCCCCGGGCTTCCATCTCCCGGGATGGGGCTGGCCTGGCATGGCGAGCTGGACTCCTGTATAGAAGAGAAAAGACAAGCGACGCTTTTCCCCAGGGCTTTGGCGGCTGGCTGAGTTAATTCGCTCTTATAGATGACAATGGAAAGCCCGAGCCCTGAGTGGGGCGGGCAATTTTGATAGAGAATATAGAAGACTACTTTGGATATGGTCTGCTGGATGAGACCTTGATTGGGTCAATAGGGGAACTACTCCCCTTTTTTTCGCTTTGTTTTGGCCAAGCTTTCAAGAAGCCAGTTGGCCCATTCCGACAAATCCATCACTCTGCAACATCTCAAGGCGTTAAGAGATACAAGGCAGGAACCGCCCGAAGGCTTAGGAGAAGGGAGAGGTCATATCCAGGTCGGATGTTTGTTTGTAAAACAATCCCAATCACCGTCTAAGGTGTGGGTTTTTTGCAAAGCAACTTGAACAATTCACAATTATAGTCATATCGTAATATAGCCTATAGGAAAGATATAGAGAAGATGCAAAGAAAACAGTTCCTGGGCTTGAGGTTTGATCACAGGAGCAAATTGAGAGGGGTTTGCAAAAAACCCTTTATCAGATCCTAGATCTAGAGGTGGGGTGCGTCAGCCCATTAGAAAGAGGGAGGGTGTGCAGAAAGGAAGGCAGGGGAAGGGTTTGGAAGTCAGCTCTACCTTCCTCCCGTAAGGGGACTTTGGCCGGTTTGATCGCTTCCTACCTTCACAGCGGAGGCTGTGTAAGATAGGTGTGGCTGAGAGACCCCCTTGGCACTGTGACTAGCCAGGAGCCCCTCAGCAGAGAATGTGGGAGCATGAAAATGATTTTGGCTTCATATGTAAACTTTAGCGCCACGCCAATGTGGCAGTGTAGGCTCAGATGGACGAAGGAAAAGGTTCTCAAGGAGAGGTTTGAAGAAAAGTTTTGAAGGTTTAAACTAAGATGGAGGCGGCTTGAAGCAGGTCCCATCGGTATCCTGGGGAGCACGCAAGCGATGTCTCCAGTTTAAGGTCGATGCTGTAATGGGCGAAGCATTTCAAGGCATTGGCACCCATAATCAGAAGGAGAAACACTTTAATTGAAGCACAAGGGCATAGCCTAGAAGCAATGGAAAAATCCCCTATGAGGGGAAAACCTTAGGGTCTCTTGAAAGGGGCAAGACATACAGAACATACATAGGCATACAGGAGCACATATAAAGTAACGAGGAGGATTGCAACTCTGATTTGAGATCTTGCTCTCTCTGAGGTGCTGACGATTTTGCTGCCACTGGGAGCTTTGAGCTTAGGGCTTTGCACAGGCTCAGAGGCTATGAGATCTGGTTTGAACCTTACAGCTGGAGAGGGCCAAGGGGGCTTCTTCTTCACAAAGGACTTTTGGCTTAAGGCCATTGTGCGAGCATCTTCCCCTTTCCATGCCTCATTGTCCTGTAGATTGGCTATGGGGCATTCTGAGGAGGGCTCAAAACGGCAGTCCTCTTCCGTCAGCATTCCTTTCTGCTGCAATTCAGTGACTGTGGACTCTGCAGAGATTTTGAAATGCGTGCCATTCTGGGGCACTACGGAGGTACATGGTGACTTTGGAAGTAGAAGGGGCTAGCAGAGCAGGAAGTATAGACGTGAGAGGGGGAGCGAGCAACGAGATTTAGATTAGCTGAATTTAGATTAGACTCAAGTGAGAGCATAGAGGCAGGGTGTTCCGGTGAACTTGGCAGTTTCTGCAGGATGTTTGTCCATACTTGGATGTGGCTGGCTCCCTGGTGCATGGGGTCGATGACCCCCGGGATGATGAACAACCCCTGTTCAGCGGCGGAAGCTTTTGGCAAGACCAGCCTAATATGAGGTCTCCGTGGGGATGGGATCACTATACTGAGCTGGAGCAGCGAAGATCTCATGGGGGAGCTCCGGGGGAAGGGCTTGAGGTGCGGATCTTGGTTCCGGGCTGGGGAGATGTCCGGGCCGGAGCCTCCCCAGCGGGCATTGGGAGCGCCCGTCCTAGACTTTCCTGGGGGTCTTAGCCGCCTCTGGGGAGAGACCCTCCTCCGTCAGGGTTGTAGGCCCCCCCGCCGGGCAGCCTACAATTCCTCCGGAAATGTCCTGGCTTGCCGCAACCGAAACACTCGTCTCGGGGCTGCCTCATGGCAGCGGAGAGGGCGGCGACTAGAAGGCTGGCTTGATGGGTGAAAGACCCGATATCCTGGCAAGCTTTGAGCATGTCGCCAGCCTCGGGGTTTCTTCCTAGGCCTGTGATCGCTTTGCGGCACTCAGCGGAGGCGTTCTCCTTGGCAGCGCTTAAGGAGCTCGCCCTGGGCCTCCTCGTTGTCAACCTGCCTCTTGAGGGCCTCCTGGAGCCTGTTCACAAATTCAGCATAGGGCTCTTGAGGCTTCTGCCGGGTGCTAGAAAAAACTTTGGGTTGGCTGTCCGGGCATTGGGGACTTTCAAAAACGCCTTTGTAGGCGCATTCAGAGGCGACCGTAAGGGTGGCCAAACCGGCAGGACGCATCTGATTGTTGGGGTTACTGAAGGCATCAAAGCCGTAAAGCTGAGCGGCTGTGTAGGCGCCGCCGGAGGCGGCTGCTCTGTTGAAGCACTGCTGGCGGAACTCACTTTCCCAGACCACAAATTGCGCAGGGCTCAGGAGCATGCGAAAGGTGGTCTTCCAGTCATCTGGAACCATTAGGTGGTTCCTTGCGATGGCCTCCAGCATGCCTCTCACGTAGGGGCTAGTGACTCCTACGTCCCGCATTGCTTTGTGGAGCTCAGTAAGGATGTTATAGCTAGGGCGGTACTCGACAACCCGCCGGATGACGCACCCTCCCCCTCAGTATCTGTGACGTGGACGGGGCACCATGCAAGAACCTCGGCGTCGTCTTCCGCCAGGGTGTCTTTCTTCTGCAGATGGTGGCTACTACGGTCTCCGTGAGATTTGAAACCCGCGCCATTACGTGGCGCTGACGGAGGTGCAGTGGCTTCGGAAATGAAGGCGGAGCAGGAGGGGGCGGCTGAGCCGCGGGAGAGTTTGAAATGGGTGAAGGAGCGAGGGGGGCAGAAGGAGGACAGGCCCAATTTAGTGGATAGAGAAAATTCCGGGGTTGAAATTGAAGGTGAAAGATCGAAAGGAGGGCGGCCTACAGCAAGGGAGCCATAGGTCTGCAGGCTGATGGCTTACAAAACATTGTCTCCACGTCAGTAGCAGTGGCATCGGCGCGCGAGGCTCTGTTCGAAGAGTGCGCCCTAGGTTTTCCCAGTCCTTAAGGTTCAATGTCCCCCCCTCTAAGTGCCATGGACACTGCGCTTCAGTCTCCTCAACCAATGTGCGCAGCTCCCTTCTCTTTACGGGGACCCTGCCGCATTTCGTTAACGCCAGTTCGTCAACGTGCTTGTCATAAGTCTCCTGCTTTGCAAGCTCCCATACTCACCGGTGTTCCGCCGGACGAGAGAGTGTCCTAGGACGCGTGTCTCTGGATCGCCGATCCAGAGGACAGGCGACACCGGAACGGGTGGTCCCTGGATGCTGCCGATCCAGCCGGACTTCGTATCGCTGCCCTTCCCCAAGCGACGGTGAGCAGGGTGGAGGTTCGAGGATTCCAGGTTTTCGGCACCAGCTTGTAGTCTACCCCGCAGGGTCGCCGCTATGGAATAGGCGACGACGCGGAGGAGGTTTTCATCTGGCGGAGAGCCGCCAGCAACAGGAAGCGCTGCCTGATCCTGACAACTCTGCCCTGTGCTGGTCTCAGACCTTTATTAGGGTTTCATTGTGTGGCAAAGGAGGTGGGAGATGAGCGGAGACCGACCTGGAGATCATCATGTGATGCATGATCTCACCTGGCCACGTCGGAGAGGAGCCGCAAGCTGCCTGAGCCTAATCTCACCTGGGGCAAGACTATCCCTACCGGTGACTGAGCCAGACAGTTCATGACCCGTGACTCATAGGGGGATGAGGAGTGGGGGTGCGGTGCGACCAGCAAGGCCGTAGGTCCATTGGCGTCCCAACGTTCTACCACGGTGCTGCTGGGTCAGCAGTGCATCACTACACCCCCCCCCCCCCAGACTTTAATGGAGCCAACAATTTTCAGGTTTCCGGAAAAAAGCAAAAAAAAAAAAAAACCTTCCCCAACTCAGCCATTTATTGGTATATTTGGCTTTTTCGAATTTTACAAAAAATGGTCAGTTCAATTAATCTAAATCTAAAAAACATCCAGAAAAATGGTATACATCCCTAATTGGGACTAATGGTTCAGTCCCAATCAATGCCCTACTGGTTCAGTCCCAATCAATGTGATCAATGCTTGAATGCTGTGTTAGACCAGATAGGGATTAACAAATTGAAGTTTAATCCAGACAAAACAAAAGCTTGGATGACGGACTAGTTAAAAACACTGCTAATTTTACTTGCCTTGGCTGAGGTTACACAATTCTTGAAGGATAAGAACAGAACATAAGAACGAGCCTGCTGGATCAGACCAGAGTCCATCTAGTCCAGCACTCTGCTACTCACAGTGGCCCACCAGGTGCCTTTGGGAGCTCACATGCAGGATGTGAAAGCAATGGCCTTCTGCTGCTGCTGCTCCCAAGCACCTGTTCTGCTAAGACATTTGCAATCTCAAATCAAGATTGGTAGCCATAGATCGACTTCTCCATAAATCTGTCCAAGCCCTTTTTAAAGCTATCCAGGTTAGTGGCCATCACCACCTCCTGTGCCAGTATATTCCAAACACCAATCACACGTTGCGTGAAGAAGTATTTCCTTTTATTAGTCCTAATTCTTCCCCCCAGCATTTTCAATGTATGCCCCCTGGTTTTAGTACTGTGAGAAAGAGAGAAAAATTTCTCTCTGTCAACATTTTCTACCCCATGTATAATTTTGTAGACTTCAATCAAATCCCCCCTCAGATGTCTCCTCTCCAAACTAAAGAGTCCTCATAAGGAGGAGCCTCTCCTCTCCAATCCCTCAATCATCCTTGTTGCCCTTCTCTGCACTTTTTCTATCTCTTCACTATCCTTTTTGAGATGTGGCGACCAGAACTGAACATAGTACTCCAAGTATGTCGGTTTTCTGTATACTGTGTGGCCCAATTCGCAGACCCAACCACCAATTGGGCCACACAGTATACAGAAAACTGACACACACAGACCGGTATCTACATAAAAACTCCAATCATCATCCACAACAGAAAAGGGGCATAATCAAAACTCTGACAGATCGTGCAAAATGAATCTGTGAACCTCATCTCTTCCCTGATGAAATCAACCATCTAGACTGGGCTCTGCAGGCTAATGGCTACTCCACAACAGAAATCAGAAGAGCTTTAAGACCAAGAGAAACCCAGAGGACTGAGGAGAAACAGCCTACCACAGGAAAAATATTTCTACCATACATCAAGGGAATCACAGATCAAATAGGGAAACTGATGAAAAAGCATTACCTACAAACCATTGTCAAACCCACCAGGAAAATACAGCAGATGCTACGCTCAGCAAAGGACAAGAGAGACCCCCTCACTTCTGCAGGAGTATATCGCATACCCTGTAGCTGTGGAAAGGTCTACATAGAAACCACAAAACGCAGCATTCAGACCCGTATTAAGGAACACGAAAAACACTGTCGGCTTAACCATCCTGAAAAATCTGCAGTTGCAGAACATGTGTTAAACAAAACTGGACATAACATTTTCTTTGAGAACACTGAAATTTTGGACAATTCAGAAGTCTACTATGTCAGACTGCACAGGGAGGCCATTGAAATTCACAAACACCAGGACAACTTCAATGAGAAAGAAGAGACTTTGAAGATTAGCAGGGCCTGGCTCCCAGTACTTAAAAAAAAAAGGACTGATAACCCCACCGGCAATACAATGCACTCAACCACACCTTTGCATAGCAAGTTCCACCCAAACAGTTAATGATTGGTTCCCCACCCTGGGACATGGACAATATACCACACTAAACTTTCCCTTCTCACTTAGACACAGTGAGAAACAGACTTTTCTCTGTGATACACCTCTGAAGATGCCAGCCACAGATGCAGGCAAAACGTTAGGAACAAGATCCACCAGACCACAGCCACACAGCCCGGAAAATCCTCCAGAACCAGTTGAATCTGGCTGTGAAAGCCTTTGACAATACACAGATGCAAAGAATTCATTCAGCTTCTCTGCAATCTCCCTGTCATCCTTTAGCACACCTTTTGTTCCTTCATCATCTAACAGGCCTACCACTTCCCTAGATAGATTCTTACTTTTGATGTACTTGAAGAATTGTTTGTTGCTGGTCTTGATGTTCGCAGCCATGCATTCCTCATAATCCTTTGTTGCCTCCCTTACAGCTAACTTGCTTCTCTTTTGCCACCATTTGTGTTCGTTCTCGAATAAGGTGATTTTGGTCCCTCTAGACTTTGCTGAGTTTCTGGATTTTCAGGTTAGGGTAGCGGCTGCTGAATCAGTTGTCTAAACTAGGGGAAGGCACCCTTGGCATTTTGCTTCTTTCACAAAGACCGGACCTTAGTCATCCATACTCTGGTAAAATACCATATTGATCACAGACACATATTGCATTTACCTGGAAATCTCCCATAAGGGAAAGCAGAGATATGCTGCAGAAAACATTGCATATCTCCGAGCTGGTGGATTTGCCCTCCCCAGGACACATATCCCAATGGAGGGGCAAATCCACCAGTGCCCGGCTGCTTTAGAGCCCTGAGATGCCCAGCTGAAGTGTCTAGCTCTCCATAGATGCTCCCGCGCTGCTCTGAGTTGTGCCAGGATGGTGGGGGTATTCCCAGGGGTGGAGCTTCACTGCCCATTTAGCCCCCTTATGCTTGGGTGCCACGTAGCTGGCAAAAGTAGCAGCATAGAAGAACTAAAATAGTAAACATCTCAGGTTCCAAAAACCACACACATTCCAAACACATGTGGATTTCCTGTCCAAGGATCAGGCTGTAATAGCATCTTTGCTCACGGAAACAATATTGCATAAATGAAATTTCATTTTCCATTGCTACCAATGTTTTATCAAATACATTTTGAAAAATCCTCCCATTGCATCCATTGTATTGTATGTGAATGGGAACAGTCCATGAGTAATTCTATAAACCTCTTAAAACTTCCCTGAGTTCCCTACATCAACATACTTAGCCATGCTCTTATTATTCAATCTTCTCTTGCGGGTTATATGAATGTTTACTTTCTCAAATTCCACGACCAAATTCAGACTTGTATGGTTTTAATAATAAACGTTTTAATAGAAACCAATCCAAATAATTTGGATTTAAACCACCTTTGTGAAGACAAAACCCAGTAAAAATAAGAGATAAAAGAAACTATTTTAAGTAAGGCTAGCAAAGCAGCAGATCAAAGAGGCTGAGTAAATTTAAATGCAAAAGGCAAATCTTTGTAGACCAGGAGATGTCCAAATCTACAGTGGGCGGTGTGGGGGTGGGGTGGTGGAATAATTCTTACTACTTTCTGGATGTAATTGGAAACAAAAGGCTTAACCAAATTTTGATTTTTTATTTAGGTCCCTGACATATGATTTTCACTTCAATTTTCTTAAGTGTTTCAGTTCAGATAGGTTCGGTCTGTTTTATGACAACAGCACAGATTTGAAAGTCATACAAACTGAGGACTATAGGGTTATAAGAACGTTTAATTTTTGTAAGGGAAATATGTCTGACTACCTGCTTGACAGTATGATACGGCTGGTCTCTACCTGGGCCAGGGCCCCAACCTAGTGGAACACTCTCCCTCTCACCATCCGGGCCCAGTGGGACTTAGAACAGTTCCGCAGGGCCTGCAAGATGGAGTTGTTCCGCTGGGCTTTTGGGGAGGTCAGCTGTTGAGGGTGCCATCTCATTACATTCCAGGCATTCCATATTCTATTCTTGGAACATAGATTTACTGTGTCTGACCACCCTGGTGAGTTTTACTGCTGATGTTGTCATCTGATTTCAGAGTTAAGTTTGGAGTTGTTGTTACCTGATGCTTTAACTGGAATTTTATTGTGATTGAGTTTTATTGATTTGCACATCGCCCAGAGCCCTTTGGGGATGGGGAGGTATATTAAATTTGAATAATTAATAAATAAATCAAAGTTCTTGATGTATTTGTAAATTAAAATAACAACAATGTGAACAAAAGTGGTCACCCTTCTTTATATTCCACGTTATTAGATTCTCATGAAGAAGTCATGCTCCCTATTCATAAAACAGGGAGCCAACGGTAGGAAAAGATTTGGATTATGTAATGCATTGGAAGCATTACCATTTTTGTCATGCTATTTTAAACTGAAAAAGTATATTTGAAAGCATACCCAGAGCTCCCCTGGCTCCCCTGTTAATTTCAATGGGGCACAAAGAAATGGATGTACACACTGGATCTGATCTTTGGCAAGAGGACAAATGTGGATCTGATCTCCAATGATAGAGTGCCATGGTCAGGCCACTTTGCCCTGAAGACCTCAGTAGAACTCAGTGCTCTTCTCCTGAATTGAATATGGAATTCTGTTCAGGTATAAATGAGGCTTTGAGACCACAACTGGGGCTATTGCTGTTGCCAGTTATGCTCTGGCTTGTTCTGACAGATCTTCCATTAACTACCAATGGGACTGTGTTGCAAGCAACGGGATGGTGAGGCTGTTGTACTTGAACATGTAATGTTCATGTACAGTAATTTTGGATAAAAGTATTAACTGCTCTGGAAAACTGATTTCTATGATGATTATCTAACTACTTTCATCCAGTCTCAGTTCATTATGATTTATTTTTATTTTATTTATAGGATTTTTATCCCACCAATGAGTCCCAATAAAAATTAAAAAATATTCTATATTAATATATAATTACCATTTAAAATCCTACCCAATATATAAATATAGTGTCCCCACATAATCAATAGCAATAATGGTGAGAACAATCAGAAAAGAAGAAAAAGGAAGGAACTTACGAACTGAGACAAGTTACTAGCTGACCATAACCAGAGGCGAAGAGAGGAGGAACTGTGCCCTCTGCGCTCCTACCCGCCCCAGAATGCCCCCGCCGTGGCACCACCTGAAGTGCCAGGCCCCCCCACCCCATTGGCGCTATGCCACTGACCATAGCTCTCTTTTGGGGAGATGGTCCTGCAGTTATGACAGTCCCAGACCATAGGGCTTTAAAGATTAACACCAGAGCCTTGAACCTCATCTGGTGCTCAACTGGGAACCAGTGCCACTGGCAGAACACTGGTCATATGTAGTTCCTGTAAGGACCCATGCCACTGCATTCTGGACCAACTGAATTTTCTGGAGCAGTCTCAAGGGTAGCCCTACATACAGTGAGTTACCGTAGTCCAATCTGGAACTGACGGTTACATGGATCCCAGTGGCTACATCAGGGTGGAATAGGTAGGGTATCAGCTGTATGGCCTGGCAATCGTAGAAAAACACCATCCTGGCTGTATTTGTGACCTGTTCTTCCAAAGAGAGGGAGACATCCAGAATCACAACCAGGCTTATTCGGACTTATTTACCAAAGGCCAGTCGACTCTATATGAGTACTGCACATCTACTAGGGAGACTAAATGGTTCTGCATACATAGATATATCTGCAGCTCACTAGCAACAATTTGTTTAATTGCAACAACACTTTAAGATGCAGCAAATTACAACTATCATTTTAGAAAACTGGTTATAGATAATCCTGCATCACATGCTACATCTTCTATAGAAATGCAGTCGAAGAGGGTAGTCAAGATGTATCACAAATAAAGAAGATTTTCATATCTGAACTGAATTATCACTGTTGTCTTTAGATCCCCTGAAAGGAGGTTCCAAACCAAGCATGGGATATGCTAGGCAGATAATGTAGGTTTAAAAAGCTCAGTTCTTTTCACTTGGATGAAACTGTAGGGTATGTGGTTTCAGTACAGTTTGTTTTTTTATTTTATTAAATTTGCTATCCCGCTCTTCCCAGCCAGAGCAGCTTACACACATGGTTAAAAGACAGACAGTACAATATACAATTCAAGAATGACAAAACACTAAAATATCAAATGTTAAAATCATATCCAATTATATTTACCATCCCAGTAGGCTCCAACAAGAACTATAGTCTAACTAAAACAACAGCAAATATCTCCTCCCCAATTATAATTGATATTTACCCATAGCTGGGGAGGTGTAAGGGGAACAAATGTCAGGAGACCAGCAAGTTGGAAGGAAAACCGTAGCTGCCTCAACCAAAGCCCTGGTGGAACATCTCTATCTTACAGGCCCTTTTGAACCGAGGTAGATCCCACAGAGCCCTGGTCTCCAGAGACAGAGAGTTCCACTAGGCCAGAGTGAGGGCTGAAAAAGTCCTGGGTCTAATTGAGGCTAGCCAGACATTCTTGGGGCCAGGGACCACCAGAAAGTTACTACCAGCCAAGTGAAGCTCCCTCTGAGGCAGTGGCGTAGCCAGTGGTGGGATCCCAAAATTTTAGTAACAGGTTCCCATAGTGGTGGGATTCAAACTGTGGCATAGCGCCAATGGGGCGTGGTGTGGGGTCCGACGGGGGCGTGGCCGGCATTCCGGGGTCAGGGCATTCCTGGGAGGGGCTGTGGCAAGGACACAGCCACTGCGCCGGTCCTTGGGCGGGAAACGAATGCACGCATGCGCAGGCTGCCACGCATGCCGGTGCACCTCCTGCTAGACTGCTTCAAGTTCTGCGCGCTACTGCTGAGAGGAGGGGTGTAACTAAGGCAAAAATCACCAATTAGTAACCCTCTTGGAACACACAAATAATTAGTAACCTACTCTCGGGAACCTGTGAGAACCTGCTGGATCCCACCTCTGGGCGTAGCTGTCACAGAGACATCTGTGGACAAATGCTGTGGGTGCCCCCATGGGAGTCACATGGGTGTGTGTGTGTGCAAAATCACCCACACACTGCTACCCGAAAGGCAGGCATTGGCCTGCACTTTGGGCAGTAGACGACCCAGCTTCAGCTGCTCCACCGGGCAGAGAGGGTGGCTGTGAACCCACACCCCCTCTGCCTGAAGGAACAAGCACAATCACTGGCTCCATCAGGGAGAGGAGATGGATCATGGCAGCAGCCACATCCCCTCTGCCCTAAGGAGTAGATACTGCTGCTGGCTCTGTTGGGAAGAGGGGATGGTGGCAGCTACTCCCACCCTGCTCTATAGAGCAAGTGCTGCCACCGGCTCCATCAGGCAGAAGGGATGGATCAAGGTGGTGGCCACACCCCCTCTGCCCAACAAAGCAGGCACTGCCGCTGACTCCATTGGGCAGAGGGGATGGATCATGATGGAGGTGACACCCCCTCTGCCTGGCTGTGGCTCTGTCAGGCAGAGGGGATGACTTTTCCATGTTTTCTGCCCCCCATAGGCCCCCATGCTGCAGCCACTCCATGGACCCACATATAGGCTACACATAAGGTAAGTGGTGGTGTGGGGGGCTGCGCGGGAGCCCATGGAGGGGCGGAAATTGTGGAGTCCGCTCCGAGTGCAGCTTTCCCCAGCTATGCCTCTGCTCTGTATGAGGTGATGTGGTTCCATAGGCATAATGGTCCCAGACTGATCAGGGTCTTAAAGGTTAACACCAAAGGATGAGCCGAAATTCAACCAGTAAGTAGCGCAGCTGGTGCAGCCCAGGTCAAATATGTGCTCTTACCGAAGTCCTCGTAAGAACCTTCACAGTTGTGTTCTGGACCAGTTGCAATTTCCAAAGCAGTCTCAAGGGTAGGCCCATGTAAAGCAATTTACAATAGTCCAGTCTGGAGGTGACCATTGCATAGTTCACTGTGGCAAGGTCTGAGTGGGACAGATATGAGTCCAACAGCCTTGCCTGGTGGTCGTGAAAGAAAGCAACCTTAACTGTATGTGTGATCTAGGCCTTCATAGAAAGGGAGGACTCCAGAACCATACCAGGCTTTTGATGGAAGAGACAAATCTTATTGGTGGCAAATCTGTAATGAAGCTAACTGAACATCTTATTCCATCTAGTTTTGACAGTTGGAAACTTCCTTCCACCTCCACCACCCCAGTCATAACCATAGGACCTCCATCTCTGATGGATTCAACTTCAGTCTGCTCTTTTCCAACCATCACCTTATGGCCTCCAGATACCAGGCCAAAGTATCAGGGGCATCTGCCAACTGGTCCTCCATCAACAGAAAAAGCTAGGTGTCATCAGCATACTGGTGACAACCCAGCCCAAAACTCTGAATCAGTTGTGCTAGGGGTCACATGTACATGTTGAATAACAATGGGGAGAGGATCATCCCCTGCGGTACCCCACAAAGAAGAGGGCATCACTGGGACAACCTCTCCCCATTTGCTATGTGCTGTGCCCAGTTCTAGAGAAATTAGGACAGCTACTGTAAGGCCATACCTTGAATCTTAGTAGTAGGTCAAAAATTCCTAATTGAGAATGTCAAATGCTGCTGTAAGATCTAAAAGCTGACCTACCTTAATCCAGCTAGAGTGAAGATTGTCTGTGAGGGCGGAAACCTGCAGCTACTCCACCACCACTTTCTTAACTGCCTTGGCCAAGAAATGATAAATTCAAGGCTGGGCAGTAGTTGGCTTTATGGAAAGATCTAGAGATAGTTTCTATAAGAGTGGACAGACACCCCCCCCCCCTGCCTCTTTTAAGCTCCCTAAGGAAACTCCCACGTTAAGGGAGAGATTGATAATTTTCAAGAGGGGGCTCCAGACCTCATCACCACCAACTTTAACCAGCAATGATGGGCACTGATCAAGAGCACAGAAGATCAGCTTCACAGCTGTAAGTATCTTGTCCACCTCAGCCAGGAAAGCAGACTGCAATGGTACAACATGGAACTTGAAGATGACCAAGGGGCCTCCAGTTCACTTACTCTATCAATAGTTGCTGGGAGGTCAAGTTGGAGTGACAAGACCTGCAAAGAAGCTTGCAAATGCCTCATAGCCAACAGTCGAATCGCTAGTGCTTTTGGATCCTGTAGAGAAGGATGTAACGTACCTAGTGACCTTAAATAATTGTGCTGGGCAAAAACTAGTAGATGCAATGGAGGTCACATGGAAAATCTTCTTTGCGACCTTCACTGCCATCTCACAGAATTTCATAAAAGTCCTATAAGATGTTCGGTTAGCTTCATTACAGATTTGTCACCAAACTTGCTCTAGCTGTCTTAGCTCCTGCTTCATCAATTGAAGCTTCTCAGTATACCAGGGAACCAGATTGGTATGAGAATGAATAAGACATCAGGGAGTAATCTCATCAATGGCTTCAGAGAGCTGGGTATGTCACTCCTCTACCAGCTCATCAAACAAGCCACCTAGGGGCTTCAGATACTGCAAAGCATTCCAGAAAACAGTGGGATTCATAAGTCTCTACAGGTGGGCATAAATCTGCCCATCACCTACACTGAGAAGAGCACTGAGTTCTACTGAGGTCTTCAGGGCAAACTGGCCTGACCATGGCACTCTATCATTGGAGATCAGATCCACATTTGTCCTCTTGCCAAAGATCAGATCCAGTGTGTGGTCTGCGTGATGGGACCATATTAACTAGGGAGAGTCCCTAGTGCTGCTATGGAAGATACCAGGTCCACTGCTTGAGATGAGGTCAAGTCTATATGGACATTGAAAACCCCCCAGGATAATCAGCCTGAGGTATCTCAAGGCCCAGTCCAATATGACTTTTAGCAATTTCAGCAGGGTATCTGCTGGTGGACTAGCAGCTGGTACGCCAGCAAGATAGCCAAACTCTAAACAGCATCCCACATCAGGCCTACACAATCAATACTGGAGATCATTGGAATGGGAGTTGCCCTGAAGGAGAAAGTCTCCTGCATGAGCATCTCCCCCCCCCCCCGCCCCGCCCCCCGGTCCACAAGACAGACTTTATTTTAATATTTGCAGCAGTTTAACTGTGGAGTCTAGAGATTAACGGAAGGGTAAACTAAATCTCTGGATGGAAACTGGAGGCAGAGGCTTGGGGTACAGCTGCATACTTTCTAATAGCTAAGGATGTGGTTTCAGGAAGTTACCTAAGGCTACAATGATGGAGATGAAAACCATATGCTCATATAATTTAGGTGATGATTCTCCATGCCTAGTGAATTAAAGATCTCCTTAAATCATGATAGACTTGGATAATGAAATTAGGCTCTTGCTGATACAGAAATAAATGTAATTATACATTATAAGCCCTATTCTGATTCCTACATTAGGAGCTTTATTCTACAAAATTACCCAAGTTTAGTAGAAACTAGCAAATGATGGAGGCAAGTTTGCATACCTGGTCTCATTATAGGAATAGCTATTTAATAATTAAAAACATTTATATCCTGTCCTGCCAACAATGGTCTCCAAGACTGCTAAGATTGTGTCTGTTATGAGACTCTCTAGTAGCAGTTTTTCATAATTCCCATGTGCCAAGATCTGGGAGCTTTGTACATTTGTTATCATGTGCCCAGCATGTGTTTGTTTCATTCTCCAAAGGTAGTTACACTTTTTTTAAATACATGATCCTTCAATAATTTTAATCCATGCTGCATTTTTGCAGTTGGATATGTAAACCTATTATATGCTACTAACTTGGCTGGTGTGATAAAAAAAAATAAAAGTCAGAGGTTTAGGTGAAAATTATAATTCCCATTGTAAGAGGCAGCCATGTGCAAAACATAACTATAATCAGTTTATGAAAACTGATTAACTGGATGACTTGCAATACGTACAATTACATTACCATTTTAAAAAGCAAATAAATCTGGGGCAAAGTAGATGGCTGTGACTAACACAGTTGCAAAATGTAGTCTCAACTATGTTTACAGATGTTAAGCAGTGACCTGCTTTGCCATTATGGATGTTAATGAAGTGTACCTGATGTTGCCTGCTCAATTCCCCATAGGAATATCAATGATGTGCTGTGAATGTGAATGTGGAATAAACAACATTTTAATACTAAATGTTCACTTTGAAAATACCCAGATGAGGTTGATACTGTACTTCTACTTTACAGGCTTTTGTAAAAACAATTAGGTGGAAATTCTTCTGACACATTAGCTTGGGTTCCAATAAGAATTAAATGTTGAAATTCTTTGGAACCTAATTTAAGAAGAGAAACGTCTGTTTTCCAGAAGAAGGGGATTTGATTGTCTGTACTGGTTCTTTCTTTAATCCAGAATCAGATGGATTTGTTTGTTTGTTTATCATTTATTTGTTTGTTTATCAGCTTTATAACCCACTCTCCCTGCCAAAGAAGGGTCAGAACATCTTCCAATATTTCAATGAAAAACATACACAATTATACATATACAATATAATGATGTCTTTAAAAACTCAGCCAGGGTGGGGCTGTTAAAATAAACATCACTCCCAGTTTCCCTAGTTTACAACACAAAACAGAGGGGAAGGGAGACCAGCTAAGATGGAGCTAGCCCCATTGCTGCCCTCAACAATAAACCCAATGGAACAGCTCTGTCTTGCAGGCCCTGCAGACCTGAGATAGATCCTGCAGGGTCCTGGTAACACTGGATACCAACTAGTCAAGGACAGTAGGACACTTTTTAGATCAGGGATCACCAGTAAGTTGACAGAACGTAATGTTCTTTGTGGGGACTTATCGGGAGAAGCAGTCCTGCAGGTAAGATGGTCCCAGATCATTTAGGGCATTAAATGTCAGAACCAGAATTTTGAACCTGACCTGGTACTCCACCTGGAGTAAATGCAGCTGGTAGAACACTGGTCTAATGTGGGCTCTCCACAGCATTCTTGTGAGCACCTGTGCAGCTGCATTTTGAACCAGCTGGAGTTTCCAGATCAGGCCCAAAGGTATACCTGTATAGAGCAAGTTACAGTAAGCCAATCTGGAGGAGACCATTGCATGGATCACTGTGGCTAGGTCAGGTTATTCAAGGATTGTGTCTTTCTGCTTTTTTCTTATTTTTACTGTTTTGTTACATTGATGTAAAGTTGTTGAAGCCTCCTAAGATTTAGCCAAGATGTTGTTTTCATTGGCTTTGTGAATAGTTATCAAACACAGCTTTCTTGATCTTGAATATGCATGATGTACAGAAATTCCTTCTCACTGATTAATTCACAGAGGCTGCCATTTTCTTCTAAGAATCTGGAATATCCTGCATTTGGTGAGCACCTGGGTATTACCCCTAAGGAAGGATTGATTTTTCCCAGCCTGGACAAGATGGGTGTCTGAGTTCATCTTGGGGATGCACCACCCTTTTAGAGACTGAGTTCCCATCCAGGAACTTATTTGATCTATGTTGCAGGGGCTTAAAAATTCCTCAAGGGATAACAGTTTGTACTCTTCGTTTATAAGATCACTTACAACACTGATTCCAGCACTGACCCAAATAATTGAAAAAAATCTTATCACAGTGTTGAGAGACAAAATTCTGGACACTTTATATTTCTCTTGGAGTTTTGGGACCACCAGTATGAGGTTTTCAGTACACATTTTCCTTTATCCTCAAAGTTACAATCTAATTGCATGATTGACAATAGTTGTTCCTTCTTCACATGTTACAGTGAACACATGTACAACCTATCTGCATGTACATATACTGGCTTGTAAGAAAGAGCCAATATAAAGTATGTACATATATATATATATATACACACAACAGACCTTGGTTGTAGGTCCTGGAATAAATATGGAGAAATGTATAAAACTTCCTTGCTCTGTTAATTCCCCCACCTCTCCCACACACACACTCCCCCTCCCCCCAAGATACTTGCCGGTATTATTGGTTCTGGCTGATAAATTTTACAGAACCACAACTGAAATGCAAAGGATGAAATGGCATATTCAGATCATGGGTATAATATGTTTCTTGACACCTAGCACAGGTGCATACAAACTTATTAAACATAGCAGCCTTAAATACTGATAATAGTATTGGTTACATCTTGGTAAATGTACTTTTCCTACTTAATACCCCAAAACTAAAAAGATTTTTTAAAGTTATATATCCATTGGTTTGTTGTTAATTAAAGATGTATTGAACCCATTTTGTTATATTTAAATAAAAACATGGTAACTTACCATTGGTAAGAAAAGCAAAAACATCTGCTAGAATTATGAGTGGGTTGACATCAGAGTTCACTAAAAGGGGAGCCAAAAATTTATCAGATAGGCCTCAAGTTGCCCTCCTTTACAGTAAGTAGAAAGCAGGGTTTGCATGGTTGGCGATAGTTGCTAGGATTAAATGTCCCTCTATAAAGTGGCATCAGGAAAACACATGAAATACATAGCTGCATCAACTATATTTCACATGCGTTTAGCATTAATGTAGAGATCAAGGGCTCCCCTGTAAGAGAAACTCCAGCTCATTTGCATCTGAGAAACCCATTAAACTGATTCCAATTTAAAATTACTCCTTGCCTTATTTTATGGCTAAGTCAGGCAAAAAAACAACAAAATTAATTGAATGATGGGTTAGTTTAGCTGTAGATGCAAGAAGCCAACATTCTACTCATCTTACAACCAGATAAGAATCTATGCAAATGTAGCTACTGCCTTATTGCTCCATCTAACAAAGACACTAAAAATACAGTGTCAGCAAATAAAGTGAAATATATTTTGTCCTCTTTTCTACAAAAGAAAAGATAGGGTTCTTTGCTGATATGCAGGGAACGATCCAATGAGGCTGCCATCAGATTTCATAGCATATGAAGCTGAACATTGGATTGGTCCCTATTAACCACAAGTACATGGTGGTGGATATGTCTTTGCATTCCCCTAGAAATTTCAAAAAGTTAGCTCTGGAAACTGAAGAAACCTCACGGGCAAAATGGCATAAAGCATGGATATCTCCTAGCAACAAGGGGCACAGCAAAAAAAATTGCTCCTCTTCCCTCTTGGTTCATCATATTCCCGTTGCCAGCAGAAGGGTGATTTTTTTTCACTCCATTTCCTCTCCTGACTGCTGTTCCTCTGCTTTGTGGCATTTTATCAGTGAAGTGACTTGAACCCCCAGCACTGGCTTTTCAGGGGATCTTAGAGGACTTCTGCAAGTATGTGGGAGAAAATTTGCTACAATAAGTACTTTGTACTTTTGGTTCATAGGATCCATCCCAACAACATGTTTTCAAAATTCAAAAAGTTACCAGTTGTAAAATACAGTATGTTCCAATACTGCTCATGCTAAGGACTTTCACATGAGAACTTCTCAGTGAATTGCCTCCGTATTCATTAGCTTTTATCGGAATTGTGTCAATGGAAAACATATCTGTCTGTCAGCTAAAGCATTGGCAGCTAAAGCCTTGGACTCCGTCAAACCTTTTCAACATTGTTTCTCCATTCCTCACAGACTGCTTTTTTCAGTTATTTAGACTTGTCTATTAGTTTTTCAGTTAGTTAGACTTGTCTATTTCTTAACATTCTTTCCTGAAGGGATAAATCTACAGAAGCCATCATAGCTTGTCCAATATCCTCTCATACACCTACCAGAATCAGAGGTAGAAAGAAGTTGTAAAACTACTGATAACATAATGGATGTTTCATGTATGCTAGCAGCATTAGAAGTACATAATTACATACACTAAGGAGACATCTGATTATGTGATGGAGCTAATGCGAATATGCATTGAAGCATTTATAGGCCAAATGCTGGCAGAGCAGGGTGAAATATTATATAGTGATGATAACATTTAGGTAGAGTTGCCAATCTCCAGGTGTATTATTCATCTTGTAGAAAGGGGGGTGGGGCGGAATGAATACACCAGAGCTATGGCAACAATATGAATCTGTATCCAATGGCTTAACCATGAAAAACGTGGGTATTTATATCCATAATGTATAATACACAATTTCATAAACAATGATTTATGTGACATACTTTTCACAACTTTATACACAAAAGGTGGGGCTTGTTGAGAACTACAAGCTATGATTATTCTAAGAGATAATTACGAAGAGGGTCCATAGGAGAATTTTTGATTATAAACCTATAAAATAAGGACATATTTCGTTTAAAATAGAGGGGCCTAAGAAAGCATTACGAGGTTAACCAATACCAGAGATAAACTAGCCCCACCTTATGTGTTTATTTTGAAGCAACAATTTATATATGAAGGATTACTTTGTATATATTTGTACTCACTTTAAATATAAATTGTAAATGTACTTTGGACACAATTGTACTTATTTCAACATAAATTGTAAATGTATAAAGTTGTGAAAAGTATATCATATAAATCATTGTTTATGAAATTGTGTATTATACATTGTGGATAAAAAATTCTCATATTTTTCATGGTTTAAGCCATTGGATATAGATTCATATTGTTGCCAAATCTCCAGGTGTAGCCTGATATCCAGAATATAGCATTCAGTGTACCTGGAGATAATGATGACTTTGGAGGGTGCATTCTATGACATGAGACCCAAATGAGGTCCCTCCCCTCTCCAACCTCCAGCTTCTACAGGCTGAACCCCATAATCTCCATGAATTTCCCAATGTGGAATTGTCAACCTCAGGGGTGAAATTCAGGTACCCTTCCCTGTACACTTTGTTTTATTTCGATTTAAAAAGGACAGTCTCACTTCTCTTTAGCTACTATTCTTTCAATGCATCTGGACTTCTAAGAATAACGCCTCATGAAAATAGATTATCAATCTAAATTCATTAACATCCATACATAGTACTTTTCAGATAATGAATCATTCTGAAAATACAAATTCATCCCCGTACCTATACCTAGGTCTAGTTCTGGATAAACTGGACAACACTGAAAAAATGATATGAGCAGTCATCATCACAGGCTGAGGCAGTAATTCCTGTGCTGTGGGAAGGAGACTAATGGAACAAAAATCTGATGGCGAGGGTTGGGGGAACTGGTCACCCAAGCAGCCCCATGGAGCTGGTCAAGAAATACAACTTATTTTCATCTAAAGTTTGGATTGGATATGAAGTGAGGTGGGTATCTAGAGGGAATCTGTCTGAGGGCCCGGGGTGCTTGTTGGTAGCCCAGCCTTTTTTTTTCTTTGTCTCTATGAACCTACTGTCAATCGACTTCATTGGATAATTCTAGGTTGTTAAAATAGCAGAGTAGTATAGATAGTTACTGTTAGCATATACCCTGTCCATCAAATGCTTCAGTGTCTGCATATATGTATATGTATATTTTTACCTGAAAGTTACCAAAGCAGCTTCCTCCAGGAAGGGTGACATAACTCACAAATGGAGGCCCAGGTGAATTCTGTGATTCATATACCACAGTGCCTTCACTTGAAAACACACCTTTCTGTTTCTGTTTACTCTCCCAAAATTCCTGCAGCATCGCCACAACATTCACTGCCAAAAAATACAGATGGCAATATGTTAATTGCATCCGATGAGACATGCACAGTCAAAAAGAGCCAAAATTAAGGGCATGACATACAGATAAGTATTTATACATCTAATTTGAATTTTATGAAGACTGATATCAATTGGTTTAGCACACAAACTGTTAAAGCATTCAGATTTTAGTTGGCCAAAAGCTGAGAGGTACATTAAAGTAGTTTACCACACATCTTACCTGATGTACAGTAAAATTGTACATTGGGAGAGAGCTCATTCTGTGGTAGTTTAGACTTGTTCTATTTTGTGGAGAAAACGTGTCTCAAATTTCATGTTTACTTTAAAGCAAAAATAAAATAATATTTCAAAACTTCTAAGTATGAAATGCATACTTTTTGTCTTTGGATTGTTGCTCTCGCTTTTACAACACAACCAAATTTTTGTGATATGTTCACATCATCTCGAAGAGACGTTTAAATGTAAACTGCACCAAATGAGATAGCTTGCCTCTGGTAAATGACTGATGTGATGACAGCGACTGACCTGGGATAATGGATCTACATGTGGATTTTAAAAATCTGATGAGTAATTAGGCTTCCAACTTTTGTTGAAACTCAAGAAATCTAACCTCTGTTTCTTCTGTATTTTGGAAGGGACTTCTTAGGAGTGTTTATATTTACTATCATCTATTCACTGATTGACGATCATGAAAGTTAGTTTTTATAATCCCCCTGTTCTAAAAGGTTAAGAAAGCCAGCATGTTGTGGTGGGTAAAGTGTCAGATTAGGATCTGGGAAATCCAGGTTCAAATCCCTACTCTGCCATGAAATCTTGCTGGGTGACCTTGGGCCAGTTACACACTTTCTACCTCAACCCTGGCAAGTATTTGAATAGGAGAATTTCAAGGAATACCAGAGGCAGGCAATGGGAGACACCTCTAAATGTCTCTTGCCTTGAAAACCCGATGGAGTCACTGTATGTCAGCTGTGATTTGATGGCATTTTTTTTGAAATGTTGCTTTCTATGAGATTCAAAGGGAAAAAGAGAACAGAATGTCTATGTTGCACTTGTCTCTCAGTTACTGATATGGATGGCCTAAATAGAAAGCATGAAGACTCTGTCAAGTGCTATGAAAAATAAAGCTCTGTTTGACCTAACCTTCAGGAGGGCATGGACCCCTCCCCTTCCTCAATTAAGCCAAACTAAAATAGAAACCAGATGGCTATCTCAATGTGTGATGGTGGAATTAAGTTTTGTCACAAACTGAGCAAAGGTGAAAACCCAAGTCACAAAAAAGAATTGTTTTTTTCTAAATTAAAGTTATATTTCTCTCTAGAGACCAGCAGAATTTATGAACTGTTTGTTTAATGTGATCTGCTACTTGAAGTTGATCTATGAAAGTCATCAAAGCAGTTTAGTAGATGGAATTATGATTAGTGACCTATTGCTTTTGAATTTACCAAAGGAATCATCTTATTTTCTGCAGATTTGGAAATTATTGTATCAAAACATTAAGTTACTGTAATATAACTTAAAGAATTACACATATGCTGAAAAAACTAAAACCAAGCTAGATTGTGAGATCTGGGCTGTTTGAACATTAGTTGACCTATGGTGATATCTTTTGGTTTTGCTTCAATTATTACTTCTTCTTTTAAAAAATATATGGACATACTCTTATGGACAGGCCTGGTAAGAATTTAGTGTTTTTTAAAGCCATTAAAGAAAAATTGAGATTAAGAAACCATACAAAATTCAAATATTTAACATCAAAACTTTCAGCGTATCACTTGAAGATCCTGTCAAAATGTTTCTGAAAAGATATTTTACTAGAGATGATAGCCTTAAGAAAACTTGTGAAAAAGTTAGAAAACATAGGCAGAGAACACAACTGTTCAGAACTTGGTGGTGGAAAGTGCCTTCAAATTACAGCCGACTTATGGCAACCCCTGTAAGATCTTCAAGGCAAGAAACAGTCTGAGGTGGTTTGCCGTTATCTGCCTTGGTGTAAACTGAAAGAGTTCTAAGAGAACTGTTACAGGTCCCAGGTAACCCAACAGGCTTCATGTATAGAAATGAAGAATCAAACCTGGTTCTACTGATTAGAGTCCACTGCTCTGAACTACTACATCACAATGGCTCTTGTTCAGAGCTTACATACACATTATTCTGATTATGATTCTGGAAGTTATCGCAATACAAGTCCAATTAAAACATTATCTAGGGTTGCCAATATCCAGGTGGAGCCTGAAGTTCTTTTTTAATTACAATTGATCTCCAGAATACAGAGATGTTCCCATGAAGAAAATGATAGTTGTGATGTTCAGGCTCTGTGGCATCACTTTCCTGCTGAGTACCCATCCCTACCCAAATTCCACCCCCAAATCTCCAGCAATTTCCCAATGTGGAGATGGCAATGCTGTGTTTGCCATGGGTCTCTCATTTGGTTGAACCTATCAGCCCCTTTGGAATTTGGAAAACAGGTAGTTGGTACCAAAATAAAATTGCTTCCATGGAACTGGAGCCATTCACAAAATGGCTTCCATGGGCAGCGTGGAACTAATTGCAAAATGGCTGTCATGAAAACTTGATTTAATCACACACAACAAAAGGAATGTTCCAAAAAAGCATAGAATGAGCCAAGGCAATCCTTGGCTGATGATGGAGGGAGCTACTTTGAAATGGGTTCCCCCTGAAGACACAACAGTGATACTGCCTGGGCTGTTTCAATTCCAGTGCAATGTAGAAGAACCAAGGACATAGGTAAGGGGTTTTTTTCCCCAGGTTTAACCCCCGCATTACATGTCCAAAGCTCTGCACCCCATTTGTGGTTTTGCTATTTTAAAGTGTTTTTTTCAGTTTCTGGCCTGCAGAGGGTGCAGTTTTTAGGATAGCAGCACCAAAATGTCATAGTTTTGGAGAGATTCTCCTGACACTACCATCCAAGTTTGGTGAGGTTTGGTTCAGGGTGTCCAGAGTTATGGGCTCCCAAAAGGGGTGCCCTATCCCCCATTGTTTTCAATGGGCGCTAATAGGAGATGGGGGCTACACCTTTGAGGGTACATAACTTTGGACCCCCTCAACCAAACTTCACCAAACCTAGGTGGTATCATCAGAAGAGTCTCCTAAAGATACCCTGAAAGTTTGGTGCTGCTAGCTTAACAATTACACCCCTGACAGCAGACACCCCCACATTTCCCCAGATTCTCCTTTTAAATCCACCCCGTTCGGCAAGGATTTAAAGGGAGAATCTGAGGCCCCCAGTTTAAACATTGAAAGTGATGCTATTTCAAGGTGGGGGAAGAATCCACCCTCAAACAGCATCAGTTTCAATGTTGTTTTAACTGGGGACCTCAGATTCTCCCTTTAAGGTGGATTTAAAAGGAGAATCTGGGCTCCCTAATTTTTCTGAGGGGGCGACTATAGCTAAGGTGTAATCTCTGTGGCATGATATCCACAGTTCAATCATATGTCACTTTGCTTAACACACAGTTTATTACAACAGATGGAACTTTTAAATTTCTCTGAAAATTAGAGACATGTGGATAATAAAAATGAATTGTCAGATTATACTCATTACGATTGTCCAAAGACTGGAAAGCCAGCTTTCTAAATTTATTTTCCCTTTCCTCCATTAATTTTTATCTTTCATGTAAATATTGTGTAAGGTTATAGCAGGATTTTGTGCATTATCTTTCATTAAAAAAATCTTGGCTATTTCAAAACTAGGTCAATACTTTGCTTGCATAATGAAACTTCTTGATTGGTAGAATATTTCCACAGTACTTTGGGAAAAAAAATAGAGTTTAAAATTGCTGCACTGATTGCTTTCCTGGCTAGACAAAAGGCCACAAACAATTAAGTATAATCTATTCTTTTCTTATAATTTTCTGGGCAAAAATGTCTAGCTCTAATAAGATTTGTATTTTCTAATATTTCTAATTCTCAGCATGGCCAAAATCTGGAAATACTTGATTTAACTGGAGCCATGAACAGACAAGACCAATCTTTCTACAAACTTGAAAAACACCCCAGATCTGCAATCCAAAAACAAAAATTATATTAGGCTTTAAGAAATCAGTGGCTGTTGATAGGCAACCATGCAACACTGTAAGCCTCTCCCGGACCAGTTGAAAATCCCTGGGAGAGGTCTGGGTGAGGTAGAGGCTGCAGGTCAAAGAAGGCCTGTTCTGCCACAGTCCATTTTTCTAGATTAAATGAAAACTGGATTGTTTAACACTTCTTATGGTTTCTCAAAGTAAAGGAGGAAGACTAAAGTATCTTGTCTTTGTATATTCCTCATTTAAAGTAACTTTTTAAAATGAGCAATAGACATGACCATTCACTGTGCCTAAACCAGTGAGGCTGGATATTTGAGTAGGGAATTGCTTGTCTAATGGGGGAAGGGACTGTGAGAGCAGCATGGAATGGAGCCATACGCCCAAGAATATTTCACTGGCATAAAGAGGTGTTTAAAAAGAACACACAGGGTAAGTATTTCCTGCTTAGTTTTAAACTTTAAAAGAGTTCTTAGAAGACGGGTTGATTTAACTAACTTGTCAGAATGTTATTAAATAACCATTTGATTGTAGAGAAAAAAACCCCATAGTCCTTTGGAGATTAATACACTTCATATTAGCCCCCTTTTCCCTAAAAAAGAGAAGATTCTTTTGTGCTAAGCTACGAAAATTGTCTTCCATTTCCTTGCTCAATCTGTGGCACATAATCAGTAAAACAGTATCATTTAAGCAAATACCATAACTTATAAGTGCACCTTCTAGCAGCTGCCTTCCATTAGAGGCTATAATTTAACACACACCTCACACTGAAGTTGTAAATGTTGGGCTCAGTTTGGTATACCTAAATTGTTTAAATGTGCAGAAAAAGAACACCATGGAGTGATGCTGTGACATTATACAGTAAATGGAAAAGCAATTATGTTGCTTGTTATAAACCAAATTGCTATAAAATGCAGCCTTTCCTACTACTTCTGCTTAATAATACATCATAAATGGGGATAATTTGGAACATGCTATAGAGATGCATGCAAGTTTGTTGTCTGCTATGAACACAAGGTGCACAAAGATTTTGTACATGTCTCTAGCACATTTGTTCTTCACATCTGAGCAGCAGCTGCAAACCTGAGGATCTGCATTTTCACAGACTCAAAGCTGTCTCTCTGACCAGGGTTTTCTAGGGCCAAAATATCCAGAACAATTTCTTAGTTTGTCAGTTTGCACATGTGAGTCATTGTCAGAAATGTGCAATGCTGTATATTTACGCCAAGGGACCATAAGCCCTGTCATAAAGATGATACTAATACATCATGTGAGAGTAAAGAAGACTATCACTACTATGTACACAAAAGGACTATCAGTATCAACATCTAAAATTTCATACCTGTGTGTTCATTGGAAGAATGGAACTTCCATTGCCCAAATCATCACCCATGTTATGCTCCTCTTCCAGTAACTTAAAGGGAAGTACTATGGTGCCATCACAATATTTTAATTGTATTAAAATCTGATGACCTACACACCCATTTCTTTCCCCTCCACAAATCATCTGAGGCAGGAACTGTGATCCTATGGTTTTTATAGGCCATTCTACTCTGAATGTTTGTAATAATAAATAAGCATTTCCATGCAGGCTTTTAAAAAGCATGAAAAACATTTTATATACATTATCTCAGCCAATCCTACAAGTACCTAGTGAGGTATCTCATATTATTATTATTCCCAAGTTACAAATTGGGAATGGAGAATGAAATATGGTAGGTTGTCTACTGGGCTAATTCATGACTGAGGTGAAATCTGAATAGATAAGTCTGTTTGTTGCTAGTATTTGCAGGACAGGAGTCCTGCCTGCAAGAGGGCTAAAGACACGAACAAGAGCTGCAGTTATTCTTCTCAAGACTAATGCAGAAGTATCATTTAGAAAAGAAAAGAGCAGACCAATGTATAAACCCATTGAGCTTAAAATTTCAAACTAGACACGACAGATGATTTTGGAGATGATTTTGACTGATTAGCTGGTATAACTGAATCATCCTGTCAGTGCTCTTTCAGGTGAAGAGTCTCAGTTCAGGACTCAGAGCCTTATCAGAAGAAACTCTGTTTAACTCTGAAGGTAAAATAGGAGCAGGGAAAGTCTTCTTCCCACTTTTGAAGTCCTTCGAAGTACTCTTCCTCAATTTTGCAACCATCTTGATATTGACACTTGGCTCTGCCACCCTTCTGTATAATTTGTCTCTTAAAGAAATGGATGCCTGCTTAGCAGCACAGCATGGTCTTCCTGAAGTTAGAGCATGATCCAGTCACAACAGTTGAATATTATCCAAGAAGACAGTTGGGTGGAATGGAGCAATGATTTCTAATAGAAATTTTTCCGGCTACTGTATTCCAGCTTCTACTTTCAGACTAGGGTTGCCAGATTCCCCCGGACACTGGCAGGGGATGGGGGGATAGGATTGCCAGATCCAGATTGGGAACTTCTGGAGATTTGGGGATGGATCCTGGGAAGATGGCAACCTCAGTGTGGCACTCTGTACCACAGAGTGTGGCACTCTGACCTCTGTAGTCTGGAGATGAGCTCTAATTCCACAGGATCCCCAGGTCCCACGTAAGGTTGGCAACCTTGCTCCAGACCTGGTAATTTGTGGTCTTCTAGAGCATTCTACTGTCCTTTGCAGTTACCATTACCTGATTAACTCAAACCATATTTGTTGATAAGAGCTATTTGGTTCAGAGGACTGTGTTATTTCAAACGGAAATGTTGGCCTTCTACTCCACAGGCCTTTTGTAAAAGAGAAGAAATCCAAAATTGTGATGAACCCCCTAGGGCCAATACTGAGATTTTCAATATTTTCAGATTGAGTCTTACATGCATATTTCTTTTTAAAATTATTTTTAAAATAATATCTTTATTGAATGAAGCAATTAAAAACAGTACATCTAAAAGCAAATTTTGGAGACTTCTATGTCATTTCGTTTCGTTATTACAATAAACAAAGACGTCAAAAGGAAAAGCAATAGTAGTGTAATCATGTGTAGATTAGTCTACACTTACTTGCTTCTAACAAGAAAGCTTTCAATTTGTTATCGTATTACATCCTTAGTTATATAATATCAGAGAGAGTTCCATCACCCATTGAGGAATAATTCAGAAAGTCTGTTTCCATCATATATCTTATCAGAGGGGTCCAGGCTAATTCGTAAGAATTCATTGTATCTTTTTTCAGGTAGGTGGTCATCGGTTGTTCTAAATTCTTGTGCTTTTAATATCCATTCATTAATGTTACATGCATATTACAACTGCTGATTTGATCTAACGATTAATAAAAATGGTAAATATAGGAATTATTGTGAGTAACTGGCTGTGCTTGTTCTGCAGAAATCCACAAGGGTTGTGTTCATCAGACTGCCATTTAATTAGGCCACTTAGATTAGTTTTGTGGTTTTTCTAGATTGCTGGATGGGCCTTTGAACAAGGACACAGGTTGGATTATCTTCTAGCAAACTTCTCCTTCAACTTGCTGAAAGACACACCACTGAAAAGTTGGAATTTCATCGGAGTGTGGGTTTTAGAAAGCTGTAAACTTCTAACCTGCTTTTAATTCAGTTACCCCTGGCTGACCTTGAAACAATATGAGTCAGCCATAGTACATACATGAGAATAAGACATGTTGAAGGAGCACTTGTTTATAAAACCCCTTTCTTCCTGTTCCTCTGACAAATAGATTTGGTCTCATACAGGTGTGAGACTCCAAAAGGCTCCTTTGAGTGGTTTTGGAGATGTACTTAATTTATACCTGTGTTTCTCCACAATGAGAACCCAAAGCAGATTACATCATTCTCTTCTCCTCCATTTTATTCTCAAAACAAGCCTGTGACTTGACCTTAACTTATCAACAGGCAGGCCAATTCGCGCGCAGCAGCTACTGGAACTGGCATGGGTACATGCCAGTGCATTTGCCTACCCTACTGGCATAAGTGGTACTTATGCCAGCAGTGTGGGCAAACGTGGAGGCGGGCAAATGCACTGGCAGCAACTGACCCATAAGATCCTTGTGCCTGCAGAGTTGTGCTGGCCTAAAGGAGTACTTCGGCATGACTGGGGGTGTGCTAGAGGCATTCCTGAGAATAGAACCTACCTTGGTTGGCTTTCACTGTGCTTTTGCCCCATGAAGTCTGTTTTCATCAGGCTTTTCAGGCGGCCAGAGATCCTTTAGGAAATCCTCTAGAGGCAGCACAACAGCAGCGCCATCCCCTGCCATTGCAGCTTCTGGATTGGGCTGTTTGACTGAGAATAACTTGCCCAAGGTCACCCAGTGAGTTTCCACAGCAGAGTGGTGATTCAAACCTAGATCTCCCAGATCCTTGTCTGAAACTCCAACCACTACACCACATTGATGTTCATGGGGTGGCTGCTATTGAACAATAACAAGCAGCCAGGCCTGAGTGTTTTATGCAGCTTGCATGGCAGCAAGTCACCCAGGGTTACTAGGGGTCTTGTCCCAATGGATCCTCCACCAAAAGCCAAAATCGTCCATCAAAAGCCTCATTCTCTCCCCCTGCCTTTTGCTGTCAGAAATCAAGGCTTACAATACTGCATGGTTGTGTGGCCACTGAAGGCAGTTGTTCATTAATGCTACTAGTACTGCTTCTATGATTGCAGGAGGGATTAACCTCACAATATTGTTACAAGATTTTAGATTTTTCTACATTTTCCAGTTTTCTAGACAGATGTCTTGTCTGTTCATGGATCCAGTCTCTGTATTCAAGCATCCCAGATTTTATCATGCTGAAAACTAGATATATAGATACTTTCACAAAGTGGACACTTCTGTGTTAACTACTCTTGATTTAAAATCAGGGGACTTCTCCCTGACTGACTTATGGTATCTTTTTCTTTCTGCTAAGATTGTTGAAGGCGAGTCAGATAATCAAAACCAAAACTTTTTGAGGCACAAAAAATACATTTTCTTTGTTTAAATTGTATGTTGACTCTTTTGTCTGACAGTATCTTTTAAAATGTTATGAGCAAAATGACAATATGCATAGCAATACTTATTCTCCTTAAGGTTTAGAATAGCAGCAGCCTACCTGGGGAAGCAGGCAATGCAGCCCAATGCCTGGTCCCCAACAGTGATATTTAGAAGGTAAAATACGTACTCTCATTTCCCTTTGGCTTTCAGAGTCAGAAATAAAGGAAGGTCTCTGGTTTAACAATCTGGGTTAGCACTGTCTGTTTGTAAATTGACATCTCTCATGATCACCAAGACATTGAAATGGAATTTGGTATACATATTCTGGGCATAATTCTATGTTCTAAAGTGAAAAGCAGCTAACTCCTGCATTTGGTGGTTGATCCCCTGACTCTTAAAAAAAAAAGTGCTGGGCCAATGGTGTGATGTCATTTCCAGGAAAACCCCAGAAGCAGTGACTGAGTGAGAGGGAACTGCACCCGGGGCACGACCTGCCTGCGCGCCCCCGCCCCGTCCCAATCCCGCCCCGCCAATCCCCACTGCTGGGAAGGAGGTCTGGGGGCGATTTTTTCACCCCAAAATGATGCCAATGATGCGTGCCCAGGGCACGGTGCCCCCCAGCCCCATTGCAGCTTTGCCACCGCCCAGAAATGACGTCATGCCTTTCATAGTGTTGCCGAAACTATAGGGTTTTTTGTTTGTTTTTTGTGAGAGAGGGTTAGTTTTTCATTTTGGCCTGGCAACTCCATCCTTGCATCTTGTGTCCAGAGTCAAAAGGAAATGCAAAAAGCTTTGAGAATGTAGATATAGCAATGAAAGTTGGTGTGTATTCTTGGCCCAGAACTCTATATAACAAGTTCAAAACTCAGCTTTATCACAGCATCTATCTGCAAGAGTGCTGGAAAGGTGTGGAACACAGAATAATGCAATATATATACCTCCCTTGAGCATTGAGCTATCACAATCAAACTTGGTATGTGAATGCTTATGACTTTAAAGTTCAGATGAAGATTAAACACAGTCTTGTCTCCACCCACATTTCTCAGGGGAGCACGGAGAAGGGAAGGTGCGAAATTAATTGTCATGTGATATCTGAAGCAAGACCTCTCACACAATTGATGATTAGATTTTCAATACCTTCTATATTAAGGGAAGAGGATAACACATAACAGGAACACATCTAAGATATACGGCATATTCAAGAATGTTATACTCTTCATCAGAAGAGTGGCTTTTATTGGCTGACCCCATGCTGGGGTAAGATTCCTGTGAAAAGGGTATTGTAACCCCATTGTGTTTGACATGTCTGTTTCAGCTTTATTATAGCCATTCTTCCTGCCCACAGATCTGTGGGTGGTCACAATAACTTTGTCTGAGAGGCTAGTACATGCACTTTCAATCAAAATCTTGTCAAATGATCTTCAGGAATCTGCCACAATGGAGAGGAAAAATGCCTCCCTATTCTACCTTTTCTATGTCAAATTCTTTTTACTTATGAGATGCATCTGTTTTCACAAGATTTCTGAAGAAAAACTGCAGCTCAATATAGGTCTGCCATTACAGTGTGGGTGGCCTAGGAAGCTCTACTTGTGTTTATCTGTCTGACTCTTGATTCCTGTCAAACTGCATATGGAATAAGGGTTCGGTATACAACCTCCCTCCCTCACCAGCTGCGCATTCAAAGTGGTTCATTCTATACTCATTTTAAAAGAATGCATTAAGGTGAAGTTACTAACCAGTTAACATAGCTACTGGGAAATGAATGAAGCAAATATTTTTTAAAAAAGCTTCTCCATATTTCCACTGGGCAGTGAACTTTCTGTATAAAATGTTACCCATCAACAACAACAAAAGCACAGTATTACAAGTGGCATATTTCCCCCCCTGCCAGCCCAATCCTCTTTTTCTGGAGAAGATGAGGTTATAAAGTTATTCCATCTATAATAGGAAATGTAAAATTCTTGAGTTTCTTCTATATATAAATACTATTCAGGAATTTAGCTTCTCTGAGCAAAGAATGCTTATGGTTATGGTCTATGCTCTGATGCCCTTCTTCAAACACGGTAGCAGCTTACTCTTGCATTAAACTTCAACAAAGATATATTGGTGGTGCTCATAAATATTAATTTGCATTATCCAGAGATGAAACCAGCTTAGCATGATAATAACAACAAACACCAATAGACAACTTCATGGAGCTAAATTTAGGAAACTTTCAGTATTTGATTGGCTGATACAGACTCAGTACTTATAAACAAGGCTGTGGTTAGACACATAAAACAAAGAGATATTGTCTGTGAGCAAATTGTATAACCCAGAAAACTCATGTGCTGTGGTGGTAACATAATGCATGCTTGATTAAAGAGCAACATGCATAAAATCCCAGCATAAAGCTAACCTTTAAAAATGGCAAATAGTCTAAAAGCAAATTCTCAATCCAACAAACTTTTCCTATAGATAGAATTTATGTAATGAATGCATTACACTGTAATAGCCAATGCATTACATTATTTACCAGATGAAAAATATTGTAATGTCCTTACAAAAAATTAATAAGCATTAAAAAGTTATAGAAATCAGCACCATGAGAATTAGCATCATATGCTGATGGAAAGATGTGTTGAAATTTGTAAAGCAGTATCCAGCTTGCCCTCTGCAGTGCCTCACTGCAAGTTTAAGTCTGACATGAACGCAAGTTACATTCTAGAAGTCCAGAAACTTTGTTTGGTACTTACAGTCTTTAAATGCAAGTGCAGGGTCTCTGTGAGGCAGGACTTGGGAAATTATATGCTGCAGCGATTCCAAGGTTCTGTCCATCGTGGTCTGCCTCTTCCAGACTGCAGCCACAAAGTGTCCTCATGCCTAAATTCTTCCAGTCTTGTACTGAATTTATGCAGTTCATTGATGAACTGGATTAGTCAGGAATCTCTTTCAGCATCTGCCAATCAGACATTGCCCAGATTCAAAAGACCCTTCAGGGGGTCCTCCTCCCTGGCTTGCTTATCTTTGTTGTATGCTGAGCTAATTAGCTGGAAAGGCAGGCTGACAGTCTCCTTCCTACTGCTTTCTTCTGTTAAACATACCCACCTACTGGCTAACTGGAGAAGCTAATCATGTGAAAGACATTCTTCTTTTCATCCCTGACATTGACTGGAGCTGCTGAACCACACAAAGTTTGGGTTTCTGTTGATTTAATCAGAATCTACCTCCACTCTGTTGAATTCTCAGAAAGGTGAAAGACAATCCCAATGTTCATATGGGTTTTAAAAACAGATAGGAAACAAACAATGGCAGGAGACATTTCCAAACTGTCACTTTACTTTAGATGTGTCTCTTTTTTTGAAATTAACAATTGTCTTACTCTACACCATCAGTGGGTCTTTTGGGGTATCTGACAAATTTGGCTTAATAATTAAAGCATACTTTGCCAGCTTGCAAGGTTTTTCCAAATCAAGGTCTTTCCCCAGACAACATTCTTGTCCATGTGTGTGAACTACTTGTTTGCCTTGCAGTTTAATCATAAAAATGTCACAACTTCATTAGGAAAAGGGTATAAATACAGTTGTTATATGAACCAAATCTGAAAATATTTGTCTCAGTTAATGATGAAAAACCTGCTTCCATGGCTGGCTTTATAAATTTGATTTTTTTTGTATATCAAGTTGCTTTTTGGTTCATATATCAAGTTACAAACACCTGTCTGTGAAACTTAAAAGTTACATTATAACAAATTATTGTGCATTGTTATATGAAGTTTTCCTCACTCCTGTTATCTTTTCACCAGCCAGTTTTAAACATGAAACCTCCTTGACAGTCTGACTTGACCACTTCTCCAAAAGAGAAAACTAAAACCTCTTTGTGGCTGATTATGCGCAAGGTGCTTGCTGGGCAATGGAGGCAAATGTCCAGTGCAGCAAGATTTCTTATACGGACCTGTTTTCTGGAGCTCCACTTTCACTTTCCATTCTCTCTGCGGCAAGAAATACTTTTAGCACAATTTTTAATGTTTTTTTTACAATTTTTTACAATTTTTAATGCTTGATATTGGATCACCTTACAAAGCAGAGCAAGGAGACATAGTACATCCCACCTTCTGCCTGCCCACTCAGCTGACCAGTGGCAGAAAAATTCCACCCAAATATTGTTTTTCCCAACAATCACCTGCTGGTTGCCTGCCACAGACTGTATGCCTCCTGGTAGCACTTAATGGTTTCATTCTTCGGCTGAAATTCTTTGCACATTTAAGTGCAATTGGTGGCATTCACTCCATAATAAACATACTTAGGGTTAGGCTGAACATTAATGATTCATACTATGTAAAAATAGGAGCTCCCTTCCCCAATTCTCAAACAGATTTTTGCTAATGGATTTCTTTCTTTTTCTTCTTATGTAATGGACTAAATGTCATGAAAGCATATACTAAGATTATTAACCAATAATATGGTATAATTAATAAATATGGTATATTTAATAAACTATTTTACTTATTTTGCTCAACTTTTATTTAAACTATAGTGCAGCAATTTTTGTTTGGGCTGAGCTAAGGGCCACTTCACATGTTATGTATAGACACAGGTGCTACCCCAGTAACTATTTAAAATATATTAATGATTGAAATAAATCTCCTGGTGGACTATATATGACTTCTGGAAGGATGCAGGACCCCTAAATTAAAACAAAAAATGGCATACCTTCCCAAGAAAAAAGATTGCATTTTGTCCCAATTTGTATTCAATACAAATTGGAGAAGTGATTTGATTAAGATGTTACAGTCCTTGGTACCCCTGAGGCCTTGATCCATTCCATATTCCTCCTTAGCTGCTTTATTGCACGTAAATTAGAGGTAAGGAAATCCAGTCCTTCACTGTGCCCAGGCTCAAGGGCAAAGAAATTAAAGTCAAAATGAGGAAGCATGGCACACTATAAGGTCTTGGAGGAATGAACTCAAAGAATCCAAACAAACCCTAAACCAACTTTAATATTTCCCCTTCGTAAACTGTCATCCTTAGATGAAAAGCAGGTATGTACAGTACCACCTGACAGAGCCAAACCTTCATCACATTAACATCCCCCCGCCCCAATATTTGACATGTAGGAAAAGCATTTCTACTTTTCTCAGCAATGTTCACATCTCAGTCGAAAGCCAAAGCCTAGGTTTGATTAATTGAGTAAGAACAGAAGTAACAACAGTATGGTCTGACTACCCTGAATTTGTATGGTTGCAAACATTTATCAAGGTCTAAAGCAGCTGTCCTTGCTGTGTGGTCCTTGAAGAGTCACATTCACATTTATCATATATAAATTCCCTATAAACTTTTAAATGATCTCTGAGCATTTAGAGCGTTGGTTCGCAACCTGGGGTATGTGTACCCCTAGGGGAACTCATCAGAGCATTTGGGGCTATGTGAAAAAATTATGTTTGCTAATGGGGGTACTAATGGGTTTGCTAATATGGGGGTACAATTTTAGGAAAATAGGTTGCCAAGGAGTATGTGAGTGAAGAAAGGTTGGGAATCACTGATGTAGAAGTGTCTCTCCTCACCCCTGAGGCAGCTCTGGTGTATCTGGAGTGAGGGGAAGGGCTTGCCTCTCTTCCTTCACACTCAACATGAAGCACAGCTGCTTGGGTGGGAGAATGAAATCACCAAGACTGCCAGAGGAAAGTAAGCTGGCCATGGAGAAAAGGGATTGAAGTATCGCCCTTCCATCAGTCTGCTCTTTTTCAGGATAACTGCCTTGGTGGTAGTTTTACTCTCTTTTCTCCATGGCCTCCCTGCCATGGAGAAGGTCCAGGGGTAAGAGCACAGATGATACAAAGAAGGGTGGAGAGGAGTTGTTGAAGAGGATGGGCCCTTTTATACTTGATACCAAGCTGAGGTAGTTTGTAAGTTACCATTCCTTTAGTCTTTCTAGGATAGGGATCACCAATTTTTTGAGCCTATGGGCACCTTTATGATTCTGACACAGAGGTGGGTGCAACAACAAAATGGTTGTTGTAGGAGGTGCAGTCAAATACAAAATGACTACCACAGAAGGTGGAGCTAAACACACAGGAAGCGTACGTACAGGGTGAAGAGAGTTAAATAATACCAGAAAAGAGGATTGAGAAAGAGAATAAAACCAACACACTGGCAGTTGCTGCCTAAACATTAGTTTAAGCCACATAGCTGATCACATCTCCAATATCCAGTCAGAAGCCTTGCTGGGAAAGAGCACCAACTGTCTAAAAACACTTGGTGGATACTAGGAAAGGTGTTGATAAGCACACATGGGAGTTATATTGGAGAGGGGGGGGGGGGCTCTGCTGCTGCTCCAGAGCTTCAAGATGAGAAACATCTATCAGCCACAAGCTCCACTGAGCAATAGCCTCTCCCATTATCCTGGAACATGGGGTATGTACTACACTGGAAAACAGTGCTAAAGAGACATGTGTGACTCCTGAGCCACTGAGTATCACTGGTCTGTAGTAGCAGTCTATGTGATTGTATTTTTTCCAGCACAGTTTAATATCAAGTTGGAAACATGCAAAGTAGGAATGGAAAAGCACACATGGTAAGCACACATCAGGAGAGACAAAAAATGGAGATCAATTTTCCATTCCTACTATCAGATCCTCTGAAGATGCCAGCCACAGATGCTGGTGAAACGTCAGGAGAGAATGCTGCTAGAACACGGCCATACAGCCCGGAAACCACACAGCACCCCAATTCTATCATACCTCCTTAGTATATGAATTTGTTAAGTCAGCCAGGAACATTATTGACTTAATCTCCATGTTTCCTGAAATAGCCAGTAAATAAAATAAACGTTGTTTGAGTAACCTTATATGAAATATTAATGGAAGCACTGCAGAGGTCGCTCATTGTATAAACTTCATGGTAACCTTTGATGACTTCAGATATTTTAGGAATTCTACTGCTGCTCTTTATAAAGATATATCAAGCTACAATGTTGAGGCTGGATTCCTTCCTCATCCATTTTCATCTCTAAAAGATCTTGTAATCTAAATAAAACTGAAAGTTAAGAACAAACAGTTTCTTATAGTCAACCATTGTAAAGACATAATTAATGCTTTAACAGTCAACCCTAAAGAGAGCTACGCTGTTCTAAATCCATTGAAGTTTTAGGCTTGGAACAGCAACTTTGTTTAGGGATTGCTCTCCAAATCCCACAGTGACCAACTGGAACAAAGCCGAAGTGTGTGAAACTTCGTTTACTTGCATTAATCTCCTGTGACTTTCTCCTTTCTCTTTTTATTCCCATTGTACATCCAAGTGTAGAGCAGGCTGTTTTCTCACCATGCTTACTTTACTCAGCATCCATGGAGAGGAGCTTGAGATTTTCCCTGATGCCTCTGCTTCCTTGTGCTGTGATACTGTCACACTACTCTTAGGTTGATTCCACACTGGCAATTAATTATGTGGTACTTATGCGAAAAAAACAGGTTTCAGGAATGCCTCCCCACTCCTTGAGTGACCAAGAGGGGTTTTTTACCATTTCTGGTGCTCGCCCACCCCCCTTCCACGTCCTGGCTGTACCTGGTTGAAAGTACAACTTTTTATTTTACCGCGGTTTTCCCCAGTCTCAAGGGGAGGAATGGGGGACTAATCTTTAATTAAAATTCCCGCCGTGGAGCGTGATGTAAATGCTGACAACCAATCAGCAATCGGCGGGCACTGAGCAATGTGTGCGCAACATTTCCTGCTTTCGTTTTCATCTTTGGAATCAGAGAGCGCACGCACGAGGAGACGAGGACATGTGAACTGGTAAACCATTGCCATAGGAGATCGAGTAGCTGCTTAAATGATTAGCCATTCACCCTTCCAAACGAGCGAAAACCCGTTTGTTCAGCCCCAAAGGAAAACTTTTTCAAAGTAGCTGCTGACGAAAATGTGAGAACACAAGAAAACGTTAGGTCTTGCGAGAACATGAAAACACGTAAAAATGAGAAAACGATAACCAATCAGAAAGCAGGGGTGGACGTGTTGCCATTCTAACGTCATGATGTGATCACGTTTTTTGCGGGGGGGGGAAGCACCCGCCCCAACACGGCACGCCAGCCAATCAGGAGAGACAAAAAGCGAAGATCAATTTGTTGTGCGGATTGCTGCATTTCTGGAACCCGGTGAAAAGGTGGTTTATTTTTAAACTTGGTTTTAACTACATTTAATTGAATTTAACTATATTTAATTTAATTTAAGTGGGGAATCACCCTGTGTAACAGGAGGAGCATCTGTATTTCTTCAAGTTAAACCAGCATCTTGTTTTTCCTGTGGCCCCTACTATACAGCATACTCCTGTTCTTTATGGGAATAGTCTGTGTATCAGGATCTGAAAAAGCATCCATTGCTGGATAACTGCATGCAGTGTAAGAAGGAACAATGCTTTGCATTCTGCCTACCAGAAGCATACCAGTCTGAAGGACGGTAGAGGAGCTGAAACATGTAATTAAAATAATTGCAAAAAATATTGTATAATATAATTCAGTGGTTCTCAACCTTCCTAATGCCGCGACCCTTTAATACAGTTCCTCATGCTGTAGTGACCCCCAACCCTAACATTTATCTATTTTACAGATGGAGAACACTGATGCAGAGAGTCTTAGGTGATCCCTGTGAAAGGGTCATTCGACCCCCAAAGGGGTCGCAACCCACAGGTTGAGAACCACTGATATAGTTCTTTTCCCATTTTACAGTTTTAAAATGCATTTGCTCTATGCTATCAGACATGAGTTATCCAATCACTTTACTACAAAGGTGCCCAATATGGTGTCTTCTGGCTCCTTTTCTGGTGCCTGTCAAGAATTTTTAAGAAGTGGGTGGGGCTGGGTAGGACTTCTGCCCAGTGAGGCTTTTGACTACTGAAGATTTGATTGGCTAAGCAGCCATGGATCTAGCCACAGAGTTAATGTTAAAGCCTACAAGCAGGAAAGCCAAGTCTTGCACATTTGAACAAATAGAATGTGTATGACTCAGCTTGGCCTAAATAAATCAGAATTTCACTTTATGGCTGTAGAAATGGTTTGAGTATCTGCTGTGGAGTTTGTGTTCCCATAAGATGACATGGAGACCTCTGTAGAAGCTGGTTTTGTATTTTTGGCCTTCTCAAGTGAAATTTGTAGTTTTATTTATTTACATGGTCTGTAAGAAAGGTTGCTTCTAAAAATTGCAACTTCTAATTTCTTGTACACATCATGTAATAAACATCCATTCATACAGTTTTAGACTAAACAAAAATCAAGATATATGCACAGGATACACTGTATCTAAAACTGAACCTATTAAAATAGCCCCTGAGAAATAAATCATTAATACACATACAAAATAATTCATTAATACAGGGTTAAACCCTTCCTTAGACTTGCAAAGCTAGTTTTATGGTTCTTTGGGTCCTGATCTCTGGTGATAATAAGAGAGAACACACTTTCAGTAATTCTATTTATGTACATTACTTGCTGTTGATCGTTTTATGAATAGGCATGCACGAATTCAATCTTATTCCATTGATTTCAACTAAGCCTGCTGAGAACGAAGGTCAAAGGATTGATTCAAGGCATGTCTTTGCATAACTTCTCATTCACCTTAAGTTAGCATGCAAACTGCCTCATTTGAAAGCGCTAGGTTTAAAAAGACTTGAGTGTTCTGGCAGCCATGCTGGATTTGTGAAAATTGTTTCATCTGTATGAAACTTCATGCTACTGCAGTCCTTTATGAGAAACAGTATTGCGTAGTTTCTCTTATGGAAGCTTCTGAAAGGTTCCTTCAAATGCATCAATCCCCCCACCCTCATACTCACTGACTTGCAGTAGAAATGCATATATTTGAAGGATTCAACAGTGGATCTGGGGGGGGGGGGGGCAGATGACTAAGGCGCCACTTTAAAGTGTCATGTAATGGATGCACTGGGCCAGTCCCCTCTGTCCTCCCTCTTGAAGCAAGCAGACACTCACCCACCTGCTTGCTCACTGGCCACACACCTCTTCTGCCCGACTGCAGCCCGCCCAGGAGACCACTTTGTCTCTTCTCTGTGTGTGAGTGTGCGCATTTGCAAGCCAGCATGCAAAGAGCCTTGATGGAGATACATGGGACAGCCACTCAGGCTGCTGCCAGCCCTGGCAACCTGCACCTCAGAGGTGCAGCTGGTGAGTGAGAACAAGTGGGCAGGCCACTCACTTGTCAACCCACTCCCTGGCTGCCTGCTTGCCTTGCTGTGGGGTGGTTTGCCATTTTATAATGGTATGCCCTTGGAAAAATTGTCCCTATATATCAATTATAATCTTCAGGTAGACATCTGTTAGCTATCCCACCACTTACAGTGGCCAAGCTAGCATCAAACAGAGCCCAAGTCTTTTCCATTATAGCGGTCTCTGTGGAACGAGGTACTTGAAGAGCTAAGGGAGGTCCTCCTTGTAGATCTTCAAGAGGCCCTGCAAGGCTTGCCTGTTTGCACAGGCCTTTGATGGAGATTGAGTGGCAAATTCAGCAGAGGGGATGGGAGATGTTTAGGGTTTCAACTGCACCCTTAAGCATCTTTGAGCAATAAGCAATTAAGTTACTACTTGGTTTTTATGGTGTGAATCCCATTGACTTCACTGCAACCAAATTGCCTTACATTAATGGTTTTTTCCTTTTCTAAAATGCTTTATTTAGTTAAAATAATGCAAGACAAACAGAAATATAAAAGTACATTCGTACAAAAAGCAAGCAAAAGCAATGGTGATAATAATAAAAGGAACGAAAACTCTTAAGTATACACCAATATAATCATAAAGAACTACAAATTACATCACCTTTACAATTAAAATTCCATAAAGTATTCAAGCTAACCCAGACACGAAACAATGAAACAAAATAGCCCAACGAAGACAAACATAAGGCTTCCCATCTTGCCTGACCCAGCCTTACATTAATGTTATTTGACACCTCTGGCAACATTTTCATTCCTGGGCTTGTACAAAGCTGAACAAACCTTTTGTGAATAGCCGCACTTTGAACCCAGGAGCTCTTGATTTTTCTCCACATTCTCAAGGTTTTGTGTATAAATCCTGCCCGAACTGACATGTAATAAAAATGATGTTTAACAGGCCCCATAGACACTCCATCTCTGAACAGGTCTGTAGAACTGCTAATAAATTTTGTTCATATGCATTCAATGACTGAAGATATGTCCTGTTATAGAAGATCTTGAAAACTCTTTAGCCAGAAAGAATTGGGTGAGGTGTTGCTATTGTAGGAGTAAACATTTTGTCTTTCTCTGAAAACAAGAATGTAAGTAGATAAAGAATCATACCCACATTGTCTAAGATGACATAACTAAGATGACATAATTCCTTTATTTGTAACAAAGGAGAAATCTCTTTTACTACTGTTTCACCTCTTTATATAATACCATAATATGTTTTTGTATTTTCGTTACGTTAACCTTTCAATAAAGATATTATTATTTTTTAAAAAATTGTTTATCTCCTTGGGACAAAATATGAATGAACCATACTAAGAGAGCAAAGAATATAAAAATGAACAGGCACTGTCACTTCTGTTTGGAGGGAGATAGCTAAATACAAAGACCACTTCTCAACATTATTCTGATAGACAGGGTTGTGTGTTTGATTCAGTATGCCTAGAGTCAGTGCTAACACTGAGCAGACTTAATCTCATTATGATGATGTCCCTAATGGCACAGATCCCTGGACTGTGCTGTGGTGGCTGGAGGCAGCGAAGGTGGCACCTCACTGCCTCCAACAGGCTTTTCGGAGGTGCAGGGTGGAAGGAAAAACCAAAAACCTTCCCCACCGCCCAAGTCAATGGACTCATGCCCCCCCAAAAGTTGGCATAAATCCAGGGCTGAGGTGCAACTGGCCACAAACCTTGGTTGAAAGCCAACTAATGTCGGTTTTGCCTCTGGAAACACTTCTGCCTGCCCCTCCCATATTGACTGTGCTGCAGGCAGGCAGGGCGTGGCCAGCTCCCAAAGGACTTTTGGTCTAGGAACACCCCACCTTCCAAAAGGATGGCATAAGTCTTGTGACCCTGTAGGCTTTCCAGGGGGACAAAAGGAGTTTCTCCTTCTCCCCTGGTGCTTGTGCCACCACTTGTCTCTTTGAAGGAAGCTTGGCGCTGCCATCCCCAATCGTCACTCTAATGCCCAACACCCTTTGGATTGGGCTGCCCACCTGTAGATAATTCTATGAACACTTACTAAGGAGTAAGTAAAAAGGGGGGAAGGGAGCAGCAGTGGCATAGTGGCTAAGAGCAGGTACACTCTGATCTGGAGGAACCGGGTTTGATTCCCAGCTCTGCTGCTTGAGCTGTGGAGGCTTATCTGGGGAATTCAGATTAGCCTGTGCACTCTCACACACGCCAGCTGGGTAACCTTGGGCTAGTCACAGCTTCTCGGAGCTCTCTCAGCCCCACTCACCTCACAGGGTGTTTATTGTGAGGGAGGAAGGGCAAGGAGATTGTAAGCCCCTTTGAGTCTCCTGCAGGAGAGAAAGGGGGGATATATATCCACTCTTCTTCTAAAAAAGTATAGGAAGGATCACACTGTACATCAGCTAAACGTTCTCTTTTATTCAATTTGCAATAGATGAAATCAAAACATTTGAATACAATAGGTACACTTTATTTTCTTTGGTGGCTGCACTGATTTACATTCTCTGCAACTCCAAAGAGACTTTGTGTTTACATTCCTCAAACAGTGGTGTGACAAACCACTTCTAAAATGTAGAAGACTTTCTAAAACACTCATGGAGTCTCTTCTTTGAAGTTAAAAGTCTCTCTGAGTACGTGCAGAACTTTACACATCACTTGCTAAGGCCTTCTGTTTCAGCCTGTAGGTTGGCTTTTAATATTTTTAAATTTAACATAGTCTTACACAGCTTTCAACGATACTTATTTACAAGGAAACCCCCCCCCCCCAAAATGCTATAGCTCAGTTAAAAGAACCGCCTCTTTCACTGACTTATGTGATGCAAAGCAAGAAGAAATGATATTTCTACAGAAAGTCAGCCCCAGAAGCTAGCTGAATCTACACTACACTTGATATTGTGCATGTGTTCCCGACGTTGCTTGGTGTAAACATTTGCTTCTCCTTTCTGCACTCGCCGTCTGAGAGCAGCTTTGTGCTGTTTAGTCAACTGACGTTTTATCTTCTGTTTTACCAGATCCTGTAAGACAGTTTGAAAAACTGGACATCAGTACTGTTTGTGAGACACAACACACCTAAAACGCAGTTACTCACAGCAGGAAGTATAATGTAGTTGACACTTCAGAAAATGAATCCGGATCTTAGCAGCTTTTAACCAAGAGCAATGCTCTTGGACTAAGGTCACAACCAAAATCTGAGCTACAAAGTGTGCTCACACCCAGAAGGAAGGAAAAGCATATTGCTCTGTAATATTCAAGTAGTCTTAACTGATTTGAGAAATGGGCTGGCAACATGATGTTCCCCCTTGTGGCTGAGAACAGTAATAGATTCCTGACCACCTATACCAATATTGCTCACCAGCTGTGCACAGTAATTTTTCTTCAAACAAGGCAAAGAAAACATGTTAGCTTTAGGAGGATTACAGAACTCTGGCACAGGGTATGGGAGGAGCATCCCTGCCCAGTTCTATATAAATCTGTTTTTAGCACCCACTGAGCAAAGGTTACACTTAGAAAAGATACACACAATTAAGCTGAATGATAGAACTACAATAACCAATAATATCAGCAGCTAAGCTCTTTGTTAAATGGATTAGTAACAGCTACATGTCTTGATTTATTACCAGACTCACATCTGAGCACACAGTAGATAACAGTGCTCACATTCACAGAATTATTGTGATGGCTCACAATCTCTGGTAATGATCCAGTCTGCACATGCAGCTTTCCATTCAGGTGAGGGAATTGTATAAATAGGACTCATGCATGTGAGAGGCAAATTCAGCAAGCCACTAGATCACACTCTTTGTATTTAATTTTTCACCTGCACTTTAAAGAAAAATACAAGTCAATAAGGTTTAAAACATTTAATTCCTAATACAAATTCTCCTGGGAACAGCTAGCAAGACATAGTACTTTTCACTCTAAAGAGATGTACAAAAATGTTCCGTCTCCAAATATGACTCTGTGAAGTGTCCTTACATTCTGTAGGACTGAGCAGTAGGGCTTTTAATGCACAATTAGAATACTTACCTTTTAGAGCTCTTACTTAAAAAAAAAAATCACACAACACCATTACAGATCCATTTTGCTTGCTTTTCGTACACATTATCCATGTCTGAAATTATTAATGCTGCTAACTTGCTTTCAAAACTCAAGATTGCTTCAGAAAAGAGTTCTGTTGTATTCCTGTCCTCCTGGTCAGCCTAGCAGCAATTGCTTACTAGGAATTTTAAGAATTCAGGAGACAAAGAATATATTGTTTAGGGTCCATCCCTTTTGTCAGCAAATCCCTGGACCGCAAGAGAGGAATTTATTTGCCTTTCAGGCCAACTCCTAAGGTCTCCCAGCTGGTAATGAACAAAGAAAGAATGGTCCCCATTGTCAGTCAGATAGCTCTTGATCCAGCTGGGTGGGGAAGAGAGTCATACTGGGCATCCACTGAAAGTTTCAGCTCTCCTCCACACCTATTCTATCCAAAAAGAAAACTCTAGTCTGACTGAGATAGTGTTATAATGCTGGAAGATTCTGATGGTGTTCATGATCTCTAATTGCAAAGTTTTATTAATCTACAACAGAGGCCCCTCCCAAATGTTTCTGTGCCTAAGTGTTCCCATGATAAAAAATTTAAACAGCACTTTCTGTTACACTCTCATCTTCTCTAGCTGTATGCTAGGATTAACAAAGGCTGTTTTTATCTTGTATGGTGAAAATCTGTCTTTTATTTCATTTCTCTGCATCCTCCCCACACTCTGTAATTTATATAACTGCATGGAGGCAGTGGTCTGTCAGGTTTTGTAAGGGCATGTGAAAGTGCCAATGAAGCTGGTTTGGAGGGAAAAAAGATTTTCTTTGACAGTGTTGAATAATCTAGAGATTTTGACAAAATGTTTAGGCCACTCAGTAGCTGCTGAAGCAGTGGCACTTTGGAATTATGCAATAAATGCATTATCCTGGAACTAGATAAAGTTAAAGAATATTTTTAGAAAATGTTGTATTTTAAGGATCCCATTATTAATGATCTTAACGTCAATGATGACAGTTCATTATCTCAAATTCAAATATTCAGCTCTTTCAAAAGATATAATTGAGCTGGATTCAATTAGAAGGTAAACCATGTCATGGAATGTAACCACAGATGAGGTACTGCCATCGCTGATACTTCAGAAGAATACCACCAGCTACTTTTTGTGCCCCAAGGATCCTGAACTGACCAGTGCCTCAAAAATTAAAATAAAAGTTTAACTGAGAAAGGTGCATGTGTGTGTGTATGCATGTGTGTGGGGGAATCCATCAAGAAGCAGCTCATAAGAAATGTTTCCTACATGAGTTCCGGTGAAACAAACAGGAGCAGTACAAGAGAGGTTCTTGGTGGACTGTTTCTTAAGGGCGTTATGTCAGGCTTACCAGAGGAATTGTTGACCGACTGCCAGCACTGCCGACTGAAGTGACACTCGTAGTTCTTGTTCTGTGGTCACTGATGTGAAACCTGCCCTCATTATCTCTGCAATACAGGCATTATATGTTTTCAGTCAGCCAATAAACTCTCCCAAAACAATCCAGGTGAAACAATTACATGTAGCCTTCAAATAAGCCCAATTCACTAGGAAATGACTCTTGCACAAGTACTGCTAAATTGCATGGGATGCTTTTCAGTGATTTCTATCAGTATTACTTGCCAGTAGACAGAAAGGCTGACACGGGCTGCCTCCCCCACTTTTCATCTTTCTGGATACTTACTCTGCCCTCACTGGCGGTACCAAGTATTGTTCTCCTGCACTGTAGGACATGGCAGTGTTTGTCAAGCCCTTTTTGCCATTTCAATTTCCTATATGAGTTGCTGAGGAACTGCTTATTTTATTTAACAAAACAAAGACTAAGGCAGTGAACATTTAGACTAGCTGTTTTGTTATCAAAGAATAGCTCTGCTGATGTGCATCAGTTTTTCCACGTGCACAACATGCAAAGAGCTGGCAAGGAGAACCTGGAAGCTGAAGTTCAGGAGACATTCTGCAACTCAGTCTACAAGAACAGTCATTGATGACACTGCCAAAAATGAAATGTCAATGCAGAAATAGCAGAAGTAGCAACTGAGAACAAGCAACTCAATTAGTGTAATGTGGTTTTCAATAAAGCTACCCTGTTTTCCCGAATATAAGACATCCCCTAAAAATAAGACGTAGTAGAGGTTTTGCTGAAGTGCGAAATATAAGGCATCCCCCGAAAGTAAGACATAGCAAAGTTTTTGTTTGGAAGCATGCCCGACGAACAGAACACAGAAAAATAAGACATCCCTTGAAAATAAGACATAGCACATCTTTGGGAGCAAAAATTAATATAAGACACTGTCTTATATTCGGGGAAACACGGTAGTCATTATAGTCTTTGAGTACTGTCATGACAAAAAGAAGCTGATTAGAGGTTAAGCTGTGAAACAAGAAGGTTGTTTTCAATTCAAAGCACGACATCTGAAAAGAAATACATCTAGCACTTGAAAGGGAAAACATCTCTTCGAAGGGAAAAACAAAGATTGCACACAAGCAGCCCCCCCACCCCCAAAGATCAATATAGATCTGTACCTGAAAGGCCTAAATTCTCTGTTTAATTTTGACAAGTCAACCAGATCAGGGCATTTGTCTTCATTCTCTTTGTCAGCAGGATCTTCTCCTTGACCTATTTGATCTTCCATTTCGGTGGATTTTTCAATTTTCTTTTTATCCTCTGAAAAATCAATTACAGAGCTCACAGCTTTAGCCCTGTCTTCTGCAGCAATAATTTGCCCTTCAACTGGTTGTAAAGCAGAGCAAAGCTCCTTCAAATCTAAACTCTGCTCACTTTCATCAGCACTGTCTTCTTCACTGGTTGGCTCCAAGTCTCCAGAAAACTGGTCTTCAAAGGGGTCTTCTACTTCGTCTGTGACGTCTCCTTCTGTCTCTTCATCTGTTCCATAATATAATTCCCTTTTCCCTTCAGCATCTTGTACAGGTGGAGAAAGCTCAGCTTTATGACCCTCACTATCAAGGCCAGCTGGGCAAAGCAGTTCATCATCTTCCTGCATTTCTTTAGTGTAACCACTGGCGGCAATTTCTACATCAAGAGAACATTCCTTCCTAATAATGTAGAAGAAAAGGTAAGGAAAAATTAGTTTTCCATATAGGTTTAGAAAGTCTTTAGAATGAAGCTGCTTAAATCACTCTGTTGGTTTTGCTAAACTGGAATCACAATGTAATTTTAAGATTTGCCCAGATCATTGACTAGCCTCAACCACAGCCAGGGCTTTTTCAGTCCTGGCCTCAGTCTGATGGAACACTCTGTCCAATGAGACCAGGACCCTGCAGGACCATAGGCAGTTCCACAGCACCTGTAAGACAGAGCAGTTCCACCAGGCATATGGTTGAGGTAGCTATGGTGTCATCTGGCCTCCCTTTCTATTTCCTTTGAGTCCACCATCAGTCCCTCGAAGGTACTGAACACTGTTTATTGCTGTCCTGTGATTGTTATAATTATGAATTGCAGATATATTTTGATATTGATACTCTTGATATTTTAATATTTTATATTGTTGGAATGTTGTGAGCCACTCCAAGCCTGGAAGGGAAGGACAACATATTAAATCCAATAAACTAACTATCTAAACTAAGCAACACATCACAGTTGTTGCTTGTGGTCCCAATATTAATTGTGGCACATTTCTCATTCACATGTACTTCTTTCTCCAGGAATTGTAGGCCTAGGTTTTTACTTTTCAAAAAAAAAGAACCACTATGTTATATGCTGGTGTACATCCTGATTCTGGAAAATGATGCTCAAAGGCAGAAGACCTGGAGTCTTGAGACAGGATCATGAAACAGTTGGGCTCAATGATCAGCTAAAAATTGCAGACAAAATTAATAAGTGTCTTGGTAAGACAAGTGTAATTCAGCATTTTTAATTTAAAAAAGGAAAGGAGAGAAGACAATTGGGAAGAGGAACGACAGGAGATCAACTATCATAATACTTTTCTAAGCAAAACAAACGTTTCTATTATGAGAAATCCTGAGCAAAAACCAGAGTGATGATGATCATGTAAAAACACTCCTCCTGCAAGTCTGGATGGGCTGATTTTTGTAGGATTAAAGGGAATCACATTTGCCTGATCAAAATTTTTGCACTGCCTTCAGCACAAATTGGAGGTAAACGTTTTGCAACACTTCTAGTACATCAGAAGTAATAATTGTCCTGAACACCTGCAGTGATTTACTGGGGAATACTTATTTTGAACAGTGTGTTAAGGCAAGTCATTTATAAAGAAATCATTGTTCCAGGAACATATCTGCTGGAAAACATGATGCGATTCAAACCCTCCATCAGTTATACAGATCCAGGCACCAGAAGCTATTCATGTAGCCGTGGCAGCTAAAGAACATGCTGTAAAATCACATTAGAATGCTGTAGCTGCATCTACAGAGGTGTGCAGTTCACTCTTTATGTTACTCTGGCAAAGGCCCCTCTGAGGATTAAGTGGGGGAAGATCTGAAATGTGCAAAATAGCTCGTTTTCTAATCATGCCATAAGAATTACCTGATATCCTTGAAAGTTGGATAGAGCTCACTTTCATAATTGAAGCGTTTCATGAAGAAATCACGAATACATTTCACATCTCTATCAAAGTACCTGAACAAAGAAATTATAGTGATTAACTGACTTTTAAAATACCAAGTTACAATTTCCCAGCAGAACAGCTTTACCATCACGTACACGAGTTAATTCTGTCACAAGCTATGCTGGAGTTCTACTGCTTGCAGAAGAGATTAAAGGTTTTGCTAATGTCATCATCAAATAGCCAGATTCTGGAAATACAAACAGGCTTTGTACATACCATTCAGCATTTGGGTGAGAGGTTGACACCATCTGTGGAAAATCGATCATCGTGACATGATCCTCGTCATCCAGCATGAGATTGAACTCATTGAAGTCACCATGAATCAAGCCATAGTTCGCAAGCTTCACAATTAATTCCATTAATTCATTATATAATGAGGGAGGATCTTTGAGCTGATGCACTTGACACCTAAGTAACAAGGAATCACTAGTTTATTAAACATACATTAAAAGAGAAACACCCAAATCTAAACAGAAGAAACAGCATTGGGCTCAGAGGTTAGATTAGCTGCAAATTATGATTTTTAAAACAAAAGTAACCGTCCCTTTCCAGACTTTTAACAACACTGGGTGGAATTTGATTTAGATTTATGAAACTGCTCTGGAGCAACTGGAAGGGCTAAACAGCCCTGATCTATTTGGAAGATCCATTCATCACTTCTAGTCTGATCTTTAGCAGTTGCCACCCAGAAAGGTACCGGTAGTTGCATCTTGCATAAAGAGATGGACAACAACAACATGATAAAAGTGACCATTCATGCAGTTGCTTTCAGAATATTTTAGTCTATTTGGAGCATCATTCCCACCCCCCAATTCTGTTTGGAGTATCATATGCATTTGAACCAAGTCTCTTTCTGAATTTTCCATGCCAAATACAAGAAAATGTTACATTAATTCAGTTTTACTACTAATTCAGTCTTTTAAAATTGGTCTGCTCTCATGGTGGCTATAATAATTTTTTCCTGAACATTCTTTAATTTCAGTCATTTTATTCAAGTTAGAAATTCTCAATAGTGCTTTGGTTTTAAGCAAACAAACTCCATATAATGGTTTGCTCAATAGGACATTTTAGGGACATGAACACAAGTTTTCAGGATATTACAGTTGTGAACATAAGAGATCTGGAAACCAAAACGTTATTTTAATACCAAAAAACTGAGAGCAATACAAAGGTCTTACTCAGAAGATTAACTAGTCTGGGTCTCTAAGGGCACTGGGGGTATTACTTGCTGAAGTCACTAATGCACACATTACATCTTTAAAATGTGTTCCAACATGCTACAGTAAGATTAAGGTCTCCACCACCACTTCAAAGCAAAGATGTCCTATTTTGTGCTATTTTTCCAAGCATGGCTTTGTTCAAAATGTCTGTTGCGTATCCTGTCTGCGATCTGTACACATTTGAGGCCACAGGTGTGTACCATGTGTTTTAAGGAACTTTATATGCTTTATATTCAAGATATTATAAAAAGGATTGGGAAATGAATTTTGCTTTTTTTTTTACAGTTTAGATTTAGAATAGATTCCTTTTTGATGGAAGCAGCTTGCACCAGATGCTAACATTGTTACACTTATAATGTGACTTTTTCCCAAATAAAGCTGATTTACTTTTAATCTAGGAATAAGAATTAAGGTCAGACTGCACACTTTTGCTTTCAGCTGTGCAAATGCATGACACAGCACTTTGGTGTGAAAAGTTCAATGATTGCACACAGTTGTTTAAAAATTCCAGGGGAGAAAATGAAACTGCCACTAAGCAACCTTAATTCCTCTCCTGAGTGATGATTACTCCTCTTGTTATTATAAAAATAATCTATGTGCTAAAAGAAAACTTCTTGAATTGATAAAATAGCAATCAGCAACTACAGCATAATTATGACCAGGCCAACAGGTACACACTTAGACAAGGGCATACCTGCATCTAAAATCAGGCAACACTCTTTCTAGCAGTTGTGAGGGCAAAAAAAGGGAAAAATTTCCTCTAAGAAAAAACCCGAAACGACAACGCTACACTTAAAAGCAGAGAGCTAGATCCTGAAGAACTATTAGCGCAATTAGTTTCTGGATGGGATTTTTTTTAATTTAAAAAAAACCACACCTATAATGGAGAGTGTTCATGCAGAGAGTTTTTACAGCCTTCCCCACCCCCAGCAGTCTTGTGCTTCTAATAAGTGTTCTGTGCATCTGATAAGCTGCCCCTGTCCATGCAACAATGAACGCTGTTCCCAGAAGTCCCCCTGATCCTCATGAGTGGTTTTACAGGGGTTGGGGGAGAGAGACTGGGGTACTTCCAAGACAGGAACTGGCATTGGAAGACAGCAAAAACCTTGTCTGGGAACTTGATCCACTTGCAAATACTTTAGATCTAACCCTGAAATTCACTGAGTAACCTTCTGACTGAGGAAGAGCTATAAGCTTATTTTAAAAGGAACCTAATGCCATCTTGAGTAATTTTATAAAACAAGATCTCATTTGGGATTAGGGTTGCCAACAACCTCAAGCAACAATGTTTTGTGGAAGCTTAATGGGATGTTGTTAGCAGCCCCTACTTAGGATCTCCTTTCAAAAAACAATATATTCTAATTAATGTTTTCCATAGTTCTGTTTCACAAGATTTACTGAAATATGCTCCCTCATACTTACTTTAGCATGGAAAAGCCTTCTAGAAAGATGTATTTAATATTTTTCAATAATTAATAAATCTAAAAAAGTACAAAGGCATTATGGACATGTGCAACTCAAGCATGCAAGCATTTCAACAGAGCTTATAAACTGGTGACAGGCCTTCATTAACTCATTGTTTTAAAATATGGTTTATGTTAAATGAGAGCAGTTTGGATGTTACTACCTTAACATACTGCCTATGATTTCTAAACTGTAACTCAGAATAAACAGATTCTCAGCTCTTTCCACTGTTTTGTCCAGATCTCTTCTCTGGAAGTCCATCAACTTGATTACTACACCGGAGTACCACTAAGCAAATGTGCTTTCATATCATGAACAATAGTTTAACTGAGATGTTGAAATGTCAAGACTTACAAAGGATAGCCGCTGACAAGTGCCATTACTACTGCATGTCTATTGTAGTCACAGGGTTTTGGAACAGGAAATTTCCTATCATATAGAGCCTGGATTGGAAAAAGTAAAAAAAAAAAAAAAGGAAAAGCATTTCAAGATATTCTATTCTTACTTTCTCTGCTCCAAAATGACTGTTTTTATCTGAAAGGAAGGAGTCACTTTTCCCATTTTTTTGGCTTTTCAAAAAAGGGATCATCTTCCATACAGGTGCACATAGAGTTATTGTCCTCTTTCACCTTGGAACCTTCTTGCACTGCCTAGGAAATGCAAAAGCAGAGAGAAAAGCACAACTCTCCCTCCCCCAGCTGGTAAGATTGAAAGCCATTTCCAGAAGGCATTAAGACAGTGGGTGACCACCTCCCCCACACCAGCTGGTTCACAGGCCAGCTTGCAGCCCAGCAAGCCAGTTGGGAGGGGCCATGCTCTTCTTTCTGCTCCTGCGCCTTTTATCTGATGCCAGAATGGGGTAGATAATTAGTCTGTCGTAAATTCAGCATCATCCTTCTTTTCCTTTTAGATTTTTTTTAAAAGAGGGACATCTTGCATTAGGGTTCACCTTCCTTTGGGGTAAATATGGTAACAATAAGGAGTTTAGTACTAAGTACTTGTTAAAATGGTTTACATAAACAGGCAGCATGACAATCTATCACTCTGCGAGAACACAAGAGCAGCTCTGTGAGATTAGCCCATCCAGATCCTCACATTACCAACCAGATGCATTAAAAAAGGCAGACAAAGAAGGCACAAAAGTAGCAGGTCCTCTTTGTTGACCATCAACTGGTATTCATCTCAATGATTCCATGAAACTGTCACAGTTACTACAGCCAACAGACCTGCCATCAATGAGCATGTCTAATCTGTTTTTAAAGCCCTTTAAGCGTGTGGATTTTACCACAATCTTTGGCAATGAATTGAGTAAATATACTGGATTGGATCTGTCTCCATTCTACTGAGGCATCTGCCAGAGAACATGTGCTCACTTCGCAGAAGAGAGATGTTGGATTCAACCTGTTGTTCCTTTCAACCAATCACAGTGGGTGACTTCAGATTTTGTTTTATTAAATAAAAAAAACATTTTATAGTCACTTTAATTGTCTTTTTTTGCAAACTAAAAAGCTCTGCTGCTTTAGCTTTTTCTGAAAGGAAAGTTTCTCCAATCCCTTAATAATATTGGTAGCCCTCTCTGCCTTTTCTAGCCCTAGGAAACCATTTTTTGAGGCAGGAGGTCTGTATTTAGTATTACAACAAATCCCATGTGGCAGACTTAGTATAAAAGCATCAGGACATGGTTTCAGTCCCTTTCCTAATAATCCTTAGTATGAAGTCTACCTTCTCACTGTTGCTGCACAATGAACCAATGCTTACACTGGGCTATCCACCATGATTCCTGGATCATGATGAATCAGTGACAGTCAGACATTTATGTATATATGAAATGAGGAATTTTTTGCACCAACAGGCTTGTTGAAAAAGTGAAAGTTGCTCACTGAAAGTGCAAACAGAAAAATCTTGGAGTGCTTCTTTGACTTGCCTTATCAAACAACACAGCAATTAATGAAACACCCCTGGATGATCTTCAGAGATTAGGGAGGAACATAGGGAGGAGACAACCTATTAAACAGGCAATACTAGTCAAGAACTGTGTGGTAAACCTATAACTGTGAATTGTGCCAGGAATCTGGAAGAGACTCCTCTATCTCTTTCAACTTGAATTGTAGCCACTCTGAAATAGGAGAACCAGAGGAGAACAAATGATACCTTCATATAGGCAAATTCCTTCATTGCAGCAAGACGCGACAGGTAGAGCCATGACATCTTGTGTCTGTGCTTGTGGTAATCCCGTTTATTTTTTAAGTTTCGAAATGACGTCCTTCCAAGCCTATGCAACTTCAGTGCACGCTGTTCCTCTTCTTTGTTAGCAACAATATAAATATCTTTAAAGTATGGTAAATTTGCAATCCATTAGAATCTCTATAAACATGTATTGTAAGTATTCCAGTACCGCCTACTTAGTCATTGGGAAGATTTCACAACAGTGCATAATACAAGAACAGCGGCAATATTACCATTACTATGTCATGCCCAGGTTCATCCAATTAAGCTAGGCATACCAGACTTTTGAAACGGCATGCAGATGGTCCAACATTCAATTCCCTGCATCATTAGGTACCCTCAACACCCTAAAGAGTTGCTGTCAGTCAGAGTAGACAATACAAATACTGACAGGCCAATGCTCTGACACCATATAAAGCAGCCTCCTGCATTCAACTTAAATACTTGAACAATCACAGGAAATCTCAGATGCTATTTAGACAAATGAAATTACTACCTGCTCATGAACTGTCATCTTTTCAATGGAACCACTAGATTTCTTTACCAAAAAAAGTCATCATGTTTGCAAATACCTGATTCTTTGCCAACACCCATCTGGTTTCCCACAGAACAGATAACTTGACGAGAAGATAGAGTTTTCAAAGCAAGATAATCATATCCTCCGCTAGTTAATCGATACCCTTGGACAGCTGTAGGATTAAAATATCAGTAAGTGAATTATACAATGGGTTATTCCTGTGTGAGAATTATACTCCTAAACTGAGAATATTGTAACAAAGTAATCAGTCCTCTAAAGCAAGGCAGCCTTCATTTTGCAGTGGTCATATCTATTTATGGAAATATTTATGTCCTCCTTTTCTCAAGAAATCCAAAGTGGCTTACAACATTGTCACAGAATCCTGGCATGCAGGAATATATGATCACAGCACCCTTGACAGATGACCATCCAGTCTCTGTTTAAAAACCTGCTAAGGAGGAGACTCCACTACCCTCTGCAGCAGTGTATTCCACTGCTAAACAGTCCTTACAGTCAGCAAGTTCTTCCTATCGTTTAGGTGGAATCTCATTCCTGCACCTTGAATCCATTAATCCTTGGCTAGTCCTTGAAGCAGTAGAAAACAAGGTTGCTCCCTCTCAAATATGACATCCCTTCAAATATTTAAACATAGATATCATGTAACCCCTTAACTTTCTCTTCTCTGCCGAGCTCCCTAAGCTGCCCCTCATACAGCATGGAATCCAGACCTTTTACCATTTTGGTTGCCCTCCTCTGGATCTTTTCCAGCCTGTCAATAGCCTTCTTGAATTGCAGCATCTAGAACTGGACACAGTATCCCAGGTGAGGTCTGGCCAATGCAGAATAGAGTGGTACTATTACATCCCTTGAGCAAGACACTATAATCCTATTGATGCATCCAAGAATTGAATTGGCTTTCTTGGCTGCTGCATTACACTGCTGACTCATGTTCATTTTGTGGTATACTAAGATTCCCAGATCCCATTCACACGTACTGTTGCCAAACCAGGTTTCCCACATCTTATATCTGTGCATTTCATTTTTTCTGTGTAAGTGTAGTATCTTACATTGTTTTTGTTAGTTTTGGCCCAGCTCTCTAATCTATCAAAGGCAATTTGGATTCTGACCCTGTCTTCTGCAGTATTAGCTACCCCTACTAATTTGGTGTCATCTGCAAACCTGATTAGCATCCCTTCTATTCCATCATCCAAGTCACTGATGAAAATATTGAATAGCACTGGGCCCAGAACAGAACCCTACAGCACCCAACTAGTCACTACTCTCCAGGATGACGATGAGCCATTGGTAAGCACATTTTGGGTATGGTTAGTCAACCAATTATAAATCCATCTAACAGTAGCATTGACTAGCCCATATTTTACTAGCTTGCTTGCAAAAATGACATTGGGGACCTCGTCAAAGGCCTTCCTGGAGTCAAGATATGCTACATCCACAGCATCTCCTTCATCAGTCAAACTTGTCACTCTATCAAAAACAGAGATAAGATTAGTCTGGCATGACTTGTTTCTGAGAAACCCATATTGACTTTTAGTGATCATGGCATTCCCTTGTAAGTGCTTACAGACTGTCTGTTTAATTATCTCCTCTAGAATCTTTCCTGATATTAATGTCAGGCTGACTGGGCAGTAATTGTCTGGATCCTCTTTTTTCCCCTTTTTGAAGATGGAAACAACAATTGCTCTGTACATTAGTGTAGAGACACCTAAGGGCATGTTTTATTCCCCCTAGCTTCTTATTTTCCCTCCCATTGTTGGGTTTCTGAACTATTCGCTCAGTTCTCTCTATAACCTTTGGAATATTATCTCTAGCACTTGATGAACATATGCTCTCCTTAATACTATCTTCCTCCCCATAAAACTCAGTATTTTATCCTCACAACAACCACGTCAAGAGAGTTAGGCTGAGTGTGACTGATCCAAAGTCACCCAGTGAACTTCCATGACACTGTACAAACCTAGGTCTTCCAGATCTGAGTCCAACCACCATACCATCTTAGTCGGTATACATTAGCCTGATAGAGGTTGTACTTGGTGCAACAACTCAGAATTACCTGCAGGCTTTCTGTGTTGGAATACAAAGGTTGATTGCAAAGGTTGATTTCATCTGATTATTAGTAGTTACATTTGTTAACAGAAATTACTGAAGCAATATTAACTGCTTGCTTGTACAACTGATACTCACTTTTGGTTTGTTCATAAGCCAAGAGTTTATGCTTTGTTAATTCTCGCAGAATTTTGTTACACCCTCCATGTTTTAAACTAGCAATAGATGCAATCAAGCTTGAAGGAACTATTTCATGGTTCTTCATGCCCATTTCCACCTGAAACAGAAAAATAAAATCTGAGAAAACATACTGGTTTTTTAGTTGTTAATTACTTTCATGATTTCTGTTTTATTATGTGTTACTCCATAAGCCAAGCAAGTTCTCTGGAGAAGTGACCTAGAACTGCCTAAAACACAAACACATCTCATGTCTACTCTCTTTCACGTTTTCCTTTCCAGGACCTTAATTTTGTACAGCTTTTATATTTGCCCCATGCCACTGTAGCTTACTGACTTGACAATTTAAAGTAAGTTTTAAAAAATCATACTGTTTTTAAATGACTGATACTGAAAATAAATTCTATCTCCATTATCATAATGAGATGTAAGACTTACAATGCCCTCCTGAAGCTGTAGTGAAGTGGCCAAATCTTTACAAGTGGTACTCCAATCTATAAACCCTTATTCAATGGCAAGCAGCAATATCCCTCAGTCGAATGAGTCATTTTATTTCACCCTGCCCATTCACTGAAGGACACACAAGTATCAGTTGTTTCAAAACACCCCTTCCCCAAACAGCAATGGGTCACACAGGCATCCAGAGATAGAGGACTGAAAACTCCAGTTTGCTACATATGTTTGGCAGCAAACAGACACAGTTACCATTCTGTTAGTATGTGGCAGAAGCCATCCTTGTTCCATAATGTATGCAAATTTGACAACTCTATACATCAATGTAAATGATACAAAAACAAGAAAGAAAGCTTTCTACTTTCTCTACTGCTTTAGGCATTTTGACACCTCAACAGTAGTTTAGTATCCAAAAACACCCTCATTTCAGGAGAGCATTTGCATTTTGCAATTAAACCAAAAGTGGTCTTGAGGCATCTTGAAGACTAAACACATGAGCACCTATGAACTACAGCAGATTTCATTAGATTCATGTCCTATGTCAGCAGAAACACATACACATATTCATTTCATTCATTTATTTGATTTGTAACCTGCTCTTCCTGCCATTGCAGGTTCAGAGTGGCTATCAATGTATTCCTAAAACACAGTACAATTTAAAACACACTAAAACAACCCACAATAAAATCAGATTGGTGCATAAACAAACAAACCAGGATGGAACAGTTGAAATAATAGGAGGTGAAAGGGGGGGGGGGGGGGGGCCAGGAAGATGAATCGAACTGTCATTACTCTTAACTAAATGTCTAGTGGAACAGCTCTGTCTTCCAAGTCCTGCAAAATTGATATAAATCCTAGTGTCCCATTGGAGAGAGAATTCCACCAGGCCAGGACCAAAAAAAGCTCTAGCTCAAGTGGAGGACAGCTGGACACTTTTCGGGTAACGCACTACCAGTCAGTTGTTATTAGCAGAGTGATATGCTCTCTATGAGACACTGGGAGAAGTGGTCTTGCAGATATGGTGGTCCCAGACCATTAAGAACTTTAAATGCTTGTACTAAAATTTTGAACTGGACACAGTACTCCACCTGGAGCCAGTGCAGCTGGTAGAGCACTGGCTGAATATGAGCCCTCCATAGTGTTCCAGTAAAGACCTGTGCAGCTGCATTTTGTACCTTCTAGAGCAGGGGTCGGGAACCTTTACCCCTCAAAGAGCCATTTGGCTCACCCTCCCCCGCTCCCCCGCCCACTTGCTCGCTCGCGCCCCCCCCGCCCGCTCACCCCCCCGCCTGCAGGGCAGGCGTAGATGGGCCCGGCGGCTCAGCCTGGCCGGCCGCCGGGCGAGTGAAGCGCCCGCCCTGCAAGGAGCAGGGCGGGCGAAGAGGGTCCCGGCGGCTCGGCCTGGCCGGCCGCCGGGCAAGTGAAGCGCCAGCCCTGCAAGATCACGACACGCACACGTGGCCCTACAGGGTGGGCACACGATCGCCAGTTGATTCTTACCGCAGTCAGTACCCGAAAGTGGTCCCGGGAAAGGTACCGGAGCAAAGTGACGTTGAGTTTCCCCATGGCCTCGTCTGACCACCCACCCTCCGAGCGGGAACGGAGGGTTGGAGTCCACCCCTCTCAAACTCTGAACTACCAGCCCTTGTGTTCGGTCGACCACTTCCGCGTTCGCATGCGCACTCTACATCCCCACAGCCGCGTATTACACATGCGCGAAACGTGAAACTGTCTTTTGTTAAATGGGCGGTGTTAGTTACTAGAACGGGGCTGTTTCCTGACAAGTCCTTGAAGGTATTGTAAGCAATAATACGGTAGTCCCTGCCGAATTTGCGCTTTCATATTTATTAAAGATTTTTGATTTGAGATGTTTAATTACTTAATCGTAAGAATAAAATATTGAAAACTTGTTGAGAATATTTTCCTTTTCCCCCCTCAGATTTCCTGCGGGGCTTTGTATGTATCTGTAGAGACCCGCTGCCTAGGAAACGCGTTGCGCGGGATATAGCGGCTCAAAACAAGACTCTGGGAAACCATGAGCTCCCGTGGTGGCCAGCCGGCATCTGTGCCCCGGACATCGGCCAAGGTAACATTATCTGAAAATGCTTTTGGATGAAGATTGAGCCCCTGAGGATTTGACGGTGGAGGGGAGGAGAAAACGACGGATAACCAACACAAAACAAAGTGTTCATTTCCGTTTCTGTGCCACGCTTTGCTGGGTGTTGCCGAGGGTCGCCAATAGTCTTGGGGAAAATGTCGTGTTCCTTAAATAGATGCATACCGGTATTTTCTAGGTGACGTTTTTGCCCCCTTGCCTTAAGCAGTTTAAGTTGCCACCCATTAACTTTTTTTTTTTTAGGGATGCAACACTTTGCTGTGGGTGTGTTGGCAACCCCAAGTTAAGAAAGTAGTGTTGAAGGCTTTCACGGTCGGATTCCCCACCCACTGGCGTTCCTGCCTAGGGACATGGGGTACCCCTTGTCCCCCGGCGCATCGATTGAGGTCACGTGGGGGGGCGCCAAAACATCCTCCTACACAGCGAGGGATTGAGCAAGCCCTAGAAAGCAGGCACTGAAGCAGCCCACTGCTCCCAGTTCCTGTTGTAGCCCCGCCCACTCTGTACGGTGGCCTGGCGTGTCCAGGGGCGGGGGAGAAGTCCCCACCCCCCATGAGAACAGAGTCACAGTTATGTCCAAAGGCACAGGCTGGGAACACTTTCATATACACATTTTTTAAAAAAATTCTGCATGCTTTTTCCTCCATTTGATTCAAGGAATGTTTTCCCTTCATTTTTTCCTCTGTTGTTTTCCTGAGGTCTATTACTGCAATGTATTGTTTTCAGTCCACTTCCCAATCAGCTTCTCTTGAGTGTTCCATCTTGCTGAAATGTTCTTTACCAACACCTGGCCTTTATCTGTGCCTCCTTCCATGTAGTTGCTCAATCTCTGCTTTAAACATTTTCTGTTCCCCCTTGTTCTCCATTTTCAAAAGATTTTTTAAAGTATTTTTGTCATATGGCATTAACACTATAATGTTGGGGCACAGGAGGAAGCCATCTTTATCAATTTCATCTTCAATTTCAATATCAGCTTTATCAATTTCATCTTAAATTTGTAGTGTTACCTTAAGGTTACACTATGTGTTAATGCACTGTGTTTGCAGTTGGGTGTGAGTGAAATTGACAAGAAAAGTTGCTTTTGCAGGAGGAAATTGACAAGGTACTGCAGTGGTAAAATTACTGCAGCTTTAATTTGGTCAAAAATATGGTCTTCTATGTTGGGACAGGGTGGGTGGGTGGGTGAGTAGGCTGTGTGATTCTGTTCCTTCAGGTAATGGTGCCTACTCCAATAAGTTTTTTTTTTGGGGGGGGGAGCTTCCATTTTGGGCATACACCTGGCCCTTATCCATGTTCCATGTAGCTATCCAACCTTCCCTTCAGACATTTTCTCCTCCCCCTCCTCCCTTGTTTCAAAAAGTGATTGTATTTTTTTTCTCTTTGTCAAATCAAACTAGTAATGTAATGCTGAGGCAGAGATGCTAACTAGCATAGTTGATTGGATCAGTGTTATCAATTTAATATCAAATTTAATATCGGGGAAGGGCGGTATAGAAGTTTAATAAAATCAATAAATAAATACCAATGTCATGTTAGAGCAGAGAATGATTTTGAAAGGTATGATTGAAAAGAGTACTAGGAGTAATTGCTGCATGTAGTCGGGGAGCGCAGCAATAATGATAATGTGTTAATGCAGATCAAATTTGGCAGAAAAATGTGGTGGTGGTGGTGGGGGTCTGTGTTTCTGTTCCTTCAAATAATGGTGCCTGCTCCAGTAGTTGTTTTGGCTTCCATTTTGATTTGGTAGTTCTTAATAATAGAAATGACTTTAATTACAAAATACACTAGCAGAAGTAAGTCATCCCTGGGTGTGGCCTTTTTGGATTTAAAAGGGGCTTTTGACTCTGTATCCAGAGACCTCCTATAGCAAAAACTTGCCAGCTTAGGAATTTACAAAAGGCTACTTGCTTCCTAATGGCCTTACATCATAATACCACCTGTCCAGTTAAATGCTCACTTGATGGTACACTTGCAAACAAATCAATAAAGGTGTCAAACAGGGCTGTGTCTTGGTCCTGACCTTATTTAACCTTTTAAAAAGTGATCTGGCTTCTTTTTTGTTGGAGGATCTCTCACATAGCCCCACTCTTAATCATCTGAGCATACCTTTACTTTTGTATGCTGATGATGCCACACTACTCTCCCGCACAAAAGTTGGTTTGAATCATGCACTGGCATGCTGTGCTGAGTATTTTAGTGGTAACAACCTGTCCCTTAATTTTGCCAAGTCGAAAACCATGGTTTTTGCTTGTTGTTAGAGACCATTTAGCTGGCCAATAAAAAATGAAAAGCTTGAACAGGTTAAACATTTCAAATATCTGGATCTGCACTTTTATTATAATTTCTCTTGGATTATCCAAAGGAAATTTGCTATCGAATCAAGTAAGCTTAGTTGCAAAGCTGTTATTTTCACACAAAAAAGCATGAATTGATACCTGCAGCCATTAAGACATTTAACACTAAAATTACCATGTAACTACTGTATGGAATCCCACTGTGGATTCAATCATGGAGTTGTGATATGGAAAGAGTTCAGTCGTGCTTCCTCTTCTTGGCTTACCACATTCTGTCCCATATCCTGGATCTGTTTGGAGACTGGCCAACACTTACTCCATACGAGAGCATCATGCATGACTTTCCAATTTTTTATACGATTGTGCTTTAATAGATGTGACAAAAGTCTTACTTATCAGGCTCTCTCTTTCATAACCAAAACAGAATAGTGGTCCTTTGTTGAGGCAAAACTTCATGAATTGGACATATCCTTGGATGCATTGGCTTTACTGAATGCTAATGAGCTAAAACTGTCCATCAAAAAGAAACTATATGATCAGGAGTATAGCTATTTGATGCTGCAGGCAAATAAACACTGTTCTCCCTTGCATTTGGGCATACCATTGAAACCATACACTATGACTAGATATTTCTATCTGGTTACAGAGCCCAAACTGCATCGAGCATTAACTCTTGCGAGATGTAATATTCTTCCCTCAGCTACCAGTAAAGGTAGAATACAAAATGTGCCTTTTAATGAAAGATTCTGTCCCTGCAGCTTAGCTCATGAAGAATAACTCTCCCCATTTTTTCCATTTGCACAGGCACTCTATTGTTACTTCACATCTACATTTTGAAGAGGTAATTAAAAAATGTCTCAGCCTCCATTTCTACTAGATAAGAAAACCGTTAATGGCATAATTAGAAAGAAAAAAATATTATAAATACAATTACCACATAGTTAAGACCATTTGCTAATAACAGCACAAAAAGTTAGCTAGCGCTTCCAGTAATTCTGCAGATTCATTATCTAACAAAGTTACCATGGTTGATAAATCAGTATGATCAGCACAAGTTCTCAGCCACCGGTCTAGAAATTTATTTCTAGCTAAGCTGTGTTTCGGACAGTATAATAACACATGTTGGACCTATTCTTGTGCATTGTGGATGACATCCCACCACCATCAGGAATGATATGTTTTCAGCAGTAGCATGTGAAATAAGTGCAACTAACAGACAAGGGGGAAAACCGTCAAAATGATGTTGGGAAAAGAGATGTGAGGAATGATTTGACAGAAAATGTTTTCAGTACACAAAGTTTGGCCACTGGGAAAACTGTGGAAAGCTGTGCCTGCAGAAAAGGTCATAGTTTTATTGTATTGTTTAAGCTGTAAGCTACCTCAAGCAGGTATCTGAAGAGACAGCATAAACATTTGCTAAGTAAGTAAATGCTAACTCTTGGTAGACTAAACTCTTGGATAATATTATAGAGCAGTATTCGTAGTTGAAATGCTGTAGGTTGTTCAATTGATATATTCCATTGATTTTTATAGGTATCTTAAAATACCCTTTTGCCAGCTTTTGTTCTAAATCTGTTTTAGTTTAATTCTTCCTCTAGGGAATCAATTCATTTGACCTCTATGTAGCTAAAGGAAATTCACTTTATACATTCTTGTTTCTGCTATTTGCAGCAGTTTTAAAGCTGCTATTAGAACAATAGACCATTATAAGAACTCCTCTACAGTACTTCTGCATATTTTTGGGATGAACAGTTTTTAAGGTATAGTTATATATGTGTTCATATTTAACCTGAAATAAGTTTTAAGTGGGTCAAATGTAGGTCTATACTCTTTTCCACCAAAAGATTAAAGCAGAGTTGTATATTCATTGACCACATACTGCATCTTTTTTGATGTAGAATTCTTCTTTTGGATCCCAGTGTCTACCTAGTTCTGCTCTTTTATGTTCAAATGCAAAAATAAAATTTAAAAAACCCGCCCTCAGGAGTTTGTTGGTGTCAAACATGTGATTGGAGCTGCCGTGCACGAGGAGTGCAAGCCCTGCATGGAGGCATGCTGAGGGCTGTGCAGGCAACCAAAGAGCATGTGATCCATGGTATGCAACAAGGCCCCAGGTGGCACAAACTCGCTGGTGAGAGACCTCTTGGCCATTCCCAGACAAACACACACCCCCCCCCCGCGAGTGGCAGTGGGCACAATGGTGTGGATAATCCAGTTCTCCGCTCCCGGAGTGCAACTCACTTTGCCTGTGTGTGACCTCACTCTGATGGCCCAAGGGCACCAGCAGAAAAGAAGTTGGTCCCGCACAAGTGGTCCAAGAGGGAAGTGGCTTGTTGCTGTTATAGATACAAGAGATGTTATAGATACAAGAGTAACATGAGGTGGGGGCTGACTTAGCTGCACAGTGCTGATCTCATGTGAACTGCCTCCCCAGTGCCCAGTTGCCACTCCACCAACAACCCACGACTCCCCTCGTCTTGACCCTGGGTCACCCTTGATCTGTGGTGCTCCATAGGGGACAGCGAAAAGGCTCTCCTTGGGGGCTGGGAAAGAAAGAGTCAGCCACATCTCATCCTGTCTTCCTGCCAAGCTCTTCCTGTTTATTTTAACTCTTCTCCAGAGGAAGACATGCCTGTTCCTGCTCCTTCAGCCATTTTGCTTAGGAAAAGTATGATGCAGATTTAAATAGGCAAGTACTACTGATAGTCATTCGATGCACTATAAATGCTTTTTTTGTCAAAGTAAAATGTTTAATAATGCACAGAATAATGGTTTTGACAAAGGTGGTACTTAAAAATGAAGTTAATTCTCACATTCTCACTATTTTCTAATTCAGAAGCACACTGGTTTCTCTTCTGCTGCACCACAACTGGCCACACTTTAATCTTTAATCTTTTGATGGGAAAGAGTATAGATATATGCATATTGCTTACCACAGATTGTGACACATTTCTGAGAAAAGAGCTTTAGCCTGTGAAAGCTAATAAAAAAGAATAGATCTGTGGCATTTTTAAACATTACATGGATATTCCATTTAATCCCTGAGTATCATTAGGATAATTGTGAGTATAGCTGTTGGATTACTATGAATTTTGTCCTTATGGATTCACCTTCCAAGAGTCCCCTATTGGTAGCCAGTGGGTTGAGGGAAAAAATGTTGTTAAAGATCATGGGTGGCTCTCTGAATGGACAATTTGCCTGCAGGGATGGGGTCTCAAGCCAGGACTCTGCATGGTGGGGAGAGGACATAGACAGAAGTTGAGAGAGAAAGTTGACAGTTTACAGCTGTGGCTGTTAGAAAATGCAGTGCAGGAAGGGCAATACAAGCTGATCTCTGGGAATCTATTGTTTCCTGAAGGAATGTCTGTCAATGTACCATTACTTAGCTCTGCAAATATTGCAAAGATAATGTAAACTTCCTGTACTCGGTTTCTGAGCCCTCTCGACTGTGGGAGAAGTATGCATTTGAATTTTTATTACCTTTTTGCCTAACATTTTTGTTAGCCTGTTTAATAAACTTTTCCAAAATAAAAATTGCTTTTAATCATTATTCTGAAATCTGTTTTTAAAATTACTATTCACAGGTTTGACAATAAATGCTGGAATGCTGGGTAAAAATCCTAACAGTGCACTGGAAATATGTATGGAGCTACTAAATTAGCAACAGCTTTGTAGAGTCTTTGCTGATAGTTTAACACTTATCACTTCTTTTTAAAAACATAAGAACAGTCTGCATCAGACTGAGGCTCTTTATTATCCAGTAACTTGTTTCCCACTGTTCGAGTCAGTTTCAGCCCTAATGAATCGGCCATCTAGCTGCGAGACGTAAACCTAGAAACTCGCCATCCCATTAGAAAACATATATTTCTTGTTTGACATGGTTGCCTGATGCTCTGAATGTTGCTTTTACTTCAAGCTTGCTTTTATTTAATGGCAGAAATTATCTATGAACATGCTAGCTATTTTCACTGGCAACCCCATGGTTATGGAACATTCTCCCCCAGCAAGGTGCCCTTGGCCCCATCATTCTTGGTCTTTTGGAGGTAGCTGCAGATAGTTTGCTCATGAAGGCATCTGATTAGTTTTTGTGCCGACCTACAGTTTAATATTTTTAAACTAGTGATTTTTATGGATTTTATTGTTATTCATATCATAAGCCTCCTTGAAGAAGAGAAAAAGAAAAAGAGTTTGGATTCATACTCTCCTTCTCTCATGTAAGGAGTCTCAAAGGGGCTTGCAAACTCCTTTCCTTTCCTCTCTCCACAGCAGACAGCTTGTGAGGTAGGTGGGGATAAGAGAGTTCTGAGAGAACAATGTTTAGCCCAAGGCCACCCAGCAGGAATGTGCAGGAGTGGGGAAACATCTGGCACACCAGTTAAGAGTCTGCCACTCATGTGGAAGTGCCCACCTGCTCTTAACCACTACACCATTCTGACTCTATGAGAGGTCCCTCTAAGGTAGAAAGGCAGCTAATGAATGTTTTAAATAAATAAAATAATTATAGAAAAGTGGTTCTGGAGCTATCCTTTTCAGCCCAGTAAGATTTTTTTTTCTTTCCGTCTTCAAAGGAGCTGAGGATGGCACACACGAGGATTATCCTGTCTCATCCTGTTAAGAACCTTAGGTTTTGTTTGGCATGATTGATCCAGCTGTGCTCATAGCACAATTAAATTTGAACCCAGCTTGTTAGTTGAAGTTAACAATCTATCCACTACACAGGCTTCTGTGACAAAAGAAACAATCGTGAACATAAGGTTCAGTTATGGAGGCAACTTTGGCAATGTACATTCTGTTTGATTGGTGGGATCTTGAAACCTTGTTAGATAAATTCTGTGGTTTTGGGCACACTGTAAATGAGACATTTTTCTGGTGCTGCAGTAAGTCAATTTAAGCCTGTTTGTTCTGGCTTGACTATGTGTTACATCTAGCCAACATCTCTTGTATTAACTTTAGTAGTGAGGAAAAGCCCTTTGGGTATAACCTTTTGACTTAATAAAATCCTCAAATGGGTTTTTGTGTGAAATATATTTATAGTATGCAGGTGTCTTAGGTAGTGACATAAATTATGTACATAACTGCAATACAGAAAAATGTGCTGAAATGTACTTTGGAAAATGTTTTAAAGTACAGTATTTTTTTTTACAGATTTCCAGTAACAGACATCATACACTTTTGATTATCCATTCACGTACAGATGTATAAGCTTGTGGTACAGTTGTTTTTCACATAATAATTTTATAACCTATGCTAGCTTTCTTTGTAGCATCTTTTTTTGTAAACAGGTTTTTTTTGTGAACAGTTGTGTGATGGTTCTCGTTTTGCATTCAACACAGATCTTGATTGATGTCCCAATCAGTCCTAATCCCATTGCAATTTCTGACCACCTGTTCAGTTCAGATGTGCATGGAGGTGGTGGTGGGAGGGAGGGAGCTGTGGTTCAGTGGTAAAGCATTTGCTTTGTGTGCTGAAGGCCCAAGATGCAATCACTGTCACCTTCAGTGAAAAAGAATTACATTGCAGTGAATGAGAGACCTGAGACCCTGGAGAGCTACAGCAGCTCAGAGTAGACAATATTGACCTTGGTAGACTAATGGCTTGTGTAAGGCAGCTGGGAACCAAAAGGTTGAGAGGAAGGAAAAATAATTTAAATATATATTGTACTTTTTATTGCACAGGGCCAGATAACTAAAATTAAAATCAAGTCATGTTAAAATCCAAATTAAGTATCTAATTTGTGGGGCCAGGGCCGCTCTCTGGTCCTACACAGCTGAGTTAGTTTTAAGAAAAACTTAAAATTTGAAATAAAGCAAAAGACATCTGACATTAGAAAACAAACAGACAGTTTTACTTAGCAGAATTTAGATCAGTTACAGAATGTGAACTCTCCCAAGGAAGAGACACGCCCTTGGTGCCCTCGAGTGATAGACACAGAATTTAGAACGTTACAGAATACAGATAAGTTGAAGAAGGTGACCTCTCCCTAAGGAGAGGCACGCCCCAATACAATGTTTAGAATGTTACAGGAGATTGCCCTCTCCTGGGTGGCTCTCGAAGGAGGCACGGCCAGTATAGGAAAACCTGAGTTCTTGTAGATGCAAAAACTTCACACAGTCCTCCCCTTTTGTTCCACGTATGATGATTCATATGTGTTCAAACTCCATTGGTCAGATCTGTCTTTGGCCACAATAAGACAACCTCTTATTCTACGTCAAACGTTACATGCTGTTTGTGCGTGCTTTCTCTCTGTGCATATACAAAGAACTGCCATAAAAGCTAGCTTGTTCCTCCAAGAAAAACCCGTTTTGCTAGGTTTCTCTCAGAGAGCGAGCTATGTCCCCAGGCTATGCAGCATTCCTTAGGCTGATAAAACTTTTCTTTTCCCAGCATGAAATGTTTCTAACAGTTCCCCAGTTTGAAATGTTAAAACATGGTTTTAAGACTTATACAATGATTCTAACACAATAGAATTATAGTAAAATACAAATACATGTGAATCACTCATTTATCATTTATGTGTTCATTTAACTATATAGAAAAACACTTTGTTGATTTAACTAATCACATTCATTTCTAACCCAAAAACAAGGTAATAAAATTGCATCTGTCTGCTGTCACGTAGGCCCTCAGTGCCAAGATGTCAAAGATGTTATCTTGCTTGTTTGCATAGTCACTAGCAAGCTGCTGGTAACATGCCTTTTTGACCTATTGCAAAACTGCAGGCGTTCTGGTCACTTACACAGAAGCTCCCATTTTGATTTTTTGCAAATCCTTGGTTCTATGACTTCCCATAATTCTTGATTAAACAAATTTATACACATTCTAGCCTGTCCCCACAAATTAACAAACGCATTTCCAGTTTGTAACACTTAAAGAGTCAAGAACAGTCACACATATGCAGTGTCACAAGAGGTCTGACACATTTTGATCCAAACGGGGTCGTCTTCAGAGGTCAGTAAATACACACACACAAAAAGTATTTTTCATAAATTCATAAACTAAAATTTCTTATTCAGACCAGGAAGTTTGTATAAGCATTAAGAGAGTCTACTTGGTTATTATTTATTATTATTCTATTCCTTTAAGTTTAGTGGCCCAGAGATACAGCTTCCTGCCTGTGTTTTAAACAGTTGTTCCAGGGTCAGTATGGTTCTCCCCCACCCCCCACCAATATATACGTGCAGTTGAGTATCTTTCAGTCACTTAATATATATTGCACTGCAAAATGAAGTAACTACTAGACAGTAAGTAGCTCAGGTGTCACACCTCTGAAAATATTTTGTAAGTTATTTGAGAATTGTGTACGTTCTGCATCATCTTTACTGAATACGCATGTCCGCAAAGAAGATATCTTAGTGTGCTTTGAAATGAGGGTACATTATCTTTTTAAATATATGTGGAATTTTTTTTTGCCCTGACTTGAATAGCCCAGGCTAGCCTGATTTCATAGACTTTGGTAGCTAATCAGGATCAGCCCTGGTTCGTATTTGGATGGGAGACCACCAAGGAAGTCCAGGGTTGCTATCAGAGGCAGGCAATGGCAACCCTCCCCCCCTCTGAATGTCTCTTGCTTGGAAAATCCTATGGGATTGCCAAATGTTGGCTGTGACTTGACAGCACTTTTCCACCACCATATCATATTTTTGTTTTCTGGGCCCATTCTTTTGCTTTCAATTTTCAATTTTGATTTCTTGTAACAGTTTTGTTTGATATTTTGAGTCCAGATTCATTTATCTGTCAGACTCTACATTCTATATGAAATGACTACCAGGAAAGCAAAATTACCTACACTTGAGTATGTAAACATTTGCATGGATTTTTAAATAAGTTGACACTTTACACCCTAAATTGGGTATTTCCCATAATTGAATTTTCAGAGAAGACTTTTCTGTCCTTCAGAAATTTTGTTCCAGGAGATCATAAAAAACATAATATATGAAACATACCTGCAGTCTCTACACTTGATTGACCCCCAGTCAATTGAAAAATAGAGTTTTGTTTACTGCTTCCAGTATTTGGAAAAGTTTTGCAGCTGTTGTGTAAATTATTGAGAAATATTGTGAATTACTGCTGCTATAAAATACTGCAGTTGATGCTTGTTACACAGAATATTCCTCTAGAGGGCAACACTTTACTGAGTGTACTGTGTACTGAGAAATGATAAAAGCATCAGGGTAGCAATCAAATCTGACTTCTGTTGTAAAGAAGAATTGTGCTCAGGTTTTTTTTTTAAGGGGCATTTATGGGTAAAAGTATAACATGTTGTAAAGCTTTATTCAAAAAGTTAGCAAGTGAATGAGAGGCCTGAGTTAAAAGGTATGATCTTTTTTAAAAAAGCAGGAACATTGAATTATTCTGCATTCAAGAAAGGATGACTTGACCACCTTCTACTCTTCATCAGACATCTAGAGCAGGAATGAATAAGCTCTTTATTTTTGGATGTAGTTTTGCTTCCTAGACTGTGATCCAGAGTCAGTAGCTTGAGTTACTTCATTCACACCATAAGCTAGCTTCTGTAATTAAGGCTGTTTCCACACGGGCGGAATACAGCGTCCCAGGGACACTAAAAACAGCATCTCTGCAGAGGGGTTTGCATGGCGCAGTGGCGGCGGCCTCGCAACCCCCGAGCGGCGTGAAGCCACTGTTTCTGAACCTTGCTCCCTGAGCGAGGTATTTCGGAAACAGCGGCTTCCAACCGCTGCCGTGCAAATGGCAGCGGCTGGAAGGCGCCATCCCCCCCCCTTTCCTAAGCACCTACCTTGTCTCCTGGCTTCTGGCTTGTCGCAGAGGCCAGGGGACACGCCTCCTGGCCTGCGACTCCAGAGCTGTCCCTCCAGGCTGCGGGGGGCGTGTCCCCTAGCTTCTGCGACGAGCTGGAAGCCAGGAGACAAGGTAGGCGTTCGGCGACGGCGCAGCCTATGCCCTCCCGGGACTGTCCATGCGAACGGTCCCGGGGGGTGGGGGTGCATCAGCATTGTTTATGCCAATGCACCACCATACCATTGCGGTGCAGAAAGGGCCTATGTTTCTGCCATCAAAGCACAGAGTCAGAGCACAAAGTCAGAGCACAAAGCTTATTATATGTTTGATGCAAATGAACATATTTTCTTTCTTTCTTTAGAACATTTCTACGCCACATTTTCAATGTAATGAGAATTTTCATATTGTATAACTGTTAATATAATACCAAATAGAGATTTTGGATAGTTGTTAAGCTTTCGTTGGCTGTCAAGTAACAGCTGACTTAAGGCAACCCTGTAGAGTTTTCAAGGCAAGAGACTTTCAGAGGTGGTTTGCCATCGCCTGCCCGTGGTATTCCTTTAAGGTCTCCCCTCCAAATACTTGCCAGGGTCGAGGTTGAAAGTGTGTGACTGGTCCAAGATCACCCAGCAAATTTCCATGGCAGAGTGGGGATTTGAATCTGGGTTTCCCAGATACTAGTCTGACACTTTAACTACTGTACCATACTTACTCTCTATTTTTTTAAATAGTTTGATTTTTTAAAATTGGTAGGGATTTCAGGAGCTAGGTGTGATTTGCAGGCCACTAGTTGGCCAAAGTTGATTTAAGAAATGACCTGGAGGTCACAAATATATTTTGTTACATAATATGATGAGTGTCACAGTTACCACAAGCACTTATACCTAGTCAAGGAGTATAGTATCACATATAAAAATCCAAGACTGATAAAACATTATATGGTAGCTTTCAACTTCTGGAAACATTTTTATTTGCCCTGAACTTGAAATTGTCCCTGGAAGAACAGAATGTCTTTTTAAATTTTTGAACCAAGATTGATAGATGTGTCACCTGTTTTGGTGGCTATTGAGAGAAAGTCCCTTTCTGTCTCCTTATTGAATGCATACATTTTGAGTGAAATCAGTGTTTGAGATAGTAATCTGCAAATCAATGCTGCCTCTGTAAACCCGCTGGCTTCTGCTATTTTGGAGATTATTCCAGTTGGGAAAAATATTGGCGGAGGCTGATTTTCATCATAGACTGAAAATCGGGGACTAAAGTAGTAATTGAATTTGTTGAAATGCATAAGCTTGCTTATTCAGGTGGTCACTTTAAAATACTAAATATTGCTGTTTCTCTTGGAAGTCAAATAACCTATGTGGTTTCCCAAAAAGATTCATTCCGTTCTAATTAAATAACTCTCTATGCATTCTTTTGTAAAATGGTATATTTATTGTGTATGTAAAGTGCTGTCAAGTCACAGACTTATGGCCACCTCATATGAATTTCAAGGCAAGGGGACTATCAGAGGTGGCCTTCTTCCACATAGCAACCCTGAAATTCCTTGGTGGTCTCCTACCTAAATACTAACCAGGGCTAATCCTGCTTAGTTTCTGAGATCCAACAAGGTCAGGTAAGCCTGAACCATCCAGGTTAGAACTGTAGATGTGTTTTATTATGTAATATTATGTAGTAGATTATTTTTTGGAATGTGTTGTAATCCACGATCACTGATGGAAATGGGGACAAATGAATATTCTTAAGTATTGATTAGTAAAAAAGAGCAAACATCGGGTCTACCCCCAAGGCTTGACAGAGACAATTAACATTTTAAAAAATTCCAGCTCCTTCTTGATGATGATGATGTTATCCACTCAGTCGTTCTCGACCCTTGGTGACCCGATATGCAAGCTCTTTCCACATTTTTCAATTAAGTACTGCTTCCTTCAGCTGGTTGATGTTCATGCCTGTATCAGCTTTTATGGTATCTAGCCATCGTATTCTTTGGCGTCCAGGTCTTCTCCTGCCACTGACAAGTCCGAGCATCATAGATTTTTCTAGCAAATTTGATCGCATCACATGACCAAAGTATGTAAGTCTGAGCCTGGTTATTTTCCCTTCTAGTGATGTGTCTGGTTTTATGCAGCTCAAGACTTCAGCTCCTCCTTAGAGTGAAATAAAAATTATTTTCATTAATTTTGTAATTCTGTTATGTGCGTTAATTTTGTCTGCTAAAATGTCGTTCTTAATTTAGCTGCTGCAAAGCAAAGCTGGTTAGTTACACATTTTTCTGTTTGAGTTTGTAGTGTATGCAGCTCATACAGATATAGTTGCTTTTCAAAATTATATGTCTTTGTATCTCATTCTGAAGACAGCCCCAGAGTATGGATTCAAGAATCCATACAATGAGACCACGTAGGGGTAGGAAAAATATTCGACAAACCTGAAAAATTCTACCTTAAAAAATGGTGATGAGGGTGTAAATCCTTCAACTGCCATTTTCGAGTTCTATAAATATTGTCTGTAAACATTGCTGCAATGTGAGAGTGGTGGAGAAAGGAGGGGTAACACTGGCAGTGACAAGGGCATTGGGGGGGCAGAAAGACAAAGTGACAAGGTGGGGGCAGGGAGCAAAAAGCAGACGCCCCTGGGGAGAAGTCAGAGGCCATGCTGTACCTTGTCAAGGTGAAAAGTGTACATCTGCTGAAAAATCTTTGCAAAATGATCAGTATATGGATTGTATTTCTCATGGGAAACATAGGTTTACAATTTCAAATTTGGAACTCTAATAAAGGAGGCCAACTGCTTCACCCCCTGCTAGCTCTACCTGCTTCTACTCAGCTAAATGGCAAAGGAAAAGTATTAAAGGAAATGGGTGGAAGGAGATAAGTGGTAGACTAACATCATGGCATCACTTCCGGTGTGACCTGGAAGTGATATCATTGTGTAGGGGAGAAACTTTGGCACTGCCTCTGTGCATTGACATCACTTTGGGGTCATGCCAAAAGTGATATCACCCTATCTCTGGTGTAGTCCTCCCTGGGTATGTATCTTGCACTCTGTCTCTAATACTGGCTTTTTCAAGGTACTCTTTGTACTTGCTTTTCAGTTTTTACTTTTTTTTTATATGAGCAAAATTTTGCATACATTGAATAGCAAGAATAATGTGCAATTCTGGACTGTTGTATTCAGTAGCTTTTTAAATTACCAGGGCATTTGAATGGTTTTTCACTACTACTAAAGCCTTGTTTTTACTAATGAGATATTTATAAATGGTATGTGATTATTTGGTTTGTTATAAAGTACACAAAACTTGCCACATATTTTCCTATTCATAACACAGGCAGGATCTATGTTGCAAAAAATTTCCTACTTTTGGTTTAAATAACTATCAAATAATGGAGTGTATCAGATTTAGTTCCAGGTGGAGATTCACAAGAGAAAACAAACGCCAGACGCCGCTTCCTTATGCCAGGCATTTCGTTGGTTATTGCCAAGTGTACAGTTCACTGTTCTGTCACCTGTGCTTGACATTTTAGCACATTTAAAGCAATTCTTAAAACTTTGGTGCTTCAGATGTTACCTAGCTCATTATTCCTTTCAGAAGGTTAAGGCCTTTTCCGTCAAACCGGAACTATTCACTAATTAGAGCCCTTCATTTGGCACTCAGTGTGTCATGCCTGCAAGTTTTCCTGCTGGGATCAATGGCATTTGTGTTCGCATTTGTGTTCGCTTTTATAAATGTACAATAGATACAAACCTCAATAGAGGACTGCCTACTCAGCTTGTGCTAAAGAAAACTAATGCAGACCTTTCTAAAACGCAGCCGTTACCATAATGAGCAAAAAGGAGGAGGGTGGGGGGACTTTGGCCAAGATGCATGCTAGGCTAGTCACCACAAAACAGGAACATTTCTGTTTCTCCGTTCAAGCGTGTGTCCTCATGAAATGGTTTGCAAGATGGCATGTAGTCTGCTATGGCAGGGGCAGGTAGAACTTTATATTGAGCCAAGTTGTGAATTCTTCACTTCTTGGAGACATATTTATTTATTTAAAGCGTTTCTTCACCATTTCTCTACCTTGCAGAACTAAAGGTGGCTTAAAGTGTCAATAAAATCATTGTAAAAACTCACAATTTAAAATCTCAATTAGGACTTCAAATAAATAGAAATCAACTTAGTCAAATGCAGTCCTTGAAAAGTAAAACTGTACTCAACTGCTTCCTGAAGATTAAAAGTGTGTGTGTGTGGGGGAGGGGGCACACCTCCCTGGGAAAGCTGTTCAATACTTGTGGGACTACCACTCAAAAGGCCCTCTGATGTGTGCCCACCAGATGAACTTCTTTTATTGGTGGGAAACCAGGAGGGCCATTCCCTGACTATTAATTGAATGAACTGATTAATTGATGTAGAACTGATTAAATATGTTCCTCTGCATCATTAATTTTTGGCGTTGTGACTTATCTTCTCTCAGTAGAACATTTACTTAATATTGGCTGTATCTCTTGATATCTGTGTTTGTGCTGGGATTGTATGTTTTTAAAGGTTGGAAAGCCCTCATTTAAGAACCCTGTAAGCAGCCACTTCTTTCCGGATTCAACATTTCAAGATAATTTGGTGCTCAGAAGGGAAGAACAGAACAGTGAAATTCATACTCCATTTATGAACAGGAGCGAGCAAAAGGTAAAAAAAAAAGTGAGTTTTTGTGTCCAGTAAGTTGGCAGGCTTATCTAAAGACTTGGTATTCTAGATTTTTTTTTTTGTTTCGTGCATTGCTCTAAATTATGTTGGTCTTGCAAGAACTGTCCAGTGAGGTTAGGAAAGCTTTGCTGTCCTGGCTTTCTACAAACTATGAAAAACTGAATTGTTCTTCTGCAATGTAATGACATGATTCAGAAAGAAGCTTGGGGTTAGAGACTGTAGAAAGTACAAATGTGTTTTGTTCATATCATCAGTTTGCTTTAAGTTGGTTCTTATGTAATTTTTGCATTTGTTTTAATGCATCATGTTAATGCTTATGGTTTGCCTCACCTCTGGTTGTATCCAGATGTCTATAAGTCAAATCCTATTACATTGTTTATTGAATATTTTACCCTGTTGATTGTATTAACTTAGGCTGTGTAATCTGCTTTGAGTCTTGGTGAGAATGGTAGACTATAAATAAATAAATAAGTTCTCTGAAGATGCCATTGTTGAGTATTAGGATTTTTTCCTAGAAGTATATGTGCTTAATTCTATTGTCTGGTTGGCTTCTCCTCTGCCCTTTCTCCTTTTTTTGTTACAACCATGTGATTTGATGGGAAAAGGCAACTATACCATTCCATTTTCTTATCACATTCTATAGAGCTCAAATTCAATGAAATTACAAAATTTGAAGAAAGTGACAGTTAAATAACTTTTACATGCCTTAAAACTTTGATAATAGAAAACTTGAAAAATAGAAATACTTACAAATGCATCCCTTCATCCAATCTATTGTACTGCTTAAGTACCAGCTAACAGGTTTTGACTGGTTGGTGTTTCATGTGGGCATAAAGGGATCCCCTTCAACAAAGATCTTAAAATATTCAAATTCAAAGTAACCAAGATGATACTATCAAGCTGGCTTATGCTTCTCACAGTAAACTAGTGGATATAAGAAGACCAGTGGTATCTTAATGATGGAGAATATTGCATGAAATTAAGGTTAAACCTCACAGTTTCTTTGAAACTTGGCAGACATTCTTGAGTTATGGGGATAAATCAAGTGCCCACTTGTGTATCACATAAATACTATTGTACTTGCATATTTGATACAGCTTAACAGACAGTTTAACAGCAACAATGATATAATATAATTCGACAAATAAGCATGTAGTGATCTCTATTTTTTTATTAGATTTTGTAGACTGCCCCATCCCCAAGGGGCTTCCACTTTTTAACTTTGTAACCCCCATGTATTTTTTTTAGATGTCATATTTTTAAAACATACCTGGGGTGCTTTACAGGTTTGTCAAAAGTTCCATCTTGCACTTCACAGGTCTAATCTCTGGAATTTAAGTATTCTCAGATTTGGCTGACTGCTAGTAGAATATACAAGTGGCAACACACAAGAAACTTGTGGGAAGGGTGCATCCCTTCCCCCGTTTGCTTTCTTTCATCTTCCTTCTCTTTCTTCCCCTCTCCCCTTCTGTCAACCTATCCCCCCTCTATTTCTCCCCCCTTCTCAGACTAGTCCCCTATTTCTCCTCCTCCTCTTACATATCAATCAACTTCTCTTTCTCTTTCGCCTTTCCTCTGTTTCTTGGTAAATTTACCTCTCCTCTCTATTTTCCCCCTTTATTCTCCTCTCCCTTTACATCAGCCTAATTCCTCTTTATTTTACCACCTCACCTCCTCCATCAGTCTCCCAGTCCCCTTCTCTGTCAACCTATCCCCCTCTCTATTTCACCCTCCTTTAATCTCCCATCTCTCTCTCTCTCTCTCTCTCTCTCTCTCTCTCTCTCTCTCTCTCTCCACCCTCCTTACTTTACCAGGCATGGCTGCTCCAGACCAGAGTGGCTTCCCCATTGCCAAGCCAAGTTCAGCTCCAGGCCTCTCAGCCTGACCACAGCAGCAGTAGAGTCTGGGAGTTGTTCTGAACCTAGGGAGCTTCTCAGATGCCAATGCCAACATGGCTGAGCCTGGAGCACAACTCTTTTTTTATAATTTGGAGGGTGATTTAAACCTCCAAAGTACTTTTTAACATTTGACATTTTTCTTCCAACTTGGGAGGTGGGGTCCCCCATCTGTTTAGCATCAGTGTGATCCCAATCTGTGGACCTGGACTTCATTGGTAGATATATAAGTGATGATAGGATACATGATTACGATGTATGTCACATTTTTCTTTTGTTTATTTAACTCAAGCTTTGTGTATCTTGCATCTAAAATGCCAAATAAACTTTATAAAAAATCCTTATTCTCATGTTCTAAAATTGAATCCTCTTACTTTTGGATTTTTCTTTCAGAAGCTCTTAGAAGAAAATATAAGATTAAAGCATGAATTAGAAGATTTAAGGTACTGATATACATTGATTCTAGATAAGGTCTGTTTATTTTTAACTGTGAAATGATGCACTATAAACTATTACAATTATAGCACAATAATCTGTTCTTATGGAACTGAAATCTATTCTTCTGCTTGCTTCCTACATTAGAAATATGTGAATTTTGAAATCTCTGTTTTATATAGCTTTTTATTTTCTCTTAGGATAAAACACTTTGGAAGTGTCATTAATATTTGTATGTTCAAGTGTACTCTAAGTAGCTAGTGAAGAATTAGCAGGTTAAAGAAAATTCTTTTCAAAGCAGTGGTTTATTTATAATAGAATTGAAGGTACGAGATCAGACACATTTTCCCAGAAAAACAGCAGGCCTTTAGATTGATCGGATAAACAAAGGAGATGATGAATGCCCTTTTCTGATTTGAATGTCACTTCTAATCATTCCAAAAATGTAGTTACTATAGATCAATATAGCATTTTCTTTTTATAAAGAATGTATTTTGTTCTTAGAAGCCAATATGAACAGCTTATAGAAGAAGGGAAGAATGAATGTTTTGATGAAAGACGTGTCAATCTTTTGAAGGCTCACATACTACAACTGGAAAGACAGGTAATATGGTAGCTCCCCCCATCCCCCAACCTGAGATGAATTTTATTGAAAACCTTTTAAAAATTGTCATTGTGTGGACATGTGAAAGCAAAACTTTTTCAAAAGTCAGTGTTTGGTCAGAGTTCCTGAGTCTGTGTAGTTCATTTCACACATCTCCTCTGTAACCTAATATCCATGACCATTGATCATTTGGTTGAAGGTTTAGTGGGTAGACAAAAGCTGTAGCACAGAGTTGTATTATATCTTTTTTGTAAAGAAAGACACATTTATTAAAATTTACATTAAAAATAGATATAAGTGTCTTTGTAATTATAAAGGAGAGTTGCGTTTGAGGAATTACAGGCAGCGGTTTGCTGTTTGTGTTCAAGCTGTGGCTTTCCAGGGCTCTCCACAGTTTATTAAGCATGTGTCTATTAAGCATGTGTCTATTATGATAAGGTTTGTTTTAGTGCCTTAGACTTTCTTGTGGCATGCTGTAATCGGGATGATTGTGTGCTACTTTCCCTCTGGCATAGGAAGATTTATTATAAAAACTTAAGGGTATTAAACTTGATCATCTTCAGTTAAAGACCTTCCATGTTGTGATTCCTCCCTGCCCCGCACTCAATGACCTATTGCCAGCATGAGTGTAGTGGTTAAACTGTTGGACTAAGACCTGGAAAACCAAGTTTCACATTTTCATTCACACCATGAAAGCTTGACCTTGGGCCAGTCACACAATGTTAGCCCTAACCTGGCTAGTATTTATGTATTTATTTATTGGATTTCTAGGCTGCCCTTCCCTTTTAGGCTCAGGGCAGCTTACAGCAATGATATATTAAAATTCGAATCAAATTTCAATCAATAAATACAGATTACAGAAACTCTGTGGCAAAAACTCAAAATTGAGACTGGAATGAATAGAACTTCAGTATCCAAATAAAAATGGGAACAATGAAAGGAAAAAAGGGGAGGAAAGCCAGTAGATGGAATATCATTGCTGCCCTCAACCATAGGCCTGGTGGAACAGCTCCATCTTACAGGCCCTGTGGAACTGTGATCAATCCTGCAGGCCCCGGGTCTCATTAGACAGAGCATTCCACCAGGGAATACCAGGGTTTGACATGGAGGCAGGCAGTGGCAAAGCGCCTCTGAACATTCCCAGCCTTGAAAACCCTGCAGGATTTCTCTAAGTCAGCTGTGACTTGATGGCAAAAAAATAAAATAAAATGAGGCTAATAGTAAGCATTATGGAGATCATGTAGCTACAAAATATAATACTAATAAATTATCTCTTCTTTCTGCTTACATAATGCTTAGCAAGATGACATGAGTGATTGTCTCATTGCAAGTTTCCTCATTCCTGTTGCACTTTGTCAGCTCCACTTCCTAGGGCATAAATGGTGATCAGAGTCCATATTTCAGTTCAGTGTATCTCAGTGAGGGAGGAAAAGAGAGGTTGGAAATCTGTGTTCTCAGCCACTGGGCAGCTCAGGAGATTGACATAGACACTGCTAGGAATACATAGAAGGATAAGGACGTAGACGTCGGCAAAATAATTACAGAAAGGAATAAAAATTAATAAAAAGTTGATTCTAGAGCTTCACCTCCCTTCCTCATGCCAGGTGATTGTATAAAAGAATGTATTTGCACAAAGAGAAGAAAAACTGAGATGTTTTCAGGAATCATTTTGTATATAATTTTTCCACAGGTGGTGCTGCTTACAGAAGGATTAAGTTCTCAAGCTGATCTTTTAGTGGAGTTCAATGCTTCTTTAGAAGCTTTTACTGACAAGCTTAGGTAAGCACTAGAGAGACACTTGAGCTTTGTTGTTTTTGAATGAAATTGATCCTGGGGAAAAAATGATGACCACCTTGTGCGCTGGGTTGAGTGTTAGAGGATTATATGTGCCCTTTCCCCCCTGAAAAGTAAATTTATGTATCAGTCTCAGTAGTTGGTTTGGTCTTACTGAACAAAAAACATGATGAGTGTCTCATATTGCAGTGGTTCTAAAACTTAATATTTTAAAGCAAAAAAGACCAGTTGGACCAAGGAAGCACTATATGGTCACCATTCCTTGAATTCTGTGGTGACAATGCAGTGTATGCTGTTCTTTTCCCCCCTTCTTCTTCATAACTTTATCCAGTGCCAGGGAGTGAATAGTTACAACTTTGTATCTAATTTTTATCTAGTGCCAGGGAGTGAATAGATACAACTTTGGAGAGACTTTTAACCTTATTTGGTGATCAGCATTCCAAGTGAAAAGTTAGGCTGTTGGAATGCACGGGTAACTGCTTAAATCCATAAAAAAAATTTACACATGGGTTTGTCAATTCCATTTTTATCAAAATCTTAAAGCAATAAATCAATATATTGCATTAGGGATCACTTATTCTGGTTAGCCTAATCTTCAATATATTTTTTTACTTGAAAGTTTCCACTCAAAGAGCAGTGGCTAAGAGCAGGTGCACTCTGATCTGGAGGAACCGGGTTTGATTCCCAGCTCTGCTGCTTGAGTTGTGGAGGCATATCTGGGGAATTCAGATTAGCCTGTACACTCCCACACATGCCAGCTGGGTCACAGCTTTTCGGAGCTTTCTCAGCCCCATCCACCTCACAGGGTGTTTGTTGTGAGGGGGGAAGGACAAGGAGATTGTAAGCCCCTTTGAGTCTCCTACAGGAGAGAAAGGGAGGATATAAATCCAAACTCTTCTTCTTCTTCTTCTTCTTCTTCTTCTTCTTCTACATATTCCCTCTTTTCCCTCTAGGAAGCTCCTGTGAACCTGCCTCTGAAAAGCTCATTCTGGTGGGAATCACATGAACTTTTTGTGGACATTAATGCTCAGCACGGCATGGTGGCCTGCAATAAGGAAAGGCAGTGCATCAAAATTGCCGTGTTGGTCAACTGAAAGTTTTCTCTGCTGTGTTTTCTTTGCCAGCAGAAGAGGAAATGGGGGTGATTTCTCCTCCTTCTCTCCTCCTTCCTAATGCTTTCCATGATACATGGCATTTCTGTCCGTAAAAGACTTGTGACACTCAACGTCACCATTTTGTTGGTCACAGGAGGGGTTGACTGGGGAGACATAAAATATCTACAAGAGCCTTCCACTTGGAGTTCATCATATCCAAGCCAGTATTTCGAAAGGTCTGTTAATGTTTAAACCTCCCCACTCATTTTTAAAGTGAATGTTAGTTGGCTCAGTGGAAATCATGCTTTTACTTATTTTGTGTTAAGTAGCACAGTCAGAGACTGCTGAGGATGCCTGATGAGTTAAAAAAGCATGGATCCTGAATTTTTCTGGTTTCAACATTCAGCACTCCCTTGCCTTTCATGGGACTTTGTACAAAATTTATTATATGGGCCTGGACCCAAGGAACTGTGTAAATTTTTTTTTTTGCCACAAGAAGGATGTTGGACATCCATTTCTTGAACATTAGCTGCTACCTTCCCACTTTTCAGAATCAAGTTGCTGTAATGCAGGGAATTGTTTTTAAAAACACCCAACCCTGCTGAATATCTGAAACATGACTATGGAGTAACTTTAGCCATGTATTTAAATTTTCTAAACTTCAGTTGAAATAAAAGAAATCTATGATGCCACCACCCCAAAATGCAAGTAAATAGATCTAAAGGACTATTTCCAGAGCTTTTGGAATTGTCTTTCCCATTGCAGCTCCTTCAGTACCTGTAAACTGTGCAACCTTCACAGTATGATGCCAATGCAGTGCAGGAGCGTTTGTGGCCAGAATGGAAGGAATCGGTGACTTCTTGAATTGCTTCTGGAAGTGTTTTATGGGGCTCTTTGGGTAATTGCCATGGTTAATAGCCTCCAAAGTACAAGGGAATATTAATTGCTGATTGGTATAGGTGTGGCAACTCATAACTAGAAAAAATCTAGTAATAAAAAATACCACTGTAATTTCTCAAGTTTTGCAAAGGCTCAAGGGCACACATAAATAAAATGTTTTGAAACATCATGTGAATGCATTTTAATCCCCTCTGTCTATATGAAAATGGGTCATTAGTAATTTTGAGTGTTTGTTTTATTTGAAAAAAATCAATATTATTAAAATAATAGACGTTGAAAAATAATATATGTTCTTTGAAGTTTTAAAAGTGGAACTGAGATGTACACTAATATGTGACTTAAATGTGATATGTGTAAAAATGAAGGCATGACAAACAGTAATAGTAATTACTGCTATCCCTGTACACAGCTCTTTTCTTAGCACTAAAGAGTCTGCACTGGAAGTACTCATTCCACGTCCAGAATTTCTACAAACAATTGAAATATGTCATACAATGAGACAAAAACTACATAAAAACCAGCAAGTGAGTGAAGAGTGCTCAAGGCTTCTGTTTTCTTGGGGGATGTTTGTTTTTAAGTGTGGGATTTCTGTGCTACAATATGTTGCATTTAATCAGTATAAATTGTATAAAATATCAATGGAACATTTTCAATAGCTTTCAAACAAACCTGTGTCTTTGGTCATTTCTGCATGGTCCAAGTATCCTAAGTTGAACAAGGGAAATATCCTGGTTTGGCCAAGAAGTTCACACGATTCCTAGTCCTAAAATGGGTTTGCCCTGCGATATTTCCCTCATTTCGGGACTTTCAAAAATTGCCAATTTGGCAATTCTTTTCAAAAATCCAAGATTGAACCCAATTCCATGCAAACACCATTGGAGCAGAACCAGTTTATTTTCCTTGCACAGCCGTCTGATCTCCCCGTCCCATTGCCCGCCCCCTGATCTCTGCACCTGACGTCATGTCAGTTTTCAACTCTACTGAGCCGCTGACCGTTACAGCTTGCCCTTCCCGAAATGATCCCCCAAGCACGTTTTCTGCTCATGGTATCGACCGGGTGCCATTTCGCTTGGGTTAATCAGGAGTGGAGTCCCATAATGCCCCCATTTTCTTTTCTGTACATGTATTGGTTTCTCGGAGCGCATAGCTAGAGAGATGTGCACTTTGGGCCAAATGTTAGTGGGCATATCATAGGGGGTGGGGAGTCTCTTGTTTTCCACAAAAATATGAGAACATGAGTGGGAATGTGATTTGATGCTGTGCCCCATTGTTTTTTGCTGCTGCTTGCCAGGTTGAGGCCTGCGCCAGAACTGGAAGAAAGGGGAGGACTTCATTTTTCCCTATTTGCTGTGGGTCGACCAATCAGAAGTGGAGCCTTTTTGTGGGCAGCAATTCAAAAGGCAGGGCGGAGGTGTTCATTCAAGCTGCCACCCAAAAACAGCAGCCAATCAGAATGCGGAACGCCGGGGATGTTTGCACATGCGCGGATATGCTTGTAGTATAAATACAAAAGACCCGGGCTCATGCAAAACAAAGTGGAGTATTTTCTCCCGGTCTTCACTTGATTCCTTCGCAGAAACGGGCAGCTTCTGAAGGGAGAAACTGGAATAAAATAGACCCAGATTGCAAGATACCGATTGTAACCCGGTATAATTGTGCCATACAGAAATGGCCTGTAATGCTAACCTTTAAGCTGCTTATAGTAAACCTCAGAAAGATTTGAAAAGCTGTGCAATTTATATCACAGTCTCTTATGGCTCAATTTTTACTGTGAAGCAAATGCTTTTAGGAGATGTTGTATGTTGTACAAACTCATTTATCAGAATGGTCAAGGGGGAAGGGTAGAACATCAACTGTTGTCAAGTGCAGCTTTTAGTAACCTTGCACAACTTCTGTGAAAATACGATTTTTAAAAAATAGTTGTGGTGCCTGCTAGATTGTTCCAGTGAGTAAGAAGATCTAAGGAATATATCTGGAAGATTATTTGTTATACAGACTGCTTTTGTTACTCCAGAAAAATAAGACTCAACATATAAATAATGGAAGTGTTTGATGATGATGAAAGAAATGCTTACTCACAGGTGACAAATTCTGTTGTTTGCTGTTATGGATCTGCAAATTTGTTTCAGTTTGTTTTTTGTCACATTTTCTGTCGGAAGATTTTGATGCATCAGAATGAAGTACTTTTATATGCTGTGCATGCAAATAAAGATCCTGCTAACCACTGGAATACTACAAACATCATAGCTATATCTCTTATATTCCAGCATACGTCTGGGGTTCAACTAGTTCCCTCAAACACCCTCAGCAGTACAGCTGTCCAACTTGCACAAAGAACTAAATAATGTAAGCCCCAGCTCTCTGGCTCACAATGCTATATGATCAGCTGGCTCCTTATTTTTTTAAATACTGCTGTTATTTTTGCTTTTCGTGGCATCATACATATTTTAGATGTTCCTCAGTGGGATAAGGTCAAAAGGGACCTGCAGTGGTTCCCAATGAAACAGACCCAGTGGGTTGGAAGGCAGAGAGTCTAGTGAACTAATATGGTCTTTGTTTAGATAATCTTTGGTAATTTAGATAATATTTGATCATTCAAATGTTGCGATTAGTTCCCTGCTCTGATTAGTTGCTTACTGACCTAAAACTCTCTGTTAAATTTTTTACAATTTCTCATAGTGCAGTTTTATCCTTTTTAGACCAATTTTCATTTCTTTGCTGCCAAACAGCAGCAAACATGAAAGAGGTCTCTCCCAGATTTCTTATAAGAAACTCAACTAAATATACTCGTTTCTAGCCCCTTGATATTGAAAATCATTTTTTTCTTAATATATGTCAAAGTAATTGAATTCTGAAAAAAGCAGCAGGAAATACTTCGGGCTTGTTCTGCAGGTTAATTCACTGTAATATTACTCCTAACTATCAGCGGCATGTAAGTTACAGCTAAAAATGCCTCATTTTTAATATGTGCTCCATAAACTCAATTAGAACCAAGGAAACCTACAAGGATAAACTAGAACCAGGACAACACCTCCCCCGGTTTAAAAAGATAAATGTGACTCACTTTCTAGAAAAGTGAGTGAACAGTGAAGTGAAAAATGTTTCTGAGGATACATGTTTTATCTGCTATAAAAGGGAAAGATATGTAAACATGCTTTTGTTCAAAACATTCTATGGCCTTACCATCCCTTTCTTCCCTGCTTTCATGTCCTGATATGCCTGTTCCCAGGTCATCATTCCTCCAGCTCTGCCACCTTCAGCCATCCAACTTCTGCTCCTCCTATAAGTCTGTCCTTTAGCCCAGATTGCCCCTTATGCCAGAAATTGCCTCCCAGAACATTTATATGCCACCTCTCTTATGTGCTTTGAATCCTTCCTTAGTAAGTCGTCTGCTCCATCATGTCTTTGGCACATGACTGTTCTCTACTGAGACTGTTCTCTACTGAGGCTGTTCTCTACTGAGACTAAGCTTAAACATGGGCGACAGGAATGAATGTTTCTCTTCCCCTACTCCTATTTATCTCTGTCTCCATCTTTTTCTCTTGTTTCTCTTATGTCAGTTTTTAGATGGCAAGCACCTTAGGACAGGAATCTATTTTTTTGCGGTCCCTAAAGTGAAAAACAGATCAATAACCTGATGTGCAAATAATAGAATAATAATATAATTTGGTTTTTGAATTTAGCTCTACACAGAAAGATAATATATCATGGACTAATCATACTCATGAAGTAGACATAATTCCACCTACTGAGAATTTGAGAGCACCTTGGAAGGTTTGTATTTTGGTCATCAGTAGACATTCAAACCAGACTGTGGAACAGCCTCTTTTGTAAAAGGCTTGTGTCTTAGAGCAGGAGAAGAATTGTGCTTGGAATGTAATATCTTGAGGGAAGAACTATGATTTTGTGGTACAGGAAAACATCTCTCTTGTTGAGCAGGCCATGAAAGGAAGATGGAGAGCAACAGTTGCCTAGCTACAGCTGTATCCTGAAGTAGGTAGTCTCATCAGTTAACTGTATATTAGAAGCAGGAAAACAGTCCAGCTTTCCATCTCTACTGATGGAGAATCTAGTCTTGATTCATTTACTAACAGTGGGGAAAACAGTAGTTTTAGGGAAGCCCTGTGCCTGTTAACGTACAAGGCTTAGACCAGTTTCTTTTCTTCTATTCTTTTAACTTCTACTATCCTTTTATTTCCTTTTTCTTTTTCCCCTTATCCCACATGTCCATTTATAAAGGACCAAAAATAGGGAGGGCAACTGCTGGCAGAATTGTTTTTGGCTGTGGCAAAGTCAACATTTTGGAGGAACCCAGTTCCTCTGGATTGTGAACTAAAGTTTCAGAACAGTTTTTAAAAACAACCCTGCACATGGATTAATGTAACCTGGATGTCATCAAGGCATGGATTATTGTGGCCATGTCACCCTTTTCAACGCTGACTATTAGTTGGAACTGACAAAAGGTACTGTATGCCGTGGAAGAAATTTATGCTTCCAACTGTAGACCAAGATCCAACAAAACATGCCCGCCCCGCCCCCCGCCCCCACCAATCTATCAAGCCACTCTTTCAGAGAATGTAACCTCCCTCCTGGACAGGTTGATTCCTCAGTCTCCACAAACATTTTTATTGACTAACAGTACCTCATGATACCCTGTTTCCCCGAATATAAGACATCCCCTGAAAATAAGACGTAGTAGAGGTTTTGCTAAAGTGCAAAATATAAGGCATCCCCCGAAAGTAAGACGTAGCGAACTTTTTGTTTGGAAGCATGCCCGACGAACAGAACACAGAAAAATAAGATATCCCCTGAAAATAAGACATAGCGCATCTTTGGGAGCAAAAATTAATATAAGACACTGTCTTAATTTCAGGGAAAACGGTACCAACTGTCAGGGAGGGATCTCTTGGATCTGGGAAAAATCATGTTTTAGTAGTTGCCAAGAAAAGAGCTTCAAGCTGATGTGGGCCCAGTTCCTCTTCAAACTGGAGGCCTAATTTAGTAACTTGTGGGAACAATTTTTTTGGAACCAGAACAAAGAAGCAGTAGATTAATCTACTGACAAGCAGCTTATTCAGGAGGTGACAAAGTGCCTACTGAGCAGACATTTGCTCAGGGTATAGGAGTAAGCCTCAGACAGTACAATTTGCCCAAGGTTCAGCACCCTCTTGATAGGCTTTGGGTGCCTCCTTCCAGTCAGCCTCTTCTTCCCTGCTGCAACAGCTTCAGCAGTATAAATGAAAGAACTGCAGCTGTGTATCCTCTCTTCAGGCTCTCATAGCAGACACAGGTCAAAGGACTGAAGAAAACATACCCTACTGACATCCCACTCCACCAGAATCAGAGGTGGCATCCCTCAAGTGGTCGGGATGCAAAGCATGGCTTACTGAGGTTTCTAAGAAGCTAGTCTTCTACCAGGAACTCTTATTTTCCTTCTCAGGCCGGTGAGAAAAGGAAATTTCTGCTTGGATAAGATATGTCTGACTCATGTTCAGCCAGAGAAGAGAGTGATGTTTCGGAGGAGTCACTTCTGAACAAATGTTAGAAGTTCATCTGTCTGTTGGTTAAAGCTATTCAAGCCATGTTGGCTAAAACCAGCTGAATGAAGGAATGGACCATCTCACTCTTAACTTATGGGAGTGAAGAAATGTCCCCACAGTGCAGGTCTTGGGGGAAGAAGCTTTCTTGTTCCATTCCAAATGATAAGATGATCAAACTCTTTGCAATACATCTGGTCTGTAATTTGCAATGAAGCTGTTGTGCTGCCTTCAAGGTGTTCTAATCTCATATTATGTTTATTCATATGCAAGACTAAGCTTTATCTCCAGATGTGGAAAAGTGGGGGGTCATCTTACATTCACGTACAAGTTACTGTTATGTGCAGTAATTGCTTAAAATTGTGTATTTTGGGAAGTGGGATGAGCTAAATTCATGACAATTTCCTTTCAAGTTAATCCAGTACAGTAGTGTCTAATGATGGGGAAGGGACCCATAAAGACTCCACAAACTGTAGGCATGAACTTGCTTTACATAAAACTCACAAGGTAGCACTGCTAACCACCCAAGCCCCAGCAATCATATCTCTATTTGCAAAAGCCTAAATAATGTGGACTAGGAAATTGTTTGCAGACATCTTCTCCAATAAGAAGAGACTGAGTAAAGGGATCTTCAGTCTGGTGAGAGCCTTTATGGTGGATGAAAATGTGGAGTTCTTTGCTTCTAAGGCAGTGGTTTCATCCGCAGTGGCCAGGTTAAGCTCTCAGGATACCCACCTAACCTCCAAAAAGAAAGGACACTCATCAGTCTTAAGCCTGTTTTGCATCAGATATAAGCTGTTACTTACTTTGTGTATTCAGTTGGATCTGTCATAGCTAAACTCATAATGTGGGAAAGCTGATCTTATTCTTTGCTGCTTTTTGGACCAGCATTTCCCCACTAATCCCATTGATTCTCACCTTGATTGGGGGCATGCTTACTATAATCATTACCATTTTATAAAAATGTTTCATTAATTTGTAACCTAAATGACCTTTTACTGTTAGTGGCTCATGACCTACAAAAATATTGTATGTCATATTTCCTATCAAAGGGCACACATAGCAGGTTTTGGAATTCTTATTTCTGCAATAGATTTGAAAAGATGTTTTAACAATAAAGTGATAAATCAGGTGCCTGTGTGTGAAGCTATCAAAAGCAAAGTATGCCATGAAACCATGGGCAATTGATCAGACCATCCTTTAAAGCTTACAACACATTTTATTTTCTATAATACAATAAATGTGATTTATTATCAAATCTCTTCTTTTTGTCCTCTGAAGCAGTAGGCCTGTTGCTATGGTTACCCTTCTGAGTTGACTGTGTTCAAGGTTTTAGTTTTGCACAGTCTGAGCATGCAGACTTGCATCTCCTCTCTCATGCTGAAACCTGTTTCTTTATACTAGGAGCCAGCAAAGTAGCCTTGTTGTATGTTCCCTGGGTACATGAAACCTGTTTTCTTCCCTATGTCCACCTCCACCGCAGTGGTTTCTTCTTTGGAATCAGTTGTTTAGGCAAGCACTAGCAAGGAGAATTTGAAGAGTTGCTTGTTGAGTTGCTGTCTGAAATGTCTGGCACAGCTGGATTTCCTGCTCTAGGAGGAAACTTGGGTATGCCAAGCCCTACTAAAAACTGCATTTCTGGATGGTATGGCAGTGGTAGTAGCTCAAAAGTCACAGTGGGGCATGTTAATAGGTGGTTGGAGGGCCTCTTAAAGGGGATATCTTCAAATTGTGAAGATTTGATCTATGGCCCAAACCTAAGTCAATATGCAATGTAGATATTAAATGTATGATTAAAAGATTGTGAATGTAATGTATTGTAATCTTTTTTCCCCATAAAATCTTTCCCTTCATCCTGTCACTCCTGTATTTTTCTCATTGTTCAATTTTCCTGTGTAATCTCTTGATGCATTGGGCTAATGGCATTGGGCCCTCTGACTGCCACTGGCTTTGTTGCTCTAATGCTATGAAGAAGTCGGCCAGCTGATTTCAGATTACCAAAATACTGTATGTAGGGACCAATATAAAGCAGTTTAATGTTCTGAATAATAAAAGTGGCTGTTTGGTGGTACTGTTGTTTACAAGGGAGAGCCTCTGGAGAAGGAGAAGCTGGCAAAGGATAAATCATCAAGACATCCTTTTAAAAAACTATCCCATTTATAGAGATAGCATGATATATATGAGTGACTTATTAATTTCTAACTCTTATGATAGGATTGGTTTCCCATCAGGGTTCCAGTTGTACTACGGGTACCATATTGCAACTGTTCATTCAAAACTAATTTGCTGGATATTGTGAACTGTGCAGTTGTATATGGTGCTTATATACTAGCATTATTATAGGCAGTGGCCAGCAAGTTAAATGAGTAGGTTAGGTACAAGAATTAGAATGCTCTAGATCTGGTGCCATTGCTGTCCGCAAATCTCTGTGCTCTGAGGATATGATGTAATATTTTGTAGTCATCATGCCAACCAAACTTTTGTATTATTCTCGTACAGTGTTATAGGAATAGTCATTATTGTAGTTACTCAAAATAATTTGAATTGCAGTAACATGGCCTTTTGGATTTTTTATTACGATGAAAAATAATTTTTGGCCAAGTATGCCTCATCAGATAGCCTGCCTAGGCTTGACAAGGCACCAGTAGAAGCTGCTTTATTATCCATGGTCAAGAGAAGGTGAGCCCCATATTTGAGTATGTGCTTTAAAAGTAGTCAGGAAGCTGCTGTGTGTTATGTCATCTTTGAAACTGTTTATGGCTACAGTAATTATCACTGGGACTTGGGCTTGTTGATTTAGTGGGATGTTTGGTTTGTTAGGGTTTTAGTATCTTAAACGGGAGTTGCAACTAACTGTAGCTATTTCTCTGCCTCTTAGCATCAAAGCATATTCACTTCAATGAGCTTCCTTTGGATCCATTTCCTTACAACCTATTTAATGCTGTGGATTGTTGTCTTCAATTATCTCCATGAAACCTGCTTCTTATTTCTTTCACCACGTCTATCTGGTTTCATTGTTCGATTTCTCCCTTTCTGGTCTTCTCCCACTGCCTTTTATTAAAGGCAAAATCCTAATCCAGGAAGAAAAGGGAATGGTGCTGCTTGTGCAGCTCACTTAAGTTGGGGTAAAACCCACCTGTGGGCTCCAAATCTCTTGTTAAAAATTGGTACTCCTTGAAGAAATGCTTTAGAAATGTGAAGGAAACTATCGAATGAAAGAGTTCATAACTATTACAACATTTTTACAGCTTCTTTGGCTCATTCCGCACATGCAGAATAATGCACTTTCAAACTGCTTTCAGTGCTCTTTGAAGCTGTGTGGAATAGCAAAATCCACTTGCAAACAGTTGTGAAAGTGGTTTGAAAACGCATTATTTTGTGTGTGCGGAAGAGGCCTTTGTGTTAGGTTTTAGTGGACTAAAGTAGTAGTTAGGCTCATTTAAAAAAACAAACCATGACCAATCAGGATTCCCTGTTCTGCAAATGCAATTGTCCGTGATCACCCTGAATTCACCAGCTCATCCCAACCCAGTCATGGTTGTATGTTATATACTGTCCTACTGGTGAGCTCAATACCCTCCACCTTTTTAATGCAAACCCTTTGTTTCTTTAGGGTAATCTTGTGGACCTATTTGTTTCTTTTCCTGTTATGGATGGTGGTAAACAACAAAGCATGCAATCTCTTGACTTGGGCCTTGTTGTTTTGGAGCTTGGACAGATTTATTTTAACATTGTTTAATAAACCTTGAAAATGATTAACAACTGCTGGTCTACTTCAATCATATAACATATTCAAGGTTTCATAGGAACACCGTTATGTGGTCCACATATATTACACTGATAAAAGAAAATTGTGGGTGTATGTGACATGCTTTATTCAATGGTTGTTGTAGTAATGCTCTTCAGGTCACCTTCTTCTTACTGTTTTCCCCAATAAGGGCAACTTGTTTTGTCCTTCCCTCAGAGCCTGCACTTTTTCTGTCATTTTACCCATTTTGTGAAATGTGTTACTGAAGGAGGTAACTGCTCTTCACGTATTGCAAAAAAAAAAAAAGCAAGGTATGGGTGGTTTTTGACACTCTTAGCGATGTTTGAATTGTTCTATTAATACTGAGGGATGTATTATTTGCTTTGGTTTTTTTAAACAGGGTATTTTACTTCCCTTCGGCCGCTTCCGCACGGCCACGCTGGGGGTTTGGTCGGCGTACATGACGCCGACCCAACCCCCCCCCCAGGACCGTTTGCACGAATGGTCCCGGTAACGACAGGGAAGACGGTGCCGCGCTGCGCCATTGCCTGATCAACTTATCTTCCCTGCAACCTTCCGGCGCATCGCCGAGGCCAGGGGACACGCCCCCTGCCCTGCGCGACCGGTCCGGAGTCGCAGGGCAGGGGGGCGTGTCCCCAGGCCTCAGTGACACGCCAGAAGGTTGCAGGGAAGGTAAGTCGATCGTGAAAGGGGGGGATGGCGCCTTCCAGCCGCTGCCGTTTGCACGCACGCTGGAAGCCGCCGTTTTCCAAAAACCTTGCTCAGGGAGCGAGGTGGGAAAATGGCGGCTTTGCACCGCTGGGCCCCCCCATGCGTTTTTGCCGTCCCTAGGGCGCTGTAAACGGCCCATGCAGAAAGGGCCTTGGTTTAGAAGCAAGGTAGGGGTACAAATGCTTTAAATAAGTTGCAGTGTGTAGATTTGCATTGATAACTGAAGTTTGTTAGCAAGGAGAGCTCTTTTGTGTTAGCTTGGTATTTCGGGTATCTGGATTATCAAACCTAATTTAACCAAGGACGTCGAACTGTAAACGAATCTGCATATTTTTGTAGGTTGAGCCTATCTATTCAGTTTTGCACTATGAGGGAGGACTTAATTGTACAAGCACAAACTTCACTGATAACAATTGTGTTAAAATTATTTCCTAATGCTCTCTCTCTCTTTTGCAGATTTCTGATTTATCAAAACTTTCATTGCCTTGGACTCTGGGAGGAAATCTCATTACACAACCAATTACTCTCTTGGATCTTTGCAATGGCAAGATAGAACATTTAAATCTTAGATATGTGGTAAGGATTTCATAATTTGAAATATGAGTAAAAGCACTGCTGTTTATGTGTTTATTTAGTGCATTTTATATCATGTTACATGAAAACATGAAATTCTGAAGCAAGTCATTGATCCATCAAGATCAATGCTGGCTTCTCTGACTAGCAGCAGTTTTTCAGAGTCTCAAACTTTCTGACATTCCAGGTGGTGTTTTCAATTTTTAAATCATAGACTGTAAAATTTGTCTCAGGGCATTGACTGTCTTTTCACAAATTGGTGGTATGAGGCTGGGTATCTGTTCCTTTCTTATCAAGGCACACAGGTCTAGGAGTAGCCCTCAGATACTTCTCAACAAATCCAGATGTAGGAACATATTAGAGACTCAAAATAAATTTTCTCTGCATTTGTTGTCTCATTGTGAGACTAAGATGTTTAGAATTTATACATTTTGTTAATGTTAAAATATAAGTATCAATTTGAAATAGTATAAAGATGCTCCATAAAGAATAATTGTGATGGTAAACCAGCTGTTTGATTCAGAATGTGGTACACATTTGTGTCTGAAAGTAACAAAATATATTTATTCCAATCTATTCCAGTCCAAACAAAATATAGTTATTCCAGGCTTCCCAATGTTTTGTTTTTGGAATTGTTCAGAAAATACCAATTGTCCTTGGTTTCAGGGAGGTAAATTTGGAATTAAAAACAGACACTATGATGGCTCACATGTAAAAGGAGAAAAGGGCAATTCTAACCTCTATAGTGTGTCAAGGGTGTGACCTTTTGAATCTGAACTGAAACAAATTGGCAATGACAGTTTCTGATTTTCACTGATCTCACTTGAAAAACATTGCAAATTGTATCTTGGCAGAAGGGGCTTTCATGATGAATTATTCATGAAAATAACTTCATATGGCGCACCTGCTGAGAAGAACTTGCACTGCATATTAACATATATGCAGTAAGCTTTGCAATTAAACCGCCAATATCAAAACTGTTTGCTATGGCAATATTATAATGTATCATGCTAAAGGCAATGACAAATATGGGTTTGAATTCTTGCAGCATTTCATAATTTTAATTAGTTTTAAGAAAAGGTCACCTTCTAGCAACATAAAAACAGCTACACTTGGCCTTTTCCCTATCAATAATTATAGCAGTTCCCTTTCATTTTAGCTTGTATTTTCATACATACAATATGATTTATTTATGTAGTTTACTACCTACAAATATGAAAAGTGTTGTGCTCTTTGCTAAGTTGAATGCCAAAGATCAGATGCAGCCTTGAGACCAACAGTCCCATTTCTGAACTGATGAACACATTTACTTGAAAACAATGTCAGTTTGTTTTAAATGGCACTTGTTTCCATGTAGATGCTTTTCAGGGCTGTGTAGTAAATTTCATGATATTGCAGAGTTACAGTCAAGAAGTATTTACCAGTTCTTTCTTGAGGCTTTTGGGTAGCCTCACAGATATAACTGGATGTGTATTGGTCACACACTGGAAACGTGTGGAATTTTCAGGAGGATTTCTCTAACAACTGTCAAGCTAGATAATTTATTTCCACCTAGACATCTGCAATTATTATCACATTATACAAATAATGCATACTATCCCCATCTATGGAATTCAGAATAAGGTTTCCATGTACACATTCACCTGAGGATCACCTGCATAGCTAGGTGCTATGTGCAAGGTTCCCTTCTCTAGTTCAGTAGCATGGACACAGTATACACAGGGCTGTTTTTTTTTAAAAAAATCTAAACTCAAAGCTGTTCATTGTCCAGGAGGGAAGTAGGAGATTGGATTCAGTTCTTCTCCCCTCCTTCCTTCCCTACCTCACAGTTGATTGGCAGTCTTTTAGCTCTTAAGAGTCTCTATGTTGGACCAGACACTGGCCATGAGTTTAACAAACTTAAATTTGCTGATACTTTAAAAAAGATGCAAAGACTGAGGTATTTTGGGCTACTGTTTTTCAGTTCCTTCCTATTCCCCATTGTTTTTATAGGCGCTTTCTAGAACAGGCTGTACTTCCTTAGGTTTTCTCGAGCTTGATCAAGATCTGTTCTGAATATTGTTTTAGATTCTTCTTAGTTACAGCCTCTAGCCATTTAAGGAGAAGCACTTGCTTATTTTTGTTCGCTTTCTAGTATGCTTGGCTGGTTCATGTTCTCCTGGATTTATGATATAACTTGTTGGTAATTGTTTCGGGATTTGTCAGTCCAGTTCACAATGTCCAAGTTTTAACCCTTCATTTTTCGTACTGAGCTTTGAATCTGTGTTTCTTTCTTTCCACTCTCATAGAAATCTTATTTCTGAAAACTCTAAACTGTGTGCATCTATAATACCTAAACAGAAACATTTCCACAGCTCAGTTTCTTAAACTTCATCCTTCATCTTTGTCCTTCAGTCGTGGATAGTGGAGTCCTGGGGATGGGGTAGTTGTGGCGCATCCAGGGATGACACTGGATGGGAGGGGGGAGAGGTTTTCACCAAAGTAGGTGGAACTTTTAAAAGTGTAAAAGGTGGAATCTTCTTTCATTCTGAGTTTCAGCTCAGAGAGAATGTTGCAGGAAGGAAAGAAATAGAGATGAGGGCTTTACAGCAGGAGGGGCACACTCAGTAGTTCAGGAGCTTGTGCTGCTGCTGTTCCTCTGGGGACATTTGGAAGAACATTGTAGAAACCACATGATTTGGGATCTCTCAAGTGTTGTGGTTTTCTCTGGAGTTTTTTTTCTTTTGACATTGTTGCTCATGTTGAGAGTTTGGTAGAAACACCTTTAGTTTGATTGAAATTGCTAATTTTGTCTGTACTGGTTGTTGTTGTTGTTTAAATTTTTACCCTGCCCATTCCCAACATCAGTGACTTACAGAGATTTAAGATAAAATACAAAAAAAATACTCTAGTGGGTAAAATTACATATAAACTCTAGATGACTAAGATCCTGAGAATCCTCTGTGTGCCTCAGTTATATCAGTGGACTTCACTGTTTTCCTCCAGCAAGGCTGGGCATCACAGCTAAAAGAGAAGATTTGCAAATAAGCACTCTGCCCTACAGGATTATTTAGTGAGGTATAAATTCCAAGTGGATAACTGTGTTGGTCATCAGTTGAAGAGCAAGATTTGAGTCAGGAGCACCTGAAAGGCCAAAAAACCCCTTTGATTATGTCTGGTATCTCTGACAAAGAGAGCTTTGACTCTCAAAAAGTTATACCCCTGAAATCTGGTCTTTGAGGTGCTGCTGGACTAGAATGTTAACAGAATATATTTAAGAACAGTTCTTCATTGAAATGAAGCTCCAGTTTGTACTCCAAAATGAAATTAACATTCTAGGGAACTTGGGATCATATCTTTAGGGTACTATGATCAGTCTGTTGCCATCCTCGCCATTTTCAGTTGCCTGCTTCTTTGCCCAGGCTGGTAACCTTGTCCAAAGGAGAATGCAGAGAAAAAAAATCATACATAGTCATAAACACATTGAGAGGTAGGCAGATACAGGCATCATAGGATTATTTGTTTGCATGTAGATTTTGAAAGACTGGGGTCGACAGTGTTATCTCCACTCTGCACAGGTCTGGTTCTGTGTGATAAATGGCTGTATTTTGGGAACCCAACTACTTTTAATAGTCTTCTATTGCCCTTCAAATGTACGTGGCTGTGTATCTGAGTATAAAGAAACCTTGAAATAAAATCTCATTTGCAGTTGTCTCTACAAGAAGCTTAGAATGTCATCTATGAAATGCATAATTACGTGTAGGAGTTGGAAACGTCAAATGAATACTGAATGAAACTGGAGTATTCAAAGTTGTACATAAAAAAAGCAACTCATGTTGTGGCTATCAAGCAGTTGTGTCTTATGAAGAAATCTGAATGTCTGTTTGCATTTACATGTTTTTCTTGGCAGGTTATTTTAAAAGCATATATGATGAATACATGCTAGTCTATTTTTTGATAGATCTGTTGGTGTCAGAAACTGCAAATTTCTCTTACCAGCGCTAAACATTTCAATGCTTTTGAGATGCCTGATCTTAGTGGCAATTTCTTGTTTTTTGCTAAATGAAAACATTCTGTTCAATAAATTGCAAGTATATCTGGCTAAAGGTTTAAACAGGAAAAGGACACAGAATTCTGTGGTAGGCAGAAGAGGATAAACACTCTCTTGTTTATGCTATTCTAATACTCTGTTTAGAGGTTTGGCTGTTCTACCTCTGAGCCATTACTGTAGAAAAACAATCAGCCTTATTGGGAGAATGGCTTTGATCTGTGTTTTCCTATTTATTTTAAGAAGCTAGAAGTCAGCAATTTGTTGTGTTTGATGCTTTGTCAGATCCTGCCCCCTCAACATATGTTCTCCACAGATGGCTTGGAAAGGGTAGAAGAGGAAAAGAAGGCGACTTGCCTGGAGTTTGACATCTCCACTAAAGTTCCCAGGAGATTGTTTTATAAATGTCAGCCTTGCCACTGTAGCGCCTGCAGGTGCTCCGTTTGGGCATGTGGCCTTTCACCTGACATAATTAACTTACTTTTATTTCCACAATGTTTACAATTTCTTGTCTTAACCTTTTTTTGTTTTGTTTTCACAGAGTGCTCTTGAAGGAAAACTCAGCAAGCTGCAGAGACACCTGTTTGCCATGAGGCAAACTCTAAGTCTCATGCTTGCCCCAGGACAGAGGTCTTCTGAGACAGCTCATCACATCCTACCAACTTCTGTTTATGCTAGGCTGATAAATCAGGCAGTTCAGTGTGATCTGTCTGTGGCAGAATGTTGTAGTGATTTGCTTTCTTTGACACTGCTGGTACCTTCAGCACCTTGGGTGAGTGTTCTGTTCGGAATGTTGGGAAATGGGTTTGTTTCAAAGGCATTTAAAATGCTTTTCAAAACACTACAGTCTCCTTGTCATGCATAATCAAGTCCTTTTATGCCTTTGGCTGTTTGTGCACAGAACTGGAAAATGTCCATATTTTTAGAAAAAGTAGATTATATTGCTTGAGACTAACATGCATTGTAAAATGCTTCACAGACGTAGTCTGCAGCACATTCTTTTAGATAATGAAGAAGAAGAAGAGTTGGATTTATATCCCCCTTTCTCTCCTGTAAGGAGACTCAAAGGGGTTTACAAACTCCTTCCCCTTCCTGCTCACAACAAGCACCCTGTGAGGTAGGTGGGGCTGAGAGAGCTCCAAGAACTGTGACTAGCCCAAGGTCACCCAGCTGGCGTGTGTTGGAGTGCCCAGGCTAATCTGAATTCCCCAGATAAGCCTCCACAGCTCAAGCGGCAGAGCGGGGAATCAAACCTGGTTCCTCCAGATTGGAGTACACCTGCTTTTAACCACTATGCCACGCTGGCTCACTGGAACATGTCTGAATTTGTTTGGGTCCTTTTTTTAAGTTATACTGAAGTCTAGAAACTGCTAGCATGTGCTTCTTTCCTTTGAAATATATTGGGCCTGATGAAAGAAGCTCATACTATGGTTCTTGCACCAGAGACGCTTTAGGTTAGGGGGAGACCAGAAAATCACACTTCGCAGATACATGTAAGGCACAGGTTTCATCCTTCTGTAAGGGAGCAGGTATCAGCATCTTCAATGCCCTTGATAGGTCAGAGGGTTTGAATGTATATAAATGAGGAGATTTTGATAGTCCCTCTTATGATGCCTGATATGACAGTGAGGAGACAGAAAACTTCCCTCATACTTTTAAATTATATTTTAAAGAAAATGATAAATTATAGAAGATTTGATTTGAAACAATGCAAACCTTTTGGAACATCTCTAGAACAATGTTGTGTTCCACCCACAGGTTAAGCTTCAGAATGATCTTTCCACTTCTAAAACTTGAAGGATGTATCTGAACTGACAAAGTTCTTCCCTGGAAGCAGGGGACTGTCACAAAGAGAATTCGCTTGAGCAAGAGCCTTTTCTTTTTTCTTTTTTTTAAGAGTTTTTCCTCCAACCTTTGTAAATATATTGTAAATATATAATGTGTAAAGGGAACATAAGTCAACAGGTTAGTGGAGAAAAAAGGCCAGTGTCATATAGAAAAGGACAGGGTTAGAAACTCAGCTTGACAATTTTTCTGCAAGCTTCTCTTAGATTCTTATAGTGCTAACATCAAAGGTTTTTTGTGTATTTGTAAAGCTTTTTATGTATTTATAGAGTGTAGCAATTCTATGTAGATTAGTATTCAGATGTTTTTAAAAAGCATTATCATGCAGTCTAATTATCCATGAGAATATTGGATACCTTTCAGATGAACAACAATCAAGGAAAGTATAATACGAACTATATTTGTATTTGATCTTGATTAAATATTTGAAACATCTTTACATTCAAGTCTGCATTGAAGTTTGCACTTACAGTGGAATTATAATTCCTCTGATTTAAAAATAATCCTTTCATATTCCAAATGAGCAGAGCTGCAAGTCTCTGCATGTGTATTCAGGAACAAGCCCAATACTGTGGGAATTGCTTTTGAGTCCAAACAGATACAGTTGTGGTACATGTCTAATAGAATTGCAGCAAGCAACTAACATAATTAAAAGGAAGTTATCCACCTATTTGTCTGTCTTTCGGTTCCAGTAACAAATACCATTAATCTTGAGCCATGAAATCCAACAGTGTATGTTAACACAAATATGTTCCAAACACTTCTTAATCATATATCTTTCTGTTCTCAATTTCACATAATGTCAATTTTGGTAATTATTCATAAATTGAAAGCTAATTCACAGTCTTGGTTATTGAGCCGCCCCCCTCCCCCGCCCCCCAACACACAAGCAATAACCTTCAGCAACAGGCAGAGCAATCCTGATGCCACTAGTTCTTTCCCTAAAGGGTTTGGTTAGGCAGTGGCTGGCAGGAAAAAGAGTCAGTAGTGAGGTTTCAGTGGCTGCAGCCACATACAGGTGTTGTGGTGAGGTGTGCAGCTGTGATGGACAAGGCAGGCATAACCAATCAGGAGCTGGCAGCTACAGGATCACCGGAGCCCCCTTGGGTTTACACAGCTCCTGCAGCATCATTCCCATTGTCCACTAGTATACAGCACCCAAGATGAAGGGTTACAACCATCGATGCTTAGAGGACTGTTTTATGGGCTCCCTGGCCATCATTAAATACTCACCTTGGCACCCACACAGCCATGAGTTGCATCATTGACCACTGCAGCCGTATACTGCAATTAGTCTCTGGAACCAGCAGAGAAGAGTAGCAGTGGAGAAGAGGATTGGGCCAGAAATGGCTGGATGAGCTCTGGTTTTCTTTTCAGAGGGCTTTTCTCAAACCCATATATTTTAAACAGTGTATTTTTAATAGGGGTCTTCTCTTTTTTTCTCCTTGTCCTGGGGCTGCTGATTGGTGGGGGCTGCTGAGGCTGCTGATTGGTGGGGCCGCTGAGAGGTGGGGCTTTTCAAATTTTTAAATGTTTTTAGTTAGTCTGATTTTTGTTATAGGCCTCATTTTTCCAAATGCTGCCAGCTAGAAGCTTGATGCATGCAGTAGCCTCCCCACTATTCCCTCATTATTTTTATTTAAACAGCCTGAACTCCACAACTCCTTTTCATTATCTCCCTTCATTAGCATAGCCAAATGGGGTTGAGGTTGCTGGGAGTCACTTAGTCCTTCCAGGCTTCCAAAAGGTCAGACCCCAGCCCCGCCCTCCCAAGCCCCCCATCAACATTTTTTAACAGCCGCCATACAGTTTTTTCACATAGTCAGCCATCCTATGAAAAAACTGGCAGTAACTCATTTCTCATGGGTCTTACCACCCACTTGACCCCTTGATGGATGAAGTACAATAGTCAGGGTCAGCCATTGTTTTCTGGACATTTTTGTACTTTCCAAATCCCCTTCTGATCAATTGAATGCATCAACACAACTGTGTCCTGAGTTGATCCGTTCCTCTCCAATTCAGTTTGGATGCTAATAACTGTGTTGTTTGTCTGATTAGCACTCATCACACCCAGAATGTCTATAATGCATGATGTTTGGATTACTGAACCTGAGATGTGGCAGTTACTTGCAGTATAGGAATCAGCAATTCTATAGGCAAACTGAAGCCTGTACCTTCAAAAACACTTCTCTTACCACCTTGACACAACCCACACATATAGACACAATTGTGGTGACTAATAACACTTGATTAGTCATCTAATGGGCAAAGGGGCTGAGTGAACCAGAGACAATCTCCATAATACGACAGGGAAAATATGTGTTCCTCTCCTGGGACAGTTGGCTGAAGACAGCTGTCCACTTCTGAAGACTGGCTTGGTCTGTGGCCAGGACACAGTGGGCCAGGGGAAAAATGGCCTGAGCCAGTACTTGTCCTTATGGATCTTTACCTGCAGAACAACAAAACAGACGTGCAACAGCAACAAGGGGCCAGGAGTGCCTTGGTGGATGCAGGCATGACCATGAGGGATCACCAGAGAGCCTATTCTGTGGCCCATGGGATGATACTCTGGCGCAGCACGCTCCCCCCAGAGGCTGGTGCCCTTGATAACAAGCTCACCTGTAATTCGTTAATGTACACACCTAGTGCTAAAGATCCATCCACCTTGGCAACTGCTCACACTCCTGCAAGGGCATGAGTGCAAGGGTTGTGTAGTAACCCACTCCACTGTGAATGGTATAGTTCCACTCCCTGCAAAATAGCATCCTACCTGATAGGTAGCTTGGGAAATGAATGAGCGGTCAGATCAGTGAAGAACCAAAAATGTTAGTTCCTTCCCCCAGCCCATACCCCATGCACCAAGCCCCCTTGTATATTTGGGTCATGGTGATGGGTCTCCAAAGTTCCTGCTGCCTCCACTCAACTGCCAAGCTGTGGGGCTCGGGGGTGGGAGGTGGCACGCCCAGGGTGGCTTCTGACCAGAAGCAAGAGGAACAGTGAAGGAGGTTCAGAAAAGAGGCCCCTGCTTACCTGTCAGTGTGCAGCTACCCCTGTGGGTCCTGAAATTAGAAACAATTGGAAACAATGGGAGATGGGGGAAACAATGGGAGATTGGGTTATCAGGAGAGTCTCCTGAAGCCACCCTGCAGGTTTGGTGCCTCTGCCTTGAAAAATGCCCCCCCTTACAGACACCTCTTCCAAACTCAAGTGGAGCGGATGCTCCAATTTTTTCGTTTTGGCATTACCAATAATTTTAAAGCCAAAATAGCTTGAACCCAAATTTTACTGATTTTTGGGGGGTGGGGGTGGGGAGGTTGCTCAAGCCTAAGTGGAGTCTGATTGCAGTCACTCCAATCCTTCTTTTCCCTGTAAATGATTAGTGCTCGCAAAGACGATTGTCCAGGCTCCTGTCTGATGGAGAGATCCTTGTGTACAGCTTGCTGCTGTACGTGTGATCTCCTGATCTGATAGTAGTAGATATGCATAATTTCTGGGGCGTAGAATCTGGAATTTTCTTTTCAGTGTAAATCTTTGTAATGAGGATCAAAGTGGTTAAGTTGGGGTGTGCTGAATTCTCTCAGTTTGTGTGTGGTATTCGACAACCTTCCCAACCAGTGTTGCAAAAAGCCATTTGGATAGTGTTCACATTTTTCCTCAGGTAAGTTAGAGCAAGATCGCTTAGCCATTTGGTGAAGTCTTGTGCACCTATTTTTTTTTACTGTTTTTTACTATTACTTTGTTTCCTGGCAGGCAGCTGTAAATTGTTTCAGTTTTAAAGGAATCTTGTTTCTTTATTGAGTACATTTGGATCCCCTTTAAAAGCATTTTTCTTACAGATTTTTTATTATTTTGCTGGTGTCAATCAGGTTTGAGCCTGTATTTTGAAAACAGGCCTAGCTTGCCTGAGTCAGCTGACCTGGCAAAAACATATTAATGAATAATTAACATAGATGCAGGCCTAATTATCTCTGATTTGTTTTTTTGAATGTAATATCCGCCCTATGTGCGAACACAGGCACCTAACCATCCCTAGAGAGCTGTGAACAGTTATTTATGGTGTTAGTAAGCAAGGGCATTTAATGCCTTAGGTTAGGGAGATACTGGTAAGTAGGTGGCTGTGATTAATTATGTAACAGCTCCTTTATGGTTTCTCCCATGGAGGTGGAAAGAAAGGAGAAGTGGTTGCTAAAGCCTTATGGATAAGCATATGCTCTAGAGAGTGCAAAAACCGAAGGAAAATAAATTAGTATCTGATATCTGATTCTTTCTGCCGATGTATTTGATATTGTGATTTAGGATTTCTTGGCACTTGGCATCTCCAGTAAATTTACTAGTTGGGCTAAATTGCACTGTAAAAGAATCTTCTATTATATGCACAGAATCGAGCAGACAATAGAAAATTCACTTAAGTGTACATTCATTTATTGGTGAAGGTTCCATTGTTTATTTAGTTAGGATTCCTAAATAAAATAAAATAACTGACAGTATTTACTGATCCCTAATGCACTTAGCATGTAATGGATGTTGTGTCTTAACCCCCAGTGTTACTCTTAAAAAAAGGTTAGATGTAAGTCAGATAGATACAAATTGCAGATCAAATATTTGTGACAGAATCAATATAATAGAAACGAGTCTACATCCACAATCCTCAAAGGTGACAAAAGCAGTCTTAGAAGGAGGCATAAATACATTGGACATGATCTAGCCCATTAAAAAAAAACCCCACACTTAAATACATACTATACATATAATATATTAACAAAAACAAAGTTTTCAGCACTGTTTATACTTAGTCGAAACTTGTTTTTTGCATGTTTGATTATCTTCAAGATAAAAATGTTCAGTTTTGGTAATCAATTTCACAATCTCATTGTACTTTCAATATCTTGAGGTTTTTGCAGCAAGGTTAATTTTAATAACTTATACTTAAGTTATTTGACTTAATTTAGCCAATCACATATTAATAGTCTAAGCTTTGATTTTCAGACTTTAGTAAAGTCCAACCAAGCTGTTGTCAATAGGAACAATGCAATAATGTTTTGGTAAGAAGCCAGCATAATTAAGTAGAACTAGCTCAACAGATTTTTCACAGATTCGCCCGAAATGCAGCAGATATTGAGTTAATTATTGTATCCCCCCCAAAAAAAATTCTGCTGAATTGCAATACTACCACATGTATTAAAATTGGCAATCTGCACTGTTTCTGTGAATTTTAGTAACTTAAACTGGTGAAATATGAGAACACAGGAACCTAACCATCCCTAGAAAGCTGGGAATGGTGAAATATGCCACTGATGTAACATCTTACAAATGTTTTCTTTAAATGTAGTAGAAATTGAGAAAAAGGAAAGGTGGGTAAATATATAATACCAAACTCTGTGTCGTAATCTATGCCTTCCTCATTTCTTAATGCAACTTGGGGTCAAAGTAATGTTTTCTAATAAATAACTATAGTAAATTGATATTGTACTTTGATTTTGTAATAAACAGCTTTCAAACTTATTCATCTCAGACCTTGACTATCCATTACACATTTTTGATTTACAGAAGTACGTAACTGCCAGTATTGAAATAAAGGAATAGCATAATTATTGCAAAATTACACTACTTCATAAGGAATATTACTGTTTATGATTATCTGCTAGAAATGATCCAAAGTTTCATCCATCCAATGCTTGCACTGCTGCCTAGTCCATTAGATCTTAAGTCCAAATTCCTCTATAGCTAATTCTAAAGGGGGATATGTGGAGTCCTAATTTGTTTTTCGATTTATCCCAAACTCTGATGGCAGCACCTGGTACAAAGGTTAGAACCTCTGCCGCTGATTAGTTTTTTACACCCAGACCCAACTTCTTAATGAAATAGATATCACTGTTTGTTCAATGAATATTGCTGGATCCAGTTGTTTGTTGAACCACTGAGCCAACCAAATCTATCCTACAAAAATAATTTTTTCTGTTACTCTGTTTCATAATTCTGTAGATCATGAGCTCTGTTAACATCCTTAGTCCTTCACATATTTTGTTTCATCTCAGTTCTTTAGTAAGACAAAGCTACGTCAGTAGAATCCTGCCTGCTCTTCTACTTGAATTTTTCACAGATGATCTAAAACTCGTCTTCCTCATGTGCTATCCAGGCTTCAGGATTATTCAGGGCTGACATTTGCTTCCTTTCATGACTTTCTTGAAACCCTGTAGTAAAGTCCTCCTGTAGACATCACCTTGTTTATTTTGTGTGTAGATAATGAATCTTTATCACTTTTCATGCATAGGTATGTATAGAAGACAGCCAGCTCTATCTAGGGTAGGACAGACCCCTCTCTGAAGGCAGCACCACCCTGCACCATTGTGGATGCTCATCCTGCCAGTGCTAGGGGAAAATGTGCCAGCAGGAAGTTAATTACTGGGTGCCTCACTGCCCTTGCCTAGGCTCGCTGGCCAAAAAACTGTGCTGGTGTGCCCTGGAGCAGATCGGGGGTGGAGCCAGCCATTCCTCGGCCCTTGTGCATCAGCAGTGTCAGAAATATGCCACCTTTTTTTGTGGCATATCTCTGTTATCTCCTGTGGGCAATTATCAGAGAGGTGGTATTTGTTTTGCATTTTAGGGCTTCCTATGCCATGGGAAGCCCCTTTGGAGAGCATGGGGTTGCACCATAGGAGCACTGTCCCACCTGCCAGCTCGTTCTAGATCGGGCAGTTAGTCATTGATGTTACTTGCCTCTTACCTTCTTTTGTTCTTATTCTTCTCTGCGGATATTCCTCTGCTTACTCCTTAAAAGCCACTGGAGTTGCAAAGTAGTATGCTGCCTTCATTGCTAAAAAAAAAACAAAAAACAACAACCCTGAGCCTGATTTTTCTTTTGTGTCTCTGAACATTCTGAAAAGGTTCTGAAGATTACTGCCATAGGATCTACCAGGAGTGTGGGAGTCTGTAGAGCAAGAAGTGCTCTGGAACTCCATCAGTTGATGAAGGACTCCTTTTTCACAAGCATAGGCTTTAACCATAAGGAAATGACATATTTAAAAATTAACTCATAGCAATATGTTAAGAGACAAGTGTTACAATTAGCTAGTTAGACATAAACACTCGGTGATTCTTCTGGTGCACTATCTCACAAAATGCAGACTCGATATAGTAAATAGAAATCCTGTGCATAAACCAGAATCTCTGAATATTTCTAGAAGCAGTTTCATCTTGGATGGTATATGAAGGGATTGTGCTTTCACATTCAGGTAAGTAACATGCCATATTAGACAATAACAAACAGCATAAATAAGCTAACATAAGAATTTTTCCATAAAATAATGTGTTATTAATCTCCCTCCTGAAAGTTATTACTGACCTTGGCATAGTTATAGTGCTCATGCAGTTCCCTTCCTGCTGTTCCGTCTCCAAAAAGCAATGCTGATTTTATTTTACTGTTTGAACAAACAGATTTTTTAAACCTACAAGAATGTAAATTAGGCAGTGAGATTTAAATATTTGAACAGGTTAAACTAGACAACCTACTGTTGGAGAAAACAGGTAACTTATTTATATAAGAGAATAAAACAAGGGAAGTTTAAAGTTCAAATTCTTTCCTAGATATATCCATGTTCATGCAGAAAAACACTCCAGTTAGAAAATAGTGTACATTTATATTACTCAAGTTTGTGTGTGTGTGTGTGTATTTTATGAATGGGAGGTTATTTCATTTGTTTTGTTTTGTTACTAATTTCCAAAAGGGACTGCTTCACTGTGGATTGTTCCATATGGTTTGATTTTGTTATTGTTTCCTTTATTATTCAGTTTTTATAATTTTATTTATTTTATTATTTTCGGTTAGTTTCAGTGGAAGGCACTCAGCTGGGGAGGGGTGGGAATGCGAGTCCTTGTGCTATTAGTTCCTGATAATGCTCACATAGCTACCAAAGATCATCTTATATTTAACTTAATTGTCCATCATAATATTGTTTTAATGCAGACTCACTGATTACAGTAGAATGTTCTTGAATTAGCATTTCAATCAATGTTAGTTACTTGTTTTGTTCTGGGGGTTGAAGTTGTGCTATCCCTATAGCAACAGAAAAATAAAAGAACCTGCACGCTACTTATGCTTTTTAATTTATTTACTTAAAAAGAGGGGTGTGTCTTGTTTACACCCAGGATACAAATTTTTACTCATGCCGTTTTCTGCCCAAAAGGGCACATGTGATGGTGTACAAATGAAGAACATTTTTTTAAGTTGCTGAAAGAAAACTGCATCCTATCCAGCAGCGCAATGCGTATCTCAGTGCACCAGACTGAACATGCCCAGTTGAGTACAAATGCCTAACCTCTGCTGATAATGTAGCCTGCAGGACATTCTATTACATCCCATAGTACTAGATTTATTATTTAAACTGCCATGATTTTTAGATAGTGTAATAATGTAGCATGATCTTGGTGTCAAGGTCAACACCAGAGATTATCAAAATGAAACCAGGATTTGTATTAGAAGCAGATTTCAAGCAGAGAATGTTCTCTTGCTATCAAATTGCAGCACACACAGATTGCTGCCACCAACAGATGAAAAGAACACATGTGGTTACTTTCCACAGTAGAGATAAATCAGGAGAAAGTACTTCCCTTGGCCTGTAGGTGGCAGCAACTTGCTACAGTAATTTGCAGCAGCTTTCCTATTTAACAGATTATCATAATTTTTCAATACAGTGCAGAGCAAATTAATTAAAAGAGACTTGTATGGTAAATGTTGTTTTGACCCAATGTAATCCAGTAGGCAGTGGGTTGGACTTGGCTATGGGAAACCTGGTTCTGAATCTGATTTCTATGCCATCATAGATGTCCTTGGCAGTGAGTTGTAGGCTGTGATGTATTGGCCTCAGTTCCTTATCTTTAAAATAGTAATAGTGACTTTTTAAACAGAGCTGTAGTAAGATAAATACTATAAAATGCTTTGAACTTTAAAGTGTTATTGATGAGGGACTCTTTTCAAAGGAAGATGGAATACCAGTACATTCAGTCTCCCTCTGGATCGCCACATCTAAAATGCTACCTGTCTACCTATGAAATCTCAGCAGCTCAGACTGGCTACAGTTCATGCTTTTACAACACCATCGTTTTCTCCATCTTTTTGTCATATTTATGTTTGCTTTTTAATTTTTAAAGGTGGAGCCTCACAATTTCTTCTCCAGTCCTGTTTTACTCTTGCAACATGCTCCTCACGATATAGGCAGGCACTTGTGAAAGCACATTATCATGTCTCAGTTGGGCCATGTGCTTCCCTTTCTTATGATTTAGCAGCTGTAAATCAGATTGCTCTGCGAGATAGAAGCATTTTGGTAAAAGCAGATATAGCACACTTTGCAGAAACTCTTCTTGCAATGGTAAATCGGTTAACACAGAGAGAAAATGAAAGTTCAAAAAAAGAATGTGCGAAATTGCATTGTCTGCCTTCCTCTGCCTGACCTTTGAAAAATTAATCTGTGAGCTTGTTCTTGAGAAACAACATATGACAAAGGTGACTTTTTTTGTCTGTTAGCATTTTCTGAAAGTCTTTATAAATAATACTTAACATCTGTCAAACATCCCAAGGTATTCAGGGAATCCAAATAGTAACATAATCTGTTCTACACATACACTGTGCTCGGTGGTGGTGGTGGGTGGCAGCACTGCTCATTAGTTGGAAGAACAAACCACAGCTTGTCAGTATGAGAGCAGCCCTTGGAATTTCTCAGGAACATGCATTGCTTTTTCCTCCCTCCCTCCCTTCTTCAGGGCGCAGGAACTAAACACCTCCTTGCTTGTAACACACTAGACTCTGCATTCCACCCAAATCTCAAATTGCGCTTCTGTTTCTTGCCTGCAAAGCAGAATGCCAGTAGAAAAGCTGCCAGCTTTTAAGTTCCATTTTTAATTGACAGACTTTCCTCACGAGAGTTCAGTATTTAAGGTTTTACATTTTTAGCAAACGGATCAAAAACATACCGAGTTGCAATGATTTATAGTAAATGAAACTGTTCATAGTGCTTTGACTTCTGATTCATGGTACCCAAATCCTTTGTGGAAAAATATTCTCTCCGCAACTCGCTCTAGGGCTTCAATTATTAATTGTACACTTTCAAGAGGTTTTGTAGCACTTATGTAGCCATAAACTTCAAATGAAGCACATGAGCAATTTAGTCATTAAGAACTTGACAGCTAATTATACCTTCTTAGTAGACTGTATTTTTAACTTTGCTTGCATTGCTGTTAGCGTGGAAAATACTTGTCACAAAGTTTATAGATACATGCTGTGTGGTAAAAATGATGACAATGGACTGAAGGATGATTAGACAGAAGTACTGTGAACATAATCAGTATTTAATACCATATAAGTCTGTGGCTAATTACACTCTGATTTGTGTCAAACAGCAGTTTCAGATCCAAAACATGAATAATTCAAAGATACAATGTCTTCGGGCTTTACTTACAGTATAAATCTCTAGTTAGTTGAAACTTCATTTTCAAAGGATGCAGGTACCTAAAGTGCATTGTTGGTAGACAAGAAGAAGAAGAGTTTGGATTTATATCCCCCCTTTCTCTCCTGCAGGAGACTCAAAGGGGCTTACAATCTCCTTGCCCTTCCCCCCTCACAACAAACACCCTGTGAGGTAGGTGGGGCTGAGAGAGCTCCGAGAAGCTGTGACTAGCCCAAGGTCACCCAGCTGGCATGTGTGGGAGTGCGCAGGCTAATCTGAATTCCCCAGATAAGCCTCCACAGCTCAGGCAGCAGAGCGGGGAATCAAACCCGGTTCCTCCAGATTAGATGCACAAGCTCTTAACTTCCTATGCCACTGCTGCTCCTGTCCATTACTCCATTACAAGGAGTAATGCACAGAGCAGAGCAATGCAAGGAACTGTGATTAGAAAAACGTCAGGGCTTGTCAGCCATTTCCTCCTAGCCCTGTGCAAACATCTGTGTCTACAAACTCTGTGTCCCTGACTGAAATTCCTTTGCTTTCGCTTGTAGAACTTGGTGAGAGCCACTGAGAACCTGGGCAGCCTTTATCAATACTGTTTGTTTCTTTCATTCCATATCATGACCCCGATTGCTTGGGCTCATTAAATGCAGCCCAAGGTATCTATCTTGTCAGCAACAAAGCCTGGGAGCCACTCCCAGCACCTATCAGCCCTACATTTCAGTGGATACAGTGGCAGATGATACTCTTTTAAAAATCAGAGGGATTTAACCCCCCCTTTTTTTAAAAAAAAACACCCAAGTCTGCAGAAAAGCCTGTTGGAGTAGTACTCTCCCTATGTTGGCCTGCTCTGGGGACAGCCAGACCTCAGGGCCTGAGCGAGGGGGAATTGTGCCCGGGGCACGTGTGCGCCCTTTGCCCCCACCACACCTCCACCCACCCCAGAACACCCCCGCTACACCTCCACACCAGCGCACGCCCAGTGCATCGCACCCTTGGCCTGACTCACTGCAGTGGCTGTTCCCATTACAGAGATCTTGACCTGAGTAGGGGATTCTTTCCTCACCCCTTGAGGGGAGATGGAATTTCCCCCATGAGTTTTGTGGGGCTCACTTGTGTGTATATATTATATGAAATGAATAGATGGTGGCAGCATGTGAATGGAACAGTTTGAGCCCCCCCCCCCAAAAAAAATAACGTTATGAGTAAGGACTTGGTATTAAAAGTGGCTGGGCTACCCTGTCTGCAGATGTCTCTGTGAGTGAGAGGACCTGAGAGTGGAAGTGGTCAGGACTCTTGGTGTGTTTTAAAGGAGATTAGAAAAGTGGTGAATGTGATGTCCTGCCTTACGTGTAGTCCAGAACATGAGAAAGGTTGTAGAGGATAGTAGGAGCTGGAGGGTGGGTCTGTTCATCAGAACAGCACTGAGGTCAAGACACATCTGAATTTAGCTAGGTCTGGATTCACAAAAACACCCCTGTTATGCAAGCTGTTGGAACTAACAAGTCTTTCTGCTTAGCCCATAGGCGAAGCTACAAGGGGACGGGGGGGGGGGGGCTCGCCTCGCACTAGGTGCACAACTGAGGGGGGCAGGAAATCACCCTCAACCCCTCTTGCGACCCCCCTTCACGACCCCCCCACTTACCTAAGTTCTTAGTTTCAGTCTGAAAAGCGTCCTGTTCCATTCAGGCTGAAATGGGTCCTTGTGGAAACTATATTACCAAGGAGATCTTGTGAGCTTGAACTGAAGTAGGCCACTTTTCAGACTGAAACTAAGAACTAAGGTAAGTGGGGGAATGGAGGTGCAGGGCAGGAGTGGAGCCCATGGGGGGCGAAAACACAGAGTCCGCCCCGGGTGGCATTTGGCCCAGCTACACCTTTGGCTTAGCCCCAGGGCTTAATTATCTTGGAGTAAAAGAAGCCCCACCTGTTCCACTCTGCAGTCTAGCTTCAGGAGGCATGTAGCAGACACTGCAGGCAGATAAGCACACATGTAGGTATTTTGTATTTCACACATTTTGTATTTGTCTTGTGAACCAGCATCTTGTGGTAGAAATTAATGCATGTTTTGAACAACTATCATATTAAATGCTTGATCTACTTCTTTTGCAGGAAATATTGGAGTACTCCTTAAACCAGGAGTTTACTGTGGAGAATGTGCTTGCAACACTTCCAGCCTTCCCCAAGGGTGGCCCTCAGCAACGTGCTAAAAGGGCCGCAGAAGCTCTGGTGAAGGCTCAAAATTATTCCAGACAAATGGCAATGCAACAGGTAAAGAAAGGAAGGTTTATTGGGGTTTAAAATTCTCTTTTTAAGAGCTTCTGGTTTCCTTAGAAGCCAGTACTCAGTTATTCCTTGTACTAACTTTATCAAATAGCAATGTATAAAGGTTAAAATGTCTATGCTCAGTTTCTATGCTCAGTCTAGTTGAAATGCACACATTATTCTAATTCCCTGCTGGCAATAGCATTTTTAGTGGGTTTCCCATTAGAAGTCAGGAAATTCAATGGCAAACCACCTCTGAAAGTTTCCTGCCTTGAAAACCCTACAGGGCCGCCATAAGTTGGATGTGACTTGATAGGACTTTCCACCACCACCACTACGGACTTCAGTGGACTTAGACGGATATTTCTTTGTTTAGGATTTCACTTTTGAAGATGGGTTGTGGATGTTCATACTTTTTTCCCTTTCCCAATTCAGGAGCCAATGTGCTTGCAAATCAAAAATTAAAATACCAAATAGGAAATGTAAGGGAGAAAAAACAAAATTTAACAAGAGCTCAGATGTCTCACCAATTAGTGTTTGTGCAAGACAAATAGGCAAATCATGGTTTAGACTCCTTGATTCCTTGCCCATCTTTCTCCAAGAATCAGTGCATGCTTTCAGAGTTCAGCTCATCTTGCTGTATGGCTGGCAAAGCTTCCCTGCCTGGGCATGTCTGATTCTTTTTGGAAACCAAAGCAAAACAGTGAAGAAGCTGAAGGTGGGCTACTCTTGGCAAGCCAAGCTCCAGAATAACTCCATCTCCACATTAAGGTTGTTTCACAGAATCCCTCCCCATTACAGTGCTAGCTCTTTCCATCTGTATAATTGTAATCTAGAATAAATGCTTCTGGTGTTTTTTTTAATGGGAGATAAAACTGGAATGGGTGAGAAGCTCACTGGCTGGATCTTTCAGATAGTTATTTTCATAAGCACAACTTTAGGGGGTTGAGGTAAGGCTTTACCAGGGATGAGGGCAATAAGGCAGAGTTCTTTGGAAACTGCCAGTCAGAGTCACCAGTGGTTTTCTTTTGTGCTCTCTGTAGTCAGGCCACTCCAAGATAGAAGGACATCCCAGACTATGGTTTGTCACCATAGATGCAATATCAAAGCAAATTTTGACCATAGCAGATTCAAGCTACCATGTCATTGCCAGTGTGGTATAGAAATTAGGAGTGTTGGGCTAGGATCTGGGAGACCCAGGCTCAAACCCTGTCTTGTGCCTTTGCTGAAGGACTTTGGACCAGTCACACACTCAGCTAAATCTATATCACAGGGTTGTTGTGAGGATAAAATGGAGGAGAGGAGAATGAGGTAAGCCGCTTTGGGTCCCCATTGGGGAGCAAGGTGGGGTATAAATCAATTAAATATAGCTGTAAACTGTGATTTAGCTTCCCAAACAGTGACTTGATGTTGCACTTAAATTTTGTCTTCAATGTTTTGTAATATTTTGCTTGGGTACATTAATTTTTATTCAAATAGATTTTAGCAGTTAATGGTCAAATTGCTAGCAATTCTTAATAAGCTAATGACAACCTCTTTATAAGAAATGTACTAACTGTGTATGTAACTGTCTGTGGAATTTTAGTTTTTTTAACCTTTATCTGCTGAAAATACAGTCAGTGTCTGATTGTGAAGTTACATTTTGTTTTTCATCCAAATGTTGCATCATCTAGGAGTTAAACATCTCACACCTTGGGTTTCCACAGTCCTATGTGTTTGGCAATTTAGCACACTCCTTCTATACTCTTTTCCACCCATAGTCCCAAGTAGAATTGTAAACTCATTCACCACATGCTGGACTATCTTTATTTTAGAATCTCCACTTGGGTCCTAGTGCCTAGGAATTAGGACCCAAATGTAGCATTCTAAAACAAAGACGGTCCAGCATGTGGTGGATGAAATTACAATTCTAGGGTTGGAATCACTGAAACAATGTTTAAAGACAGAATACAACCAAGAGTCCACCCCCCTAGGATTTTAAAGAAAGAAAGAAAGAAACTAAAGAATCTACCCCCCAGACAATCCCCCCCCCCAGTACTTACCTTGGGTTGCCTATCAGGGGCACATTTTTAAAGCTAGCAGTACCAAAAGTGCAGGATATCTTCAGGGGACTTTCCTGATGGTACCACCCAAATCTGGCCAGGTTTGGTTTAGGATGTCCAATTTTATGGACCCTCAAAGGAGTAGCTCCTTCTCCTATTAGCTCCTATTGGAAACAATGGGGAATGGGGCACCCCCTTTGGGGATCATAAAATTGTACCCCCTGAACCAAACTTCACCAAACCTGGTTGGTATCATCAGGGAAGTCTCCCGAAGATACCCTGCAATTGTGGTGTCACTAGCTTTAAAAACGCTCCCCCTACAGGCCAAAACCCCCCAAACCCCTAAAAATACAAAAAAATCCAGACGTGCCCGAAATTCGGGATACTCAAATATATTCAGGTATATCGAATATGGTATTCGACTTATTCAAATATACCGATAATTTTACACCCGAATAAAGCCGAATCTGAATTTTACCAAATATTTTCGGTATTGCTCAACCCTATACAATTCTACTCAGTTCTTTCGGTGGAAAAGAGTATAGCTAAGAATCTGTGAGTTAGGCTTTTTTGAACATCTGGCATGAGACTGTTGCAGATGGTTTGCAATCCAAAATGTCTGATATGACTCTGAACTGGGCCACAGAGTTTGGATCAAAGAATTTACACAGTGGAGGCAAGGGCAAACAAGGGATTATTTTATAAGGCTTGAGGAAGCATCAGGTTTGCAGAAAAACTTGGAATGTTAAAAACATGCAGGAAACATTGGGGCTAAGACTTGTCCCCCCAAATCACAGAAGCAATGTTTGCTTCTTTAAAAACAGTTGTCCACAAAGGTCTCATGACATTGTGTTGTGAGATCTCAGTGACAATATTGAGTGTTGCTAGGCAATCTACAACAAACATTGCTGATAATCCTAAACCTAAATTTGTTTGCATGTGTGCTTGGTGGGGAGACAGACTAAAACAGACAAAAGACTGACAGAAAGAAAGAAAGATATGGTGGGAAGGGAGGGGAGGTAAAAATAGAGGGAGAAGATTGGGCGGGGTCAGAAAAAGTGTTGTTAAGGGAAGGTTGGGGACAGAGGCTACTGGGGGTGGAGAGAAAGAAAAAATATAAGTCAGTGGTTGGATGAGAAGGAAGACTGCAAGCACTGCCAGGGGGAGGCAAAAAGGAAAAGCAAGAAGGAAAGAAACAGGAAAATGAGATTCTTCTAGGTGAGTTCTCTTTCCCTCTTGTGTGTGGAGAGAGAGAGATAGAGAGAGAGAGAGAGAGAGAGAGAACACAAACTGGGCTACTTGAGTTTGGTCTGTTCTGTTGCAATCACTTGTGCAACTAAAGGGGCAATCTGCATTGTAAATCAATCTTGTGACTTTTCACTTTGGTGGAGGGCACTGCTGTGGCAGAAACACCTAGTAAATCTGCAGGTTTGATGAGCAGCTCTTCTCAGTGCACATATAACTTCTTTGAATCACAGTTATTCATATTTTTTCTTTCTCAACTGAAACCTTACAGTGCTGTACTAAGCAGAGTTATGCGTGTAAAGTGCCATCAAGTTACAGCCGACTCCAGCAAGGGGTTTTCAAGGCAAGTAAGAAACGGAGGTGGTTTGCCATTACTTTCCTCCACAGAGGCTTCTTCAGTGGTCCCCTTTCCAAGTACACACTCTGTTTATCTTCTGGATCTGACACGATTGGGCTATATACCATGCTACTTTTCCCTCTTAAGCTCATTAACATCACTTTACTTAGAATGGTATAACTGCTTAGGGTGGCACTGTTAATCTATATTTTAAGGATAGATTTCTCTGCCTCTGTGGTTTTGAGGGGAAAAGGAAAGCTACAAGCGGCATTTTTGTTCCTCATCATCACTGCACTATGAGTTGGAAAACTTTTTTCTAATGCTGGGAAGGCTCATTAAGCTGAAGTTCAAAGATGTACATGATTAAATCAAAGAGTTTTACATCTCTTCCAGCACTGAAGGTAATGAAGCTTTTGCTAATCTTTACTCTTTGAAGAGGAAAGCAGGGAGGGACTTGACCCAATTTTAGGGCATTTCGGTGCAAGAAATAAGGTTGGTCTCAAGTTTAATCCTTGTCGTCTCTGGGTAAAAGGATTTGGTGTAGTAGGAATGGAGGATTGTTTGCCTGAGACTCTGCAAGTCAAGCTAAATAACGTTGGGCTGGGTAGAGAATTGTCTGACTCAGTATAAGACTGCTTTTTGTATACTTCTAAAAAGATAAGCATTCGTTAATAGAGGTGTCATTTATTTGTTTATTTTAAAATCCAAGTACAGACATAGTATAAAAATGCATAGAATAAATAAAATAACAACAATCAAATTTAAGCCCAAGATAGAACAGCCCACAACATTGTGTTTTAAAGATAATACAGTATATATGGTAGTTCTTTTAACTATTAAAGAACTGTGCTATATTCATGTACTGCCCTGTCTGAATCATAAAGTTACCATCCCAAGGCATCCCCATTTAGATCATGTTAAGATAGTCTAGTCTGAAGGTTTCAGGATCATACAATCACGTTGCATGGTTGGCAGAGTTAAGAAGGTTGAGAGGGGAGATTTTGAATCAGTCAGTGATAGCACTCCTAGCAACTGCACCACTTCTCAGAGAGTGGGGTTGGATCCAGAAACTCATCTAGGTTTTTGTCTTGATGGGACAAGGTCAGCTTGATGTAGGCAGATCAGATCCTTGTCGTAAATCTGCCTTCCTGATGTTTCCATTGTGTTGGGATTCAGTTTACCCTCAGACTGCTGCTGCCAGAGATTTTGATAAATATATAATTGGAAGTTTATTGACATTGACTCAGTGTAGTGATGCTACTTTGAACATATGGAGAAGACATCATAGAAAAGTTTAAATAAGTAAAATGTACACGCTAAGCATACATCTTTCATTTAAGTACACAAATTTTCTCACGGCACTTGTCATTGTCTTGTTACCAAGTTAAATTTGTATTACTGTTACAGTTGCTTGCATTCATTTATATAGCCACTTAATTTGCACAGCAGTTTAAAATAATGACTTGAGTTCCAAGGGGGTTGCTGTGTTCACTTGTTGCAGTAAAAATAAACATGACTCTTAAAGGCTATCCAATTTTAATGTAGCCTAAGCTTCCACTGATACTAGAATAATAAATAATTAAGGTGCTACATGGCTCCTGCTAGAGATCCAATATAGTGGTCGCTAGTGCATCAGACTAGGATCTTGGGTGATCCACTGAGGGGCTATGGCTTGGTGGAAGATCCTCCATTTTGCATTCAGTCTCTGGCATCTCTATTTTAAAAGATTCTGGGGGTACATGCTGTGAAAGACCTCTTCCTGAACCCCTGGAGAGCCCCTGCCAGTCTGAGTAGACAATATTGACCGTGATGGACCAAAGGTCTCTATAAGGCAGCTTTATGTATGCCCAGATGCACATGTAACTTGCTGGGTGACCTTGAGCCAATCACACTCTTTCAGCTTAACCTACCTCACAGGGTATTTGTAAGAATAAAAGGCAGGCAGGGGAACTGATGTACACCACTCTGAGCACCTAGGAAGAGTGCGATTAAAATGTACTAAAAAAGATAAGACTCTATTATTCCTTTTCAACATAACTGATACTAAAGAAACGCCTTACAACTCCATAGCAAAAGGCAAGTCTTTGAATAAAGGAGCCCCACGTCTAAATCTTACTCTCTACCCTCTTAAAATTATATAAAAATATAGTTTATTAAGTAATCCAACAACTTAAAGAAGTTGATGGTTATAACTGGTTGAATCCAAAAATCAGTAAGAAAAATGCTCTGTAACTAAATGCTCTGTAACTGAAAAGTACCATATATACTTGCGTATAAGTCTAGTTTTTCAGCCCTTTTTTTAGACTGAAAATTGCCCTGCTCGACTTGTACGCGAGTCAGTGATTTTTCACACACACACCCCCTCCCACACACTTACTTTAACAAATGGAGCAGGCTTGTGAAGAGGCCTGCCTGCGTTCCCTTCCAGGCTGCAAACGGCCTGCTGGGAACCACATTTCTGCATTTCCCACCCTCGACTTATACACGAGTCAATAAGTTTTCCCAGTTTTTTGTGATAAAACTAGGTGCCTCGACTTATACTCGGGTCGACTTATACATGAGTATATACGGTAGGTTGACAAGCTTCTCCTTGTGCAAGAGGTCACATAAGTCATTCAGCCAGGACTGCAGAATCCTGTTTCCTTCCTGAGATGCATAGTATAAATTTGCACAGCACGGTTTTGGTTCTGCATTTTAAAATATGTCTAAAATAGTTCTGAAAAAGTCAGCGCTCAAGCAACATTAGAGCAAAGGGAAACATGGAAGAGAATATAGGGGAGGCATTTTAATGAGCTGAAAGTATTCTTTTTCTTTTTTAGATACAAGCTTTGCAAGCTGAACTTAATTTCCATAGAAATTTATATAACCTGCAAGTTAAGTACATTGATGCTCTCTTCACTGGGATAAAGCAAGCCTACCACAGGTTTCAAGATAATGTTGCAGTGGTTCTGTGTTCACCACTACAAGGTAAACATGTCTAGAAATAGCATCATCAGATTGATAGGTACTAAATATAAATCTTCGCTGTAAACAGTGCAAATTACAATAATGTTTCGTTTCTTTTTTTCTGTGTATTTTGACTATTAAATATAGGTGAGTATAGGTGATCATTTTATATTTTGTTTTGCAGATGTGTTGCCTTCTTACATGAAACTTAAAACAGAAGCTTCAGAGGCTGCTTTGAAAGAATTTCTCACTGCTTTCAGAAATAATGCCGAACAGATCCAATATGCAGTTGAAACTTTAACGTCAAAGAATCAACAGCATGAAGGTAAGTGTTACATTATTTGCACTTTTGGAGATGGGGAAGAAGACAATATTTTCTGGTGGAAGTTTGGGTTGGATTCTGCCAGTTTTTCTGCTCAGGCTGTCCCAAATCCTCTTCCTCACTGAAGCAGTTCCCACAGAAACATCAAACAAGAATTTCATGCTATATGCTCCAAGGGTTTCTACAGGCTAACAGTTGGCAATGGGAAAGATACAGGGGAATCTCACAGGCATAGGACAATGCAGTGCCATGGATAAGCTCTGGCCTGGGGAGAACAAAAAGCCCTACCAGCTCATACCTGAGCTAGGGAGTCACACCTAGGAATGTCACATTTAAAAAACCAAAGGGTAGAGAGTAACCAGGAAAAGAAGGATGACACACAAGAGGGTAGATTACATGCCCAAGGACAGTGAGAGAAGTCTCAACTTTGAAAACAGAGTTAATGTAACTCTTCTGAGATCTTGTATCTCCAAGGAAGAAGTGCCTGTCCTTATTTTAACATATATTAGGGACATGTTTTCCCTGACTTGATGTGGCGAACCTCCTGCCCACTGCCACCCTTTCGGGGCTTGAACCGTCCCTCCTAACCCTTCCTGGGTGATGTTCAACCCAGTCTCTGCCCCAGGTACTCCAGTGTTTTGCAGAGCCACTGGACCCACAGGGTGGCTGAGGAGTCCAACTGCCTTTGGTCTCAAAGTTTCCCTCCCTACTTGGGCCCCGGGCGTCCCACTCCTTCCTTCCCTTGCTTTGCCTGTCTCTTTCTGGCAGCCAGGAGGTGGGCAGGGCTTGGGGGGAGTCGACTGCTGGGAGGGGGAGTGAGGCTGGTTTTTTTTAGTGTGCTTAAAAGTGAAAAACCAGGTCATTTAAAGAGCATTGTAATCCTTGTCATGTGTGGCAGGTTAAAAATTGAGGCATCTTGTTAGAGGCATCTTGCATCATTCGAGTATGACAGATGACTCCTGGTTTTGTTTGATAATGACAAATAACCATGATGTTTTGATGTGTACTGCCCAATAGAATGTTATGTAGCCTTGACTTAGATCAGTTTTCCTAGGTTCAGTTCATAATATTACCTTGTTGTGGAGTTCTAGTTGCTAAAAAGCAAAATTTAAACCTGGACTCTTACGTTTTGAACACACTCAAAGCAATGTATGCCTTTATGCTTTAATATGAGAAACTCTATTTCAGTTCTATATATGCCTTACTATTGTTGGTTAGTCCATTACTACGGTAGCTTCCCATTTTCTTTTAATTTTCTCTTAAGGTGACGAGGCCTTGTCAAGGTTTGGAAAAGAGTTTTTCCTGTCTTTGGAACATTCACTAAAAGCATGTGGGGAACAGCGGGATAAAGCAGCCAGTGAAATGGAAACTTTACAGACTGAACTGGATCAGGCCTTAGAAACTTTGCGAAATTTAAAGGGGAAAAAGGGAACAAAATCAAAGCCTAGTCAGCATTTTCCAAAACATGAAGAGGGCAAGATGGAAGAAATAAAAGCCAGGGGCTTGGATGTACTTTCAAAAAATAAGTCTGAGCCCAATTCACCATCCAGTTTCCTCCTGCATAGGCAGAGCCTTTTACCAAATCTTGCTACTGCTGAAGAAAAAGAATTCAACAGCTCATCTTCCAAGCTAACACTGGAAAATTTTGATGGTATTCAACAGAAAGGGAAACTCATTCACAGGAGCAAGAGTATGAAGAACACTGCAAGGCCACCTTGGCAAGATTAAACATGGCTCCAGAGTGTTATTACAACTTCTGCAATAAGCAGAGGAGCAAAAATTCAGTACATCTTTGAGATGCTGGTCCTTCAGGGAGATGCATGTTTAATTTAGACTGTCACTTCTGTACCTTAAGTGGCTTCTTGAAGACACTTCAGACATGCAGAGCTTTTATTAAAATGAAACCAAATATTGGGACACAGAAGCAACTCACATTGTACTTTGATGAGATATGGGAGGAAGCTTTAGCACAGTGGTTCTTAACCTGGGGGTCAGGACCCCTTTGGGGGTCAAATGACCCTTTCACAGGGGTCGCCTAAGACTCTCTGCATCAGTGTTCTCCATCTGTAAAATGGATAAATGTTAGGGTTGGGGGTCACCACAACATGAGGAACTGTATTAAAGGGTCGCCGCATTAGGAAGGTTGAGAACCACTGGTTTAGCACCATACTCATGTTTGAAGAGAAACAAAAATGTACTGCCAACATTACAATATAGAAAATACACAAACATCAATAACCCTCCTCAAATTTTGCCATACATATTACACTCTGAGTTATACAGCTCCAGCATTATTCATACATTTATTTGGTCCTCCTAGCAGTGGATCAATTATGTTATTTTTTAAAGATAACAAGAGAAGCTTTCAGTATGGTACTCAATCATGAATTCAGTTAGGCCTAAAAAAGTGCACGCTGCATAACAGATTGGAAAAGATTTAAATTGTGCATTGATACACATCTGACTGCTACTCCAAATTGCCAACTTTTCACTTGTGGTCAAAACACAGAGCAGTTCAGTGTATGCTGGTTTCTCACCCATCTATACAATGGATGGAAGGTTGCTGTGTTGGACCTACAAAGACTGTTTGGTGTCAGTACAGGATGTGGCTGTGCTTTCTCTTTTTCTAATACTTCCTGTTTAATATTGAGCCAAGATCTCTGGAGTTGTAACTTGAATGTCCCTGAAAAGAAATATAGTAATTAAGCAATTTTATTTTTTTTCCTCCTTCCACTCCTCAAGAAAGTGGGTCCCTTTCTCAAGCACATGCTTGTGACAGGAAAACATTCCTGCAGCAGATTTGTCATGTGTATAATTCTCCTGAATTAAGTATAGTTCACTTTAAATGGTCACAGCTATCTGAGAAGTGTGTGGTTGTTTTGTTTTTTCCTTGGCTTGCTGCCATTGAAAGAAATACTCTGAGTACTCTGCTTATGAGATTCATAAAACATTGGATTGTGGAGAGTGACAGAGTGAGGAATCAGAATGGCATTGAAAATGTTTACCAGTTGTAAGTGCTTTGTGAAGAGGCCTCATTTTTCTTATTGTCAATGTTCTTTATTGCTTTTAATATACTGGAAAAAATTTAAATTAACTTTTTACTGACATTCTGATGAAATGTTTTTATTTTCTAGTTAATTAATGAAACAGAATGCAGTTTTATTCTTATGTTTATTTCCTTGTTCCCACACCAAGCCCTTCAGTGGAAGGATTTTTCCAAAAGTCTTTTGTTGCAAATGCATGCAAATATTCACAAGAACCTAAACATGTTTGTGTCAGTACTTAATACCCTTTAATAGATAAGTGGTCTTAGCCATGTATCTTGAATTTTGATTGATGTTAGCTGTTTTGGGACAAAGTTTTGTCTAAAAAAGCAGCATAAAAATATAATGTGTAAGAATAAGAAAATCAATGTTAACCTGCAAGTATGATTCATTTGATTAAGTAAATAGGGCCCTAGACGTCCTTCAGTCAATAAATTATCATATTCTGATAAGACAGTAATAATTTTGTTTAAAATTTTTTACTTTCCCCATGAATGTCATCTTTCTTTTCTTCTCCTTGTGTTGGATCATGAATGGTTCATATCAGATATATAATTTAGAACTTTGCCTAAGATAAAAAAAATCCATATGATGGAACGAGGTACAGAAAGGGGAGATAATTCTGCAAACATGGGTGATATGGAGCTCATCAGATTTGTGAGGAAAATATCCTCAAAATATCTTCCAAAAAAAGTTGACCAGGATTATGCAAGATTGCCATTGGGTATGTTAAAAAAGCAAGATGTGGCTGAATAAAGGACAAGAAACCAGGAGCAACAGGAAGGGTGGAGAGAAGAGGAAGTGGCAGTAGTTGTAGGAGCTTAGTGGGGAAAAGAGAAAGCAGCAGGAGAATTTGGAGAAGATGGTCAGAAAGTGGTCACAGTAGCTGATTACACACAATGTGCTTGCTGCATGATGGGCGTCCATCACAGCAATTTTTCTTGTACGGACCTATTTCCCGGAGCCCCACTTTCACTTTCAATTCTCCCTGCAGCAAGTGAGACCACTTTTGGCAGGACTTTAATTTGCTTCACCACCAGAACAGGCAAATTTGCCACTGAGCACAGCTTTGCCCCACAGATCTTCCCTCTGCCCACAGCCAGGCTTTCCTCTTTCACCACTGCTATCCTCACCTTTCCCCCTGCCTCTCTTACATGTTACCAGCTGCTTCAAGTTAAAGAAAAGAAGTACACACATGGGCATAACCAAAACACACTGACTTCTGCATTTCATGTTGTTAGATTGTTATCTTGATATAATAAGAGCAGAGAATGCTTGAATAGCAAGTCTCTTTGTCCTTTGGTGACAGCAGCAGCAGCAGCAGCAGCAGCAGCAGCAGCAGCAGCAGCAGCAGGAAGTGTGTGTGTGTGTGTGGGGGGGGGAGAGAATATTGATTCTAGCTGGGCTCTTTATGTTCCCTGCTTTAGCAGTGTGTAGTCTTCTTCTTCTTCATTTTGGCTTTATCAGAAGTCACCACATTCTCAGATCAGAGAAGCTCCGTGATTTCCAAAACTGAGCCAAGTACGACTTTTCATTTTTTTTGTCAAGGAAGGCAAAGGGAACTAACATGCATCACACCTCCATTGGGCTTACTCACTCCTCCCCGCCTTCCCCCGCCCACACAACAGCTCTTCTGGACCATACTTTGGAAGGATAGAAAGGGCTCTTTTCATGTCACACTGCTGGTCTATTGAACATACAATCGACCCATGAAATTGGCACAGTCTAGTGAATGCTTGATAGACCAAAAACGATAAAGGGGCACAAACTGCAAACTGTAGAGCAGTGATAGAAGAGGAGGTGGTGGTGGTGGGTGGCCAGTAAGCCTGTGGCACCCATCTGTCTGTCCTTTGGCTGCTGAGCTGATGGGAGGGGATGGTGGGAACAACACTCTGTGTGTGAGCATGTTTGTGTTTCTCTTTATTCCTCCCCTCTTCTTCCTTCAGTATTCTCCCCCCAAACACACACATGCACAAGCTGCTCCCCATCTGTATACAAAGCTGGGTGCTCACATACACATAGGCATCCCCTCATGAGGAACTCAGAGCTGAGTCCTTTTGACACCATCCCAGGGGAAAAAAGTGAGAAGCGGGGGGAGGGGGGGTGAGACAGGATGGCAGAGAGGAATCTCATGTGTGGAACAGGGAAGGTGAAAAGGAATTGAAGTATAGCAGCCTCATATGCAAAATGATGGCTTTGATTGGCGTGGGTGGGGACACTCCACAACAAGAAACTTCCCTATAAACAGAAAACTGTGGGCCACAAGCACTAAGGGTATAAACCAGTGATGGCAAACCTATGGTACTCCAGATGTTCTTGAACTACAATTCCCATCAGCCCTTGCTAGCATGGCCAATTGGCCATGCTGGCAGGGGCTGATGGGGATTGTAGTTCGTGAACATCTGGAGTGCCATAGGTTCGCCACCACGGGTATAAACGAAGAAAACCATTTTCTGGCTTTTAACATCAAATCCCATTCATCGTATTGCAAAAAGATGAACAAAAAAGTGAAAAAGGACCAAAAAAAAGGAGCCCGCACCTTCCTTGAAGCTTCTGGAAGCTTCACCTTGTCCCTTCATCCTTTTGTGGTGGTTGCTTTTGAAGGCACCAGATGTAGCAGCTTGATCAGCAGGGTAGGACACAAATGACAGCACGATTTGTCACTTATTCCTTTCTAAGGTGATCTTGGGCTTGCTCACAAGCTGCAGTAAGACTGAAATTCATTAGACTGTTTGAGGGAGATTCTTCTGTCAGCTTGCAAGAGGAAGAAATAGAGTCCTGCTGCCAGCAGCTCTTGCTTCATTTCACAAACAATTAGATCCCTTAAATTCTGCTGGTTATCTGTAAATAATTTATGAGAGTCATTTTTCTGCACTTTCACATGTAAATAGCCTTCCACCCATTGTTTCCTCTTGAATTACATTTTAATTAGATTATTGTTTTCTGATTTTTAAAGAAAATTCTAGCATATGATACGTTTATATGAAAATTACTTATTCTAACTACTCTTGATTAAAACCATAGCTGCTAAAATTTTATTAGGCATTTTAATCAGGAAAAAAGAGACTTTAAAAAAATGAAAAGAAAAAAACATTGATGCTGGTTTTCTAATTAGTGGAGTTATTTAATGTAAGATTACAAATCATTGGGATTTAATTAATCTGTATATTGAAAACATGTGTTTGGATACCAGCACTTAGTTTATAATGACCTTAATGTAATTAATTTTCAAGCTTCCAAACTGCTCCCTTTGAAAATAGCCTGCTGCATCCATTTTAATAAAACAAACAAAATATGCTTTGCTTTTGAGCTGCACATTTCCTTTGAAGCCACTCCAAAAATGATAGACAGCCCTCTGTTATGGTAATTCTCTGATATTAGACTTAAGGAAATGAAAGGCAATTAACTGCATGCTGATGATCACCTTGCTACCCAAACCACCATTTGGTGAAGGGTCACTCTTGGTTAACCAACATGTGTTTTTTGAAGGCAATTAACAGTCTTATATTGCTGATGAATTAGTTGCATTGTAGCTTTTGGAAACTTTCTGCTACCATAGATTTTATTCTCGCTTTAAAAATATATATTCAGGGCTATATGGCTGACATAAATAACAAGGCTTCAGTTGTATAAAGCACTTAGTGGTGATTGCTGCTTTCTAAGTTGTGTGAATAATGACAGTTGCTTGTTCTGTTACCTATGACTACAGGCCTGCTTCCTGCACAGAGAGAACTGTCTGCCCCTTTACTGAGCTTCCCCTCTTATGTTACTGGTACCCCAAGGGCCCTTTCATGTGACAGACCATTCACTTGAAATTGAACATCTCTTGGGCCTTCTTTGACTGTACCTGTAGCCTGCTCTTGCCCAACCCTTGTGCCCATGGCTTCCCAACCTGCTTCTGACAGTAGTTCACATGTTAAGACCTGGAAAAGAAATGGATGTTCTAAGGATGTTCTTTGAGGCCTAACCATTTATTTGTTTACTGAAATGGAATGCTGGACCTCTAGCACCATGTTGTAGCTCTCCCGTTTTTGGTACTACCGGCTAGTAGAAATCCTGACTGTTGTAACGGGTACATTATTGGTATGCTAATAGTGGCAGGGAGTCATGGGAAGGGTCTGGGAGTTAGCAACACTTTGCACTTTAATATTAGCTGATAATCATATGGGAATAGGCAGTGGATCAAACTACATTATAGAGATTATAGATCTGGCATCTCTAGAATCTATTTTTCAGTTTGTGCATGACCTCAATTCAAATAGGCCCATGTTGGGAGGTGTAACTTAATCCTTTCGTCATATAACGGTAGGTAATGGTCTTGCCTGAAACCAGCTGTTCCGCTATTATTAGTCTTGGAAGAGAGAAAAATATAGCCACTTTTTTTTTGCCTTCTTTCTTCCTTGTTCGTTTTTAATTCCAAGGTCCAACAGGAATTGTAGAAGGGATCATTAGGCAGATCCAGGATCACAAATGCCTGAAATTTAGATTTTAAAGAAACTGGAATGATCCAGTCCCAGATCTCCCAATATATGCTTTAATCCAGTCCTTGGGGAGCACTTTCAAGGAGAAACTGTAAGCAGAGTAAATAAAGTAAGATTTATACACAGAGAAATGATTTACTATTTCTTCTGCTGTGGTGCACTAATCTGAATTTCCATTGTCTTACCACCACTATGCATAAAACAGTATTTATCACCAGGATGCATCTGATAAATAATATGATTGAAATTGAAAGGGCCTCCCTCAATTATATTCTCAGCTGTTGTGCTAATGTAGAATAATCCGTTTCTGTCTGCTGATTGATTACCAAAAGAATTTAAATGAGGGACTAGACTTCATTTAGGATATGCTATGCTTGTTGCTTTCTCTGTCTGATTATGACATTCCTATTCAAATTCTGAATAAAACGTATCACTCTAAGTCTTATAATTTTTATGTTGATTAGTATCAACTATGCTCCTCTGTGCTTTCTTAACACTATATATTATCACAGTAATCTGTACAACATCTTTATTGTAGGACTCAGACTACGTTCAGCCTGCTGTTCTTTGCAGCCTGGAGTTCAGCTGGCTGCAAAGAGCAGCCAGCTGAACTAAGGTAAGTGGGGGTGGGGGCGGGGGTGGGGGCCCATGGGGGTGCAGGGGGTGGGACCCCACGGCGTGCAGCCCAGAACAGCCAGATGAACTAAGGTAAGTGGGAGGGTGAAGGGGTGTGGAGGGTAGAGGCAGTCCCCAGGCAACATCCCCCCCCCCCATGTCACTGCCCTCAAGAATAGCATATTGGGCAAAGTGAGGGTCTGCAGTGGCAGGGGAGAATCAGCAGAAATCAATACCCTTCTTCCACAAAAGGAAGAGCCATTCCATCAGAGGAGTATCATTTGAAAACAATCCTTGATATCCTCATCTGGCTATATTAAGGTTAAGTGAGGTGCATTGCTCCTATTATCTATTCCCAAACACTGCTTTCGAGAAAATGTGGTCATTTAAAAATACTTCATGACTGCTAAGAACACAACATTGGTGACTAATACTTTATACTATCTTAACAAGGACATCTTTTCCCAAAGCAATAGTCAACTCAGTTTAAAAGTCCTTATGAACACTGTCAAATGAAAATAATTTAAATGTACCATTGCACCCTGCTGCAGCAGGCTCCAGTTTTTAATACTCAATTTTGACTACCTGGATTAAGATTTGAAAGGAAATTATCTATCATTAGCTTGCATTAAATCTATTATTTCTTGATTTAGACCAAAGTTTCAACTCAAAATTATTCCTTCATCTTTGGTCTCCTGTGCATTCCCACATTGGGGCTGTGCACACGGAGGCCAAACTATGGTGAGGTTCTCGAGCTTCAACACTAGAGGGCACTCTAGTGGCCACTGGTTTTATGTGTATTCACTCCTAACAGCACTAGACCAATGGCCTAATGCTCTCTCCCTTAGTTCAGTCTCCCCAAAATGTTGGAAATGTAACTGTGTGGTGGGTTCTTTTTTGGTGGACATATCAAGTGAAGAGATTTTTGGATACATATTCATATTGATTAAGATTATAATTAAAGAAGAAATTGGCTTTACTCTAGAGATATATTTATTAAGCATAGTGAAAACAGAAAAACAGAAATATGATAAACTGCTATTTTTTGTGGTTACGGCTGCTAGGTTGCTATACGCCCAAACCTGGGAAGACCAAAGAATACCTTTGTTGGAGAATTAATTAGTTTAACTATTTGATTTTGCTGAAATGGATAAATTATCATCTTTGCTAAGAAATCAGAATTGGGAATTATATGTAGAGACATGGGAACCATTACTAATCTTCCAAAAACCAAGATACCCCTGTATATCAACTTCAGATTTTGAATTGTAGGCAGTATGCAAAAAACAAAACAAAACCCCAGTTAGAAATTGTATTTTGTATCCTTTGAATAAGTATGTTAAATAATACCTCACTGAAAGTATTTTTTGTGTTTCTTTTTCTCTGTATTTTATGAGGTTTTTTTGAATTTTCAGTATATGAAGAGAAGCAGAAATTGATTTTATTTTCTGTCTGGTAATAATTTCTCAGTGGCTCTAGAATATTTATTGAATAAGCTGTTTGGGGGAATGGTTTGGAAATCACTTTTTAAGAACAAAAATGTATAAGTGTGGATATTAAACTGTTGATGCTTAGGATTATCTTTTATTTCGTGTTCAATAAAAGTGTCTGAGATTTTTAAAAATACCACGAGACACAGGCAGTTTTCAAATATATTTTCAGACTGATGAATACTACACTGAAGTGCCTGATTCTAGGCAACAGGTTGACCGGAAGGACAGATTTGATTTCATTTTACTTTCGTACGGCACAATTGATGCCATTTGCTTTTGTTATCAAAATCAGCTGAGCACATTATCAGAAAGTGTTTCACGATATCTGATGCCTCTAGGGTTTTTAGGGGGATCACATGACAAATCCACGGCTGCCTTGAAGATGAAACGGCTGTAAGGGAGGCACAAAATAATCTCTAAACAAATGATCAAAATTAGGAGTACTTTCTTTCTTTTGATATCAACAATCTTTATAATTTTAGTGTTCTCAGAACATTCAGAATGGAGCTGACTAGTTATTTGCACTCAACTCCCCATTGTCATTTGATTTAAATCCGTAAAGATACATCTTGATTTGACATAGCTGTTGCTTGTTATGCTTTATCTCCACATCTAGAGGGAGTTGCCATAGTCATGGAAAAATATAACTAAGCAAATTTTTTACCAACCCAGTGTTTGGCTCCTGGCATGGCATCTCAGACTCTCATGCCCCCATAAAAGGTTTCTTGCTTGTACTGGTTTCCTCATTTGTTTTAGTGGAAGAACATGCTTGTATATCATGCTTGAAAGGAGTGGGGCAGGATATTTGTTACAACAGACATGCTACCAAGAGAGAAATTCCATCTCAAGATATTGAAGATAATAGTATTAGTTGTATGGAGCATTTTTTAATTTCCTTCCACAGCATCTACTCCTTCTAGGAGAAGGAAGAGGTAGTTTGCCAAAGTATAAAGAGAACTTACTTGAAAAGGTCCTTAGTTTTATTAGATCCATTAAGCTGTATTTAATTTATGCAGACGTATTATAGAAGAGAAATAGATACTCGCCTTATTTAGTTGAATGTGAAAAATTGGTAGCAGCTTATGTGGAAGGCAGCTCCATTCTTTATACAACATTGTTTTTGACAGTAATATACCCAGTATTTTCTCTTCTGTGAAAGCCTTTCTGTATTATCTGTGATAGTTTCTCAGACATGTAAATACTTACGTATAACTCTCTAATGCACATATGACATCCTCATTAGTTGTTGCTCTCCACTTAAGCACTTATGATGAATTCAGATACAGAAATTGCAAGCATCAGTTGCAGATTTTAGTGTATTATCTGCCTGTTAGGTTCCAAATGTAAGAGAAGGTAATAGCATTGGTATTCTTTCTCCATCTGCCTGTATATGCTTTGCAGTAAATCAAGCAAACATACAATATCATTATTACCACTGAGGATAATTGGAGGTAGCAATTGTGGGCACTTCAAAGTGATGATAAAGGGAAGCAAGCAGAGTTACAGAAACCCTTTTAAGAGCCTGATATTAAGAAGGAATTAAAATAGATCCAGAGGAAATTTATCTCTTTTAATAATTTGTCAAAGGAGGACACCTGTCAAATATTTGAACTTCCACAAATTAGGCTTAGCTGTGTGTGCCTCCCACCTTCTGAGATAAGATAGAGACAAACTCTTTTCCATGGTGAGGTCTCAGCTCTAAAAATCTGCTATATTTCCTGCCACTGAAACTTGTTAAAGCTTTAAGTACCAGGTATTTTGCTTAATTTTTTCAATGCTACCTTCATTTACTCTGTAGCTATTTTTTTTATTTGTTGGCTTCTCATTTGTACTGTTGTAGTTCTCCAATCTGGTTTTGTAACCTGAGTTCTATATTGTTACTATCTGCTACTGTCTTAATGGGAAATAATGCCACTTATGAGACACACCAAGGCAGTAAGTAAAAGAGGGTAGATGAAAATCTGAATTAGGGTTGTAGTGATCTCAGTAGGTACGTAAGGCTGATTGTTAGAAACATCATAGAGAACAGACAGACTTTAGCTAGAGTGATAACATGATCGAAGAAGGAGCAGATGCCAGGGTCTTAACGTTGAGGAGATTGAAGATCGGTTGTAGCAAGTTACTATTCAGTCTCAAGCAGAGTTATATTCTTGTAAGCCTTGAAATAAATGTATTTGGGATTAGAGTACATGCTTTCCCAAATTCAGTCCCTGCCATCTTAAGAGGCTGGCCTTGCTGTGGCCAGCAACCATTGCCAGTCATAGGAAGTGGGAATTAGTGGGAGAGGGGGCCGCTTGCACGCTCCTGTGCGAACGGCCCCCACCCCTCCACCGGCAGAATTCCTGCTGGTGCAGGGGCGCCCTTTCCGCTGTGCGGAAAGGGCCTGTGACTGTGGTCTGGTAGTTTTTCCTCCTAATGTTTTGGCCACTGCTATGGCTGACATCTTCAGCGCCATGTTGCATCTTACTGTGACATGCCTCTGGAGATGCCAGGCATAGGTGCAGGTGAAACATTAGGAGCAAAAACTTCCAGACCACAACCTCATACCCTGTAAAACCCACAACGACCAATTCCAAGACAGATGGAAATTAACAATTGACTGTAGTTCAGTGGTACAATGTATAATTTGATGCGTAGTTCACTTTCTGGCTTTTTCAGTTTAGTGGTGGCAGAACGTGGCCTGCAACTATGAAAAGCTGGATATCTTTATGTTAACAATGATACTGCAGGCCAAAAGAGGAATTGCTGAGAGGACATTGTTAATCCACTGAGCCCTGAGCAGTACTAACGGCTGTTTTTCTTTTCAGCTTTCCACTTTACATTGATATAAATTTAAAGGAATGATCCACATCTGTGGGCCAGCAAAGCTGATAGCTGACAGATTAATCTTCCCGGTACTCTCACCCCCTGGGGAGACCTATTTTTTTATGGCTTGTTCCCCATTTTCTACACATGTATACCTAACTGTGAGCCTAGAATTGATAGTGGGACCCAGAATTAAAGTAATTTCAAAAGGCAGTAAGTTCGCCAAGAAAGGAACGCTTCTCTATCAATCATGCAGAAATCTGCCCTAAGAAGGATTCAATCAAGGGGTGTTTCCTCCAAGGACGCTGGAGCCTCTTCCTGGATAATTTGATCTTAACCAACAGCCCAGATTTCCTAAACAATAAACAGTGTGTTGATTGGAGCAATTTCTCGGTTATTGGAATAACTTCACCAGAAAGTTCCAGCCCTTTGTCACTCATGACAAGGCCACAGATCTAACTTCCCAGTCTTCCCTGGGGAATATTTTTGATACTTCCCAACTACAAAAGGAAAGCTTCCATCTACCACATAGACAAAGGACTACTTTTAACCCTGACTCATCCTCAAAAGATTGCTTTTGTATTCTTCCCACATTCACATGCCGATATCCCTTACTCTCCACATCCTGGGCAAAAATATATAGTTTCCCACCTCAGCCCCAATTTTTGTAACTGGTTATGGATGTATCCTGTTACCCAGAGGTGGGATCCAACCAGTTCTCACCACTTCTCTAGAAGTGGTTACTAATTTTTTCTGAGTGCCGAGAAGGGGTTACTAAAGCAACCTCCCTGCCTAATAGGGACTGGAGGTGCATGTGTGCGGCGGCGCCACTGTTTGAATCCCACCACCATCGGAACCTGTTATTAAAATTTTTGGATCCCACCACTGCTGTTATCCCAGTCTTAGAGTGGGCCTGTCATTTCTCTAATCTCAACTCTTTGTTCTAGGAACCTGCTGCTGCACTTCATTCCCCTGCCTGGCCAGTTTCATCCCCCAAGCTGCTTCTTCACTGCCAAGAGGGTACCCCCTCCCTCTTCTTCCCTGCTTCTTTTCAGGAATGAGCTTGTATGTATTGTCGAAGGCTTTCACGGCCGAATCACTTGGGTGCTGTGTGGTTTCCGGGCTGTACGGCCGTGTTCTAGCAACATTCTCTCCTGACGTTTCACCTGCATCTGTGGCTGGCATCTTCAGAGGATCGGATGTTGGGAAAGCAAGTGGAGTATATATATCTGTTGGAGTGTCCAGGGTGGGTGGAGAAACATTGTCTGTGAGTAACAAAGAAGGCAACCAGGTCAATAGTTGAGGGCATCTGAATAGAAGTATGAGAAACAATGAAGACTATAGCATGGGAGTAACAATGGAATATGAGGTCACTGGTGGGAGCATCTGAATAGAAGTATCCTGGCCTTTGTTTCTTTTGTCTGTGAATCATCCACTGTGTTTTGTGTGGAGCTGGATTTAGACACTGTCTTGACTCTAAGTATTTTTCCAACACTGGCAGCCAAGTTCTGTTCATTTTCATAGTTTCTTCCTTCCTGTTAAAATTGTCCATTGTGTTTATGGATTTCAATTGCTTCTCTGTGTGTAGTCTGGCGTGATTGGTGGCTTTTCCAAGAGTGGTCAGAATTTCTGTTTTTTCAAATAATATTCTATGTCAGGTTGGTTTTATCATGTGTTCTGCTATTGCTGATTTTTTCTGGCTGTAGAAATAGTCTGCAGCGCCTTTCATCTTCTTTGATCCGTGTCTGAGCGCTGCGTTGTGAGTTAGTTTCCCTATGTAGACTTGTCCACAGCTGCATGGTATGCGATGGACTCCTGCAGTAGCTAAAGGATCCCTCTTATCCTTTGCTGAACGTAGCATCTGTTGAATTTTCTTAGTGGGTTTGTAGATTGTTTGTAGGTTGTGCTTCTTCATCAGTTTTCCTATGCGATCAGTGGTTCCCTTGATGTATGGTAAGAACACTTTCCCTCTAGATGGCTCTTTATCTTTGTTCATGTGGCTTGTTCTTGGTCTTGCAGCCCTTCTGATTTCAGTATTAGAGTAACCATTAGCCTGTAGCCTGTACACATTACATTAAGGACTCAACTCAGTTCATTGAAAAAATCAGCAAACTCAAACTCAACCCCAATGACAAACTGATCAGTTTTGATGTGGTTTCCCTATTCACCAAGGTCCCCATAGTTGACACCATGACACTCATTAACCATAAATTCCCAAAAGACATCACAGCCCTGTTTCAACATTGTCTCACTACTAGCTACTTCCAGTGGGATAATGAATACTATGAACAGAAAGATGGGGTAGCCATGGGTAGCCCTCTTAGCCCTGTAATAGCTAATTTTTATATGGAACATTTTGAGGAACAAGCCTTGAAAACAGCACCAAAAAATCCCACCATATGGTTCCGTTATGTGGATGACACATTCACCATTTGGAGCCACGGAGAAGAAGAACTAAACAAGTTCCTGGACCATATCAACAAGATCCACCCTAACATCCAATTTACTATGGAAAAAGAAAATGAAGGAAATCTGCCATTTCTAGATGTCTTAGTCATCCGCAAACCAAACCAACAACTGGGACACACAGTATACAGAAAACCTACGCACATGGACAGATATCTACACAAAAACTCCAATCACCATCCAGGGCAAAAAAGGAGCACCATAAAAACTTTGGTACATCGCGCAAACAGAATCTGTGAACCTCACCTCCTACAAGATGAATTGAATCAGGGCTCTACAGGCTAATGGTTACTCTAATATAGAAATCAGAAGGGCTGCAAGACCAAGAACAAGCCACATGAACAAAGATAAAGAGCCATCTAGAGGGAAAGTGTTCTTACCATACATCAAGGGAACCACTGATCGCATAGGAAAACTGATGAAGAAGCACAACCTACAAACAATCTACAAACCCACTAAGAAAATTCAACAGATGCTACGTTCAGCAAAGGATAAGAGGGATCCTTTAGCTACTGCAGGAGTCCATCGCATACCATGCAGCTGTGGACAAGTCTACATAGGAACCACCAAACGCAGTGCTCAGACACGAATCAAAGAATTGACGGTAAAGGCACTGCACGACTATTTCAGCTGTGAGAAAAAACTCAGCAATAGCAGAACACATGATAAAACCAACCTGGACATAGAATATTATTTGAAGAAACAGAAATTCTGGACCACTCTGGAAAGCTGCTTTCACTACGTCAGACTACACAGAGAAGCAATTGAAACTATGCTAGCACATGGACAATTTTAACAGGAAGGAAGAAACTATGAAAATGAACAGAACTTGGCTTAAAAATACTAGAGTCAAGACAGTGTCTAACCAGCTCCACACAAACACAGGATGACCACAGACAAAAGAAACAAAGGCCAGGATACTTCTATTCAGATGCTCCCACCAGTGACCTTGCTATCTCCATTGTTACTCCTATGCTATAGTCTTCATTGTTTCTCATACTTCTATTCAGATGCCCTCAACTATTGACCTGATTGCCTTCTTTGTTACTCACAGACAATGTTTCTCCACCCACCCTGGACACTCCAACAGATATATATACTCCACTTGCTTTCCCAACATCCGATCCTCTGAAGATGCCAGCCACAGATGCAGGTGAAACGTCAGGAGAGAATGTTGCTAGAACATGGCCATACAACCCGGAAACCACACAGCACCCAAATGAGCTTGTATGTTTCCTTTTTACAGGTTCATTATCTAGGGGAAAGTTGTTGTGCTTTATTTGCTGTTTTGCTCTTTTCATTCTGTAACTCTCATTTGGTTCTACCATATGGCATAAATTAACTTGGTTTCTCTTCTGTTTATAAAATAAACCCCCTTCTGTTCAAAAGTCTTTCTCTCCTTATTTTTCTAAGTGTTGGTCTGAATCTAGATCTTGGTACACACAGGCTAAGATGCCAAGTAGTGAAGTAACCAAGATACATATTTGTTTCATGCTAAAAGGGGACACCTTTTAAAAGGGGGACGCCTATCAAGGTCCTGACATCTGTAGACCAATTTGAGTAACAAGATGTTGGCAGTTATTTTAATGCTTGGTGAGCTGTCAATTCTCTTCAGTTATTACAGAATTGTACACGCCATCAGTAAAAGGCAATATATGTGAAGCTTGAGGTGAGAACTTGCTGTAACAGTGTAGGCTTGTGTTCATACTTGATTTTTTCAGGTGATAGTGGCAACTGTGAACTTAAGTGAATCCTGCCACATGTTAGTTTGGAAGCTTGAAAAACTAAGTATGGGTTTAGCTTAATAGGTACCTTTTATTTGTTTATTTTGTTAATACCCTTCCTTTGCCCCCCAAGAGGACCCAAAGCATTTTAGGAAATGGCACCCTCTCCTGCATGGATATTCTGAATCCTGTTTTTATAGGGTGCTAGCATGAGATACAGTGCAAAAACAAAAAATGAATATAAAACAATGCCTTCACAAATCTTGCTGTGTCCTTATTACATTCTTTGACTTTTCATTTTTATACTGACATTAGTGTAATTACTGCTAACAATGTTATCACATTTTTTAATTTCTTCTTTCCCACTGAACCGATGGCTTAATTAATTCCAGTGATTTTTTCCCCCTTCTATTGTATGGCTTAGATTTGTTTTGAAGGGTTAGACCTTGTCATGTTTCTAAAAAGCTTTTGTGACAGTCGGATATCAGCTAATTGCAGGACACAATATGCAGCCGCAAGACAATGAGGAGCGAGACAGACTCTAAAATGCCTTTGGTGACTAAAACAGCAGTTTTTATTGAAGTAGAAATTAATATTTGATGCTGCAAGGAACCTGGAATGTGAATTGCTTTGTTGTCATAATTTGAAGGAAGCAGTCAATTGCCATTGTGACTTCTATCCTTTATGGCTAATAGTTTTTTTTGGTTTTCACCTGGTTTGGCTGCTTTTGTTTTATATTAAAAACAATTTTTCCTCTCCATGCCTCCGAGTATTTGCAGCATACCCTTCTCCAAGATTTCAGGCAGGTGATTTCCATTATACCCAGTAAAGACAATGCACAAAAAGCATTTTGCTTTCTTATTTTGGCATTTTCCTTTCTTGCTTCATATTGTTATTATTGCTGACAAATCCATGATGATGGTGAAGAGGTTATCCACATTAACTATGAGTGCAAAATTTAGGATCAACCTTTAATTTACCCATATGTGGTAAGATTCCAATGTCAGTAAAGCCAAACAACAGGTTACATTTTTTAATGAGTCAACTGTGGGTTCACCAGACCTGGATCGCTTTTTTTGCAGCCTCATAGCAAGTGAACCCCCACGGGCCCAGTTCTGCTTGGAATCACAACTTGGAAGGAGAAAAGGCTTTTCCATTCCCTCTCATTCCGTTTTCCCAAGCTGAAATGGCCCTGAGGTGGGGGGAGTTATTTTCCCCATTTTGGAGATGCATGTGCACAGATTGTTTTAACATAGACCAGAGGAGAATCAGTGTAGTCCTTTCCATTGGAGCTGTTCTGTCGTCTGTAGTCCTTTTGCCATCTTTCTATGCTCTGATTCATTTCTGAAGACATGTATACAAACTGTTACACATAGTACAACATTACTTGAATCCTAAAACTCAGTTGATCTACTCTGGATTCCTGTAATACAGCCTTCTAAAATAAAACATTTTGAAAAAGTCCTTTTTTGGCTTGACATTTTAAAGGCTGTGACATTACTTGCAACTCTTTACAGTGTTTTGTATTGAGAAATTGCTGCTTTTAGTGTTCTCAGTCAATGCTTCCTCCCCTTCCTCAGAAGAACAGATGTTGGAAGTAGTTCTTGTCTGGTTAAGAGCCCTGAAGCCAGCTGTTTCATTGCCTGTAATTACACTCTTAATAAATGAATCATTTCCTTTGGAAGGCAAGAGTTGGGGGCTGATCACACCATTATGAGCATTAGCAATTCTGGAAAAGTTCCAGTGGTGTCTGCTTTTGGAAATGAGATTAAGAGTTTTGAGCTGATATAGCCAGGAGTGTGGTTAAAAAGGACAATGGTTTGAAGAAAGGAATGATAACATTCTGAACAAATTAATTTGTCTGATTTATAAGAATGTAGTTCAGAATATGCAAACATAAAATATATTTGCCTGAATAACAGTACCCATACGGTCACATAAATAAACAGCAGGTCTGTGAAGAGGTGTCATATAGGTTTTCTAAATAAGTAATGAAATACCTCTCTTCTTACTCACCTAAACAAGCACACTAGCTGCACTCTCATGTAGACTTTCCCCAGTCCAAGCCCACTGGTTTTATTGGTTTTAGCCCTGTGGCATAGCACCAAGGGGGTGGGGGCATGGCAGAGGCTCAGGGCGCATGTGTGCCCCTTGCTCCGGTCCTGGTTTAGCCTAAAGTAGCACAGCATAGTAATGCATTACACTTGACACTATACTTCTTATGTTCTTATGTCAGTTATAGGCTGTATTGTTTGATAAGAGGAAATAGAATAGTTTTGTACCCAACCTTTTTTGGTGACCACATTTAGCTTCTATTACTAATGATTTAATTAACTCGCATAATTTAGACAGTTTCGTACAAGCTTTTCTCAATACTGACTTTCCTCCTGAGTCAATAGATGAATTTGAATCATTAGTCAAATATATGACAGATTTTTTTCTCGATTTCTGATAAACAGAAACCATCACACTCTAAAAGGGGTGCTCCGTGGTTCAATAGAGCATGCCTTGAATGGAACAAACAAATTTGGGCACTTTATTGGCACTATAAGTGCACTAGATTCCCAGTTTTATTTGATCGATTAATTCAATATAAGGCTAATCTCCACTCTCTAATGCAAGAGAAACAGGTCCAACATGCATATTCTCAGTGGGATCATCTTTATCAAGCTATTATTTCAAATAACTCAAGGCAGTTTTGGGCCATGACCAATAATTTAGACTCTACTAAATCATGGGATTCATCCTGTATTACACCTGAGGTTTGGTTGACTCACTTTGCTGGCTTATTCCTAAAGGATGATGCCAATACTATTTATCAACTATCTATAGCCTTAGACATTCCCAAATGGGCTCCATGTAAGGAATTCCATAGAAGCAGAAATAAAAGGCTTTTTGGGTGTAAAAGACCGTTTATTCAGACATCCTAGAAAGCTCACGTACACGCCGTGGCAGGAATAATATCTCCCGCCAGAAGCACAGGTTATAACTCTGTCCATCCCATCCCCCTCCCGGTTTCCCATGGGAACGTAGGTCTCATCTCCCTCGCAGAGATAAGGTCTCCGCCGCAGAAGCTGGCCCATCGCCCGGGTTGTGGAATGTAGTCAAGGCCAGGCGGCTGACCCGCTCATCAACACCACTGAATCCTTTACACTCTGCCTCCCTTAAAAAAGACTTCTCCCCCCCAGGTTTGTGCGGAAAGGTGCGATGGAAAGCAGAAATGAGGGCGGGGGCGTCAATATTTTCGGAATAAACCCATTGATTATACCCAGAGGAATACCCCACCCAAGAGACTAAATATTGCCGCTTATGCGATTAAAGCGCAGAGTCCAGGATGGCGCCAATCTCGCAATGCTTGTGCACATCAATAATAGTCGGTGGGGGTCCCTCCGGCCGGTCGCGCCTGGTAAGATCGGAAACGGGAGCCTCCTTGAGTAAACTGGAATGGAAGACATTGGTGATGGATATTACTAAGAGAATTAGGCAAGTCCAATCGGGCAGTGACATCATTAATCACTTTAGTAATCTGCGTCCCACTTAATCTCTTTGCCTAGTTTTGTACCTACGCCTCTGAGATTTTTTTTTTGGTAGACAAATACACCCAGGCTTCACACGCTAAAGGGTAATCGGAGCTGTGCTTATCCGCTTGCAGTTTTTGGGAGTCTTTAGCCTGTTGTAAGCAAGCAAATCTGGACCATTTTCCATCCCTCAGCCAGAGATGAAATCCACTCGCTGAAACTCCGGAGGATCCAATGCTTCCGCAGGTAGTTGCGGCAACGGAGGGAAGGACCGCACTAGACACAATTTCGAAGGGGGTCTTTTTTGTACTGCTATGAACCGCATTATTATAGGCTACGTATTCTGCAAACGGAATTAGCTCGCATCAATTGGTTCTGGGTGGTAGTTGGTGTAACAACGCAAATACTGCTCTAGTGTTCTGTTCGCTCTCTCTGACTCACCGCCACTTTGAATCGCGCGGTAGGGGGCGGTGAATCACCGGGGCGCCCCCCAACAAACCTAGAAAAGCTTTCCGCAGAACTTTGAAATGAATTGGGGCCCGCGGGCTGAGAGACCACCTTAACCGGGCGGAGTGTAGACGATAAATATGTTGAATGAACAGACGCTTAACTTAGGAGCCGTGAGGGATGGAAGCGCATGGGATGAAACGCTTGTTTAGAAAATAAGTCCACCACCACCCACAAAACCAGAGCTGCCATGACTTTCTGGCAAATCTGTAATAAAATCCATGGAGATGACTTCCCAGGGGCGGGAGGCCGAGAGGTTTCAACAGACCATGGGGTTTTCCCGGAACGCTCTTGGCTTCTGCACAAACAGAGCAACCTTTAATATACGCCTCATCGTTCTGGCGCATGACGCTACCACCAAAATTGACGGCGGGCCAAATGCAGAGTTTTTAGGAAGCCAAAATGTCCAAAGCCGGAGCTGGCATCATGACAGGCCTCGAGAACTCCGCTTTACGGAGGGGGGGGAGGCATCGCACTAACAATCCCCCCCGCCGCCAAACACCATTCTCCAAACGCAACTGGGAGTCACCTTCCTCCGGCCAGGCTCGCTGCAGCCCCGGCCTCGAGCCCCAGAGGAAAGGAGAGACCAGGCTGGGAATGGGCAGAGAAGGAGGAGTGGACGCCTGAGATCGGGTGACAGCCTGTTCCCCACTGAGGGGGAGAGAACAGTGCGCTGAATGTCCCGTAAGCGCAGCTCCACCTCCCTCGGTAGGTATGCGCGAAAGATCAGCCAGTTTATTGGTTTTTCCGGGGAAAAAATGGACGAAAGAGAAACGGCAGCAAAATCGGCCCAACGGCTGTTTTTTTCGCCGGGATATCTTGAGGGGGGGGTGGAGAGGGCGGCCTGCTCTTGTGATCCGACCAAACTTGAAAGGGGTGTTTAGAAATCTCCAGCCAGTGGCGCCAAGTGGAAAGTGCTACTTTGATGGCTGCAGTCTCTTTATCCCCTACAGTCCAGTTGAGTCCAGCACCGGAGAATTTCTTTGATAAATAAGCACACGGAACCAGCCTATTATCTTTATTTCTCTGCAACAGGGCTGCCCTGCTTTGTCCGAGGCATCCACGCGGAACCACAAACGGATCTGGGTCAGGGGTGCTTCAGGATAGGTTCGGTAGTAAAAAAAGCAGATTTTAAAAGCTGAAAGGCCACCTGACATCTCTTTAGACCAGGAAAGTTAAAGGCCCCGGGCTTGGCAGTCAGCGGATCTTTACCCTTAGTGCGTAAGAGGTTCAGTGAGAGGGAGAGTCAGTTCAGCTTAATTGGGGTATAAAGTCACTATAGAAATTAGCGTTCCTAGAAAAGATTGGAGTCTCTTTCGGCTGGTGGGGGCAGGCCATTGGAGTAATTGCATCAATTTTAGCAGGATCCATTTGTAGGCCCTCGGGCGAGATCCGGTAACCCAAAGAATCAATGGAGGTTTGGTGGACACAGCATTTAGAAAGTATGGCAAAGAGGAAGTTGTTGAGCAAACGCTTCAATAATACTTCAACCAATGCTTCATGCTCAACCACGGCTCTAGAACAACAAACGCCATCCAAGTACACCACTACTACCCTTTGTACAATAAATCTATGGAGAACTTCGTTGATAAGGGCCATAAAAGCTCCGGGGGCCCCACTTAACCCTCGGGAATGGCATTATTAAGCATTCAAATCCGTCCAAACCCTCGTGTTAAATGCAGTCAAGTGTTCATAGCCTTCCGCAATTCTGGACCCTGTAGTAAGCTTCTCTCAAGTCCAACTTAGTAAAGTAGCGTCCCTCGCCCAATGCGTCTAAAAGGTCCTTGATTAATGGCAAAGGGTATTTATTGGACAGGAGGACTGCATTGAGTCCTCGGTAATCTGTGCAGTCAGTAAAGACCCATCTTTTTTTCTTTACAAAACAATACAGGAGCAGCATGTGTGTGTTTGGTAGCTCCGGCCGTATGAACCCTAAGCGAAATGAGGTTCTTGTCTAAGAAGGCACGAAGCTCCTCCTCATTGGGACTCATGCGGTAGATTCTACCTTAGCTGTTGCTTCCGCCGTATTAATGATTTTGCAGTCAGTGTCTCTAAGGGGTGGCAACTGATCGCATTCTTGCTCCTGAAATACTCTGGCTAAATCTTGGTAAGCCGGGTGGAATGCCGGTAGAATCGGGAGCAATTAGAGCGTGCATCGCTGGATGAAGCCGGGTATGTCAGGAGAAGCCGAAGCTCTAATTCATGTGTGTGTTCTCCGCGAGGAGGGTCAGTGAATTCTAAGATCCTTTCCTTCCAAATGAATTTTGGTTCATGCAACAACAACCATGGCATGCCCAGAAATCATGGAGTGCCTGAGCCACTGGTTGTGAATAAAACTAATTTTCTCCCAAATTTGGTCATGCAAAGGAGGAGGAACTGCTCGCTTTTGAACTGGGCCGGTCCTTCGCCCCCCGAGTGACTGCCGTTCATTTGGGGTGAATGGTATGGGCTTAGCCAGGACTTGGTTCAGACCTAGTTCCTCCGCCACCTGGGGTCAGATTAAACAATGGGAGCACCCAGAATCTACAAGGGCTGAGGCTAGTAATAATTTAGCATGCTTAGCGGGGTTGGCCAGAAACGCTTGGACCGTGAATAATGGGAGCGCCAGTTTCACTCACCGCGTCTGGAGTCGAACCCCTGTCCATGGGGGCTGAAGAAAGGCAAACAGCTGCCTCCCCCTCCTCTGGGTCAGCCTTCGCACTGCCTTAGACGAGTTTCGTTGGGGGCGGCCCGGATTTGGCGTGGTGGCTTGGCAGATGGGGTGCGTGCGGCGTCGGTTACGTTGGCTTCTGTTTTTTCGGGCAGTTGGCGGCTAGGATGACCCGGCCCTCCGCCAGAGTAAAGACACAATCCCAGTCGGGCGACGGCGCTCGGAGGTGGTCTCGGTAGCGGCTGGGCTTGGTTTGGTGGTCGCAGCGGTGGTCGTAGTGGCTGGTTTTAGCGTGGGCGGCCCTCGGCACGGAAGCGTACATTCAAACGGGACGCCACCTGGGATCCTAATTCGATCCAATCAGCAATAGCAGCGGGGGATCCGAATTAAAAACACCGCTTCACGCAGCTTGCCGCCGACAGCATCCGGAGAAGTATATCTACATTTCGCGCGCTCAGGCCACTCAGGAGGGTGGCGTCGAAAGCAGCCGCCGCGACGAAATTCACGGGCAAATTCTGCAAACGAGCGGTTGCCTTGCTGAATAGATTTTGATGGTGCTGATAGCTTCATTTTCAGCACCCGGATCTTGGAAGCGCAGCCCCTTAAGGCTTGGAGGAACGCGAGGCACCGCGGCGAAGTATCTTCATCTTGCAGGTTCAAAAGAGTCACAAACCAGTCGGCTGCCGCCTCTATCCAGGACGGAGTCGATGTCCTCGGATTTTTTCGCGTATCTTATAACGCCGCGAAGTCCTCCGGCGTGCGCCCAGCGAGTGACAAAGCAGGGAAGTTTGGGAAGCAGTCCCATCGAAACGGGCAGGTATTGGGAGGTCTGTAATATCTCCTCTCCACGGCCCAGGTAGATGCCCGCTGGGGCGGGCGGGTTAAGGCGCAGGTTGAGGAAAGACAGCGGGCGCAGGGGGGGCCGGAATCGGTGGAATTGGTGGAGGTACCAACGCCGGTGCCGCTGTGGTGTTCTGGTGGGGAGCCGTCCTTGAAGCGTGGCAGGACCCAGCAGCGTCGCCCTCTGGCGCCGGCTGTACCAGTGACAGCCGTGGAGCTCCAGCTTGGGGTGTTCTTGGTTCTGCTGCTTCTTCAGTTCCCTCTCCAAGGCGACCAGCTCTCTCTCTCTCCTTACTTGAAGTCAATGCATCCTGTAGTGCGCATGCAAAGCCAAGCCTTTCTCTCGTTCCAGTTTGGCCAATTCGTCTGCGTTGAACAGCTGCAGTACCAAAGTTCACTTTGCGTGACGCCAAAGGCCTGAAACGCTTTGGCGTTGACAGCTGTAAGTCCAGTTTGGAGTGTTCTAAGGACTTTTATCGCGGACTGATAGGTTCTGCTGCACATATTGCCGCTGCAGCGCGTCTTTGGCTTGCGGTCCAATTCGAGTTGGATTTCTAACTTTTTAAGCGCCGCTGTTCCCGATACTCTCTTTTGCCAGGTTTTCCATCGTCTCTTGCTGCAGCTGCTCTCGCCGTTCCTCTTCCCATAGCTGGCGCAGTTCCACGGGCCCATGCTTCTTGGGCATCATCGCAGTCGGCCCCACTTCCTCATCCCCAGTCCTCTCTTTTACCGATGGGAGAGGAATAGGATCCGGATGGGAATGCAGGCTTTCTTCGGATTCCTCTCTTCATCTGAACGCAGGACGTCGTGCTCCACCGGTGGCTCCACGAGGCATCTCAGGTGTGCAGCTGCTGGTCCGGGATCTGGGGGTTCCGACATCGGAAGCTGGTACGGATACCCTCCCAATCCCCGGTATAGTCCCAGTTTCAATAGTGGCCTTCGGACGGGCCCCGAAGTGCTATGCCACGCAGTGAATTCTTGGGAGCATCACCAAAAATACGCAGTCCAGGAATCGCTCAATGGACTCCTGTGCTGCCGCGATGAAAGGTGGTTGCGGCCCGTCTCCTCCGTGACAGGTTGCATCTGAGGTTTGTAATCCATACGAAAACGGGCAGATATCCGGGATCCACAGAGCATTTCGATCCATAGACAGCGCCAAACGACTCACATATGTAAGTCCCCATGGTCGTAGCTTCTCGTCCCTCGCTCCAACTGAGGTAAGGGAAGACTACCGTGCTGGATCACGTAGGATGCGGAAGAAGGAGTCACCAGCGAGACCCGCTACTCCCGCCGGGTTCCTCCAAATCCAGAAGGGAGAGCTCGGAACCCTCTTTGGGGGCTAACGAACATTCCACAGGAATATTCAACCTCTCCATGCCGAGACACCAGGGGTCCAAACTGCACTAGGAAGATAGATGAACGCATTGATTCCTGCCACAATGTAAGGAATTCCATAGAAGCAGAAATAAAAGGCTTTTTGGGTGTAAAAAGACCGTTTATTCAGACATCCTAGAAAGCTCACGTACACACCGTGGCAGGAATAATATCTCCCGCCAGAAGCACAGGTTATAACTCTGTCCATCCCATCCCCCTCCCGGTTTCCCATGGGAACGTAGGTCTCATCTCCCTCGCAGAGATAAGGTCTCCGCCGCAGAAGCTGGCCCATCGCCCGGGTTGTGGAATGTAGTCAAGGCCAGGCGGCTGACCCGCTCATCAACACCACTGAATCCTTTACACTCCAGTTACAACTCAACAAATCATTGATTTAATTAATGAACTAAAAACTGCAAAGCCTCCGTCCCTGACATGACCCCCCCCCCGAGTTATTAAAATTGCACTGATTGGTGCCCCCCCCTGTTGGCTAACCTCTTTACTCAAATTAATAGTTCAGGTCATATCCCCAAATCCTGGCTATCTGCTATTGTTGTATCTATTTATAAAAAAGGCAATCCGTCTGATCCTGCTAATTTTTGACCAATTAGCCTGACATCAGTTGCTGGAAAGTTGTATGCCAAAATACTTTTGCATAACTTGCAGTCTTGGGTGAACCAACACCATATAATTGGTTCGGAGCATATAGGCTTCCCCAAGGGCAGATCAACATTAGATCATGCCTTAGCTCTCTTGCATCATGCCGAAAAATATTCCAAAACCCCAAGAAGTAAACTTCATGCCACCTTTATTGATTTAAAGGCGACTTTTGACACTAGAAATCGTTCATGGTCCAAATTTGCCACTCTAGAACTAGAAAATAAACTCTATTTAATAGGGCAGCTTTATATGGGCACAAGTTGTAGAATTAAGTGCATGAAAGAGGGTATTATGACGGATCTCATTTCAACTCATAAAGGCGTGAGACAAGGGTGTGTTTTAGCCCCTACATTTTTCAATCTTTTCCTGAGTGATCTACCTTTGGCCCTATTGGGAATTAAAAGTCATGTCCCTAAGCTAGGTGCAAGATATATTCCAATTATTTTATACGCAGACAACACAGTTCTTCTGTCTTGTACAAGAGTTGGTCTCATTCGACTAATGAATCGATGTGGGGAGTACTGTAAAGTACTATCAACTATCAAAAGTCCAAAATGTTGGTGTTTGCTAAACATTTTTTAAAAATATAATTGGGCTCTCAATAATGTCCCACTTGAACAAGTCAATCACTATAAATATCTTGGAATTCTTTTTTCCTACAACCTTTCATGGCTACCCTACAAGAAAGCTGCTATAGCTGCTGCCTACAATAGCCATTGTGCTATTATTCGCTTTTTTCTTGGTAAAGACTACGCTTTTGTACCAGCAGCACTAAAAATTTTTAATGCCAAGACCAAAGTGAAATTGCTCTATGGAGTGTCTATTTGGCTAAAAGCAGCTGACAATTCATTGAACTCATTGCAATCTAATTTTTTTCATAAAATCATGGGATTTCCCAATTGCATCCCTTTTGCAGCACTTTACCTAGAACTCAGGCAAAATTCACTAGTCTACAAGGTATGGTTGAGAACTTTCAAATTCTGGCTTCGTTTACATTTTTCCCCAAACGACATTCTGTATGTTCATTTAGAAGTTCTCTTTATGTAAGCCATTTCCCCCCCATACCTGATAGACTTCTGAACAGTGCTTCATGTGAAGATAACCAGAATTCTTTCCATATTTTTTTCTTATATTTGTTCCATACTCTGCTTAATGCAAATTTAACTACATGGTATCCAAACTGATTGTTTATTTTTTCTTTACTGTACCAGATATAAGCATGCCATCCAAAGGTCATTCCATCTCTCTCCAGATTTAAAAGACTCCAATTCTGTAATAACATCCGGGTTTTTAGCCAGGTCACTGCCATAGCTTCAAAATAAATTCTTAAATGGGATAGTTGTAGTTCACCCCTTTTCTAAGCATCACAATGTGTTTTCATTTTCACTCTGGCTTATCTTCCTTGCCATATAAAGTCTACCAGCTCTCTGTGCCGTAAGTTCAATGGTTTGTAAAAATATATAATCAGAATATTTTGGAAAAGAAATAAGATTCTGGGTAAAATATTCATTTTAATAACTGAAATTCAAAAATATATTTTTAACAATAATTTTAGAGTTACTTTTACTAAATTTTAAACCTGAGACCTTGCCAAATTCATTTAGTTTGTTTTTAATTATTTGAATACTTTCTTCTGGGTCTTCCAAAATTATCAAAAAGTCATCAGCATATGCTTTAACTTTATATTCTACTTTTCTAATCTTAACAGCCTTAATTGTCTTCTCTTATATCATTAATTAATACTTCCAGAACTACAATAAAAAAGTAACAGAGAAATAGGGCATCCCTTTCAGTGCCTCTGTTTATTTCATATTTAGGTGTAATTTCTCCATTTACTATTAGTCTTGTTCCTTATAAATTTCCTTTATCCATTTTGTAAAGTTTTCCATCCTTCTTAATACCTCTATAATACTTTAATCCAGCATATCAAAATCTTTTTCTATATCTAAGAAGATGGCATTTGGCATTTGTTTATCAAGGTGGTTTTGATAATATTCTATCATATTTAGCAATAATCTCACATTCTCTTTTATTTGTCTGCCTGGGAGCAAGCCTGCTTGATCTTTGCGAATCAGATCATTCAATACACTTTTCAACCTTGACACAATTATTGAGGTCAATAGTTTGTGATCTAAATTCAAAAGTGAAATGGGTTTAAACTCCTTTATCTTTGGTAAGCCTTTTTCTATTTTATGAATTAATGTAATACTTGCCTCTTTCTACGAGTCTGATATTCCATTTTATTTAATGCCATTCATTACTTAAGCAGGATTCTAAAGAGGTGACATAGCCATATCCTGAATAAATAAATGTGTTACAACCCATAAAGAGAGAGCCAGGGAGCCAAGTGGTAGGACAAATTTCTTCAAGTAACTTGTTTCAATCTTTAGGTGAAATGAATACATCTGCATACTGAATACATACATATGAATACATACATATGAATACATATGAATACATACTGCATCTAGCATCAGCCTTGATTACAGAATTAGCAAGTAATGTGATTGGAAAAACCCAACCTATAATAATAAAAATATTGGCAGCAACAGTAGTAAAACATATTTTATTAGGACTAACTAAAAGTAAAATATAATCTACTTTTGTCTGAGGTTCATAGAACACTTCTTTGAGCAATATTTTAAACAAAACGGCTTTGAGGCCCTTTCCACGTGGCAAAATTAACGCAGGGTGCAGCCAGGATAGATGAGCCTGGTGCAGCCCAGGGCCCTTTGCACAGTGCCAGGCAGGTGGCCCTGGAGCCAATGCGGCTGGATGATGCGCCTTCGCATGGCGGCATGTCTGTTGTGGCTGTCCCTGGCCCTCTTCACTGTGTTGCAATGCAGCCAGTCACAGACGACCCCCACAGCCATACCAGGTTGGTGCTCTTCTGCATGGCTACGCAGGAGATGGGTGGTGGGAGGAGGAAACCAGAAAGCCACATCCAAGTAACGCACCTCCCATGCAGGGCTGTTTGCTCAGCGATGGCTCCAACCTGGCCTTCCTCAAAAGAATAGTGAATAATGTGATTGTTGTTTAAGCCGGGTTGGAGCAGATAACGTGGGGCAGACCCAATGTAGGGGCAGGAACCATGCAAAGTCCCCCCACACACACACCGGTTTAAACCCGTGGGGGACCCGCATTAATTTTGCCATGTGGAAAAGGCCAGGAAGAGAGCAGAAAAAATATATTATTGCTGTAGAGCATATTGAAGACTCACTTGCAATATTTTATAGTAGAGATATCAAGATGGTGATTTATGCAGCTTAATTGAATCTGTTTGAGTCCAATGTAAAAGGTCTCAAGCATACCAACATATATTTGCTATCAAAAGTATAGACTAGGTGGACTGCTTTATGGCAGTTTTAATACATCCACGCAGCATTGTGCTTTAAGACATCAGTTTCTGAAGGTTTTCCTGTGAGCAAATATCTTTACAATTATTCTTATAATTTCTTTACCAGATGTTGAAGCTAATCAGTGTCCAGCTAAGCTTACTCCCCCCTCCCCCAGCTAGCAGAAGCACCCTCCAGCCTCAACACAGGAAAGGAGCTGGAAATAAAGCTGGAAAAGATTCCCCATCAGTGTTAATGTTGCAGCACATCAATCTCCAGTGTTTCCTGTGTCTTCCGTACAAAAGGCAAGGTTTCATTTGGTGGCTCTTAGGAGAGATTACAAATGGATTGGGAGTATGTGAATTGTTTCAAACCAGGAACCTATGCTATAGAATGATTCCAAGGATATATCACCTTTAAAGACTTTAATGCCACCCAATTTCTTAGTTTTTAGGTAAGGGTGGGGAGGGAGAGATTGGATCCATGTGGCAATACCCCCCCACTCCTCCAGAGCTTTCCAAAGAGACTTCAGACTAACAGACATCAGCAAATGTGCAAATACAGAACATTATCCATATGCATTGAAAATAGTTATATGGCACAACCACATTGTATTCCTGTTCAAAAAATAGCTATAATTTCAGGGAAATCAAATTGTGCTGCTCCTAGTTTACAAATATAACGTTCCGCCTGCATCTAGGGCTGTTTCCGCACGGGCGGAATACAGTGACCCAGGGACGCTAAAAACAGCGTCCCTGGGGAGGGGTTCGCACGGCCGCCGCCACATCGCAGCAGCAGCGGCCTCGCAACCCCCAAGCGGCGTGAAGCCGCTGTTTCTGAACCTCGCTCCCTGAGCAAGGTATTTCGGAAACAGCAGCTTCCAAATGCTGCCATGCAAATGGCAGCAGCTGGAAGGCGCCATTCCCCCCCTTTCCTGAATGCCTACCTTGTCTCCTGGCTTCCGGCTTGTCACAGAGGGCAGGGGACACGCCCCCTGGTCTGCGACTCCAGAGCCGTCGCTCCAGGCTGTGGGGGCATGTCCCCTGGCTTCTGCAACGAGCTGGAAGCCAGGAGACAAAGTAGGCATTTGGCGATGGCGCAGTCTGTGCGAAGGCTGTGCCTCCGCCTGCCGCCCTCCTGGGACCATCCATGTGAACGGTCCCAGGGGGTGCGTCGGCATTGTTTATGCCAACGCACCCGCGCACCATTGCGGTGCGGAAAGGGCCCAAGATTCCTAGGATTCACTCAGAATTCTGTTCAGGTCTTTCTTCCAGGAGAGTATTTGTAGGACTGCACTAAAGGTACAATTTGATTTCAAAGTCCAAACAGAACTCTTGAATGCATTTTTAAAAGCTGTGTGTGTTCATCTCAACTGAATACTCTAAATTGGATTGCAAAAATGTTCACTCTCATATGCCCATTTTAGGAGGTGTAAATTCTGAGCCAGTGCAGCAAAATGAAAGCTGCCAACTGATGAAATGTCATGGGCACAAAGCCAGCACAGACATAAAATGTTGCCTTAATTGGTCCATGACCTTGTCCATGGCAACTGTGCATAATCGAAACAAGCTTGCAGTTTGTGAGCATGTGCAAAAGCAGCTACCTGGCCAGTCTCCATGCTAAGTGTCACCTATGGTGCATATACAAAACAACTAAACATATTTCTTGGCTTAAATTGTGAGAAAGTCATTAATGTAATAATATGGGATGTTTGACTCAAAGGAAACAGGCACGGTGAGCAAGACAGATTTGATTTTGAAGAATTCATTTACGATAGAATTATTAATGGCAAAAATGAAAGAATTTTTAAGATAAATATACAGAAAGCAAGAATGTTAACAAAAATGTGAAACATACGATCAAATAGTTTTGATGAATAAAACAAGTTTTAAGGCTGAAAAATAATTAAAATATCTGGGTATTATTTTGATAAACATGAATTGTATTTTTTTCAAAATAATTATGTTAAGATATGGAGTGAAGTTAAAAAAAAGGAGAATATCTGTGATTAAGATGAATGTTTGACCCAGAATGTTGTTTTTGTTTCACCTGATATGAAAATTGATGCACCATTTAAACAATGGCAGAAGGCTATATTTAAATCTGTATGGCAAGGGGGGGAAAACCCAAAAATTAAATATAAGGTATTGCAAGATGCAAAAGAAAATGTAGGACTGGGGTTACCTGATTTGAAATTGTATTTTTCTACCTGTTTCTTAGTTTGGATGAAAGAATGAATGGGTGTTGAGAAATAGAAAAAGATCTGACATTACCTGCAACAGAAAAATGGTTGGTGAGGGTGATGGAATTTGCAGTAATGACTAAACTTATTCTTTTTCAACAAAAAAGAAGAGGAAGCTGAAATGCCTTTTTCCATTTCAGCAAATCTAAAAGCACACCCCTATTTTTAAGTTAAAGAAAGTCATTCCTTCTTTTTAGTAAATAATGTAGGAATAATGCATTATTTTTAGTACATAATGCAATGTAAATAATGCAAGAATATGTTTACTTGGGGATCGATGGACACAAGCTAAGTTAATACAGGATAACAGGATTGATGCCCTGGATGTGCCTTGCCAGTAACCAACGATTAAGTGTTGATTCACCCAAATGATTTCTTTTCTCAGTTGATTAGTGTCATGCTAACAGTTTTCTAGAACAAGTGAATAGAAATTGAGAGGGAAAATATCTCCTTTTCATTAAATAAAACTCTGCATGAAAGAATGAGAGCTTAAGCAGGGTGGCTCCTTTTTCCTGTTCTACCACCAGAAAACCTGGAAATATCCGATGCAACATCCATATCACACGTACTTTATCATAGGTACTTTGAACAAGGTCAATGAAGATTGGAAAGCACTTCCCACACTTCACAAAAGGGATATATAAAAATTAGAACGGCTGTCAAATATAGCCACATTTTAAAAATCTGGTCAACAGGTTTGGTTTTTAAAGGGCTATTAAACGTTCCTTTAAAAAAACTTCTAACAATATTTTGTATGCGCTTGCTTGCTCAGGGATTATTCCCATCTATCTAATCTATTTTATGTATAATTTAGCTGCCTCTTCTTTCATTTTTCAAACACTTCCCACCATCACAGCCTGGTAAGAATCTCCTGTGCTAACACCTGTCTTAATCACCTCTGCAGTGTTCTGTAAATTCTAATCTGGTTTAGTTTTTCTAATTCATTTGTTACCATGGACTGGTATTGATCAAATACTTTTTAAATTGTTTTTTTCCTTTTGCTTGAATAATGGGAGTCATTTGATTTTGAAATCTGAAAGAGGATTTCAGTTTATGGATTTTAGCTCAAGTAATGCTAATTCCAAATATCCAACTGCAGTGAGTACTACATTGCCCCCAAAGTGAAGTTAAAATTATATGGGGGGAGGGGCTTTTTATGTTTGAAGCAAATTGTTATATTTTAAACTTGCATCAATGTATTCTTGGACAGCAGAGCAAATTCTTTACTCTGCAGCTACAACATATTCAACAAAACACCATTTCGTATAGTCATCATTTTAATCACTTGATGAATAGGACGATTGCTTTGTCCAAAGCTTGGTGTTTTTGCTGTGCACATCTACTGTCATGATATGAATTCCACATGGCTTATTGTTCAGTGTTTATTTCTCATGGAATTGGCTTGCTTTGACAGGCAGATGCATTTGAAGGCCCATATGTACATCTCTGGCTCCTTGTCTACCACTGAGGTTTCATATTCCCCAAACTGATATTATAAGCCAAAGCTTTGAAAAGATCATAGAAGTTTGTCTTTCTTTTCATATGATTCAGTGCAGAGTTGGCTCTCTTATATACAACTGTGTGCTTCTAAGGTCCAAAAACCAAGCACAATTCTATGCAATGCCTGCAAATGTTTTTGAATATAGGGCTCATTTATCCTTATCTGTGGTAGTACGGAAGCATTTATCCATGGCTACTTTCAGTCTGGAAATAGTTGGCCCTTGTGGGAAGAGCCACTTTAGTCAGAGAATATCTGCATGGAAAGAAGTCACATTGTTAGTCACTCTCATGCCATTCCTTTTTATTGGAACACTATATAGAAAAGGCAAAAAAAAACTACTCCCATAGTGGTGCTGGTAAGTGTGAACTGGCTCATATCTTCAAACAATTTCCTTGGTGAAATGGTTTTGAGGACTTTTGCCCTAAGCATATGTCACCTAATGCATTTTTTTCCTTCAGCCAACCATGATAGATAATTACTTTTCACTAACCTATGAACGAGTGACAAATAATATGGAAAAAAATTTAAACCCATTTCCGTGGCAAGTGGTCTCAATTTTTCTGTAAATGCAAAACAAAACCACACCCTCTGCAGAATAATTTGTCTTCATTTTCCAGTTGCTTAAGCTATTAAGCAATTTTTCCTATTTCCACTACTGTTCGCTTTCTCTGAGCAGTAAATCATAGGAACAGGAATAGTCATTGTCCCACACTTTACATTAATGTTATTGATCATTTAGATTTCCACACCTAAACCATTATCATTGGAATTAGCAGATTTCTGAAAAATCAGCCATTCGGCCCTGGCACATAAATCAATGCTCAGTCAGAATAAAGGTTGAACAGTTCTGCATATGGAGATGTGCTCTTAGTTCTTTGTGCTCCATTACTCATTGTTAAGCCTTCATGGAAAGTGACTTGAATGTAGATACTTCTGCCTATTTAAGTATATAGGAGGCACAGCTGTTGTTTGACATTCACCTTCTCTATGTGACAAATGAGGCAAAAATTGACTGTATGGTGAGATGAATGCATATTTAATTCTTAGTATTGTACTTAACAAGGAAAAGTATGTAATGGTTGAGTGAGGCTTAATCAGAGGTGTAGATATGGGCTACTTAATCATAACTAGTAATTTAACAATAGCAATGCAATGTGATGGCAATATTCAAATCTTGACTAATTAAAATAATGCCACCCAGGAAAGGAATCAGATTGAAAAGTAGAGCACAAATTATTTGCTGGGTTACCCTAATCGTTTAATGGTTCACAAGCAAGTCTTTTAAGCATGTGAAGTAAGTTTTCAGCCAATCAAAATTACTGAAATGCTACTTGGGAACAAAAACAAAAGGCAAGGAAGGCGGAGGAATTAATTAGATAGTTATAGGTGAAAAATTACAATAATCTAAGAGCATGTCTAATTTTGTCACTGAAAAAAACTCAAATGCAAGGAAACAGTGGCAGTACTTATTAAAGCAACATTTTCAATCAAAGATCTATATAACGATACAAAGATGGGTATAATCAGATAGGGATAAAACATATTATTTTTCCCTACACAGTTGTAACACCCCAGGAGGCATAACAGCTTCCCTCTCCAGGCACCCAATGTGCCAGTTCTTTACAGGAACTGAGAGGCTTCTGCATGCATCCTATATCCTTTCAAGGTTTTTCTAATCTAGATTACTTTCTAGAGCAGAGAGATAGACTGGCTGGAGATAGAGGAAGTATCCAAAGGTCTCCTTTGTGTAATCTTGTGTCCATGCCGAGTGAGCATCAGAGGTGGGCATAACAAAATTCTTGAGCCAAAGACATACCCAGAAATTGCTGCTTTGAGTTATTACCATGATTTTCCAGAATGGTATTAGGAATCTGGGATTCTTAGTGAGAAAAAACTACCCTCCACAAAGAAATCTGTGTTGTTTTCAAGTTAGGGTGCTGCTAACCAGTTACAGCATGGTTTTCTGTGATTCTACCAATTTATTGAGCAATGACATTTCTCCCTTTCATCAGGTCATCAGATCATTGCAAAGGAAGGTACAGGGGCTTCCAGCCAATCCCCTCTGGAGATAATCCGGAGCTCTGAAGTTATGTTTCCCTCCCTCCCTCCCTCCTTTATTTATTTATTTTATTTATTTATGGATTTATATCCTGCCCTATCCCTGAAGGGTTCTGGGTGGTTACAACATAATTCAAACAATCCATAAATATTAAAATATAAATCCTCATTTAAAATTAACCACTTAACAACTTAAAATATAGAATAATTTAAAATAAATGCTGTAATGATATAACTGATGTCATAATTAATTCTTCCCACCATCCATTCTTCCCTCCCCTTGGAGACTGAAAAGATGTTATTGCGTTCTGACAATCCGGCTGGCTAGTTGGAATAGCCATGTCTTGCAGGCCCTGTGGAACTGACATAATTCCCACAGGGCCCTGACATCACCAGGCAATAAGTTCCACCAGGCTGGAGCCAGGGCCATAAAAGCCCTGACTCTTGTCACAGCCAGCCAGATGTCCCTCAGGCCGAGGATCAGTAGAAGGTCCCCCTCCAACAAATGGAAGAGACTTGTAGGGCAATATGGGGTGATGCGGTCCCAAAGATACAGCCCTTTAGCTAGGTCAGTTTGTTCAGGGGCTCATAATGTTCACCCTCTTGGTTCAATTCACTTGAAATTTGGAATTGAAATTTGGGGAATGGGGGGTTAGTAGTCAGCACTCACTCCATTGCAATTTTGATGCCATTTGGTTTAAAATCAGCCCCCACCCCACCCCCAGGTCCTCCATAGGACATAATGGTAGGATATACTAAAATGAATCCCAAGAATGCCCAGTGGAAACAATTGGAGATGCTCAAAGGCTCCATGAATGTAATTGGAGTTAGGAAAGCTTATTGACTTCCATGGGTTTCATTAAAGCACACTGCAGTACACAAAAGTTGCAATGATCATGTAATATGAATTATGAGAAACTTGCCCTGTGCTTGGAATGACAGCCTCCCAGATAAAATGCTCTGAGAAAAAAATGATAGCCCCTGGGACTGAAATCTATGCTCAGACATTGTAATGACAGCCCCTGGAGTGGAATGATGGTTCCTGGGGCCATATAAACAGCTCTGGGAACAGAATGTCAAGATTTCATCTTGACAATCGCATTCCCATGTGGTAGGTTAGACTTATAGAAAATTACTGGTCCAAAGTTACCCAATGAGCTTCCACAGCAGAGTGGGAACTGAAACCCAGGTTTCACAGATTCTAGTTTGATACTTAGACCACTACACCATGCAGGCTATCAAGTTCCCCCTCCCCCCATGCCAATCCTGTTCTTCCTTTTTAAGAACTCATAGTTTTGCAATGGAATTGTCAATACTATAAAATGCTGCAAGGGAATTCTGAGCAATTAAGCACGATTCATAACCAGTTATTTAGATATATTTGTCTTTATTTTAACAATTCTACATTTAAAAGTATCACCACATAAATTGTTTCTTTTTTAAAAAAAATATGTGGCTTTGAACTAATTTACAAACTGGTAAGCTGGTTAAAGACTGATGTAGTTGTATCTCAGTTTGTGTCACTATATGGTATTTTTGAAAAAGTTCATTATTCATCTGCCATTCAAAATATCAATCCTGCAGTTTGCCATAGGCTTCTGTTTGAATATCTTAATTTCCATATAGCTTGAATTGTTTTGTATCTTTCTCATCTCTGAAAAGGAATTATAGAACTAATCTTGAGACCTGTCAAGTTACAGGATTATTCTGACATCTTGCATATTTTACCAGTATATTTAACACAAAAGAGTAATTGCATGGCTTAGTGAATGATATAGTTAGGGAACTTTGAACTTTTCCCTACATTTCTTAAAAACATTCAAAGTTTTCATGCATAATTGAACAATACAAAAGTCTGGCCTACACAAATAATCCTGTTATTATTTCTAGAAATAGCTATTCTAAGCCAAATCACCATACAAAAATACTGGATTTGAAATTTGCTTAGAAAGTAAAATATGGGATCATATGATATTAATTAAATATTTAAATATCTATCATTCCACTAAGTATAAAATATTGTTTTATTTTTTATTATCCATTCAGTGACTTAAATACAACCCATGGAAGGTATAATAATATTTTAAATTAAGTAACTTCTTCATAATTCAATTTCCAAAAATGCCCAAAGCCATTCACAGACATGACATAAAGTACAAACAAAACAATCAACACATAAAAGTTTATTTAAAAAGTTATGATGTGGAACAGACAACAGAAGAATAGCATTCATAACATATGGCTAGGAGTAATAAAACCAATGCAGAAGAATTAAGTCATCTTATAAAGTGTACATCAAAGTAACAGTAAAAATAGTATAAACAGTGGCTCACTAAAGGCATTTCAGAATAGATAAGTCTTTCTGTTGGAAGGCCAGGAGAATGGTGATCAAGATGGCAATGTGTTCTATACTTTGAGAGCAACAGATAAAAAGTCTATTTTTGGATGCCCATCAAGACAGATCCCCAGATGATCTCTCCCCAAAGTTCATCTAGATATATTAAACAGTATGGAAAACAAGATGGAATCTTGTGAAACCCTATAATTTATGATCAGGAAGTAGATGCCCAGCACAACTTTCTGCAAATAAATTATATTCTGTAAAGTCCACTCCCTGGATCTGGATTAATTTTTTGTTCAGAATCTGGTTGTGGGGGGATTACAATTGCCCTAGGGGAAGGGAAGAATCAATCTATTCCTCAGTGCAAATTCAGTCCCAGTTCCAACATTAGGGTTACAAGAAAAAAAATCTGGAATTTGGAAATCCTGCATTTCCTTTGTGAAATCTAGTTTGGCTCTGAAACATCTTGGTTTTTAAATACACAGGACATTACTGAAATTCAGTTTGCACATTTGATATTGTCACTTTGTATCTTCCTCTGATATGCCATTTTAATGAGCAAATTCCTACATAAGATTTTACAAGCAATATTCAAACGAGCTGTCATTCTGTCAACAGTTTTGATATTAAGAAATAAAGATGACATGCTTAGAATTCATGCAGAAATGAGGCTCAGTGAATATTTCGTATGGAAACTTGAACATATCAATTAACATGAAGCTTGCAATTACAACTGACTCAAATTAGTGGAATATGCTTAGAACAGTGCGTTGTCCATACTGAAATGCTGGAGTCCATAGTATCAACAGAAGGATCCTTGCACCTGAGGAAAGAGCACGAGTAACGGAATAGATCTGAAGTATCCAACCCATTAAATTCACTTGATCTGCATTCTGCCTTTCAGCTGGAATGTGAAGTGAAGGAGAAGTTCAAATTAAAGGTTAACTACAGATTCTAAGGAGAAGGGCTGCGGCTCGTGGTCTGCTATCTGCTTTGCATTCAGAATGTCTCATTTTCAATCCCTTGCAACTACAGTTTTGTTTTGATTTTTTTAAAGTATCAAATAGTAGGTGATGTGAAAGACTTTTGTCCTTGATCCCAGAAAACTGTTGCCAGTTAAATGTGATAGGCTACTGGCCTGGCTCAGTATGAAGCAGCTTCATGTGTTCAAACTCATGACTCTTGGCTTCAATTTCCCATCTCCAAAATGGGAATAATAATTATTTATCAAATAGAATAGTTGGATGATGAATAGCATACTTGAAACACTTAATTTAAGCCCTCTAAAGGACGAAAACACAGTCACATTAGGGCCTATTTGCAGAAGCAGGTATAATTTTTGTTTCACAACCTGTGCTAAAAAATGTAATAGCGAACACAAGTTTAGATCCTACAGTTCTTTGATGCTCCATTGGCATTGCAAACAAATATTTATGGTTCGTTTAACTATAGGTGTAATCCTGTAGGAATTACGACTGTAACATCTTCCAGTGGCAGTTTAGTATTGAATCAGTGACCTGCAGATAAAAGGTTTCATATTTCATTACTAATCCTCTAAGTTATACAGTCCCACAGCACCCTGGCAAGCTGGCCTGCCTTCCTTTTTGCAAACTACCATTGATCAATTTTAATCAACATTTTGTCTTACTATGTGTGGATCAATCAATACATATCATTAACAGCTCAAAGTTCCGCAATATTGTTAAGGTGGCATATTGGTCTTGTGGAGTTCCTGTGTTAGTACTATGCCAATTTGATGATGCTTTTAAGGGATTCATGGTGGGAATCCTAGGGCCATTTGACACATTAAAGACCTACCAAAATGTAATGTTTGCTGTACTTTGGATTTGACAGGGACATAGTTATGCATGTATTTTGGATTTGACAGGGACATAGTTATACTTTGAACCTGCTGTATGAAGTGGCTCTTTGGCAAACTATTTTACTGACATAGTTGCCTGTCTGTGTTCAGTGCCAATTGCCTTGTTGAAAGTCAAGATAGGAAGAAGGCTAGATGGCACTTGGAGTTGGTATAATATGAAGTATATGACCACCTCAGTATTTTGTAGATTTAAAATATTTATGCCCCACTCATGAAGCTTCCTGATAGCCAGCTCGCTGGTCTGTCAAGGACAGCATTGTCTATTCTGGCTAGCAGCACAGTAGGATCTTAGGCTAAGGTCTTTCACTTCACTTCCTACCTTTTAAAATGGTAAAACACTAAAATAATCTAAAAACAGCAGCAAAAACAGCAGAAAAAAATGCAATAAAACAATTTAAAAGAGCATCAGGTAAAGCCAGGGAAATCCAGTTCTAAAAACCATGGAATAAAAACAGCACTATCTGAAAAAAAATTAGTAAAACTCTGTAGTGGGAAAGGATTTGAAAGGCCAGGAGAATAAAAAATGTATTTGGTGAATAAAAATGTACTTGGTGCCTAAAAAGACTGTAAATTTACTGCCAGTCTGTAGGAGAGAGTCCCAGAGCTTAATAATCACTATAAAACAGCCCTGTCTTGGATCGTATCCACTGAGACTGAGAGAATGGGGGCACACAGGACAGGAATTCTGATGAAGTTCTTAATTTAGCAGACAGACTCCTATAGGATGAAGTGCTCTTTCATGCAGCCTAATCCAAGACTGTGATAAGATTTAAAGGTAACAATCAGCACTTTGTACTGCTATAAAATATGATACCAAGAAGGAATGGAGTTTACATGGGAGGGAGTTGCTGTGACTTCTTTATCTCTGGTCTCTGCAGTAACCAAATGACCTGATGTGACCACAGGCAGTTAGCATCTGAATATCAGTGGCAGGAGGCCTCTATGCCCCATTCATTTGCCCTCCAGAGCAATTGGTTGGCCACTGAATGAAACAAAATGCTGGACTAGATGAACCATAGAAGTGATCCAGTATGGCTCTTCTTATGTTGAGCGAATACTTAGCAGGAAGTTCTCCTCACCTTCCAAATTCACCTTCCATTGAATGCTAACTAAATTATGTCATTTCATATGTATTGAATTGGCTTATTTTCCAAGGCTGACTGACTTGGATTTGAAGAAAGAAGAGAAGTATTTTAGTCACAAAATCCCATAATAGCTGGCAACTTGTGGACTCATTAAAGTCAGACAAGATAAACAAAATAGAAACAGATGTTTGAACTGACTGAGCCAGCTTTCAAATTTTGATGGCATCTCAAACTGTAGATAAGCAATTCTGATTTTATGGAATATTTAATTTCTATTCCATAGAAATATGAACATGCATAAATGTTAATGTCAGAAAAAGGTGTTGATAAGTACTTTGTTAGAAATTGAGCAGATGCAGAGGAGAGCAACAAGGGTGATGAGGGGCCTGGAAAACAAGTCCTATGAGAAAAGGCTGAGGGACTTAGGAAAGTTCAGTCCCTCAAACAGCACAATGAAATAGAAAGGGTTAAAGATGCTTATGGAATATTGAATATCAACAGCTGGAAGGCTCCTGGCATCTATTCTGATGACAAGACAGGACTCTTGAAAACTCTGATATTACATACATGTCAGAAAAAGTCATTTGCCATTTTAGGCTGGGGAGAACTCATAAAGCATTCAGAATGATTATGTTTGTTTGGATTGGTTCATTCTGTTTAACTTTTAAAGTACCCTAAGATTTAGACTCATTTTATTTAGCAATTCAAATGTTCCTAAGGTAATCTGGTAAAGTCTCCATTTTGTGACACATCAATGCAGCTTCCTTGTATCAAATACAAACAACACAGCACAAGCCAGTGGCAATTATTAAAATGTCCTCACAAATCTGATGCCAGATGAAAAAGTGTACATCTGTTTACACTTTTGTTGGGATCCAGTCCTATGTGATTTTCCTTGCATAGGCCCATAAACATTGTTTGAAAATGCATATCATACAACAATTTGCATTGTTATCTTATGGGAGCATGGGAAACAAAGTTCAGTGCTTCTAATTAAGTGTTTCTAATGCAATTATGTTTTAATTATCGTATTATACAAAAGGCTAGCTGTAGTGGCAATGACTTTCAGCCAATCGCCACACACACATGGCTTGAGGGCAGGGTTTACACAGAATGAGCAAATAAAATTCCAAAAACTAAACAGCAGACTGTGGTGGTTACTCACTCTCTTGTGCACTTGCCCCTCTCCCCCACTTGTGAATAATTACAGGCACTGCAGCGTCTGCAGCTGTCTGAGAAGGAGCAAGCGTAGGCACCAGCAGCTCCCTGGGAGGGGCTTGCAACTGCTGGTGGCAGCAACTGTGCCATTAACTGTTCTGTGGCAATACATGTGTCTGGGAAGAGAAGCAGGTGTCCAGGAACAGGAGGAAGGACATAGTGTGTGAGTGGGGAGACTTGGAGCTGAGTGGGGAGGAAAGGCAGGAGGGATTGCCTCCCTCAGTGGCCATCATTAACCCTTGCATGCTGATGCAGGTGTCTGAGAAGAGGATGAGGGAGCTGGTGACATATGTCAAGGGTGGAGGAAAGTCAGACAGGGTTGACCCCCTTGAAGGGTGCTGTTAACTCACCATAAGTTTTCTAGAGCCCATTGCATTTGCTCATACAACTGGCTTTACTGCTAGTCTGAGAACAATTTCTGATTTTTGTCCCTCACCCCAGCAACAGATTCTAATTAGCATCGTTGCCCAACATTTGGATTTGTATATGTTTTGTTTTGGTCTGGTATGGTGAGTTTTGAAAGCAATAACTTAAATTGCAGCACATCAAGACATCAGTCTCATGACTTTGAAGTCCGCATTTCAGTAATTCTAAAAGTTTCCCTTGAGAAATCAGGGAAAGATAGTGTCTGCTGAGATAATCTAGTCTTTTCAACATTTTGGCATACCTTTACTGTACTGTTAAGACATTTATTAGCTTCATTTACACTCCACCTTTCTCACCTACAGGGACCTAAATCAGCTTACAATGTTTTCCTCTCTTTCATTTTATCTCACAACAACCCTGTGAAGTAGGTTAGGCTGACAGTGTGTGGCTGGCCCAAGGTCACAAATCAAGATTCCATGGTAGGGTATGGAGTTGAACTTGGATCTCTCAGTTCCTAATCTGACACTCTAACCACTACATACGATCCAACTGGTTATATGCTTGGTAGAAGCAGCTCTCATTTCTGTACTTTCTGAATTTAAGATCTGGCAGCTGTGATTTCATAAAATCTGTATTTTTTTGATGTGGTTATATTGGAGCCAAAAAAAAAAAAAGATTGGTATTCCTGAGTTCCAAATACCAGTATAGTATTCAAATCTGATTTTTTTTTTTTGGGGGGGGGGTGGTCATTCTGATTTTTTTTGTTCATTATGCTCTATGGGGAATCTTTCAAGGGAGGGACTGGGAGAGTTGTTAAAGATAATTGCACCAGAATTGCAGGGGAGCTGCTGGTGACTGTCCTTTAAACAACCTTTAAATTGCAAATGAATTTGACCAAGGAATCCCGTTCTATGAGACCTTAAATAAGGTTTCCCAGGCCAAGCTATTTCAAAGTCCAGTCAATGTAAAACCCGATAATCTAAAACTATATAAATTCCATAATCTGAAACTATGTAAAATGACAGAATCTTAATGGAAAATGCAAGAATCTACAAAAAAAGCAACCTGGCACAAATCAACTCCAACAAAGAACAACCTTTTAAAAACAACAAAAATAGTTGAAACTGACAGAATCAGAAACTGAAAGCAACCTGGCAAGTTGATACCAACCCCTGAGACTCTGAAGCTGGGGGGGATGCTGGAAGCAAAAGAAAGGGGAAAACAACAGTCCTGGGAACCTGAAAACATCAATTCCCAATATTCCTGGTAAATCCTGAATATTTTTGGGATTATTAAGGACACTTTTTTTCACTATCCTGAATAATCCTGTATATATTTGGGAGGACTCAATTATATTTTCATGAAAATATAATTGAGTCCTCCCAAATATATGAGTCAAATATATATATACTAATTTTGAAACTAGGTATGTGCAATCAGGTATAACTGAGTCATATATACATGACTCAGTTATACCTGATTGCACATACCTAGTTTCAAAATTAGTTAATTGTGGGTAGGAATTATGGGAACTGATGTGTGAGAGGAAACAGAACATACTAAAGCCTCATTCACAGAACTAGCTCACTTGGATTCTGACTGGTGTTCAGTATATGATTACATATAATGCACAGCTTGCTGTACATCTTTACAATTTATTAAAATGATTTTAATAATTTAAATAACCAAAACAGCAGTGCATGTTAATTTATTTACTGTATGGCTGAGGCCAAAGACTCTTTGGGGAGGAGTTGCAGATTGCAACAACTGATTGTAAGATTCAGGGTTACTGTGATTCTCCATCTTGTTGCAGGTACTTAAAACCTAGGAGCCAAGTCCAGAGATATGAGCCTATGAGCATGAGCTAAAGGGTTCTCAGTGCTTCATATGGCCTTGATGGACCAATCCAATTGGTGTCAGGTTAGCCCAGGAGGTTTATTGTACCTGTTATTTTTATGTCTTTCTGTACACGTGCTACTCATCCAATAGCACCTTCAGGAGGCTTTGCTCAGATGAGTGAAGCTGTTGCAGTGGGGTAGCGCAGGAGCAGTGATTCTACAGATATGTGGGTCTACAGCCATTATCTCACCCTTCCTTTAAGGAGCTTAATTTCCACCAACCCCTTTAATTTTTCCAATAACCCTGTAAGGCAGCTTAGGCTAACAGAGGCCCTTTCCGGACGGGCGGTTAATGGCTCCCTGGGGACGGCAAAAACGCCGCCCCCAAGGAGCCATTCGCACAGGGGGTGCAGCTGCTGCGCAGCCGCGCCGCCCTCGCACCACCTGACCGGCGCGAAGCCGGTGTTTCCCAACCTCGCTTGGCAAGCGAGGTTGTTGGGAAACGCCGGCTTGGAGCCTCTGCCAGGCGAACGGCAGTGGCTTCCAGGCGCCTTCCCTCCCCCCCCGACCGGGCGACTCACCTGTCCTGTGGCCCTCCGGCATGTCGCCGAGGCCTCGGGACATGCCCCCTTTGCCCTGCGACTCTGGAGCAGTTGCGCAGGGCAGGGGGGGCATGTCCCCTGGCCTCGGCAACATGCCGGAGGGCCGCAGGACAGGTGAGTAGCTCTGACGACGGCTCAGCTCTGCGCCGTCGTCCCTGCCGTTTCTGGGACCGTCCATGCGAATGGTCCCAGGGGGGTCGGGTCGGCATGGATTGCGCCGACCCTACCTGTTTCGCCTCCGTGCAGAAACAGCCAGAGTGAGTTGCCTAAGGTTAACTAATGAGCTTGGCAGAATGGAAATTTAAATCCATATCTCTCAGATCCTACCTAGTCTGATATTCTAATCATTACTGCACTGACTCTTGCAGTGTGATTCATCATCAACATGTTCAATTATAAGTCTGTAACACTTTCTTCTGCTGCTTTTCTGATAGGGATGATGAATTTCAGACAGGGTTGGAATCAGCATATCCTAAGGAAGGCAGGGGTTTCCAATGTGGTGCCCATGGGCACCATGGCACCTACTGGCATCTTTTCTGGGTGTCCTGGATGAGGGCAGGTAGGGCTTCTGCCCAGCAAGGCTTCTGACAAACTATTGGAGATTTGCCTGGCTGTGCAGATCTTTTTCCAGTGTTGCTTTGGCAGCAGCTGTCATCACAGCACAGGGATCTACAGTGTGTTACTGAAGTTAAGCTGTGGCAGCCATTTTTTTGCTACACACAACATGCCATGTCAGAATTGGCTTTGCATGGGAAAAAGTGAGTTATAAAAACAAATAAATTCCAAATGCATCCACAGGCTCAGAAAGGTAGAAGACCCTTGCCCTAATGGCTCTCTATTCATGTTTTCTCTGATGCCTGGACTCAAGTCCTTTCACTGCCTGCAAGTGCTTTGTCACCTGTGCTCCTGGATGGATGTGCTGCCTAGCACTGCTGAAGAAGGGCATGTGAATTGTGCATAAAACATCAGCATTCATGGTGGCCATGGCAGTGACACTGCTAATTGCATCACTCTCAGCACCGTTGGGAAAGGCAATGCAGGTAGATGTGTCTTTGGGTGGTCTGAGAGTTTGTGAGTACACAGGGAAAAGATGCAAAGGCAGGTAAGGGCATACAGTTTGGTGGGCAAGAAGTGGGTGCAGAGAGTACTCACTTCTTAGGACCTCCAAAAACCTGGATTTCAGAACAATAATTGGATAATGTTGTAAACACCTATTTTGAAAATGCTCTAGATTTTGAAATTTTTGGAATTGGTTTATAGAATGTTTTAATTTTCTTATTTGGTTAGCTGTTTCCTGCATATGAATTGACTGCATATTATTTGCCAGTTCCCAACACAATAATTATTTTTATCAAGCTGTCTATCCCAGTGCTGTCTGTCAAGCCCCCCCCCCCTCTGATGCAAATCATAGACTCCTGTGATATTAGATTTTGATGTGTAATACTGATGACAGCATTTGCTTGGATAAATGAGCATATGGGCATATTTACTACTCTATAACATTCAGGTTCAATATCAGGATTAAAAATCCTTTGAAAAGAATGCCTCAAATGGAATGAAAGCTGTCATTTTCATTTGACTTGAGTTGAACTAGTTCTTAAGTTAAATAGGATTTACTTCCTTGTAAGTAAATGTGCTTAAAAATGCTGCCTCAGACCTGCTATTCCTGAATATAAAAAGGCATTTTAATTGACAACATCAGGGGAAAGGCAACTGTTTCAATATCCTCCTGTCCCATATTCTGCCCAGTCCGAAAAGCCTTTGTGGTGTGTTGCAGGCTAATTTTGAAGACCATAATATTTATTGCCTAACAGCTCAGAAGGCAGATACATGTGCCCATGTTGGGAATGCCAAAGTACAAACTGAAAGAACTGTAGAGCCCCAAGAACTCAGAGATGTCAAACGCTTTGTCAAAGGCTTCCCCCCTCCCTCACTCTGACTATTCTCCTGGTAATAGATCCTGAAAATAAAAGAAGCTGCTCTAGGCATCAGGGAAAGGTCCAGTGTGCCAGGAAAGAGCTCCTTTTAAGTGAGGGCATGTCAGCTGTTCTACGTTTAAAAATGAAGGAGACAAGCACATTGGTCCTCTGTGCCATTTAAGATGATTTGACATGAGATGGTTTTGTAGTGCAAAAACCATCTTAGCCAACTTCAAAGCTAGCAAGGATAGAAATTCAGAAAGCAAGTCAGAAAAAAGCGCTTCAGAGCCAATATCTATGGATTCCATTTTAAAAATCCATTTATGAGCAACTATCAAAGGATAGGAGTTGAGAGGTTATTTGGCTACTACTAACACATCATGGCAATAGGCAAGGGGATGGCTAGATAATAGGAGCAAGCAGTCACTGGCAAATTTCACTAACAATATTTCACCAAGCTTTAAGTTTTACCCTTCAAGCATATTTCTGTGCTTGCTGCTGTGCATTTTTAAAATTGACTGCTCCCCATTAGGAATGCCATTGCTGTGTACATAGAGCTCTTTCAGGGGAAGCAAGGTTAATGATTATCCCCACTATTATTGCAAAAGACCTAAATACCTAAAATACCTCTGCTTTAGTTTAATTGTCCCACCCTGATTGGATTTTAAAGGTGTTGTATATTTTAGAAGGCATTATTGTATATGTTTTTATTGAAATATTGGAAGCTGCTTTGAGCCAGCTTTGGCAGGGAGAGCAGGTTATAAATCTAAAAAACAAACAAATGAAAGCAAAAGAAAATAAACAGCCATTTTCTCCCCCACTGACCTGTAGATTTGGATAAGTAACCATGGAAGGGTAAGTCAGAAGCAAATCAGTTTAGATCCTTGTTCCAAGTCATCCTTGAATTGTCCATTAGGTTTAATAGTAAACAAATCAGGGAAACCACAAGAAATTGCAAACATAAAACAATTCTACCCCCACCTTTCAATAATGTCCCTCTTTGAGATTTTCTAAGCTTTAGGGGGCTTTAAAAAGCTTGATTTCTCTGTCACATGTTTGTTTAAGATGATAGTTACTCCCAACTTTCTGTGTGAGGGGTTCTTTTAATTCTAGTTGATGTACAAGCCATATTTTTCAGTATACTTGAGCAGTCCTCTGCTTATGGAGAGACCCATACCATGTCTGTGGATAGTTCTGTTTTTATGCTTTTGTCATCTAAACAGGAGCCAGGCCAGCCAGTTTACTGTAGGATTGAATGATCTGTCTGAATTAGCACAATGAACTAAAAAAATTGACTTCACTACATGTGATACAAAGAGGTACTGTCAGGGGCATGTTATCTATGTGATTGAGATGTGTCCCCAATTCAATGTAACTGCTTAAAACAACAAAACAATGCTGCTCGAAAAATATATGTAACCAGGCTACTAAATGTAACCACTGCCATCTGTGCATTCTTTCCTTGATCTTTACTTTATGGCTTCACCTGCTGTGTAGATAATGATGCTTCCCCTGGTACCTCTGTCCCATGAGAAAACAATTGTATCTGTTATCTCATGTGGCAGAAAGCCAGGAGGCTCTCTCTTGCTATCTGCTGCCGACCTTAGGGTGCTTCAGCTCCAAAAAAACCTGTTTTTCACAAACTCTTGGGAAAATGGGAGGGAGGCTTTCAGCGGGGGATAAAGGAGACTATGAATGCCAGTTATATCAGAACTGGATTTGCCAAGTATGGGGCTTCGATACCTCTTCAATAAATGCTACTGATCAATACTTCAGAGAGTTTAAGGTTCTGAGACCTAACAGGTTCTCAGGACTGAACTATCAGTGCATTGACCCCCCCCCCCCAAAAAAAGATACCACCCATACACTAATCTTTTTACTGATTATGTTTTCAAAAGCTGAAGATTTCTCAACTAAACTGTTAGGGTACCAAGCTTTATTTGAGTCAATGGCTTGGAGGAGTGCAGCAGATGATCCCTCAGTTTCTACTACCTGCAAACTATCACCATGGTTCAGAAAGTATGGTCTCTTCTGGGCCCTACTGTCTTCTCAGTTGGTGATCTTTAGTACCCTATAGGCCTCAAATTAAACATGCAATGTTTTGTCAATGAAAAGACCAGGGAACAGCCCATATAAGAGTATAGATGTATCTAATGCCAAGAAGCATGATTATCTGACCTCCACTATATATTTCTGGTGGACTGGATAATCTCATCAAAAACGATCTGCACATACGAAGGAGATGACTTGTGCCAATTCCACACCCCTTCTATAGCAACTTTCCACATCCCCCCCCAAGTAGCTCCTGGGATCCCTGTCCCCCATAAACTGCATTTCAGGGGCATTTTAGCCTGTAGTATAGGGGCTAGGGAGATGGGAAGGTTGTACTTTTGTCCATGGAGGTCCTTTTGTGCACAGATGGAATCCAACCCTCTATAATGAATCTGGCAAATACTGTGAGTATGGGAGCCTAACATTGGGGATGCTGAGAAAACACTGAGTGTGGTACTTTGTATTGTGTATTGGTATTGGTTGGTACCTGCAGTGGTTGACCTCAATGGTTTGCTTCTAGTTGGGTAGGAAATTACCTTGAACCATTCTCCTAAGCTGAACACTGGTGGCTGAAAGCCTAATTGAGCTTGACTAGCATTTCTACGTTTTTGTAAAAGATTTTGAAAGTACGTTGAGAGTATAGAGCTTTGCTGCCTTCAATGTATTACAACTAGCAGTTACTACCAAATGGGTCTGTAGGACACGTTTTATAGCTGGAACAAACTGCAGCATTTTTAGCACAGACTCCTTCCCCAAGTTTGTATCTTTGAATATTGGACAAAGTACATTCCTGGGGCCTGACAGTACAAGTGTTTTATTAAGTACAATAAACCCATTTTGGATTTTGTTTTGCTTGTACTTTTTAAGTTCTTATGATTTTCTTGTTTATTTTTTTTCTCCATAACCCTGAAGATTGATTCCACCCCCCACCCCATCCCTAATTCTTGCAAAAGGCAGAGAGAGAGACAGTGGTCTTTTCGTATAACAATACAAGGAATAAAGCTAATATATTCAACCAGGTATGCAGTTGTATTTTTGAAAGAAAATCGCAAGAGTTGAAATAAAGTGAGACTTGTATTTCAAGAACTAGTGTTGGCAACTTTGGACAAGTTGTGTTCTAACATTTTAAAGAAATTAACAATGAACTTTTTCCACAGAGATAAAAAATTTGTAACTCTTCTTAAATTAAAAAAAGGAATGTCATAGTCTGAACAAATTTCTTCTGGACTAAACAAAGACTGACTGACATGGATTGCATGTCAGGGCTTATTCATTGATCAGTATTTGGGTGTAGACTTGTTCAAATTAGCAGGGCCCATAAGTTGTGTCTTGTGCATCTCTGTGGCCACTTCTGCATGGCCCAAAAACAGTGCCCTAGGGACCGTAAAAACACTGTCCCTGAGGCGCTGTTCACACAGCTGCTTCTGCAGCACAGCAGTGTCATGCTCACCATCAAATAGTGTGAAAACGTTGTTTTCAAAACACACTCCATGAGCATGTTTTTTGAAAAGCGGCGTCTTCCCACTGGCGCAGTGCGAAGGGCACCAGCATGAGAGCACTGCTTTCAGACGCTGCCTGTTTGTGTGTGCTGTTTACCTTGTCTTCCTTCCAAGGCTCCAGAGGGAGAAGGGACATACCCATGCTGCACTCTGACCCCGTGGGTCAAAGGGCAGCATGGGCATGTCACTTTCTCCCTCTGGAGCCTTGGAGGGAAGACAAGATAAAGAACACACGCAGACCAGAGGCGGCTCCATGCAGAGCTGCGTCTGTGGTGTGCAGTAGCTTCGGCGGCACACCACGAGACCATGCGAACGGTCTTGTGCCTCCACCAGCATTAATTATGACAGTGGACAACTGCTTTTGCCACCATTCAGAAATGACCTGTATGTGCCTCTCTGCATATGAAATGCTGTGAGAAGTTGAACCAGTGCTTAGAGGGAAACAGTTCTGCTGAAATCACTATATCAAAATCAGTAAATCTAGACCAAAAGAAAGAAAGAAGGAAGGAAGGAAGGAAGGAAGGAAGGAAGGAAGGAAGGAAGGAAGGAAGGAAGGAAGGAAGGAAGGAAGGAAGGAAGGAAGGAAGGAAGGAAGGAAGGAAGGAAGGAAGGAAGGAAGGAAGGAAGATCAGGGACCTAAAAATATCCAAATATTTTCATGATATTTAGCCACAAGTACTATTAAAGCACATCTATTATTTCCATTCTATGCATCAATATCACCAAGGAAACATGTCTATAGTAGAAAACAATGAACCTAGATTAAAGGCAAGATATTTAGTGCATTTCTCGAGCAATGTGAGCGCAAAGATATTACTAAATGAATCCTCCATGGTAATTTGTTCTCCATTACTACTCACTGTCTTCAAGTTCTTCTTAGATTAATTCTTACTTTATTCTTTTTTAATAATAGTCTGAAGGAAGTGTGTGTGGGTGTGGATGTCAAATTCAGCATGGTGGAACTACTTTTGAGCATTTTAAAAAGTTATCACAAATGGATGGAACTGTTACATTAGGATGGCAGCATCCATTTTAATTAAGGGCATTAGCTGTGGAGATAGAGTGAGAGAGGTCAACTGGAGTTGATAACCTATGTATACCAGGATAATTCTGGTTGAAATCTCTCAACTGTGCAGGAAGTGATACAATTAATAAATTGCATTTTATTAGTAATAATTATTGAAAACAAGCAGTTTATTTTAGGCAATGAGCATGCAAAGCATACAAAGGCTCACTAAGAAGGGGAAAAGCAGTAAATAGGAGAGGCTTGATGAGTCATCAGGATCCGAGAGAATGCCTGGACTATTCTCTTGAATACGGATTGATTGCTGGTATGGGTGCAGATAGGGTAAGCAATGGTTTGCTCGGACCATTGATTGAATTACTTCAGGGTAACATAATGGAGATTAGCCCCATTGGTCAACTAGGTACACCTTAGGTCCACAGGAAAAGTTTAGCTAGCCAACCGCCTTCCTGCCCAGGCTTGACATGCAAGATAGTTCCCAAATTCTCTGAGAGGCATCCATTTTGTGTGGAGCAGTGTCTTGCTGTTATGCCAGTCTTTGGTCTTTTTGCTTCCATGGTACCCCTTAGTAGGAGGAGAGGTTTGACTCTTTACAGAACCACACCTTCCCAAGTATCCTTAAAGGGCACACAGAACAATTTTACATGTACATAAACTAAAGAGAGGCAAATGCATTTTGCACATGGATATGGATTCAATATCTAATAAAAGTGAGATTGTCTCATTTATCTGGATACCAGACAGTCTATTTGTTTTGTTATCACCCAGCTGTATCAAAGTGGCGTACAGCAGCTTTTCTGAATGCAGTCTGTTCCAAAAGGCTCACAGTTTAAATAATTTATAATAGTTTCAACATAATATAAATTTGAGGAACAAAGTTTTGTTCTGGATGTGAAATGTATGGTGTCTTTGGAGCTCTGCCTTGAAGGTGTTTCTATGACCCTCTTTCCCAGCAGTAGCAAGCCTCAGTGGAATCCCTTCAGAAAACCTGCTGTACAGTAGTCTTTTTCTTCACTCTTTTCCTTATCTTTTCTTTATATATCTTAAGCATTCTTTGGGAGAGGGATCTTGTACTTGGTTAATAATGATCAGGCGATGAGTTGTTTCATGGCATGGTTGCTTACGTATATTCCATAGAATATATCCTGTGTAGTAGGGATAGCTTTTTCCATAAGCATGTAAAATAGGCAAGTGAAAGATTAAGGTGAGGAACTCAAAGTTTTGCAGGAAGCTAAAATGAACTCCATTGCAGCAATCCAAAATTAGTTACAAGATAATCTCTGAAATACAGGTACTGGAGATCTCAGTAAATCCTTAATGTCAATTAATCTTGAAAACCTTAAATTCTTTGCTTACATGGTTCTTTTCACTGAATTAACTTTGCAATATTTGAATATTTCCTTCCATTGCATACCAAAGTAGTCAAGATCCATGCTCTCAATGGCAACACAAGACTGACAGTTTGGCTTGGTTCAAAGTCTAGGTCGACTGTGGTTAGTTTGTAAATAAAATCTTTATTTGCCTTTACAAATTCAAAGTTTTATCACTGTCACTTTGGCCAGGCATTTCCCTGGACTAAAAGAATTTGGTGACATGGAGGAATGAGCCGGGATCAATCCAGGATATCGATGCATCATGCGACGCTATTTTCAAGACCAACTGTAGTTAATACATCAATTGCAAACCATTTTTTTGTGTTGTGACCTGATATAGTCTGACTGTAGAGAACCAGCCCACATTTAAATGGCCAAAATAGCCATAATTAGTTTAACTAAAACCCTACATTTGCAAGATATCTGAATCAAGCCTTCCTCTGATTTTGATATCCACACCTGAAAGGAGTGTGTAAAGATTTTTTTAAATGCCAATTATATGGACCACTTTATCCATGCAATCCAAAGATGGAGAGGGCTGAAGCTGCACTGGAAGTGGCTGAAGGGTTGCACTAGCATCCAGGCCACCAGCCTTGCATAGAATGACCCTGGCAGCCAGCCACCTCAGCACCCAAACTCAGAAGGTGGGTCCTGTGGTGGCTGGCTGCCATCGCAAATCCCTGTGTTGGAGTTCGGGGGGGGGGGTATTCAGAGGACATTCCTGGAATCAATGCACTTTCACCCTGGGGATGTCTTCTCCCTTAACACAGACCTACACCACCAAAAAAGCAGGCGTAGATCATTTGGCTTTCCCATGAGAGAAAAGGTTTTCACCTTCTCCGCAGAACCTGTGCCACTGATTGCCTCTTTGGAGGCAGTGCAGTGGTGCCACCCACAGATGTCGCTTCCCCCCTCCTTTGAATTGGGCTGCCCAATTTTAAAAAACTGAACGCCCCCCCCCCCCCCCCCGGATACTTCGGTTATGGATTTAGCCAAATTTATACAGTTCTGGTATGCAACAATTTTGAATGAGCCTATTTATCTTCAGGACTCACCTTGCACAGTGTTTTGGTGATTAAAGCAAGAAGAACATGCTGATAGGCCTGATCAATGGACCAGCAATGTTTGGGCTCTATTAAACCCAAACTTGACAAAAACCTGACACATTTCTTTATGAGTGCATGAACTGTGGATGAGGGAAGGAATCTTTTTGCTGTTCCTTCTATGTTGGTGGCAGGTAGACATTATGAAACAATTTGTAATTATGTAGCAGACACCCTGGTGATATGCACTAATGTATCCCAAAGCTTTTGTATGGGATTTATCTCAGGTTTATTCAGAGCACAGCCATTCTTTTGGAAAAGGCATATGAAAATCCTACAGTTAAATCAAGGACAATAAGGAACACTTGCTGCTGATGTCTGGGAGAGAGAGAAATATAAATGGCATCCTTTTGGGCATGTACCAGTTTCAGAGAGATTACATTAACAACTTTGGGTTTTAAAAAGCAGCTGTTTATGAAGATTGGCCCATGGGCATTATTCAAAATTTAATTTTTTCTGCCTGGATGACAAAAAAAAAAACCCTAGAGTTTTTGGTTAAAGAGAGTGAGGACTTTTATTGTTGTTGTTTTGATAGAAAAAGGTGAGATTTCCTAAGACTTTTTTTGTTATTTTACATTCAGTGAAGACACAGACATTTTCAAAATATTTAAGTGTAGCTATTTTTACACATGAAATAATGCTTTGCACCAATACCTTTTCACCCTCCTAGGAGTGTGCAGCAAGAAAAAAACAGATTATATTTTTGTATCCATGACTTCCAAAGACCAGTGGCTAGAAGAAGATATGACTTTGAATTTAAAACAACAACTAATTTGACTAGTAGGTCAGGACATTATACTATTTCTATCTATAGAATAGAAATAGTATAATGTCCTAGGTGGAAAAAACACTTTTTTTTTAATCCCAAAGATTAATGGGAGGGATAATATTGAAGTAACAGAGCTGATATTTAGGACCAGCCTTGAAAATATGTTATTTAGATATATTAACAGGCTTACAAGATTGAATTGGGTCTGAGTAAGTTTGTTTGTTTGTTTGTTTGTTTTATTGTTTAGATTTGTGGACTGCCCCATCCCCAAGGGGCTCTGGGCGGTGTACAACAACATCAAAATATATCCAGTTTATAACAAAATAAACAATTATTACATGTACTAAAATCCATTAAAACCATTAAAACAGTGGTCAATACAATAATAACAGGCGTCCCATAACCCAATTTATTAAAAAGCCTCCCCAAAAGGAGGGAACGGCCGGACTCCTCCTTAGGAGGGTAACGTAGATGTAAACAAAAAGAATGGTAAAAGTAAATGAGTAAAGTTTGTCAAATGGATAGTAGTACTGTAATATTGCTGTAAAAAAACCAAGAGCATTTTTCTGAAACTGAAGCCGTACTTGCTTGATAGCTGAAGTGAAGTGTAATACTGAATGGAAGTCTGAACCCATTATCCATTTTGTCGTTCGAGAAGGACATGCAGACATAAACTGTAAAATCCAGGCCTGAGCTGGGCAAAAAGATTAAATATGCAGCAAACAAGTTACTAAAGACACACAGAGGTGTTATAGCTTTTCAGAATATTATTTCTTTTCGCCTCAAATGGAGAAGACTATTTTATTTATTCCGTGACTAAAATGTGATTCAATACAGACAGTTGTTTCTTAACAATCCCATGGTTATTGTTTTGATCAATGCTTTCTGTTTCAGCATGGCTTGTGAAACCTGTGAACATCCCTGGTTATTAAAAATCTTTTTTGACATTTGTGCAAAAGCAACACAGTTTTCAGGAAGAGTAAGTGGATCCACTTCATCTTTTAAGAACAAGTTCCCTGAAGGTTCAAACTTTGTCTTATCTGATTTTGCAAATGCCAATGCTGCCTAATATAGCCTTAACACAAAACACAACAATCGGCTGTAAATAAAAACTGCTTATCTCTCTTGGGCAGTGCTATAAAAATGTCATGTATGCTCAGATAAACAGTGTATGAATCAGAATTTCTCAGATGATAAAGCCTTCTCTCAATGATCCAACTTTATGTGTTCTTTCAAATAGCATTTCCTTGCAAATTCACTCTTGTATTAAATATCCATGTATAGCACATTCAAAACACAACTCTAGGTTAGGAAATTTCTGAAGATTTGGGGTAGAGTCAGGGGAGAATGAGGTTTGGGAAGGCAAGGGACTCAGTGTGGTATAATTCCATAGAGTCCACCCTCCAAAGCAGAAATTTTCTTTTGGGGAGCTGATCTCTGCATCCTGGATGCCCTCCTATAATTCCAGGAGATTTCCAGGTCCCACTTGGAGGCCCTATATTGATCAATCTGCTCTAAATCTGCTTCCAATAAAGAATTTGGGTTTAAGTAAGGCCCATTTCACAGGTTAACAACATACTATATGTTACCATGCATGGTCAGGGAAATGTGTATATTATGCACATGGGTATGAATGTGACTTATTTTTCAACTGAGTGAAACTCACATTAGGAAATGTTCTTTCTCTATGGCTCATTCCGCACATGCAGAATAATGCACTTTCAAACTGCTTTCAGTGCTCTTTGAAGCTGTGCGGAATAGCAAAATCTACTTGCAAACAGTTGTGAAAGTGGTTTGAAAACGCATTATTTTGCATGTGCGGAAGGGCCAAAGTCTCAGTCCTATACTATAGGAATTACTGACTTGGAGTATAGGAATACAGAAGCTGGTGAATGGCCCATACAAATGGCAAAGGAATCTGCTGACAAAGTATTTTAAATCCCCTGCAAATGCTGAGTCTAAATGGAACAATGTTAGTATTATGTTGATTAAGGCTAAACAATACAAGTATCAGGCCTGGAGAATTAGCAAGCTCAAGCAGTCAAAATAATATCAAGTATACAATCTACTCAAGACTTGAACAACCACCTTAGGATAAAAAGATTTCAAATGACCATGCACACTGCAACATGCTCAACTCAAGGAGGGGTCAGAAGCTAAGGAGATAGAGGAGTCAGAAGCTAAGGAGTTAAAGTAGGGACTTGTGGTTGCTTATCCATGAAGGTTCCAGGCACAAGTTCAGTTCTCTAAGGTGTAGACTAAGCATCCCAAGCAGCCAACAATTCAAAAGATAATTCCAGGAAGGCAGCAGAATGGGCTGAACCTTGCTGTAGTTCTAAAGGATGTAGAGAGGTACAAAAACATGATAAGATCCAATTGGAAAGCCTTTGTAAGCACACACAAAATCTCAACTGGCCAAAGTTGAGGAGAAGGAGGAAAGTAGGAGGTCTTGGAAAATTTTCCAAAAAAGGAATAAAGAGCAAAGAGGAGATGTAGTGGGGTCAGTCTGGGTTACCTCACTGAGCCAGAAATTCAACAGGAAATTCAGCAGAAAATTCGAGTCAGTTTAAATTGGATCACTCTGAACTAATAGTATAACATACTAACATACTGTATATGCTCGTGTATAAGTTGACCCGAATATAAGTTGAGGCACCTAATTTTACCACAAAAAACTGGGAAAACTTATTGACTCGAGTATAAGTCTAGGGTGGGAAATGCAGCAGCTACTGGTAAATTTCAAAAATAAAAATAGATACAGTCGGGCGCTATTTGGGGGTCTTTGCCACTGACCCTCCATCTCACCAATCCCAAGGTCTCTGACACTGACCTCTCCATCCTGCAGCTTGTCCAGCTCACCCAGGTCGACTGGCTGTCACCCACCGAGAGCCAGGAGTTGGCCGCCACTGAGAAGAAGGCAGAGGCAGAGAAAGCAGCTGAAAGGGGGAAGGCAGAGAAGAAGGCAGAGGAGAACGAAGCAGAGGCAGAGAAAGCGGCTGAAAGGGGGAAGGCAGAGAAGAAGGCATGAGAGAGCAAAGATGGAAGAGGGGGAATGCCACCAAGAATTAAGTGGGACCCTCACTCGCGTATAAGTTGAGGGGGGCTTTTTCAGCAGAAAAATGTGCTGAAAAAGTAGACTTATACGTGAGTATATAAAGTAGGTTTATGTCCTTTTTGGCAGAAATGTTAATGCAGCAAGATCCTATGTGTCTAATAACATTGAACAATAGCTTGAGAGGTTCTGATTAGTGATTTGATTGCTTGATGCTAGGCAGATCTTGGCTTGTCTTTCTGGAATGCTCTTATTCCTCCATAAATGTGTTGAGATCAGCCAGTCTGCCCTTTGTGGTGGAAATGGCCTGAAACTCTGCTTCTGGGCATTATGTTCTTCTAGCAGAGAAGCTGATCCTCAATCTCATCACAGAGGGGAGAAGAGAAGAGCCATAGAAATGTGGCTTAATGGCAACTAAGGTTGCCAGATTTTGCTGGCAATTCCTGGTAGACTGTGTGGGGAGCAGAGGCGTACTGTGGGCCCCCATAGTCCCCCCCCCTCCTGGCTGCCAGCAGTCCCTTCTGCCCTCCACTCCACTGTTCCTGAGCCCTCCGGGGGAGGGCGGTATATAAACCCAATCAATAAATAAATAAACTGGAAGGCTCCATGCTGAGACCTTTGCTTTTATAAGCTTGGAGGTGGGGACATGCCCCTGAGCTTATAAAAGCAAAGGCCCCAGCACAGAGGGGAGGGCAGAGGGGAGCACAGAGGGGAGGCCAGAGGGGAGGGCAGAAGAGACTGCCAGCTGCTGGCTCAGAGCCGGCAGCTGGGAGAGGGGGTGAGGCTTGGGGGTCCTCTGGCTTCCTTGGCCCTCTGGCTTCCTTGGCCTTGGCTTCAATGATGACATGGGAGGGGTCGAGGGCGCCAGAAGACGACAAGGCAGTAGGACTTCCTGCTGTCTTGTTGTCTTCCTGGTCATGTGGGCGGGGGCCCCCCCGCAATTTTGCACCCCCACATGACCAGATCAGTGGTGCCCGGGGACAGAGGGTACCCCCTGTCCCTAGGCAAATATTCCGCTGGTGTGGAGACTCACCAAAATGGCATCCCACAATGTTGTGATGGCATTTCTGAGCGTGTAGCTGGAAGTGGTATCCAAACATCAAAGGACCTTCTAGGATTTTCTGAAAACTCCTGTAAATAGAACAGACTTTTGGGAAATATCTGAGTGTTCCTCAATATGTAGAAAACACTTCTGGTTACACAGCAGAAAATAACAATGTGACACTGCTCCAACTCCTCCATTTCCCCCCACCACTCACTGGGGAAGCAAGGGCAGGCAACAGAGGCAAGGGATAGGAATTCCTCAAAGCAAAGAAATTATACCCATGCAGAAAATATGTTGGTATTGCTTTTATTTTAAAAAAAAAATCTAACCACTAGATTATTGTGGCTGGAATAATTTGTGTATTATGGGATTAAAGGGCATAGCACTCCTTATGAGCTTTTAAATTAAATGGAATTATTTGGGCACAAGTGGTAGTGAACATCAATACTTCTTCATTCAATAAGCTGTCTTTTTAGTAGTGTCCATATTAACTGCAACATAGGCTTGTGATAGGAACATTTTGGAAGAATGAAAGAAATAAGACCCCCCCCCTTTTAAAAATAGATTGTGTTCCTTCTTTTATCAGGCTACTCAAGGAGAGCTTTCAGTTTTATGAGTTGAAACACTTTGCTCTTACTATGAAGGTCATAATCAGACCTTAGTTTTATGGCAAAGTAGGATGGGTAGGTGGAAGTAAGCAGAAGGTGTATTTCATGAACCTTTTCAACGTCTTATTGTGAATTTCCATGCCATGAATAATTAAGGATGGGTGAAATTAGTTCCTGCCACTAGCTGAGTGACTGGCTTTCAGAGAAAATGATGTGGAGCAAGTGGAGGTGAGATGCATAAAACAAAATATGCTTATCAAAGAACAATGATGCAAGCACCAATGAGAACTTCCTTAGTTCATAAAGAGAGCTGCCAGAGGGGAGGGTCTGTGCAGAAGAGGTGAGAGATGCCCCGAGCATGTACAAAAGGGTTAGGATACCGTGCAGTCTGATGAAGACGTTTGCTGACCCAGCGGAGGAGCTAATGGCAAGATTTGCTTCTTGCAAAATTTTGCCGAAGTACAGCTTCCCACATAAGCTGGTTGTGGGATAGCATGCCTCATTTTCTAGCATTTGCATTTTGTCTGTGAATTGTGAAAGCTGACTTTGTGGAATTTTGTCAGCCAGCTTTTGTTGCACTTGCTCTTGGTCTTGTGAATGACAGCTCAGCAGGCGGCTGTCACATTACCCACATCCCAGCTGTCTTCCTTTCCAAATGGGGCTTCTTGTTCCTTGCTTTTTTTTTAAAAAAAAAAGAAGTATTTGCAAAGGAGGAGTGTAAGTGGACTAAAAATTCAAACTATTTCACTCAGCAACAAATGTGGCATTCATTCTCTCACCTAGCTCTTTCCCCTATTCCCTTCTTTCACAGACTCCTCACTCTTGTCGGGTTCTTATTTATTATTTCCTTCATAATATATATTGTTTTTCTTTGTCATTTAGGAGGATAGGAGATAAAGTAATGCCTGCATGTATCTGATATGAATACATGTCTTGCTTTACTCCAATGATAACCTGCAAGGCTGAAACAGAGATGGGAGGTCATTTGTAGAGAAAGGATAAAAAGAACTAATGAATCCTGAAAAGCACACACAGAAACCACATGGTGCTTTTTTATTGAAGAGGAGAAGCCAAGATTCTCGTGTTAGTGGTGTGTATAATGATGGGCTATTAAGTCTCCATGCTAGCTCAGTCTCTCTGGGGATCAAGGCTGACAATTACAGTGTAATAAATGTGTTTCTTTTGTGATGTGAAAGGTTCAGTGTATGAGCAGCTCTGACAAGCAGAACCCTTGCATACAACCCTCAATTGAATCTCAGTAACATGGACAGACAATATGAAGTGCATGTAATATATATGGCACTGGAATGTATGTTATAAATCTAAGTTCGTGTTTATGAAAAAATAAGCTTCCTGTCCTAAAGATGGTAAAATATGGAGGCTAAGAAAAATTCTAAAGAAATCTGGCTGAACAGAGGCTGTTCCCAAATCTGGAAATCTCTTTTAATTTCAGAGGCAGATGACCATATGACATGAGAGGGCTTCTGCTCAACCCCCCCCCCCCCCGGCAAAAAACCGACCAAAAAACCCTTCCCCTTCAGAGTGCAAAACTAGTTGGGGTGCTCTTTGGATCCCTGCCATTGTGTATACTGATCTCAAAGGAAACAATACTGCTTGCCAAAGATAATGGGGATCACTATATGAGATCACTATACAATGGGGATCTCTATGCAAGAATCCTACATGTACAGGCTGTAAATCAGCTGTACTGTCTAGTAACTCTGGAATCTACAGAGTTACCCCAGCCCCCAACCCCACCCCTCAAGTTTGGATTTCACTTGATACAAACAGCTAGGTTCTGAGAAGTATAGCTGAAAGAGGTTTGCTTATGCCTCCAATTTGTGCTATCATTTAGATAAGTTGTATATACACTACACATAGCCTCTGTTTGATTGCCACATACTCTATCCACTAGTGACAATTTTCAAGGTTGTTCCATTTGCTTATTTTAAAGTACAAATCTAGGGATCTGCAAATTGCTTTTACTCGCAGCAGGCTATCTTGCTGAATAAAATAATGAAATTACAGCATTCCTCTTGCTAATTAACTATTCTGAAATGCATTATTCATTTTACATAAATTACTTGAATGCCCTAATGTGCTTAACTGAAAAAGTGTGCACACATAATGCTGGGTGCATTTTTTTTCTAATTACACAAGGTTTAAAACTGCCTGCATTTAAATATAACTATTATTCAAAATTTGGAGGAAACAAACAAATGTGCCTTAGAGTTCTGAGTGTTCTTTGCATTTTGAGTCAAGGTAATGTATTGTCACTGTTTGCTGTACCTGGGAGGATTAATAAGATGTTCTAAATATTTGTGGCAGCAGAACTTCAGGCAACAGAACAAAATGAACAGAGCTTTTCAGAAGTCTCATTTGTTTGACTTGCATAGAAAAGTGGATAGGCAAACATCTACTTTTGTAGCAATAATATTAAGAAGGCTGCTACATAAGTTATCATTCAATGGCATCCACAGCATGCTATAATTTAATTTCTTTGGCAAATAACCTCTTGGCCCTGGAATTGCACTGTAATTTAAATCCTGATTGTGTTTCCATGTAAATAGCCTCAATTGGAACTATTTGGCAGGCCATGTATAATAAATAGTTTTCCAGTCCAGTGTCCTGCTGAGGAACTGCATGTATTCATGCTTAAAAATCTGAGGCCAGCCCAGCCTAGGAAACATGGACTGTATATATAGTGACACAAGGCAATGAACTAATTGGTATATGCGCATAAAGTCAATAGATAATTCATACACCGTTCATAAAGATTATTCATAAAGATATATTGTGATTATGTTATAAGTAATATTCAATGCTACAGAAATACGAGATCCACAACATGATAATAGAATCTGGAAAGTGACTCATTTTTCCACATGTAGTGCCAAACAATGTGTATACCTTATCATCTGTCCTTGCAAGCTCTCTTATGTGGGGATGACCACCAGATCTTTGAAACAAAGATTTACAATTACGTTGAGTTCTAGGGTGCAGTCCAAGAATCGGGCTATGGTAAGTTTTAGGTTTTGCCATTTGCCTTAACCCTTGCCCTTGTCTGAACCCTATCCTAATTTTTTTATTTTGATTAAATTTATTCAGTCATAAATTGTTTCCAAAATTATAACATAAACCTGAAAGCTGAAACTGACCATAGCGTTAACCCTAACCCTAACTTATTATCTTCACTTAATTTATTCAGTCATAATATATTCCCAAAATTATTTTAAAAACCAATATTTTAAAGGAAAATAATCGGTTGATGTTAGGGTTAAGGCACGGGAAGGAGCTCAGACTTGCCTTAGTGCTACGTTGAGTTCTAGGGCATAGTCGGAGAATAGGGCTATGGTCAGTTTTAGGTTTTGGGTCTTTATTACAATGTTGGGAACAATTTTTGACTGAATAAATTAAATAAATATAATAAATTAGGGTTAGGGTTGAGCTTGAGGCAAGGGCAGGGGACCAGGCTTCCCTTAGTGTTACATTGAGTTCTAGGGCATAGTCCAACAATAGGGCAACGGTCAGTTTCAGGGTTCAGGTTTTGATTGTAATTTTGGGAACAATTTATGACTTAAAATTAAATTAAAATAATAAATTAGGGTTAGGGTTCAGACAAGGGCAAGGGTTAAGGCAAAACTCCAAAACTATTGTCTATTGTCTTACTGCACCCTAGAACTCCACATAACTGGTGTTACGATTATTGTTGCTTCGGTTATATGATGTTATGAAATGATGTGATGTTATGACGTTATATGAGAGGCATCAACATTATAATGCTATGACATCATGACATCATGACGTTTAAACAACGGTACAACAACGCTATTGTGGCGTTGTAACAACAGTATAATGGAGTTAAAACTGCGTTATAATGGCGTTACAACAGCATTTCAATGCCGTTATAACAGCTCTAAAACAAGGTTATTTAGCGTTATATATTGTTATAACATTATGGTGTTACGATTATTATTGCTTCGGTTATATGATGTTATGAAATTATGAGATGTTATGACGTTATACGACAGGCATCAACATTATAACGCAGTAACATCATGAAATCATGACGTTTTAACAATGGTACAACAACGCTATTATGGCGTTATAACAAATGTACAATGGAGTTACAACGGCGTTACAACGGCATTACAACGGCATTACAACGGCATTACAACGGCGTTATAACAGCACTAAAACAAGGCTATTTAACGTTATATATTGGTATAACATTATGGCATTACGGTTATTGTAGCTTCGGTTATATGATGTTATGAAATATTGTGATGTTATGACGGTATATGAGAGGAATCAATATTATAACGCTATTACATCATGACGTTTTAACAACAGTAGAACAACGCTATTGCGGCGTTATAACAATAGTATAATGTGTTACAACGGCATTATTACAGTGCTAAAACAAGGTTATTTAGCGTTATATATTGTTATAACATTATGGCGTTACGATTATTGTTGCTTCGGTTATATGACATTATAAAATTATGTGATGTTATGACGGTATACGAGAGGCATCAACATTATAACATTATTACATCATGACGTTTTAACAATGGTACAACAACGCTATTGCTGCGTTATAACAACAGTATAATGGCAAAACAACGGTGTTACAATGGCGTTACAATGGCATTACAACAGCGTTACAACGGCGTTACAACGGCGTTACAACGGCGTTAAACAAGGTAATTTAGCGTTATATATTGTTATAACATTATGGCATTACGATTATTGTTGCTTCGGTTATATGATGTTATGAAATGATGTGATGTTATGAAGTTATACGAGAGGCATCAACATTATAACGCTATGACATCCTGACATTTTAACAACGGTACAACAACGCTATTGCGGCGTTATAACAACAGTATAATGGTGTTACAACGGCATTACAACGGCATTACAACGGCGTTACAACGGCATTTCAACGGCAGTACAATGCCGTTATAACAGCTCCAAAACAAGGTTACTTAGCGTTATATATTGTTATAACATTATGGCGTTACGATTATTGTTGCTTCGGTTATATGATGTTATGAAATGATGTGATGTTATGAAGTTATACGAGAGGCATCAACATTATAACGCTATGACATCCTGACATCATGACATTTTAACAACAGTACAACAACGCTATTGCGGTGTTATAACAACAGTATAATGGCGTTACAACGGCGTTACAATGGCGTTTCAACGGCGGCACAATGCTGTTATAACAGCTCCAAAACAAGGTTATTTAGCCTTATATATTGTTATAACATTATGGCGTTACGATTATTGTTGCTTCGGTTATACGATGTTATAAAATTATGTGATGTTATGACATTATACGAGAGGCATCAACATTATAACGCTATGACATCCTGACATCATGACGTTTTAACAACAGTACAACAACACGATTACGGCGTTATAACAACAGTATAATGGCATTACAACGGCGTTACAACGGTGTTACAACGGCGTTACAATGCCGTTACAACACCGGTATAACAGCACTAAAACAAGGTTATTTAGCGTTATATATGGTTATAACATTATGGCGTTACGATTATTGTTGCTTCGGTTATATGATGTTATGAAATGATGTGATGTTATGACGGTATACGAGAGGCATCAACGTTATAACGCTATTACATCAGGACGTTTTAACAATGGTACAACAACGCTATTGCGGCATTATAACAACAGTATAATGGCATTACAACGGCGTTACAACACCGTTACAATGGCGTTACAACGGCGTTACAACGCCGTTATAACAGCACTAAAACAAGGTTATTTAGCGTTATATATTGATATAACATTATGGCGTTACGATTATTGTTGCTTCGGTTATATGACGTTATGAAATGATGTGATGTTATGAAGTTATACGAGACGCATCAACATTATAACGCTATTACATCATGACGTTTTAACAATGGTACAGCAACGCTATTACGGCGTTATAACAATAATATAATGGAGTTACAACGGCGTTACAATGGCGTTACAACATCATTACAATGGCATTTCAATGGCGTTATAACAGCACTAAAACAAGGCTATTTAACGTTATATATTGGTATAACATTATGGCGTTACGATTATTGTTGTTTCTGTTATATGACATTATGAAATTATGTGATGTTATGATGGTATACGAGAGGCATCAACATTATAACGCTATTACATCAGGACGTTTTAACAACGGTACAACAATGCTATTGCGGCATTATAACAACAGTATAATGGCATTACAATGGCGTTACAACACCGTTACAATGCCGTTACAACGCCATTATAACAGCACTAAAACAAGGTTATTTAGCGTTATATATTGATATAACATCATGGCGTTACGATTATTGTTGCTTCGGTTATATGATGTTATGGAATTATGAGATGTTATGACGTTATATGAGAGGCATCAACATTATAATGCTGTAACATCTTGACATCATGACGTTTTAACAACGGTACAACAACGCTATTGCGGCGTTATAACAACAGTATAATGGAGTTACAACGGCGTTACAATGGCATTACAACAGCGTTATACGGCGTTACAATGGAGTTACAACGGCGTTAAAATGCCGTTATGACAGCTCTAAAACAAGGTTATTTAGTGTTATATATTGTTATAACATTATGGCGTTACGATTATTGTTGCTTCGGTTATATGATGTTATGAAATTATGAGATGTTATGACGTTATACGAGAGGCATCAACATTATAAAGCTGTAACATCTTGACATCATGACGTTTTAACAACGGTACAACAACGCTATTGCGGCATTGTAACAACAGTATAATGGTGTTACAACACTGTTACAATGCCGGTATAACAGCACTAAAACAAGGTTATTTCGCGTGATATATATTGTTGTAACATTGTGGCGTTACGATTATTGTTGCTTCGGTTATATGATGTTATGAAATTATGTGATGTTATGAAGTTATACGAGAGGCATCAACATTATAACGCTATGACATCCTGACATCCATTACAATCAGGTTACAACGGCGTTATAACAGCACTAAAACGGCGTTACAACGTTACAACGGCGTTACAATGGAGTTTCAATGGTGGTACAATGCCATTATAACAGCTCCAAAACAAGGTTATTTAGCCTTATATATTGTTATAACATTATGGCGTTACGATTATTGTTGCTTCGGTTATATGATGTTATAAAATTATGAGATGTTATGACGTTATACGAGAGGCTTCAACATTATAACGCTGTAACATCATGACATCATGACTTTTTAACAATGGTACAACAACTCTATTATGGCGTTATAACAACAGTATAATGGCGTTACAATGGCGTTACAACGGCGTTACAATGGCATTACAACGGCGTTACAACGGTGTTACAACAGCATTACAACAGCACTAAACCAAGTCTATTTAGCGTTATATATTGTTATAACATTATGGCGTTACAATTATTGTTGCTTCGGTTATATGATGTTATCAAATTATGTGATGTTATGACGGTATAAGAGAAGCAACATTATAACGCTATAACATCATGACGTTTTAACAATGGTACCACGATGCAATAACGGCGTTATAACAACATTATGATGGCATTACAATGGAGTTACAACGGCATTACAACGGCGTTACAACAGCTTCATAAAGGTGTTTTAATGGTGTTACAACAGTGTCATAGCGGCGTTGTAGCGGCGTTATAACTGCGGTATAGCGGCGTTGTAACTGCCTTACAATGGAGTTACAACCGCGTTACAAAAACACACATCCTAAAACTGACCACAGCCCTATTCTCTTTCCCAAAAATAGGAAAGAGCCCAAAACCTAAAACTGACCATCAAGCTAATATTGCACTCCACCCTAAAACTCAACGTAACACTAAGGCAAGCCTGAGCCGCTCTCCTTTCCCTTAACCCTAACTCTTATAACGGCGTTACAATGGAGTTACAACGGCATTACTACAGCATTGTAACGGCGTCACAATGGCTTTATAAAGGCGTTGTAATGGCGTTACAATGGCGTCATATCAGCGTTAAACGGCGTTGTAGCGGCGTTATAGCTGCGTCATAACTGCGGTATAGCGGCGGTATAGCGGCGTTGTAACTGCCTTACAATGGAGTTACAACCGTGTTACAAAAACACAAATCCTAAAACTGACCACAGCCCTATTCTCTGACTGTGCCCAAGAACTCAAAGGAACACTAAGGCATGCCTGAGCCCCACCCCTTGTCTAAATCCTAACCCTAGCTTATTATTTTTATTTAATTTATTCAGTCATATATTGTTCCCCAAATTGTAACAAAAACCCAAAACCTAAAACTGACCATAGCCCTTTTTTCGGACTGCGGCCTAGAACTCAAAGTAACACTAAGGCAATCCTGAGCCCCTGCCCTTGCCTAAACCCTAACCTATTATTTTTATTTAACTTATTGAGTCATAAATTTAATTTATTCAGTCATAAATTGTTCCCAAAAATAGGAAAGAACCCAAAACCTAAAACTGACCATCGAGCTAATATTTTACTCCACCCTAAAACTCAATGTAACACTAAGGCAAACCTGAGCCGCTCCCCTTTCCCTTAACCCTAACTCTTATAACGGCGTTACAATGGAGTTACAACGGCATTACTACGGCATTACAACGGCGTTGTAACAGCGTTACAATGGCTTTATAAAGGTGTTGTAATGGCGTTACAACGGCATCATAGCGGCGTTATAGCTGCGGTATAGTGGCGGTATAGCGGCAGTATAGTGGCGTTGCAACTGCCTTACAACGGAGTTACAACTGCGTTACAAAAACACAGATCCTAAAACTGACCACAGCCCTATTCTCTGACTGCGCCCTAGAACTCATAGTAACACTAAGGCATGCCTGAGCCCCACCCCTTGCCTAAACCCTTACCCTAGCTTATTATTTTTATTTAATTTATTCAGTCATAAATTGTTCCCCAAATTGTAACAAAAACTCGAAACCTAAAACTGACCATCGCGCTAGTATTGGACTCCACCCTAAAGCTCCATGTAACACTAAAGCAAGCCTGAGCCCCTGCCCTTGCCGGAACCCTAACCCTAACTTATTATTTTTATTTAATTTATTCAGTCATATATTGTTCCCCAAATTGTAACAAAAACCCGAAACCTAAAACTGACCATAGCCCTATTTTCAGACTGCGGCCTAGAACTCAAAGTAACACTAAGGCAATCCTGAGCCCCTTCCCTTGCCTAAACCCTAACCTATTATTTTTATTTAACTTATTCAGTCATAAATTGTTCCCAAAATTGTAACAAAACCCCGAAACTGACCATAGCCCTGTTCTCGGACTGCGCCGTATACCTCAAAGTAACACTAAGGCAAGACTGAGCCCCTGCCCTTTCCTTAACCCTAGACCTAGCTTATTATTTTTATTTAATTTATACAGTCATAAATTATTCCCAAGAAAAGGAAAAAACCCGAAACCAAACATCGCGCTAATATTGGACTTTGCCCTATAACTCAACATAACACTAAGGTAAGCCTGAGCCGCTCCCCTTTGCCTTAATCCTAATTCTTATAACGGTGTTACGAATGTGTTACGACAGCATTACGACGGCGTTATAACGGCGTTGTAATGGCGTTGTAACAGCGTTGCAATGGCGTTTTAACAGTGTTACAATGGTGTTATAACGGCGTTACAACGGTGTTATAATGGCAATTCAACAGTGTTATAATGGTGTTACAACGGCGTTATAATGGCGTTGCAACGGCATTACAACAGCATTATAATGGCGCTATAACGGCGCTATAACAGCGCTATAACGGCGTTACAACTGCATTACAAAACCTGAAACCTAAAACTGACCACAGCCCTATTCTTGGACTGCGCCCTAGAACTCAAAGTAACACTAAGTCAAGCCTGAGCCCCAGCTCTTATCTAAACCCTAACCCTAGCTTATTATTTTTATTTACTTTATTCAGCCATAAATTGTTCCCCAAAATAGGAAAGAAACCTGAAACCTAAAACTGACCATTGCGCTAATATTGGACTCCGCCCTAGAACTCAACGTAACACTAAGGCAAGCCTGAGCTGCTCCCCTTTGCCTTAACCCTAACTCTTATAACGGCGTTACAACGGCGTTACAACGGCATTACAAAAACACAAAATTTAAAACTGACCACAGCCATATTCTCGGACCGACCCTAGAACTCAAAGTAACCCTAAGCATGCCTGAGCCCCTGCCCTTGCCAAAACTCTAATTCTATCTTATTATTTTTATTTAATTTGCTCAGTCAAAAATTGTTCCCAAAATTGTAACAAAAACCCAAAACTGAAACTGACCACTAAGGCAAGCCTGAGCCGCTCCCCTTTGCCTTAACCCTAACCCTAATTTGTTATTTTTATTTAATTTATTCAGTCAAAAATTGTTCCCAAGAAAAGGAAAGAACCCGAAACATAAAACTGACCATCGCCCTAATATTGGACTCAGCCCTAGAACTCAAAGTAACACTAAGGCAAGCCTGAGCTGCTCCCCTTAGCCTTAACCCTAACTCTTATAATGGCGTTACAATCGCATGACTATGGCGTTGTTCTCTATTTTAGGCATTACAATGGCATTACCAGTGTTGTTCTCTATTTTAGTGTAATATATATGAAAAAGGAAAAGATTATTCATCATGGGGGGGAGGGCAGTGTTTTGACCATGACAGTCCAATCATTGAACAGTGGGCTGGACAAAGAAAACCTACATAAATATTGTGCACAAGGAACAAACCAATTCAAAATCAGCTTTCAGAAAATTATCGAAATAAAAATGGTGTCAAAAGAATGGGGGAGGGGGAATGGGGGGGGGAAATGCAAGTGAAAACAAAAGGCATATCAATCAATGCAGAAATCAGAGAATAAACTGAAGCAGTAGGACCAGAATGAACCAAAAAATGCAGAAAAGCTCTTTACCTTCCTCAAGCACCACCCCCAAATCTCTAGGAATTTTCTAAGCCAGAGTTTTCAACCCTATTTACTACTATTTTTGCCCTTTCCTTATATAGAGGCAATGATTAAGCTATATTTTATTTGCTTCTGCAAATTCACTGTTACCTAAGATGGCAATTGAGTATATATTGATTTAGCATTAACTAGTAACAACACAGGTCACCTCTAGTACCTTAAGAATGACAGAAACCAATTGGGTGTTGAATGTTACTGTCCAATGCCACTTGGAGCATTACTGCTGATTTTGGAATGAGAATCATATGAATTTGCAAATCAGATCATCTAGAAATTCTATCTCACTTTTCATCATAAGAATGATAATAGGACTTTGAAATTTATTTTTTGAAGTGCACACCTGTTCTCAAAGATAGGAGACAATAATAGTGAGTATCAGTTTAGAAATTCATGGAGTCCTATTAAGCGAAACCATATCTTGCCAAGAGATGAGGAATATCAATCAAGGGTGGAAATCTTGATCAGTGCCTTTGTGGTTTATAATCATTCCCGTAGCATCTCACAGTGATTACTTTGAAATACAGCCATAGTTGCCGCTTGTTCATAATTCTTAAGTATTAGTCATGTTTTGTTCATAGTTAGTGGAATACTTTATTATGTTTAACCATAGAATTAGTTACAGTGAAATGTATATCCTCACAGTATGGAAATAGGAAATGAAGGAAAGTCTGTTCTGCATATATCTAAGAAGCCAAAATGCCTTGGTAACTCAAAAAAAAGAAGAAAACCTCTGTAACCTTTCCATTTGAGATTTGGTCCACTTTTAAAAAAATCATTTTTATACACTGATATTCTGTTTTTGGAATAAACTCATCAAACCAGATTCAAGAGAAGTACTTTTATTTATTTATATTTATTTACATATTAGATTTTGGAACTGCCCACCCCCGAAGGGCTTTGTAAAGTTACAGTGTGACACATCTAAGCCCCAGGAAATAATTGGCTATAAGGTCACTTAATGGAGAAGAGATACTGGCTTTAAAAGTTTTAGTTTCCAGCACATCCTCCTTCCATAAAATTTAGTCTGTTGGATTGAGATATCATAATACACTCTGCATGTCAACTCACCAATTATAGTTATGCCAGTCTGGAAGAAACTGTCTTAGAAGAACTCCTGAAAACCAATCTCTCTACACAAATATTGTGAGGAAAGTAATATCCCATGAAACAAATTTCTTGTTTTCAAAATATATTCTGTATGTTATATAATATATATGTAAAATTAAAACATTACAACATATATTCCACTATGAAAAGAATGCCAGTTTTTGAATCAGCTCCATAGAAATAACATTTTTATTCCTTTGACAAACTATATCTATTAGCAAATCCATTTGTACAATCTTGATTAGCTATTTCAAGAAACACATTTTATGTGTATTAAATATTCTAGCTCCTGAATTCTGTGTGGACAAGTTAATCAATATTATGGCAAAGAAGAACATTAGTGTATTTTTAATAGACTTAAATTTTAGGTCCTCATTGGCCGTTTCTGCATGGGGCAATTATGCCACGTTACAATCGATATCTTACAATCTGGGTCTATTTTATCCCAGTTTCTCCCTGGCCATTTCTATGAAGGAATCAAGTGAAGACTGGGAGGATATATTCCAGTTTGTTTTGCACGAGCCCAGGTCTTTTGTATTTACATCGCAAGCATATCCGCGCTTGCCCAAGCATCCCCAGTGTTCCGCATTCTGATTGGCTGTTGTTTTTGGGCAGCAGTGGGGGAAACGTGGCAAAAAACAATGGGGCACAGCATCACATCACATTCCCAATCACATTCTCATATTTTTGCGAAAAATGAGAGAGTGTGTTCCCCCCTCCCCCGGTGATATGTCCACTAACATTCGTCCCAAAGTGCACATCTCCCTAGCTATGCACTTTAAGCAACGAGTACATATACAGAAAAGAAAATGGGGACTCCACTCCTGATTGACGCACACGAAATGGCACCCGGTTGATAACATTAGCAGAAAACATGCTTGGGGGGAATGTTTCAGGAAGGGTGGGCTGAAATGGTTGGTGGCTCAGCAGAGTTGAAAACTGACATGACCAGGTGGGGAGATCAGGGAGGTGGGTAACAGGGAAATCAAGTAGCTGGGTGGGAAAATAAAATGCTTCTGCTCCTGTGGTGTTTGCATGGTAGCCAAGGACTTAGGTTCAACCCCCCCATTCATGTCCGAAGCTCCGCCCCCCCGTTTGTGGGTTTTTAAAACATTTTTATTGTTTCTTTGTTTTTGGCCTGCAGGGGGCACATTGTTTAGGCTAGCAGCACCAAAAGTTCAAGGATTGTTTGGGGGACTCTCCTGATGATCCTACTTAGGTTTGGTGAGGTTTGGTTCAGGGGGGTCCAAAGTTATGGATTCCCAAAGTGGGTGCCCCCATCCTCCATTGTTTCCAATGGGAGCTAATAGAAGATGGGGTCTCCACCTTTGAGGGTACATAACTTTGGATACCCTGAACCAAACTTCACCAAACCTGGGAGGTATCATTAGGAGAGTCTCTTACTGATGCCACCCAGGTTTTGTGAAGTTTGGTCCAGGGGGTCCAAAGCTATGGACTCCCAAAGGGGGTGCCCCATCCCCCATTGTTTCCAATGGGAGCTAATAGGAGATGGGGGCTACACCTTTGAGGGTCCATACCTTTGGACCCCCTGAACTTCACCAAACATGGATGGTATCATGAGGAGAGTCTCCTAAAGATACCCTGAAAGTTTGGTGCTTCTAGCTTAACAATTGCACCCCTGACAGCAGGCACCCCCAAATTTCCCCAGATTCTCCTTTTAAATCCACCCCTTCAGCATGGATTTAAAGGGAGAATCTGAGGTAGTCAGTTTAGAAGAATAAGAAGAGTTTGGATTTATATCCCCCCTTTCTCTTCTGTAGGAGACTCAAAGGAGCTTATAATTGTTAGATTTAGTTTAGTTTAGAGTCATGGATCTGCCCAGTAGTGTGTGTGAGTGAAGTTTATAGAAACTTCCCAAGAGATAAATGTAAAAGGTAAAACTTACATTTATTCAAGCATCTCCAGTTCACAGCTTTGTTCTAGGAAAAAGGTGGATAGAAAGAAACCCTAGTCTAAAGAGATTACTTTCCCTATAACAAGTGGGCACAACTAACGTGCCATCACGTGTGTGCAGGTGAGAGAATACTACAGTGGGAAACCCCCACTGTGGCAGGCTGCCATTGACCATGCGCTCAGGTCAAAGGCTAGAGCAGAAATGAAACCAACATGGGGAAGAAAGGAAGTTAGTGGGCGGTCTCCTGGCCCATAAAAGGAGGGCAAACAAGAGAGGCAACATCACAGTTAGAGTGAGATACACAGCACCTCCCAGTGTCCAGGCATGCTTATTCCAACAATAATCTCCTTGCCCTTCCCCCCCACAACAAACACCCTGTGAGGTAGGTGGGGCTGAGAGAGCTCTGAAAAGCTGTGACTAGCCCAAGGTCACCCAGCTGGCATGTGCAGGAGTTCACAGGCTAATCTGAATTCCCCAGATAAGCCTCCACAGCTCAAGCGGCAGAACAGGGAATCAAACCCGGTTCCTCCAGATTAGAATGCACCTGCTCTTAACCACTATGCCACATTGAAAGTGATGCTGTTTCAGGGTGGGGGATAATCCACCCCAAAACAGCATCACTTTCAATGTTGTTTAACTGGGGGACCCAGATTCTCCCATTAAGGTGGATTTAAAAGGAGAATCTTGGCTCCCTTGTTTAAACACCATTGAAAATAATGGTGTTTGTGGGTGGATTCCAGCATCGCAGTGCTGCATGGGGGAATGGGCGTGCACAAAACTCAGATTTTGCACTGGGCTCCATTTTCCCTCTATGCCTCTGCCAAGAGGGGAGGGCAGAAGGAACTGCCAGCTGCCGGCTGCCGGCTGCTGGCTGGGAGCCCAGCTGGTGGGGGGCAGGGGAGGGCAGGGCAGGGGAGTCTGATGTCCCCAGCCTCAGAGAGCTGCTTTTATAAGCACTAGGCCGGGGGCAGGACTTGGGGAGGCATGGCCATGCCCTAGGGGTGAATGGGGGTGTGGCCCCCCCAACCCCCCCATAAAAATCTATACTTACGTCCTTGATGGTAGCGGGTTCACTGAGAGATTTTTGAAAAGAATTGCCAAATTGGCAATTTTTGAAAATCCTGGGATGTGGGAAATATCGTGGGACAAACCCACTTCAGGACCGGGAACCATGCAAACTTTTTGGCCAAACTGGGATATTTCCTTTGCTCAATCCAGGATATTTGGACTGTGCAGAAATGACCATTGAGAAGAAACAGTACCGTGTGATGTCGATACTACTTAAAGGAATCACATGGGAAGGTTCTAAATTAATTACTTCCTATATATACAGTGGAATGAGATGATACACTGGTGAGATGGTAGAATGTTGAAGAAGGACTGTATTACTTTAGAATACTGATGGGAGATACCATTATAGAATGTACCCCTCTTTAAACAACTTCACTGTCAGGAGAAAAACAACATCATCAACTGTGGATTGAACTGCAACCTTTCATCTTGATCTTTTCTCATTACTTGCACTTTTGAAGGACTGCCCTTCCTTATTGTCTAACCTGCAAGATCTGCCTCACAAGATTTCTGTCTCAATTCTCTGTTCATGCCTTAAGAGGTAAAGTGGGTAGCAAAGAAAGACAAGGTTTTTCCAGTAGTGGCACCTTGCTTGTGAAATACTTTCCCCCATCCGGCTTGTATGGCCTGCGTTTCTTTTTTTAAAGGCACTAGGCAAGATGGTTTTGTTCATCCAGGTTTTTAATTAAAGATTTGTATTTTTAAACAAAATTTTAGCCTGGAAACTGTTATTTTCTGGTCTACTTTTATGATTTAATTTTTATGCTGAGCTGGGGCTTTTTAAAAACTTAAAAGTACAACATTAAAAGATATTAATTTTCATTATGTAAGCCACGTCAAGTGGATTCCTGGAGAGGCAGCATGAAAATAGCTGTGTTGAGCATGCCATCAAGAAATTTTCACAGTATTCTCAATGCAGTTGTACCATAGATATACACAAGAACCTAGGCCTCTTCAGATATGCTTATTGGGAATGCAGCAGCATGTATGGAAGATGTATGCATGTGGTAAATCTACATGTTGCCAAATTCATATGTAACCAAATTCATATGTTGCCAAATTCAAATTCACACACACCAGGTATATTGCAGAAAGTGCATACTTCTGATATTTGTAGTCAGTGGGTTGCTAGTTAGTCATGTCTGAAGAGGACTCCCTACTATACTGGATGTCTTGTTTTCAATCCCTTTCCTAATAATCTCTAGCATAGAATTTACCTTTTACTGTTTGGTTTTTGTCATTTAACCACATTCTAATCCATGACGTGACACATTCTACCATCCCATGACTGCTTTATTTAAACAGGAAACAGAATACCCTGTTTCCCCGAATATAAGACATCCCCTGAAAATAAGGCGTAGTAGAGGTCTTGTTGAAGTGCAAAATATAAGGCATTCCCCGAAAGTAAGACTTAGCAAAGTTTTTGTTTGGAAGCATGCCCGACAAACAGAACACAGAAAAATAAGACATCCCCTAAAAATGAGACATAACACATCTTTGGGAGCAAAAATTAATATAAGAAACTGTCTTATTTTCGGGGAAACATGGTAGCTTCCCTCCGCTATATATTCTATTCGAGATATTTAATCTTTGCAGAGTGTGATCAAGGGCCATCATACAAGGTAATGATAAAGGAAATATCATTTGTGTAATTTTTCTGGTAGGACGTTGTATGCTGTAACTCCAACAGGCAAACTCACACCAGCATGATAGATAGCTTTGATCTCCTGGATGGAGAACCGGAAAGCCTATGCAAATTTACCAGTAAGCAAATGGTCAAAACATCAAAGTCTAGATTGCCTCATGGCAGGGAGGGTAGTTTTCCTAGGAAGTGAGGACAAAGGCTTGGGGGGATTCCACCTTGGGACTTGGTCAGAGAACCATCTCTGGGTCATGGCCTCCCAAGATACAAAGGAATCGAAAGGAACATGCTATGCTAAGAAATCTATATAAAAGGATCTTTTTATTATTTTTGTTTGAAATAAAGCCTTTGAAACTCGGCAACGTGGAGTGTTTGGTTGGAGAAGAATCTGGTGAGAGATATTAGATTGGACCCCCCCCCCCCAAAAAAAAATCTTGATATCATGACAGAAGTGTAGAAGCAGGTCCAGTTTCTACCAAGCCCAGATAGTAGCTCCTTTTATGCTATTGTGATGGTGACAAGCATAGATGGCTTTAAAAGTGGGTTAGTCTCATAGAGGATAGGTATATCATTGGCTACTAGCTACAGTGAGTTTTCATATACCTCTGAAACCCAGTGCTAGGAGACAATATGGGAGGGGAAGATGTTGGCTTGTGTCCTCTGCTTGTTAGCCATCAAGGATGGCTGACCACCGGGTGAAACAGGATGCTGGGCTAGAAAGATCACTAGTCTGATTCAGCAGGGCTTTTTAATGTTCTTATGCACCTCCAGATTTATAGACATTCCTTCTGCCCTGAATATTCATTTCTGGCAGTAAATTACACTTTAGAGGCTGTGCAAGTTGGGCATATGAAGTACTTTGATCAGAACATTTTCATTTTTAAAGTAAATTAAAAACCTGGTTACCAGATAGGAGCGGGAGATGAATGGATCAATTGATTATTTTAATAATTTGGACACAAATGAATGCTTTTCTGATGGAGAATAAATGAATCAATTCTATATTATATAAAGGTGGAGTGAGAGAGAAGATGTATGGATTGATACTGAAGGATGAAGCAATCACTCATCCCTTCCTTGTATGGGGGGAACAATGGCATGAAAGATAGGATGGGAAATGGGAGGGAAAAAACCATTGCTATTTACCATTCCACAGCTATTGCGAAGTATGCAGAAACCTGCACTGTATTAGCTACCACTGTATCTTGCATTGTACAAGAAGACAAAGAGAAGGCAGAGCTGCACTGTTCTGTCTTGCTCTTAATATGCACCGACATTAGAAGTGAACCTTGGGAAAGAGCCTTGCTCCCATACATATGCAAAACTATTGTTTGTGTGTGTGACAGAGCCAGGTCTTTTTCATATTTACTTAACCCCTTTGTAGAGAAAGCCAGCAACAAGCAATGAAGAATGTTGGAAGAAAAAGGGAGAGGGGGGGGGGTGGTCAGAGAAAAAAGACAGTTGTTTAACTGAGTTTTAACTGAGTCAAAGGTCTCTTGGCAGGTTAGGGATCTAGCTCTATCTCCAGTCTCTTCAAGCATCACCAGCCCGCCATTTCCTAACAAATGAGGCCCACTGAGTAGCTCTGGGGCAAGATATGGCACTGCAAGACTCATAGTGTCCTCTTTTGTTCAAAGATTTGTGAGGTTGCTGCACACTGCCCAGAGTGACTTTGAATTAAAACAGACCTACACACCTTTACTGGGATACTTTTAAAAAATAAATATTAAGTTGTTTAATATATAATAGGAAGGTTAGAAGTCAATTAAATTTCTCTATGTTGACCTATCTCAACATTTTCTTATTTTCCTCCTTTTATTTAACTACCTCAAGCAAAGGTGTTCTGTGTCTAAGAAACATATAAAAGGTTTTAAGAGAAAATGCTCTGTTAAGTGCAGGACTCACAAGAGGTCTTTTCACAGAGGGCAAAAAAAGACAGGAAATTCTCTTAAGCCAGCTGTCTTTACTGAAAGAGTTTTCGACACACTGGACATAGTTTTACTAACACTCGGCACCTACAGGGTCTGCCTTGTCCAAAATCAACATACTGCAGCCATTCAAAACTAACCTGCCAGATGCTCAAAAGCTCACAGATTTGAGACCTATTGAAGAAACTGTTTAAAAGTCCTTGGGGTGGGGAGAAAGCTGCCATAGTCTGAAAGTATACAGACATTTGCCTTTTATAGAGTGTACAATATACTCAGTTTTTGGTTCTATTGTCTTTCAGCACAAACCACTAAGCCTGGCCAAGTTACTTGGAAATCAATGGGTGATACACAGCAGTTTCCTGAGCATGAGATAGTGTTGTATAATAGTTAGGGTGTCAGACTTGGATTCAGGTTTAACTTGCAATGAAATTTGCTGGATGACTTTAGGTCAGTCACTTTCTGTCCGCTTCACCTACCTCACAGGGTTGTTGTAAAGATAAACTGCAAATCTGCTTTGACTGTGGGGTTCTTTGTACACTGAAACCATTCAACCAGATAATTCTTCAGATGCAAACATCAGTACATGTTGCACAGGAAGCTGTTGTTCCAACAGAGATAAAGCACTGTCTCAGTATATGCTTTTAATGTTTCTGTTCCCAACAGAGATAAAGCACTGCCTCAGTATATGCTTTTAATGCTTATGTTTTAATGTTTGTTGTGATAAAACAGCACTAGTTTTTTGCATATGTAGTTCACTTATATATGGCCAGTGTATATGAGATCACAATTTATTTATTTATTTATTTATTTCATTTTTAAACCGCCCTCCCCCGAAGGGTGACCGAGGCTTAAAATATCAAGAGTTTACAAAATTAAGCAAAGAGTATTCACTGCCACTGGAATAGTCATTAGTCATATATAAATATTGTTCAGTAAACTTCAAACTTGGGGTTCACTAATTTTTCTCTTCCACCAATTTTACTGAAAAGCTACTCCTCTTGTTGACAAAAGATAAATCTTAATTTTCTCCTGCAGTTAGCAACCATCTTCTTTTTTTGCATGGATATCTCTAGCAGATGTCTGACTGTAATAGCTTCCCATGCATTTATGTGTATGTGCACATGTGCTTAATTTTATCATGACTGATAAATGATTAAATTATAGTTACAATTGTATATATGTCAATCTGATTTTACTGTCCTATGTTTTTTTAAAGACTGTGCCCTATGGATGGGTCTGGTTGTAGACTAAAATAAATAGCCCCTTACCACTTAGAATACATCATCAACGTGAATACCAGCCCATTCAAAGAAGTGTTACCTTGTAAAAGTAAGCACGTGACAATCTGTACAATTCAAATTACATTTATGTAAATTGAGCCTGTTTTTTTGTGGCCAATGTATGTTCAGGATATAGCTAACAGTATGCTGAATGGTAGCGCTCCTAATGCAGCGATTCCTTGTTCTTATGGATGTTTTAATACATACTTGGAGTTTCCTTACCTATAGAGGCTTCCCCATTTGCTTATATGGAAGGGACAGTTCTGTGCCCCTATTGAAGAGATTAGAAGATAGTTTATTTAGAAGCCTAAGGATTTAAAATAACATTATGGCATTACAATGAATATTTTTCCATATGCCTGTCTCTGATGTTCCTTATCAAACTTCCTTCTCATTTATCTTCACAGATTCTGTTAGGACTCTACTGGCATTTCCACTTGCAGTGATGCACTCTTACAATGTACTTCCTTATACTTACATATTGCTTTATTTATATTCTGCTTTTCTCCCTTATCAGAACCCAAGGAAGCCAATAATGTTGTTGGTTCCTCTTCCACTCTATTACCAAAATGACCACCAGAGGACATCATAAAGCCCATTTATAGGTCTTTGAGGAGGTGATGATGACAGCAAAGACTTTCTTTTCTGCCATCAGCATAATCTCATCCAGCTCAGTTGTTCAGAGTAGTTTATAACTTGATAATATCTAAATTCTGCCCTGTGGATAATGAAAATCTGGCCCCCAGCTGCAATGTTTTTCAAGATCCCATACCTGAGGCGTCAGAAGCACCGGCCAGTCCTTTTGCTATGGGTAGTTTCAGATTGATGCCTATGGATGTTCCTAGGGACCTTGGAAGAGTGAGCCATTACTCATTCTTTGAACTCCTGTTAATTCTGGCTTTTAAAATCTTGCTGGGAAAAGATATTGGAACTGTTACTGAAAATCCTCAACTCCTCTCTGACTGAGGAGCTCTTCCTAGACCTCTGAAAAATGTCATATTTCGGCCTCAAAGGACGTTCGTTAGCTAGGGATGAAGTGGTCAGTTATAGGCCAATCTCCAATTTATCTTTTTTAGAGAATGTAGCATTTGGTGGCAGAGTAACTCCAGGGTTTTCTAAATTACACAACTATCCTTGATTCATTTCAGTCTACTTTCAATTCTGGGTTTGGTACCAAGATGGCTTTAGTTGTACTAGTAGATGATCTTCGCTTAAAGTTAGACAAGGGACTTTCTTCCCTGTTTATATTTTGAACCTCTCAGAAGCTTTTGATACAACTGACACTATATTCTTCTCCCCTGGATTGAATATGGGGTTCAGTGGTTTCACTTTTTTCTGTCTGACTGGACATGAAGAGTCTTCACTGTAGGTGCAGAATCAACTGGATGGAATTTATCTTGTGGGGAACCAAGGGTTCTATTTTCTCACCCATGCTCTCTAGTAGATATATGAGACCTATAAATGACAGCTCTGGGATTGGAGGTCACTAATATGAACATGACACCATCTCTATATTTTACTATTGAAGCCTCTAGAGTCCTCTGTCTTAGTTCTAGACTGGTACTTAGAAGCTGTGGTCAGGTGCCTATGTCAGCTGAACAAACCGAAGCTGAATCCTGACATGACAGATTTAATGCTGGTTGGGAAAGCTGATATTAGGGACTCACTGACTGTCTTCAAAAAGAGAGTGGAGTAACATTTGACAGGGATGCTTTAGGCTGAACATGCATTGAGCAGGGGGGTTGGGGCCTGCCTTTTCCAACTCTATGATTCTATGATGATTCTGTGTATTCTGACACAAATTTGAGTGCATGTTCCATTAAAAATATGCAATGCCAATAGACATTTCTTCACTCAGATGTACATTTGATATATGCTCATGGTTTCTGTTAAATGTGCAAAAAATCTGCTTTGGATCAGGGTGTTACATTGCAAACTAGACAAAGCTGGCTGTAAATATATGTTTCCAACTTCCAGACAGTTTGCTGTTGTGTGTTGAAAGGGCATGCAATCTGTTTAGCTTTCTATTCCACCCAGCATTCAAGCCAGCAATTTATACTGAGTGGAAATTTTCTTTGCTAAGGCAGTCATCATGCAAAATATTAGAATTGTTTTAAAGACAAAGACATTCCCACAAAGTCCCACATCAGGCCAGTTCAGAACCACCTGCAGTTTTAATGCTCCTGAGGGAAGCATTTTGGCCATTTTACTTGTAAAGTGTGTACAATATATGCTCAGGCTCACGGCAGTCTGGCAATTCCTGTTGGTTTTCTGAGAACTAGCGTTAGTGTCCAGGGAAAATGTTATTGGAAGATGATGTGCAGACGTGATACATTGGGTCCCAAGCAGCAGAAAATGCATGGTCAGGCCAAGCAAAACAAGACAGGCTTTTGTTTTAGTTTAAAGGCAAACTGAACAGGATATTCTACAGAGAATAATGTGAACACTTCTGCATATATAACAGATGCACTAAATGCTTAAATCAGTCTCAGGAAAGTCAGATTATTCTTAAAGTATTGTTTCATTATGTATACTAATGAACTTGTCCTATGTGAGAAACAGGATGCACCCTCCTCATGAGTTACAATGAATAAGGCAGTATTTTATTAACTTTTTTCTAGAGGATTTAATTCATGCCTCACAAAAAAGCCCCTGAAAGTGGCCCTTTCTGCACAGCGCAAATAAGGCGTCCTGAGGACATTCAAAGAAACATCTTGGGAAGGAACTCTGAACAGCTTTTCCTCAAAGAGATCTTCAGGACATATTATTTCAGCTCAACCCCTTGTTTTTTTGAAAATGCTAAATTAGTGATCTTTTCACCCCAAGATAGTTTAAAGATGCTTCCCCCATGCTGTGTGGAGAGCTGCCTGTTTTATTTTTCCTGTTCGAGTTTAAAGTTCCCACTTTTGTTTTTTCTGCAGCTTCCACCCACCATTTGCTGCTGCTTCAGGGTACCTTCAAAGCTACACAGACTTGAAATGAGAATTGTCAATATGCAGGAAAAGTGAGCAGATGTGATGCAAGCAGAAGAAACCTCTGTGGGAAATCTTCAGCAAATGGTAGGTGGCAGCAAAGGGATGGGAGAAAAAAATGCTGTCTCCTCTAGTGCTTTATTTGACCATGCTGTCTGGACAAAAAATCAGCAGAGCTTTTTTTTTAAGACACCCCAACGTGTCTTAAAGTTTGTGCAGAAAGGACCAGTGTTCGCCAGAGCATCACCCCATTTGAAGCTAGAGGTTGCTGTCAGGTAGCAAAATTGCTCCCATCCCATGCATGAAGAATTTGCTTATTTATTTAGGAAATTTTTATGCTACCTCTCCAGGAACCTGCCTTAGGCAGCTTACATAATAGTAATGAAGGCACTAAGCAAGTCTCAAGAAGAAAGGCATTCTATACTCATGGTGCCACTACTGAAAAAATCCTGTCTTTGGTTGTCGCCATCTAAGAAGAGAATTAGGACTTTAGAAGTGGATCTTAACTGGCAGGCTGGCCAATATGGGAGGAAGTAGTCCTGGCCCAAAGTATCCTGGCCCAAAGCATTTAGGGGTTTAAAGATAAGGCAGCATATTGAATTGTATCCTTAAACAAATGGGCAGATCTTTCAGCACTAAGGAGATATGATCCCTCTATCTGCCTCTGACAATAACCTCACTGTTGCATTTTGGCCTAAGTGAAGTTTTTAGATTGTTTTCAAAGGCAACCTTGTGCTATGCACTGGTACATAGGTTTCTGTGGATCTAAACCGCTGTTCACAATGACGTTTCATCATATTATCACTCTAGGGTTTGCATGTTAGTGTAGCATGACTGTAGCCTGATACTATAATTATGTGTTCTGGGAACCTAATGATTCTGTGTATTGGGAGTACACATTACCCATGATCCTCAAATTTGAATGATCATCATGTCATGTGAACAGGGGCAATGCATGTACGTACCGTGTGTACAGCATCAATATGCATGAATGTGACTACTGAAAAATCCATTGGTTAGTTCATGCATACCAGAGCTGAATTCACATGGTACATCCATACATTGCCTCTGTTAACACAACATGGCAACTGCACGTATCGGGAAGACTTACATGTGACTGGTAGATTTTTAGTATACAGGACTAATTTCTGAAAAGAACATGTAAATGTTCTCATGGGACTAGCAGAGCAGCCTGAAAAAGAAATCAGAAACAGTTCTTTCATGAAAGCACCACCAAAAAACCCTACACCAATAAAATCTGTATTATCTGCAATTAAATACATTGTGATTTATTTATTTATTTTTATTTTATTTATTTATTAGATTTTTATACCTCCCTATCCCCGAGGGGCTCCGGGCGGTGTACAACAATAAACATAATAAAATGGCAAAATCTTTAAAAGCTGCGATAAAACAGTAAAAGCTAAGTCTTATAAATACAATACAATAAAATACAATAAAATACAATAATAAATATAATACAATAAAAATACAATAATAAATATAAATGGCATCCAGCTGCTCCGTATTTGAAATCCTCTCCCCAAGGGGGAGGAATGGCAGGTCCCAGATGTAGAGGGCCATGAGGCAGAGGGCCATGAAAGGGGGAGGCACCATCAGCGGCCGGTTCCTCCAAAGGCCCGGCGGAACAGCTCCGTCTTACAGGCCCTGCGGAACTCACCAAGATCCCGCAGGGCCCGGACAGTTGGAGGAAGAGCACTCCACCAGGCCGGGGCCCGAGCCATAATGGCCCTGGCCCGTGTTGAGGCCCGCCTCATCACCGAGGGCCAGGGACCATTAGCAAGTGGGTTGGCCCCAACTGGATCGAAAGAGGCCGTGCAGGGACATATGGGGTGATGCAGTCTCGAAGATACGATGGTCCCAGGCCGCGTAAGGCCTTAAAGGTCAACACCAACAACTTGAAGATGATCCGAACTCTACTGGGAGCCAATGCAGCTGACGAGCACACGCTGGATGTGTTCCCAGCTGGCGCCGCCTGTGAGCAAACGCGCCGCCATACGCTGCACCCGTTTTAGGCTCCGGCTCAAACACAAGGGAAGGCCCGCGTAGAGCCAGTTACAACAATCTAATCTGGAGATGACAGCTGCATGGATCACTGTGGCTAGATCCGCTTGGGAGAGGAAGGGGGCCAGCACGCCCGGGCCTGACGAAGATGGAAAAGGCAACCCGGGTTATATGGGCCACCTGGGTCTCCATTGAGAGAGCCGAATCCAGGTGGACCCCCAGGCTGCGCACGGGGGGGGTCAGAGCCAATATGGCCCCTCCCACACCGGGCGGCTGAAAAGTCCCACCCCCCCTTCGCGGCCAAGCCAGAGGATCTCCGTCTTCGATGGATTCAGTTTTAACCTGCTCTGTCGCAACCAACCAGCAACTGCCTCCATACAATGCTGTAGAGCCGCAGGGGCGGCGGCTGCTCTCCCCTCCATCAACAGAATGAGCTGAGTGTCATCTGCATATTGATGACAGATCAGCCCAAAACTCCGTACCAGCTGTTATAACATTAATATAATTCTACAAGACCCAAAAATATTTAAAAGGAAAATCATGTTAATCATGACTGTTCCAACATGAGCAGCGTTACACTTTCCAATATTTTTTGCACTTGACCAAGAACAGCAAATTGGTGGAAATTGTATTGTCGAAGGCTTTCACGGCTGGATTCAACTGGTTGTTGTGGGTCTTCCGGGCTGTGTGGCCATAGTCTGGTAGATCTTGTTCCTAACGTTTCACCTGTATCTGTGGCTGGCATCTTCAGAAGTGTATCACAGAGGGAAGTCTGTTACACTCTGTGTCCAGTGAGAAGGAAATATTTTTGGTGGGGTATATATTGTCCATGTCCCAGGGTGGGAAACCAATCAGTAAGTGGGGTGCTGTGTGATTTCTGGGCTGCATGGCCGTGTTCTAACAGCATTCTCTCCTGATGTTTCACCTGCATCTGTGACTGGCATCTTTAGAGGATTTTTTATTCTCTCACGTAAAAGCGCACGTTCTAGGCGGTTATAGATGCAGTGAGCCTGTGGTGTTTTGAAAGTCCTTTTGGCTGCAAGAAATGATGGGATAGTACCTGTGTCTCTGCAGCGTAGAAGAAAGGTTAGAGAACACAGTAGGTGTGCTTTCCTGAGCCGTAGTTTTTCCAATCTCCGAGTGTCTTGGAACAATTTCTCCCCATAGAGATGTTCAATGTATTGTCGAAGGCTTTCACGGCCGGAAACACTGGGGTGCTGTGTGGTTTCTGGGCTGTATGGCTGTGTTCTAGCAGCATTGTCTCCTGATGTTTCACCTGCATCTGTGACTGGCATCTTCAGAGGATCTGAATATGCCCGGAAACCACACAGCACCCCAGTGATTCCAGCCGTGAAAGCCTTCGACAATACAATCAGTAAGTGTTTGGGTGGAACTTGCTATGCAAAGGTGTGGTTGATAGTATTGTATTGCAGGTGGGGGTTTTCAGTCCAGGAAGTGATTCACATTTGCATTCTTTGCAGCAGCAACAGTCTTAGTGAATGCAAACCCTGTGTCTGGGTGGAGTCCATTGTCCATGAACCTACCATGCCCTTAGCCTTTGATTCTAGTGTTTTTAATTACCGGTAGCCAATTTTTGTTAATTCTCAGAGTCTCTTCCTTCTTGTTGAAGTTTTCTTGGTGTTTATGGATTTCAATGGCCTCCCTATGTAGACTGACATAGTAACCTTCTGAGTTGTCCAGACTTTCAGTGTTTTCAAATAGAATGTGCACCCTTCTTCCTCAGTCACGTGACCTGGGCAGAGATTGGAATAGTCCAGGCTGTGGCTGCAGAGAGTGGAGCACCCATTTGATGACTTAAAGCTCTTAAATTGTTATCTAAAAAGCTCAATGACTGACCTGCACAGACGACCACTAGATGAGCAACAGTTATGGTAAGCAACATTGTTTTTTCCCAAAATCCCACCTGGAGGCTGGCATCTCTTGCATACTTTATTCTAAAAACACATTCCCCTGCCAGGGCAGTGACTGAAGCTTTTCCTGCCTGCATATATTCTAACATCTTGTTTGGTGAAGTCAGAATGCACTGTACCAGACACTGAGGACTTTAATGAATATCTAAGTTGTACACACACACACACACATGCACACATGCACACACACAGACACACAGACACACACACACACACAGAGAGAGAGAGAGAGAGAGAGAGAGAGAGAGAGAGAGAGAGAGAGAGAGAGAGAGAGAGAGAATCTTTGGCTAGACTACTATGGATTGTGAATAAGAAGTATTTCTAGAAGTGGTATCCTCAGTTGGATTGGCTTCTTTTACAATTTTTCCTATTTACGACTTATTTTGACATAATATTAATTGCACCAGACATTTCTAGCACTGTAGCATGTTTGTGGCCTTCAGGTGTAAACTAATTTATATGGTCCTTTGTTCATTTTCTGTGCCTGCAATATCTAGCAAAAGTCCCACTGGTAATTGAAATCTAGAGCTTTATGAGCCTGTAGTTCAAGGCTTAGGTGCATTTTCTTTATTAAACTCTCAAAGCTCTGCAGAAGGCAAATAACACCATGAGAATGTCTTTTACTGTTCATTTTATGAGGCTGTTTATTCTGTGTACCAATGTATTGCAACCTGATTGATTTCTAAACTCTTTGAGTTCTCTTTGAACAACTAAAAATGTTTCATGACACATTTGTTTGCTGTGCTTTACCCGTGTTATACCTGTGTTTATCACAACAAACATAGTGTGAATGATGTATACATAGACACATGTATCATTAAAGATCTATTTAGTTGTGCCTGAGTACTGATCAAATCAGTTTTTCAGAATGTGTGTACATGGGTGTTTTAAAGACACACATATATGATTTTTAAAAAACAACAACACTCATTTTAGCATGCATTGCCTCATTGTGTGCTTCCTGAATTATGAAGTACAACCCTTCAATCCATCTCTAAATATTCATGCATTATTTTTATTTGCCATTACAAATTTGGCAATGTGAATCTCTGTGATCACAAATATTCTGTGTGATCATTTTTTCACTGGAAGCTTTTCATGTAAATTTAAGGAATTGGGTTTTTTTTTTTTTTGGATAGTCTTGGAGACAATTATATATATGGGTAGCTCAGAGAACATGAAAAGTGGATTGCAAGGAAGGGAAAGAAGATAAAACAGAATTCACAGTGCTGAGGTGTAAAATGCCTAGCCGAAGGGGTTGTTTGATTCAGAGTCATAAATGGGCCTATTAGGAGAGAGAGAGTTTCAGTTTTAATAAAAGATATCTGGGCATCCAGATGGCAGGTGTTCCATGATTTCTCTCCAAATTGCTCCCTGTTGTCAAATTGATGTTAACTTCCTGTGATAGGTGTCCCTTAAATTCTTCCTTGTATTCAGTGCAGGGTTCCAAAATACAAATGGCATTAATTAGTTCCTTGTATCATTTTTTTATGAAACCTTTTTAAGTTTGTGAACTTGGAAGCATTTATTAAGCTCATATAGGACTACTAAACTGAAAGGAACCAGCCAACTTTGCTGAAGTTTGTGTGGGAGGGGAACCCAATTGAAGGTGAACCTGATGCCCACAGAACGAATGCCCAGCCATCCAAACTTCAGCAAAGTTGGCTGGTTCCTTTCAGGAGACACATCACCAGCCCTGCTGGAAATAGGTGCCCCTACCCAGAGCAAGACACCCCCCCACACAGAGCCCCCAATAAAATCTCCAGCACAGAGCCAGATGGGCATAACAGCAAGCCCCATTGAAGCCTATGGTGAGAAAAACTAATTGAACTTGCTGAAGAGCCTGGCAGATTCTGTGCTCTGAAGAGGCTCCATTGCAGCCAACAGGGGTGTCTGTGGGGTGCATATTTTTAAAGCTGGTGACACCAAACTTTCAGAGTATCCTCAGGAGACTCTCTTGATGACACACCCAGGTTTGCTGAACTTTGCTTCAGGGGGAGGTGGGAGGTGGGCCCTACCCTTTTGGGGGGCCAAAAAATTGAACCCCCAGAAGCAAAGGTCACCAAACCTGGGTGGCCTCATCCAGAGATTCTCCTGAAGATACTCTGAAGGTTTGGTGCCTCTACCTTGAAAAATGTGCAGGCTGCTTACACACCCAGAAATTCCCCATTGGTTGCAATGGAGCCAAGGCACTTCAGAGCATAGAATCTGGGGAAATTTCTTAGGGTGCCTGTCAGGGGCATATTTTTCAAGCTAGTGGACCCTCAAAGGGGTAGCCCCCATCTCCTGTTAGCTCCCATTGGAAACAATGGGGGATGGGGGAATTTTGGACCCCCTGAGCCAAACTTCACCAAACTCAGGTGGTATCATTCAGAGAGTCTCCAGATGATACCCTGAAAGTTTGGTGCCACTAGGTTTAAAAATGCACCCCCTGCAGTCTGAAACACAAAAAAATCACCAAAAAATACCAAAAACAGAGGGATCCAAATATATTCGGATATCCAAATATATTTGGGTATACCGAATATGGTATTCACCTTATTCGGGCATACAGATAATTTTATGCCCGAATAAGCCCGAATCAGAATTTTACTGAATATTTGCAGTATTGTTCAACTCTAATGATGGAGAAACAAACATCTGCGATGTGGAAGGTAAACTAAATACAGACAAATAATAGAGGTTTTAGTATCAAAACGTATCTTTGCATAGATATGCTAAATCCAGTAGACTTGATCAATGGAGAGGCTGTAATGAATGGGGAGTGTTAAGATGAACTGCTGTCTGGCATAGCATATGATTTTTACAGTTTCAAAAATACAAATAGAATCCTAGCCTGACGTGGCAGATGCAGCTTATCTATAAATTTAATTCAATGGACTCTTGCTAATCTGTACCTAAGGACTTGTATGAAAACTCTCTTCAGAGATTAGGAGGGATAATAGGGTATAACAGAAATGGTTCTAAAGTCTCTCAAGCACAGTAATCTTGTAATACATCTGGTAGGCAAAAAAGAAGTCCTGATAAATTGCTATCTGAACTACTTGAGCTTTTTTTAAAAAAATACCATTTTAGATCTCCCTTGGCATAGTTAAAATATTTATTTTATATCTTGGAAATTAATTGACCCTATGATTTTTATTGATTTTATTCACTCCCATTACCTACTGTGTAGGTTTTCTCTTGTCAGGGAGTTTCTAACTTGGAGAGTATTTCCAAAATGTGAACTTCCGTCATCTTCTGCTGCAGCTTGATTTTCCTACCTCATCCTTCTGCATGTAAGAACCTGGCTTCAATGCCAACTTCTATTATTATTAATAATAATAACGATGATGATGATGGCCTCTGGGAGAGGCTCGAATTGTAATGAAAAGCCAACAACCAGCTAAAGAACTGGCAGCTGTGAAATCAACCAATAATAATTCAATTGTATATCAAACTTTTTTTTATGTTCAAAGGGCATTTTAATGTGTGGCACATCCATTTTTATGAGAATCCTGTAATGTTTGTTTCTATCCCTTTTTACAGATAGAGACAAAAATTTCCAATAAACCCATGAATATCAATTGCCCAGTCAATTTCCAATTTAATCTTAGTATTTTATTTACTTTATCCCTCTGCTATAAACATCCAAAGCAAGTTACAAAAATGCAGAAACCATTAAAACCATTCCAACAGCCATAACTTAATAAAATAGTACATATCAATTTCCAGTATTCTTACAGCCGAAAAGACAATCCCATAAAACACTTTACTGAGTCCCATTTGGTTCAGTCAGAAAAAGCTTGGTGAAAGAGAATTGCTTTGCAAAAGATGTAAGCAAACCATAGAGAGTGTCCTGCATACCTTCTTGGGCAGATTGTTCCATAAAGTGAGGGTAATCACCAAGAATGTTATTGACCTTACAGGGGGTAACCATCCTTCCTACTGGTAGGCAACTTCGAGCTAGGCATTCTGTATATTTCACCATGAACAGTAAAACTACCTTGTTCATCTTCATGTGAGGCAAGTTCCTGATGGGATCAACTCAATGGTTTTTGTTGAAGTTCATCTGCTTTACACATCACTTGTCCTTTAGGGTCAGGTTGTTGCAGACTGGGTTGCTGTTGCACAGTTGAGAACTAACTTGGCTCCACTGTATGTATTGACCAGTGTGGTGTAGTGGTTAAGAGCAGGTGGATTCTAATTTGTAGAACCAGGTTTGATTCCCCATTCCTCCACATGAGTGGTGGAGGCTTATCTGGTGAACCAGATGTGTTTCTGCACTCCTACATTTCTGCTGGGTGACCTTGGGCTAGTCATAGTTCATTCAGAACTTGCTTGGCCCTACATAACTCACAAGGTTCTGTTGTGGAGAGAGGAAGGGAAAGGAGTTTGTAACACACCTTGAATCTCCTGGGGTGGGGTATAAATCCAAACTGTTCTTCTTTTTCTTCTATAGTACAGTAGGAATCCCCTCTTTGTGTCTGGGTAGTCAGATGTATCCTTTAAATGACAAATATTGGCTAGATTGTATTGCCTACACCTGAATTGCTTTTCCATGTGAAATACACAAAGCAAGATGGAGTCTTGTGACATCTGAAACACTAACAATTTGGGGCTAAATTTAAATGAGCTAGAGCCAATATGTGTAAAAATATGAAGCTGCCATATTGGGCCATCTAGTGCTGTTCTACCCACTTTTGACTGACTGTGGCTCAACAGGATCTCAGGCAGATAAAGGTCTTCTTTCCTGCTACCGGTGAGTCTCTAACTGTTACCTGCTTCATGCAAAGCATGTGCTTTACCACCAGGCTGTCACTGCATAGTCAGATGCATAAACTGGGCTCATGCATCATGTTAGACTGTGTTGCAGATGAAATATAAGATATTTATACAAAAGGAGCAGAGTGAAAGAATGACCTCACTGGCTCAGACAACTGGAGAGTTGTTGAAAATTCACTAAAGTTTTCAAACTAAATAAACAGGAAGCAAAAAAATTAAGTTTTGTGGTTTTGACAATGATTCAGTTAGGATGGTCCATTTGACGCCTCTTGGGAGTGTCTAGGAGAATGTTAGGTCTATATCTATTATTACAGTCATATAGCATTTGTAATCATAAATTATACAGAAACAGCTGAGATAGTACTACTGTCTCATATTAGAGACACAAAATCAAAGGTTTATTGCATTTACCACCAAGGTTTTAAAATTTGATAGGCAGACCGAAATATGGTCACCACCAGTATAAGATTCAGTTTTATTTTCCTAACACAATGATGAAGCTACAAAAATCACTGTTTTAAGTATGTGAGTAACTTTACTATTGTTTACAAAGAAAAAGCACACAAACATGTAACAATCTTGAATAATATCTTGAATGCACTTGATAAGGTTTGTATGAATCCCTCCATGTACTTTCCCCCCACAGATTTCAGATTTCTTTGCACACCTGGGCTTTTTCAGGGTTGTAGCAAACTCTTGTCTTGTCTCTCTTCTGGGCCGCTTCCTCGCGATGGCGCGTCGCGTTTGGTTGGGTCGGCGCATCCCACGCCGACCCAACCCCCCTGGGACCGTTTGCACGAACGGTCCCAGAAATCGATGCCAGGACGACGGCGGCCTAAGCGGAGCCGTCAGCCTGGGTCGAATCTCGGGCTGCGCGACTCTGGCCATCTGCTGGCACGCCTTGCTGAGACCTGAGACATGCCTCCGCTCTGGCGCGAATTGTGCTCCAGCGTCAAAGAGGGCAGGGGGGCGTGTCCCCAGGCCTCTGCGACGATCCGGACTGCCGGAGACAAGGTAAGTGAAGGGTGGGAGGGGGGAGGGCACCTTGGAGCCGCTGCCGTTCGCATGGCAGCGGCTCTAAGCCGCCGTTTTCTGGAAACCTCGCTCCCCAAGCGAGGTCAGAAAATGGCGGCTTTGCGCCAGTTGGGCGGCACAAGGGCGGCGTGGCTGCGAAGCAGCTGCGCCCCCTGTGCAAATGGCTCCCTGGGAACGGCATTTTTGCCGTCCCCAGAGCGCCATTAACCGCCCGTGCGGAAAGGGCCTTTATGGCTCCAGTCTCTGGATTTAAGATAATCATTTGCACTATCAGTCAGAGGAGAAAGATCTAAACAGAATAAGAGCAGAGTGTAGTTCTTGACTTTTTGGAGAACAAGAGTTCAATTTTTTTATAAATAATATTTTTATTTTAATCTTCTTCCAAGGATCTCAGAGTGGCATACATGCACCCCCTGATTTCATCCTCACAAACCATCATGTGGTAGTTTAGACTGACAGACACTGAGCCAAGGTCTCTGTCTTAAAGTTATCAGGCAAGGTATACTGGCTATCTCTTAGCATGGCAGAAGCTGAAATAGAAACTTGCTTTTCTGGCAAACAATTTGAGAGCACAACAAATACAATGTATAACTATAAAGGAAGAAAATTGAGCAAAAAAGAAAAATAGTAGAAGACTATTTGTGTTTCATTTTACAGTGCTAATACACATGTCACATTTTACAGAATAAGAAAAATGGATAGTTCCTGACTCAAGAAACTTACATTCTAATGTTTGGCACTGGGAGAGAGAAAGGAGAGGACAAGGGAAACAAAAACCTACCCCCCTTTTTACTAGGGAATTTATTGGCAATGAAGAATCTTGGGGCACCTTGAAAGCTAACAGATTTACTGTGAACTCAGCCTTCGTGAACTAGCATTCGCTTTATCACATGCATGATGTCATGCATTTGATGGAGCTGATTCTGGTCCATCAATTGCATGTGTCACAATAAATCTATCAGTGTTGGGTATAATAGACAGTCAAAGATAACCCTCTGGAACATTATTAACAAAACTGGAAGGAAAATGTGGAAACCAGTTGATAGAGAGAACGTGGAGAGAATAGACCAAAGAATAGATGAAGACAAGAGAAACAAGATGGAAGCTACTTTGGTGACTGGCTTTTCAATAAGCTTTTATAAGAAACTAGCAGTAAAGCCTGTTGTGGTAAACAATACAGTGGGCTTCATATTCATTCATTCATTCATTCATTCGTTTGTTTGTTTGTTCATTCATTCATTTATCAAATTTAATATACCGCCCCATCCCCGAAGGGCTCTGGGTGGTGTACAAATCAATAAAAGCACAATCAAATTAAAATTCCAGTTAAAACCATCAATTAACAACAAATGATGGCAGTTGAATCAACAAGGCCTGTAATTGCAACAGGGGGCAGGGCACGCAGTGAACTCCGAGCACAGAGTATGCATGGTCCTGGGGGGCCGTACAGCGGAGCCTCTCCACCCAGCAATGTCGTGCATCACGCACGGGGCGGTGGGTGGAGCGTGCTCCCGATATATTATGCAGCATGCGGTTGCTTCAGCCTCTTTTGGCGCCTTCAGCAAACTGACCCCCCCTCTCTTTAGGGATGGGGCTTCAGATGTGCTGCCATTCATGTCACAGCCCTAGCGCCTTGGGCAGAGGAGCACATCCTTGTGGGGAGGCCAAAATCACACGATGGACCTCCCTGCGGTTTGGGGCCTCTGAACAGAGCTTGGAATGGGTTGGGCTTGGGGAGAATGCCGTGGAGGCCTCTGCAGGCGAGCCTGACAACCCAACAGTTAGGGGGCAGCAAGGGGCGAACGCATGGCAGCCTGGCACCTCTCTGTCCACCCCAATTGGGATTGGGGTTGTTCCCGGGTCAGCTGTGATGCTGTCCAACTGTTGAGATGCGCTCCTCTTGTTCACTCAGCTTCAGCATTCAATAAAGGGCTGTGGCCCAATTTAATCCAGAGCGTGTCCTGTGGTTATTCACCCAGAAAAAGATCTGCACATCTGGCCGCAACTCTAAAAAATCAGATGACAGTAAAACTCAGATGACAAATGGCAGTAAAAACTCACCAGGGTGGTCAGACACAACTAATGTGTGCTCCAAGTTTGGAAAATGGAATGCAGGGAATGGCATCCTCAATGGCTGCCCTTCCCAAAGGCCTGGCAGAACAACTCTGTCTTGCAGGCCCTGTGGAACTGTTCTAAGTCCTGTAATGCCCAGATGGTAGGGGGGAGAGTGTTCCACCAGGTTGGGGCCAGGGCACTAAAAGCCCTGGCCCAGGTACAGGCCAGCCATATCATGGAGGGGCCTGGGACCACCAGCAAATTGGCCTCTGCCGAATGCAGAGGCCGACTAGGGACATATGGGGACAGGCGGTCCTTGAGATTTGAAGGTCCCAGGCTGCGGAGTGCCTTAAAGGTTAAAACCAACACCTTAGCCTGTGCACTCCAACACATGCCAGCTGGATGACCTTGGGCTAGTCACAGCTCTTCTGAGCTCTCTCAGCCCCACCTACCTCATAGGGTGTTTGTTGTGAGGGGGGAAGGGAAAGGAGTTTGTAAGCCCCTTTGAGTCTCCTGCAGGAGAGAAAGGGAGGATAAAAATCAAAACTCTTCTTCTTCTTAAAGATGATCCGGAACTCCAGTGGGAGCCAGTGCAGCTGGTGCAGCATGGATGAGATATAGTCCTGCGTTGAACTACCTGTGAGAAGCTGGGCTGCCGTATTCTGGATCAACTTCAGCTTCTGGATCAACCACAAGGGAAGGTCCACATAGAGTGAGTTGCAATAGTCTAGCCTGGAGGTGATCATTGCATGGATCACTGTGGCCAGGTCAGTCTGGCAGAGATAAGGAGCCAGCCGGCATGCTTGGCACAGGTGGAAAAATGCCATCTGAGCTGTGCGGGCAACCTGGGTCTCCACAGAGAGAGCTGAGTCCAGGCAAACCCCCAGGCTCCAGGCAGAGGGGGCTAATGATAAAGGAGCCCCTTCCAGCAACGGCAGCTGTTGTTGGTGTGCTTTAGACAGCTGTTGTTGGTATGCACAGAAGTGAGGCAATTCATACGGTAGTTTCCCCTCTTTTTCATTTTAGAGGATTTGTCTTGGAAGCTTCACGGACTTGATATGACAATCCATGCCAATTCTCATGACAAGTTTTTGAAGATTTGAGAAGGAAGGTGGGGGGAAATGATCCTGTGTGCTGCATTGAGCATGCTCAGTCCAGCACCCACGATTGGGCTCTCCTTCCCTCGCCTCACAGTGATTGGCTAGGAGTGAGTCATCACCATGCATTCCATCCTTACTCAATTATGTCTTAGGATAAACCAGTGGTTCTCAACCTTCCTAATGCCGCAAGCCTTTAATACAGTTCCTCGCGTTGTGGTGACCCCCAACCCTAAAATTTATCCATTTTACAGATGGCGAACACTGATGCAGAGTCTTAGGCGACCCCTGTGAAATGGTCATTTGACCCCCAAAGGGGTCGTGACCCACAGGTTGAGAACTGCTGGGATAAACCAACAGATTAGGGAGAGGTTATGGCTCAATGGGAGAGGATCTACTTTGTGTGCAGAAGGACCCAGGTTTAGTCACTGCCATCCCCAGTGAGAAGTCCGGGTGAGCTAGTGGTGGTCACAGTAGATAACATGGGTTTTGGAAGACCAGTGTCAGTGTCATCTGCTATAAAGCATCATCATGTGTTATTTACATGGGAGGGGCTGGGATCAGTACCTCAGCTTGACATGTAGAAGGTCCCATGTTCAGTTCCTTTCTTCTGAGACCATAGAGTGCTGCAGAAGAGAAAATACTGGCCTTGCTGGAACAAATGATATGATTCAATATAAGACAGTTTCGTGTGTGTGTGTATGTGTTTGTGTGTGTGTGTGTAGTTGATGGTTCACAAGAACAACAAAAAAGAGCCTCCTGGATCAAACTAGTGGTCTATCTAGGCCACCATCTTGTCTCACACAGTTGCCAATCAATTACTCTAGAGGGTCAAGCAAAAGATTCAGTACCTCCTTGAGGACTCTGACTAATTTACTTATTTTGGTGCTCATTCTGTTGAGACTGCTGATGAGTTTTATTTAAGTCTTACAGTTTAATTGTTCAAGACCTCTGTCTAGGAACAGGGAGAATTATAGAAAGAAACTAAAGGCTCTGGTGAGCCAGCAACAGGGCATATAGGCCCAAATCTTTAATTGATGTTGTCTTCTGGCACTGGTATTCACATGTTTAGTGGCTCTGAATGTGGAAGTTTGCTTGCATCACCATGATCTGTGATAGATCTATTCTCCATGAATCTGTCTATTCCGCTTTTAAACCTGCCAGTGTCTATAGCCATCATGACATCCTTTGGCAGTGAATTCCACATTTTAATCATTCATTGAGCAAAGAATAATTTCCTTTTGTCTGTCCTAGATCTTCTGCCCTTCAATTTAATTGGATGCCCTCAAGTTCTAGTATTTTAGGAGAGGAAGAAAAAACATTTCTATCCACTCTGTGTACTCTCTTAGCTATCTCTTTTCTACACTGAAAAGACTCAAGCCCCTTCAGCACATGCAGAATAATGCACTTTCAATTCACTTTCACAATTGTTTGCAAGTGGATTTTGCTATTCCACACAGCTGCAAAGTGCATTGAAAGTGGATTGAAAATGCATTATTCTGCATGTGTGGAAGGGGCCTCAGACTGTTCAGCCTTTCCTCATAGGAGAGTTGTTATAACCCCTTAATCATCTTGGTTGCTTGCTTCGATAATCTTTTCAACTCTGCAATGTCCTTTTTGAGATACAGTGACCAAAATAGCTCTTTTGAAATGAGTCTGCACCATAGATCTACATAGGGGCATTATAATATTGGGTGTTTTATGTTCAGTCTTTTTCCTAATAATCTCCAGCACAGAGCTTGCCTTTTTCACTGAGTTGACACTTTCATTGAACTATCTGCTAAAACCTTAAGGTCTTTTTCCTCTCAGTCTTACCCTATTAGCATATACCTAATTAGCATATATTGAAGTTGGGATTTTTTTGTTCCAATGTGCATCACCTTACACTTCCCAACATTGAACTGCATTGCCCACCCACTCATTGTTGCCCAGAAGGTACCCTCTGGATCCAATTTTCTGGGACAGTGACAGATGCCAGTGATAAATTGCACATACAGATCTCATTCCCTAAGAACTCTTGGGTGTATGCCATGAGAACCTGAAGACAATGTTTTTTTTATTTTTGTGTCTCTTGTCATCTAAATTTGACCCAGTTCATCAGACTTCCTTCCTGAAAATGTCTCACAGTTTTCACTATGCTCCCTTCTGTTCATTTTGTTGGGGCAGACCTTCCATTTTTTAAAATAAGCCTTTTTGCTTTTTATGGTTTCCTTGACTTGGGTTGTTAACTCTTACTTCTAACTATTCCACTCATTTTGTAATGATCCCTTTAGAAATCATACAATACTGTTTAGGAGTAACTTTCTATTGACAAGAATGCTGAACAATAGCATTATGGTCACTGCTCTCAGTTGGTACAATGACATCTACATCTCTCACCAGGTCTTGAGCCTATTCAGAACCAAATCCAAGGTAACCACTGCTCTGTTGGCATTGTGACTAACTGTTCCAATACACATTCAGTTATGATGAGTAGAAATCTAACTTCTACAGCATGACACAAGCATATTTACCCAGTTGATGTGAAGAGAGTTCACATAACATTACCTGCTTTAATCACCACCCTTATTTCCTTTGCCATCTCAAGATCAATCCAGGAACATTTCAGTTTCAAGCTAGAGCATCTTATAATGATGAGTCAGTCCTAAGTATTACTACAACTTTTACATTAAGCCAGTTATGCCATTGCAAGATCTCTATGATAACACATGGCAGGCAACTCTTTTTAAAGGTGCAGCACAAGAGAACAATATATACAACTTTTCAATTTTTTTTAAAAAAATTAAGGTAGTGACAATAATTCTCAGAGAATATTGTTTATGTGGTTGTATTTTCCCCAAACCATTTAATCTTCAAGTTATTAGTGAACCTGGGCTCCAAGGGAAAGCTTGCAGAATTACTTTTGGTTCTCTTGTTCCCTTCTTTATTGCTATCTTTCTCTGGGAAATTGCTGTAGTGTTTAATTTAATGGTGTGTGTTGGCTGAATGATAGAAACCATCTGTACTGAAGCCCAGAAGTGCTAGCTGAAGTTTGATCCAATATTGGTCCAGTTTGGCTGTCAACTGCACTTCTGGTTCACACAGAACAATTTTTGTGTGACAGCATTTTTCACAGATGTGCTCAAGAATAATATTTCTTTACTTTGTGAGTTGTATACATTTTGTGTGAATACACAATTGAAACTTTCCCAACTTAGTGGAGAGCACTGGATTTAAAGATTTCCACCTTGTGTTTCAATCAGATCTTTTGCATCATTTTCTGGATCATTACACTGAAATTTCTCCATGAATAAATTAGCATTATATAGATGATATCTGTATCAGCCTAATTCAGAAGGCTCTGGTGCCCAGGGATGGTGTCACTGTCACGCTGCCATGCTTCCTCCAGAGGGCTTCCAAGTGGCACGGGAAGGCAGCAAACACCAGATAATCCCTAGTTGCCTGAAAGCCCTCCTTAAGGTTAAATTGACTTATGTCACCTTTTCAGGCAATCCAATCTCAAAAGTCCGATGTAAGCTGATTAAAGTTGGCTCTATCTCCAGGAATGCCCTTAACCCCTTTCCAGCTGCACCGGTATTCAGCTTAAGGCAGGCTCTTCAGGCAGCAGGCTTTTCTGGGTCAGATGCCATGGAGCTCTGTGGAGCCGACTCACCCCCACATTTGTCCTCCCCACTGATGTAAGTGCCACTTACACCAGTATGGTGGGCAAAAGTTCCAGTGCAGTTCTTCATTGGCTCCAGGAACCACTTCAGCTTATAGAAACATTCTAAGATGGGTGAATATAGAAAGCAAAGCTAGAGCAAAGAAGGCCATTAGATATTTGGTTCAAGGGCCTGACTGTGTGTTCTCTTAATCACATGGCTGCATAATTCTAACATTTCACATGATCAGACAGAAGACAAATTACATGAGCTACTAGATGTCTATTGTCAGCCAGTCCCTTCCTATGAATATTTTATTTTTTGAGAGTGGAAGTGTATGAATTTGCAACAATCTGGATAAACTGCCTGCTTTTGATGGTGGGACATTTTTTCATGCCAGGTTTTACATGAAGAAATAGTTTGACAAAAAAAAGTTTCACTGTGAGTTAAACATATACACACACCCACCAGCTTAAAATGAACCTCCTTCATATCAAATTGCCTCATTTGGCTAAAAGGGAGGGGGGAGTTAGGAAAATCATTGTATTTGGAAGGTGGAATGGAATCTGCAAACACAGCACAGGAGACAAGTCAGAGTTGTGACCTGGGATTTGCATGATTGCTCTGAGCACAGCAAAAAGAAGTCTGTTATTTTTAGTCTTTTAGCACTAAGCATGATGAGATCAGCTTATTTGCAGTCCCCCATTGCCTCTGTCTATCTATTTTTTGTAGTCATTTCTTGTCCAGATGTGTTCTAGCACATGTTTTCAGATTGTTGGATATTTTTGTCAAAGCTTCACTGAGCCTCCATGTTCAGGCTCATATGTAAGGAGACCTATACCATTACATTATCTCCTTTTTCATGTGAAAATGGGCCTTTGGCTGAAATTCCCATGGTGACAGACCATCTGGGTAAAAAAAATAATAATTCTAGCATTGAGGCTTATTCAGGAGAGGAAATAAATTTAAGAAACATCTGTTTTTTACCTTGGACAAATGTGTCAGTTTGCATTCAGTGATTCACTTTTGCTTTTACTTATGCAAACAATGGGACCTTCCATTTACAATGGTAGGAAAAGTAAAAGAATCTTAACCAGGCTGAGGCTCAAACACCCCTGAAGCTATATAATGGACTATATCTACTTTGAAAACCGATTGGTATGGAAAATACATGGTTGGAGGATTTAGTATGATTTGTTAATGGGATTGTGAAAATGAGATTTTCCATTTTTTAGGATATTTAATATGGATTGAAACAGGCCCATAGCTCCACTAAATGGCATTAAGGAACAAGCAAATGTTATTTTGTCCTTTAATTATAAAGTCTGCTTATTATTATGTATAATTAGTATAAAGGAATTGTGAAAGATACCAATGCATTTCAGGAAAATCATTATAAAACATGACCTTTTACTCATGGAGGAATCCTTCCATGGACAGAAGATTTTTCCATGAGTAGAAAAGCATTTGGATCCAACCCAACATGCTGATGCCTCACAAGTGAAGCTGAATTTTAAAGGATTTGACAGATTTAACCATGATAGATCTATCAGTGGCTTTTAGCCATAGTAGCTAAATGGAATCCTGGAAGAATAAAAGATTCTATTTTAGAAATCTGAAAATCATTTTTAAATAATGTACTCCAAAGCAGGGAAAACTAATTGAACTACTGTGAGACCCAAGTTAACTGGACGTTTTCCCATCTATTTCAGCAACCATAATTATCACGTTGTTGTCCTGCCATACAGATGGTGCCAGAATGTCTTCATTTTGGAGAGAACATGAGGACATGGCTGTTTTATGAATTTAGAAAGTCTTTTCTGTAATTCTTTTTAGAGAAGATGCTGGAATTGCCTAATTATTTCCTCCTCTTTTCTTTACCTTCTCCAGCTCAATGTCACTTTTTTGGAGAATCTGCAACAAGAACTGCATCTAGAATCTTATTTTTAAGGTATGATTATTAAACATACACATAAAACATTCATGTGCACATGTCAAGCAAATTTAACAAAATTATATAGTATATTTCATGTATTTAAACACAAATGATAGCAAAGGAAAGAAAAACAAAGCCAACATTAATAGCAACTAAATTACATCCAATTTAAATAATCAGAAATTGACAGACATATCAATGAGAATTTATAGTATTCCACTGATTTATCAAAAGTTAATTCTCAAGATGTTATTAGTAATTCTCACTAATGATCTCTGTGCTTTTCCATGTCTTGCTGTAACTACTGAGAACTGACTGGGTTTTAAAACTTATTTATATGCTTTATATTTACATTTAATGCCTATTTTGTATGCTTTATGCTTTATATTTATATTTTTTATTTCATAGTGCTAAATAAGGTCAGTAGCACAGTATTCTCTTTTCCACAGACCCTTTTCCTTTCCAAATTCCCTTTAAGCAGCTTCAAAGCATGAGAATGTAGTGGGAACACTCAGCAACCAACTTCAGATGATCATTTAAGGAAAAGAACTATTATGATACCAGAGCACCTCTGCTTTGTAATAGTCACTTTATTTTTCTTTAACTGATTAAAAGAAATAAAATGCCAAGATGAACTGGCTAATTATTTCAACAAGTGCATCAAATGAAATTGGATAATTCCTGTTCTAGACCTTGGATAGCTTCTCAGGAATGGAATTGCTTTTGGCTTGCTGTATAGTGCAGGCAGGAAAAAATTATTCTGTTCCTTAAAAAAAAAGGCCTGGTTAAATATAGCTTTTCCTCATATGCGCCAAATCATGGTTAATATTAACAGAATAGCTAGATTTAAGTCCAGTGGCACCTTAAAGACCAACAAGAATTTCAGGGTATAGACTTTCAAGAGTCAAATCTCCCTTCATGAAAGCTTTGACTCTTGTGAAGTCTCATCCAATGGGCTGGGTACCCAGTTGCGGCACCACAGCCTTGGCGCCACAGACACGCCGGCCTGCCACTTCCAAGGAAGCTTTCCAACAGCATGGAGAGGTTACAATCACAAAAAAAGCCTCCCCACTATTGGAAAGTCCCTGTTGGGCTTAATGGACTTATGCCACCTTTTTGGTGGTGTAACTCTAAAGCCCTGGTCGCCAGTACAACAGGGGCAATGGCTGGGAGGAATGGCTGGGAGAAACTGACTAACTTTTGCTCCTTCCTTGGCCATTCCCCTGGACTGCTCCCACTAAGCTGGTAATGGCAGCAAGAGTGCAGGGTTGCTGGTGAGGCATCCCATGCTCCATCCTACCACTGGGAAGGGTCACAGCAGCAGCTCACTGACAGATTTGCCCCGCTACTGGGGCAAGTGTCCCGGAGAGGGCAAATCCGCTGGTGTGGCCAGTGGTGGGATCCAAAAATTTTAGTTACAGGTTCCCATGGTGGTGGGATTCAAACTGTGGCGTAGCGCCAATGGGGCTGGGTGGGGCACGATGGGGGCGGGGCATTCCTGGGCGGGGCTGTGGCAAGGACGCAGCCGCTGTGCCGGTCCTTGGGCGGGAAGCGAATGCACGCAGGCGCAGGCTGCCACGCACGCCGGTGCACCTCCTGCTAGACTGCTTCAAGTTCTGCGCGCTACTGCTGAGAGGAGGGGCGTCACCAAGGCAAAAATCACGTGGCAAAATCACCCATTAGTCACCCCCTCTCGGCACACACCAATAATTAGCAACCTACTCTCGGGAACCTGTGAGAACCTGCTGGATCCCACCTCTGGGTGTGGCCCCACATTCAGATGATCCCACCAGCAGATTTGCCCTCCTTCCTGGATGGGGCTGAAAAACTCATATGTCAAACAACTTGTTGGTCTCTAAAGTGACACTGGACTCAAATCTAGTTGTTCTACTGCCGATCATTAGGACTATCTTATGAAACTACTGGAAAAATGTCATATTCATTTTCTTTAATTATCTTTGGCAGTGTGTGTATTTCCTAAGTATTCCCTTTTGTGGTTAGTCTCCTGGCACCTGAAATGACACTGCATGCCCAAGATTCCAGGCTCCATCCATGGGAACTCTATCAAAAAGGTTTTGGTTTGCAGGGATGGCTAAGCCCTTCTGCCAGAAGCCTTGGAGACCTGTGTGTCAACACAGACAGCATAGTCTAATCTGGAATAAGGCGATTTCTGATCGTCCTAAATTTTTAATGATCACCTTACTATGGTAATAGATTTGGTGTTGAAAATCCAGAGAAGAAAAATACAAATATCAATCTTATTTTTTAAGCCCCTTTGTGTAATTCTTTTAATACAGAACTCAATTTGTTAGGCCAATTTCTCAGGGCTACGGCTGTGTTTGGCCCCTTCCGCACACGCAAAATAATGCGTTTTCAAACCACTTTCACAACTGTTTGCAAGTGGATTTTGCAATTCCACACAGCTTCAAAGAGCACTGAAAGCAGTTTGAAAGTGCATTATTCTGCATGTGTGGAATGAGCCTTTGCTTGAATCTCACTGCATCTTTTTAAAAAGAAAATTTTGTCCTTCCCAAGGAAATCTTTTGACTGAATAAAATGAATGTATGTCCAGTGTATTATGTGCCAACACTTTTGTCTGTTAATATTCAAAAGTCCCACAGTATCTTGACCTTCTAATTTTCTGTTACTTTCTCTGGACAATGTTCCCACCAGTTTTTAATCATTCTTATGTTGAAATTCTTGCATAAATTCCAGTGGACCATCTTGGTCTCTGAGTTGTGGCTCTGTTTGTACTTTTTTTGTGATCTTTTTGCAGCAGTTGAGGACATGATCTACAGTTTCATCAGTTCTTTGCACAATCTGCACTTTGCTTCATCCGAGGATTTTTAGATTCTGTCCTTGAGCAAATTTATTCTAATGGCTTGCTCTTCAGTGGCTAAAATCAGGGATTCAGTTTCCTTTTTCAGAGTTCCAGGTGTTAACTACAGCCAGGTTTGTTAGTTGCCCACCTTGTCCTCGATCTTATCCAGAAATTGGCCATGCTGAGCTTTCTTGTGCCAGCTTTCAGTCCTCATTTTAATAATATTTTTCTGTATTCTTGTTTGGTTCTGGGTCTTTATCAAATGTTGTTGTTCCAGGGATCAACTTGGCCTGCAGATTCACAAGTGTTATAGCAAGGTACCATACCATGCTTTATTAGCTATATTAGAAATGTCATTCTAAATTTGCTTTGCCTGTAAAATGTATGGATATAATAAAATGGTGCTGCAAAGATTATTATACATCAAGGTGTAATCTGTTTTATATTGGATTTATGTGTCAGAACAAGGAAGTGTGTCATATTACATTGGAATTATGTGTCAGAACCTCCAAACTAAGAAATGGTTCATTATGGTTAAAATTCTATGTTGAGTGCTACAGGCTATTTAATTACAAGCGAAATTGCATTATATCCTGATGTTTTGTAAATGGCTTCCTTCATAGCCACTGGTTGGTGAGATCAGACAAAACACTATAGTGAAATGTTTACTTAGCTGTAATTTGTAGCCTTAGAGACTGAAATGAAATTTTGATCACTTGGAAATATTTTTATTATTATTATTATTATTATTATTATTATTATTATTATTATTATTATTATTATTATTATTATTACGTTTGTATACCGCCCTCCCCTGAAGGGCTCAGGGCGGTGAACACAGAGTATATAACAGAGCCCAAAGTAAAATCAATAAACATCCAGGAATAATTAAATTATGGCTCTGTACATATTAAAACCAAGCCCCATTACAACAGTGTTCTAATTACAAAACACAATAGATGGCGTCCCACAACCTAAACCCCTTAAGAGAGGGGGGGACGGCAAGGTCCACTGGTGTTATGAAAAAGGGGGGGCTATCAGCAGCCGGCCTCCCCAAAAGCCTGGTGGAACAGCTTGGTCTTACAGGCCCTGCGGAACTCACCAAGATCCCGCAGGTCCCGGACAGCTGGGGGAAGAGCGTTCCACCAGGCAGGGGTCAGGGCTGTAAAGGCCCTGGCCTGAGTAGAGGCCAGCAGCATCATTGAGGGGCCGGGGTCCACCAGCAAATTGACCTCTGCTGAATGCAGAGGCTGACTCGGGACATATGGGCCAAGCCGGTCCCGCAGGTAAGAGGGTCCAGAGCCGCGTAAGGCCTTAAAGGTTAACACTAACACCTTGAAAATGATTCGGAACTTGACCGGTAACCAGTGCAGATGGCGCAGCACAGGTAAAATATGATATCTGGTGGCACCCCCTGTGAGCAAGCGAGCCGCTGCATGCTGGACCAGTCTTAATTTCTGAATCAGACGCAAGGGAAGGCCCACATAGAGCAAGTTGCAGTAGTCTAGTCTGGAGGTGACCGTTGCATGGATCACAGTGGCTAGGTCCACTTGGGAGGCTAGGTCCACCCCAGTGGCTAGGTCCACCCCCTGAGGCACACTGCACTGAAACAGGCACTTCCGGGAGGCTTGGTTCCCGCACCACACTTGCTGACTCCGGTACCGGAGAAACAAGGCAATCCACTGAAGGACAGTGCCCCGCACCCCGGAAGAAGCCAGGCGGTGGGCCAAAAGATCATGGTCGACCACATCAAACATTGATTGAAAATATCACGTCTTATAAGAAGACATACTGATATTAACTAGCTGCTAGATTTCATCAATTAAGTTCACAAAAGCATATTTTGTGCAGGCAGCATCCCTAAAGAAAATTGTTTATTTCAGCAGTTAGGCATTTAGGCTTCTAAAGTGCTGAGGTTATGGTATAGCTGTTTAGTGCATTTGCACTCCACTTGTTTATGCCCTCCATTAACCCCATGCTGTTCTGGGACTATTGTGGCAGCCAGTGTCATGACTTCATGACACTGGGGTTGAGCTTGGATCCTGCTGACTCCCTACAAAGAAGGGGATTATTTAAATAGCATGATGGGGAAGACACGGGAGTCGAGCCCTTTTTACCACATTGGAATCTGCTTTGTTGAAGTAGGTTTGGGTCGGAACAGCATTCAGTACCATTCTTCTTTCTACCTATACTGCACTTTAATTTGTGTCTCCCTATTGCTGATTTACAGGGGTTCAGCAGCAGACCAATTTTACACACAGGTCTGTGTAGATTAATGAATGGATCTAAGTCTCAACATGATCCCCTATTGCTAGCTACTTAAATCTACAGACTGAAGCCATGAACAGACAAGACAGTTCTTTCTGTGAGTCTGGAAAAAGTCCCAAGTTTGCAATAAAATCTGAACTCTTAAAAAAACCCCAACAACAACACATTATTTATTTTCTGCAGTGGCCATTGTGTGGGTTGATAGTCACCTACAATGATATTGCCATTCTTCAAGTCTTGGGTTTCTGTTAGTGAAAGGGAGGGGTAGGATTCTTTCCAGGTCTGTTTTGACCTTTGAGGGAGGACTCATTGGGACCAGGCTTGGAAGCAACCACTATCAGGTCTGATTGCTCACTATTATTCAACAACAATTATCATATAATTGTTCATCATATACATTGTTCATAAGTTTGTTAACTTATTCTTACCTTCTGGATGGCCTCTACAAATTTTGAGGCTATCAGTAACACAGTTTTCCAATTAAACAGAAGAAACATGATTTTAAAGAAGTCATCTATATTTGACCTGGAGATTTCAAATCCTTAATAAATTTCTGCCTAGGTTCAATCTATATGTAGCAAAGTGAGGAACATAATCGTAAATGTTCTGAATGGTCTGGGCTTCAGTGATACATAAGCAGTGCTTTAGCAGAATTTTATGGTTGGCCTTCAAAATATGCACAAGGACATTGTTTAAGTGCTATGGAGGCCTCATGCAAAGAGAAGGTTGTCAGATCATGAAATAATTATCAAGATACTGGCCTACTTCCTGAGGTTAATCCTCAAGAAGTGAGTAAACTAATCAGTGGTTTGAAAAGCGGTAAGGCCCCAGGTCCTGATGCAATAATACCAGAAATACTTACATCCTCACCCGAGTGGTGGGCTACAACTCTGGCTTCCTTATTTACCCATGTAAATAACACGGGCCGCATCCCAAAGATGTGGCTGGCGTCTATAGTTGTCCCAATCTACAAAAAGGGTGATATTACAAATCCCTCAAACTATCGTGTACATTGTATTTTAGTACCAGTGTCTATAATTGTGAGCAATAATGGGCAAATTTTGTATGCTGATTTTGTATGTTTATTTTATGCCAATAAAGGCTTGTGACTGATACTGGCCTACTTTAGTACAATAAAGCTATGGGGATGATAATGAAACCTGCTTTAATTTTACCACCTTGTTTTTAATATTTTTCCAAACTTGATATCCAGGTTTCATAGTTTTGCATTGATGGCTAATAGATAGAAGTATGCTTCCTGGCTGAAAGGGCTCATCCAACAAACGTTTTTTGCTAGCCTGTTGTGGGGCCAGGACCGCGTCTCTGGTCCTACACAGCTGAGTTAGTTTTAAGAAAAACTTAAAGTTAGGAATAAAAGCAAAAGACATCTGACATTAGAAACAAACAGACAGTTTTTACTTAGCAGAATATAGATAAGATTACAGAAGGTGACCTCTCCCAAGGGAGAGACACGCCCCGGTGCTCTCAATTGAGAGACACAGAATTTAGAAGGTTACAGGAGGTTGACCCCTCCCGGGTGGCTCTCGAAAGAGTCACACCCAGTAGAGGAAGAGCCTTAATTTTTATAGATGCAAAGACGTCACACAATCCATCCCCTTACTCACGTATTAATTCATACCCCTTTCACGTGCCACAAGCATGTGTGTTCAAACCCCATTGGTCAGAATCTGTCTCCTTGTCACATGAAGACAGCCTGTATTCTACGTCAAACGCTGCATGCTGTTAGTGCGTGGCCCTCTACCCATATGAAAAGGGCAGCCATAAAACTAGCCTGTTCCTCCAAGAAAAACCCGTTTTCTTAGTTTGGCTCCCAGAGAGAGATATTCCCTTCAAGCAATGCAGGATTCTTTAGGATCATAAAACTTCTTCTTTCTCAGCATGAAATGATTCTAACTTCAAATGATTTACAAATATTGATTCTAAAACAATAGAATTATAGTAAAATACAAATACATGTGAATATCTCATTATCATTTCTGTGTTCATTCAACTATATAGAAAAACACTTATTCTATTTAACTAATCACATTCATTTCTAACCCAAAAACCAAAGTTATAAAATGCATATTTCTGCTGTCACGTTGGCCCTCAGTGACAAGAGACTAAAGATGTTATCTTGCTTGCCTGCATAATCACTAGCAAGCTGGTAACATTCCTTTTTGACCTATTGCAAAAATGCAGGCTTTTGGTCACTTACACAGAAGCTCCCATTTTGATTCTTAGCTTCTTTGGTTCATTTGGATTTTCCATATTTCTTGATTAAATACAATTTATACACATTCTGGCCCATCTCCACACTGTTCTTATCCATTTTATGGCATTTATGCATATGTGCAAATAATATTTAACTTCACAGACATGAATTCAATATTTCCTGTAATGTACATTGCAAGAGTTTGGGGGGGGGGGGGGGGTTTTGTAGCATTTCCAAAGTTGTTCCAAATCATTTAATCCCCATATCTCTGTTTTGTACATTCGGTGGGGAAACACTTTTCCAGACACTGAGAACTGGAAAAATAATATTTGTTCCTCTGCTCTGTTAAACATTATTTATTTATTTCTTGCTATGCACTGAGCTGGTTGTGAGAATAGTAGGGTTTTCAAGATAGCTATTGATGAGTGTTGATGCCAACTTTTTCTTTCAGCAAAATAATATATAAATAATTACAAATCTGTCTCAAGTGAACATTTATATTATGTAAAATGGGCTTAAAAACCAGTAATCAAGAGCTTAGTATAGTTGACTTTTAGCTATTTTCTCTTTCGGCTTGACCCCATAATCACTCAGAAACCTTTTCAGACAACCTTATGCAGCTTAAGGCAACACTGCGTCATCAGTTTATAACAGTATAGTAATTGTTTGTTATATAATTGATAGATGCCATTATACTAACTGTTGTAATTGCAAAACTAACAGCCCATCCACAGATCCAGGTGCCCAAGCAGGACATCCTTCCCACTAGCAAGAAGCCCCCACTGGGATTCTTAGACTTATGTTACCCAAGGGGGTAGCATATGTCCCAGGCCCAGCCTGCTGGTGTATTGTTCTGAATGGTTGAGAGGGAGCCGACTAAATCGACTCCTCCCCTGGCCATGCCCTTGGGCTGTCTTGGCCTGCTGAGTTCAAAGGGAATCAGGTTACAACTGCTAGCTGGCACATCTGAGAATGAGGGAGAGAAGAGGATTCCTGACAGTCCAGAGAAACATGTCCAGTGCAGGTCTGGGGAAAACCAGCCGAGGGTTAAGCATGTGTCAGGTCAGATCCAGTTTGGTCTGGATCTAAGACTTCAGAGATACCAGTCTGAGAGCAGGTGAGGCAGAAAGTTGTTAGGCTTTTGACAAAGTAGCTCCTGCAACCTCAACTTCCCAGAGTCTGTTCTGTTGCTTAATCTTGGTCCTGAGAAAATTCAGAGCATTTTCTGCCATGTCTCTGAGCCTCCAAACATTCACTGCCTCTTTTAGAGTGTGGTTGCTGCCAGTCATGGAATCTAAGGTTCAGGTGAGCTGGGTGGGGTTTCAGTTCTGGCCTCAGTGGCTGCAGGCAGACACGTACCTGCTAGAGGGACATATGGGGACAAATGTCACCAGGCGCAGGCAATTTAATCATGTTGGGGCCGGAAAATCGTCCCCTACACCCCTCCTCCTTCCCCCCACCCTGACTCAATACTGACTGTGACTGTGAAAGGCGGCATGGGAGAAGACACACAGCTTGGAGGGCATGACCGACAGAGGCAAGCTGGAAGGACTGAGCCAAGTGCCCCACTTCCTAAGCAGCCCCGGGTGAGCCAGCAGGCCTGAGGCTGGCCCCCACGGCTGACAGGGAGGCCATAAGTGGGGCTGGGCAGGGGCGTACACAGGGGGGAAGGAATGGTGGAAAAATCAGGGCTTGCCCAGGAGGGCAGAAAACTCCATGGGAGCCGCCCCGGAAAACTCTGGTCTTGCCCTGGTCACCATTTTCTGCCGGTATGCCACTGGCTGCAGGTGTTTCTGTAAGCACTCTGATGTCTTGTTCTTGGCTTTTCTGTGGGCCAGCTCCATCTCCCTCCTGTGAGTCTTCTGGCTGCTCTTGCATCTCAACCAGCTGGAGCTCTGATGAGGCAGGGTCATTCTGCCAGTACTCCTTGTCCAAGGATTCATGACTGACTGAACCTAAGCCCATGACGGCTGTGAGTCATTTATTTACAGAGATCAGTTATCTACAGATTACAGAGATCAATTCCTCTGGAGAGCATGGCTACTTCAGAGGGTGGGCTGTTTGGCATTCTACCCTGCTGAGAGCTCTTCAGGCTCTACCCCCAAATCTCCAGGAATTTCTCAACCCAGAGTTGGCAACCTTATGTGCAATAGCGCATAGTTGCTTCTTTCCAGCTATATCCTTTGTTTCATACTAGTTTGATCTTCTTTCCCCCTGGTCCCCAAGAGAGACTCTCATGACCTAATGACCTGCTGTTCCTCCCTCTCCTACCGTAGAAGTCAATCTCAAAATTAATGTTTCCTCCTTATTAACTTATCTTTTGCTCTTTAAAAAACTAAAATAGAAATAAAACCTATAATTTCTGCTATTTCACTCTAGTGGCTTTAACAAAACAAACTAGGAACATTTAAAACAATCTACTTAAATTAGCCCTTCCTGGTTTTCCCTCTACACACAGAAACTCTCTGGTTCATCTTCATGGCTTCTGTGCAGTCCTACATTTCAACTGTGTGCACCAGGCAGCCACAATTTTTTTCAAAGCTCTCTTGCAGATTAGGAGCACTCTTTTTTCTTCTGGCACTGCTATGGTGACTCACAAGCAAGGACAGTTTTCTTTGGATGCAGTGGTAGTGAATCTGATGGAAGCAGCTTTGTAGTTGCCCTGTTTGTAAGTTACAAGGAGTACATATACAATCCTTCTACAGTGTATATTTGGTCTTTGTATGTGTATTGTATTCTCATGATATAGTTAATATGTGTACAGCTGAATGTGTGATACGAACCCCACATTTATGCAGGTACTGGTACCTGGTTTCATTTATAAAGTGAGCATGCAATGGCTCTTTCTTACAAACAGATACCTGTTACGTATAGCTAGGTTGTTAAGATTTTACAAGTTCCTGTTTCATTCACTCAAGCAAGAGTTAACTGTTGAAGTCACATAACTATAATTACATGAGCTTCTGGAAAGATCTCTCTGGCTGATTGCCCATGAGGCAGTTGCCACGTTCTGGCAGCTGGAGCACATCTGGGCAAGAAATCTTATCCCAATGTGCTTCCTCCCTGGCACGTGTTGGGAGTGGAAGCACATTGGGGCAAAAAATCTTGTCCTAATGCACTTTCTTTCTGTGGCACCAAGAGAGGAAGTGCATCGGGGAAAGATTTCTTGCCCCTCCTGTGCTTCTTGCTTTCCCCGTGGAAAGTGAAAGCACCTCTGCCACAACTTTTGTGCCTGAGCAGGGCAAGGATTCAGCCATGGGTAATTGGCCTTTATTTCTTCTTCCAGCAAAAGAGGAGAGACAGACACACAGATTGATATATAGAATTTACTGTTCCTATATATTTAGTGTAAATCCATTTGACATCTAGTAAAGTTCTACAAAACACCTCACTCACATTTCTGCCCTATTATTTACCCTGCTGATTGATTGCAATACAACACAGTTGTACATGTGTCCGAGATAACACATGAACTGCGCTACTGAATCAGCTAATTATTCAGTCAAGGTTAGTGTTAGCTACTTTGATCAGCGGCAGCTCTCCATTACCTGTTTCATATTACCTACTACTTGATAACGGGGATTGAACCTGAAAACTTTGTGTGCAAAATAGACATTCTACCATTCAGTCTGACTCTAAGGCTAAGCCTGTGGAAAGTATAGGAGCACAGTCTTAAGGAAACTGCTCTCTATGCATGATGGGCAAGCTATTGGAATAGGATCACTTCTTGATTGGTGGATGGTACCTACACCAACCTTCAATAAATTTATGGCCACAAAAACATAAAAATGGGAACTTCAGGTGGGCCATAAGATTTTCTGGTAATTTTTATGCCATTTTATGTCTCCTATAGGGTACAGTCCTTCCAAGGTGCTGGGCATAAGACTAGCCTCTTCTTTTTGGAGAGTTTTTGAGATGCCCAAAAAATGATATTACCAGTATACTGTTGCAGTGCACTTTGGCATCTATCAGCAGTGCAATATCTGACTGTTACTGACTGGTTCCTTGTCCAGTGATAATGGAAACTGGACCATCAGAGAGTAGGACAGTAGGATAATCAAGGCCTTGAGAGCCTTCTCACAGTAGACGTTGAAGGCAGGGGAATTAGCCTGTGTACAGATCAGCAGATAACCCAGATTTGTACCAGGTAGATTAGGCTTCCTCCTGTTGTACTCTCTTACTGGTTCATTGCCTCCTGAATATTACATTCAAAAGGAGGTAAGGTTACCACATTTTATGGTTAGATTCTTATACCATTAACAGCTACATGACAGGTAGAAATCCAGAAGATTACATGTTTCATGGCATGGAGATGCTATGGTAGGAAAAGTTCCTCCAACTGAATTTCTATTTTGTGTGGAATTTTCAAACATGCAGAGGTGCTTTGGCAAGAAAAAAGTGACAACTATGGTATTTCACAAAGCAATGAATAGGATAAAGGGGCCACAAGAAATTCGAAAAGTTCACTTGAATGCAAGAAGCCCTAAAGTTTTCCTTGATCACAGATCTGTGTAATTTGTTAAGAAATAGCATTAACACTGAAAAGACCAGGGATGACAGCGGGAACAATGAATGCACTTTCAAGGAGGAATGGAATAGTATGCATTGTAACACCAGGGATTCTAAGTTAGATGGTTTTGATAAGAACTAATTCAAGTCCTTATGGTAAGAATTAATGACCTCGAGAAAATAACAGAAAAGAGATCAATGGGTTTTGGTCCTGAGGTGAGATTTCTCTGTGTTCAATTAATGACTTCTAATTACATAATAATTACAGTGTCACTCACACCTGCTTCTACTCTTGATTGCCGTTTAAGGCTGTAAGTGAGAGATGTCATGTGGACAAACCATTCCTCAAAAAGAGAAGTGCAAAGGGAATGAATAGATAGAAAAACAAAGAATGTGATTGCTGCTGTCCTTCTCCCTAATGTATGTTATATCCTGAGTACTGATTTTGAATGTCCAATTGCCATTGCCAATGCATTGATTTAAAGACAGAGTACAAAAGGAGAGACACAAACTGAACTGAGAGAGTCAAATGCTAATTTTGGAACCACAGAGTGGCTACAGTTATTTTTAATATGAAATAAAAATTTGATAAATTGTCAGTCTAAACCTCCCCTAGTGTGTGGACATTGGATTAATACGCCCAGGGAAGCAATGTCCAAGACTCTCATAATGCTTGCAATGATTCAGTTATGGGATTCTTTAGGTTTAATGCTTTAATCAATCAAACATCATGATGTATTATTTAATCTATTATTAGAACAGACAGTTTCTTCTTTCAGCAGGAGTGGATTGGCCATTTACTGTATCTGCTTATTTATTTATAGTCCGCCTTTCTCACTGAGTCTCAAGGTGGATTACGCAGTACAAGTCAAGCTAACTAATAGGATGTGATATCTAGCAAGGAATGCATTTGGAGTATAATTGCAGATAATTCTAAAGAAAGCAAAAAACATTACACTTTCAGCCTCATCCAGAGCCTGCCCAACGGCCTCCAGGAGGGCTTCTCAGCAGACAGGGAGGCTAAAAACAAAAAAGTATCCTGCTGCTGAGAAGCCATCCTTTGAGCACTATGGGCTTATGCCACCCAAAAGGCTTCAATTTTAAAAAATGAAATGAAGAAAATGAGAGGTGAGTGGGAAAGGACTGAGATCACAGAGATGCAAAAAAAATGGTGCAGAAGGGAAAGTTGAACAATGGCACAGAGGCATGGAAAATGGCAGCAGGAAAGATAAATAATTTTAAATATGACCATACAGTAAGGGAAGATGGCTCTGAAACATTTCAGACAAGGAAATCTTTGTAACAGATTCTTAAAACAAAATGGAAAAAAGCTGCTTGACAACATTTTGGGAACCAAAGAGATAAAAAAAAAACAATGCACAGTTCCATGGTGGAAATGTTTTATTTCCTGCCCAGAATGTTTAATTGGTGTGTGTAGAAAAGGCCAATGTTGAAGAGGGTCCATTCCCTTGTTAGAAGGGGAAATTGCCCTGTTTGTAGAAGAATGATTCCTATCCCTTTAAGAGGATTTACTTCCAATGCTGTGAGGTTATCCTAAGGTTTGAGGAGTATGAAGGGAAAGCAAGTTAAGGGAAGTACTGGTACTCCTTTCTGTATAGTTTATAGGCACCAGAGTTAACACATGAATCTCTGGGTGCTAGCTTGGATATAATCTGTGAAATGTCTTAAAATTCTATTATATTTTAAAAGCATTAAGAACTCTGTGACAAACTGACATCTTTTCATGAAGCCAACTTACTGTCTGTGTTGAGCTTTGAACATATCTTAATACCTGTAAAGAAAACTGCTTTTCTTCCTTGTTAAACTTTAAAAAGCTTCTTGCATGGTTATCTGAGGTAAAACAGAGAGACAGAGTGAAGGGAGAGGGATCACCTCAGTTCCCTAAGTGGTTTCAGTAAAACATTTATTTTAAAGTGGAACAGAAACCTCCAAAAGGTGTTTATACACACGCATGCACGCGCGCGCGCACACACACACACAAATTGACCAGGAGTGAAGAAAAAATGAAAGAAGATCTTAGGAGAATTAGGGAACATTCATTGCCTTAATTAGGGAGTAAGGAGATCCATTTTAGAGCCTGTTTTTTTAAAAAAACTGTTAGAAGTCTGATACTGCTGGAACTGCAGCATGAGGGAATACTGGTAAGTGGTTTCTATCTTCCTTGCCCTTTTCAAGAGCTGAAATGATTACATGGGATGACCAGAGTCCAACCCTTTCCCATAGCAATAACTTGCTTAGTTGATTTGAGGACTCTCTTTTCTTCTTCAATCAGAGGTGCTTGTTAGTAACACATACCTAACCTTGCTTATTTTGCACATAAGTCAATTGAATATATAACTCAAATATTGCAATCCAGTTTTGCTCAGACACTGATTGTGCTCAGGTACTGAGGGGCAGTTCTCCTAATTGAGGACCTCTTTGTCAGAGCACTGTTATTGTTATGTTATTTGTGATAACCGAGCCAATGTATGTACATACAAGTCTGCATCTGTAAGCCATAACCAACCAACAAACAATTTAGTTTTGCTTTTGAAAATGTATCAAATGCCAAAAGCAGGAGTCAAAGAAATAGCCTGGTTAGCAACAGAATTAAGGTTCAATAAAGCTACAACTGATACAGAGGGCAAAAGTAAACAATACACCCAAGCAAAACTCAGAGATTGAGAAAGCAGCATTCTAACTACAGTGCTTAGTGCTGTTTCTTGACACAGTTACAGAGCCTTAGAGACTTATCTCTAAGAGCCTGGGTCAGATTTAATGACCAGAGTCCTGAAGGACTTGGTTAATAAGGGCACATGAATCCCAGTGCTCATTATTTTTGGGACACAGGTGTTGCCCAGGCAAGTATAGCATGGGCCTTTGAATCTGTCTAATATGGACAGAACTTGCCTAAAAGTTAACAGATGCATTAACAAACAGGCTGTCACTAAAGAAATTTTTTTCACATGCTGGCATTTGGGATGGTTATTCCAGCCTATATTGGCCAGATGGGGTGTGAGTCTCTGTGGACGGTTGTGAGCTTTACTGAAAGACTTGCAAAAGCCACCATAAATTGGTTTGCATGGTGGGTAGGTAGCTAATTCAGTTAAGTTACCTATGGCTGATCTTCCAGTTCTTGTGAAATGGCAGCTCAGATCCAACAGCGTCTGAATGATGTGGTGAGGGTCAGCTCTGTGAAGTACAGTTTCAAAAGAGACCCAGCAGCACATCATCATGTACAGATCTGTTGCTTTGTAAATATTTTATTACATCTCAGGTACTTCATGGCTCTGAGGTGCTCTGGCAAAAACTTTGATGGTACTATAGGGACTGGTAGGTTTGTTGAAGAACAAGCTTAGGGGTGGCTCCACAGCATGGGGATATGGGGCACTTATCCCCTTCAGGTACAAAGGGATGGGAATATTTAGCACTAACACAAGGCCCATAGCACAACAACCTTGCTGATACCAAACAGGCTTGCGGCTGATGCTAAGTGGGCTTGGGACTGACCAGTGCTTTGATGATAAGCCATCTGGGAATCCCATGTACACCACTTCATGTACCAGGGATATAAATGAGAAAAATAAATAGAACAGCAACAGATCAAACTACTATCCCACTCACTTTTATTCTGGAAAGGCTCTGCATAGCCATTCCAAGTTCTCTGAATGAGTGTCCAGGAAGATTTAATGCTCCTCCTGCTGTTCTCTGTATGGTCTTGATTTTGATGTGTTACTTTTGATTCCAGCTGTAATGTCATCATAAAAAGTGAGAGGGAAAGATTTGCCAATCTTTTCTAAAATCAACAGATAAATCTGGAAGAATCTTTGCTTTCCAAAACTGAAACAACTCCAGTGGTTTTAGGCTTGTTTAGTAATGGATGCCAGTGTTTGCATATGATCTCAGCTGCTTTGTTGGAAACTTAATGCATAGTGTGCAGACAGCCAATTTATCAGATCTCAGTGATACAACTGTTGGGTTAATTTGTGCACAAATGGTCCAAATTCTGCTTCCAATTAAAACAGCCCCTTCAGTGTACTCAGTTGGAATTGTCCAGATGTAACTAAGGACAGGACACAATTTGGCCCACTGCATCTCCTCTAAATACACTTACCAAATTGCTTGGCCTCCCCATTGGCTCTGCTCTTGCTGCATTGAGTCATTATATTAATTTGTTTATCATGTTGTGTGCTCTGATAACAGTTTCCCTTCATCCTGAGCAGCTGCCCAAATGGACAACAGATGCCAAGAGTGGGAACTAGCTGCTATTTCCAGATGGCAAATATGAAAAGTAGCTTGTCTCTGTAGGGTTTTCATAAATCTTTCTTACAGGGAATGCTTTGGAAAGAATCTCATATTCTATATTATATGCTTTCTACAAGATCCTGTAGGATGACTTTCAGTGACCAAGGGGATTGCATAATAGTTAATCCAGGAGAACAAGGATGTTTCATAAACTAGAGGAACTGGCCACAAAATGATATAGTCAATATTTAATTGAAATCCTGTTTCTTTTCTTAAAGAACTTTATTTGTTCCTTCAGTACGTCCTTTCTCTCATTTAATATTACAGTAAATGTTCAAATGTTGCTAAATGTCAACATTCAAATGTGAATATATTTTCTGAATATCTAGAAATAGATGTCTTTATCTTAGTCTATGGGCTTAATCCAATTGAGTCATGCCAATCCAACTAGGTCACTGTAGACATTCAGCAAGTTCTAGACATTTGTAAATGTTTATTCAGAACTGTCCACATGAATTTGCATGTTAACGTTAACATTCACCAAATTCTGGACATTTACTGTAACATTAAAACACCTTTTCACACCTTTTCACACTCATGTCTGTTTTACAAAGGAATTCAGACTCAAGAACATGACATTACATGAAAATACATTTCACAGATATATAATCCACCTAATTACTCTTCTATTAAATGGTTGAGGTATAAAGCTTTTATTTAATGATTCATTTGATTTGTTTCCCCACCCAAAAAAAGCTGTCCTTCTCTTTTTCCTTTTCCTTCAGTGTTTTTCCAAGAAGTCATTCTGGAAATTACTAGTTCAAAAGGAACTGGTGATCATGCTTCATATTATGCCTATTTTTCAATAAAATTCAACTTGAAAAACTAAACAAAAATGCACACCTAGAACTGTTGCATGGGCAGATAGACCCAAGTAAGGGCAGGGGTGGATCTAAGTAAAAAAAACCATGGAGGTTAAATGGCCAGTTTTCCAAAGTATAATTGGCTGAGTAGAACACTTCTTCTGATAGTGAGTCCACCATATCAATTGAGTGGGCTATCAGTGTAACTCAATATACACAACCATCAAAATAGCACTGAACACAACTCTCAGCAAGAACTGAGTAACTTAAACACTTTAGTGGCACAAAAGTCCCAAATGAATACTCCAGAGTCAAAATACCCAGAAATATTTATTTATTTATTTATTTATTTTTTAAACTTTTATACCGCCCCATCCCCTGGGGGCTCTGGTGTATTATTCCTAATTTGTTCCATATACACAAATTTAAAAATAAACCTTGGATACTACACAGTTAAACATCACTAACAATATAGATCCATCAAAAAGTATCATATTTGTTAGATTCAAACAGTAACCGACTAAGCATTCATTGTGTTCTCAAATAAGGCAAAGATGTTTCTAGCTCTCAATTGGGACATAGGAGTGAAGCTGTCCTTTGCTGTTCCGGTGTGTATTATGAATGTATAAGCTTTATGTTTAAATATATTTATGTAAGTTTTTGGTTGATTTGCAGCGAGCAATGGTGTATTCTACTTTTAGGGGAGGCACTTACAATATGTATATTAATTGAAATTCACTCTGTGCATAGATAATACTGGATACCAGTAAGTGTGCTTTTGTACCTTTAAATTCAACATTTTACCAAAGGACATATAGTTATCAGCATATATTTTATATTGTGCAGGTTGTGGGCACTCAGAAATTTCAACAAAGTTAGACCCACCCAGTTTACTGGTCTAGCCTATCACCTTAAGGGTTCATCCAAATTATTTTGATTTATTGGGAACTATGTGCCTAACTCTTTTTTTTAATACTACTGGGCCCGGCCACACTTCGCTGTGGCTTACGGTGGGGGGGAGGTTAGAAACGGAAGGGAGGAGGAAGGGAAGAGGTGTACTGGCTTTTCCCTGTGGCCTTGGTTGCAGCGCTCCTCTGTCCTCTTCCTTTTTCCGGCTGCAGGCGGTTGTGCGCAGCATGAATGCGCACGCCGCAGCAAAGCCACGCCCCCCAGTATGGTGGCCCCTCATTGGGCCGCCACAGGTTGGGGGGAAATGCAATTTCCTGGCCTCCAGTGTGTCCCAGGAGCCCGGCGAAGGTGTGAAAACATGCCTGGTATAGGAAAATTTCGAAGGATTTGGTCCAGGCGTTTCGGAGTTAAGGCATGAGCAACCATCTCACGGTTCCCTTTTTATATATATAGATAGCATTTTTGTGTATCAAGAGATATTCTTGTGTGCTACAAGCCCAATATAGCACTTTTGAGTATTAAGAGACTTTCTTGTATGCCATAAATGGATTGTATAACCTGCAAATGACTAAGTTGGATGCACATCATATATATTTATGTTTTGAATAACACATGTATTGGAGTGTCTGTTGAACTTTATGACATTTCTGCAGAGTACACAGTAGAAACATCAGATTACAAAATTCTTTAAAGGAGTGTGGGTAGTTTCCCACAACATCAACCATTTGGTACAGATATTTATTTGACTGACCACAGGTGTGGTCACCTGTGTGGTCACCATATCCCCAGGCTTTATTAGGGTGGTAGAACCAGGAAGATGACAAACAGTACTTCTTAAGGAATGTTATTTGATCAGAGATACTAAAAATGCCTTATGATTCTGCAAAGATGGATCAAAAGTGATATAAAAAGCTATCACATGAGATATTCGATGTGTTAATTCCAGCATTCTAAATAAATTGAAAATGACATATCATGCTAGGCACAGTGAAACATATTGCTGAACCAACTCCTAACAGCTTCTTTGACAAGAAGAGAAATTGACTGAAACTATTATCAAACAAAACCACATCCATGGCTGTGGGTTAGAAAGAGATGGCTCCAATTTTAGAGATCCTTTCTTGGTAGGATAAGCTATTGTCTTGATGTTTCTGTAGGAGGTAGATTTGTTGACACAGTTAGATCAAACAGATTTGAAAGAGACAGGAAATTGCATGTATTTTTATGTAGCTGGTAAATGCTTATCCTCTTATACTCCAGATTGTTTTGCATAAATGGAAATAATCTGATCCTAGGCTTTAGACATCGTTCTCACCAGTGACCTAAAATTAAAATCAAGGCCAGTGGAGTTGTCTTTCTTGGACATGTATTTATATCAGGTGGGATACAAGCATTTCTTTCCTAAGCACTTTTCCCTTTAATCAACTTCGTTTTCCCCCTGCATCAGTTTTTGATGGATTATTGAGTTGCTGGCAATAGTTTATAAACAGAAGATCCAGTTTACCACATGGCTACATTCCTCTGGGATGTGTGTGCATGTTGCCATTTTCATCTAAAACAATTTCTCCAAATACATTTCCAGGCCTACTTTTTTCCAGTGAGCTAATGTGATTGGCTTGTCTGCTCATTCTCTAGAGTGTATATTCTTATCTTCTTCCTTCAAGAGAAATGCTTCTCTCTCTCCCCTCATAAAGGTAATAATGCAGTCCAAATAACTTCTTATTTGGCCTTTGACTCATTTTTTCCCCTGGTTAATCCAGTTACAGTCCCTAAATGAAAATTCTTAACAGCAATGATAGGAAATAAAAATGCATCTGCTCCCAGTCTTCACTTCCAAGAAGTTTATAGTGGTTTAGTTTACAGCAGGCAATACTCTGCCTGAGAAACTTCTGAAGCACATTTGCCAGATCAAAAAAGAAAAGAAAGAAGTAATCTGACTCTGGAACTCAGTTTTCTGATCTGGAGATCTATAAAACTAAATTAATCTAAACTATGGATGGCATTGCAGCCCGAGTGAAAGAATTGCGCACCCATAAGAGAATCACATAAAGACAAGCACACTTTAATTGGGGTAAAAACATACTGGTCATAGCCTTTTATTAAAACACATTGACTCAAGGAAAGCAGAAGTGTAAGATGCAAAATGGGGGTCTGATCTGTGTGCTGGGCAGCATATTTGCTGTTCCCCAGCCCACAAAATTTTCCTTGAGCCTGCCTGCTGAGGAAAATGCACCACACGCTAGAGAAGCGATGAGAAGACCCGCTGGACAGTTGCCACTGCCTGGAGATTCCCTTTTTGCTGCTAGGGGCGCAAGCCATAGTAGCCCATGTCTGGGCACCACCACAATTGGCTTTTTCCAGCCCAAACCTCTTATGGAGGTTCCACCAAAAGCGGGTATATATCCCGCTCACCACACTTACAGATCAGTCCCCCATGCGCAACCCGCATGTTGTTGATTATGAGGGCACAGGTTTGGGATATATTGATAAATCTTGTCCTTTTTTGATCAATGAATTTTCAGGTATTCCCATCATTTATAGACTTCCCAAGATTCATAAACTTGAACTACCACCTCCATGTAGGGGGAAGTGTCAGGATCATCCATATTGGATAGGGTTGCCAGCCTACAGATAAAAATTCTCTTTTGCATTATTCTAGTTTTCATCTGCCATGTCTGATTAGGAATTTTCCTTTTATTTCCTTTTTTACTTATTAAATGTAATTTTCACTTTCATTTCTATTTTCTTTGCTGAAGCTGAGATCTTGGCTTAGGTATAATATCAATATGGATATCTGAACAGAGCTGTGGCATCAGCCCAGAATCAAACTAATTCCACACCGCGGAAGGAATTGTTTGTCTATCCCAAGTTAACAAGAAAGATATGGGGCTTTTTCCCCACAGGAATTTTCCCCACTTGCATTACAGATGACAGTACAATTCTTAGACAGTGGCATTTGCTAAATGATGTTCCGTCCTGTGAAACACAGTCTATCATTGGATTAAGGGTTTATTGGTACATGCTGATTTGAAAATAGCAGGAGCATTGCCTAGTTTAAAGGGTCACTACAAGTGCAGTAGATGTGTTAACAGTGCCCAGGCAGCTCAAATCAGGAACTTTACACATTCACTCAGCAAAAAAAAGTTTTCACTATAAATCATTTCTCTAACTGCTCATCTGCTCAAGTTGTTTATGTTTTAATATGTCCATTAATTTCTTGTATGTGGGAGCAACAAAATGTCCTTTGAAAAATAACTATCCAAATGTTGTAGCAAAATTAGGACTCAATTTTAAAGCTCCTTCGGTAATACATATTGTTGAGAAATAACATCAACCCACTGATTTCATTTTTTTAAATTATTGAGAAGATTCAGTCTAGCCCTTATCAATGTCCTAATAATGATATGTTGCTTTTCAAATTGAAGTCTTTTGGGTTTCCACATTGGACACATTGATCCATTCTGCACAGCACAAATAAAATGTCTTGAGGATGTTAAAAGAAGCATTTTGGGGAGGAGGTTCGCATAGTTCCCCCACCCCCAAAACAACCTCAGGACATTTTATTTGTGCTTAGGTCACCTTATTTAAAAGTTGCTAAAATGTGGACTCCCCCCCCCCCACAAGTCATCTTGAAGACACCTCCTGCTTGGCTTTGCAGAAGGCAGCCCAGGAGATGGCTTAGAAGTAGGAAAACCAATAGCCTTGAATAACTCATGTAGAAACAGCACCCAATAGTCACCTTTCAAATCCAGTGGATTGGTGAGACTATAGCCATGGTACCTGGGCTGGGAAAATTAATTTCCTTGACCAGTTTTGAATCTATGACCTAGATATCTATATTGGAATGGTCTGTGCAGTTTTTCCTAAACTAAACAGTCAAGTCTCTATTCACAGGAAATGTTGTGAAAGGTAAATAATGGCAAGGGTATTCCTTCTATTCTACAATCAATGTCATGCAAGGTGGAAAGAGAATCAAGCTGCATTCTTATAAATCACCCAGTGTTTCCCCAAAGGTTCCAGAATAGCCTTTGTGAACAGACCACAATTTTTTTTGTTTAGCTTGCATGAGCACACACACACATCTCAGAACACTTCAGAACAATAACTCTTTGAAAAACTCCTGCTTTGTCTTTGTGGCTTTACTTTGGGCAAATTCAAGCCCATTTATTTTGGTTAATTTCCCACTGCTATTTTTCTGTTTCTTGTGGCACATATCTTGTCCTTTATACAGCATACAGGTGCCCACAGGTACCAAGCTGGGAAACCCTGCTATATATAATTAATGCTGAAAATGAGATTTTGGGGTTGCAGGCAGAGGACATCTGCTAGTGTGGTTAAAACTGCTTCTGTACACAGATCTCCATAAGTGGATTATCAGTCTAGAATGTTTTTACCCCTGTCCTTCCCTCTAGGAACTCATGATAGCATATATGTCTCCCCAGTCCCCAGTTTATCCAAACAACCTCCTATGAGGTAGGCTATCCTGAGAATGACTAGCCCAAGTCACTCACTGGAAGAGTAGGGGTTGGAACCAAGATCTCTCAGATTCTAGTCTGACACTCTAATCACAACATCTCACTGACTTCCCATTCATAAGATGACACTTCATATGTTATACTAAGATAAAGAATCTCTTAGACAACAGGGTCAAAATAAACACAACAGGGAAACCGCTCACCTCTGCCACACCTTCACCAAGGCAGAGGGTCTTGTTGACGAGTTCTGCCTCAATTGTGAGGCAAACCTTGTTGATAATTTCAGCCACTGTTGCAAGTCCAACCAACAACTGTTCCTTGACCTTGCAGTAAGTGTTCAGGTTGGCCAGGTACCACAAGGCAATGCCCACCTGCTTCTCCACTGATCCTGCACAGCAAATTGAGGTATGCTGATGCTGCAGATATCTACACAAGGCTTTCACAATGTCCATGAAGGTGGGCTTGGTCATCCGAAAGTTGGCTAGCCATTGCTTATCTCCCCTAAAACCCATTGCACAAGTGTTTCACCAATGAGTACTCCTGGAGTATACCCAGTAGCAAGGATGGTTGGGAGTGCTCAGCAGGCAAACCATCCATGCTTGGTTCTCCAAGAAGAGTGGCGGCAGTGGCTGCCAGCAACACCAGCCCTCTTTGCTGTGGCAATCAGCCTGGTACTTGTACTCCTTTGTGGGGATGGTGGACACATCAGACCTGCATCCCGTGGTAGAACTCCAGACACATATGCAGACTCTCCTGCATCAGAAGAAGCAGCTGCAGCAAAACCAGCAAAAGCAGATCTTTCAGCTCCATTTGCAAACCAATGCAAAGAACTCCAAACACAAAGAATTGGCGAAAATAGCAACTGGAAAGAAAACAGGAAGTCAAGTAGATAAATCACCTCTGCTGTGTGTGGGGGTTGACCCATAGAAGTGAAAGGGACAGACAGCAACACTCAAATCCAATGAGATGACAGGCAACAATAACATCCAATCAGAGAGCAGGAAAATTGCCATGGCTGTGGAGATTCATTTCTCCATGGCTACAAATCTATGCATTTATATGTGTGAGTGTGTGTGTGTGTGTGTGTGTGTGTGTGTGTGTGTGTGTTTAACTAGCAATGGATGGACGGCTTAACAGGCACAAATGTGAATGAAAGCCAGAAGTCACCTCTTTTTAAGACAGATATCTTATTTTTGATGTGTGGACAAAAAAAGGTGATTGTCTCTTTGTAAGATGTCCCACAGACATTTTATTTGTGCTGTGCAGAATGGACCATTATCTCCCAAAGGCAGTGTCGTAGCACCAACAGGGCTGCAAAGAGGGTGCTGCTCTGGTGGCGGAGCCAAGCAATGGTGGGGGCGTTCCATTATGGGGCTTACGGTACAAGGGTAGGGAGTGCAGGGCACAATGCGTGCTCCTGGGCTTTGTTTCCCCTCATCTCACCCTGCCCAAAGGACTTAATGATCATTTGGGTTTGGCTGTCTTTGTGTAATATGAGAGACTTTCTTTTTGGTTTCTGCTTCATAAAGATCTGAGTCATCATAAGAAGACATTTTTACATGTTTGCTGTGACTTTAAATTTTGGCTACTCAGCTCACTTATAAGTTGGGCCCACAGAATTCTCATTTACAGTGGTGTTTTTGTTGTTACAGCTGTACATGAAAAGTTGGATCACAGGTATTTTTAGCTTTGTAACTTCTCGTTGTTGCATCCTTCCTTTTCTTTGTCCTTCTGACTCAATTAACTTGCTTGTATTTTACTTGGTACAGCTTTATGATGAAACAGGTTTTTCTTCTATGATTGGCTGATACAACAAGTAAACGTTAATTTCTCTCTTTAATGTGTTCCCTTATGTTGTATTGTGCATATAGATGTTTTGACTCTTGTTTTTATAGACTGTTCAAAACAATCACACAGTTCTGGAGGAGGTATGAAAACAGTGATTTAACTAGCTGACAATCTGTCAAGATATTGCATTTGTACCAGATCATTTAGTCTTGTGCAATTTGCATTCTTTTTACCTGCTTGCAAAAGACGATGATAGAAGGAGACAGACAAATCTTCCTGAGGGCAGAATTTGACAATGTTATCCATTCTAAGGAGCCTTCCTCCAACTTCAGAGGCACTTCGATTGGAGAAAAAGCCACTTAAGTTGGATTAACAATCCTTAGGCTTGCTTGGAGGCTACTTTTTGATAGTTGGATGGAGGATAGTTTGAGGGCTACTTATTTGAAGGGTGATTAGATCCACCATGGTGTCATTTATAGAAAATGAAGTCAATTTAGATAAGTCATCACTAATCAGTGACGTAGGTATAGATTTTTTATGGGGTGGGTTTGGGGGCAGGGCCAAACCCTCACCCGCCCCTGAGGGCTTATAAAAGCAGCTCTCTGAGGCCAGGGATTGCAGACTCCCCTGCCTCGCCCCTCCGCCATGCCTCCCCCCCCAGCAGGGCTCCCAGCCGGCAGCCGGCAGTCCCTTCTGCACTCCCCTCCAGGCAGAGGCGTAGCTAGGGAAAATGGAGCCCGGCGCAAAAACTGAGTCCCCCCCCCATGGGCAGCCGTTGTGATGCTGGAATCCACCTCCAAACAGCATCAGTTTCAATGGTGTTTAAACTAGAGAGCCCAGATTCTGCTTTTAAATCCACCTAAAAGAGAATCTGGGGTCTCCAGTTAAACAACATTGAAAGTGATGCTGTTTGGGGGTGGATTCTCCCCCACCCTGAAACAGCATCACTTTCCATGTTTAAACTGGGGACCTCACATTCTACCTTTAAATTCATGCTGAAAGGGGTGGATTTAAAAGGAGAATCTGGGGAAATTTGGGGGGTGCCTGCTGTCAGGGGTGCAATTGTTAAGCTAGCAGCACCAAACTTTCAGGGTATCTTTAGGAGACTCTCCTGATGATACCACCCAGGTTTGGTGAAGTTTGGTTTGGGGAGTCCAAGGTTACGGACCCTCAAAGGTGTCATCCCATCTCCTATTAGCTCCCATTGGAAACAATGGGGCATGGGATCACCCCCTTTGGGACTCTATAACTTTGGATCCCCTGAACTAAACATCACCAAACCTGGGTGGTATCATCAGGAGAGTCTCCCAACAAATCCCTGTAGTTTTGGTGCTGCTAGGCTAAAAACCTCACCCCCTGCAGGCAAAAAACTAAACCCCCCCACTAAAATACAAAAAACCCACTAACGGGGGGGCGGGGGGGGCGCGGAGCTTCGGACATGTAATGGGTGGTTGAACCCGGGAACCCCCCCTTACCTACATCCTTGTCACCAATGTTATAAGCAACAATGAGTTTTCATAAAACATCTAATCTGCTAAACTTCTGATATATATTGGTTTATTACATTGTTCCTCAACCTGCTTAATATTTGTATCTTTAATACCATGTTTCCCCGAAAATAAGACAGTGTCTTATATTAATTTTTGCTCCCAAAGATGCGCTATGTCTTATTTTCAGGGGATGTCTTATTTTTCTGTGTTCTGTTCGTCGGACATGCTTCCAAACAAAAACTTTGCTATGTCTTACTTTTGGGGGATGCCTTATATTTCACACTTTAGCAAAACCTCTGCTATGTCTTATTTTCCAGGGATGTCTTATATTCGGGGAAACAGGGTAGCAGTTTCTACTAACTTACCTTGAACAGATGTTAGCTAACAACTGGTCTCTAATTCCTTGGATCTCTGCTGGGCTCCTAGTTAAACATTGGTGTGACATTTGCTACTTTCCAGTCACTGGACAGGCAGACTAATTTTAATGACAAATTATCAATAAGAATAAGATTGCCAGCCCACAGCCAACAACCTCTGGGAGGAAATGAGTGGCGGCACTTGGTGCTCTGGCATGCCTAGATCAATTCCAGTTTTCACCAAAAGTGTCCTGGCAGACACTCTAATACTTTACAACAAGTCAGGAATCCCAAGAGGCCTATTGATGGCCTTGTTAGTGGGTGGCCTAGCATCCCTACTTAGAAACCTTCAGGTGTATGCAGACTTACCAGTTTACCTAGCAGTTGTAGGACAACTGAATTCAGAACAATCCATTCACAACAATAACTATATTGAAACTTTGGTAGTTAAGCTCGTATCTTGGAGCTGACAGGAGTTTTCTAGTTTGCTTATTTATGAAAGAGGTTGATGGAGTCTAAGATGAAAATGCCACTCCATCTCATCCCCAAAGAGGAAGGCTGGAATTTGCAGGCAGAGACAAATCTTATGAAACACGAGGCCATTAATGTGGACTCCAGGACCAGCCCCAACAGGGATTGAGAGCCCTGGCCAAGTCCCTTTGATGTTGACAAGATGGGCCATGCCAGGCCCAGTGCTGCCACCATGCAAACCCTGACTGGCCATACTGTGATCAGCACCACCACCATCCCCATCTGCCAAGCTGTCAGTGCCACAGAAGTGGGGTAGAACTAGGGCCTCACACTGCCAGGGAACTCAGCACTGCTGAAATCATTGAGGATGTGTGAGGGAACTGGAGAGCTGAAGCTGCTCCCAGCAACAGTCAATAGCAGTGGTTCTCAGCCTGTGGGTCGGGACCCGTTTGGGGGTCTAACAACCCTTTCACAGGGGTCACCTAAGAGTCTCTGCATCAGTGTTCTCCATCTGTAAAATGGACTAATGTTAGGGTTGGGGGTCACCACAACATGAGGGACTGTATTAAATGGCCGCGGCATTAGGAAGGTTGAGAACCACTGGTCTATAGCCTCCTGTCACCAGCTTATGACATCACCACCTAGTGCTGAAGAACTACCAGCCTCTATAAGTAAAGCTACAAAATCCCCATAGATTTGGTCAGGCTCATCAAAGGCTACAAACCATGAGCACCTGCCCCAGACAAAAGAGGAATAGGCCTGCGAAGGCTGGGTCAGAATAACACTGAGAGGACAGCAGGAGGAAACTAGGTTGCTGATGGGAAGTAGGGCAGAGATGCTGATGGTACCAAGGACTGGTCCATATAGGATGAAAAGCCAAGAATGAAAGGAGAATACTATAACTGCACTGAGGAGAAGGGAAGGATGAATCTGGAAATTAAGGCCAAGTACTTTCAAAAGGAGAGGGAAACAGGAGGTACTTGGAGTGGTATAGTGGTAAGAACAGTGGACTCTAATCAGGAGAACTGGGTTTGATTCTGCACTCCTCCATATGAGTGGTAGACTCTAATTTGGTGAACTGGGTTTATTTCCTCTCTTTTGCACATGAAGCCTGCTGAGTAATTTTGGGCTAGTCCCTGTTCCCCAAGTACTCTCTCAGATCCACCTACCTTACCAGGTGTCTTTTGTGGGGAGAGGAAGGGAAGGAGTTTGTAAACCAATCTGAGACTTCTTATGATTGAGAAAAGTGGGATATAAATCCAAACTCTTATTCTTCTTCTGTAAACTTCAAGCTCCCAAGCCTCTTTTCTGAGGTATGAGAAGAGCCTAATGGAAGGATTGGGAATGATAAGGGGCAGATAAATCCCATTGGAGGAAGAAGATAGTCCATCTATATGGAGTTTCCAGATTTTCTGCTTTCTGATCAGCCAGTGTTTTATTTTGCAGTCAACAGAGTGACCAGATATGTCTATGTAACCTACTTATTTTTGGCCACATCAAACTCCATTGGAGACTTAGGAAAAAATATATGACAACACCCTGTGGCTTAACAAATAAATATGAAATTGCTTGAATAAATTAAAAAAACCTTTACTCAACTTTCTATCATTTAAGGATAAATAATAGTGAACATATAGTGAATATATATATATATGCAGCACAACTGAATTGTACAAAATCTTCAGTGCTTTTTAAAGAAAAAGCACTCAGAACAGTTACCACCACTAACAGTGTCCAATAATGAAAGAATGGCAAGAAAGTCCAAACTATTAATGAAGCTGGGCTTCTTTCTCTCCTCTGGCCTTCTGCATCTGATGTAGCTGTTGCAGGTCTTTCCTCAACTTGGGCCTGTAAAAAATAAGTAATTCTCTCAGTTGAGCTGTAGGCCTTCCTTCTACTGCAGGCCAGATCAACTCAGGAGAGTTACATAATTAACCACCTAATACACCCTTCATTACATTGGGAACATTCTAATATATTTTTCTTTGGGCCCAACACATACCTGTAAAAAATAAGTAATTCTCTCAATTGAACTGTAGGCCTTCCTTCTACTGCAGGCCAGATCAACTGAGGATGGTGGGGCTCTTGCAGTTGGTAATAAGTAAGCAAGCTTACCAACTGCACATGCTCAGTGAGCTCTTATCCCCTGGGCCCTGTAACGACCCAAAGGACCCCAGGAATATTATTTATATATATTTCTGCTTTAAAATCATATTGGCAAAAGCTAGTTGCCAAAAGCACTCCTATGGGTTGTAGGTAGCAGCATGTCAAAAGGTCAAAACTACTTTAACAAAAGCTAAGATCATGAGTTACTCCAGCATAACTTGGAGGCCTCATTTGAGTCACTAGAATGCTTGATTACCTTACCTTGCAAAGATACTGTTAACAAAGAATATGGATCAGATACTGTCATTTCCCTATCTCTTCTGGAAACCAAGTCATCAACAGATGGTTGCTTCTCTGCATCTCCTCTTCCCATTGTTATGAATTTTCCTAAAGCACCCACCTTTCCCAGTCTAATGTCTCAGCCCAAAAAATCAGAATTACTTTGCATACAGCCATTCTGTGCTTCCTGCCTTAATCTAGGACCAATTGACTCCCATTGTCCCCAAGGTGTAGAAACAATAGAAGAGCTGATTAATTACCCTCAGCACCCCCCCCAAACTCCAGCATGGGAAATTCCAGAGAATTTAGAAAAAAAGGAAAACTCTAACCTAGCTCCCGCCTCTTCCTGGGCAAAAGGATATAAAGGTTCAGTTTACCTGCAACATATTGCTCATTTGCCACATGTTCTCTTGCTGTGGTGTTGAGACATGGATTCGTCCTTCATTGGGTTCCTGTGCTGGCATGGAATCCCTGCCTTCTACTTCTACTCTCCTAAGAATCGTTAGGTAAAGTATTTCCCTGAAAACCCCCCTCCATTTCTATCTCCAATCTATATTTTTAACACCTTTCTATATCTTAGGAACTTGAATGTATGTGCCCTTGTGTCTTACTGGGTGTGTGTATTTTTAAACAAATTTATATAAAGCATTTAAATTCAATTTGGACTCTTGCTTCTCTGTGGAATATCCATTGCTAGAATTCCTTCCCCGTAGACACAGTCTAAAAGATCCCCTCTCGGCCCCTCTCGCTGCCAACGTGAGCGTTCATTCCCCTTTGCTACTTTTAAAATCCTATGTGTGCTGTTTACACTTTTAGCAGCTGGTGGAGAATCCCTTTAATAAAATCCTTACCCCTGTTAAGGCCGTAACAGCCCTAAGATCCAAACAAAACAAAAAAAATTACTAAAATGGCATGAGTTACATCTACATCAGTATGTTTGCTGATAAGAGATGTATTTTCAGCAATTCAAGACGTAAGACTATTTCCCACTTAAGATCTCCTCAATTTAATGTGGACCAGTTTTCTGTCTAGTGATGTCGCTGAACTTTCAGCATAACCTTAAAACATCTATAAATATCAAGCAGAGATGCTTGTAAAAATGTGAGCTTGTTACAGGTTGAACATGGGTCAAATTTTGTTTCACTTCAGGTTTTTTTGCTGTTGAGGATGTTCCTTGGGTTTTAAGTTAGGGGTCCCTTTGCTCTTCATTATTTTGGAATACAGTACTTAAAGCTTTGGCATTTATATATGTTTATATGTTTTGGGCATGTGAATAAGTCAAGTAGGTGAAGAAGCATATCTTACAGAGATTTTAGCTGGTAGGTTCCCCAGTCTCTGGCCTATGCAGTCATGCTCTAGCAGATTTCAGCTGCACCCGTTGTAGTTTGGGTAAGCCTTTGACACATCACTCTCTTAGTTTGGCCCTTACTGCCTATCTAGATAGCGGCTGCCACACAGCATTTGAATTGAAAATGGCAAGTGGAAACTGAGCAGGCAATGAACTGTTGCTACATCTGCTTGTTTGTTGACTAACCAAATTAAATTAGTCTACTTCGGCTCATGTCTGAACCAAATTGCATTTGTAATTCCCCTAAAAGATTACAAACATTTCAACTTGCATTCCATATAAATTGCAATAATGCAGCATGCTGTCCTTTGTTAAGAAAGGCTAACTACAGTATTCCCAGTTGTCTATGCTTATTCCTCGATTTTATTCTCTTTCTTTCTGAACTGTTCACACATTAATAAACAAAAATATATTCTTTGTCTATTTTTAAAAATATCTCATTGCATAATAAATATAATTGGCTGGCTCAGATAATGGTTTGTTTTAAAAATGGAAATGAAGTTAATTGCTGAATAATCAGTTGATGCAAACATTGAAGATCAGTTCAGGACTTATGTAATCAACATTCTTTTCCAGTCATTTGCTATATAAATATATGGCAAGAGACACGTGTTTGGATAGACCTAAGGTAGAGATAGCTTTCTCAGTTTCAACCCATGAAAATATAAGCATTCGGGTGATGCAGTACTCCAAGACATGGCCAGAATCAGTAATATATGCCAGTTCCCTTCCTGAACCAAGGTCACTCTGCACAAAAAGTGACAGAATCTCACTGTGTTAAACTAAGCTGGAATAGCCTTCTAAACCCATTGATTTCTGCACTGTTTGAGTGTGAAGTATGGTCTGTACCATTTTGAGAAGCAAATTTGGATGATGTTTTTGAAACCAGCATAGTAGAAAGTATCTTTCCTGTTCTTGTAGTTATCTTCTAGCAATGAGTATTTTTACACAGACGTGCATTAAAAATGAGAACATCCCAGTTCTGTTTTGAAGTTTTTTCTGCCCCCTCTTTGCCATCTCAAAGCATCTTTTATAATAGCTTGTTTATTTAAAATGTGTAGTTCTACCTCTTTGTTTCCCGGCCCAACCCATTTCTTCCCTTTTTTCCACTCAGGCCTTACAGCTCCACAAGTCCCATGTGCTGTTATTGCACAAGCCTCAATATTCTTAGTGAAGAAAGAGAACAAATATGTTCTGTAGTTGCCTAGCAACCATAGAGTATATCATCTTCCTTTTCTTTCTGTTAAATTTGGTGGTGAGAGAACTATTGGACAAAAGAACCATAGCATTATTTTGTGCCTGCTTAGCCATGGAATGTGAGGATAAAATGATAAAACAAAAATTTATGAAGAATAATGATAGCCTAGCATACTGTGTAATGATGACTTAAATAAAAACATTAATTAAAATTTAGAAAAGACAGGAAAACAATTATAATTCTGTGGCATATTCTTGAATATTAAGGATTCTCTGTTAAGGTTGTACTACTTTAATTATGATTTCAGTGATTAAAGCTTTGGATAGCAAAGTTTAGTTAGGAAAGCATATGTGTTTGTTTTCCCTCCAAGATGTTTAGATAAATTTACTTCTGCTATCCTTCAGGCATGTAGTGGGCCAACAATGAGAACATAAAAGGATTTCTAGCCTAGAAAAAATAACTCAATCAGTATGCCCATCCAAAATGCATGCTATTTCTCTGCAAAAGGATAACTAGCTGCCATTATTTATGTTGTAGTACTTGGAATTCTGAGGTTAGTAGATGAGTGACTGGAATTGCTTTTACCTTACAGATTTAGAAACTATGTAGACAAGTTGGGGGGGGGGGGGATCCAGTTCACAAGATAAGAGTTGACTTCTTTGGTAGAGGAATGGAGAATCAAACCAGGTTCTCCCGATTGGACTCTAATCTGCTCTTAACTACTACACCACACTGAGGCAGATTCCACTTAGTCCAAAAACAGAGGTGTGAAAGCAGTGTAAAATGGTTTAAAATGGTGTAAAAGGATTTACACAACTGCTTTTGGCCCATGCGGAATCTGCCTGACTCTCAGTCAGGTTCAGATTAAGACCTTTAGAGGCCCTAAGCACTGAAAAGATTATGGTCCCCTCATATATTGTATATGTAATTTAAAATAAAAACAAATAAGCAGTGTGTATGTGTGTGTGTGTGTATACACACACACACTGGTTATTTGTTTTTATTTTAAATTATTTTAAATTTTATTTTAAATTTATATATACACACACATTTCAATGATAAATATAATTATTTGTATAAATCAAAACACCTATTATTCCATTGCATTCTTGCCTTCAAAATACATAGCATTTTAACTGACATGAATCAAAGATGCAAATGTTTATTGTTGCTACTTATAACTTTATGCTACAAAAAGTTTCGTCCTGTATTTTTAAATTGCAAAGTCTTTGATCACATCCTCAAAATTAATAAATCTGCTCCAATACTTAGCAGAGATAAGAAGAAAAATACCTCTTTGCTTGAGGTCCTAAGCACGTGCTTATTTTGCTTAATGGTTAATCCAGGGCTACTCTCAGTAAGGACATGGTAAAGTATCGAAATCAAAATCGAAATCCCTTGGGAGGAGGCAGTCATAGGGTTGCCAAGTCTGGCTTGGGAGATTCATGGAACTTTGAGGGAGGGGGTGCAGTGTCTATGGAGGTGGAAATGTGTGGAGGGATTTAACCTGGAATCTATGGCCCCTTCCGCACACGCAAAATAATGCGTTTTCAAACCACTTTCACAACTGTTTGCAAGTGGATTTTGCTATTCCACACAGCTTTAAAGAGCACTGAAAGCAGTTTGAAAGTGCATTATTCTGCGTGTGCGGAATGAGCCTATGGTACATCACATAGTGTGCCCTCTGAAGCTGCCATTTGCTCCAGGGGAACTGATCTTTGTAATCTAGAGATCAGTTGTAGTTCCAGGAGAACTCCAGGCCCTACCTGGAGGTTGGCAACATAGGCAGTCACATCAAAATGAAGAAAAGAGACTATTCTATCTATGATTAAATATATGTGAAGTCCTGCAATAAAACCTTAACTTGCATTCACCCTGGAACTTGACTACATGGGAGTCAAGGGATTTATAAAATTTTCATATGATAATTTCTATCGTAACATTCTTCTCAGACATTAAGGCAGTTTAATAGAAATCAGTTGAGCTAGTGTGCTATACAAATTGCTGCTGCACTTTATTATAATGGAACAATTTAAAAAGTATTGCAGTTATTAATCTTGTGAAAGACAAGCAGGTTTTCTAGCACAAAATGCACCATTTGCTTCTCTGGAAAGTAGTAAATAATTCTTGGGGCTCTAAAGTTGCCTTTAATGGTTTAATTTTACTCCCATTATAATAATGGATGTCAAGGTGCCCATGGCTTGACTAATGATAGAATTCAAACAATCTGAAATATGGATTGTCTTCTTGCTTTACGATAGAGGTGTTTTCAAGTAAGGGAAGAAGACTTCTGCGCCCTTTAATCACAATTCATGATATGGTTCCTCAAAGCATATTTACCTTTGCCTTAACTTTCTGTTCGTCTTCAAATTTGTAAGTTGGCAGATGTTTTGTAAGAGTTAATTAGTATTGATTTAACCTGTGGTATTTATCATTTTCAATTTAAATTAAATGTGCAGTAGAATGTACTTAACATATTTTGTTCAAAATGCTACACTGTTAATTAGTAGTGTAAGCCCTCTTCATTATAAAATAACATCCTGCTCTTCAGGTTGAACTGAAATAGATCACACTAATGTTGTGTGTAATAACATCTAACTTTTTTGCATTAGATAAATTAGCATATCAATTTTCTTCCTGAGTATTTTACTACAGGAACATGAAATAAGGCTACCATATCTGTGTATAGCATGGAATGGAGAACATAATCTGTAATTGAAAGATATCTCATTTACATTTTCAATCCCAAGCCATGTAGAATAGCAGACTGCCTTCTGTTGAAAAGAAAATGACTACAGTGCTGGTTTCTGTATCACTCTTTAGAAAAGGTATCTATTTGAATATCAATTTTTCAAATTTTGTTTGAAAAACATAAATGAGATGAGGTGGGTTTAATGAAACCACTATAAATGTAACTTCCTTGTTAGGGATCCTATCAGTTTTACTAAAGCATCACTGCTTCTGTAATCCAAATTGTTAGGCATGGCTGAATCTCTGGAAAATGGAATAGTAAATAAAAACAGGCTTTATTCTATCTTGAATTGGCTAACTCCATATACATTACAGATATCCTCCATTCCCACAATGACCCTTAAAACTGAGAGCATGCTGTTAACTAGGAATGCAAAAATATCGCCCCCTGGCTACCATATAACCTAAAAAATTATCTCTAGCAGGTGAGCAGGAAGCAGGTTTCTCTTTGAGGGTTCCTGCTTTGTGTTGAGATGTGGCCAGCTTCTCATCTTCTTTAGTTAATAAATGCAACCAGTAGTGACTCAGTGAAAAAGGACTTCCAGGTCAGAGGTAGACTTGACCATCGACACCTTGTCAGGGACTGGATGCTGTTCACTGGGCATTCCTCATTGGAGCCTGTGCAGGCTGAACTAAAGTAAGTGGGCTGCATGCCGGGGGGTGCAGGGGGTTGCAGGGATGGGGTGTGGGGTGGGGTGTGCCATGGAGGGGCGGGGGCCCAATCACCATTTTGCCCTGGGTGCCATTCCCCCCTCCCCATGCCTCCAGAACTGGGGAAGATCCATCAGAGTCCAATTTTATGTAGACAAAGAGCTCTACCAGGCAAGATGAACAGCTGAGAAAGCTGTGGCCCTGGATGAGGGCAACTGGGTGATCTTTGGGCCAAGGATAAGCAGGAGATTGTCAGAAGAAGAGTGTAAAGCTCTTGGGTGGGGGGGATAACAGAGAAGGCAATCCAAGGGAAGGCTATCTTGCTGCTAGCTCTGACACCAAAGGGGAAAAAAACAGAGGAGGCAATCCCACAATGAGAAAGAAGAGGAATGAGAAAGAAAGAGCTCCTTTCAAGAAGCCCATTGCAATAGAGGTGTCTTTGTAAGTAACAGAACTTACTTTTGATCCTGATATCTTCTACTTATTTTCCTCTTTCTGAACAAGATTGGTTTCCAAAGCAGTGTATAATAGTTCAAATATGTTACAAAGATTTGTCAAAAGCTTTGAGAGCTACACTTCTGGGACACAGTTTAGTTTCCCTGGCCTTATCTCTGAGGATTAATGAGGGGAATCATGGTATACAACAATCTGCTCAATGTTTGCATTCCTATTTCTCTTAAATTGCAGGAAGGCTGCTTAAGCTAAAGGAAGGATGCAATGGTGAGGTACGATCTATCTGACACATACAAATCACATGCCACTGATCCCTGGAGCTACTGAGAGAAGAAATTGGTTCAGAGGCTCTTCTCATGTCCTCTGAGAAGTGTACAGAGTGAACATGTTTTTTCCCCCAAATGGGTGACATTGTCAGCTCTTCTAGACCAGCAGTTCTCAACCTGTGGGTCGCGACCCCTTTGGGGTCTCCATCTGTAAAATGGATACATGTTAGGGTTGGGGGTCACCACAACATGAGGAACTGTATGAAAGGGTCGCAGCATTAGGAAGGTTGAGAACCACTGTTCTAGACAATTGATCATTTGGTTTTCCTGAAATTCAGCCTGCTGCTCTTCAACTACTCAACCTGAGCTTTGAAAGTGAGTGAAGTGAGAAGATGCTTCTGCCTGCATCATCCATATTGGGTCAACGATGGAGAATCAGGAAAAATGCTTTCCCCAAAACTTAAAACTCAGAAGTAGAAAGAAACAGCAGGAAATTATCCACTTTAGCACAATATAAAATTCATATTCTAAACTGTTGCAAAAAAGAAAAACACACACAGCCTAAACCAAAGATAATAACACAACAGCTATCAGTCACAAAGATGCAAAAAAACCCCTGCAATGTATTATATATCCCTTAATTAGAGAAGAGGAATGAGAAAGAATCTCTTGTGTTAGATTAGATTCACATTGTAATGAGATGTAAATAAAAAATAGACTGTCCCACAATACTGGGGGTTGTGGAGCATTAGACCTTTCCTTCCTCTGCTTCAGCTTCATTTTCTGTCTATCTAGTCTTGCCAATGAAATAAACTGAAGTAGACAATAAAGTATAGCTGTATCTGAGAATAAAGGCATTCAAAGAAAACAAGTCAGTCTTAATTGAAACAAGAGGTATAAGAAGCAATGCACTTATTTATTCCAAATAATATAGAACAAAGGACTATATTTATTTATAGGAATCAAGAATCAGGAATTTATAGGAACAAAGGAATATATTTATTTAAAGAAAGAATATGCTGGCTTCTAGCTACAAGGAACGTATTTAATGTGGAAAAATTGGCTGCTGCTCTTTTTTCTATTTTATCAGCTAGATCATGGGTCGTCAACCCGTGGCTTGCGAGCCACAAACGGCTCTTTCCCGCTTGTGGTGCGGCTCCTGGTGTGGCTGCCCCTTCCTGGGGAGCGTGTGGAATTCTTCATTTATTTATGTTTATTTATGTTGTATATTTTGTTTTGCCTTTGAGAAGCTACTTTGGGCGGAAAAAGGGGGATTATATACAAATCAATAAATAACAAAATCTCCAGCATATTTAATTGGAAATAAATGTATTTAATATATTTCTATACTTTTTTTCTTAAAGATTAATAGTGCCATCTGGCTGGGGGAAGAATAGTGGGAGTGTTGTGAGGGCCTGCCAATGTGAATGCCCCAGACACTGGAGCAAGGGGCAAACACGCCAGTGGGAGGGGAATGAATGCTGGTGGCAAGGCTCTGCATGGCTCAGCAGCACAAGAATGCAAAAACTGCTGCTGCACTAATGCTCCTCTGGCACAAGTGTGGGTGTTCTGAGGATCTTCCCAGTGGTGGAGCTCAGCTGACTTTCAGCCCCAAAAGGTTTCCTTTAGCTGGTGTTGACTTATGCCAGCTGCAAGTGTGGCACAGTCCACAGGGCTGCATGAGGGGTTTGTAGTCATAGGAATACACAGGTGGAGGAAATGTCCAATCTATCCTATAACATTGGTTTCTAATTTGTAGATCACTGTGCTATGAGCATTACTAGAGGGGTCTTTCATAGTGAAATTATTTTTATAGGTCATACATTTGTGAGGGTATCGGCATTTTTCTTATATTTGCCACTATGCTTGAAAATGACTTCTATCTCAAATAGTACACTATCAAGATGTATACATTGAGCAGCTCATCACCTCAGGCTCACCCTAGATGTGATGGGGAATCCTTGTGTATTTATTCTTATGCCTTCCTCATTCATGTGTAAAGCAGGGGGTGGGAGTGCCTATTTTTACACAAAATGGAATGTGTGATGAAGGGAACTGAACTCAACAGCAGGGGGTTGTCAAATATTGTCATAGAAAATCTCCAGCAATGTTTGATAACTCCCTAGTGTTGAGTAATAACCATGAGCAGCAGAGCTAGTGAAGACCAATTCAATCTCTGATAGAATGAATATTGGCTGGTATTTTAGTTTGACTAGAAAATTGAAATCATGTGTTATTGAAGTCTTTGTTGTGCAGTTAAGGGTGCCCTTCAGAAAAAAAGAATATCTTGGTGTGGAATCTCAGCAATCATTGCTGACTTCTAGAGACTGAACAGGAAAGTGCAACATTAAGGCAATATCATTAGCTGTAAATATATATTATTCATCTTGAAAACACCAACGATGAGAGGAAAATGAAAAACTCATAGCAAGAAGTATAAACTTTCTGCAGAGAAAATATGATCAAGCCTTAGTTCTTTCAAACAACAATGTAAACCTTGTGCCTCTGTAACACAGTGTTGCAGGTTTGAGTTGCCAACTTCCAGGGGGAATCTGAAGATCTCCTGCTGTTACAATGGATCCCCAGATGACCGATATCAGTTTCCCCTAGAGAAAATTACTACTTTGGAGGGTAGATTCTATGTCATTATACCCTGCTGAGGTCCCTCCCATCCCCAAACTGTGCCCTCCTCAAGCTTCACCCCCCCCCACCCCCCAATCCCCAGGTTTTTTCCAACCTGGTGCTGTCAAGTGGCAATTCTATTTCAGGTAGTGGTTTGCATGATTCTATGCCCACAAAAATCTCTGTGCATGGGAAACTGGTGTATCTGGAAGAAAAGTTCTAGTGGAGACTTTTCTTTTGCATGTTATTTTTGCCTGATGGGAGTCATTTTTTTTGGACAACAGAATGTTTAATTGTGTGATTCCTCCCTCTCCTGTCTGAAATTGTATCACCAGGTTTATCACTTCATTGAAAGTTTATATGAACCAGGCCCAAGACTTCAGCTGGTGTACTGACACATTCATTGGCGGGATTAGAATTATATTATTTTAAATAAGTATCTGGGTGTTATTATTCTGGATACAACACACAACTGGCAGTGCACATTGGCAGCCACATATGGGGCCAAAGAAACTCAGAATACAGTGATGTCACATCATCCATTTTGGATTACCAAGTTCAGAAACAAAATGAACTGTGAACCTGCTGTTTTTGATGGCAGCCATACAATTCTTGCATTACCTACTTCCAGCTGAGAGACTATGTCTTTAGAATAGGATAGCATGCAGAGCAATTACTCTTGGCGAAGATACAATTCGAAACACATTGGACATCTTTACTCATTTCAAGAAATTGTGCACATGACACAATTCTGAGGTTTGTCTCATTCCTTCCACTCCATTCTGTCAAACACAGAACATTTGCATCTAGATGCAAAACTTAATGAAATTCTGTACATTCCAAAAAAGTTGTAAACGCCACCATCTGAAGATGTAGGCTTATTTCTCCCAAACAGCTGATGAGTTAGTAAACTTGTTTAGGATAGTAAATCTTTGTGGGATACAAATGAAGCATTTAAGAAACATTCTCCAGGTCTGTCTTGGAGTTTATCCAAGTCTTTTAGCAGATGCTCCCACCCTCTGCTCATTGAATGCCCTGCCCTTCATGACTTTTAAGAATATACTAACTTTGTTAGTTCATTCATTTTGCAGCCCTTGCCTTATTTGTTCTGATGTTATCCCAGCATCTATTAAGACACAATTCCCTCCTTGGTGCAAGGAAAGAATCTGTGTGGGATTCAGCTGCTATCACAGAAAAAGACAGACATGTGATAAAACTTTAAATCTCTCAGTGGTAAAAATGCTGCTTTTCAAGGAAACAATATTTTGTTTTCTTTGGCTGATACTGATGAGCCTGTTTTGAATCTTTAAGTACCTTTTTATGCACTGGATTGTGAAGCCCTGGTGGAACAATGTAATTAGCTAACTTATTTTAGGCATTATAATGATATCATGTCACATTATGGCTTTTGCATTTTGGTTATGTTCATCTTGCTAAGAGGCCCCTCAGGGCTCTGTAGTAAGTTTTTTCAGTTTATGTGCTGGCTCTCTGTTTAATTTTTCATCATTATGTACCCCGCAGATGACTTTCATCTCTCCAGTTGCCTGATCTTCATGCATCACTTTTAAATGCTTTGAAGACTCGCTATCCTTTTCTGTGGAATCCAATGAGCTCCAATAAGCTTACAGGCTGCTCATAACAAAACTGCTTTTGGGAGCTTTCTTTTTGCTTTCTGACATTGTCTCTTGTTTGAATGCTTGAAATCAGAGGGTCTGCTTGTGGAAATTAATTTATCCCCTTCAAAGTCACATGTGCAAATTTGCACAAAGTCACATGTGCAAAGTCACTGAGTACTTTCTCTAGAGCTTGCTAATTTCATCTTAGTAACTGAAAGAACAGTATTAAAAATAACATCTTATGTATTTGTAATGTTAATAAAGTGTGCTCTATCATAAACATACATGTACTAATCAGGTGCTAGAATGCTGCCTAGAGAAAAAGATAAGAGTTTAGAATAAGTTTATTTAATAGCAGGCTAAATGAATGTAAAAGCTTACATTGTTTACACTGGCTTCAGTCTCCCTCTTAAAATATAATTGTCCTTGAAATGAAAGACATTCCAGCATCACTATGGTTGCTGATGGCACTTGCTAGACAAAAAAAGTTAAGTGATGTAGTCTCACGTGAGCATGTTATTGGGCGTTTCCCCACTTGCCACAACCCCCGCATGCCCGCTGCCCAAGACCTCGCTCTCAGCGGTCATTTCTAACTGGCACCCCTGGGCTTCCCCTGCACAACCCCCGCTACCGTTTGGAAGAGCGCCAGGAATGACACGTGCTGAGGGGGCGCGACAGTGGCAGCGTCGGGGCGGCTGCGTTATCGCCGCCCCTGTAGTGGGGAGTGCCGGGGGACCCCGCGCTACTTGCCTACAGTAGCACGGGGCAGAAGGTAAGTGGGAAAACAGCCATTGTCACTAAGGGTAGGATAAAGTACATTGATCTGGCACAAACTTTCCGCTCCATCCGACGTGAGCACTAGCGTATCCCCAATGTCAGTGTGGCCGCTGCTAGTTGATGTCATATGTTTCCTATACAAAGAGGAAAGAAGTGACAGAACCATGATTTAACAAGCCTCAGAGAGCACAGTGATTGCACCGAAGTCCATAGAAATCCTGATGACATCTACCAGTCATGGAGATGTGTGCTGTCAGTGCCCTATGACTGGCAGCCTAACACAGCCTATTGACACATGACAACATGGCCACAGCATCCAGTATCTGGCAGCTGCTGCCCATATGTAGAATACAATGAAGGGAACACAGGGATTCCTTGGCCTAGAAAGCAGCACTGTAGTGTGACTAGAGCTGATTTTGCACGCCAAAATTGCTCTCTGTTGGCATGGGAAATGCCCTGATGCAGTCAGGAGTTTTGCACTGCCCCTGGTGCTGCAGTGTGGCTGCCATGTTTTTGCCCCGGAGCTGCCCCATGGTATTGGCTTTGCTCCATGAATTTCCTGAACCACAAGGATTTTAGATTTAGATTTTAGATGGGGGTGGGGGTGGATGGAGGACTGCGATCCTATCACACAAGCAAGGATTTTAGATTAGGGGGGCAAGGGCACTGATTCTCAGCACATGTTTTGTGTTCAGAGTCATTTAAAACTAAAATAATGAAAGTGAATGGGGGGAATGGGGCAAGATTTAGCCAATCTGAACACAGGAAACAGAGGTGCATACATGAAAGAGACTATGGAAGAGCTCATGGTGCTTAAGTGGTGCTTATGGGAAAGCCCCAGGCTTGTCAGGAACCATCCAGGTCTCCCTCACCAGCCCTCAGCCCTGACTCGAGTGAAGGAAAGAGCTGGGCAGCAGTGGGGAACTAGAAGCAGGGTGAGAAACCCTGCAGCAGGTATGTACCCTGGATAAGCCATGGAGCAACATGGGGATATGCTAGTAAACCTTCATAAAAAGCCGTTCTGTCAGCTTCCTGATATAGGATTGATAATATTGGGTCACTTTCCCCCCATGTTTCCTCCAAGAAGCTCCGGGTAGCTTACATGATTCTGCCCTTCTTCACTGTATCCTTACAACAGCTCTATAAAGTAATCATGTTGAAAGAGAGTAATTGGCCCAGAGTCACCCAGGAAACTTCATGGCAGAAGGAGAATTTGAACCTGGGTCTCTCAGATCTTCATCTGACTTTCTAACCACTACTAAATCTCCAGTGGAGGGAGTGGGAAAATTATATTTTGTATTGTTCATAATTTTACAATTTCTTCTGTTACCCAGCTTAACAGTATAAGAACATATTTTTAACTAGTGGGGCCTGGCCACGTGTTGCTGTGGCTTATTGTGGTGAAATGGGAAAGGAACAGTAGCAGCAAATCAATTGCAGAGGCCAGCAGTACATGCTCATGCAAACATGCAGCCTGATACTGTGCGATGTCAGTGATGTGTGTGCCCACATTTCTTGGGGGGGGGGGGAATGGAAAGGCACCCCTCCCACACATCTAGGCTGGCTGGTCATGATCCTTTACCTGGGAGTACGTTTGGGTGTTGCTTCTGAGGAAACCCTCTGAGGGGTGCGACGCAGTCATTCAAAGTATGTCATGGTTGCTGTACCGAGTACTCATTTCTTAACTGTAACTGCAGTATTCAGGGAATTCAGGGTGCCTGGCCCCTCCCTCCCATCCCTTGCATGTCGCCCCCTCACTCTCTTCCCTCACTCACTTCTCTCCCCTTGCATGCCACCCCTCCGCCTCCCTCCCTTCCCTTTCCCTCCGCTAGGGTGGGTGGGTCATATCAAGATGCTGGGCCCCCTGCCTCCCCTTCCTTGCATCCCACCCCTCACTCTCTCCCCTCTCTCACTTCTCTTCCCTTGCATGCCTCCCCCTCTGTCTCTTTCCTCTCCCTCCCTCTCTTCTCTTGCATGCCACCCCTCCCTCTCCTTCCCTTCCCTCTCCCTCGTGTGTATGTGTGTGTAAGTGTTTCACTTCCACTCGAGTTACTGCTTATGTACTGTTTTCACTGCTCATATCTGGCCGTCTGAGTGAACATTCTAAGCAGCACGAACATTCTAAGGGTGACAGTTACACACAGGCAGCTGCATGTCCTTCACCATGGAGCACCAGGAAAAAGGCGTTTTACCTGGGCCAGGTGTGAAATTTCAAGTATGTGAACATCTAAAAACACTCTCACCTGGCTGACTATAGTGGCTGGGAATTTTCAGAGGAATTGGCCCAGCAGTTACTGAGGTATACTATTATCAACAAAAACTCTGTTAGCTTTTTATATATATAGAATAGCAATGGGGAATTACTTAGCTTGGCAGTGCGAGAGGCAGGCTGGGCGGGATCCTTTAGACAATTATACCAGAAAAATGACTTGAAACGTTCTACAGAGAATTCACAAGAGGCCAAATTGCAGATTAAATATTTTTATATAAGTTTTGATTTCCAGAAACAATCACACAGTGAGATGTTAAGGCTCATACACACATTTCGTATAAACAGGGAGGAAAAGATAGGTTTTGGATGATAGAGTAGGAGGGGAAGCGGGGACTGTACGTTACCTAAATTCAGCTGAAGAAGATCTAGAAGAAGGCAAGGATTTCTATGCCAGCACAGAAACCCAATGCGAAGGACGATGTCGCGTCTCAAACCAATGTGACCAAGAGAGGTTCAGGCTAGTATTGAGCACTGAGGCTCGGGTGTGCAGTATTTTTATACCCCCTTGTGCAGGCAAGGTGGGAAATTTGAACTTAGGTTTCGTTTCTCTGCAACTGCTTGGGATTTCCTTGCTGGACTTGTTAGTTTGAGTTAATTAGCAATTCTATCTATTATTTCTACTTCCCAGGACAATGGAGCCAATTGGTCCTTGATTACATCAGTGAAATCTTGAATGGTTAATGCAGAGATACTTCCTAAAGTCTCTGCCCAGAGTATTCAAATTTGGCTGAGGCATTTTTCATCAGGAAGGGATCGTTTTGTTAGGGAGATGATATCTCAGGGAAGGGGAAATGCAAGGGTGTGATATCCAGGAGTTCTACAGTTTCCATTATGTTAGTGGAGTACTCTGGCAGGGTGGGATAATCAAGACACATGTCCTTGTGTCATGAGGCTTCCAGATTGTATCACTGGAGTAACTCATAGATCTAATCTTTGCAAACAGACCGTTTTGCCTTAGGCTTGCTTTCAGCTTGGACACTCTGCTATCCACCCATACAAACATGGAAACTGGCATTTTATAGCACACAGTGTAAGAAATAATATGAAAATCCAATATTTCACAAGGCAGGGGATGAAGGCCATGCTAACACTTCTTAGTCAACTGCTTTAATAAAATTGGCAAAGTTGCTAGGAAAAATTGCAGAAGAGTGACTTTATGAATCAAACAATCCTACTTCAAGAAGCCATCCACCAACTCCAGCTAAAAATGAAATGAGATTCATGATACTGTTGCTGCATATTTAATATGTGTTGCAGAGCATCCCATTTGTAAGCACTTTCATTATTCACTAGCTAGTGAACTTTCTAAGACCTTTTACTCTTTCATGTTAGACTGCGGGAGGAAATGCAGCAGATGAATTATTCACTTGTTACAGCTGACGAAGCATTTAGTGCATCCCAAGAGTAGTCTGGAACAGAGGGCAAGTTGAGGAAGACTGGTTTCTGACAACATTGTCTTTACGTCGGCAGACTATGTCCCTTCTTGTGGAAGCATTTATCATTGCAGTCCCCATTGGCTAAACTGATCCTTTATATCTTTTAGTTGATTTTTAAAAATGAAAAAGAGTTATTAGGTTAATTATTATTAATAGCAACTCTAAGGACCAGATGGGCAAAGTTAAGAGAGTATAACATACTTGTTTGCACACAACCAATTTGTTATTTGAACATGTTTCTAACTATTTGTTATCGGTCTCTGTGCAAGAACAGGACAGCCTAGCATGTGTCATATCAGCATTGCTGATGCTTCTGGAAAAAAGTTTTTAACCTTTCTCTGGTAATTCCTTAGCAGCTTCTGAGTGACGGTGGCTAATGGGCTCTAGTTCCCCACTGGGTCCTTATTTCCTTCACCTGTCAGTGCATTCCTTGGCAGCCAACTAGTCTGTCTTCAGCAAATGAGGAGACTCCGACCTTATTTCAGTTCCAGACTTCAGGTAGCTTCTTCCTGTTTTTTTTTCAGCCCTAGCTTAGTGCTTCTTTTCCCCATCATACCATGACATATCCCTAACCAATTTTCCCATATCTTTTCTTCCGAATACTGTTATGGCTGTGATTTATTCCAGACTGTGAGAAGCCCAATTAAAATGTCGGCACTTGTAACCTCTAACTGTGGGTTCTGTGGGGCAGAACTTGGAAGGAGTTGCAAAGAACTGAATTTTAAAACAAAATTTAGTTTACTTAACAAATAAAACTTTTAACATTTACATTTAACATTAACAATTTACAGTCCTTCTAAGTTGCATTTCAAGTCCTTATCTTGACAAACTACTGATAAATGCCAAGTCCAATTCTTCCTGCTGGCGGTTGGCTTATGAAGACTTCAGAGGCTTGGTGAATGGGATCCAAGATGATGAAGGTCCCCAAACGAACTCCCATCAATTACATACATAGCAAACCCTGAAATAATAAATTCTAACATTTTACAATTATAGCAAAATAACCAACTCCCTTCCCACTAGTTCCCAACAACTTTGCAATTACCTTAAACAAAGGTGTTAAGAGCTTAGCGAGCGATTAAATCAAGGTCCCAGCCTGGTAGCCTTGCTTCCTCCAACTTCACCAGTTTTTGCAGCCTTCTCCGGCTTAGAGTCTCCACCCCTTTCTGGGTCAACCCATTCTGATCATAGGGGTTACATTCTCCCCCACTAAAATTCTGTCGTCCCTACAGTATTTATAACTTAACCCCTGAAATCATTAAACAATGACACATTACCATAGGAGTGTTGACTCCAGTTAACCCCATAGAAAAGTTTAGAACATAATCAGCCCTAACTTAGTAGGTTTGAGGGTTTCTAACTCTTTGAGGAGTCTAGAGGGGTGAGTTACTGATTTCCTCAGAGATCCCTGTACTAGGTGGAACCACATTTGATGAATCTGACAGCACAACTTTGTCTTTCTCTTGTCTTGTCTGAAAAGGATTTCCAACTGCAATAACTTACTCATCAGAAGGGGGAGCTTGGAGTAAATTCTCTTACCATAGGATTGAGGTCTGAAAGGGAGATTAGATGTGGATGCAAAAATCGTCTCCCTACTGAGTTGACATCAGCTAGCTTTTGTCTGGTCCTACCACTAATAGGACTGTCTGGACTGTCCAAATCACTTATGATGTTCTCTGAGGAGGAAATAAATCCACATGGTACGCTTAACATATCCCGGTGCAGAGTTAGAACAAGCGCCTTCACCATCTTCCGATTGCACTTTTGTATACAGGAAGGTTTTTCATCGGGTTGCTCTAGAACTATATGCACAACAGGTTCCCATCCCGGTCCAGCTAATTTCTGCATTTCCCACGAGGGGACTTAAGTTCACGTTACCAGTACTCTGTCTCCTGGTTGAAATGTTTGATTTGATGACTTTCATATCCCCATCTTCGTTATTGTTGGCTTGCTGATGCTTTTTCACTTTCCTGAGTGGCCAAATCATGGCATGCACTAACTTGAAGCACTGCGTTTTAAGAGATCTCAAATTACATATTCTTGATGAGCTACACTCTGTCTGCCCCTTCGACTTTATCCCCAAAAAACACAAAATCAATTGGTAGTAGTGGTTGTCTTCCAAACATTAAAAAATAAGGAGATTCTCCAGTAGTATCATTTTTAGTGCAATTATAAGCATGAACTAATGGTTTTATGTACTTTCTCCAATTAGATTTCTTTATTTACTTCTAGTATATGCCCAACATGCATTCTAAAAGTGCGATTGAACCTCTCAACAAGGGGTTTCCTCTTGGGTGATATGGTGTTGTATGGGATTTAGTTTACCTGCAATTTTACTCAGTTCTGTAACCAGTTCTGACTCAAAGGCTGCTCCTTGATCACTGTGGAATCTTCTGAGGAAATCCACATAATGGCATATAAAATTTTCCCAGAGTTGGCCAGCTACTGTTCTTGCAGTCATGATCTCGAAGTGGGGGGCAATATGCTTGTGCATATTTGGTAAAGGAAATGATCAGTAACTACTAAAATATTTTTTGGTGCCATTTTCATCCACGGGTTCAAGAGTTAAAAAAATCTATGCAGACTAACTCTAAAGGGAGCATATGTTTTTTTATATTCACTAATTCAGCTGCTCTTTCTACTCTAAGCTTTCCTCTTTACACAGCGTTCACAATTGCAGCACTTCTGTTCTATAGCTTGTGCCATTTTAGGCCAGAAGAATCTATCCCTAGCCAATTCCAAAAGTTCTTTCAATTCCAAGAATGACCCATTTCATCATGAATGCCTTCTAGGGGCTCTCCTCCACAGTGATGAGTGTAAGGGATCACAAGTTGCTCTACATCTTCTCCTTTTTTAAGTTGAACCTTCGATATAGAACTCCATTCAACAGAAAAAAGTCGAGGGCCACTCTCTCAAAGTACAGTCTAGTTTCATACTCTTCTTTTCTTTTCTTCATCCCAGGTGGGTTTATGCCTTCTCTCCAAAAAAGTGTGTATTATTCCTAGCTATATAATCTGTCCCTTCTTTTTTTTAACTTCTTCCAATCAGGAAACTCATCATTTTGATCAGAAGGGGATTTAATATGGCATCCTTCATTTTACAAATTCTTCTGGAATACTGATCCTCAGAGGCAGGTAAGGTCTCCAATATAACTTTGTGGTCCCCTTCATTAAATCTTGGCACTACTGGATGTTTGGAAGTGCATTATATGAACTTGGATAACTGCCTTACAGACTTCAGCATCCACGACTTTAGTGCATTGGGATCATGTTGAATCTTTAGGAGCATTTTAGAAATTCTTTCCTAGTTGTTTTATTCCCTTCCTCATCCTCGGTGGAAGCTCTTCATGCCTTCTAGAGAAAGTGAGTCAGCATCTATATTAGCTTTTCAGATCTGTAGACTATTTCAAAATTATATAAAGAGATAATGCTGACACCCACCTCTGCCCTGCAGCATCTAATTTGGCAGAGGTTAGAACATAGAGGGTCATTGGGTTGTTATCAGTCATTACCTTAAACTCTGACGCATACAAAAAATCGTGGGCAACTTGTCACACCGCGGCCCATTTTAGCGCCAAAAACTCCAATTTGATGCACTGGATAATTAGCGTTCACTCACGGAGTAAACTCTCTACTGGCATAGAAAAGCGATGACACGGAGACAGTTATTTTGCATTTGTTTTACAGAGGCTGACACCTAATCATGTGAGACTAGCATCTGTATGCAATATATATGGCAACTTCAGTCTGCAAATCCCAATACTGGTGCTGTGGTTAACTTTTAACTTTAAAGTCTCAAAGGCCTCTTGGCAGCCTACATCCCATTTGTCTTTGAGAGACTGGTTTCGCTTTAGTTTTACTTCCCCTAGAACTACCTGCTAGCAATGAATTTAATGGCTTAACCCAGCAATGATTGAATATCCTGACACAAACCTCACTATAATATCCAGCAAACCCAAGAAATCTCTGAAGAGTTCACACTGAGGGTTTGTAGAGGCACTGGCCAGGTGGTAATGGCATCTGTCTTTTCCTTGTCTTGGCTCTATTCAGAAGAGCTTTGATATGATATGACCTAAATATTTCACTGATGATTGAAATAATTTACGACTTTAGAAGGGGCCAACTTTAATCCATATTTCTGAAGTCTTTGCAAAACCTTGAGGAGGCGTTCTTCATGCTCCTCTTTAGTTGTAAAGAATATGATCAAATCATCCCAAAAAAGGCAATAGTTTCAGTAAAGGTTCAAGCCTTGCATCACATTTTCCATCATTCGTTTGAAAGGTTGAGGGGGCATTTGTTGTTAACCCTTGGGGCATCATCTTAAACTGCCAATTACCCAAATGGGGTGGTAAATGCTGTCTTTTGGCAATCTGCTGGGTCCATTGGCACCTGATAATATCCACTTTTTAAATCTAAGACAGAGAACCACTGTGATCCCTGCGGTAATGCAAACATTTCTTCTATTCTGAGCGAGAGGATAAGCATCCTTTTCTGTTAAAGTATTTAATTTCCTATAGTCCACTACCATCCTAAGGGCCCCATTTTTTTCTTCCCTTACCAATACTACTGGTGATGCATATGGACTGTTGGTTTCTTCAATTATGCCTAAAGTAGCCAACTCCCTTAGATGTTGGCGTAGGAATTAATAAATCTTAGCCAGGTGAGACTCGCCTAGTTCTCTCTCTAAAGGGCACATCACTTTTTAAGTGAATTTTATTGGTGACACCTGAAACTCTCCCAATGTCTAAATCATGCATTACCAAAGACCCTTGGTGTTTTCTGTTGCTATGCTCGTTTTGAAATTCTTTCCTGTTCTGGCTTACTTAATGCTGACGCTTCAAAGGAAATTTAAAAAACTGGGGAATTCATTTCCATTTGTGAGGACCAAACCTGACGGGGCTAGAAATACTTGTCCATTCTACTTCATAAGCTTTAGCAACACTACAGTGTATGAGGCTTCAGCTGTATCAGCACGTGTCAAATTCTTGACACAGACCCCTATTCTCATATTTAACACTGTAGGTTTTACTATTTGTTGAAAGATGGACAACCCTCCTGGTCCGGCTGCCACTTCTGGGTCTTCTAAAAGGCCTGTTGTTCCTATTTTCTGTATTGAAGTTTGCAACACACCTGTCGCAATGCATGATCTTCCTGCTGGGATATGAACAGGCCTTCCCGGCTGTAGCAGCACTTCACTTCCCTCTTCCACTTCAGCCTTCTTCCTTTGACTTTCTAAATGGTAACAAAGCTTCTTTCCAACGATACGGCAAGTCTATGCAAGCTGCAAAACTGATGCCATCTGGATTAATATTGGCCTGAGAGTCACACATCTTAACACATTAGTACCAATAATGGCTGAAACTTGTTGATTCATGCGTTGGTCTGTGGGCACTAGAGCTAAAATTTCATATTTCTCTCTTATATCTTTGGCATTATTTGAAATATGCAAGTCCAGAATTATAAATCCCAAATAGGATACTGTCTGACCTCCTGCTCCTTCTACTTCCAATAAATCCCTAATAGGTTTCAGCTTCCAATGAGATAAATGGACTTTATAAAAGGTGTCACAAATGCACATCACTTGTGAACCTGTATCTATTAAACAGCTGCATTTCACCCCATCCAAATATGCACACAATCATTACATACGGGTCCTATCAGAAGCCTTGCAATAGTTGCTTTGAACCCATATCTACAGTCACCTTTCCAGATGCCCGTGGCTTGCTATACTGCTCTTAGATGAGCCATCTAAGCAAGTTTCTTCTTGGTTACCAGCTATGTTAGTAATTTTTTTGATGAACCAATGCTGGATTTGGCTGATTGACACAATCACGTTTAAGATGACCCTTTTAATCCACAGTTAAAACACCACCCCTTACTGTAAGGATGTCTTTAGAGGCCACCATTCTCCTTTCTCTCAGACCCTGGAGGGAGCTGAGGCTTTGAGTTGCTACAGTCCCTTGCCTTTGCTGAAGCTTTAGTTTATACACCTCCCTCTCAGATTCCTAAGTATTTAGATTTCCAGTCAATCTCTTTGTTAGTACCACTCTTGTCCGGTCACTGTACTTTTATCAATTGTTCCCACAATTTTTATTGAAGAGCTTTCCCTTTTCATGCATCTCTTGCTTCAGTTTCCTTTCCTGTTTACAAGAAATTTCTTTCTCTAAAGACCTCACTGCATGAAGGAGAGCAGCATATGGAACTTCTTTTAGTCCACTACTGCACCCTATGTTCCTTATTTTTTTAAGGACTCGGTAATAATGCTTCATGCCAGCATCCCCTAAAAGAATTGTTCCTGAACATAGGGCTTAAACTCTTCATCAGCAATCCCTCCTTCTTCTGATATTTCCATAGCCAGAGCATGCAACTGATTTAAATATATACTGATCTTGCGGGTTCATTAATGATAGCACGATGAGTCTCATAGAATTTAGCTTTCAATTCAGAAACTGGAACAATATTGCCATATGCAATTTCCAAAATAACAAAACATTGTTTTGCAGGAGCATCCTTCCCTGCTCCCAAAGCTATGGGCAATGCAGGAGGCAACAAGCTCTCTATAATTTTCCTTCTTTTAATATTTTTCAGGAACACTGTCATCTGCAATTAATTCTCTTGCATTAACTCTTCCATACTGAGGTATTCTATTTCCCCAGCTGGTTTAGGAGAAATACCAGAAAATGTTTTTAGTACAGCAACCTTAGATCACTTGCTGGAAACTTAGCTATACTAACTTGGTTTGCAAAGAGCCTTTCTTTCCAGAAGCTGTTGCAATTCAGAGTTTACACAAGGGGTAGAGGTTGCAACTGGAATCCCTTCAGCTTCATCGCCAGCAAAACGGTGTTCCTTTATCTCCCTGTGCAGAGGGTTTTGCTTCTTCCCAACTGACTGTTGCAAACTCTGCATCAATAGGAATTACATCCCATTTCCCTTGCAACTTACAGTTTATACACTGGTTGACTATCTTGCAAACAGAATTATGTGTTTCAAAATTCACACAGTAACATCTCTTTCCCTCTGCCCTTTATCCTTTACATTTTCCCAATTGCACCATAAGTTTCCACAGCATGCTGAATATCCTCATTTACATCTCTTGAACTTATGTCACATAACAAGACTGGTTTATGGGGATCAAGGCGGCATTTGCCAAACTTCCATTGCAAGCAATTTGCAATCTCACTTCCAAGCCCCACGCTGGTTGGGCGCCAATTTACATAACAATACTCTAACTGTGGGTTCTGTGGGGCAGAACTTGGAAGGAGTTGCAAAGAACTAAATTTTAAAACAAAATTTAGTTTACTGAACAAATCACACTTTTAACATTGACATTTAACCATTAACAATGGACAGTCCTTCTAAGTTGCATTTCAAGTCCTTATCTTGACAAACTACTGATAAATGCCAAGTCCAATTCTTCCTGCTGGCGGTTGGCTTATGAAAGAAGACTTCAGGCTTGGTGAGATAGGTCCCAAGATGATGAAGGATACACAAACGAACACCAATAACTTACATACATAGCAAGCCCTGAAACGATAAATTCTAACATTTACAATTATGGCAAAAAAATAATAACTCGCTACTGGTTCCAACAACTTTGCAGTACCAGCAAACAAGGTGTTAAGAGCTTATAACGGATTAAATCAAGGTCCCAGCCTGGTAGCCTTGCTTCCTCCAACTTCACCAGTTTTTGCAGCCTTCTCCGGCTTAGAGTCTCCACCCCTTTCTGGGTCAACCCATTCTGATCATAGGGGTTACACACTCACAAGGGACCAATCTGGTATTTTTCAGCGCCTAGGCTGGAATAATAACTGAACTAAAATGCCTTAGCAGGTGCAGTATACATCACCAAGTCTCCATAGAGAACCTTCACAGCTAGAGATTAGGGAGAAAGTCTTCCAGAGAGGTTTGCCACCTGCCCCCTGTTTTTTAAAAAATAAATTAAACACTGCTGAAAGCTGTTTTTTCTCAGGATCCAAGGCCAATGACTGCCATAATGGACTTGCAGTGCTGGCCAATAACAAGCCTATCACATCCAGAGTTCTTAAGCAATTAATATAGATAGGTCATTTTGAAGATTGTACCACTGTGGTAGCACAGGTTCTATTCATAATTTGCATGTTCCCACAACTGAAAGTTCTCTAAGGTAAACACACTCAGTATGATTTCTATCTCACTTTAATATGCAGTTTATCCCTGAAATCAGCTTCCATCCCTGAAGACTGGAAGATGGCCAATGTCACACCAATCTTTAAGAAAGGATCTAGGGGGACCCAGGAAATTACAAGCCAGTCAGTTTGACATCTGTTCCTGGTAAATTAGTAGAATCTATCATTAAAGATAAAATTATTAAACATGTAGAAAAGCAAGATGTGCTGAGGAAGAGTCTGCATGTGCTGAGGAAGAGTCTGCAGAGGCAAGTCCTGTCTTACAAACTTACTAGAGTTCTTTGAGGGTGTAAACAGGCATGTGGATAAGGGGGAAGCAGTGGACATTGTCTACTTGGATTTCCAAAAGGGTTTTGACAAAGTTCCTCACCAGAGACTATTGAGAAAACGAAGCAATGAAGGAATAAGAGGGGAAGTTCTCCTATGGATTAAAAACTGGTTGAGAAACAGGAAACAAAGAGTGGGTGTAAATGGGAAATTCTCGCCAATGAATGTGGGAGTGGTGCAGGGATCGTTTTGGGACGGTATATTTAACCCTATTAAGTAAATATACGAGTAGGGTGGGTAGTGTGGTGGCAAAGTTTGTGGATGATATCAAATTATGTAGGGTGGGGAGGACCGCAAAGGATTGCGAAGAGCTCCAAGTGGACCTTTATAAATTAGGTGAGTGAACTAAGAAATGGCAAATGCAGTTCAATGTAGCAAAATGTAAAGTGATGCAAAAAATCCAAACTTCGCATACATGCTACCGGTGTCAATGCTATCAGTCACAGACCAGGAAAGGGATTTGGGTGTCTTGGGCCGTTTCTGCACTAGAATATGGCGGGGCGGCAATGCGCGAATCCCCCAGGCACCATGAGAAGATGCACTTTTCACCGGAAGCGCCCGACTGGAAGCTGCGTCGCGAGAATGGCAGCGGCTTCCTGGCGCTTCCCCTCCCCTCCTTCACCTTACCTGCTCTCTGGCCCTCGATTGTGTCGCGGGGCCTGGGGACACGCCCCTGCTGCGACACGGAAGCAGGTCGCGCCAGAGCAGAGGTGAAGCCCCTGGCGAAGTGCCGGAAGACCGAAGCTGGAAGCCAGCTCGGCAAAGCGGCGCCCAGTGGCGCCGTCTTCCGGTTCTTTCTGGGGCGATCCATGCTTGAGGCGGTCCAGCGTCGTAATTCATCAAAGCCGACCAAGCCCTTCCGCCTCGTCTTGAAAGGATATGAATAATAGTTCCATGGGAATGTCAACTCAATGCATGGCAGCTGTGAAAAAGGCAAACTCTATGCTGGGGATGATTAGGAAAGGAATTGATACTAAAACTGCAGAGATTGTCATGCCCTTATATAAAGCAGTGGTGCGACAGCACTTGGAGTTCTGTGTTCAGTTCTGGTTGCCACATTTTAAAAATGATATCGAAGAGATAGAAAAAGTGCAGAGAAGGGCAACGAGGATGATTGAGAGATTGGAGCACCTTCCTTATGAGGAGAGGCTGCAATGTTTTGGACTCTTTAGTTTGGAGAGGAGATGTCTGAGGGGGATATGATTGAAGTCTATAAAATTATGCATGGGGTAGAAAATGTTGACAGGGAGACATTTTTCTCTCTTTCTCACAATACTAAAATCAGGGGGCATACATTGAAAATGCTGGAGGGAAGAATTAGGACTAATAAAAGATGAAACACGTGATTGGTGTTTGGAACATGCTGCCACAGGAGGTGGTGATGATCGCTAACCTGGATAGCTTTAAAAAGGGCTTGGACAGATTTATGGAGGAGAAGTCGATCTATGGCTACCAATCTTGATCCTCCTTGATCTGAGATTGCAAATGCCTTAGCAGACCAGGTGCTCGGGAGCAACAGCAGCAGAAGGCCATTGCTTTCACATCCTGCATGGGAGCTCCCAATGGCACCTGGTGGGCCACTGCAAGTAGCAGAATGCTGGGCTAGATGGACTCTGGTCTGATCCAGCAGGCTCGTTCTTATGTTCTTATCTGCCAGCAACAAATGCTTTGAAGATGCTTTCAGGCAGGTTGTTGGTTCTTCACTTTGTTTTATCTTGCAAATCGTCTATCCTTCTTGGATATATGGCTTGATTTCATTGGCTGAGACAGGGCTTTTCAATCACAGCAAAAGATTTAAAGTGTCTTGCAAAGGGAAAAAAGAAACACACCAAAGAACAAGAGTGACATTTCTAGTAATTGAACTGACATATAATCAAAAGTCATTACCACCAGTAGCTCAGTTGTAAAGGGCTATTATAATGTTAACAAGGTTAACACTATAGGTATAAAATGTGGAGACAGTGGTGTCGCTTTTACAAGGTTTCTCTTCCATCTACATAGTAATGTATTTGTGCCATTTAAATTATTTATCATTAAACAAAAGAGAAAGAAAAAAATCATCTTACCTTGCTGTTCCTATTGTTTTTATCTTTGAAATAACTATTTCATGTTAGTTGCATGCCTCTCACATCTCTGTCTTGACATCCAATTAATTCAACAATTACTGCAACAGAAGACAGGCTTAGAGTGGTTCTCAAAGTTTGCTATTGACAGGGCATGGAAAGATGCCACCACTGCCCAAGCAAGCCTAACACATTATTGCCACAAACAAATGGAACTCTAATGTCCAAGCACACTTCCTTCCACTTCAACTGAACATAATTCAGGGAATCAAGAACACTGCTGCAAAGTGTCCCCAGCCAAACCATCATTTTGCCCACTGCTTCCTTGGTCTTTCCAAGCAACCTCCCTCTTGGAAGGTTGCCTGCCATATTTTTTGAATTGGGTGGCGGGTGGAATCTGTGTGTTACTTTGCTTGAGCATAAATCTCATATCAATTTCAAGGATATATTGCTCAACCAATAGACCCAAAGTGTTAATGTAACCCCCATGCCCAGAATGGGTTGGCCCAGAATGGGTTGACCCAGTAAGGGGTGGAGACTCGGAGCAGCAGAGAGGCTGAAAGAGCTCTTTTGCAGAAGAACAAGGCTACCAGACTCGGACCTTGATTTCTATAAGCCCTTAACACCTTGTTAAGGTAATTTCAATATTGTTGGGAACTACTGGGAAGGTAGTTGTTGTTTTTGCTATGTTGTAAATGTTGGAGTTTATTGTTTCAGGGTTTCTTTTGTGGTTGTAATGGGTGAGAGTTCTCCTGGAAACCTTCATCATGTTGCAACCTGTTCATCAAGCCCTTGGAGTCTTCAGGAGCCAGCCAACTTGCAAAGAAGAAATTGGACTTGGCAATATCAGTAGACTGTAAATAGAAGGACTTGAAATGCAACCTGAACAGGACCTTGAATTGTAACGTTAAATGTTGATGTTTAATGTTAATTGTAAAGAGAAGTAAACCATATTGTTGTTTAAAAATTGGTTCTTTGCAACTCCTTCCAAGTACTGCCCCACAGAACCCACAAGCTGAGGTTACATTAACATGTTTTTTTTTTAAAAGGAAGCCCTTCAGATTGCTCTGTAATGCTGGCCTGGAGGTTGGGAGGAACTGCTGTTGGGTGGCAGGGGAAGGGGGGAAGAGCAAGAAAGTCTGAAGAAAGCAAAACAGATATTGATTCTCCCTTCTGTTTTCCAGTGGAGGGCAGGGAATAACACTTTACCAGATTTCAGAAACTGTGGAGATTTGCTAATCTGAGAAGACAGTGAGTTTTGAAGTGGGGGAAAAGTATGCATAAACGAGAATCCAATCAAAGGAATGTACACACAATCCACAAGTACATAAATGGCCACAGACTTAAACAACAAATATTAAAAACTTTTTTAAAAAATGTAGTGTTCATAATCACTGGCTGCCTGATGGTTTGCTCACTTTTACTATGATTGGCAACCTGGTGGTGTATAACAACAGTTGGACTAGAGGGAGGACTGTTCAAGCATCACCTCCCAAGGCAGGGAATAATTCTAAAGGAGACAAGCATTCCACTTGCTTGGGAGCTTGATTAGCTTATAAGACAAGCATAATTCTAAGTAAGCAAACATTTACTTTGGGAATGATCGTATTCCTACTCATAGAACAAGTTGAAGGGCTCAGAATTATAATATTCTTTTCAGTCTAATGGAAAAAAGAAAGAGGAAGATGATGACTCAGGTCACCAGCTGGCCAATAGAAAAAAGTACAACACAATGAGTTTTGAAAACTGAGCATTCCAAGCAGATGAGTTGAGTTTGGTGGGCAATTCAGCTTGTACAAATTGGACAGGCTGGACAAGTAGTCCAAGGCAGGAAATAACATAGAGGCTTTTCCATATATTGGCATGGACCTGTGATTACATAGAGCAGTACAGTGTAGTGGTTGAATTATTATCTGGGAGAATCAGGGGTGAATTCCTACTCTGCCATGGAGCTTGCTGGGTGATTTTGTGCTAGATATTCTCAGCCTATCCTACATCACAGGATTGATCTTGTGAAGGAGAGGGGAACAATGTTGTAAGCTACTTGGGGTTGCTCTTCTGGAGAAAAGTGGAATATAAATGTCCAACTAAATAAACAACTGCTTGTAGTCAGTTTCTGCTTGTGACTAAGGGTACACAGATAAATTACTGAAGCATCTTGATTAATGGACTGAATTCTAGACACTCAGTGAAGCAAACCCTTCAGATTCTTCTTCTGATAGTGTGATTGAATTAGGTGTGGTCCTGTTTCCTCTGCTGTTTCTGCTGAATTTTCTGTGATGAATAGGGACACTTTTACTTGCTTGGATTTAAGAAGAGATGGAGGCTGGTATCTGCACCAATTTAAAAGGGTGGGGGTACTCTTTGGATGGTAGAAGCAGAATATATTCCTGGGTAGGTTGCAAGTCTAGCATTTGCCTCAGTTCCCTCCCCCCCTTCTACAGTGCTGCCGACCTGCATGGTGGATCATCTTAATGAGTGTGCAGTGTGATGAATGTCACAGAGATATGCCAGAGAGAGAGAGAGAGAGAGAGAGAGAGAGAGAGAGAGAGAGAGAGAGAGAGAGAGATGCAAGCGACCTAGTGATGATGATGGATCTGAAATATCTCCATTTTTAAAAAAATGTAATGTAAGGGCAGCGGATTGAAAAAAGGCAACCTGTTACTTGGTTGTAAAGAAAGTGGAAATGGGTCAGTTTTTTTTAAAGACAAATGGAGTGAGGGGTGGGGAGAGGAAATAACTGCTTTCCTTTTTCCATATTCTTGTGCTTGAAACAGGGTACTTTGCGCAGGGTGTAGTCCCCTTAACCCTGACCTTTGTGCTCTGCTTTTTCTTTAAAAATAACCCACCAGCCCACACTTTGAATATAGCTGAACTCATTCATGAGTTCCCTGTATATGTTATCTGTGCCCACTACCTTCTTCTGTGCATCAACTGTTGATTTATTGATTAAAACATTTATACCTCACATTTCCTCTGAGTTCAAGGTGGGTTGCAATGATAGTTAAAACATCCCCAGCTGATACCAAAGATAAAATAGCAAGCCGCACATCTCTCTCCCATCCCTTTGTAACTGTCTACAAACAGTAATCCTTGGGCCTTTCCCCACTTACCGTAAGCCCCGCGCTACTTGAGGAGAGTAGCGCGGAGTTCTTCCTCCCTCCCCACGGCAGGGGCGGCCACAGCACAGCCGCCCCGACGCTGCCGCTGTCGAGAGCCCCCCCTTAGCGCGCGGCATCCCAGGCGCTCTTCCGAACGGTGCCTTTTGACGACCCCACACAGAAGCGGAGCGGTACATGGGAACCGCCAGCTCTTCCGAATGGCGCCTTTGCTTGGCGTGCAAAATGAGCGGGGCGCGCGCCTGGGATGCAGCGCGCGGCATAGGGGGGATGGAAGGGAGTGGGGAAAGGCCCCTTATTAGACTGAAATTTGGTGTGGGGTGTAATTCTTGAGAATTTTATCTCAGCTGAGAAAAACATTACAACTAGAAATGTATTTCTCATAAAACCAATGAGAAAAATACAATTTAAGAAGTTTAAAAGGCAATAATCATAATGTAGAGAAAGATTTTTAACAGCTGGAAAAAAAAATTCATTTTTTTACATATCTCAATGAGAGCTGGCTAGGTTAAAGTCCTGTTTCTGACATGTTCATTTTCTATGTGCAGAAAGATAATCTATGGGAATCCCCATCTAAAGTAGTACAGCTCATTTAGCACAGACCAATCTGAAGTGGAATACAACATATGTATCATGTGGTGCTGCTGATAGTAGTTGTTGAAGGACATTGAATATTTACCTCCAATATTCAATACATTAGTGTAGATAGAATCTTAGGGACTTTTGACCTACCACTGTTCAGAGATAATATGCTTCTGTGTGGGAATGAAATGGTTGATAAAGGAATCTGACTCCTCATCTAACATGGGGCCTCTTTCATTCATGAACATCCAGACTCCTACATTGGTTGCTTCATTAAAATGACAAGGGCCAGACACAATGAAGGACAGGGTATTATCTTTCTACTGTAATATCAGTGCTAGGCTTAATATTTAGAGACAGAGGATTAGCTTCATCTTCCAAAAAGGGATTTCTATAATAATGAACTTAATGTGTGTTGCAATAAGAGTTTTGTTCCCTCTTTTGTTCACTGTAATGTGGAATTAATTTCAGTCTGGATGCACAAAAGTCTCTGCTGGTTTGTGTCATTGGAAGGTGAACGTTGGCAGGAATCCAACAGGCTTTGCACAATAGAAGCAGGCAGCCTTGGCTGAGCATGCTTGGCTAATCAGATTTTCAGAACGCACTGAGCCATTCCTTCCCCATATGAGTGTGAATGCTTAATGCAACTTGATTTTTTGTTATTTTAATAGCTGGATAATCTTTGTTCAGAAAAAATTCTTTGCAGCAGGATGAAGGCAGAGGTCATGGATTACTGCACCCCTTGTAATATGGGCTGCTCCCTGATGCAAAGGGGGGAAAAGCAAACCCAGCAAAGAAAAAAATATAACCTGATAAATGGAACCCAAAGGGTTTTTTAACTTTTGCTTTTACTATACTAGAAAAAGAGTTTTTGTGTAAATAAGAAGATAAGAAGACAACCATAATAATAATAACAATGACATAAAAGATCTGCCAATTCCATTATGTCTGGAATCTTTTGCGTAGATATTCATGATTGCTTATTTATGGTTTTGTATCTTGAGAAAATCACATTTCAGCCTTCTCATGCTTGCACATATGTTGAAGGCCATGATTAATTGCTTTTACGCAATCAAAACATTATACTGTCTTAAAACTGAAATTGCATGACAGCCAATGAGGTTTTCTAGAAAAAAATTATGTTAGTGAACAACAGAAGGAGGTGGCATTTCTGTATGTGACCTGATAATATTGACTGTTGTCCCAGCTGCTAAGACACCATTGCCTTGCCAAATCCTTCATTTCTGGACTATATTTCAGGGTAGTCAACAATCAGCCATGAGAAAGTGGCAGAACATGGAATCCTGCTCAGAACCTGGTTATCCAATGGTAATGAGAAAGTTCCCAGGGAAAAACAAAAACTGATAGAGATAGGGGATCTAACACCTTTTGAAGTAGCCTAGAGAGTAATGCTTCTCCAAGTTCCATCATTCTGGGGGAGTTGAGGCAAACATGCCTTGCTTCAAGGACTATCAAGGTCTTTGTCCCTCTTCATGAGGCTTCCTGCAGTGGTGGGATTCAAATAATTTAACAACTGGTTGTTTACAAGCACCATTTTAACAACTGGTTCTGCCGAAGTGGTGCGAACTTGCTGAATCCCACCACTGGCTTCCTGTCATTAGAGTATTGTGGAGATTAGCAGAAGGGAAACACTGTAAGAACAGCCTTCTTTCTCCTTGGGCTGTTAGCTGATGCCGTAGTGGTGGCTACTGGCTTCACAGATGTAACTACTGCTCCCTGTACCATATGACTGTTGCCTAGAGAGAACTTGTCAGTCCGCTTTGCCTATTGACAGTTAAGAGAGACAAGACAGAGAGAACATCAGATTTTATTAGCTCCATCCATTCCACCTTTTCCCTCCTCAGTCCACCCAAAACCCACTTGATAGAGATGCTTTACTCATCACTTTGGCTCACATTCTGCTCACTATTTGCAGGCAGGGAGCCAACTGTTAAGCAAGCTGTTCAGAAGTGTCTCAGCAAATCTGGATATGTCCATTTGCCATGGAAGTTTTGGATAGCACAGTCTGAACTGCTTGCTGAGGTTACTAATAGTGTTGTAGCAGAAAATGACAGGGATAGTCAGCTACACTGAGCTGCCAAGAGGAAATGTCAGGATTTCTGTGTACAGATATTCCAAATGTAGCTGAACCATAGATCTACACAGCAGCATTATGATACTAGCATTTCATTCTCTGTCCCTTTCCTAATAGTTCCTTGTATAGAAATGGCCTTTTCAGCACTGCCACATGCTGAGTTGACATTTTCATTGACCTATCCATCCAAGATTTCCTTCAAAGGCCTTTAAAACTGGAAATATCACCCAAACAAGGTGAATGGAAAGGAGCCTAGGTTCTAGCAAAGTTGACAATAAAGTGAGCAAAAGAAGAATGTGAGGAATGAATTGTTAAAAAAATATTAAGACAAACAACAAACATTTGCTGAAATGCATCAGGAGCGAGAAACTGATCAGGGAGGTGGTTAGCCTGTTGGATGGCAAACGAATTAAATTATTCTTTAAGGAAGATGGGGAGATTACAGAGAAACTGAAGGAACTCTTTGTATCTCTTTTCACTGTGGAAAATGTGTGGTGTGTGTACCCATACTGGATTTGCTGTTTTGAGAAAGGGTATTTGAAGAACTGAGTCAAACTGTAGTGATAAAAGATGGAGTTGTAGAATTATGTGGAAAATTAGGAACTACATCTCTGGGTCTGGATGGGATATACACAAGGGTTCTTAAGGTATCTAGCTGTTTAATTGTTCATCTAGTAATCAGTGTGTGTAATGTGTCACTAAAATCAGACTCAGTACCACACAGCTCTAGAAAGTGGAAAGAATCACACCGATTTTTTAAAAAGGAGCCCAAGGGGATCAAGGAAATTACAGTACAGATAACCTATGTTTTGGGTCAATCAACTGAAACTGTAATTGAAGACAGAATGATTAAACACATCAAGGAACAAAGCCTGCTGAACGACAATCAGAATCGTTTCTACAAAGGGAAGCACACCTTACCAATCTTTTGGAGTTTTTTTTTAAATGACCAACCTAGGGACTTCCATCTTCATTTTAGGGAAAAATCCTGTTTGTAGTTTCATTTTGTGGATTCATGAATCTACACTCTATGGTCTGGTTCAAAATTAGATATACAAAACATGGGGTGGAGAAAGTAGAGAGATTTTCCCTTTCCCATAATAACAAAAACCAGACAAAACAGAAATGTCTTCATTCACTGAATTATTTTCTCGGGAAACCAATCTCTGTATAAAGAGCTGTCAGATTACTCTTGCATAGCCTCTTGCATTAGCCTTTAGCCAATTCCCCCACTGTTTCAAGAGGCAGACCCAACCAATTCAGGTAACACAACTGCAGTTTCCCATCAATACAATAACTATCCATTTATTTCTACTCTCTTCTTCTCACTTCTAATCTGAGAGGACTTATTGTCGTACACCATAAATGCTAATGTTACTTAAAAGCAACTGGTGAAGAACTTTGCTAAAAGGATTTTGGAAGTATATTTGCTGTCAATATGTGTGTTTACTGACTTTATATGTCTGATGATAATGTTTGTCTTATTTGAAGGACAATGTTCATTTTTCCTTTCTTTTACACAAAGCTGTTGTTAAATTGTTGGACTTCCTTTCAATCATCAGTTGCTTACTTCAAATGTAAAGATTTGGGGTTTTTAAAAGATAATTTACTAATTCAATAAATGATATATTCTGAGGCCCTTTCCGCATGGAGGTGGAAGGGGTCGGGTTGGCGTTTCTGATGCCGACCTGACGACGCTGGGACCATTCGCATGGACGGTCCCAGAAAGAACCGGGAAGACGGCGCTGCTGGGCGCCGTCGCCCGGTCGACTCACCTGCTCTCCGGCCCTCCGGCGCGTCGCCGGGGCCTGGGGACATGCCGCACCTGCTTCCGTGTCGCAGAGCAGGGGGGCGTGTCCCCAGGCCCGGCAACGCTTCGAGCCAGCCAGGTGAGTGAAACGAAAGGAGTGGAGGGCGGGAAGCGCTGCGTTAGCGGCAGCCGGTGCGTTTTCAGAAAGTCGCGGCTTCCAGGCACTCTGAAAAAACTGGCTTAACGAGCAGGCAGCGAGAGAGCGTCGCGGCTGCGAAGCAGCTGCGCCCCCTGTGCGAATGGCGGCCTGAGGACGGCGTTTTTGCCATCCCCAGGCCGCCATATTCCACCCGTGCGGAAACGGCCTGAGTGATATATTCTGATTATTTGTAACTCAATAATTAATTCATGCAGTGGATTTCCGTATCTGATTATTTAATCTCCTTTATATATTACTAAGGAGAGAAGAAATATATGGAACATGTTTTATGTCTCATAATGTATTTGTTTTCATGTCTTCTTATATGAATGGGAATTTGTGTATATAAACTTGCAATGTCCAAATTAGCTGTTGGCAAGTCCATTGCAGAATCTGTGTTTGGGGATTGCAGCCTCCATCTCACTAGTAATTTTTCTCTTGTTCTCATGGATGACAGATTGAGAATTAATCAAGTCAGATCTTCAGCTGGTGTAAATCAAAGTCAATGGAGCTAGATAGCTTTTACACTGGTTGAGTTCCTGGCTCAGTCAAGTGTGCAATAGGCTGGAAATAGGAACAAAAGCCAGGTAAGAAAGCAAAATACCCAGTAAATATCTATAACATAACATCTTAAAGGGTAGATAAAATATAAATTTCAATTCTAAAATGGGAATACAATGGAAAGAGAAATCTCAACAAGAGGTTTGTTATATAAAATCATAGTTGACTGCAAGGGTTTCAAGGCAAGAAATGTTCAGATGTGGTATACAATTGCCTGCCTCTGCATGGGCTGAGACAGTTCTGAGAAAACTGTGACTGGTCCAAAGTTAGCCAGCAGGCTTCTTGTGGAGCAGTGGGGAATTGAACATGATTCGCCAGATTACAGTCTGCTGCTGTAAGCCACACCAACATGATGACCCTATACTAAGATCATTAAGGAGAGAAATTTTTAAAATGCATTTGAACATGATAAACAAATTAAACATTTTAAGAAGAAAGATCCATCTTTTCCCTTTTTAAAAAGGTTTCAGCTGATTTGACAGAGCTTTTTTCATTTTTTCCACATTGTTCATTTAATATCCTTGGAGAAGCTACTGGCTTCACAATAACAGCCATGCTTCCCCTAAGCCTTGTAAATGAACACAAATCACATTTATAAACGGTTCAGAGAAAAAAGATGGCAGCATTCGGTAAAAGATAAGTTGTTCAATTATTATTTTCTGGGTTCCTCCACCCCACATCCCCATCTTATTTTTTCTGTTTTTGCCAGTGGCAAAATAAGATTTATTTTATCACCTTTCCTTCTTGAAGTGCACTGAGTATTTTCGTTTTTCTTCGACAGCTTTCAATGCAGCGTTATTATCCAACAGCTCATGGTGTAGTCTGTATTTTTCTTTTTAATTAAGACAGGTGACACAGTGGGACTTGTGTGATTAATGCTTGAAGAGAAAAAAAAGATGCTTCTTTTGTGAACATTTGCAATGAAGCCACAGAAAGGTCATAATGCAGTTTTTAAAAAATTCAGAACTGGCAGATCTTTCCCATTTACTTCATCAAATGCCACGAAATTGAATATTCTTTGTAAAAGCTTCCTGAATTTACCATGTTTTGCCTTTGACTGATGTGTTTCCTTTAAAGACTCCAGACTTATTCTTTTAAGGAGAATTTGCATTAGTAATGTCAAGAGACCCAGAAATTTTAATGTGAAGACCAAACAACACAGACTATAACATGGCCTCCTTCCAAAGGGTTATTTGCTGCTGCTATGGTTGTTACTCTGAGTTTTTCAATAGCCATGCTAATATGTCTGTCCTTTACTCTTTCCAAAGGCAAAATGGTTAACAGAAATATCACTTCCCAAGACATAAACCATGGGAGGTACAATGGGAATGAATGGGAATGAAGAATACAGGTTCTGGCCCATACTTTCCTTCAAATGGGTACATGTGCAAATAGTGCCTGGGCCATATACCCCCTCTTCCCCCTAGATATGCCACTGTGTTTAGCAATTATCCCAAAGTGGGTACATATGCATCTGTTTTTAGATATCCATAACATGTATCTTTGAATGCCAAGATAAATCACAATTTGGACATTCACTGCACCTTACTCATTTTACTGTTATGCCTCATATTCATGGTCCTGGGAGCAATACTTACAACAGTCACCTGCTGGGCACAATTTTGTCTGTCTGTCAGAGCCCCTTTGCTTCTGTAGGGAGGAACTTGCTTACTCTTAGTGATGAATTAACTGAAGATGAGGTAGGATATTACTCAGTTCATAGCCTGAGACAGTCCAAATTGCGGCATCACTGACCCTTTTGCCCTAACAGATTGGCTTTCACTGCGACCGACTCCAAAAGCACCATTGTACTATGTAATGCAGGGCAGTCAAATTCAGTTAAAACCCTTTTTATTTCAACTGAAGTAGAGACTAGACATATGTTTTGAATCCAACCATGAAATGGTCCCCGGTGTAGTCCATTAGTAAGACAGCATATATCAGTTGAGCTGGAAAAAATAACCTTCTTTGCTAAGATGATCCATGAGCGTAGTTAATACCTGATTGTTCCTGAACACTTTTTAGACTGATAGTAGACAAGGGTACCTTTTTCCCTATTCATAACTTTGCAGTGCAATCCCATGAAGAGTCACTCTAGTCTCAGTAGCTTAGAATGGAGTAACTGCACTGGAGTGCTCTGCTATCTTCCACAGTTTCCTTTTCTTGGTGAGAAACAAAAGCTTTCCCTGAAAGTAATGTAGTGAAATCTCTTGCCATAAAATAAGCCATAGAATGGGCAACAGCTGCTCATTTTTCTTTGTTACAGAGTCACAGATTTGAACTGTTTCCCAGACACATGGGGGCCCAATGTTGATAGAAACTATGGCATGTGCACCAACCACCTCTTCTCACTCTGAGGAGAAAACAGAGCCTTCAGGAAAACTGGAAGGAAACTCTGTTTATGGGGGATGGATTTTTTAAATGTACAGGCACTACCCTTTTCTGACCAGCAGTCACACACCGGCACTTGTTAAAGTTTAAAACAAAACTAAATTTTATATACAGACTGGTTTAGCTTCTCAGATGGAACAGAGAGGTTTCAAAAGCATTTTAGGTTTCACAGGTAGATGTTTCTTTCTTAGACGTTACAGCACAGTTTTAAGAACAGACTTATTCACCCACAGGTGCTTCTTGAGGGAAAACTTTCCACCCACAGTCAAACACACTCCTAGTTCACTTGCCCTTTGCCACCAAAAGGGACAGGTTATCTAGACTATAACAAACACTGTTCCTCCCTGACAGTCTGAGATTAGAGGAATCTGGCCACCTAGCCTTCCTCTCCCTGTCTCTCCCTGGCCTCACTGCCACTAGACACAATCTCCAGACTGAAGAAACTGTGAGCTGACACGATCTGTGTCTGATTCCTGAATCTGCACCGCAATGGTGCGGGGGGTGTCGACGTAAACGATGCCGATGCACCCCCCTGGGACAGTTCGCATGGACGGTCCCGGGAGGGCGGCAGGCGGTGGCGCAGCCTTCGCACAGGCTGCACTGTCCCTGCAAGCTTACCTCATCCCCTGGCCTTCAGCTTGTCACAGAGGCCAGGGGACACGCCCCCACAGGCTAGAGCGACGGCTCTGGAGTCGCAGGCCAGGGGGACATGTCCCCTGGCCTCTGAGACGAGCCAGAAGCCAGGAGATGAGGTAAGCTTGCAGGGATGGTGCAGGGGACACGGCAGCGGTTGGAAGCCGCTCTTTCCGGAAAACCTCGCTCGGGGAGCGAGGTTGGGAAACAGTGGCTTTGCGCCACTGGGGGGGGAGCGAGGGCAGCACTGCTGTGATGCAGCAGCACCCCCATGCAAACAGCTCCCTAGGGACGGTGTTTCTGCCGTCCCTAGGGTGCTGTTTTTGGCCTGTGCAGAAAGGGCCTATGTGTCTCTTCTCTCAGACTCAATTCCCACCCAGCCACTGACAGGCTTCTTCCTGCTTTTATAGCAGACAGCCCACCCTATCTGTGGCTACCAGCTACAGCCTTACAGCCCAGCCAATCAGATTGTGCTCTGGCTGTTACTGTGGTGTTTTGCTCTGGCTAACTGCACCTTTGCAAATTAACCCCATAATTGCCTAATGCATTTGGGACTCTTTAGTTTGGAGAGGGGGGATATGATTGAGGGGGGATATGATTGAGGTCTATAAAATTATGCATGGGGTAGAAAATGTTGACAGAAAGAAATTTCTCTCTCTTTCTCACAATACTAGAACCAGGGGACATACATTGAAAATGCTGGGGGGGGGGGGAGGGGAGGAATTAGGACTAATAAAAGGAAACACTCCTTCACGCAATGTGTGATTGGTGTTTGGAATATGCTGCCACAGGAGGTGGTGATGGCCACTAACCTGGATAGCTTTAAAAAGGGCTTGGACAGATTTATGGAGGAGAAGTCGATCTACCAATCTTGATCCTCTTTGATGTGAGATTGCAAATGCCTTAGCAGACCAGGTGCTCAGGAGCAGCAGCAGCAGCAGGCCATTGCTTTCACATCCTGTATGTGATCTCCCAAAGATATCTGGTGGGCCACTGCGAGTAGCAGAGTGCTGGACTAAATGGACTCTGGTCTGATCCAGCAGGCTAGTTCTTATGTTCTTATGTTCCCTCACACCATTTTCCCAACCTGAAATGGGCCCAGGGCATCTCTATGTACTGAAATGGTTGCATGGCAGTTTTCCTACCAGATACATCTGATAAGTAAATTCTGATGTATGACAGTTTTTTTCTAAGAAGAGTGTAATGTTGGTTTGGGTTGCATTGAGATTTGGCTACCCATCTGGAATTATATGGTGTAATTAGATTTGTCTTAAATGTGGCTTAGCCATTCATGAAAGAGGAGAAAAAGGTCATCTACATAAAATGATCTGAAGGTCTGGTAAAATCTAATAGACAATTAGAAAATGCTATTTTTGCCCTGACTTGGATAGCCAAGGCTGGCCTGATCTTGTCAGACCTCAGAAACTAAGCATGGTTGATCTTGGCAAGTATTTAGATGGGGACCTCCAAAGAATATCAGAGTCATGCCATGGAGGCAGGCAATGACAAACCACACACACACACATACACATACGCGCACACATGCCTGTGCTTATTCTAACAAACCTAAAGAAATACAGAAAAAGTTAAAGCATTTGTGAGAAATCTGATTTCAGAAAACAAATAGGAAATACAAACATTTAGAATCACTTTATGACTTTGTGTAGTCTCTGCAGGAAAAGTTCAAAAATAATCTGTATTATTTCATTATTTAATCATTCAGTTAATATGTGATGAAGTCTCAGAACTGAAATAATGTTGCTGTTGAGGACAATATGAACCTTTTGTTTCTTATCACACTTTCTAAGAGAAAAAATTACTAGTCTCTGGTAGTGCCAAAACCACGAAGTTTGAATCTTTGAGTTCAAGATGACACCCTGTCTCAGAATATAACCTTTGTTTCCCGGTCTCAAAATGTAACCTTTGTTTCCCTGTATGAACAGATCATCTTCTGATGCATCCAGAAGAAGAGAGGGCTAGAACATCTTGATGTGAATATAAATCAAATATTAACATCTAGCCTAGAGATGTTTTTGCTTCTTGGTGTTTTTTTTTAATAACAAAAGCAAACTGTTTTCTTAAACAAACTTTCTTGTAAGCTCTCTTGGTGTGATTAGAAAAAATGTGGTATAATAGCTGAAATATTAGGCATAGATGTAGGGAATCTGACACAATAGACTTTTATTCAGTACAGTAGAAGGTACAGGCATGACTTTGGACAAGACGCTTCCTCTAGATGTGATCTAGCAGAAGATTTATGTTGATAGAAGGGAGGATGATTTTCCCCAATCCCTCCCTGTGCAGATCTCTTGACTCTTCCCTCATGCTGTTCTTGGTGTTCTCTGTCTACCTGGGGAAGCCTTTAGGAGCATATTTTGGGCTGCAGTTCGAAGGGGAAGCAAAAAATTAAAAAAATGAACTGATGATTTTTGGGTTTGAGCGAAAATTGTTGGAATAGAGAAAAAGTGCAATCCCTACTTTATAGTATTAGAGTAGAATTAATTGAATTATAGTTTTACAGTTGTAATTGGGGAACAAGTGGCAAATACTTAACTGTTTATATTTGGTGCAGAGGAAATGGTAGTCCCCCCCTTCCCTGTTGTAATGTGGGCTTTCTGTATATTCTTGGTTGTTATTTTTGCTTTCATTTGTCTTTTTTCAAAGTTTTAATTTGTTTTAAAGCTTCTAACATAGAAAGTTAATATCACATAGGCCTTCAGAAACTACATGGTCCACACTACTCAAAACACAATGAAGCTTATTTGTGAAAATGGCCATGACTCCACATATCATTTTTATCAGTTCTAACGATGGCAAACCCTGCAAGATTTGTCACAATTTGGTATGCTCAAATTGGCCACATGCGCAGACCCATCCATTCCCTGCTGAATGAGTGAAGAAAATAATTAGCACTGCAGCACAGTTTTCTGAGCAGAGCTGAATTTCATTTACCAGCTTTAATGAAAGCAAGAAACAAAACAAAGTTCTGAAGACTCAACTATAACAAAGGAACTTCTAGATATTAAAATTGCACTAGGCCTTTATTAATGTGCATATATTCTCATCTTATCCATGCTTATTTGAATATAAACCCCACTTGGTACAATGGGACATACTCCCAAGGAGGAATCAGTTGCATTATTAGAACTTAAACAATGGTGCAACTTCACCTAGGCCCCTTCCGCACACGCAAAATAATGCATTTTCAAACCACTTTCACAACTGTTTGCAAGTGGATTTTGCCATTCCGCACAGCTTCAAAGAGCACTGAAAGCAGTTTGAAAGTGCATTATTCTGCATGTGCGGTATGAGCCATAGTTTTTGAACATGGCATGGCTAACTTGCCATATAGCTCAGCATTCGTTTCACATTTCATTCCATGTTGCTTCTTGGCTTCACAGTACAAATCTTCACACATTTCCTGCACACAAGTGCTTCTTCCTCTCAAAGCTTAGACTGCAATTTTTCATACATTTAACCTATGATAAATTGCATTCAGCTTTCAGGGGAAGTATAGGTAGTAGAGTCACCTCAAGATGGGATCTAGTTTTTGGAAGGAAGCATTCTTCCATTCATAATAAAATTAATGTGTAGGTAGAATTAAGATGACATTCGGTGACTGTTGAATTTTGCTTTAAAAAGGAAGTTACATATAAACTCTGATTTCACACAAATCATAGATACTCAAGGGCCCAAGATGGCTTGGTTTAGTTGCTGTTTACTAGTTATAATCAGCACTGTGGAACATTCAACAAAATGTACTCAGAAATAGTACTTTACAGAGTTAGTTGTCTCTCCAGAGAGGGCAAACTTTCCACACCCAAGAATCTTTCTGCCATCTTTTAGGGGTTTTTTCCCTCTGTTATCTACAGTGAGGGGTCAACATGTCTGGGCTCCATTTCAGTTGATTTAGGGCATTTCCCCACTTGCCACGCTCTCAGCATGCGTCATTTCTGGCACGCGCCTGGGCTTCCCCCACGAGGTGCCGGGCTTCCCCAAAAGGTGCCGTTTGGAAGAGCGCCAGGAATGACGTGCGCTGAGGGGGCGCGACAGCGGCAGCCTCGGGGTGGCTGCGTTGTCACCACCCCTGTAGTGGGGAGTGCCGGGGGACCCCGCACTACTTGCCTGTAGTAGCGCGGGGCAGAAGGTAAGTGGGAAAACGCCCTTAGTCTTATTATTGGGAGTAAACTGGCCTTTAGCTTCAAGTCACTGTGTGCTTCCATCAGCTACTGTTGATTTAACTGATAGTCAAACAAAGAAACATTTAAGATGTATAAGTGACATTTGAGAGGGAGCTGCCTTCCTGGAGTTGCTGTCAATACTAGGTTTCATGGGACAACCTTACAATGGCTGTGCTCATTTCTCCAAGATCAGGGACAAAAGGGTAGCAGTCACAGAGAGGACCTCAACACATCACTTGGTGTGTGGAGTCACACAAGGGGCAATTCCATCTCCCTAAAGACCCCACCCAACCCCTTTGAGTGTGCCCTCCTCCCTGCTGCCTCATCCGTCCAGGCGGCAGAACCGGATCCTGCCCCCTGCCGAGGCCACAGCCTCCCAGCCTCTCCAGGCCTGGGCCCGCCTCATCCTCCCGCCGCCATAAGCAGCTCGGGCAAGCCTCCAGGCCCCCAGCTGTCCCTGCAGCAGCACCAGCCTCCTCCCTGGCTGCATCTTTGCCAGCCAGTTGGGTCCCAGCCGCATCTTCGCTGGCCAGCTGGGTCCCTCTCCGGCGGTCGCCCGCTGGACCTGCACCCCTGTCGAGCTCGGCGGGTGGGAGGGGTCCGTGACTGGCCGAGGCTGCGGGGCTTCCAGGCCGCCCACCTGGCAAGTCTGGGGAGGGGGTTGCCCCCGCCCCCGGACACTCACCATGGGAACCAGTTGTTAAATTATTTGAATCCCACCACTGAGGCGAACCTATGGCATGGGTGCTAGAGGTGGCACTCAGAGCCCTCTCTGTGGGCACACGCAAACAGTGCCCCCTCCACACAAACATCTAGGCTGGCCTGGGCCGCTGGGCTCAATTATTAGCATTAAATCTAAGACCTAGTTTTGGGGAAGCAGTGTAGGTAACCCTATTAAGCGCTATTAAACCCCACTGATTTTCATGTGAAAAACTAAAGAGTGATCCTTTACCTGGGAGTAAGCTTGGTTGCTGGCAATGGGGCTTGCTTCTGAGTATACCCTCCTAGGGTCGTGATTCACCCATTGGAAGAGTTGTACGGTTGCTTCAAAGCAAAGCCACCGACTACCACCAAGCTTACTCCTGAGTAACGCACACCTTGGAGCCACCCGTTTTTTCTAAACTAAAACCTCAGTATTTAGGTTAAATTGCCATGTTGGCATTTTGTGATAAATAAGTGGGTTTTGGGTTGCAATTTGGACACTCAGTCTTGAAAAAGTTCGCCATCACTGGACTAGGTCCCTGACAGTGCAAAGATCTAATGTTAGGTTCTGGGGATTTCCCACACTAATGATGATTCTGCCATAACCACATACATAAGGTCCTTTGGTTTTTGTCCTCTGACTTGGGTCAAAGACCCTCACTTCTGGACATGTTTTAAATTTACCTTCAGAAAGGGAAGGATGATATTCCTTCTGGGTCTTATTCAGCAGGCTCAGATATTCTTCCTCTTGCAGAAGGGAAAGCATCTGACCATCACAAAGAGAACATGGGTGTTGTAAGTTTTAGAAAAGAGAGTCAGAAATTTATATGGTGGGTGAACTGTGATATCATTATTAGGGCGGAGCCTGCTACAGGCCATTCCAGCTTTACACAAGCCCTCCCCTTCCTTTATGTGTCTTTCCTAAGTGAAACATTCGATCATAGTCTTTCTTGTTCTAGAATCAAACTCCTATTCTTTAAATGAAAAGTTCTATGACAGAAATTAAAGGCTTTAAAAATAGGTTTTATGTGGGGTAATGGTACATGCATTGGTTCTACCATAGCTACAGTCCTCATCCTCCACATCATCCCACAATTTTGTACACATATTCTTTTGCTATCACTATATTGAATTGAAGAGTCAAAGGAAACTATTATTATTGAATCAGCAATTTTCTATAGAACAGTCCTCCAAGGTTATCCAGTACTTTCCTTTCAGAGGCAAGAGTAAAATGAGTATACTTACCTAAGCAACATCATCACAAAACTAAACTGATTTTTTCCTGAAGGGCATATGAATAATAATTAGATCAGATGTAATCTTCCAGCGTGAAATTCACTATTCAGTGAGATTTTAATGAAAGTTAAGTTCATAGGCCTTGCAGCATGTCTGTGAATTTCACAGTTAGTTTATTTCTATTATGAAAAAATTCGTTCTCTCTTTGTCCCTAAACTTTGCTTTCTGTCATGAGAGATATGTTGAGAAACATCCCACTCTCATCCACCTGGACAGTAATGAACGCTCTTATACCTTTCTTATCTGTTGAGGGAATGAGGACTTTTAAATCGCAATAGCACAGAAATGATCAACCCAATTCATAGTCAGTAGATACCAGTCTTCTAAAGGCATAAGTAGAAGATGGGAAGAACTCCAGGTTGGAATGTGGAATGCACAAAGGAGGCAGCTGGTGTAGTGTAGCTATAATGATAAAATCATGAAGGCTTGACTTTGAGGGTCTGAGAGCAAAAGGCAGAGATCCATAATGTAGTTTGCAGGGATTATTTGGTAGCCATATCTGCAGGGCTTTTCAAAGGCTTGATAGGATTTATATAGCCTCAGAGCTTGATGTGCTTGCATTTAGTCCTGGAATGAAAATAATGCAGAATGTTTTATTGCAGTACTACGCTGTTTAAAAGAACACTACATGTAACGTAAAATGCTTACTTACAGACCATACATAAAAGCAATATAGACATAAATTAAAATAGGTTTAAAAATTATTCAAAAATATTTTATTGTAAAAACATCTTACAGAAATAAACTAAAAATGAGTCTGAACTTTTCCTAATTATCTTTCATATTTGATATCTGGCGAGCTGTATATATTAAGGTGCAAAACTTCACAATGTATCTAATAATTGGAGAATTTTTGTCAGAGAGCAATTTTTCAATCTTGATTTTTTACAAGAACCCTGAGGTTTTATCCAGCAAGGGCCTGATAAACTTTGACTGAGTCATGCTGTGAAGAGAACATTTTAAAAATACATGTTCAAGCGTTTCCACCTCCCTGGACTTACAGGAACAGACTCTCTCCACACAAGGTCTTTTAAAATTTTCCCTCTAGTACAGCTGAGTGCAAGGCAAAATACTTGGCTAGTGTATAAGCTCCCCTTCCAGAGCAAAAAGGTAGGTCCTATGCTGGGATGAATAGCAAAGTGAATCATGTATGGCTCTAAAATGTATCTAACAATGTCAGTATGCATTTGTATTTTGCATTCTGAACCAAACTCTTCATCTTTTGTAGTCCCCCCCCCCCCTCCCAATATCTCATTAAAAGCTATTCCTGTTGACAGGGGGACTCTTGGGAATAGCCTGTGGAAATTCATGGAAGTTGCCCAAGAAGTGGTGCCTTTCTCTTAGGCTATGGTTACTTTGGATGTAATCCCATAAAAGAGTGTTATTCATAACAAAATTCAGAAAGCTTCAGACTTCCTGTAAAGGAAGGCACCTGTAAAGGGGAACTGAATGGATGGTCTTCTGTTAAACCAGAAAAAAATAACAGATGTGAAACATAAAAAGGACACAGAGAATTTAAAGAAGCCATTCACATGTTGTGCCTCCTGCCTAGCAGCTGTCACAGAAATGCAAGCAGCAGAAGGAATTTCTCTGGCATATGTTTTCAGCAAACATGTGTACAGTGGAAATGAAGATGCGCTGCTAGAAACAAAGAGAAAGTTACATTAAATAAGTAAGGCCATTTTGAAACAGAATTGTTCCAGCATATGTGCCCACAAGGAACTCATTTCTAGCAAATTACAGCTGGACAGGTATTTAACAAATGCCTGTAATATTTGCTGCTTTGTGCTTCAGAGGGGGAAAACCATGAATACAAAGAATCATTACATTATAGACAGGAAGATATCCCCTTTACAGAATTCTCATGAATATTAATTCTCCTTATGGCATACAGAAAACTTAGCCTTATACATGAAGAGTTTGGTCAATATGAAAACAGTGAGTTTTTAAACTTCCATTTGAATAGAACACATGAGATTTCTTGAACAGCTGCTTATATGTTATTCTCCATCAGGCTTGAATTAGATGTTACATCTAACTCAATGATGCCATGAGGACTGGAAGCCATATAGCAGCTGTGGGAACCTAGTCCTGACATACTTCAGAGCCTAATTTAAATGGGGACCTTGGTGTGGGGTTGGGCAGGGAGGAGCATCAGCCTTTTCCTGTGCCATTTTCCTGAGCCAAAACAGCCACAAAGTCCCAGTTGAAAAATTGCATGTGCACTGAAGACTTGTCCAAGCAGTCCACTGATGGGACAAACAATGGCCTCTCCGGCGTCTAGGGCCCCACTCCCCTGTGCTATGGATGTGATCCAAATTGTGTTTGTTTATTTAAATCACTAATTAGCTCCCTTTCTTCCATATGGAGTCAAGGTGGCAAACAATATAAAGTATGTAAAATAAAATACATTTAAAAACCCCAAAATTTAAACTTACAGTTTAGGACAGCTAGCAAATTAATCATGTGTAGTCCTAAATAAAACCATCTTGAACTGGTCGCAGTCACTCATCTTCAGGAATCAAACACTCAAAACTTCGGACTGTGTGCACAGATACTTCAATAGATGGATGGAATCACAATAGTTACTGTGACCCCACTTCCCTGTCCCCCAGGCCTAATCTTCTACTGCAGTGGTTCTCAACCTTCCTAATGCCGCGACCCTTTAATACAGTTCCTCATGTTGTGGTGACCCCCAACCCTAACATTTATCCATTTTACAGATGGAGAACACTGATGCCAAGAGTCGTAGGTGACCCCCATTCTCCCTCTGCTATGGAAGTCCCTGAGGTCAGTCACTAAGCAGTGCCACCACTGGGTTGCCAAGGCACTCCTGACTGTGCCTCGAGCAGAGTGCAGCTGCCCCAGCCCACTGTGCACCAAGTTCAGGAAGGAAGGAAAGAATGGAGCTGCTGCAGCCTCTAAAAAGGGCAATCACTCAGCACAGAGGTGACCAGGGTGGGGAGAGATTCTTGATGGGAATGCTTCTTTGCAGCCTCTCAGTACCAAAGCACCACCTACAGAGCAACAGGAGCTGGGGCAGAATGAAGAGCGGGGGTGGGCATGGCATGTGGGGAGGGGGTGGGGCAGCCAAAGGGAGAGTGGAGACTGGGCTGCATAGAGGATTTTTAAAATTGGGGGGGGGGTGTCTTTTAAACCTGAGCCTGAAAAATTCCAGGCTGAAGAGCTGAGTGCTGGGCTTGGCTCAGTCGAGCCCAGCATTTAGTTCTGCTTTCCCCCCACTACCTCAGAAGTCGACTTGGTCTTCAGAGTTGTGAGGGGGAACTGAATACTGGAGTTGACTGAGCCAAGCCCAGCATTCAGTCTTCACCTCTCCCACTTCTGAAGTCCAGGTGGTCTTCAGAGGCAGCAGCACCAAGCTGAATGCTGGACCTGACCAGGTCGAGTCCAGCATTCAACACTCTGGTCGTTTCCCCACTTCTAAGATGGAGGTCAATACGCTCCGTTTTCGTTTGTTTCAGCACCTTTTTAGCGCGGGTTCATGTTCCCCACCGCAGCTTCTGCCCCCTTGGTGCAATGAACATGCAGCCGCGCAGCAGTCATGCAGGACTCCCCACAATCCGCTCAGGGGCTGTCCTGATTGGCTGCTGCGTTGTGCTGGGGCAGGAATTTTTTTATTTTTAAAAGGACGAATCAACGTCTCCACGCATTGGGGAGGAATTCACATCTATTTGAGCGCACACAATATGCCCATGTGTGCTCAAAACAATGTGCAGACATGGATTTCCATTGTTAAAAATAAAAACACAGGCTGTGCGCACATCGTGCACGCCCTGCCGTGGCCTAATTGGATGGATGGCTCTACATCACCAGCAGCGGCAGGAAACTCAAACCTGGACTTCCCCACTGCCCCATGCTCCACACGGGGTTTTCCAAAAGGTGCTCTTCCATCCAAGAACTGAAATATCATGCGCTGAGGGGGAAGGAGAGCGGCAGAATCAGGGTGGCTGCGTTGTCGCCACTGAGGTAGTGGGGAGTGCTGCAGGACCCCGGCTTATTTGCCGCGAGTAGCCCGCAACAAATGGTGAGTGGGGAAACGACCTCTGTCACCTGCCACCTCTGAGCCCATGTGGAATTCAGAGGCACATTCCAGGTAAGTGAGAGACAGAGAGGGAAGGGGAGAAAGGTTTCCTCCATTTTTTAAGGCAGTGCGTCCAAAGTGGCCCAAAAAAATTCAGAAAAAAATAGACATTTCTTGGTATACACTTTTCAGCTCCCTTAAACTACTGCCATTTTTCCCCAGCTATAAACCAAATGGCTTTTGGGGGGGTTATTTTCAGTTCGACTTTATCTGGATGCACAACCCTATAAGTCAAAACTAGATGTAATATCTAGTTTGGTTCTTTTTAATTTTCAGAACTGTTCTGAGAAAGGTTTTATTCTGAATAATCATGCACAGAACCACATTTATCTGTTTAACAGAACTATCATGTTCAAACATGAACATATGATAGGATGTCATGCAGTTAACTTAAAACTTAACTGTATTTATTGGAGAAGAGACACAATACCCTTTGATTGGAGCACTTTCCTTATGAAAAGAGGCTGCAGCGTTTGGGACTCTTTAGTTTGGAAAGGAGATGTCTGAGGGGGGATATGATTGAAGTCTATAAAATTATGCATGGGGTAGAAATGTTGACACAGAGAAATTTTTCTCTCTTTCTCACAATACTAGAACCAGGGGACACACATTGAAAATGCTGGGGGGAAGAATTAGGACTAATAAAAGGAAACATTTTTTCACGCAACGTGTGATTGGTGTTTGGAATATGCTGCCACAGGAGGTGGTGATGGCCACTAACCTGGATAGCTTTAAAAAGGGCTTGGACAGATTTATGGTTTACGGAGTCAATCTATGGCTACCAATCTTGATCCTCCTTGATGTGAGATTGCAAACGCCTTAGCAGACTAGGTGCTCGAGAGCAGCAGCAGCAGAAGGCCATTGCTTTCACATCCTGCGTGTGAGCTCCTAAAGGCACCTGGTGGACCACTGCGAGTAGCAGAGTGCTGGACTAGATGGACTTAGGTCTGATCCAGCAGGCTTGTTCTTATGTTCTTATGTTCTTATGATATATAAAATCAATTATGCACTGCAAATATTAGCAAAAATAGTAACTACTCAAATAACAACAGCAACCAGTGCCCTGAAAATAATCAAAATATTTTGTTCTGTAGACATGATTTTCCTTTATTTGTACCTAAATGACTTGGCTACTGAAATCAAATATGGAAAACATCTATGCCTACTTGTGGATAACTAAGAATATGAGACTTCATATCTAAACCAGTTTATGAAGACCTTGCCTTGGGCACTTCCTTGCCACTTTTCCCCTGTTAGATCTTTATTCTGATCACTGGCTTCATAAATCAGCATTTAGTGGCTAGTTGTGATCCCTCTCCTCCACTTTGATGTGCACGGCTGAGTTGGCAGTCTGCACAGAGTAGCACAGAAAATGACCACGTAAATTGTTTTCTTTTCATCTTTGAAAATCTTCAAGCACAGGTTAGCCCTTGTCTAATAAATATTTAAAAAATAATCTTTATGTTTGAACTTGACAAAAAAGCTTCTTATCTTCTTTCTTTCTAAATGGCTGCATTTCAAGAACGCAAATGCCACATTTCTGAATAGGCCTGATTGAACTGATTGCAGTTTATCAGCCATGTATATAGCACCTTTCCCCTATTGACTTCAGGCACTATGTAAATATATCTGTCCTTTCAAATCGCACATTTCATTCTAAGCAGTTAAGTTTGCACAGTCCTAAATTGTCTAGGGAGGCATTGGGGCTATTACATCATTGTATGGTATGATCAGAAAAAGCACTCCAGTGATACAGAAGACCTGTCAAAGTGAATCATATCTGTATTGGCAGAATGCTTGTGTCATACAAACCAACCATTTTGAATCTAGAAGTAAATTACATTACATGATTTCTAAGAGACAGCTTGCCTTTGTAGATTGCGTTGGCATTCTTCAAACATTTTGAATGTTAGTTCCCTTCTAAATTAATTCTACCCCCTGAACACAGCATCCAAGGTATCAGATCCACAGGTGAATGTAGATAATCATTGCAGATAGTCTTGTGAATATAGTCTCATATATATGGTCTCCTGATAAGGATAAGAGATTACACAACTGGGCTATAATACCTTGCTTTTAAGCACCAGGTCAGTTACAAACAGCAGCCATCCAGGATTTGATTCTGGATGACAGGGCTGACCTGACACACATCACACAGTCCTGGCCAGGACAGGGATGTGGTCAAGGACAGAGGTAAGGGGGGTTCTCGGGTTCAATCCCCCACATTGAATGTCCGAAGCTCCACCCCCATTTGTGTTTTTTTATTTTAAAGTGTTTTTTCAGTTTTTGGCCTGCAGGGGGGTATTTTTGGGCTAGCGGCACCGAAATTTCAGGAAATTGTCAGGTGACACTCCTGATGATACCAGCCAAGTTTGGTGGAGTTTGATTCAGGGGGTCCAAAGTTATGGACCCCCAAAGAGGGTGCACCATCTCCCATTGTTTGCAATGGGAGTTAATAGTAGATGGGGCTACCCTTTTGAGGGTCCATAACTTTGGACCCCCTGAACCAAACTTTACTAAACCTAGGTGGTATCATCAAGATAGTCTCCTGATGACACCACCCAGAAGCTCCTGATGAGACCACCCAGAAGCTCCTGATGTGTCCTGATGACACCACCCAGAAGCTCCTGATGATACCACCCAGAAGGTTGGCTCAGGGGGTCCAAAGTTATGGACTCCCAAAAGAGGTGCCCCATCCCCCATTGTTTCAAATAGGAGCTAATAGAAGATGGGGGCTACACCTTTGAAGGTCCATAACTTTGGACCCCCTGAAACAAACTTCACCAAACCTGGGTGGTATCATCAGGAGAATCTCCTAAAGATACCCTGAAATTTTGGTGCTGCTAGCTTAACAATTGCACCCCTGACAGCAGGAAAATTGACCCCCCAGATTTCCCCAGATTCTCCTTTTGAATCCAACTCCTTCGGCATGGATTTAAAGGGAGAATCCGAAGTCGCCAGATTAAACCTTGAAAGTGATGCTGTTTCAGGATGGGGGATACTCCACCCCAAAACAGCATCACTTTCAATGTTGTTTTAACTGGGGACCCCAGATTCTCCCTTTAAGATGGATTTAAAAGGAGAATCTGGGCTCCCTAATTTAAACACCATTGAAAGTGATGCTGTTTGGGGGTGGATTTCAGCATCACAGCAGCCACTCATTGGGGGGACCCCCACAAACCTCAGGTTTTGCACCAGGCTCCATTTTCCCTAGCTACCCCTCTGTCTGGAGGAGAGGGAGAAGGGACTGCCGGCTACCAGGTGGGAGCCCAGCCAGTGGGGGTGGGGCGGGACAGGCAGGGGAGTCTGCCATCTCTGGCCTTGGAGAGCTGCTTTTATAAGCACTGAGGCCAGGGGCGGGGCTTGGGGAGGTGTGGCCACACCCCCAGGGGCAGGTGAGGGCGTGGCCTTGCCCCCAACCTCCCTATAAAAAATCTATACCAACGTCACTGGATGTGGTTGAGGTAAGTCTCCTAATTATGGCCCCAGCATACTTGGTAATGCATCAGCATAGGCTTGATGGAAGAGGAGGAGTGTTGTTGTCGTCTGTCAGGCCTGAATACCTCAATGCCCTGTCCAGCATTCTGCGATTTTTAAGAGTGTGAATGAGTAACACTGCAAATGAGTGTAAAAATTGGGATTCTATTGGTACCTTGCTGCTGAACTATCTCCCTGCCTGAGCTGGTGGAGGTGGTCTTGGGGGTAGTGTTAATGACATGTGTGATGAGCTTAAGTTGTTGTCTTGGAAGCTCGCTTAATTACTCTGTTAAGTACAAATAAAAGAACACTCTTTGAATCAGCACTGGGGCTTGGGGAAGGAGAGCTCAACCCTTTCACCAAATGCCATTTTCCTAACCTCAGCCAACCCTCCTGCCCTTTGGAGAGATGCATAGACATTCAAAGATTCTGGATATTTCCCTCTGCAGTACAAACAGCTGTGGAGAGGCTAAAGTACTCTGCTCAATAACACTGTTTTAAATTGCTCTTTGTGGCTGCTATTTACACATTTGAAAAACCATGGGCAATTGGTTCGCAGGGCTGGAGATATGAACTTCAGTGGACCCTGCACTTAGTTCAGCAGTGGGCTATAGCAAGTGTATATGCTGATTTCTCTGTAAAGTCAATCCAAATCCACCCATAATTAAACACAAAGAGAGTGAGATCTGCTATGCTTCTACCCTTTCTAATCAATGCTGCCGCTACAGGATTGATTTAACTTGCTTTATTCCTTTATAAGGTTTCTCTCTGCCTTTTTTGTGGCATCATTCTTTTATGACAGGCTGTAATGAGTGATTTGTTTTTGTGTGGCCTTACTAAGTTAGGTTTGTTGTGAAAAATTGGACTCATCAGGTGTAACTGCAGGCATACAACTATAAAGAGCAAGGCAGCACAGATGAAAACAAATCAACATCTACCTTTACACAACCAAGCCCTTCCAATCAGGATTTTAATTTATTTTTTTAAGCCTACATCAGCAGGCTAATCATAGGGCTGATTTCATTGCCAAACTCAAGTTGATATCAAAGAAGGAAGGATGTTATTTGAAGATCTCATCTCTTTGTCTAGAGGCATGCCACAAATTGAAGCTGATTAGCCGCACAAGCACACTTATCTCTCCCAGCAGCCTTTCTTGAAAAATGGGTTTTATTCCTACTGACTGCCATAGAAAGTCAATGGGCCTTAAGTCAGGAAATGATTTATGAAAGTGCTGCAGGGGATATAGTAGTGTTTCTGTTTACAGGAGAAGTGCCATAATGGGTGAAGGAAACACTGAACATTTTGCTTTTCCCATGAGCAGAGAAAATGTGCTGGAAGCTATTTGCATATGCCATCCGTTTGAAATAAAATTTGTGCATGTAGTCATTGTCACATTGCTTTGCATTACTTTCAAAGATGCATTTCAAAAACCTAGTAGGTTTATATAAGGGTTCTAATTCCAGGTTACGTTCCATACTTCTATATGTGCATTCTTGTCAGCATAGAAGAAAGAACATGAGAACCTGACTAAGAATACCGCAATGGAGAATAATTGGGCTTCTTCTAAAGGCTCTGATAGCACTCTCTATTAATGAGTTGTGTGATGGGCTTAGAAGAAGAAGAGTTTGGATTTATATCCACCCTTTCTCTCCTGTAGGAGACTCAAGGGGGCTTACAATCTCCTTGCACAACAAACACCCTGTGAGGTAGGTGGGGCTGAGAAAGCTCAGAAGAACTGTGACTAGCCCAAGGTCACCCAGCTGGCACGTGTGGGAGTGTACAGGCTAATCTGAATTCCCCAGATAAGCCTCCACAGCTCAGGCGGCAGAGTGGGGAATCAAACCCGGTTCCTCCAGATTAGATACATGAGCTCTTAACCTCCTACGCCACTGCAGCAAAGAGCTTACAGGATAACTTGTGTGCTGAAACACATTAATGTGTCATAATGCATAATGTCTACCCATTTACTTAAGTTGCCCTGACCTGGATAGCTTAAGCTAGCGTAATCTCATCACATTTCAGAAGCTAAACAGGGTTGGCCCTGGCTATTATTTGGATGGGAAATCACCAAGAAAGTCCAGGACTGCTATGCAGAGGCTGGCAATGGCTAACAACCTCTGAATGTTTCTTGCCTGTAAAACTGTACAGGATCTCCATACACTGGCTGTGACTTTATTGACAGCACACATACACATACGCCCCCCCTCCTGCTTAAGTGCTCCTATGTATGTGGCATGTAGAAGAGGGAGCTTTGCATATTGGGCAGAGGTAGATAAAGTATGAAAATACTATTCTATATAAGATCACCATTTGGCATATTCTAGCACTATATGTATTAATAACCTAGTGACCAAAAATCCAATAGATGCCATTAGAGATGGAAGCCTTTACTGAGGCAAAATAGACAACTGACTGTTGGTGTGACCATAATCCATTAAAATCAACCAGAATGTTGTGATTGGCTTTAATGGGATGGGGATTATGTCCCCTGATAGTGAACTAATGGGCCTGAGATTTCAACAACGGGTTCATCATATGTGACATGAAAGTGTTGTGTGTGTGTGTGTGTGTGTGTGTGAGAGAGAGAGAGAGAGAGAGAGAGAGAGGCTGTTTCCGCACGGCCGTCGAGGCGCCTCCACGCCGGCAAGAATTCTGCCGGCATGGAGGTGGAGGCCGTTCGCATGCAAGCATGCGGACGGCCTCTGGAGAGGCCGGCAGACGGCAGGCGGCTCCGCATGGAGCCGCCTCTTCCCCCCTCCCCGTCCCACTCACCGTGTCCCCGTCGTCGGCCTGCTGGCCGTCGAAGCCCCGCCCATGCTGCCCTCTGACCTCCAGTGGGACGGGGAGGGACGGGGAGGGAAAACAGCGTGTTCCCGGCGGTGCTGTTCGCACCGCGCCTCCGGGAACACGCTGTCTGGGGAAAAACAACCCTTTAAAGGGGTTGTTTTCAGGCAAGCAGCCTAACGCTTGCGCCCTGGGGGAGGGGAAGCGGCAGCCAGGTCGGCGCTGCTGCTTAGCAGCAGCGCCGCCTATGCGAATGGCTCCCTGGGGACGGAGTTTATCCCGTCCCCAGGAATCCGACTAAGAAACGTGCTTGGAAACGGCCAGAGAGAGCAGACCATTTGGTAGTATTTTAGCAGCTGGCATTACAATCCTTGCCATCCCCTGTAATCAATTCTCAACTCTCATTATCTCAAACTTCAGTGTCCTTCCCCTCATCACATTTTTAAGTTAAAACACAACACACTTTTCTGTAAAAAGCTGATGCCCTTTTCTCAAAACAACAACTGGGGATTAAAAATCCTAAGTGAGATCTCAAACTTTAATGTGAGATAAACACCCTAATCCTCTAGATCTGCATTGATCTCTATGCTATTTGCTTTTGTACAACATAGTTATAGTGGAATTGGTACTTGGCAGTCAGGGAATTCTGATACACCTTTTGTTATGTCCTTGTAATTCCACTGTAGAAAGTGACTTCTACATTCCCCATGCAGGATTTCTACCACCTAGCCAGATCCTGGAAAGTCTTCAAAGACAGAGCTGTGCCTCATATAGCATCAATGACAATTACTGAGGAGATTCAGCTTATAGAACTTAGGCCGTTTCCGCACGGCCAAAAGCAGCTGCCCGATGGCGGTAGCGAATTGCCGGCAGCATCCCAAAAGCGTTCACACAGACAGAAGGAGCTGCGAGCGTCCGCAGCCCGCCTGAAATACGGCGGTTACGCACGCAGGCGCTTGAAGCGGCGTCTCGCTGACGGGTGCGCCTGCGCACTTGCGCGAAGCCGATGCAGGCCAGACGCCATTTGTGGCTGACAGCTCCGTGGCTGACTGTTCGCTGAAGTCGCGACGTCGATGCGTCACATGGGGGAAAAGATTGGTTTTAAGCGTTTTTCTGACTACACCGTCTTAGCGGTTTAGCGTTTTGAAGCGGCCAGCGACTGCTCACGCCGCTCTTGTCGCAGCGAGCAGCTCTCGCTCTGACGCTTCTTTTTCCGTTGCGACGACGTCATATTTTGCCCGTGCGGAAACGGCCTAAGATCTAGAAGACTCAGGAACAGCAAAGAGATTATGTAGCCTTTAGCAAGTCATTCTCACCAAGCCCTAGTTGCTCATCTATAAGATGGAATGGATTGTGATGACCATTACATACTAGCAGATGACAGTTTGGGGAGCACATCCTGTTACTGGAAGTTTATGCTTCATGATAGATATCATACTGTATGCATGCTTTGAAAACGCACCCTTTAATGCCCACTTCTAACTGGTACTATTTCTATGTAAGAAGTTCTAGTTGATGGTCCTGTTTTCACCGCTATTATATGATCTATCATTTGTGTGATTGCTTCTGCCCAGGCTGCCAGCTCTGGTATTCATGCCCTCCATCTCTTTATCCTACTGTAGTAAGTGTGTTCGTCACAAATACTTCTTCAGAAAGCAAGTGCAGATTGGCAGGTTTTAGTATCTTTTCTAATGCTGAATGACTTCCCTTGTTTTTTAATGTACAGCATCTCCAAATCAGTTCAATAAAGAACCGACACGATAACATCTAGCAACTAAATCTATACAATGAAACACTGATTGTATGAAACTAATGCAGAACTGGGAAACTAGGGTTGATTACTGTTTCTCCCCCTCTCCCTCTGCATATTCATGCCCATCTGACAAGAATGCAATGCTTATGGTAAATGTGTTGATTGCTTGGAGGAAGAGAAAGAAGTCTTTTCCTCCAAGGATTCTCTGATCAGATGAATTACAAGCATGGATGGCAGCTGTCATATACAAAGCCAAAAATTCTTTGATAAAAGGAATGGCAATTGAGACCATCAAATGCATTATGCATATACAGATCAGCACATTTCTATGAAGGACGAACACAGATACATAGAGAATTGTCTTCAAAACATGCCATGAAGCATGAACTATTGTATCACACCCATCTTCAAAACAAAATATAATGTTTAATGTATAATTCTTCTTTTACAAATGAAAGAGAGCAAAGATCAAGAAATGGTTGATGTTCATGTCAAGGATTAGTTACTGACAATAATTTTGGGAGATTATTTCAGGAATATCTGTTACTAAAATCATTGGAATAGTTTTTGGCAGTGGGAACATGTCAAGCAAGTTACTGGTCCTGAATCAAGCAGAGAGGAAAGGCAGGAGGGGTTGGCCCCCATAGTAGAAGCCATTTATCCACCAACAGTTTTCTAGAACCCATTGTGTTTGTTTTTGCTGCTAGTAGTGAATAATAGATCATATAACCAGTCAATGTTGGAATATTTGGGAAATGGGTTCCTGGCATGGTGTTAGTTATACACATACAAAATAGATACAATTTAATTTAATTTATGCTATTTTTAAAAGGAGTCTGGGATAACATACACAAAAACTTGACATTCAGTAGATGAGAAAATTTGTCCTTGTTTCTCAAACCATTTATTTCAAAACGTACCTTTTCACCTGCATATATATCTGAAATCTTTTTAGACTTATAGCCTGATGAAAATGTTCATGCAGTACTGACCCTTGTTCAAACTGTAAGTCATTTCAAGATGGTATAGATACCTGTTAGTATAAACACCTTATTTAGCTGTTAATCAGTGACACTACTGAGCATCTGATAATTTCAAATATGGAATCACACCTTTTTTTCCAGATCACTTGAAATTTGGGGGTTATTTAATTGCAGTTTTGTGCCCTTTGCTAAAAAAAACAGCCCCTCCATCTCTCCAGGAAATTGGCCATACCGAACAATAGGGCTAAATGTTATTGGAATCCCAGAGGCAAAAGAAAACAGATCTGAATACTAAACTAGCATTTGGAACCCAGATAATTGGGAATATGATTTTTTTTGGCTCCTATCTTGATCCAAAATGCTCATTTTTTTTCCAAAATGCACATCCCTACCTGGAAGCTAATTGGGTGTAGGTGGATATGGTCCTCTCAGCATGCTGGCTGCAGCATTCTTTACCAACTGTAGCTTCCAGATACTCTTAAAGAACAGCCCCACGTAGAGGTCATTGCAGTAGTCTAATATACCATGTTAAATTCTACATGTAAATACTATCATGTTAAATTCTTTTGAAAATCATGTTTATCTTAAAGCCTCTGTAAAAAATAAGGAAATGTTTTCTGAGGTAAACTATTCAAATGCCAAATAATGTGTCATGTGCTCTTCTGGAATGGTCCTAATAATTATTACTATAACAGTGTAGAGAAATAGAGCAGGATCCAATTACTCCCTTCTAATAAGTGAGGAAACTTGTTCCAGAGGAAAGAGTCTTGGTTTGATGGAGGGAACTTCCTCTACTTGAGCAAGACTATTTCTTCCAGAGCAAGACTCTTTTCTTAGCAGAAGACAATCATTGGATACCTTAGTCCTGGCTACAGGAAGAGACTCTTCATTCTCTACATAATTCTGCCGTTGAGTTCCTGCCGTTCCTGATCAATATCCCTTCAATCAGCTTATGCTTAGTTAAGATACTAGTTTGTTACTAAATAAACTCCAGCTCTCCATGCCCTACCTGACTCCAATGGAAATCCTAGCCGCTAACTACTGCCTTTACAACTGTATCCTTCACCCATAGTTTTGCTCAGTAATAATTGTGGCCCCATCTTCAAGTAAATGATCTTGCTTAGTGTCTTTGCATATCAACAGGAGGCTCAAACAGAAATCAGTTATTTGCAAATTTTTCTATCTTGAAGGTTGGCACGTATGGCAGAGGTTTTGGATTAGGTAGTAGAGTCCTTATTAGTTATTAACCAATTCCTGTTCTTGTGAGTCTCACATGATGCTGAACAGTTACTGTAGCTGTCAATGTATCATTAGACTACATCCCTGAAAGTCTTACATTTGAATATAACTCGTTACCCATAGTTTACTCAGCAGTAAGCAATCTACTGAATTAGTATTGATACAGACATATCACTGCATTGCATAGTACAGGCCTTGGAACATAATGTAATGGAGAATTCCTTAGTTTGATCCAAACTGCACAATATATAGAAGTATCTTCAGAGATTGCTTCCCAGACCTTGAACTTCTTTCATCATATCTATGTATCAGTTTCTCAAGTGTGGTCCCCATCTGCAGATATTTAAATTCTTGGATTTGGCCCATATTTGCACTAAACAGGTGACAGCCCAAGTTTGCAGAAAATAAATATCCTAGGGAGGAGGATCATTGTGGTTGCTGGTGACTGCTGTGGATCCCAGTATTCATGATGGGCCTAGCATTGACTGTGGTGAAGCCCAGAAACTGCAGCAGCTGCCTTCCAGCCTGGGAACTGCAGTGGGTCCAGCAACAGTGACGAAGCCTAGGAGATTAGTGGGCCTGGCAAGGGTGATTGCAAAGCATACCAGGAGCTATGGTGGGCCTTGTGGTGGCTGCAGAAAAACCTGGGATCTGCAGTGTGGTGATGGTGAGGAGTTGTCAGGGGCTGGAGGTGGGAGAGATTGCATTGCCCCCTGCAAGTCTTGAGGCCGACATTTGTGTTTCCCTAAATCCAAGCCTGAGCATCTGTTCAGAAGTTCACCATGGAACGCTGAGGAGTAACTGTATATTTATCAGTACATATCAGTATAAAATATTTTTACAAATACCTTTAGAATTTTCAACCCATTAAATTTTTATAGGGCATGGTCTTGTATTTACATGAAATTTACATGAAATTGATACATTCTACACTTTTTAATGGGAATGATACATTCAGCTTTGTAGGACACATCTTTAATGTTGAATGCTTTATATCTGCATCTGCTTCTTAATCTTAAAGAAAACATTGGTAAATCCTGTCGCAAATTTTCTAGTGCACGTGGGCTTCGTTGTGAAAAACATCATTTGGGGGTTGTGAGGACAGCCTCATGTATCCTACCTTTAACATTTCAGAGTGAGGATAGGATGCTGGTAGATAGTTAATTTCTAAAATATAACCTGTCAGTGTTCAAGTGTTCATGGAAGTCATAATTTGTGCATCCTTGGTTAAGGACTGGTTGTGGTTATTTAGCAACAGCACTATGCAGTTATAGCCGTATATTAATGAATATCTCACAATATCCAGTGACCTGTGAATCCTACTTCTGTGTGCCCAGAAGTACTCCAATATATAATAATTCATGTCTTCCAAGAATGAGTTCTGACACTGAAGACAGATTTGAGTCTATCAGTACCTTGAACCAAAATTTTATATCTAGAGAGAAAGTAGAGATACTGAAGTATCAGCAAGGAGGTTGAAGGCAATGTGCCAACATGTTCAAGGTTGGAGGGCATCCAGAAGGCAAACCATAGCATGTGCTATCAAACTCATTCGGAAATGTAATTGCAGTTTAATTGTTTCTATACAAGCAATTTAACTTTTAGATAGGTTAGTATTTTATGGCTTACTAAGCAGCTGAACAATGAGAAAAGCCCATTGATTTACAGTGTTGTGCTGACCTCAGAAGTAAAACACAATGATTTTTCCCCTCTGCAGGTGGCTAATTTTTAATTTGTTCTCCATTCCCACAATGCTACTACTTGGTTATCAAGCAGAAGCAAAGAGAGGATAAACATTGACTTCTCTGCAAAGGAGAGCAACTGAATTGGCAGCTGCCCATAGAGATATATGTATCTGTCAGATCAATATTTATATTTTGAAAGTTCTAAATTCTTCAGTGAAGAAAATTTGCCTCACAGGCCCTCAAATGTAAATTTGCCAGACAAGTTGGGTGATTTGAGGAAGAAGTTCTCACTTTTTGTTTGGATAAAAGTGTTCTGTTTCAGGCCGTTTCCGCACGGCGGTGGAAACGGCTGGGTCGGCGCATTCCGCGCCGACCCGAAGACGCTGGGACCGTCTGCACGGACGGTCCTGGGAGGAGGCGGGACGCCGGCGCCGCGGAGCACCGCCGCCCTTGTGGCGCCGTGCTGGCGTGTCCCTGGGCCTCTCACAACGCGTCGCCCGAAGGCCTGGGGACCGCCCTAACCTGGCCCTGGCCTGCTTTCGGCGGGCGCCAGCGGAAGCCAGGGGCGGTAATCCCCAGGCTGCTAGCGGCAACTTGCGCCGAGCAAGGTTCGCTCTCAAGTGCGAATTGGGGAAGCGATGAAGCTGCTGCCGTTATTTCGGCAGCGGCTTCCGCGGCATAATCCAGCTTCCAGCGTTCACTGGGAGATCACGCCCGACTGCAGGCCAACTGGAAGCGACACGAGGAGCCAGCGGCTCGCGCTGCAGCTGCTCGCCCGATGCGAATTAAGCGGCCTGGAGATAAAGCGTTCTTACCGTCTCCAGGCGTCATTTCTACTGCATAGCGAGCTTGGCCTCAGTAAAGAGTGGAGGGGATAAGATGGAGCAATGAATGAAACAGAGATTTGTTTCTCCACTAACTAGGGAAGTATACCTTATGTCTACCTCATGCCAATAAAGAAACTTGATCTAAATTCAGTTCCCAAGAGAGATCATGCTAACTGATGACTGTCACTAGCAAATGCAAAGTTTGTTTTCACTAATGACCACTGAAACATCCTCTTGCACCCTTTTTCATTATGGTAGTCATTTCAGTGTGCCACTCAAGGACAACATTGGATCAGTGCTCACCACACTTCCTACCTTTCCAAAGGGCAAGAGAACACAGGCTGCTGTAATGGTGCTGATGACGACATGCCTTAGGTTGGCTTGTGGCGTTGAAACTGTCAGGGGACCAGCAACAAAACTGAAACTCTGGGTGGCAGGGAAGAATGAATTCCCACAATTAGGTACCATAAAGGCTGAGCACAAATATAAAGTGAATTAAACAAAGAAAATAAATTTATTATACAGTGCACTTAAGTTTACTATGGTCTTGTTTGTATATTATCATCTCCGAGAAACTCATTCAGTTTAATGGCTTAATTCAAGATCTGTGTTTATGAATTTGAATTTTAAGGGCACTGTGTAATAAATTGATTTGTTTTGTTTAATTCATTTTATATTGTGGTATTGGAGTTTTCGGGTTGTGTGGCATTAGTCACCGAGGTAAGATCGCGAACACCACTGGACTTTACCTGCATCTGTGGCTGGCATCTTCAGAGGTGTATCACAGAGGGAAGTCTGTTACACACTGTGTCCAGAGAGAAGGGAATGTTTGGAGTATTTATTGTCCATGTCCCAGGGTGGGGAACCAATCAGTAAGTGTTTGGGTGGAACTTGTTATGCAAATATGTGGTTGATGGTATTGTATTGCGGGTGGAGCTTATCAGTCCAGGGAGTGATTCACCTTTTCATGCCCTGCAGCAGCAGCAATATTGGTGAATGCAAATCCTGTGTTTGGGTGGAGGCCATTGTTCATGAACTTAGCATGCCCGTGGGGTTTGCTTTTGGTGTTTTTAAGTACTGGAAGCCAAGCTTTGTTAATTCTCAAAGGATTTGCAAGGCTGCAGCCCAAGTGGTATGTGAGTTGGGCGGAGAGGTTGTTCCGCAGACTGAAATATCCCATTACCCGCAAGCATACTTTCGCCTTGACGGCATGCACCTGTCTGAATGGGGCATGGATGTTTGGTTACATGCTGTACAACACACAATACTGCAGTGGCCTCCCCATGGTTGGAGGCCTCAATAAGAGGCCTAGATCACGTGCCCTCTGCCCGGTTGGCACTACTCCACTGAGTCTATGGCCTTAAACTCTACTGTCTCCAGGTTCCACCCCTCCAGATCATAAGAACTTTCCCAACCTGGAGTAGGCAAATGTATCTCCTTTCCACCCAACGACCAATCTACCTTTATCTGCCTCTCTGTCATAAGTTTTTGTCTTCTCCCCACTCTACAGACTGTGCCTTGGAAAGCTAGTCTCTCTCCTCAGTGGGGACAAAAGCAGCTTACATTAGTCTCCTCTCCTCCTTTTTATCAGCACAACAACCCTGTGAGATTTCAAATTTCCCTACAAGCCTGGGACCTTCTTCAGGATTATAGAAACATCCGTCTTGCCTGTTCACAGCTCCAGTCACCAGATGTTGCAGTGAGAATATTGTATCTTTGGAAAAGGTTTGGCAAGAATTTGAGGGAAAAGCTGACCCTGTTGAACTGTTCTCCTTTTCAAACGTGGATTAGTTGGAAACCACAGAACTTCTCCACCCCTTTTATTCTATTAATTATACTACAAGTCCCATGATTCTCAGCGAGGTTCTTCAGTTGCCATAGCAACAAGGATTGGAAAACAATTTCTTCCGTCAAAGTTATCAAACGTACCAGGTTATGTCTATTGATCATGATATACTGTAACAACGGAATAATGGCTTCAGATGACCATTTCCTCCGTTTTATAGTCCAAGAAGGTGATCAATGTGAACAACATGCAAGAAATGAAAGCCCAAGTGATTCCTCTAGCAGAATCTGTAAGGGAACCCAAAGCAACAGTATGAATAAAGTTAATAATTGTAACAAATGTACCAGTCATTATGGAAGTGGATGTTTTCAGCTTGACCATTCCAATGACTTTCATGCTACTGCTTCCAGAAGAGCTAGCAGCAATAGCAGCAGTTGTTCAGAACAGAATAACTGTGAAAGTTCTCAGTTGTACTGTGAAGACTTTCACACAAATTCTTGTGAAAGCAGGAGCAGCATCAGCAGCAGCAGAAGTAGCAGTAGTCATTTAGATCAACCAGAAACCAAAAAGGAGGAATTACCAAAGAAGAAAATGGGAAATAGTCACCCTGTAAAGGAGGAAAGAAGCTAGTTATGAAGAAACAACAGCAAAAGACTTCTTTTGCCTATGACACAGTTAGAAATATCCAGAAGAAGAGTAATATGGCTCACCATATATTGTCAGCCAGACTTCATAAAATTAAGGACCTTAAAAATGAACTTTGTGTTTTGAAGAGTAAGTTGGAAGCATACAGTATGGAAAACCAGTTTTTACATTTAAAAGCAGCAGTAAAATATGAAATTGCAGAGGCTAACCTTTCCAATCTGTTGAAAAAACACTGTCAAGAAGTGAGGACTCTAAGAGCTCTCAGGAGGTCTCAGGAGCAGGAACGCATTGCATCTAGGAGGCTTAGAGAAGTGGAAGTACAACTGCTGAAGACAAAAGATACTTTCCACGTACTGCAAAAACTTTGTGAAGACAAGAATCTTGCTGAGAGAAGGGAACTGCAGTGCAGAGTAACAGCCCTTACTGAAAGAATGGAAGCCAGTGATAAGAGAATCCAGGGTCTAGAAAAGCAGCTGCTGCTGAATAATACTTCCTTTAGTCTTCAGTTAGCTGCTGAGAAGAAAAAGACAGTAGAAGCTCAGATGATCACCACGAATCTTCAAATGGAAATTAAGTTGCTCAATCAAAAAATTCAGGAAAAGGAACGAGAACTTGGCTTAAGAAATATTTATGCAAGCCGGCTACTTAAAAATCAACAAGACAAATGTGACCTTGAGTCTCCCCCAAAAGATGTTAATATATGCAAAGCAGTACAAGCAGATAAGACTTTTAAAGTGGAAACAATGACTCCACTTCAAAAGCATGAGGTCGAGAAAAGTACAGTTTTAAAAGAGGAGAAGACAACACAAGATTCAAAAGAAAAGCTATGTGGTATGCATGAACAGAATGAACTAAAATCAGAAGTTCATCAAACTGAAAAACTGCCAAAACAAGAAGTTTCAAATATAACATGCAAAGAACAATTAAGAGAAGAAATATGTCCAAAGGAAGAAAAACATTTCAAATGTGAATACATAGAAAGACAAAAAACCAGGGTTGTCATGCAAGTGTTAAAAGTTGACAGTTTCAACGATGAACTTGATAAATTAATGGGAGAAGAATCATTTCATCCTACTCAGGATGTCCTGAAAAATAAAAATAATCTGGAAGCTCTGGCGGAAAAGCAAAACAATGAGGAACATGAGGAAGGTGAGAAAGCAGCAAAAGTAACAAACCATGGTAAGCTGGCAGCCCAAAGACATAAAACATCATCTAAATTTAAAAAACAGTATATGTTTTCAGAAGTCACTGAAAATTTGCACCAGGGGCTCCCATCATCAGGTCCCAATATAAGCACTTTTTGCAATTGTAGACAGGTGAATAGGCACCAGAGTGAAATAAAGAGTGTAAATTCAGTTAGTACCTATGAACCTGCATTTGGTAATGCCATCAAAACAAGGTAGGATACTTCTTTTTAAAAATTATTTTTTCATTTTATTAAATTTATACCAAAAGCAATAAAAATAACAATATCATTTCCCATTGTGCAGGGATGCAATCCAATAATAAAACAATGTATAAAATATTAAAATATAAAAAGAAAAAATAGGAAAAAAAAGAAGTATTAGAGAGAAAGGTTAGGCAAAAAAAGACCATGAACATTATTTAAAAAACCCAGTTCATCTTATTACAAAAATACTGATGTTTAGAATTTCGAGTGTCTTCAAAGTCTTCTCTTTCCATGCTTCAATGAGATAGATTCTTTCTTTGAGTCTTTATGCAAAGTATTTCAATTTCTAATCACTATTTATTATTTATATATAGATGACTCTGAGTTCATAACAATACAATAAGTAAATAATATAAATCCTATATACCCTCTATCAACAAATTTATATCTTTATGTCATCATTGCACTGGGCAAATATTATAGTTTGATAAGTTATCTCAGCATGTCTTATATTCATAAAATATTTAAATATTCAATACAGGGTGGTACAAGAGTATAGCGAGCCAATAATTGGACAACTTATTTTAACAAATAAAATCTAGTTTCTACATTATGTCTAAGACTATTTCTGTAGCTATAGTGTTTAATTTTCTCCTTTTTGTCTATACAGAGAAAAAGAAAAAAGAATTATCAGCATAATTCCAACATGAAGCCACCAAATATACTTGAGCTGGTCCGCTAACTAACAAGCAGGCTATAAAAATACATTAATACATTGTTGATAGACCACGATAAATAAATAAATAAAAATGAAATTTAAAAAACCAAAAAAACCCAAACCCTATCTGGTTGATTTTTGTTTATGATTCCTTATTCATTTATTCACTGAATTAACATGAAAGCTCTATCAGGTGTATACACTTTTGCCAGGTCATGCACCCTTCAGGAACACATCTAAAGGTTTCCATGTTGTTTCATACCTTTTTCTTGGGATGTCTTTTAGGTAGCTAGAGATTTTATCTATATCTCAATTAGTCAATTAGGGCATTTAACCATTCTTTATATTTGGGGGCTTTTCTGTTTTTCCATTTTTTAGTTATTTGAATTCTTGCTGCTGTGGCAATATAAAGAAATAAGTTAATATCTTTGGGTGGGATATTGTCCTGGAAAATACCCTTTCCGGACACATGTCAAATTTATGGTCTAATATTTTTTGTACTATTTTGTGCATTTTTCTCCAGAATTTTTTAATTTTGGGGCAAGACCACCATAGATGGAAATAGGTAAGGCAGGATACTTCTTCAACACATAACGAAGGCCAAATCCCTAATACGTCAATGGAAAAGAAGAATACTCTCATGGAAGAACTCTTTGGTCCAAGCTGCATCTTAAAAAACAGTCATCAAAACTTGAACAAACTGAGCAAACAAAAAAACCTCTGCAAAGTGAAAGGATGTATAAAATCTCTTCTTACCTTGATGAAGGATTGCACTGTGGCGATTCCAAACAAACCCACATAAAGGTTTTCCATGCATCTGCCACTTTGGAAGACCCTAGATAATTAATTCCTATGTTTCTAGTGACTTGAATGTTTTCTCTTTGAAATATACTCAGTATTGTGCTGAAAAGCACTTTATTACCTTCTGAAGCCTTTCTTCAATCTAATATTCCTTCTATGGTAATTTAAACGACGGTAATCTGATTTGTTCTTCTGAAGAGGCAGAAAATTGCAAGGACACATCCTTGAAAGGTGGTACCAGTTTATACTTCACTAAACATGTGTCAGCATTAAAAATGAAGTCATTATTCTATGACTTCTACCAGAAAAGCGGTAGGAAAAAACAGGAAAGGAGCTGGTGGTGATAAAGTCAGTGAAGTCTTATTTTCCATTATAACCATACTCTGTATAGTTTCTTTTTGCCCATTTATAGCACTTTTAAGGTATTTACCTGGTTAAAGGTATGAAAATCCTTCCTAAGAGTTGATTAATAAATAAATAAATAAGTTAGACTAGTTAGACTGTTCTGACTACAGAGAAAACTAGGATTTTTCAAGACCAGTATGGACATAGAACAAAAAACACTTCAGAAGTTTGATTCTTGATGCCATATAGCTACAACTTAATGCTAAAATTCTTGATCCAGATAATCGACCTATCGGCTAAAAGGCAGTAAACCAAATCTACTTTACCACCTCGCAAATTCAGCAGTATTTTAGGCAGAGACATCAAACGTCATCTAGCCACCAATACAGGGTGTTGCATTGATTACAGCAATTTCCACAGCTAGAATTGTAACTGTGCACATTGTTTTCTACAGTTGTGTTTGAATGTATTAATATATATGAGGTACAAACCAGACTTCAAACATTTTTGATAATCTAAGCCAGTGGTTCTCAACCTTCCTAATGCTGTGACCCTTTAATACAGTTCCTCATGTTGTGGTGACCCCCAACCATTAAATTGGTATATATAAAATATTAAAAGACCATTTTCCGATGGTCTTAGGCGACCCCTGTGAAAGGCTCATTCGACCCCCAAAGGGGTCCCTACCCCCAGATTGAGAACCACAGATCTAAGCATTAATAAATATTATGCTACTCAAAAAAAAAGAGGTCTGGGATGGGGCAGGCTCATATAATGCAAGGCTTTGCTAGGGAGCCCACTACCCCCAGCAGGAAGGGGTGTCATATAATGTGTACACGCTCAGGTGGCACCTGGTAATTTTCTGTCCCGATTCCCCATAGGGATTGGGGACTGAGCCGAGTTCAGTAGGCTTGCTGCCCGGCAGCTAGGATGTGCCGCTTATGCTCACCCAGCTTCCTACAGTGGTTAATAAAATGGGCTACAGCCAAAGTTTATTCCAAAGAAAGCTGAGTCTGTGGTTATTGGTGTGCGAGCCTCCACACATCAGCATGCAACTCTCCCTCAACATTTACAACCCCCCCTATTCCAGGAATTTTGCAGGCAACCCCAACGTTGGGTTCCTGCAGGTGGAGATCTAAATGATAATTATTTTAAGTTTAATAAATTTTAATGGGACTCAAATGAAAATCTGTACCACTTGAAAGAAGACAATGAAGAAGAGAAGAAGAGTTTGGATTTATATCCCCCTTTTCTCTCCTATAGGAGAATCAAAGGGGCTTAAAATCTCCTTTCCCTTCCCCCCCCCCAACAACAAACACCCTGTGAGGTAAGTGGGGCTGAGAGAGCTCTGAAGAAGTGTGACTAGTTCAAGGTCACCCAGCTGGCATGTATTGGAGTGCACAAGCTAATTTAGTCCAGCAGATAAGCCTCCACATCTCATGTGGCAGAGTGGGGAATCAAACCCGGTTCTCCAGATTAGAGTGCACCTGCTCTTAACCACCATACCATGCTGGCTATTGTTATGAGTATCAACCAATCAAATGACCATCTATTGACATATACATCAAATTTGCCTATTGGTACTAGCTGAAGAGAACATATGTCATTAGACGTGTTTACATTTCCACTCAGCAATAAAGTACACTGGAACCACTCATAGGCCGTTTCCGCACGGGCGGAATATGGCGGCCTGGGGATGGCAAAAACGCCCGTCCCAGGCAGCCTTTTCACCCAGAACAGCTGCTTTGCAGCAGCGCCGCCTCAACTACGCGTCTAACCGGTAGCCGGTAGGCGTTTCCAAACCGCGCTTCCCCAGCATGGTTTTGGAAGCAGCTGGCACCAGGCGCTATGTCTGCGAACAGCAGCGGCTTCCAGGCGCTTCCCCCCCACTCCCTCCCTGCATTTACCTTGTCCCCGGGCCTCCGGCACATTGCCAAGGCCTGGGGACACGCCCCCCCCGCCCTGCGATGCAGGAGCAGGCGCTCAGGGCCGGGGAGGCATGTAATCAGGCAAATGTGCGGAGGCCAGGGACATGCGGTTAACGAACAATGGCGGCTCTCGCGGCCGTCATCCCAGCTCTTTCTGGGACCGTTCATGTGAACGGTCCCAGCGTCGTCGGGTCGGCGTGAAATGCGCCGACCCAGCCGCTTCCGCCTCCGTGCGGAAACGGCCATAGTCTCAGCCTAACCTACCTTATAGCGTTGTGAGGAGAACCGTTGGTTATTGGAAACAAATGTTCTATTGTTAACAGCCTTGCTCAGAACATGGAAACTGGGAGCCATTATTTCCTTTATTGGGTCAATACATCTCAAGTTGAATCTTCTTCTTTCCATGCTATCTTCAATTTTTCCTGTTCAGCTGTAATCCTGCTTTGACTTTTTGTGCTTTAACCTTCATCAGTAGCCATTTAAGGTCTTCATTATTTTCTGCCAGTAATATGGTATCATCTGCATATCTCAAACTGTTAATGATTAAAAACTATACTATCATTTAATGATTATTTAAAAGATTTCTTTGTGAAATTAATATACTTTTTTCTTTTAAAAAAGCATTCAAGGTGGTTTGCAGTCATATAATTTATAACTACAGTAAAATATTGCTAAAAGTATACAAAGTATAAAAGATATACAATAGATCAAACCATTAATCTAGGAACTGGCAGAAAGTCATAGCATGTATTTATTTAGAAGAGAAGATTGAATTTTGCAGCATTCTTCTCTCAAACATAGAAGGATAGAGAGCTACTGGATTTCCCCCCATAATGAGTCGATGCTGTATAGAAGAAGTACGGAAGTTGTGATGGTAAATGCATAGGATTTGGAAGAAGAATCATGCAATATCTGTTGCTCAAGTAAGTCCTTAAGTTATTTAAATATCAAAACAGGGTCACCTTTGAAATACCCTATTCTTTTTTCAGGGGGGGGGGTGTCTTGTATTGTTTACATAAAATATACCTACACAAAAAAAGAAAGAATGTAAGAAATTACATTCTTACAAGAAATGTAAGATTACATTTGTATTCTCATGAACTGTTTGTAATATTTTATTCTCTTCCCTCCCTCCCTCCCTGTTCCTCCTCCCTCCCTCCCTCCCTCCCTCTCTCACACACACACGCACACGCACACACACAAACATACTATACATTGCTGAAGACTGTACTCCCTCTGCTGTTTGTTTCATTCATATTGTAAGGAATTCCATAGAAGCAGAAATAAAAGGCTTTTTGGGTGTAAAAGACCGTTTATTAAGACATCTTAGAAAGCTCACGTACACGCAGTGGCAGGAATGGCATTTCCCGCCTGAAGCACAGGTTATAACTCTATCCATCCCATCCCCCACCCGGCTTCCCATGGGAACGGAGGTCTCATCTCCCTGGCAGAGATAAGGTCTCCGCCGTAGGAGCTGGCCCGTCGCCCGGGCTGTGGAATGTAGTCAATGCCAGGCAGCCGACCCGCTCATCAACACCACTGAATCCTTTACACTCTGCCTCCCTTAAAAAAGACTCCCCCCCCCGGGTTTGTGCGGAAAGGCGCGATGGAAAGCAGAAATGAGGGCGGGGGCGTCAATATTTTCGGAATAGACCCATTGATTATACCCAGAGGAATACCCCACCCACGAGACCAAATATTGTAAGCGTTTGCGATTAAAGCGAGAGTCCAGGATGGCATCAATTTCGTAATGCTTGTGGCCATCAATAATTGTTGGTGGGGGTCTCTCCGGCGGGTCGTGCCAGACATCGGAAACGGGAGCCTCCTTGAGTAAACTGGAATGGAAGACAGGATGGATGTTACTAAGAGAATTAGGCAAGTCCAATCGGGCAGTGACATCATTAATTACTTTGGTAATCTGAAAAGGTCCCACAAATCTTTTGCCCAATTTTGAAAATTTATGCACGTCTCTGAGATTCTTGGTAGACAAATACACCCAGAAATACGCGAGAGGGAAATCCGAGCGGTGCTTATCTGCTTGAAGCTTTTGGGAGTCCTTGGCCTGCTGTAAAGCAGTCTGGACCATTTTCCACCCCTCGGCCAGAGATGAAATCCATTGCTGAAACTCCGGTGGGTCCAATGCTTCCGCAGGTAGTTGCGGCAGACGGAGGGAAGGAGCGACCAGACACAATTTTGAAGGGGTCTTTTGTACTGCTGTGAACCGCATTGTTATAGGCGTATTCTGCAAAGCGGGATCAGCTACGCACCAATTGTCTTGGTGGTAGTGGTGTAACAACGTGCCAAATACTGCTCCAGGGGTTCCTGTTAGTTCTCTCCTGACTCACCGTCACTTTACTTGCAGTGGTAGAGGCTGGCTAACGCAGCGAGGCGTGACCAATAACCCTAGAAAAGCTTTCCAGAACTTAGAAATGAATTGGGGCCCGTGATTGCGGAGACCCGCCTTGAGGTAGTGTAGGCGATAAACATGCTGAATGAACAGGCAACTAACTTAGGAGGCGGAGGGATGGAAGGTACAAAGGGATGAAATGGAAGCTTGTTTAGAAAATAAGTCCACCACCACCCACAAGACCGTGTTGCCATGACTTTCTGGCAAATCTGTAATAAAATCCATGGAGATGACTTCCCAAGGGCGGGGAGGCCACCGGGAGAGGAGTTTCAACTGGCAACCGATAGGCCATAGGGTTTTCCTGGAGCGTTCTTGGCTTCCGCACAAAACAGAGCAACCTTTAATATATGTCTCTCAATGTCCTTGCGCATTAGCAGTGCCGCAAAATTATTGGCCCGGGCCAAATGTAGAGTTTTGAGAAAGCCAAAATGTCCAGCTGGCCCGGGCATCATGATGACAGAGCCTCGAGAACCTGCTTCAGGAGGGGGAGGCACGATACCCAACATTCCCCCGTCGCCAAACACCATTCTCCCAAAGCGCGGTGGGAGTCCACCTTCCTCCATGCCGGTGGCTGCGTGCAGCCACGCCTCCTCGAGTTCCCGTAGGAAAGGAGAGACCAGCCTGGGAATGGGCGGAGGAGGAGGGTGGGCGTCTGAGATCGGGTGTGGCCAGCCCCAAGTGGGAGGAGAGAATGGTCGCGTGGAATGTCCGTAAAGGCAGCTCCACCCCCCCCCTCCCGAACGCTTGGCAGGCGCGAGAGCGCATCAGCCAGTTATTGGTGTTTCCGGGGAAAAAAAATGTACCGTGAAGAAGCGAGAAAAGAAATGCGGCCCAATGAAGTTTGCCAGCGGACATCTTGAGGGGGGTGGGTAGAGGAATGACCAAGTTCTTGTGATCCGACCAAACTTGAAAGGGGTGTTTAGCCCCGCTTCCAGCCAGTGGCGCCAAGTGGAAGTGCTACTTTGATGGCGCGATCTCTTTACATCCCCTACAGTCCAGTTGAGCTCAGCACGGAGAATTTCTTTTGATAAATAAGCCTGCACACGGAACCAGCCTACCATCTTTATTTTTTTTCTGCAACAGGGCTGCCCCAAAGCTTTGTCGAGAGCATCCCGCGTGAACCACAAATGGGAGATCGGATCCAGGTGCTTCAAGGATAGAGTTCGGTAGTAAAAGCAGATTTTAAAAAGCTTGAAAGGCTGTCTGACAGCATTCTTTAAGACCAGGAAAGGGGGCCCCCGGGTTTGGCAGTCAATGGATCTTTACTACGCTTGAAGATGCGTAAAAGGAGGTCTGTGAGTGGGAGAAGTCAGTTCAGCCGAATTGGGGTATAAAAGTCCACGATAGAAATTAGCAAAACCCAGAAAAGATTGGAGAAGGCTCCTTTTCGATTGGTAGGGGCAGGCCACTGGAGGACTGCATCAATCTTAGCAGGATCCATCTTAGAGGCCCTCAGCGGGCCGAGAATCCGGTAACCCAAATGAGTCAATAGAGGTTTGGGTGGAAACAGCATTTTGAAAGTTTGGCAAAGAGGGGAGTTGTTGAGCAAAGCGTTTCCAATACTTCTCGAACCAACGCCTCATGCTCCTCCATGGTTCTTGCGAGATAGAATTAAAAGCGTCATCCCTAAGAGTACACAACTACTCCCTTGTACAATGAAATCATGGAGAACTTAGTTGATAAGGGCCATAAAAGCTCGGGGCCCCACTTAACCCGAATATGGCATTATTAAGTATTCAAACTGTCCAAACTTCGTGTTAAATGCAGTCAGGTGTTCATAGCCTTCCAGCAATTCTGACTCTATAAGTAAAGCCTTCTCTCAAGTCCAACTTAGTAAAGATCCGTCCCTTGCCCAATCGTCTAGAAAGGTCCTTGATTAAACCCAAAGGGTATTTATTGGACAGAGAGACTGCATTGGAGTCCTCGGTAATCGGTGCAGAGCGTAAAAGAGCCATCTTTCTTTTTTTACAAACAATACAGGAGCAGCATGTGTGTGTGTTTGGTAGCCCGCCCGATATGAACCAGCGGCCGAGGTTCTTGTCTAAGAAGGCCGCGAAGTTCCTTCTCCCCTCATTGGAGACTCATCGCGTGTAGATTCTACCTTTGGGCAGCTAGCATGCCTGGCTGTATTATGATTTTGCAGTCGAAAGTGTGTCTCTATGGGGGTGGCAACTGATGCAGCATTCTTGCTCACTGAAATACTCTGGCCAAATCTTGGTAAGCCCGGTGGAATGTCGGTAAGTAATGTCGGGGAGCAGTTAAGAGCGGGCATCGCTGATGAAGCCAGAAGTGTCCCAGGAGGAAGCCGAGTTTTCCCCAATTCATGTATGTTCACACGCAGGGAGGGTCAGTGAATTCTAAGATCCTTTCTTTCCAAATGAATTTTGGTTTCAGTACAACAACAACCATGGCGTAATGCCCCAGAACTATGGAGTGTTTGGCCACTGGCGCCAGGAATAGAAACTAATTTTCTCCCAATGGTCGTTAAAGCAAGCGGAGGAGGACCGGTTGCGTTTTTGAACTGGGCGGTCCTTAGCTCCCGAGAGGACTGCGAATCCATTTGGGTGAAGATGGTATATGGAAGCTTATGCCAGGGGGGACTTGAGTCTGAACCCAGTTCCTCCATGCCACCTGGAGGCGCATTAAGCAATGGGGAGCAGCCAGAATCTACAAAGGGCTGAAGGCTATAATACGAGTATGTACCGCGGGGTTGGCCAAGCAGCTTGGATTGTGATGGGGGCGCTGCCTTCACTCCACCCAGCGTCTGGAAGTCGCACCCATGTCCATGGGGGGGGCTGAAGAAACACACAGCTGCTTCCCCCACTTCTGGAGTGCGCCTTCAATAGCACTGCCTTGAAGCAGCCTGTTGGGGGGCGTGCCGGACTAGCGTGGTGGCGAAGCTTGGCGAGATGGGGTGCTTCGCGGCGCGGCGGAGGCGGTTGGCTTCTGTTTTCGGGCAGTTAAAGCGGCTAAGATGACCTGGGTCCTCCGCGGTAAAGACACAATCCCAGCCGGCGGCAGCCGCTCGGTGAGAGTGGTCTCGGTAGGGGCTGGCTGGAGGCAGCGGAGTAATTACGCGGTAGTGAGAGTGCGTAGTGGCGGGTTTGAAGCGTAGGCTGGCCCCGGCTTACCGAGCGTATTCAAGCGAGGCGCCACTTGGGATCCCAATTCGATCCAATCAGCAATAGTCGCGGGGGGATCCGAATTAAAAAGCCACCGTTTCAACGCATAACTTGCCGTCGACAGCATCCGAGAAGTATTGGCATTTCATGCGCTCAGGCCACTCCAGGAGAGTCGAGGCACATGCCGCCCGCCACGAAATTCCGCGGGCAAATTCTGCAATGGCCAGCGGTTGCCTTGCTATGAGATAGATTTGATGAAGTGCCGGATAGCTTCATTTTTCAGCACCGGATCTTGCAAGCGAGGCCAGCTTAAGGCTTGGAGGAATCACGGGCACCGTCTTGCGAAAGTAATCCTCATCTTGCAGGTTCAAAAGAGTCACAAACCGAGTCGATACGCTGCCATGCATCCAGGACTGAGCCGATGTCCACGTATTTTTTCGCGCTCAGACCCGGTATAAATGGAGTAGCTGAATGATCCTCCCATGTGGGCATCGAGTTGCAAGATGAAGTAAGGGAAGTTTTGGAAGCGGTCCCATGTCCGAAGCTTGGGCAGGTATTGGAGGCCTGTAGTATCCCCTCTCCACGGCCCTTGAAAACGCCCGGCGCAAGAGGCAGGTGGTTCTGCGCCATGAGTTGAGGCAGCCCGGTTCGCGCGGGGGGGGGGCTGGAGATGCGGTGGGAAGGTGGAGGTACCAGCGCCCGGTGCGCTGGGAAAGCGTTCTGGTGGGGAGCCCGGTCCTTGGAAGGTGGCAAAGGACCCAGCAGCGTTAAGCCCCTCTGGCGCCCGGCTGTACCAGTGACAGCGTAGACTCCAACTTGGGTTGTCCTGTTTCTGCTGCTTCTTCAGTTCCCTCTCCAAGGCAGCCAGCTCTCTCTCCTTGCGAGTCAATGCATCCCGGTCTCTTTGCAGGTTTTCACGCTCTTCTTGCTGCAGCTGTTCCACCAGTTCACTCTTCCCATAGCTGCGTTCCACGGGCCCATGCTTCTTGGGCATCGCGAGTCGGCCCACTTCACTCATCCCAGCTCTCTTTCGATGGGAGAGGGAATAGATCGGAAGGGAGTGCAGGCTCTCTCAGGACTCCTCTTCCCTCTGAGAGCGCGGGGCGGTGCGTGCCCACCCGGTGGCTCCACGGGGCATCTCCAGATCCAGCTGCTAATCCGGGATCTGAGGGCCACGGTGGATTCATTAGGGCGTCACCAAAATACCACGGAGTCCAGGAATGCGTTCAACGTGAGACTCCCTCGCGTTGCCGCATGAAAGGTGGTCAGACCCGTCTCTCCTCCGTGACAGGCTGCACCTGAGGTTTGTAATCCACATGGAAGCGGGCGAATGTATATCCGATCCACAGGCGCTCGATCCATAGAGCGAAACGCCCCAAGCGACGACTCATGTAAGTCCACATGATAAGCCTCCTGGAATCCCTCGTGCCAGCGGGTAAGGGAAGACTCATGTAACCGATCTGAGGGAGCCGGGGGAAAAGGGGAGTTACCAGCGAGACCCGTTCTCCCGCTTCGGTTCCTCCAGGTATCCAGAAGGCTTTCAGACCCTCTTTGGGGAGGTACCGCGCAACTGTCCACAGGAATATTCAACCTCTCCATGCCGAGACACCAGAGGTCCACTGCACTAGGAATATAGATGAACTAGATTCCTGCCACAATGTAAGGAATTCCATAGAAGCAGAAATAAAAGGCTTTTTGGGTGTAAAAAACCGTTTATTAAGACATCTTAGAAAGCTCCGCATTACCTGCGCCTTGATGTAGCAGAATGGCATTTCCCGCCTGAAGCACAGGTTATAACTCTATCCATCCCATCCCCCACCCGGCTTCCCATGGGAACGGAGGTCTCATCTCCCTGGCAGAGATAAGGTCTCCGCCGTAGGAGCTGGCCCGTCGCCCGGGCTGTGGAATGTAGTCAATGCCAGGCAGCCGACCCGCTCATCAACACCACTGAATCCTTTACACATATACTTTGAAAGAGTCTCTGCTATAGTGATACCCGCTAAAAAAATGAAATAATTATTTTTGTTGTTATTGAATACTAAGTATTTACTAGTTAGACATATTTAATGTTAATTAAGATTGTTGAACTCAACTCCATTGCGTACGTGACTGCTGGTGGCCTCCAGAAGCTATCAGATGAGTCACATCTCTTCCTCCCGCAGCAAGAATCAGCAATCCATCACACCCTCAACGATTTTGGATCTTCAAGACAAAAGACTTTAGTCTGTCATCATACACACCCAGGAAAACCAAGTGCCCACCTTTGTGTGAGCTGCACCAACGGTCAAGACGGGGGCCCCAGGCTCTGGGGTATGCCCACCTCAGGATTCCGCCCTTTGTTCTCCCTGGAAACTAGCCCTCCAAACCCTGATAAGAGTCTTCATCTTTAGATTCTCCCACGGGTGTGAAATCTCAGGACAGCGTCCTTTCACGAGATTTCGTTTTCATTCATGGATTCAAACTTCACCTGGAATGCCCCCATTGTTGGACTTGCAATTTGATTGGTTTTCCTTTTGTCCTGGCTTTTTGTAACCCTAAAGTAAACTTGTGCACTCTCCTGGGAAGTGCAGTTTTTGCCTGGACTTTGGAGTAAAAGCCTTTACTTTTAAAGATTCTTGTGTCTGCCATTGATTTTTCCGTTGAGAAAATTGTCGCTCCTAGCTGGGCTGGGTTATCACTGCTGCCCGGTGTTTGCGCTTGGATTTCCTGGATGGATCCTTTGCCTAGGGATCCTTGGCTGTTACTTCAGCAGCGAGTAACAATATTGTTTTCAGCACCAATAGTGTGTGTGGTGGGACATATTTTAGGAAAACTTCAGCAGGTTGTCAACAATTCAAAATATATTTCAGTAGTTGTGTGAAAATGGCTGCCTATGCACTGCATGTTATCTTAATGCATTTAGATACATGCACAGCAGAGATAAGGTGAACCTCTAATGGGTAGTGATGGAGGGAAAGAGATGATCCCTGAGGAAATGACAACTGCAGCAACTCACACTAATAAAATCTTAGTAAAGCTTCCCCCAAAGGCAAAAATCAAGACAAAATAGGAACAGTGATTTCCCAGGGCCTGAGACCAGGAAATAGGTAAAGTGGGGCTTTAGAGTGTACAATTGCTCTGAGTCTTTGTTCAAAGCTTAACATATGTATTGCATATGTGCCTACATGTACTTCTTTATGCTAATGAATCTATTTGTTTCTGTCACCAAATAGTTGAATACTAGGGTGTGATCAAGAAGTGATGACATACATATTCCTTATAGGTCCAGTAGTTTGGTGTCAGTTTTCATCTTATTTTCATTGAGAGTGCTCTTCCTGCTTTATATATATATATATATATATCTCCACCATATATATATCCACCAGAATAATTGAATACCAGAATAATTGAATCCCAGATAAGTAATCACATATAGTAGTGTGGGGTTGAACAGACTAAAGAAAAATCTTACCCAGCTTTAGGGCATTGCCATCAATACTGGTATCTCAGTAGTGGAACTAATTTCTCCCAGAACCACATATTGTTAGCTATCATCTGTGTGTGCCTCTCATCCTCATTCTTTGATCATCCTAAATTATCAGCTCCCTGTCATGCCTGCTCAAAAAAGAGAGAGATGAATAACTTACACTCTGAAGTTATTACTTCTCATGAAGTTAATTTCTCTTGCATCAAAATTCTATCAGAACTGGATAATGACACAACTCTCATATCTACCCTTGTAAAATTACTTGAAATAATTGCAGTTGGGATGAAATCAATCAGAAGAATGTGTTCCTTTATTTGTATAAACCATGAAGAATCACCCCTGTTGACTATTTCTGTTTATTTATTTTATTTAATTTATTATTTAAACTTTTATACCGCCCCATCCCCGAGGGGCTCTGTTCAGCAATACCTTGTTTTTCAAAGTGCTATATTTATTATATTTTACCCTGGCAAAGTCTAAACCTCTAAAAAATCTTGGTAGACAGCTAATACAGTGTAGTAGTTAAGGCGTCAGACTAGAACTGAGAAACCCAGGTTCAAATCTCAACTTGAATCATGGAAACATTCTGGGTGACCTTGGGCCAGACACATACTCTCAGCCCTGATCCTGACTAGCACTTTGATGGGAGATCTCCAAGGATTAAGAAGGGTGTAGCATGGAGGCAACTAATGACAAAAAATTGAAGCAAGCAGTATATGTCCTGAACTTATACACCAAATCAGAAACACTATTTGCATTGTTCTCTAAACAGATGAAGATAGCTGGGCAGTCTCCTGGAGATACCCTGAACTTCACCACTGCCCACCCTCCTCACTGAGGAGGCATGATAAGACAGCAAAGTGCAGGGAAGGAGGAAGTGGGGTGGGCTATCCACAGGGAACAGTGATACCTTTGAGGGCTTCTGCTTACCATAACACAGCCTGATGCTGGAGATGGGTTGGCTGGGGTGGACAGAGAGAAGACAGGACTGATGCCTCTCCATCACTAGCATCCTAGGCAATTTAGTAGGACCTGCTCTCCGTGGTGGTGAACCTTTGGCACTCCAGATGTTATGGACTACAATTCCCAATTGGCCATGCTGGCAGGGGCTGATGGGAATTGTAGTCATAACATCTGGAGTGCTAAAGGTTCATCACCACTGTATGGACTGGCCTTGTTTTGTGGTTGGTAAGATGAGGTGGCCTCTCTTGGTCTGCTCTCACTTAGGAGAACAGGCACAAGGCCCCACTCTGCATGGGCCTTAAGAGCAGTGGTGCACCGGCATACTTGATGCTTTCATGCATGCGGCTCTGAAGCTGCTGCGACCCGCAGAGGAGCCTCTGGAGGCATGCTGCTTCTGGTTTTTTTTACTGGCCACCTCTTCCTTTTATAGCTCGGCACAGATGAGGGGACACACCCTGTGGTGGGATTCAAATAATTTAACAACTGGTTCCGGTGGTGGGATTCACATAATTTAACAACTGGTTGTTTACCAGTACTATTTTAACAGCTGGTTCTGCCGAAGTGGTGTGAACCTTCTGAATCCCACCACTGGGCACGCCCCTGTGGCCATGGTGAACCCTCAGGAATCAGGGGTCAGGAGGCATGTCCCCTTGCCCCCATGGAGCTATGCAGGGAAGAGGAGGTAATTGGGGGGGGGGAAGCAGTGCACTGAAAAATGGTGCCTTCCACCTGGTGCCATTTGCTTGGCACTGGATGGATGCCACTTTTTTTTAAAAGACTCTTGTTTAGCAAGTCACTAAAACACGGTTGCGAGGAAAAAGGATCATTGTGGCTTCACTCCAGCAGCGGCAGTTGTGCGAAGTCCTCCCCCACAATGGCGGTTTTACTGGCCACTCACAGCTGCATACAGCCTGTGTAGAATCCGCCAAGGAAAGTGTGGTTTCAGACCTTCCCTGTCTATAGTTGAGGCTGCTAGAAAGTTGGATGAATTGCAGTAGCAGGCAACAGGCCTCAAAGGGTAACAACTGCAACATTAAGTTGTCATGAGGCACAATATGGGGTTGAGTCAGGGGTTTAACATTAGGCCTTCTACAATGTTACTTTCCTTGTCTTAAGAAGGGGTGGAGTCAAACCAATGACTCCTCCCAATAATATATCACTCAACAACTTAATACTGTTGTGTTTTAATTCCTTTTTTATTAGCTCAAATTCAGAATCAGTGTGTGTTTTTGTTGTGTTTCAGAAATCATTGAGAAGGTCAAACTAGCGGGCAAAACTACTGGCATTCTTGATATTCTTCTATAAGTGCTGTAACTTAGGTTGATTGCTCTCCAGGGATTTAGGCAAAGGGCTTCCTCAACCTTACATCTCCTGCTTGCAGATCATCAGCGCATTCACTATGCTTTGTCTCAGACACATTCAGGAGCATCTCAGAAGCAAATAGAAAGGGCCCCCTGAGGGCAGAAACTTTTTAAAAATATATTTTTATTTGTTTAAAACATTTTTATGCCACCTTTCCATTTGATCAGGTCCCCAAGGCAGCATACATATATACATTAAATGATTTGAACAGTTAACATTTAAAATTATAAAATAATTCAATAAAAACACAAGCAAACAATAGTTTGAAGACCATATTGTAAATAGTTATATTTGGCTATTAGAATAAAAGCTGTCATACTTCACACTTTACTACTTGGATAGAATGGCATCATTCCTAATCTTTACAGAACTTTTCTCAATAGAAAGCTGTTTATAGTTCATCGTTCAGACCGGTTGTTAAATTATTTGAATCCCACCATTGCCTATAAGGCATTCTTGCCTAAACAATTGTCTCTCACCCTTTCAGCTAGGGCACACTACTCATCTGCATTTTATTTTTTTAAGCACTGCTAGTACCTTTATTCAGTAAATAGTTAATTTGGTGCCTTAATGTGTCCTAAAGAAGCACAAGCAGTTTTTAAAATCTCTTGAAAGCTGCTCTGGGTATGGGATTGTTTTCATATTTAGTTTTCTACAAGCTCAATAGTAGGAATAAGTTCATCCATTTTTTCTTAATGAAGCCACATCAGAACGTACCAAATGCTATTCTATAACTACACTCATGTGTGCATCTCAAGCATTTGTCAGTTCTGGAATGCATATTTTGCATGTTTTGGGGTAATACATGGGAGTAAGGAGAATTTTACTGTTCCTCTTCCATATGGAATTTTGTCCCATGGAAAGACTTTTGAACACTTGGAAATAAAACAGCTAAGTGGGCACTAAGAAATATTGCTTGGAAGAACAAAGGACATGATCTCTCCAAGGCTGTTAGAGGTTGATTAACTCAAATTCATGACCATTATTTTACTGCACTATGAAACAGTAATTATATAACATTACTGATACATCACTTAAGATGCTCAATATAAATTGCTGTAATTTCATTTCTAAAATGCATGAGTTCCAAATCCAAATCATTTATTTACGGTCAACGACCAGAACAACAAAATAAAAATACACAATTCAGCAACAATAAAGCACAGGTCAGAGATAATACATATTCTGTATTGCTGACAGAGAGGATGTTCGCGGGAATTAAGTAATATATATATATTAAAAAATTTCAGTGACTTATGTTTGGAGTCCCGTTACACCTAAATTGCGATACAGTGAAGAGTAAAGAGATATAATGATTTGGAGCAGAAGATAAAAAAATTAAATATGAGAAGAGCTCATACAATATTACTAAAAAGGACGCCTATAAGGACTGACTAAAAGGCTGGACTTCCAGCCATGTCATCCCCTAAAAGTTGAGCCCAAGGTCCAGACCAAGATACAAAGATAAAATTAGGGGTAACCAGTTTCCAAAGACTGTTGGTCCAAACCATAAAGAATAAGTTCAAGTTAAAAACTGGAATAAAATTTGAATAAAAGATAAAATCATTAATCCAGCACGTTCCTATTTTAATTTGCCCTACTTGTCCATGCCTTTTAACCACACTTAAAGGCACTAAATTTTGCCACCTCTCTTGTTATATTCGGATTGGCATCTTCTAATAGTCTTTCCATGGCACAATCCTCAGGGCCAAGAAAAATTGATGTTGGAAGAGAGTCAAACAGTTTTGCCCTCATTTCTTTGTGAGTGGGGCATAGTAAAAAAAATATGCGTCAAGGTCTCTATTTCCCCCATATCACATGGACAAAACCTGTCGGGATGTATGGGATTTTTTTATATCTGCCCTCAAGCACTGCTGAGGGAAGAGCATCACATCTGGTGAGTGTGAAAGCCCTCCTAAGTGACTGGCTGTCCAAGTTATATAGATAGGGGGAAGGGCCCAAAGTGTATTTAATGGATGGTTTGAGATTAAATTTGGGGAATGCTGTTATATCTTGTTGACAAGCCATATCTTGAACTCTCAGCTTGACTGTAGTCTAATGCATGAGTTATAAAATTTCATATGAAGGAACAAGCAAATCATTAGTCCATCAAAATTAATGTGGATAATTATATTAAGAAAATAAAGCTGATGTTTTTTCAATTTCATATTGATTTCAATTTGACATTTTAATTATTGCCTTCATTTCCTATGGGTTTCAACACTAGTAGCAGATGGACAGATGAATTCTTTTGGATTGACCCCTTTAGGACCTCAATATCTTTGTAGATGAGATACTGTCAGAGTTCATTTGCACATAATAATATAAGAGTCAATATTTACTTCAAGCACTTCTTAGTAACACACGGATAGCTGTAATGAGGATGATAAAATTGAGTCTGGGATCCATAAAAGGTGGTTTATGAGATCAGTTAAATGAAAATTATCCACTTAGGTTCATTTGTAGCAAACAAAGGAGCAAAACTTAAAATTTAATATTGAAATTAGTTTATTCAAAATGAAAAAATTATTGTTTGCAGATGATACCAAATTATGTAGTGTGGTGAGAACCGCAAAGGATTGTGAAGAGCTCCAAGCAGACCTTGATAAATTAGGTGAGTGGGCTCAGAAATGGCAAATGCAGTTTAATGTAGCAAAATGTAAAGTGATGCACATAGGGGCAAAAAATCCAAACTTCACATACACGCTACAGGGGTCAGTGCTATCAGTCACAGACCAGGAAAGGAATTTGGGTGTCTTAGTTGATAGTTCCATGGGAATGTCAACTCAATGCATGGCAGCTGTGAAAAAGGCAAACTCTATGCTGGGGATAATTAGGAAAGGAATTGACAATAAAACTGCAAAGATTGTCATGCCCTTATATAAAGCAGTGGTGCGATCGCACTTGGAGTACTGTGTTCAGTTCTGGTCGCCACATCTCAAAAAGGATATTGAAGAGATAAAAAAAGTGCAGAGAAGGGCAATGAGGATGATTGAGAGATTGGAGCACCTTCCCTATGAGGAGAGGCTCCAGCGTTTGGGACTGTTTAGTTTGGAGAGGAGACGTCTGAGGGGGGATATGATTGAAGTCTATAAAATTATGCATGGGGTAGAAAATGTTGACAGAGAGAAATTTTTCTCTCTTTCTCCCAATACTAGAACCAGGGGTCATACATTGAAAATGCTGGGGGGAAGAATTAGGACTAATAAAAGATGAAACACGTGATTGGTGTTTGGAACATGCTGCCACAGGAGGTGGTGATGATCGCTAACCCGGATAGCTTTAAAAAGGGCTTGGACAGATTTATGGAGGAGAAGTCGATTTATGGCTACCAATCTTGATCCTCTTGATCTGAGATTGCAAATGCCTTAACAGTCCAGGTGCTCGGGAGCAACAGCCACAGAAGGCCATTGCTTTCAATCCTGCATGTGAGCTTCCAATGGCACCTGGTGGGCCACTGCGAGTAGCAGAGAGATGGACTAGATGGACTCCGGTCTGATCCAGCTGGCTTGTTCTTATGTTCTTATGTTCTTATTTCAATATTTATCATTTTGTACTTAGGTTTATTAATATACAAAAAGATCAGAACTGAATTATACTTTTATTAGCTGGGTAGGAAAATTTCCCCTGCCCCTATTGCTAAAAACATAGGCGGTTTCTGCACGGGCTGAAAGCAACAGCCTGGTAAAACACCGTTTTGGCGGGGACCCTTCGCACAGGCGCCGCTGCCAAATCGATGCAGCAGTGCTCTGTGCCCACCAAAACGGTGTTTTCAAAACTTGCTTGGGGAGCGAGTTTTCCTGCAAACACTGGCTTCCATCCGCTGCCATGTGAACGGCAGCAGGTGGAAGCCAGCGTTTCCCCCTCCCCTTCCCAGTCCCAAACGCCTCCTTACCTTCTGCTGGCAGCCGTCGCTCTGTTGTCACTCTGAGGAGGGAAGAGGAACGCCCCCTGGCCTCCGGTGCTTCAGCCGTCGCTCTGGCCATGGGGGCATGTCCTCTTCCCTCCTCAGAGTGATGACAGAGCAATGGCTGCCAGCAGAAGATAAGGAGGCGTTTGGGGCCTGGAAAGAGAATATGCTTGACTGTCGCGGGCTTGCTCAACAGCTGTGCATCCCATAAAGGAAGGCCATTTTGTGCAAAAGCGGCCCCCAGAAGCCTGCATCTGGCATGAAGTTGAAATGCCCGATGCAGAAGTAGCTAACCTGGCACTGTGCAGAAACAGCCATAGTAATACATATGGGAGGTTCATCCCACAGCAACATTTTAAAAAATAAGTACCTGTTATGATAACAAGAACAAAAGAACTGAATGCATCCTTACAATTTAGAATGTCGAGGTCACTGGGTAAGGGGAAGAGTCATAAATAGGAACTGAAAGCATAAGTATTTGTAATGATTGTAACGTGTGTGTGACTTTAGTGTGTGTGTGTGTGTGATTTTTAAACTGAGAGCTGAGTTGGAGAGAGAAAAGGGGTGATGGGGATGAAAGAGTGATATGATTGGTTGATTTTAGAGTGTGCATGTGGAAGAGCTGTGCTGGGCTGGAAGAAGGTGCCTGAGAGTCAGAGGCCCGTTCCGCACAGGCCAGTGAAGCGACTGCACAATGGCATACATGATGCTGGTGGAGCCCCGGGACTGTTTGCATGCTTCTGTGCAGGTGGTCGCGGCCCGTGGAGGCGCCTTCATACAGAGGCACCTCCATTTTGTTTTTCAACTTCCCTTCCCTGAACAGCTCCTCAGGGATAAGGGAACATGCCTCCATGGCCATGGCAATGCCTTGGGTGTCGGAGGCTAGGAGGTGTGTCCCCTTGTCCCTGTGGAGCTGCATGGGGAGGGAAGGAAAGTTGAAAAACAAAAGCATTTCCCTGCCAGTTGCAGAGGGAAATCACGGTGTTGCCTCATTTTGAAGGCAGCAATCACGTGAACAGCGCCCCAGGAACAGTGGTTTTTACCTTGTCTGGGGAGGCTGTTTTTGGCCTGTGGGAAACAGGCCAGAAAGGGTAGAAGGTGACAGGGTTTCAGAGTGAAAACTCTAGTCAGAGAGAGTTAAAGGAGCGGCGCTGACTTACCGGGGCCGCCATTGGCATCTGGGGCCACCCTCAATGGCCAGTATCCAGGGCTGTGCTGCGCATGCGTGTGGCAAGGCAGCCTATGAACAGTGGGGGTGGAAGGCGCACAGGTGTGACATTGGCCTGGAGGCACCTCCCACATGCGTTAAATGGCAGGGCCGGGCCTCGTGGCACTCCTCTTTGCTCAGCCAGCTGAAGAACATCCCTCCCTTCCTCCCTTTATTTTGGTTGGTATTTATGTGTTGGTTCATTTATCTTTGCCTGCAGTTTGCGCATGGGGGACTGATCTCTTGTCCAGGTTAGCTGCCTGCTAACCATTTTGAAACCTCCTAACGAGGTTTGGGGTGGAGCAAGCCAGGGATCGTTTGCCCAGGCGTGGCCTGATTTGGCTTGCGCCCCACAGTAACAGGGAAAATCTTCAGGCAGCGGCCCAGCACCCATCTGAAGCTTTTCCCCTCCTTGCTGCCAGGCATCGGTTATTGCTTCTGTTTCCTCAAACAGGCGGGGTTGAGGAAAGCGGGAGTTGGGGGACAGCTTTCAAGGCTGCCCAACACTGGATCAGACCCCCATGCTGTGCTTTATGCTCTATTCTTTCAAGCCAATAAATCATGGCTATGGCCAAATTTTATAACATGAATAAAGTGTCTTGTTTTATTATCATAGTTTAAGTTTTTGTTCAGACAGCAATCTTTCTTCCCCTCTGGCGGCAAAGTTCTACGTTAGCTAGTGAGCATGTTAAGGTTTCTGAGTCAGAAGCCATAGGTCCATTCCACACAGCTAAAATAAGACATCCTGAGAATGCAAAAAATGGCATCTTGGGAAGGCACTCCACATAGCCTTTTCCCCAAGTCCTTAGGATGCCTAATTTCTACTCAAGATGTCTTTTTTAAAAAAATGCTTCAAAGTGCACCTTTTCCCTCTAAGTTGCCTGCAAGATGTCTCCTGACTGGCTGTGCAGAATGTGGAGCTCAGGAAGCATTTTATGTTTCCCGTCCAACCACTATGCTCAGTTATGGTGTTATGGTCAGTTTCACTCTCAGTTTGCACTTGACTTTTTGTGTACAGCTGAAGCGATCCTCCCTGCCACGGTTACCTCAGGACATTTGCTCTGTAGGCTGTGATCCTGGGCACCTTTTCAGCCAAAAAAGTACATAGTTGTACTCAACTGATCCTGCCAATTCTGGCATTATATAGTTTTCCTTTTAAAAAAAATGTTCAAGGAGCTATCTTTGTAGCTATGCAGACACTAATAAGAAAAACTTAGCAGCTCAGAGGTCAGGTAAGCCACCTACTGAAAAGTCTTGGGTTGACCTGCCCTCTGTGGACCAACTTAAACTGGTTACTTGTTGAAGGTAGCATTGCTATGTGGAGGCACCAAGGGATCACTGGCATTGGGTTGACCTGCCCCCAACAGACTTCGGCCAACCTAGTGCTTTTCAATGCTCAGAAAAACTTACTGCACAGAAAAGGAAATTGGTGTGTGGAGGGCGGGTCAACCCAATTCCAGTGATTCCTTAGAGTAGAGGTGGCCATCCTATGGCACTCCAGATGTTCATGGACTACAATTCCCATCAGCCCCTGCCAGCATGGCCAATTGGCCATGCTGGCAGGGGCTGATGAGATTTGCAGTCCCTGAACATCTGGAGTGCCATAGGTTGGCCCCCTTTGCTTTAGAGTCTATGTTCATATCTACAGTTCTTCACATAGCAATGGCTATCTTCAATAGGCCCCAGGGGAGAGGTTCATACGCCTCAACGGAATAAGCCCCAGACAGTGGCGTACTGGGCCTAAATGGTGCCCAGTGGCATGACTGGCTCCCTGTGCCCCCTCCCCTGCCTGGCTCCCCATACCCCCCCCCATGCTCCACTTATGGGCACCACCGTGGCAGGTCGGTTCCTGGCTCCTGGGCTGGCCTGCCACCACGGTGCCTGCCTGGGCAGCCTGGTGCTGAGCCCCACCCCCGGGTCTGGAGAGGGCAGAAGCCAGCCTACAGGGAGGCCGGGGAGCAGGGTTTGGTGGTGGGCAACCCAGGCTCTGGTGACCAGGGTCGGCACTGCTAATGCAATGCTGCACCATGTCCAAAAAACTTCTTGGTGGGGGGGGGGGAGCAAAAAAACAAACAAAAAACCAGCCACCTGGAATGCCCTCCATAGGATTGTGTAGTGTAGGTCTGACGCCCATGCCAAAATTTTCCTAGCTTGAAAGCCTGGGCCAGGAATGCCCCCCACCCTCCTGCACTGTCATCTGCTTGGATGCCAGCATAGTTCTGCAGTTGGGGTGCCCAGATGCTAATGTCTTTGCTCTCTTCATCAGTGTGGGTGCCCCTTACACTGGCAGAAAGGTCAAACACACTGGTGGGCCTTGTAGCCCTTCCCAACACCATTTCGCCCCCCTCCCCAATTGGGTCATAAGTTTGAATTTGATCTGTTGAAAGAGCTTTGGTTGAGGGACAGAGAGTCTGGTTCACTGGTTAAAGTTTGTGTCTGTCTATATATAGAACAAGGAGAAGAATGGAAGATTGCAGGACTCCTCACCCCCATTCCCAATTTGCTTGTGTGTGTTTTATTACCACAAAACAAACAAACCAAAGATGGAGAGGAAGGAAAATGTCTTGAGTTTCCTGGCTGGGGAAGGAGACACAGCAGTGACTTGCATTTGAGAGCCTGCTTGCTGGCTTTTTCACGGACTGGGTTACCACTTCAGGTGATTTGAAAGCCAGCCAGGCCAACTCAGCTACTGTCTGTAGCATCAAGCTGCCTACTAATTTTCCTTCAGTATGCATGGATGCAACTTGCTTCATTCATTTAAAAAGCAGGTGTGAAGAGATTGCATGCTGGGAGAAATTTTGAGAGAGTGAACATTCTATCTGCAGCAGTTAGGCAGTTTAATTAAGGTCTCATACAGAGGAGGTTGGCTAGAAGTTTTTTCAATGTATGCGTGTAGTTATGTCAGTGGAGATGGTTTAATATTCTGCTACAACTTGGAACTAGAAACTGATAAACTGTAACTACCTGCCGAAGAATTACTTTGTGCTATTTGTAATGTAACAAACTTGGGCTTCAGATAAGTTTATTTGCTTTTGCTTACTCCTTTAGAACTATAGGCAACACTACTATTGTTCACCATATTAGGCTATTATTTTATGATTAACCGTTATTTGGACAGTATTGGTTTTTTTATCAGATGACTATAAGTTCTATTAGCTAAAACTGTTTTGATCATTGAGAAATGTTTACTTCTCAATAAAATTAATGAATTTTTTTTTTACATCTTGGCTCTGAGTTCTTTGTGTTAGCCAAATCAGAATCCACGAAGTGGCAAGTAGTTCCTCTTGCTCTACAGCAGGGTTGAATAATTTTATTATGTTTGTGTTATTTTCAGTAGATTTTCTCCGCTGCCCCACCCATCTCTTTGATTTTAGTAGTAACAATATCAGAAACTGAGATCTTTGACACAAGAAGGAAAGAAACAAAAAAAAAACTTGAGTATGGGAAGCTGCTTCATACTGTGTCCAATAGTTTTCAGGCATATTCTGCTCTTTTCTACTGCTGCAATTACTATGGCAGAAATTAAGGGTGGCATGTTGTATTTGCTTCTGAAATTATCCCAGCTTACATGATTTTATAAAAAGGTTCTTCTTATGACTATATACATGAACTAGTTAGTGTCCAATTAACTTCTGAATAACATCATCATAATGTTTGGGGGAGGGGGCACAATTTCAGTGCTTTCCCCAGGTGCCATTTTCCATAGCTACGTCCCTGCAGCTGAGCACAATACCAATCCTCTTTTATTGGCAATCTGCATGATTCCAATGTATATAATTAAACAAATTCAGAATGACTTTTTAAGGCTCAGTGTTGAAACTGTTATACTGTGCAAATCTGATAGTTCACGTGGACACAATAATATCTCACTTAATAAATACAAACAAATAGCAATTTGCTGAAACATTCCTCCTACGATGTCCTTTTGTAGTGACAGAAGTAAAACATGGTCCAGAAGCCCTTGCGGCTCGATCAAAGTTTTACTGGCTTCAACACAGGCCAGGCAAAACATGTACACCATATGGAAACGAATCTCAGAATGAATAAGCTTCGATTTACACCCCTTTGCCTTTGGCAGATCACTCCTCCAATCAGAGCACCTGGTGTAAGTTTCTTGTAACAAGGTCTAATGTAATGTTTAAGAGAGTTTATGAATTTTGCTGAAGATGGATTAAAAGTTTGTTTAAATAGGTTATGTATCAGAATTAAAACAGTTTTAGAGAATAGCTATTCTATGTATGTATTGTCGAAGGCTTTCAGATGGTCTCACTTATGGCCTCACCTACTCTATTCAGATGGCCTCACCTTTTGACCTCACAATGTATATACCCCACTTGCTTTCCATTCCAACTATCAGATCCTCTGAAGATGCCAGCCACAGATGCAGGTGAAACGTCAGGAGAGAATGCTGCTAGAACACGGCCATACAGCCCGGAAACCACACAGTACCCTAATCTATGTATGTTTGATAAATATATATATCAATGGAATTTGTATTATACATTCTTGATTATGGATGAATAGAGAGAACTGTGTTCTTTGTGCTTTTGAAAGCTGATAAGCCTCTGTTTCAAACAAGTGTTTTAGAGAATGCCTAGTTGCCCAAGAGAATTGGGTACCTGCCTGAAGACTTCTTGTATTAGCCCTGGAACTTCAAAGAACCACTGAGATTGAACAGCACTCCTTAAATTGATATGTTACATAGGCTCGGGATGGTCAGAATGGAAGAAAAAAATTTAGATGGTTAATTGGAAATGTTATATTGAAGTAGAGTTTCGTCATGACATGTGTAAGATTTATGGTTCTCTTATGAATAGAGATGCATTTTTTCCTAGCCTTTTTCCTTATAAAAAGGCTAACTTTCTTTGTCTGTACAATTCTTCCCTTTTGCTACAGTTGCTACTTTGCTACTTTATTCTAACCTTGTTGGTTTGAATTAAATTTATTAATTAATTCAGCCTCTTGTCTCCTGGCATCCCTCCTGCCTTCTTGCTGGGAGTAAGGTAGCCTGCTGAAATTGCTCCACAGAGTAACACTTTTGCTAATTCCCTGAATTTGGGCTAGTACAGGGGTGTGTGATGAAGTTGGTGCCTTCTGCCCACACCTTCCTTCCGAACTGTCACCCTCAATTGACACTCTCTTGGATTGACAGCAGAATTCTTTTTGAACACTCTGGCTTTTAGGGTGCTCAGACTGGTATTAGGCATCTACAGTTTGCTGTGAGTCACAGGGAAAACCTGCCAAAGGTTGTTGTTGGAGATAGTTACTCTAACCTGTTCAATTCCAAACTCCATCCCAGCCAACTGATCTGTCACAAGAAGCACAAATGAACCACCTTTGTCAACATAGCCATCCTATCTCAGACCTGTAATCTGATTAAAACCAGATGAACAGAAACTGAGGAGGAAGAAGAAGAGTTTGTTTATATCCCCCCTTTCTCTCCTGCAGGAGACTCAAAGGGGTTTACAATTTCCTTGCCCTTCCCCCCTCACAACAAACACCCTGTGAGACACTGCAAATAGTGTCTCCTGTACAACTCTCTGGAGACATTCACTAGTATTTCCATGCTTATTATTAAAGTAAAGGGTGTACAACGTGATCATCCTCAGAGGCAGTAGTGAGCTCAAGTGTCTGCTAAGTTAAGTAAAGATGGTATCTGTCACTCTTCATCAGTCTAGAGAAATTTACTATGGCACATAGCCTTTTTGTTGGTTTTGATTCAGATTACTTGAATGCTGTGATGGAAGAAAGGTGGCATAGATATTTTTTAAGAATAAACAAATGAATAATAAATAAGTAATAGACTGTGCACTAATGTGTTTGACAGCTGTGGGAAGGGAGATTGTCGGAGATGGAAATTCTGAAGCTTCTAGGGCCTTCAATGCTAAAATACTAATGTCAGTTCCTAGTAACAACTTTCTATAAATGTGCTGACATTCTGTCTTTCAAGTTGCATACTGCGTTATTTAGATTATTATACTTCATTTTATTTACAAATTTTAATTGTTTCATAGCCTCAGGGATGTTATATAACTACCTTAAAGAAACACTTTTTTTTCAGCAGCAAAGATGGCTACTGCTTAATGATTTGACTTTGGTTCCCAGCAATTTGAAATATTGACCTGTCCTGAATATCAGAAAAGGGGTGATGAAAATGGAATACCTACATCTTGGCTATGTGGTATTTAAAATATTATTCCCTTTTGGAATATACTGGTTTGTCCAGCTGAACCTCTCATTGCATGGACTTGGATGAAAGGCACTATGTTATTCTGTTACCAATTCTCTAAGACATCAGGGTTCCCTGCAATCAATATGTTCTGTGGTTCATGCTGGCTTTCTGAAACTATTCTCTGCAGGAAATAATTAATTCTCCCCATGTTCTTATCTTTAAAATGCACTCTGAAAATCTGAAATCGGTGAAATTGGCAAGCAATCAGCATCAGGTCTATTATTTTTAGAACTGTGTTGTTTTAGACTACTGGTGGGGGTGGGAATCCACATACTAAGACCATGAACAGCATGTGTCACTAATGGGTTGCTTGGATGCCTAGCTGTCATAATCTTTGGTCAAAGATTTCATCTGCAAAACCATGGTTGTTTCATTTCTTTAAGGAAACTGGAAAGTTAGTAAGAATGCTGACTTTTATTCTTAAGCCCATTTCTACCATTTGTGAATGTGGTAAGAGGCTTGCAAACACTGAGACTTGCTGAAAGTTACAAAGATTGAAAAATAAATGAACATTTTTAAAAATATTATTTCTGTGCCAGCTGAATAAGATCTCTGGATAAGGATCTGCTCTCCCCCTTTCTTCAGGTATTTAATTCTGGCCTTGTCAAAAAGCACAAATTGAAGGGTGGGAGCCAAAGTGCTCTTGGACCTTGGTTTTAGCCTGTAGTTCACAGCCTGTAGCCCTCTATAAGTTATGCCAACAGAGCCAGCATTAGTCTGGGATGACTTTAGAATTCATTTTCTGGTTGAAAATTGTACTAAGTACGCATTACTAGTTAGTATATCTTGGGTTAAACTGGTTTTGTGTGTGAATGTATATAATTTTTATGTCCAAGCTGCTTTGAGATCTCAGGTGGATAAAAAACAACACACACATATATCCTATTATAGAAAAGGCTACCTGTGGTGGCAACTTCCAACTAATTGCCATGCACCCATGGTTTGGGGGCAGGGCTTACACAGAATGGGTAAAAACCACACAAAACTGTGGATTGTGGTGGCTACTTGGCCCTTTCCACACAAATCACCTAAAACATTTTTTAAAGTTCAGTCTTCCCCACCTTTACAATGATGTCAACACTCATCCCCTCAAAATGATGCATGGCCACCATTACATGATTTTTCCAGTTTTTTTTAGTTCTGTGTTGAATTGATGCTTCAGTGCTTCAAAGTCTTGTGCTGCGATTTGTCACTCCTTGTATGCTCAATGCTTTGAAGATGCCCCCCAAATTAAAAAACAAACAGAAACGCTGCAAATAAGGGGGATAGAGTGAAGATGGTGCCTAGGAAAAAGTGCAGGGACAGCACAGAGGCATGGAAATGTTTTAAAGAGATTGCACAAGAAACTGAAGATGTTTTAAAAGTGTTTGAACAAAAATGATTTTAAAGGACTTTTATTTAGAACATTTTGAAGCTGCAAATAATTAGGGGGGGTAAAGACAATGCAGGGGGTAAAGGGGGTAAAGACAATGCAGAACTCCAAGGAGGACATGTTTTATTTCCTGTCTCAAAACATTTTAAAAGGTTTGTGTGGAAAGGGCCTATAACAGTACAATACCCTCTCCATGAAGAGAAACACAGGCCCAGCAGGAGGGATGTGTGTTGTACCAAGGGTGGTTGATTTGATAGCTGTTTTGACCTAGGCACTCCCCTGCTTACGCGCGCGTGCGCCCGCGCACACACACACACACACACACACACAGAGGCCTTTACTGTCAAAAATCCTGTCAGGGAAATTAATATATAAATGCTGCCACCAGAAACTGAAGTAAAAATATATCTTAGAGAGGCTTTTAAAAGATTAAATACAAAGCTAGATTTTATTTAACAAGCATTTCTTCTCAGGTTGTCGCTACAGAAAGGTACTTAAGCATTAATAGTTTCTTTAGGCAGATATTTCTTAGAGGTTACAGAGCAAATGCAGTTCCTTTTAAATGACTGTTTCAGTTAACAAGATCACTTTACTTAAAGACAAATGTTTCAGTTTACATAATACTTCACATTTAGTTTCACACACACACAGGTGCCTCTATTCAGGGTAAACCTTATTAACCTGGTTCAGAACACTTTCAGAACCTCTTAAACTCCAAAGGGTCTCACACTGGCTTGGGACAGATTAAGCTCTGGGGTTTCACCAAACCCACTCTTAACTCTGCCAGTTAAGCTAAACACATTCTCATGGGCTCAAAGGCGAAAGTATCTAGCTTCTGTCTCTTCATGAGACAATTGCCAAGCACTCTATGTGGGCTTAGGGGTGTTCCTGTGAGATCAGTTTTCCTCATGTTTCCCACCAACCAGGCCTCTAGCCTCTTGTGGAAACAAGTCTGTTTTCTCTCAGTCTGAGATATCTTTGAGAATACAGGCCCCCTTATCCATTTCTCCCTTTGTCTCTGGCTCTCTCTGCCCTAAGACACAATCTCCCCTCACTGAATCTGAGGTCTGACAGGATTTGTGAGTTCTGATTACTTTTGGATTTTTCTGTAGACTATTGGGCCTTGATAGCAAGCCCTCCCTCCTTACTGTGAGGAGTCTATTGGGTGTGTGAACAGCTGATGGAAACACTGGAACATCTGAATCTGAACAGCCAACAAATGGAAGAGAAATATAAAATCAATATCCAGGGCAAGGATGTTGGGTTCTACAGTAGGTGCCTGCTTGCATCCAGAAGTCTCAGAGGTAGTAATTGTTTCTGCCATCAATAGGACCAGTTTCTGTGCCATGGAGAGAAACACATAATGATGTCTCTGAAGATGCCAGCAATAGATACAAGCAAAACATTAGGAGTGAAAACTACCAGACCACAGCCACACAACCCCGAAAACCTACAGCAGCCAAATAATGTTTACTTATTTTTTTTCCAACTTGAAATCAGGAAGGTGGATCAGGATACCTTTTTTACAATTTTGAGATGTAGAATTAAGACCTGACTGCACAGCTCACATGTAAATCTGATATCTTAGCAATAAAAAAGCAACAGAAGATTCTAATCAGTGAGTTAAATTAAGCCATTAGTTTGCTTGGCCATATATCTAACAAAACAAAACAAAGAGCAGTAGAAGATGACAAAGAGGAGAAAAGCATATGAATAATCTGGTGACTGAACAGCTGGGTTGGGTTTTCTTTTGATTCCTGACCTTCTCTAGTTGTTAGATGTTGCAATGTGTGCAATACTTTGCACCTGCACTGATAAGATCAACTTTTTATGTGATAGCTGAGCAGAATTCCAAATAAGCTCATCCCTTCCCTGGAGGTATTATGAAAGCAGCAACCAGTGAATGCTGTATGTGTGTTATAAAGTATGTGATCACATACATTTCAATTGTTAAAAACCTTTTGCTTTAATTGATTTTATTTTAGCAATGGAGACAACATACACTATTTCCTGCTATGTATTCTTGTATGGAGAGCATCTTCAAAATAGCTGTGTAATTTGCTGTTTTTCTTACTACGAAGAGAATATTTCAGCATTGTAAAAATGTCTTGGGTCTCCTTTTGGGATACATTATTGTTGTCAGCATTATCAACAACAATGTACAGAGGCATCTCATTGCAAAGCCATATTCTCAGAATATTTCCTTAGCAGATTCATGCATGTGCTAATATGGAATTTTTTTTTAGAAAAATAAGGATACAGTCTATCAAATACTCTGTTAAGAGTCATTCTTTAGAGTTAACAAATCCACAAGAATCACAATCATTCTCTCTTTGACCAGGATTCACACTTAGGCCCCTTCTGCAAATGCAGAATAATGCACTTTCAATCAATTTTCAATGTACCTTGAAGTACTTGCAAACAATTGTGAAAGTGGATTAAAAGTGCATTATTCTGCATGTGCAGAAGGGACCTTAGAGAGGGAATAATTCCTTGCCTTGTAAAAACCAACCATGTTGGCTTAACATTAATTGTAACCAAATGATTCTTATTGGTGATATAAGTTTTTTTTAAAAATCCATTCCAAAAAGGTTTAAATCCTTTTGTAAAGCCGCTCTTACTTAGGGATTCATGACCCAGTTGTAGCTCTTTCGTGGAATTCACACCGGCTGACATACTTGTGCCAATTTATTTATTACATAAACAGGTCTAAACTGGCTCTGCTCTTGGCTTCTGTGTTGGTGGAATAGCAGGAGATGAGAAAGAGCAATGGCTCAGTGATTCAGTGATTTAGAGATTCAGACTCCAGCCTTCCCAGTTCAAAAGACCTCAGGATGTGGGGAACAACACCATTCTCTGCTTCAGACGGCAGAGTTTCTCCCAGTCAGCATCTGAGCCAGATGGCCCAATGGTGTGACTCAGTATAAGATAAGAGAGTATAAAATAGCTTTGTTATATATTCATAACAAATAAGCATTCAGGTTTTTCATGTACATAAAATAGTCTGAATGACAACAGAAAGCTTACAATCACTGTGTTAAAAAGTATACAACAGATTCATAAGCATCTGATAACATTTGGCATTAAAATAATAGAAGCAGAGAAATCCAACTTCACTCCCTTATAAAAGTCCTACATAGCTTTCAAAATTCAGCAAAGTTTGAATTGAAACAGACTTCCGAAAGGATCACATTAACATGTTCTAGAGAAGGTTAGCATAAGTGATGCATTGTTTTAGCACTGGTTCATAAGCAGTTTTGGGATCTAGCCAAGCTTGTGCTAAAGAGTGTACCTTTTCCAGGGACAGTACCTTTACCTTTACAAAGTCCATATGCTTTGGGAAAGGTTATTGCCACTGCACCCTCTGCTCCATTCTTTCACAGGTCCTGTTGGTCAACCTTTCCTCCCTGCCCCAACTTTGCTTTAGGGCACAACCAAAGTCCTGTTTGTTAACGCTAAGTTATAGATCGGATTTATTTTAACGCTAAGTTATGGATTGGATTTTTTTAACGCTAAGTTATGGATTGGATGTATTTTAATGCTAAATTACCGTATGTATGGGACAAGTGAAACAAATTAGGCCTCAGTGTTGATTTTAGGGTAGTTTATATATTACAATTACACTGGGAATTACAAGGTTGAGAGTATGTATAGAATTTGTTGATCCTTGACTGTAATTTGCTGGTCTTTGACTGTAATAAATTGGAATTGAAAAAAAAAAATCCTGTTTGTTTCTTTATATAATGGAGCAAGATTAGAGAATACAGCTGAGTAATTTTGTGTTAATAGAATTAAGATAAATTATCCTGGAATGTATTTCTTTTTAAATGTACCATTCATAAACAGCTATTTCTGACCTAAAAGGGAAGATAAAAGGGTTAAAGAAAACTGTGTATTTAAGTATATTCATTTCTCAATAGCAGAGAAATGTGATTGCTCCCCTTTTGTAATGTTATGAGATTGCAGTTTCTCAAGACAACGTAATTGTTCATAGGTTTTTGATAAAAGATCACACTGAATTTTCAGCTACAATGAAAATGTTGTTTTTAATTGACTTTCACCAAAGAATATATGGGAATTACTTTCAGCAAAAATAGAACAGAAAGAAAAGATTTGGGGTTCTCTAAAAGTTGGCGTAGGCTCTGCAAATTCAGTGAGTTGTTCCTTTTTGCTGAGTGCTCACTAACTTTTGCGTGGAGAGTTAGCCTTGTGATACCACTGAATGTGACTCAGCTGTAACACTATTCTTGAGTTTCCAAACACTGGGGAACACAGTTGTGACAATCTGGCAACTGATTCTAAATGATTTTGTATCCTGATCTTGCTTGCCTTTCTTGAAAGTAAGTCCTATGGATTTCTGTTCAACTAGTAAATAGTTTGGTATTACAGCCTCAAGAATCATGCTCTGTTTTTTTGTGCCTTTTGATACCACTGAATGTGACTCAGAAATGTCACTCTGTCTAGTGTTGAAGAAGTCTTTGATCTCTGCACCTGATGACATCTAGATTTGAAACATCACATGATTAATAGAATTTGGTTTGTTGTGGTGCTTCAGTTGTGCTCTTTGCTGTTAAATATTTCCCATTTGATCCAACTAAGATGTTTGGTTCTAATGGAAGTTGGAGTTCAGACTTCAGTTGATAGATCTGAATATTTCTGAAATCCAACAAGGAGGAAATAATAAGATGACTAGTTTGTTTGTTTTAAAGTCCTACTCTTATGAAGTATGGGGCACATGTTCATGATGTTTTCCTACGCTCCAGCAGTAATTTGGATGGATGGGACACAGAATGGCTTCTGTGGGAAGGGAAAGGGTAGGAAGAAGGGAAATGCTCTTTCTATAAGCATTTTCTGTTCATGGTTAGAAGAAACCAATTTCTAATCTTCTCCTTTGACATATGAAGCACATTTTGTTATTCATTGTATCTCATAGTTATCTTAAGGCATCTGGGCTAGACTTTAAAGTCTTCTAATTTTGGAACAAAATACATGTGCAACATTTATATCAGTGATGAAGTGCCACTCAAGATCCATTTGGCTGATTAGTTTTGTGTATTGACCTATATTATTTTCAACCTCCATGAGGATTAAAGTTAAGCTGCTTGAGGTTTCTGTAGAAAGCTATATTTTTCAGAAGCTGGCTGCTAAAAAATAATTGTCACACCACACTCTTTTCTTTCTCCTTCAACATCCAAAGGGTTTATTTAGAGAAGAAAATTTATTTTGACCTCTCTGAAACTATATCATGTTAAAGCAAACTTGACCTTTTGATGTTCAGTTGGCCTCTTTTTAACTATAAAGCTTTGGCCTTCGGGGAATAAAGCAAGTTCTTATTTCTGCTTTTTCTGGGGGGAAAGTTGGACATGATGAGACTTCTTCATTGTAACTTTTTCCTCTTGTAAAAGCAAAAGCCTGTCCACTCTCTGAACTGTGTTCTTGGTGATACTTGCCCAACTTTGATTCTGAAGGTAAAAGATGTTTTCAGAGTTTAATGCTATTAAAAAATATATCTAGTCATCTTTTTGAATCATGTTTTTAAAACCTGGGAAACATTTGTGCTTGCATTTTCATCCTTTGTCTGTGGCCAATATCTAATTCACTAATCACTTGGCATTTTTAGTTCAGTTGTTCCCATTTTAAAGGTAAAGGTAGCCACTGGTAGCCACTGGTACAAGCACTGAACCATGGGGTGATGTCACTCACATCACAACGTTTACTAGGCTGACTATGTTTACAGAGTGGTTTGCCATTGCCTTTGCCATTGCCTTTACTTTCAGAAAAATGTGCACATACTTCACTGACCTTGGAAGGTCTGTCAACCTTGAAGGAGCTACCTGAAACCAACTTCTACTGGGATCAAACTCAGGTTGTGAGTGGAGCTTGGACTGTGGTACTGCAGCTTAATACTCTGCACCATGGGGCTTCTATTTCCATTTTACGTTAATTGAAAGATTATTCAAGAAACATTGCTCCCATACAAACCAGCTCATAGTCTAAAGACTTATGCAAGAACAGTGCTTGATAGGTCAAATATGTGATCTTACACCAGTCATATTTCCTCAACCTAACCCACTTTACAATTTTCTTGTCCTCTATAAATGAAAAGACAGCATGGTATAGCATCAAGAAGACCCCGGTGATGGCTGATTCCTCTCATCTCTATTTTTTAATTTCTCTTTGAACCAACATTCCTATAAATCAGACTGTTGTTTTGTTGCACTGTTTCATGTGTGAACCATTTTTCTATCTCCTTTCACAACATATTAAGGTTTCTCTCATTCTGATTTTTTAGCTCCATTGTCACTGAGAAGATTCTGTATGTCTCAAAACATGCTTTGATTGGGATAGAGTAATAAAAAATAAAACAGCCTTTCATAAACTCACTAGTCCTTTTTCATCAGAGAGATGAAAAAGAGAGGAATAATAATGAAAGAGATAAAATACATAATAAAATAAAACAGAAAGAGGAAAAGGTGGTGAAACTTATCCATGGGATGAAACTCATACAACCAATTACAAATAAATAGTATATCAAAGTTTATAAAAACCCCAAAATTCATTCAAATCGTCACTGTATTCTGTTCCTGTATATAGTCTATTAAAAGCCATTTTACCTTCATTCTTAAACTCAATAACTCCTCAGTCCAGATCCTATACTGTGTAGAGTTACAGAGCACAGTTGAAGAATTACAGACTACAGTTGAAGGATAAGAATTTTGGTAATAACAACCTTTAAAATCCAAAGTTTCTGGCATGGCAAGAATTCCTATATGGAAGCTGCATGACCTATAAATCAGTTGATAGCTAAAGTAAAAAAGCTCAGTGTCGGACAAAGTAAATCTATTTGTCCACCTCTCACTGGAATGGCACAATGACAGCACAAGTAAAAAACCTATTTGAGAATGTCCCTCTAGTAACAGGACATGTCTAACTATTGTTATGGTATGTGAAACCTGGTCTATAGAACCTGCCTGAGGTCAAAATTCACAAAATGATTTTTTGTTATGAATTGTTAGCCTTAAGTCTGGGAGCTTTAAAAACAGAGTTCCACTTTGGCATTTGCAGCCCTTAATATTTAATATTACATGGTGACTTTTTGACAATCCAGAAGAAATTCATGATTTACAGAAAGTTTGAAAATGCCTTCTGTGCATTGAAGCAGACAGGCCATCTATACCAAAGCTGAGTTGCCATGACCTACCAAATTTCCTTGTGTTAGTCCAAAAGTCATTAAATCACTTAGAATTACTGCAGGGGGGATTTTTATTGAACCATCTATGGAGGTAAATTAATTGGGCAATGAAACCTGACAGTTGCACAGGTGAGATTACCAAGCAATAATGGTACCCCCAGGATATGGGACACAGCTGGGTGCTCCTCTTTCCCTCAGAATTGTGATTGTCTTGTGATAAAAATATAATTACCCCCTGTTGGGACCTAATGGCTTAATGAGGTTTGTCCAGTGTCTAGTATTCATGCCTTATGGCATTTGTGCACTGAAGAACAAAATAGCCAATACCAGACTATATACAGTTTAAGAAGACAATACTGTTTAGAAGAAAAAATTAGATGACTATTCTGGTATTCAAGATAGTGATTTATGCTGCTCTAAAATATACTTCTATTTTTAAGAATGCAGAGAACTCATTTTTCAGTACAAGAAATCTCTTCGTTGGGGTTTTATATACACAATTCAAAGTCCTCCTGCTCACTGGGGAAGAACGCATGGACTTTGCCTCAGACTTTGTCTTTGACTACCACTCTCTCTCTCTCTCTCTCTCTCTCTCTCTCTCTCTCTCTCTCTCTCTTACTTTTCCTCTTGTGACCAAAGCAGATTGGGAAGGAACAGCTGGGGCTTCTCATCCCTGTTGTTTTCACATCTGCAAATCACCTAGGGGAGCTGCTGTTGGTTCCCTGGCTAAAAATCATGTTATTTTTGTGGTAGTGTGTAAGTTTCACAACAAAACCCAAAACAACCTACAGGGTGTAGAAATAAAAGGGTACTGAATAATAAAAGATTAATTTTAATAAGGTCAGAACATGCCTATGCGGGATAATTGGACAGTTTCTGTAACAATCATGTGAATGTAACTTTTAAACCATTTCTTTACCCATTTGGGGGTGTAAGCACCATATTGGTCCCAAAATAGATAATATGAACTAATTGTCATTAACAAATTTACAACTTCCAAGAGTAAAGAATGGTTCTATGTGACCAAGACCTCATATGTCAACTATTTACACAAAACAGCTAGCTTTAAAGAATTTTTTTAGTGCAGTAACTTTTCTGCTTTCTACATAGCCACCATTTCCTGCAAATGCCTAAAACTGTTTTAAAATAACAAGGTCAAACCTGGACACAGACTTTACTGCATTCAAACTGATGTGTGAATTGGCCCTCATGACATTTAGATTCATCTGTCACAATGATAAATGTGCATTTAATACTATGATTCCCCTCTTCCTTTTTTATTTAACCAAGCAGCTCCTTTATCTTCTTCTTTGTTTCTCTGTCTGTCGCCACCAGACTTGTTAAAATATATATAAATGTATTCTGACCTATATGTCTGAATAAGGCACATGAGAGGCTGACATGTATTCTCAACAAATAAACTGTTTTGTTTTCCTCTTATGGGGAAATAGTCAAATCAGACTGTTAGGGAGGTTTCAGGTTTAAACTTGGCAGGTGAAAAGGCAACATGAATGAGGGAAGTATCTTATAACTATATCTAATAGATAGTTTGTCACAAGAATGTAGCTGTGTAATTCTACCAACAGGTATTTGTAACTGTTGATAGAGATAACTTGGTTGTCACTCCTTAGATAAACAGGCACAAGCTTATTTGACACACCATTTCTAAAGTTGTGGAGGAGGGAATATACACAAATGTTCCATGTTTCTGTCTGAAATACTTGATAAGGATTTCCCTAGGAACTGTTTCCCTCACGAAAGGACTACGTGTTCACTTCTCCTTTTCAGGATCCTCCTCTGTCCTGTCCTCATCTTGTTTTACACTTTCCTTCCTTCCTTCCTTCCTTCCTTCCTTCCTTCCTTCCTTCCTTCCTTCCTTCCTTCCTTCCTTCCTTCCTTCCTTCCTTCCTTCCTTCCTTCCTTCCTTCCTTCCTTCCTTCCTTCCTTCCTTCCTTCCTTCCTCCCTCCCTCCCTCCCTCCCTCCCTCCCTCCCTCCCTCCCTTGGGTCATTTTTTTAAATTCATATTTGTATTTTATAATCTATCTATATAAAAATCTAGCAGTGTGTTTGTCCCTGATGGTCTCCCTCAGAAGCTGCTGGACGGATTCTCTAAATTTTCACAGGACGCCCCTCCTCTGTTATGCGTAGTGTAGGTAATCTGACCTCAAATCTGAAAAGTCCATACCTGAGCCAGGTAAAACGTCTTTTTTTTCCCCTGGCACACCTCAGGCCATGAAGCTGGTTGTGTTTAACTGTCACCCCTTAGGAATGTTCGGTGGCAGCCTGTCTGTGGGCCTGAGGGGCTTGGGATGAGGGCTGTAGAATGTTCTCAGGCAGATGGGCAGAGATGAGCAGTGAAAACAGTAAATAGGTAATAACTGGTAGGTAATAATGATTTATGGAAGTGAAATTCATCACATATACACTTTGCTGTGTGGAGACGTCAGGGGTTCCCCCACAATAATATCACGCAGGTAACTTTCTACTCTGTGCCCTCACCCACTGCTACCACACAATACACATCCAGCTCATCCTCACACACCTCACTCTGCCCTCCCTCACATCCAACCACCACTTACCCACTTCCTCACCCATATTCGCCACAGCTCTCTTTTACTAAAAGTGTGCTAGAGTTTGCCTTTTTCTTCTAAGAAAATCAGCGGGGTGGGGGCAAGTAATCCAACACTCACTGGTTCCGGGCTTCTTTTGTATGTGGCTCCCTTTTAAGAACCCAGGAGCTGGCTCCTCGATCTGAGTGCCCTCACCACTCTCTGCTCTCTCAAGCTGCCTGACTGGGATAGGGGCCTGCTTGCCCCAGTTCTGCCTTATACTCCCAAGCTAGGACTGTGCATGTCAACCAGCCTCACGGACAGCGGGATTCACACTCTGGACAGTTCCGCTGTGGAATGGAAAGGGTTATCTTATACTAAAAAAACAAGACAGCACCATATAACAATGTGCATTGAAAAGGGAAAGAGGGATTCCATTTGACCACCCCAAAAGGCTATGCTGGGGATCATTGGACCTGCATGGACATCTGTGTGGGTTGCGGACTGTGATGAGAAGGACAATTGCCACAGCAATGCGTAGCCGGGGCCGCTAGTAACATATAATTATCAACATATAATGAAATTCCATATATTTTTCCTTTGTGTCATATGACTTAAAACGCTTTCAAAATGTTTTATTACTGCTGTGAAAACATTTTATGGTGTTATATCCAGCATGTCCAGTTGCCCCCCAGCATTGGAAACACAGCACAGAGCCAGGAGGGAGGGAGGGAGGGAAAGGACTGGGACAAATTTCAAGTCATGTTTTACACAGTAGTTGCACACATTGCATTTTAATACTGGCAATATAAGGCACTTACTTACATGAACTCACAGACTCAAAAAGGTTGGGGACCTCTGTTTTGAATGCCAATCCCAATACTGATGCACAGATTTGCTACGACCTGATTCATTGGGGGAAAGGGCATGGTCACCAAGCGGAGAATGCTGTGGGCCCAGCTGGCCTTTGGGAAGCGGGAAGGCCTCTGTTGGGCCCTGTGGGCTCGGCTGGCTTTTTGGAGGGGGGGGGCAGGAAGGCCTCTGCTGGTGTCTGTGGGCCCAGCTTGCCTTTTTGGGTGGCAGGGACAGGTGGGAAGGCTTCTGCCGGCTCCCACCAGCCTGGGCCGCACCCCCCTGCCCCACTTACCTTACCCCTGTCCCTGACAGCCTGGTGGGGCCGGGCCTGGTGGGGTCAAGGGGTGCAGGCAGGGCTGGACTGGGCCACAGGGAGAAGGAGGAGGGGCGGGGGGTAATTTTTCACCCTTCTCACGTGACTGAACAGCGACCTATCCGGGACATATGTCCCCATATGTGCCCATGGAAGCTCCCCCTCTGTTCCACTCCACTGTTCTCATACTTTGTTCTCTTCTAGCTGATATAAATCAGAACCCTCAAAATTCTTGATAACTCTTCACTCATAATTTTATTCAGCCAAGAATATATAACTTCATTGTGGAAATGCACTTGGGTAGATACATGGTTAATCAGCCAAAGTGCTGCAAAACATAATAATATGTTTGTATCTGTGATGATGTGGTTCTGTTACTGTATCAAAATTACACCTGCCAGTGAAAAGGGTAGCTTTCATCTCTGGATGGAAAACAGGAAAGCCTATGAAAATGTACCAGAGTAAAACTTCAAAGGCCTAAATTACCTCGTGGCCAGAACAGAGTTTTCCTGAACCATGAGAAACAAAGGCTGGGAGATTCCACTTCGGGACTTGGCCAGAGAACCATCTCTGGGCCATGGGCTCCGGAGATAAGAACAAAGGATACCTATGAGAATGTACTATGCTGAGGAAACCATGTGAAAGCAATCTTTTTTATTTTATCGTTTGAAATAAAGACTTTAAAAACGCAACAGTTGAAGTGCCTGGTTGGAAAAGAACCCAGATTTCTAGAGGCAAGGCTGGAGCCCTCAGGCTTGAGTTTGTGACAGTATCCTTTGGTCAAAAAAACAAAAAATGTTTGGGAGCCACTGACAAAATTTCAAACAGTAGCAGTCAACATCTGAACACAAGAAGTTCTGGTGGTTCCCCCTCCCCCAGTTATATGATTTCCCCGTAGGGGTTATATAACTTCTCATAAAGTAATAATCCTGACAGAATCGGTTTGTCACCTAGAAACATAATCCCTGCCTTGTTTTATTACTTAATTGAAATGTACACTCCTATTAGCCCCAGGTTTGTAAAACCTTCTCATGACGAGCACGCACACGCATGCACACGCGCGCGCACACACATCCCTTTCCATCCTTGCATTCCCTTCATAGCTCAGACTTTTGCCATGGCATCAAGAAATCTGCTTGGCATTTTGAAACACCAACTTTCCTCCAACCCTTTGTCACTTTTATATGACAGATTTCATAACCCTAGTGACTTTATCACTGATATAACCTTTATTTAATTTGGGGACACTATACAATACAATAATTGAATTTATCTGCATTTTCCATTCATTTGTAATTCTATACATAACTGTACATGCCTTTCTAACAATGACAGATGACTTCCAAATCCTCCAACACTGCAGCTGTGTAGGCTTAATGGCAGAGGGGGTCTGAGATATCATGCCACCTCAGCCCCCGACACTGATGGTCAGATGCAGCTGTCTGGATCCTTGGTGTTATATGACAGTCACATAGATTTTACTCTTTGCTGTCTTGATATTTACCCTTACATGGAGAACTAAGCAGGCTGTATAAGAGAAAGTGAAGTTAAAGAGTAAAAAGAAAAAAAGAGCTGATAGGGTAGAACTATATTTTCTTCCTTCCTTATTTTTCTATCCCCAAGAAAGATTAGATACAAATATGGAGAGACAAAAGACACCCAAATTCCTGGTGCATAAAAGAAAATTATTACTTACCAGTTGTACTTCATGCACTATTGCTTCAACACAGCAAATCCATAAATGCAATAACTCAATTTAACTCTTAAAATTGTTAGTAACCTCCTTAAGATTGTTAGTAACCTCCTTAATGAAAAATAAGAGACCGATCAATGTCAACAAGATCGATATTATGGCTTCCCAGTGCTAAGAAACAAACACTGGCAAAGCATGGAAAAATTCACACAAAATTTGTATTAGCTATCTTGAGTTAGATTAAATAACAGCAGTAGCTAGCCAACTGCAATAAGAAGTGATGAATCATTTCATATTATTATATTTGTGTTGTCACTAAAAATAGAGCTTTGGTTTTCCTGTGCTGTATGACATATATAGATTTATTCCCCACCCCACAACATCAACAATACATCAAACACCAAATTTACATACTAAGTAGGATCTTAAAGTAGTACTCTGTATTGCTCTTATAACAGAATCCTTTGAAATTCACAAATCTTTACAAGTATTCTCTTTGGAAGTCCCACTTCCCACATTATGACTGAAATAGGAGTTATCAGGGTGCCTGATTTTTTTTACCAACCTCTTTGTAGCTTATGAAAAGATGCTGAGGCTGGTGCTAGCAGAACCATTTTTTCCCAAAGACTGTAATGTTTTCCAGAGTGAAGACAGCATGGTATAGCCCAATCTCATCAGATCTTGGAAGCTACGTAGATTTAGTACTTGGAAAGAAGACCTCTAAGGAAAACTCTGCAGAGGAAGGCAATAGCAAACTATCTCTGCTTAATCACTTTCCTTGAAAGTCAGCTGCTGGGATAGCCGTAAGTCAGCTGTGACTTGACAGCCCTTTACACACACATGATATGTCCCAAAGTATCCAAAGTTTATCAAACAGAATAAACAGGTAAGTACACTGGATGAAAAGTGAATGGTTGTCGGGCAGGGACAGATTGGCCTTGCAAACTACCAGAAAAGTTTTTGGTGGGCCACTGCCCCAGTGTCCAGTAGCAAGAACAGACACAGCTGTTGGGTCACTTGACTCCAGAGGGGTAAGTTGGTTTGCACTTTGGTTGGAACTGTGATGCCAACGGGCCTTGGCTCATCTAATAAGCAAGCCTACATCTGTTGTCCTCATTGCTGCAGACCAGATCTGAGCAAACAAGTCTTATGGCTCCTCAAACACAGCCACAGCCTTGGCCTGTTTGTTTCAGCCTTTTTTCTAACATCTCAATCTAACTCTGATAGATGGCCCTGAAATAGTCAAGAAAGATTCAGGAGGAAAAACTCATACCATCCCCAAAAACATGAGATTCAAGGGCCCTTTCCGCACGGGCCGAATACAGCGCCCTGGGGACGGCAAAAATGCCGACCCCAGGGAGCTGTTCGCATGGGGGGCGCAGCTCTTCACAGCCGTGCTGCTCTCGTGCCTCCCCAGTGGCGTGAAGCCGCTGTTTCCCAACCTCGCTCCCCGAGCGAGGTTGTTGGGAAACAGTGGCTTCCAACCACTGCCATGTGAACGACAGCGGCTGGAAGGCGCCATCCTCTCCTAGCACCTAAATCGACTCGCCATCCCTGTGGATTGTTCGATGCATCGCTGAGGCTGGACTTCCGCCCCTGGGCGGTAATCCGAAGCGGTCGTGCAGGGCGGGGGGGGGCATGTCCCCTGGCCTCAGCGATGCGCCGGACGGTCGCAGGTAAGGTACGTCGATCAGGCGCGGCGAACGGTCCCAGGGGGGTTGGGTTGGCGTCATGTACGCTGACCCAACCCCCACCATGGCCGTGCAGAAACAGCCAAAGGATGACAACATGGTTGGCAGAAATTGCAATAACACTGAAAATATAGGCATGTTGCTTTTGTCTAGCCTCAACAGACAAAGGAAGATAAGTTATGTGAGACAAAGTGGATTATAAAAGGCTGAACAATAAGAACATTTAGTTTTTGATTGTCTATCATGAGAGACATCTGTGGGGGGTTGAGTAGAACTCACAGAAGAATGAAGGAATTTGAGCAATGCCTTTGGCAACACATCTATATAGACATTTATGATTCCCAATAATGCAAAATGAATGACAAATGGCACCTGTTCCTTGGCATATGCCACAGCAGACAAAGAATAGTGTGTTACAAGCTAATTACAAGCTTATTATTTTCTTTCCTTTTAATTTAATCTCATTGCAAACAGGAAAGATGTATTTGAAGAAAAGAGTGACTAATCAACCCAATATGCTTGCAATGTGCCCTCCCTCCTTATGCTTCTCCTTCACCTTTTCCCCAGGGTCCACTACACATGGCAATATAATGGGTGGAGGATGCTATATAAACCAATTGGGGGGGGGGAACTTTGCATAGGTCCCATCCCCAAAACAAGTCTGCCCTGTTTTATTTCCCTCAACCTGGGATTTTTGAACATTGCTAAACCAGTGATCCTTAAATACTTGGTAAACAAGATCCTTGACTCTTCTTAACACCTACCATAAGCCTAATTAGGAAGAAACAACATCAAAGTTAAAATTTTAGTTTTTAAAACCAATTCCTTACACACCCTTATTAAAACTTAGTCTCTATTTAAATCTCTCAACCACTATATCAAAATAGTTCAAATGAAACCTGAAACAAGATGCACAACAATATAACTCCACCAACAATACACTGACAGAGACTTCCTGCTCTGCCTCATGGTTACTGAAGCGAAGAGCATCTAGTCCCCTTACTGTGAATCTTCAAGAGGCAGTTGAAGACTGCATTTGATAGATTTTGTTTTTATTTATTGGTTGTCCTAATTGGAGTTTTTAAATTGTGACTTTGAAGTTCTGTAATGGTTGTTTTATTTGTATTATTTTATTGTGCTTTGTAATTTATGTTGTAAGCTGCGTTGAGTTCTGCAAGGGAGAAAGGTAGCTAATAAATGTTTTTTTAAAAGAACAATCAAATCTCCACTGGGGCTACAAATCCTATTATCTAAACTGATAATTTACTGCCTTGTAATGACATCTCCAATCCTGCCAGATGAGGTGAGCCATCCTACTTTTTTAATAATGGCTGTTGGTTGGAGTTCTCTAACTTTCACTGGCTTTATTGGCACCTTTTAAAAGAAACACAAGGCTAAAGATCTCTGGATTGCATTCCTGGCATTAGGGTGAAAGTGTTAATTTCTAATTAGAGCACAAAACTGAGCCAAATGGACAGATATAGCATCTTCATTTTGGCAGGCAAAGCTAATAACAGAACTGATTTTTCTTCTCTCCCTTGCCAGAAGTGCAAGTAACTTGTAAAATGGAATGTCTGATACTTTCCTGTACCCAAGATAACAGTAATGAAGGAAGCTTACATTGATTGTGCTCAGTAATGAGACTTGTGAAGTACAAAGATAGAAATGAAGGAAGATAGGCTGAACTTCTTATCTTTAAGGACTATATCCTAGTGCAGTACCGTTTTTTGAGCTAAATGGCATTTGCTTTGTTGTGGAATCATGAACTAACCAGGTTCTATGGAAGCACTACACAGTATGTAGAGACTAGATTGAACAACGCTATGTAAATGGAGGCTTTTGGCTCTCCACCATGGACTGAATCATCCTGTTGTCTCTTCCCCCACCCTTTGTTGTACATCTACCTTGAGGAAAAATTCTGGGGTACCCAAAATTTTATACTCACTATTTGCTGTCACTTTGATCTTAATAAAAGGGCATTATGTTGCAAGTATGAATGTGAGTGTGTTTTTACACATCCTCCTTGGACCAGCAGAACTATCTATGTTACATTATAACATAGGACATCTGCAGCATAGGAATGAGCTTCTGACTTTTTTTTCAAATTTGGATTTGAAGAATGGAATAAATACTGGCATTTAGAAAGCTTCGTACCATTTTTGGCTTTGGATTTTTTCCAGGACCCTGGAATTATTGGGGTTTTATTATTCCCCATGTGTAAAGAGGGGATTGGAATGTTGGTCAGTTACTGCTTGACACCTGCTGTGATGTTTTACTGTTTGTGTTATCTGTAATACTTGGCATACTTCCCAGACTGGTCTGGTCCGGCTTGTGAAGGTTTCTGTGGGGGATGGGCCAGAGTTCTCTTAGATACTTTTCTATAGTTTTTATCTCATTGCTCGCAAGCCTTTGAATTGAGCTTCAGCCTTACAAATAAAGATCCTATTCTTCTATAGTGATTCTGATTGTCTGGTCTCAGTTCGTTACACCATGAGGGTGGAGTGGCCATTTTTCAACCAAATGACACCGCCATTGCATGGGAGCTCGTACTGTCTATCCAATAAAGACTTCCCACCAATGCCAAATGAAACAAAACCAAAAAGACAAATAAGTGGGTTCTAGAACAAATCAAGCCCAAATTGTCTCTAGAAGCTGAAACTGAGTCTATTGTCCTTTGATCACATTATGAGAAGACAAGATTCACTGCAAAAGACAATAATACTAGGAAAAGTGGAATGCAGGAGGAAAAGAGGAATATCCAATATAAGACTGAGTGACTAGATAAAGGGAGCTACAGCCCTAAGTTCACAGGAGCTGAGCAAGACTGTTAATGATATAAGTTTTTACAAGATATCCAGTCTTGTGACTGAAGTATTTCTAGGTTTTTATAAGATATTCAGTTTTGTGACTGCCAGACTTTTCAGTGCAAACTGCTCTAGTTTGATAAGTCCCTAGATCAGGGGTAGGGAACCTGTGGCTCGAGAGCCGCATGCGGCTCTTCTGCCCTTGCACTGCGGCTCCACGAGCCGAGCCACCAGCTTCATCCTTGCCCACCCTGCAGGCAGCAGGGCGGGCGCACCAACATGCCGCAGGCTTCCCCTCTCGCCAGCCCCGTTCAAGCGGGGCTGGCGCTTTCCCGGCGCCGGGTAAGGCCGGTGCCACTGGTCTCTATCTCTGTTCCGCCCTGCAGGCAGCAGGGCAGATGCATCCATGCTCTTCTCAGAATGAGCGGAGTAAAAGGTTAAAAAAACCCCAATATATACAGTGTTATCTTTATTTTAAATGTCAAAAATTATTTGCGGCTCCAAGTGTTTTCTTTTCCCGTGGAAAACGGGTCCAAATGGCTCTTTGAGTGTTAAAGGTTCCCTACCCCTGCCCTAGATGAACAGATCTGTCATTTTGCCCACTTCCCACTTCCTCATGCTTTCTGTGCGACTTCCATCTGGGAAGGTTGCCTGCCATTTTTTTGTGTTTTTTTTGGGGGGGAGGGGTTCCATCTTTGGTCTAGCATTAATTCACTAGACTATGTGAATGATATGTAAATTGTATGGGTCTATTGCTCCAGCAACAGATTTCCAGTGTGAAAATAATATTTTTTAAAACCCCTTCTTTCTGAAGTGGTGACCAAGAGTGGGAGAAACACTGAGGGGGTGAGGGTGTTACCTGGATTAGTCTGGTCTGTTCCCTTTTATTGAGGGAATTAGCAGAAATAGATTGTGCAATAAGAGGCAGAGGTGGGATCCAGCAGGTTCTCACAGGTTCCCGAGAGTAGTTTACTAATTATTTGTGGGTGCCGAGAGGGGGTTACTAATTGGTGATTTTGCCACATGATTTTTGCCTTAATTACACCCCTCCTCTCAGCAGTAGCGCGCAGAACTTGAAGCAGTCTAGCAGGAGGTGCACTGGCATGAGTGGCAGCCTGCGCCTGCATGCATTCCTTTCCCACCCAAGGACTGGCGCAGTGGCTGCGTCCTTGCCACAGCCCCGCCCAGGAATGCCCTGCCCCCGGAATGCCCGGCCATGCCCCTGTCGTGCCCCGCCCAGCCCCATTGGCGCTACACCACAGTTTGAATCCCACCACCATGGGAACCTGTTACTAAAATGTTTGGATCCCACCAATGATAAGAGGTGATGTGCTTTGGGGTCTCCATCAATTTATAAAGGGGTTTTCCCTTCAGAAATCCACAGGAAACAAGAATTTAAGTGTAGTTTAACAATTTTATTAAAGAACAAAAATAATAAAAGGTAAGCACACAGTTTGGAAAAAATACACATACACAGAAGTTCAGGTATGGCTTCTTACAGAAAGGGCTGCTGAGAAGTGTAGTCCTTCTCTGCAATCAGGGCCTTTTAGATGGCCAAGGATTACACTTCTCAGCAGCCTTCAATTTTTCTGGTTCATCATTAGAAACACACTACTCAATTACACAGTATGATAGAGCTATTCTAATAGGAGACAGTACATTAGATCAGTATATTATCTGCATGGTAGCAGGGACATAACTTGAGGGGGGTTGAAACATAGGTGCCACTCCCCTCAGTCACGTGAGTGGTGCATTTGGCCACCCATCCCCTCCCTCTCCTCTGGCCAGGAAAGGCAAGCGGGGGCCAGGCAGGCCAGCAAAAGTCAAAGGGTGAGCTGCTGCCCACAGGCTCCTCCCTCCCTTCCCCCACAGGCCAGGAAGGGAAAGCTCTGAGGGTGAGAGAGTGGGCAGCTGGCTGGCAATGAGTCTAGAAATCTCATTCTCTTTCCCCCACTGCTTCTGCTGTTCACCCACCACCCCATGTGGTCCCTTCCCTTTTCTCCCTTTTCCCAAGTATGCACCAATGCTGCTAGATCGAGGCTCAACCTGGCAATCTCTCAGCTCCATGCACTCCCTGCCTTCCTTTCCCTCCCTTCTTTCCACTTTCCCTCCCCTCCCCACCCCAAGCATGGAGGTACCCCAAGGCTTCCAGATTGAGGCTCCACCCAGCAGCCCTCACAGCCTCACAGCCCTTTTTCTTTCCATGTCAGGCCACAACACTATGTTAATTTCCCTCAACAGCCCCTCCCTCCCTCCATTGACAATGTTCCTACCTTTCTCCCCAGCCTCCCCCTTCCCTTCCCCATCCACATTTTTACCTTTCCCCTTAGCCCCTTTCTTTCTTCCCATCCACAATCCTCCTATCCTTCTCTCCAGCTCCCTTCTTTCCCCTCTTCCACAACATTTTAACCTTCCCCCCCCAGCACCTCCCCTTCTCCCCACTGTCAAAGTTCCTACATTATCTGGTTGGTGAATTGCAAATTTGCCAACCTTGGGTGGGGTTGCTTCACAATCTCCCAGACTTACAATTTATTTCTACACTGCAGAGACGAGTTCCCCTAGCAGAGATGGCTGTTGTAATACATCCCTACTGAGCTTGATCCCTCACTTCCAAACCCCTAGCAATTTCCCATGCTGGAGTTAGCAACCTATTGGTGGCTTGTTGTGACCAATTTGTTCAGCACTTTGCAGATAAAATCACTTGCATCTATACCAAGTAGGAGTCCTCCTCCTGGTTGCTTGAATATGCTGGCAGGGAGGTGGCGGACTGGGTTCTGGAGACAGTGAAGGCCTCCTTGAGAGAGTGGATGATTGCCCCAAGCTTCAAACAGGTGGTGGTGCACTCACCCTTAAAGAGGGGGCAATGTGTTTACCTCCGCATTTATTAATCTATTATAAATTATCAGCTCTTTTTGCAAAAAGGCTTCAGTTCTTGTTTTACACTTTGACAGATTGTGCTTTTTATTTTTAAAAAGATTGTAATTTTGTAATATATTTTTAAAATGAGCTTTTAAAAAGTTGGATCCTTTCATTAATGGTTCCAGTGCTGATTAGGAAATTGCCGAGGCAGATGCATTTAGTTTGTAAGGTGCAATGGTAAGGTGCAAGGAAGGTGCAACTGATATTATGGTACAGTGATGTGAAAGATGTTGGGGGGGGGGCACAATTTGAGAGCTTGCTCCAGGCCACATTTTCTGTTGATACACCCCTGAGCAGGGCTTTTTAAAATTGAAAGCTAACCATTTTTGCTAGTGGCAAACTCACTGAATAAAATGTTGCTCCAGTGGTTGATCTTTCTGCTTAAAAAAGGTTAATTTTATGGCAACCTCAAGCTATTTAGATCATGGGTTCTAATGAAAAGGTAAAAACATATATTTTTTAAAAAAACAGAAGAACATTAACTTTGCTGTAGTAGTAATCTGCTGAGTAATGCAGATATGAGTCTGGGTGAAAGCCAGCTTTTCTCCTGACTTCAGCATATCACTTTCTCTCTGTGTGAATGTTCTTCTAATTAGTTGTCATTGCAAGATTTTGGTTGGTGCAGCATATGCAAGCAGTATCTTTGTTTTTGTAGCTTGTCTGATGAATGTGTGATCTATGTGCAAGTGTTAATTGTTAATATTCAGTTAGTATATGAAGCTCTCCAAATGTAGTTAAGTTGAATGATTTTAATGATCTCACACCTCCACTGCAGTTTTAATATAGTACAGTTTTATGGACTGTACAGAATAAATGCCTCTGCATGACCAACCTCTAGGGTCTCGCATTCAGAGCTGTTTACACTGTTTCATAAGCATGTAAAGCTGCATTGAACTGAGCCACACTACCAGGCCACTTAGCTCAGTACTGTCTATTTTGTCTGGTACTGGTTCCCTGGCAGAGAAGACTGCTCCAGTTCCTGTTACTTGAAATCCCATACTCTGGAGAGATTGTAGATCCCATCAACTGTACTACCATAATGCAGAAGGGCAACACAGTGGCACCACTCTTTTACCAGGCTAAAGTCTACACTCGATGCATGCAAGCAGAAACTGGATAGAGATTATGTTGGCAATGCAATGGATTAGTGAAGTAAATAATAGAGCAGAGATGCGAATGAGTTGTTTTGTAAAACTTTATTAGATCACCAATGACTTTACACTAAATATAGGAACAGCAAACTCTGCCTAAGCAAGTGCTCATTCTGGGTGTCTGTGCACTCTATCTGTGTCTGGGTGTCTGTGTCTCCTCTTTTGCTGGAAGAAGAAACAGAAAGATCTTTCCAGAAGCTCATGTGATTCCAGGCATGTGATTTCAGCATTTAACTTTTGCTTGTCTGAATGAATCAGGCACTTGTAAAATTCTAAAAAATCCCTTCTCAAGTGTCAGCTTCTGAAATCAACCAGGCATAATTTCTGACAGAGATTCTCTAATTTCATCTCTGTAAGTGGTTTTGTCAGTATGTCTGCTATCATTTTCTTGTGTAAAGAGTCTAATTCTTCTTTTACTGCCATCATCCTTTTTTTTTTCACGTGGCTTCATCATTTCATCATTTCAAAGTGACTTCATCATTTCATCCCAGCTTAGGGTTCATTATGGCTTTGACATTCGTTTATGGGGAAGCTTAAATGGGCTCTGGCATAATGGTTGAATTATCTGTTTTGAAACTATATGTTTTCATTGATTGAACAGATGATCATTTTTACAGTCTATCCCGTGTTGTCATCTGCCTTAGATCAGGACTGTCAGGTGAGAGGTAGCATATATTAATGCCCTAACTACCTAACTAGCATGAGAAAAATAGTGAGCTTGCCTTCTGTTAGATCAGCTTCTTGAACTACCTGTTCCTCTGCCCCTCTAATAGGTGTAAGTATACACTTGATGCATGCAACCCCATGTGGTAAAGTCATTTTTTTAAAACTTTTTTAGTTTTTAGCAGATTCTGCAGCTTAAAAAACACAAACAAGCTGCTTTTGTGCCCTGATAAAATTAGTTCTGCAATATTTAAAATTTCACTATTTATTCTATTTCATAATGTTCATACCTTGCCTTTATGACTTTATACAGACTACTAAGGGAGCTATGATTGAAAGCAAAATGTAATCACTAGGGAAAAATACAATTTGCTTCAGCTCTCATGGAACAGCTACTAATCTGTTGCACACAAAAAGGTTTTGTAGTACCTTAAAGACTGACAAGTTTATTGTGGGCTCTAGCCAATGAAAAGTGATTTGGCAGACGCCCAGGCAAGTGTTCTAAGGATAGCAGCCTTTATCTGCTAGTCTTTGTGGTGCTACAGTAGCACCACAAACAGGAGACTTTGTCAAACAATTTTGTTGAACAGGTGACAAACAGATTGAGGAATACTTGCTGAAGACTGAATATAAAAGCTATGGTCACAACTGTACCTACTCATTTGGGACTTAATTCTGAGAAAATATACTTAGGATTGCACTACAAGTGACTTGGATATTGCACTTACTGCAGGTAAAAGAAGAGTGCCAAATTAATTGAAAATAAAAGCAAAAACAGCTTAGTGGGTTTGTCTGTTCTAGACAGATCTAGGTGGCAGAAATCCAGGAGGATGAAAGGACATAAACAGTGCAATATGTGAAGTTGAAACTGACATTTGGAAAGGTTTTTTTTTCATAGTATAATGGATTCCTGGTAAAGGAGAAAATAAAATCTTCCCTCTGATATATTTTTTTAAAAGGTCAACAGACGACCTGGAAAATTGTCATCGAGCTATACCAACATTACTTTGAAACTACCCCATGAGTTAGAGTGCCTAGAGAAAGCCAGCTGCTTAAGACCTGCCAGCGTGGAGTCTTGCAGGAAGGAGATACTTAATTTACCTGCTGCTGTGGTTCTTTGAAGATAATGCGGCACTGCAGTGTGAGAGTAGATAAGGAAAATGGTACAAAATGTGTGTTCTAAGCTTTATATAAATTTAAAACATTTAATAGTTGCAGCCTCAGGCCAGAGTAAACTGATAGAAAAGTAGAGATAAGGTTACCAAGTAAATTATGCAAGTCTTCCACCAACAAATTAGTTGTAAGGTTAACTGATGCCCTTCCCTGATCCTGGGCATTTTGGCTTTTTCTTGTCATGTTTGTGTAGTAAAGTAGCTGTGGAAAAAGTGACCAAATCTTGGTGCTAGTCAATACATGAAGCCTTTCACAATGTGGTGAATTGTAATTTGGATGTCAGCCAGAACATTCACCACACACTTTCACTGTAACATGACTGTTCATATATTTTTTATTGAATTTTATAGTTTAACAGTATTTTGTTTTGAATGTTTTTTTTATGTTCTCTGCCCTGTGGACCCTGATTGGGTGACAAGGCAGTATAAAAATGTTCTAAGTAAATAATTCAAAGGAGAATCACTAGAAATATTATGTTTACCTTCAACTATTTGTTAAATTATTTTCTCAGTTGTATGAATATGGCTTATGAGTTAATTGTCATTTTTTAAACAGAGTAATTGCTTATCTTAACCACTGTGTGATGGATAGGTCTGTACAGACCTTCACCCCCGACTCCCACCCCCTCATAAATGATTACAATGAAATGGGGGGAGGCCATAACCTTAAAAAATTATTGTAGTTTCTGCAGCGGAACCCCCCAAAATAGCAGTTAGCCACTTTATGTAGCCCAAATTCTCACATTCGATCTGACCAAATCAGATTTCTAGACCCTTTCTAGACCAGATTTTCAGATCCCTTCACTTGCTTTATTCAAGCAACTTAAGTGGTGTAGAATCTATTCAAAATCATTTCAGTGCAGCCACTATGACGTGTCTGCTGGGGGGGGGGGGGGGCTTTCAAGGGCATTTCATTTTACTTCAACTGCCAAATCATATCAGATTCAGCAACTGACGTGTCATTTCATTATGTACCAAGAGGTCACAGTACAGCCATTTATTTTCATTCAGTTCAATGAGACAATATACTAGTCCATTAATAGACTGTATTCTCTGCTGTTCCATTATTGACTTGAATGATAGACATGGAAAAAGAATGGCAACTGAGGGAAAACACCCTCCCCCGAAATGACCAACAAAATACATTCTCTCCATTTCTGCCAATAAACCTATTTGAAAATATTAATTACATCTATCGCATTTCAGACCATAAGTTCCCCTTGAAGTCCTCCTGTAGCTGTTTTTTACCTGTAGCCATACTAGCAATGGGGAAACCAAAAGATCCCCTCCCTGTGTAGAAGACACCTATGTGGAAATTACAAATCTCTCTGGCCCTTTCTGCATGGGCCAATAAACATTGGTTAAGGGTGGGATAAAACCCAAACTTTGCATGGATCCTGCTCCTGAAGCGAGTCTGCCCTGGGTTCCCCCACAATCTGGATGCAGACAGGATTTTTTTTTAAAAAATGTCACTGATAGTGCCATTTACCTTGATAGGAATCAGTTCAAGAGAAGTTTGTCTGTACCAAAAGGCACCTGCTTAGCAGATGGGAGGGAGGGGGTTCCTGCAAAATCAACTTCCTTTGTCTGTTTTGCCTGAAACTTAGGAGGTCTTTACATTAGAGGAAGGACAATGTTCTGTGCAAATTTGATGCCACTATTTTTTAAAAAAACAACAGGTGTCCCTTCTATTAGTTCCCCACTGAAAATAAACAGCTGCCAGATTGGCCAGATGTCCTGGAGATTTTTTGCCTTTCTCTGGGCGTATAGCAGGAGTCGCAGTGGGAGGGGGGAGATAGTTGTAAATTCCCTTTGTTGTGCAGGGGGTTAGATTAAATGATCCTTGAGATCCTTCTATCACCATGTTTCTATATTTATCTGCTCTACATCTTTGTCACAATTCAATTGGCAATTTGGGCATTGGGATGGAACCACTTGGGGAGGAGGCAGTGCTTGCAAGCCCACCCTTCCCCTTAAGGGGTTATAAGGTTAGAGCAATTCAGTGGCATGCCCAGCTTGGAGGCTGCTGGCTAGGGCTTACTACCAGGTGGGAGGGAAACCACACAGTGGTTTGTTTACATGTGGGGTCTACCCAGCAGGTAGGTTAACAGGGATAGGACTTTATTGGGCAGCAGCTGCGTCACTCAATGCTGAATCCATTCCCTTACTGCATGAATGCTCCTGTGACTATATTCAATAAAGCTGTGGCTTATTTTACCCCAATATGGTGTGTATGTTCCTTCTCCCTGAAATTGCTCCCCACATTAGCTCTTGCAAAACCATAAGCTAGAATACATGTCAGCAAAAGGAGACAAATAGAATATAAGACATTCAGCCTCTTAGGCCCCACATCAGCTAATCTAGAAGTGTTCTTTAGCAAGCAATTTTCACTGAATTACTAATACATGTCAGCATAGCTGTTGCTTAATCTATTCAACAATTTCACTGCCCTGGAAAAAGTATTACTTTTTAAAGAGTATAAATTCTGAAGTGTATTATTTAAAAGAGCAGAAGGAAAAATGTAGAGTCAATAGCGCCAAGAAAGACCTTCATTGGCTAGAACCCACAATAAACTTGTCAGTCTTTAAGGTGCTACACCCTCGTATTTTTGTATCTTCCTTTGCAATGATAGAAGTCCTTCATATTATAATATAAGTCTTGCTGCAATTGCACAAAATTAAAACTTGCAAACATGTTATGAATGTAGTAGCAATTAGGTGACCTTTTGTGGACAGCAGCAATGTTTAGTTTTAATTTTATGACTTCATCTATATCTCACCTTTCTTTCCAATGGGGAACCAAAGCATCTTTCATAGTTCTCTCTTCCATTTTATCCTCATGACAGCCCTGTGAAGTAGGTTAGACTGGCAGTGTGTGACTGGTGTGAGGTCATCCAGCACATTTTCATAGCAGAGAATTTGAACTGAACCTTGCAGATCCTGATCTGATAGTCTCACCTCTATTTCATTCTGGCTGTAAATGGAACAGAAAGAACAAGAAAGTCTGCCTGGAGCCAACAGGACAGCAGTCAGCTAAGTGCAGGGTTAAAATGGAGTTATCTAGCACATTTCTAGCTATTTAAATGCTATGCTTTAGCAGAATTCCTCTGAATGAAAAAAGCAAGCAGCCCATCACAATATTGTTAAATTAGGTTGAATCCCCACTTGAAATTTGCATGCAGATCCAAACCTGTTCATTGTGAAACTGTGTCCTCTTCATCAGAGTTTCTCCCTCCCCACCGCAGCGAGCACACAGCAGACACACCCGGTTACAGAATTCTTAGCAATCCCCACTACCAGGTGAGCTCACTTCGCCGGTCTCCCCTGATTGGCTGGCATGCCTTGATGGGGCTGGACCTTTTCCCACTGCAGAAACATATATTGTAGGGGTGTGATAAAAAAAAACCAGCGTGTAAAAGTTTAACGTTTAACTGTTTAACTGTGCAAACAGTTAATCGTTACCTGTGTAAACCATTAACGATTCAAAGTTACACGTTTGTTTAACATTTGCATCCCCTTCTGCTGGCTGATCGCAAAAGTGGAAACGAAACCAAGGAAAGGCTGCATGCGCATCACAACACTGATTGGTTGCCCGAATTCCGCGTCACACTCTAGGGTGGGAAACGAGTCAGGGTTTCAACCCTCATCCCTCCCCTCGGATCAGCTCTGAACCGTGTTAATGGGGTCTATGCCACTTCCAACCAGGTCCTGCCGGAACATGGATTAACGGGGAGAATGAGCGCCAGAAACGGAATCTGCCACGCAAGCAATGGGGAGGTCGTCCCTCAAACCTGGTTAGTTTGTGTTCTGAAACCTGGCTAAGACGGTAGTGGGGATTCGACCTTAATGTGTTGCCTACATTTCCCCTGTGAAAAATGTAGGCAAAGCACTAATGTAGTATTTTTCCTTGGAAGGCTTCTTTGAATCTTTGCAATATTTAATTTTCAGATTAACAAGCAGATTTCTTTTTTAAAAAAACAGGCAGCAAAATCACTTTTTGCATCATACTTACATCAGCATTAAGTTGCTTCATATATTTTTTTAAAAACCCCAGTGTACTGTAGGCTTAGACCAGAAATTGAGAGAACCCTCATCCAGCTATAAAGCTAACTAGGGTCATTTCTGCATGATCCAATTATCCTGAATTGAGCAAGGGAAATATCCCAGTTTGGTCAAGAAGTTTGCATGGTTCCCAGTTTTTGCCCTACAATATTTCCCTCATTCTGGGATTTTCAAAAACTGCCAATTTGGCGATTCTTTTCAAAAATCCCTGGTTGAAACTGCTACTGTGCAAACATACCTGAAGAAGAACCAGTTTAATTTTTCCCACCCAGTCACCTGATCTCCCCGCCCTTCCACCCGCCGCCCTGATCTCCCAATATCCACATCTGAAGTCATGTCCGTTTTCAACTCTGCTTAGCTGCCAATCGTTGCAGCCCATCCTCCCCAAAATGTTCCCCCAAGCATATTTTCTGGTCATGGTATCGACTGGGTGCCATTTCACCTGGGTTGATCAGGAGTGGAGTCCCAAAATGTCCCTGTTTTCTTTTCTGCACATGTACTGCACATTGCAAAGAGCATAGCTAGGGAAATGTGTACTTTGGGCTGGAAGTAGGGGTGGGTAGCGTGGTGGCCAAGTTTGCAGATGATACCAAATTATGTAGGGTGGTGAGAACCACAAAGGATTGCGAAGAGCTCCAAGCGGACCTTGATAAATTAGGTGAGTGGGCTCAGAAATGGCAAATGCAGTTCAATGTAGCAAAATGTAAAGTGATGCACATAGGGGCAAAAAATCCAAACTTCACATACACGCTACAGGGGTCAATGCTATCAGTCACAGACCAGGAAAGGGATTTAGGCGTCTTAGTTGATAGTTCCATGGGAATGTCAACTCAATGCATGGCAGCTGTAAAGAAGGCAAACTCTATGCTGGGGATCATTAGAAAAGGAATTGATAATAAAACTGCAAAATTGATAATTGATAATAAAATTGATAATAAAATTGATAATAAAAATTGATAATAAAACTGCAAAATAAAACTCTGCGCCCCCGTTCACGACGGGCTCCTTGGTATACCGAGGAGCTGCGCCAAAATAAAAACGGAACTCAAGGCGGCTAGAAGGCTGAGGTGTGGAGGAAGTCTTCGCTGACGAAGTGGCGCCTTGAACAACCTTATAGGGCGTTTATGAAGAAGCCTATGAGGGTTGAAGCGATACACAGGGCGAAGTAATGTCACATTTCTCGTCACTCCCTACGCATCTGCTAGCTAGCTCGCCCAGCACAATTATTTTCAGATTGTTCGATCCTCACCTCTGGTGGAGGGGTCTATAAATTCTCAATTGACTATTGGCTGTGAGGCATTTCCAGAGCTTTTGTAGATAAAATCAGCGTCCCACTCCGCCGGGACCTTCCGGCCACAATTGATCGATACAGTAAAAGGAACTTCGAGGCTCTACTCGCCGTCTTTGGAGTCCAAGTCTGGACCGGTTTTTCTCCCTACTCCTGCGAGTCCAATGTTGACAGGGTCCCTAGCTGCTGTGTTAGACCACCTACTACCTGTCCTCTGGATCCGTGCCCCTCTTGGCTGATAAAAAGCTTGCGGGGAGGAGTTCTGACCCCACCAGTTGAATATAGTCAACTGCTCCCCTTGAAGCAAGGAGTGTTTCGGGTAGGTTGAAGGAGGCAGTGGTCCGCCCACTCTTAAAAAAAGACCAACTTTAGATCCCTGGCGATCTGTGCCAATTACAGCCCGTTTGAACTTTAGTGGATTTCTTGGGGAAGGTAATGGTAAAGAGAGTGGTGTTGTGGAGCAGCTTCAGGGAGACTTCCTGGAGGGCGCATCGGTGCTTCGATCCCCTTCCGAGTCTGGCTTTTTTTTTTTAACGTTGTTGGTGTTAGCCGTGCACTGGAAGGCATGGGGCGGAGACCGTCCTCATTGCCATCACAGACATGCTCCGCATGCAGCTAGACCAAAGAAGCCGGATCGGCGCTGCTTGTGTTACTTGATCTCACAGCAGCGTTTGATGTGCAATTCGATCCGCGACCTTTTGATCCACCCGCCCTGGCAGCCTCTGGAGTCGCGGGGCATTGTCCTCCAATGGATTGCCTCGTTTCTCCAGAATTGGGGTCCAGCAGGTATGAAGATGCGGGGTTGAGGCCTCCCAGAGAGCCCCACTTAGTTGTGGGAGTTCCTCAAGGGGCCTTGCTTTCCAGCTTTTATTTAACATCTACATGCGAGCCTTGCTCCAGCTGGTGCCGGAGCTTTGGGCTAAGTCTGTCACCAAATATCCCGGATGACACCCAGCTCCATTCTGTTGATGGAGAGAGGGCCTCTGCCCCTGCAGCTCTACAGCATTGTCTGGAGTCCCGGTTAAGCTGGTTGGATTTGAAGCAGAAGTAGGTTACAAACTTAATCCAACAACAAACGGAGGTCCCTCTGGCTGGGCCGGGGGGAGAGACCAAAGGGAATTCCAGCCGCCTATATTATTGGAGAGATTCGTTTTGGCCCGGCATCCAACAGCTAGCCTGGGGTCCGCCCTGGACTCTGCCTTGTCAATGGAGAGCCAGGTGGCCCATGTTACCCAGGTTGCGTTTTTTCATGCTTCGCCAGGCACGGCGGTTCGGCTCCCCTATCTCTCCCAGACCTGACCTGGCCACTGTGATCCATCGCGACAGTCACCTGGCGGTTAGATTACTGTGTAACTTCTAAACTTTCTGGCAGGCCTTCCCTTCGCGGTGATTGATCCGGAAGTTGAAGCTGGTCCAGAATGCAAGCGGCCGCGGCTACTGACAGGTGGTGATTACTCAGACCCATATCACCCCTGTGCTACACGCCCGATCTACGCACTGGCTCCCAGTGGAGTTCGGATGCGTCTTCAAGGTGCTGGTAATAACTTAGCCTTTAAGGCCTATACAGCGGCATGGGGGCCCCTCGCACTTATCTGGGGACCCGCATCACCCCTTATGTCCCACATAGGCCACTGCATTTCGGCAGTGGCAGAATTACTAATTGACCCTAGCCCCTTTGACGATGCTTGGCTGGCCTCGACCGGGCCAAGGGCCTTTCACGGCTCTGGCCCCAGCCTGATGGAATACCTTACCCCATCAGTCCGGGCCCTGCTTGGGATCTTGGTGAGTTCCATGGGGCCTGTAAGACAGAATTATTCCACGGGCCTTTGGAGAGGCTTCGGGCGGCTGTTCTACTGCCCCCCACTGAAACTCTGCCGAATTTCCATCTTTTGTCATCTCGGTTGGGCCTGCTGTGACTCCCATCTGGGCCCACCTGTTTCCCTCCCTTTTCTTCTTTCCTCTTTTCCCTTGTTTTTAGCCTTAGGAGCCGAGCCTGTTTGAACTGTTTTATACGGGTTGAATGGCTTGGATTGTTTTAATTATATGTAATTGCTGCCGGAGTTTTAATGTTTACGTTATGTTGTTGAGTTGCTGTTAATAACAGCCATGTTGTTGAGCCGCCTCGAGCCCTTCGGGGAAGAGGCGGCCTATAAATCTAAAATATAAATAAATAAATAAATAAATAAAGATTGTCATGCCCTTATATAAAGCCGTGGTGCGACCGCACTTGGAGTACTGTGTCCAGTTCTGGTCGCCACATCTCAAAAAGGATATTGAGGAGATAGAAAAAGTGCAGAGAAGGGCAACAAGGATGATTGAGGGACTGGAGCACCTTCCCTATGAGGAGAGGCTGCAGCGTTTAGGACTCTTTGGAGAGGAGGCGGCTGAGGGGGGATATGATTGAAGTCTACAAAATTGAAGTCTATGAGGAGAGGCTGCAGCGTTTGGGACTCTTTAGTTTGGAGAGGAGGCGGCTGAGGGGGGATATGATTGAAGTCTACAAAATTATGCATGGGGTAGAAAATGTTGACAGAGAGAAATTTTTCTCTCTTTCTCACAATACTAGAACCAGGGGGCATACATTGAAAATGCTGGGGGGAAGAATTAGAACTAATAAAACGCAACGTGTGATTGGTGTTTGGAATGTGCTGCCACAGGAGGTGGTGATGGCCACTAACCTGGATAGCTTTAAAAGGGGCTTGGACAGATTTATGGAGGAGAAGTCGATTTATGGCTACCAATCTTGATCCTCCTTGATCTGAGATTGCAAATGCCTTAACAGACCAGGTGATCGGGAGCAACAGCCGCAGAAGGCCATTGCTTTCATATCCTGCATGTGAGCTCCCAAAGGCACCTGGTGGGCCACTGCAAGTAGCAGAGAGCTGGACTAGATGGACTTTGGTCTGATCCAGCTGGCTTGTTCTTATGTTCTTAATGTTAGTGGGCATATCACGAGGAGGGAGTCTCGTTTTCCACAAAAAATATGAGAACGTGAGTGGGAATGTGATGTGATGTTGTGCCCCATTTTTTTGCTACTGCTTGCCATGTGGAGGCCTGCGCCAGGCCCTATCCAGAACTGAAAAAAGGGGGGGCTTCATTTCCCCCCACTCGCTGTGGGTCGACCAGTCAGAAGCATAGCCTTTTTGTGGGGTGGCAATGGCCTGAAATGGATCTTAGGCAGGAAATTGCCAGTCTGAGTTCAGTGTTAAGGAGGGGTCAGCAGCAACTGCTGGTATGGTTTTGAGTTATTGGCATGCCCAGGTGATGATGGCTGGCATAAGTGGCAACACTGTTGTTGGGGTTTATGGCAGGAGCTCTGCCAAGAGACCAGGGAGAGGTGTCACCTGGAAGGAGGTGGAAACCAGGGACCTGCTCAGGATCTGGGGTGAGAGGATGGTCCAGCAGGCCCCTATCAAGAGCCCTAGGAACACTGATGTTTTCGAGAAGGTGGCTGTGGAGATTAATAATTCAGAACGGCAGCATGCTTCATATAGCACTGCTTAGTTTGAGTAGTTTTACAGCAGTTTTGCATTATTTGAAGTCTGTTTGTACATATACTGCTTTTAGTCACTGCTTCTACCTGAAAACTGCAGAGCAGGTGTAAAGGCAGACGCCAGCAATTCAAATGCAAAAGACAGGGCAGAAACATTAATTGAAGCTGCTGCCCCAAAACAACAGCCAAACAGAATGCAGGACACCGGGGATGTTTGCACATACGCATACATGCTTGTGATGTAAATACAAAAGATCCGGGCTCATGTGAAACAAACTGGAGTATTTCCTCCCTGTCTTCATTTGATTCCTTCGCAGAAACAGGCAGCCATGTGAAGAGAGAAACTGGGATAAAATAGACCCAGATTGTAAGATATTGATTGTAACCTGGCATAATTGTGCTGTTCAAAAATGGCCTAGGTGACCAGTCACTTGTTGTCAGCTTAACCCATTTAAAGGAATATTGTGGATTCTTGTAAAAAATGAGCTGGTATGGCACAATTTGAAACACTGTCTTCAAAGGTGTCTGAGCCTGACCCAGATGACATCGGGTTACTTCGTCCTGCAACTACAGCTTTCCACAGAATACATTAAAATCCTCGATGGAAGTTCTGTCCATTTTTGCTGATTTTAGAATAGAGAAAACAAGGCCACTTCAATAGTGCCACCAATCTAGGACCCAAGTAACTGTGGATCACCTCTCTTACTATATTCCACCGTGGCTGCTTCAGTCACCTGAGCAAAATTCCCCTGCAGATTAGTAAAACTGGCAACTGCCTGCTCATGCACATTTTCTTTGGTGGATCCCATCTTTTGGAATGCCTTGCCTGAGAAAATCAGGAATGTCCCTACAATATTTGGCATTCCATTTGCATAGAATGAAAGCCTGTCAGTCATGCATATTGGAAGGTCCCCATGTGAGTTCCCATGATTCGTTCACCTATTGTGTGAATTGTGCGATACACAGATTTTCAATGTGGCTTTTCCTTGGAAAATCAGGGTTATGGCTCACATAGATGAAAGCTGGGAAATCCATACACTGACAAATACGCAGTGTTACAATGTGGCTGGTAGGCACCTGCTCAGTCTGACTGGAATGCCAACACAGCATCTGCAAAGAGTTTAAGCAGTGACTAAAAGCAGTATATGTACAAACAGACTTCAAATACTGCAAAAGTGCGGTAAAATTGCTTGAACTGAGCAGTACTATATGAAGCATGCTGCCGTACTGAGCAGTGCGATATGAAGCATGCTGCCGCTGTAAATTATTACTATTGAAAAATATGGTAAAACTGGAGTGGGATTCATTAAAGTATTCCCCCCACTCCCCTGCACCAAACCAGTGTGTTATGTAGCATAATCGTAAACAGCCCAGAATGCCCTTACGTAATTGCATTAACATCTCTATTGTTTCCAAAAGATAGACTACAAAGCTGAATAATGTGCTACATGCTAGACATCAATGGGCATTAAACGCTTCCAACTAGCCAATAAGTGGCATTATTTCATCCAGAAAACTCAGCTTTCTACTCTACTCAGCTAAAGAACTTATTACTTGATCATGAAATGATGTGATCTTGGATTTAGATAGCGGGGAAAAATCTTAGCTCCCAGTTGGAGATATAAATGGGGTATTTTACTGAACACCAATAATAACTAGAAGGCTAAAGCCGAGGGTGGTAAATCGTTCATATCTCCACTGTCCCCAACAACTCTTCCCCAAACGCAATGAAACCCTATCCATTAAAATGTAATTTTATCTTATTTCATGTCTGTGTTTATTGCTTTGGTGGTCCTTTATACCAGGGAAAGGAAGGGCTTTGTTCAAGATGTGCGAAACAGCTGGTGAGGCAGAGGCAGGCATTTGTAATTAGGCTGTCTGGGACAGAGGATTGGGCAAATGGACATTGAAAGCCACACTGTTATTTCAAAATAGCCCAGCATGAACAAAATAATTCCCAGCTCAAGCTACTGTTGCTTTTCTCCTATGTGCAAAAATGTGTGATTCCTGGGTGCTGGAACTGCCAAACTTTCGCATGCAGCCAAGGCAAACATTCTAGTGCAACTATTGCTTTTTAAAAAAAGCAAATTCAAAACTTGATAGTAAGGTGCCCAGCCTTTCTCACTATGCTCCTGTGAAAAAACTTCATTGTGACCATATAGAATCCCAGTTGGAGGAACTGAGCAGGATGTAGTCTAGGCTTTGAGAGAAAGCCCAGCTGTTTTATTTCTGATATCAACATGAGTTCTAATATAGCATGCCTTGAGGTTCTCTGGTATTTGACAAGCATTAAATTGAAGTTTTGGAAAGCCCAGTTGTCTTAACTTTCTGCATTATCTTTTTCCCCAGGAGGACCTGCACTTGGGTTTTGATTCCTGGGAATTGAAGCCTTCTAAGCTTCATGTTTGCATTTTAGAAACCAAGACATTTAAACCTGAATTAAAGATTGGCGTGAGTCCCCAAGATTAGTTCCAAGATTGAAAAATTCCCAAATCTCATAAATTCTGGATTTAAGATGAAATAGGATAAAGGACAAATGTGAAAGACACATCAAAGAATAATATTTCACAGCCCTTCTTAATTCAGAAGTATGCTTTAGAAAATGATAGTGATGAAATGACACCATTTATTATAAACTCATCAGTTTGATGAGCTATGCCACAAATCCTGGCTACATGATGGCTCAGCCAGCTCTTGATAGCAACAGCAACAGAAGATCACAGGTTTTCATTGGCCGGAGCAGTTGCATTGCTCTTCTTCATGGATGTTGTCAGTCATGATTAGCCTCTGCTGAAGGGTGTTTGGAGGAGCCTCTTAATAGTAGTTTTTCAGCTATCCATATACTGGAAAACAGAAGGGCTCAGCATGACAAAATCATACATCATCCCACTCACTCATCTGTGAACACACAAGCCAAGCTTCCTTACAAATACAACAGTTACAGTTTTTTTAGATACCTTTAAAAAAAGGCTGAAGACTTCTAAAAATGACAAAATCTTGGCATAGAAAAAAAAATGTTTGCTTAGTGCAGGGCTGGATCTAGGAGAGGACAGGGGGACAGGTGCCCCAAGTGGTGGGCAGCAGCATGAGGTGATGGAGACTCAATATCTCAAAAGAGATTATTTGTTCTGTAGTGTGCACGCCTGTTTCCCCAGTTAGGCTGATCTTAGGAGGTGGGGGGCTGAATTGTCCTGCAGAGATGGCTTGTTCTGCAGTGCTGCTACTATAAGGTGGGGGAGGTGCCCAGAAGAGTTGGCTCATTCTGCAAAGTGCACATCCCCTTCCTTCATCAGGCTGCTGCTAGGAGGTGGGTAGGGGAAGGGAGAGGGAGACCCCGGGACCCAAAGGGGAATTACAGCACTTGGTAAGGCTGTGGCTGTTAGAAGAAGAAGAGTTGGGTTTATATCGCTCCCCTTTCTCTCCTGCAAGGAGACTCAAAAGGACTTACAAACTCCTTTCCCTTCCCCCCTCACAACAAACACCATGTGAGGTAGGGCGGCTGAGAGAGCTCAGAAGAACTGTGACTAGCCCAAGGTCACCCAGCTGGCATTTTTAAGCCTCCACAGCTCAGGCAGCAGAGTGGGGAATCAAACCCGGTTTCCTCCAGATTAGAGTACACCTGCTCTTAACCACTACGCCACTGCTGCTCCTATGGCAAGACTATGGCAAGCGAGGGGGACAGGGAACTAAAAGTTCCTCAAGATATGTTCAGATATGTCAAGTTCTATGCAAGGGGCAACCTAGTCCCCCAGGTAAACTTCATTGGCCTTGCTAATATCCCTTTTTCCCCAACCAAGAAACTCTCTACTCTTTCACCTTCAGGACCTTCCAATTCCTTGTCTTTTGCGCTCTCTCTCTCTCTCTCTCTCTCTCTCTCTCTCTCTCTCCCCCCAACCTCCCTTCTTTGAAGAACTGCATATTGACAGTGGCCATAGCAGAGGCATGGCTGGGGAAATGAACCAGGTGCAAAGATGGGTTTTGGGAGGCATGTTCATTGTGGTTTTGGTATTTTAGGTGTTTTTCAGTTTTGGGCCTGCAGGGGGTGCAGTTTTTAGGCTAGCAGCACCAAAATTTCAGGGTATCTTTAGGAGACTCTCCTGATGATACCACCCAGGTTTAGTAAAGTGTGGTTGAGGGGGGTCCAAAGTTATGGACCCTCAAGGGTGTAGCCCCCATCTCCTATTAGCTCCCATTGGAAACAATTGGGGAATGGGGCATCTTCCCACCAGGGACGAAGAAGGACTGGCTGCCACCCTTCCCTCATACCCATTCCGAAGTCACAGCTTCCGCTTTAGAACTGGAACCCTGGAAAGTGACAGAGAGCAGCAGAAAAGGGATGACAGCTGTTTAGGTGCCCCTCACAATGTGTTCAGTGTTTCCAATTTCAAAACTATATATGCTGTCTTTAAAAAAATGTTTGGGAAAAGGCTAGGTTGAAAAACGTTCTCTTTGAATTGAATTTTTGTTTGCAGAGGGTTTCAGGAAATATTCAAACATTATAGATAGGTAAAATAATGTAGAAGTTTAATCATTCATTAACAGTTCACAGAGATCAACATAATTTATTCTATCATTTAAGAGTAGTTTATTAAATATGGTGATTATATATGTTCATATAGAGAAAATATGTATATATTACATGCTGAAGAGAATGGAAATTGTTGAGGGTTCATCATGTCAGATACATTTTGTCTGTGAACAACTCATATGGTATTAAAGTGGCATTTTGGCAACACTCACTGACTTGGTTACACATCTTATCAGACTCCATCTTATGCTGGAGTGTTAATTACATTTGCACACTTTGCATGGAGAAACAAAATACTACATCTTTATATTTTGGATTTTAAAAGGAAATGGATGGGATTTAGTGGCTAGGAAGAAAAGGGATAAAGTGGTCGAACTTCAATATTTTTTTTTTTTCCGAGGCATCAGAAACCATGGAAATTACCAGCCTTCTCGGGATACTATGTAGTGTGTCTTTTAAGAATTCCCAAGCTGGAGTTAATTCATCATCTCAGTGTCACATGAGCTCACTCCTGGCACAGTTTCAAGAGATCTCATTATTTTTTGATGTCTGTGATGGATTAGAGATGAGAATATTGCTGGCCTAAGGGTTCACTAACTCTGCCTGTCATATTTGTCAGCTACAAACCAGCTTCACTGAAGGGTTATGAGGGCATTTGGGATAGTGGGCTATTAAAATGCTGTTCCATTACTTACACTCAGCTGGACTGAGGAAATGTAGGGTAACAAGTGTGAGTTACCCCATGGGATGCATTTTCCTTGCTATGCACCCAAGAAGGAAAAATCAGTATGACAGCAGAGGCAGTCAAGAAGCTTTTCAGCACCTGATAGCCTCACCTTCTTGTTTCTCACTCAGCTATCCTTTGGGGGTGGTTGGCAGACTGGCAGATTGCAGGCAGTTTTGAGGTGTTTTGAGATGCAGGAGACAAACTGCTGTCAACTCCAACCTGAAGTAAGACTTCTAAGTAGGAAAGCAAAGGGTTGAGGGCAGTTAGAATGCTACTGCTGCACAGCCCACATGATTGGCTTTGTCATGAGGGTGCCACTGAAACTATGTTGTTTTCTTTCTTTCTTTCCTATCCCACTCTCACCTACCACAGAGGGCTCAGAGCTGCTCACAATACAAAACAATAAAATTTGTAATACAATAAACAAGAGTAACCATGAAGATAGCATAATCAATTAGTGAGGGCATCTGCATTATAGTAGTCTGGCCTTGTGATCCCTTTGATTGTTTACTGCCTAGAGCAGTGGTGGCGAACCTATGGCACTCCAGATGTTCATGGACTGCAATTCCCATCAGCCCACCAGCAGGGCCAGTGTCACTGGCAGGGGATGATCAGGAATTGTAGTCAGGCTGAACATCCTGAGTCTCCATAGGTCCTCACCAGCAAACCTAGAGTGATGGGTGGTGTTCTGGGTGGTGTTCACTAGCCCTTTGACTACTTACTGCCTGGAGACATCCTTTGTCTGGGTGATGTTAATTCATCTTGATTCTAATGTTTTTTCAGTAGTGGTAGCCAAATTTTGTTCATTTTCATTGTTTTGTCCTTTCTGTTAAAATTGTCCATGTGCTTGTGGATTTCAATGGCTTCTTTGTGCAGTCTGACATAGTGGTTATTAGAGTGGTCCATAACTGTGTTTGAAAACTGTGTTTTCAAATAATATTCTGTGCCCAGCTTGGTTTATCACATGTTCTGCTATTGCTGATTTTTCTGGCTGAATTAGTCTGCAGTGCCTTTCATGTTCCTTGATTTGTGTCTGGGTGCTGCATTTGGTGGTTCCTACATAGACTTGTCCACAGCTGCACGGTACACAGTAGACTCCTGCAGAAGTTAGAGGATCCCTCTTATCCTTTGCTGAATGTAGCATTAGTTGCATTTTCTTAGTGGGTCTGTAGATTGTTTTGAGGTTATTTTCTTCATCAGTTTTCCTATACAATCAATGATTCCCTTGATGTATGGTAAGAACACTTACCAAAATAGGAGTGCAATGTGAAACAAACTGTATCAAATATGCAGTGCACTCAGGCTGATAAGTGGACTGTATTTCTGATAATTCTCAGAACCATGACAAACTGAATTGCTATGTAGATACAATCATTTTATTGCCCTTACTTTTCTGTTTTCTAAGTATATAAATTCTTATACGTCTGTATTCTAAATCAACTTATTTAGTTCAGTATATACGCTATGTTTAAGCATACATATTTTACTGTAAATAACATCATGTAACATTATACATTAGGATTGCCAACTGTTCTTAACATCCTAATAACATTACGTGCTGGAATGACCAACATGCACTAACACTAAGTCAATTGACACAGAGTCAGTTATTGAGATGTTTCTTAGATGGTACAGTTACTGAGATGGTTCTGGCTAATGGATTATACACACAGGGTCCTAACAGGCTTGGAAAGTGTACTTAGTGCCCTCACACTGCCTTCCCAGTTAGAAACCCCAAAACTAAAACATAAATCATTCTCTCTAGAAGAAAAGAACCCCAAATACCACACTACTAGTTCTAGGGATTCTTCTTCCCTCTTTCTGGAAGATCTATCCCTCCTTGGTTATATATATGGCCCTTTAGTATCCTCCACCAGTTCACTCAGTCTGAATATTAATTTGCTTTCCACACAGCTCACAGGCTGTCACAAAGTAGAGCAAGCCAGATTCACACCACTGAGTGCAACTACTCTACTCAGAGATAATATGTTTTAAAATACAGGGGCAAATTACGGACAGGGAGCTTACCTCCTCTTGGCCCTGCCACAGCATCAGGCACACAGCCAAGAGCAAGAGCAGTAGGTGCATGGCAACGTATGTCAGTACAAGGAAGTTTGCCACATGCTACTTCTGCTTCCCACATGCGGCAACTTCCTTTTACAGTGCCTTCCTTTTAAGAGCAGGCGCACACTAATCTGGAGAACTGGGTTTGATTCCCCGCTCTGCCACTTGAGCTGTGGAGGCTTATCTGGGGAACCAGATTAGCTTGTGCACTCCAGCCAGGGACGTACCACCCACAGGAAATATGGGGTCATATGTCCTCAGGCAGCCACCATTTGGTCACCGCTCTCCTTCCCCCTGGAGGCTGCTGCTTCTGCCTGCCATGCCCAGGTGCTTCTGCCCCTCACCCACTACTCACCCACTGGCCAGCCTGTGCATCCTCTTCTTGCAAACTGCATCAAGAGTGAGGGAAGGAGGAGCAGCTCTGGATCTCCGAGGGAGTCCCTGCAGGGCAGCCGGATTGGTGCCTTCTCTCCTCTCCGATGCTCCAGGAAGTTCTCAAAGCCGCGGCTCCTCCAGGTGGGTTGAAGATGCCTTTGCAGAAACCAGCAGGGCCACAGCACCTCGGCCAATAGCCCCTTTTCAGCTCGGGATGGCCTTTTTTCCTGTGGGAGGGTTGCTTTGCTGCTCTTCCACCTGCCTTCCTCCTTTTCCTTCCCACCCTGCTGCTGCCACCACTGCTGCTGCAAACTGTTGGCTGCCTGGGGGAGCTGTTGCTTTGAGAACTTCCTGGAACGCCAGAAATGAGAGAAGCCGCTGGTCTGGCTGCCCTGCAGGGACTCCCTTGGAGATCCAGACCACTCCTCCTTCCCTTGCTCCTGCCACAGTTTGCAAGAAGAGAATGCACAGGCTGGCCTGTGGGCAAGGGGCAGAAGCGGTTGGGGGGGCCAGGCAAAAGCGGTGGCCTCCAGGGGGAAGGAGGAGGGGTGTGAGGGTGATATAGAAAGCAAAAATGTGATCAAAGTTTAAAAGCCCCCCTCCCCCTGGGCCGTGTGTGCCTTTGTTCTGACTCCAGTGCAAGCAAACACTACTAATTAAGTATTGGGACAACATTGATGAAGCAACAGTCTTTTTTTTTGCTTACTATACTCACCTTTATAATGTGTACCTTTATAAGGAATAAGAGGAAAGTTAGAGGATATAGGATAAACTAGCAATAGAATAGGAAGTTAAGAACTAAGTCAAATTAGGGTAGGAACACAGGATAAAGTAAACAACAATAATAAAATGTTTTTAGGGTTAGGGGGATTAAGGGGTTAAGGGTGAGGGGTTAGGAAATGTATGTTATATAGGACCGATAGTAGCAGATAAGGTTAAGAGTTAGTAACTGTTAGTAATTGCAGGTGGTTATATTGGGGAAATTGTCGTCATCTATACACAATGTATGTCATGTCTATATCGTCTATATTTTATTTATTTATTTATTTATGATTTAGATTTATAAACCGCCCCATCCCCGACGGGCTCTGGGCGGTGCACAACAATATCAATATATATAAATGTGTAACTAAAATCCATTAAAACCATTAAAAACCATTAAACAGCAGTCAAACGATAAGAACAGGCGTCCCATAACCCAATTCATAAAAAACCTCACCAAAGGAGGGAACGGCCAGACTCCTCCCTAAAAGAATAACAAGATATATACAAGAATGGAATTGTAAAAATAAGGGAGCAAAGGGAGCAAAAAGTTGCAGACATATGAGAATTTTAAGAACATAAGAACATAAGAACACAATTTCACATTGTTATTCATCTCATTTTGTTATTTATGTTATTGATATTTCTCAAATATCCCTCATATCTTTTGCTGAATATTTAATGTTGCATGAAAGTTAAAATAATAAAACTTTTTTCTAAAAAAAAAAAGAAACATCTCTTGCTTAGATAAGGATGAGCCCTCAGACTGAAGAATGCGCCACAAAGGAAACCAGTTTGCTAAACTTTGGGGAATTGTTTTATAAGAGAATGCACTTCTACATGAGAATAGAATGAGTCTTCATTCTTTCTTCATAAGAACAAGCAGCAATAGTTTTTAAAGATGATGATGCAGTTATGTAAAAGATAGCTGTCAACTGTTGGGGGGGGGGGAGTGTAGGGCGCAATTTGAGACCTTGTCCCGGGCTCCATTTTCTGTAGATACACCCCTGACTCCAACACATGCCAGCTGGGTGACATTGGACTAGTCACAGTTCTTCGGAACTCTCTCAGCCCCACCCAACTTACAGGGTGTTTGCTGAGGGGGGAGGGAAAGGAGATTGTAAGCCCCTTTGAGTCTCCTTGCAGGAGAGAAAGGGGGGACATAAGTCCAAATTCTTCTTCTTCTTCTACATTGGGACAAGGAAGTTTGCCAAGCCAGACTTCAGTTGCCAGTGCACTGCAGAGGCCTCCTGTCTAATTGGCCTTTAACTCCAGGAACTCTAAAATCCAAAAAGCATCTCAGATAGTTCTTCGCAGGGAGATATCCTCCTTCCTCTGTGCATCATCAAGGTTTTTTTAGAGTGCAGGATGCCACAACTTCGTCTGTTCCTAGGCCTTTATGTCTCACTCTGAATGTGCACAATAATGCCTCTGACAGTTTTTAAATTAACTTTTTTCTGCAGTCCAGCACAGTATCATTCCTTCTCCTTCTCTAATAGCTACCTCTTAAGGCACATTTTCAATCCAGGTTTTAATATCCAAGTCACAAATTGTGGCTTCCTTTCAAAATTGTACAGAAATGAATTATCAGTCCTTCATTACTATTTGTACACTGAACAAGAAGCCATAACACATGAAGGATACACTAATTAATTAACATGAAGGATACACATCATTAACTGATGTGCTATAGTGTGCATTCCTCTATGTGTCCCATATGGATATATGCAACTTAATATGTAAAGGCAGGATCATATACTAAGTCAAGTCAAGTCAAGTCAACCTTTATTGGCATATCCATATACTAAATGGTGATATAGATATAGAAAAATCTCCTGGATAGATATAGATATCTCCCCTGGATTTAGAAAAGTTTCATTTTATAATAGCCTTTTGACATCAACAGGCATTTGATCCAACTTCTATCTTATTGTAATTTAGTAAGAGAAAAGAGAAAATGGCTAAATGGAGCATTTGGAACTATTTGTCTCTATATTGTCCAACCAGTATACAATGAAGGAATCTCAGGAATAGCCAGGAAGCTGACAATTAAGTGACACTTGTAACAGCAAGCTCAATTTTCCTAAAAAATCAATACAAGAAACCTGGGTAAAATGCCAGTTTCTAATGAAGGTGTGTTAATCTATAATTTTGAATAAGCATTTCCTCTTGTGCTCATTATATAAAAAGACATGCAGATGGATAGATGTAGGCAAGAGCTTCCCCCAGGAACATGCAGTTAAATTCCTTTTCATTTCTTTCATGACAGTTTTAAAAGATTCCCCAAAGTGCTTGAATTAACTGCATATCACAAATGCATTGGAGCATTCCCCCCCCCCCCATATATTAAGTGCTATGTGGTAATGAAGAGTCCATTTATGATTTAATGACTTCTTGTGGGGTTCCCCAGATAATTATATAATGTTAATAAGTTTGTATTTGTCTGAAAACAATCAGTAGTATTGGTCTCCTTAATGGGATGATTTTTTTAAAAAAATAGTATTTAAATAGATCATGAATAATGAGAAAGAAATATGAGGTAATATTTACAATTCTGGTTAAGAACATAAGAACATAAGAAAGAGCCTGCTGGATCAAACCAGAGTTCATCTAGTCCAGCACTCTGCTACTCGCAGTGGCCCACCAGGTACCTTTGGGAGCTCACATGCAGGAGGTGAAAGCAATGGCCTTCTGCGGCTGTTGCTCCCAATCACCTGGTCTGTTAAGGCATTTGCAACCTCAGATCAAGAAGGATCAAGATTGGTAGCCATAGATCGACTTCTCCTCCATAAATCTGTCCAAGCCCTTTTTAAAGCTGTCCAGGTTAGTGGCCATCACCACCTTCTGTGGCAGCATATTCCAAACACCAATCACACGTTGCGTGAAGAAGTGTTTCCTTTTATTAGTCTTATTCTTCCCCCCAGCATTTTCAATGTACACCCCCTGGTTCTAGTATTGTGAAAAAGAGAGAAAAATCAAGAAAAATCAAAATTAAGATCAAGCCTCCCCCCCTTTTTTTGCTGTCAAGTTTTCAAAGTCAGACACATTCAGGAGTGGTTTGCAATTGCCGGCCCCTGTGGCCCATGGAATTCCCTGGTCACTCCTCTCCTAACCAGGGCCAACCCTGCTTGGCTTCTGAGATTTCATGAGCTCATGCTAGCCTGGGCTATCCAGATCAGGGCAAGATCAAGCCATACCACGTAGGAAAGAACTGAGGTGTAAAATCTGATGAAGCTGACAAAGCTGTCAAAAGCATCCTGCAGACTTCAGGAAATCACTGAAAGGCAGAAGAGGATGCCTTGGTTATTCTGCTTGTATCACCATCATTTTGAAAGCTATTTCTGCTCATTCACTTCTGTAAGTTAGATTTGGTTGTTTCCATTTGAATTTCTCATTTCCAATGGAAGTCCACTGGAAGAATATTTTTTTTAGAAAGAGTTAAAGGAATGTAATTGACTCAGACTAACCATTCCTGATGAGTCACTGCTCCCCACCTCCCTGTGAGCTTTGCAACTGAGACCCATGCACTAACAAAGAACCAGCAACTCCCAGAACAAAAATATTAGTGCTTTTGAAAAAAATTCCATTTCTCTTAAGTGCCCTTGGCAACTTTTTATGAAAGTTAAACTAACCAAGTTTACTGTCTTTCAAAAGACAGCTTTAAATGAATACAGTTGTGTCCTCTGCCACCCTGACTGGTGTCCCCAGAATCCAGAATGAGTCAAGCTATGTGATTATGGTAAAGGATAAAGTAAGTGTAAGCCTAGACAACACAAAATAAAACTCAAGGGAAGTATTTTGTCTTTGATTTGTTTTCCTAATGAGTTAATTTTAGAGACAGGTGAACTACTTTGTTTTTATTTTAAAAAATGACTCAAGCACTAAGAAACCTATTTCATATATTAATTTTGTAAAAAGCAGTTTCCTGTGGGATTTTTGTTTTTAAATGTCAATTCTGCAACAAATCTATTATTGTTTGCTAAAATAATTTTACAGTTGTGAATTTCACACTTTACAGTCATATTTTTTTGTAAATTCTGTATCAAATGTTTCTTCTAGGGCAGGAGTTCTCAAAATGGGGTCATGTTAAATATTTCCAAAAGCCATTACCTACATGAGCCTTATCTCAAGGAAGTGCTCTTGTTACGCACACATGACAAAAACTGCAGTGTGGGAAGTATTTATATCCGTGTTGATCTACTGATCAGGCTGATACTTTTTACTATTCTCATGTTAAAGATTTGGTACTCAAAATAGGGTGCCAAGAATCAGACTATGAGAAGTTCAATATATCCTGGCTGGAATAACAACATAAAGGTATAAATCCTTCCTTTAGCACTATTTTCATCAAGGACATCACCTTCCAAAGTTTTGCTGTCAATAGAAATTTCAATACAGTTCTCATCATCCCTTTTAAAATTTAATTAAGGGAAATATAGATGGACATCCCAGGTTGTAACAGTAATTCTCATGAAATGGCCAACATTTCACCAAATACATATCTTATACTCTTGTGTGCAGCACAACTATTAGAAGAATAGTTTATACTCAGCATAAGTAGCAGTGGTTCCCAAAATAGTACAGGGATGCACTTATGACTTCTTTGGAGCCTGATAAGCATGCACACACATATACCCAGAAATTCTGAACTTTGTGTATGTACATGTTTGCTCAACTGTAATATTTATGTCTTCTTCTACAAGTGATAGAAATGACAATTCCAGCCTTGCAGATATGATTAGAAAAATTGCATGGAAATCTAAACTAGAGGAGGCTTCTTACATCTGCTCCTGTAGTTCTGGAGTCTAAAAAGCCACCTGTCCTTTAGGGAGGAAATGAGTTTTTACAGGAATGGAATCCAGTAGAAATCCTGCTGAAGGGCAGGAAACGGCAGGAAATCATCTGTTGGGCAGATGGAGTTTTAAAGCTGGCTTGTTGAACTTTGGATGGAAAAATTATCTAACTGAGACTGGTCACGACGGAGAGCAATTTGTAGCAAAGAAAAGTTGCATACTAAAATGCAGATAATATTTGCATGAATGTTTATGGAAGCCTTTTCCACATTTTAAAGCAATACCAAGGGAGATAGATGGAAGAATTGAGCACAGTTCTAAATATAGAAAAATTAAGAACAAAAAAAATAAAAAAAGTGTTTGGGAAGGGTTATATATAATCAGGTTTTTTGCTAGTAAAAAAGGAAGTGATGTCTCCCAGGACCACCCAAAAAAGCTATGGTGGGTATTAGAATTTGAAGATACAAAATCAAAATAGCTTGAGGACTATAGTAAAAAGGAAAATTGGATGAGAATGAAAAAAGCTGACTAGATCCCTCAACCATCTGCCTCTTATCCTTTCTCTCTTTAAACAATTTGGCATACATACATTTAAATTAATATAATATTTCTTTTCAGGTTTTTCCCAGCCCTGCTAAGAAATTATGCAATACTTTAAGTAAACTCCAGAAATCCTGATGCTGCCTGTAATCAACAAAGTTGCTTATTCAGCGCTTCAGCCTGTAATTAAAATAGAGACAAAATATACTTTCAGCCTAACCGACCACATAGGATTGCTCTGAGGATAAAAAGAAGGGGCGAATGTTGAAAGCCACTTGGGTCCTCATTGGGTGAAGAGTGTGGTATAAATTAAGTAAATTAATGAAGCAAATAAGCATGTGTAAAGGATATTAAAGAGATATTGTTGTCAACTGAAAACTAAAGGGGTTCGTGTCTTTGACAGTGTGATCCCACTTTGTGACACTTAACATTCACAAAAGTAACAGAAAACAACTTAAAATTTGTTCTTTCTTTTTTCATAAAAAGTAATATATAGAACAATCAAATATGCAAAAAAAAAAAAAAGAATTAACATGCAACAGTTCAGGCCTGTTGTGCTCAAGCAGACCAGCAGGGTCTCAGTCTTTTTGGCTTCTGTCTAGGCAGGTCCTTTAGAGATGAATAGAGTTGCAACTGTGCTCTGCCTGTTTAGTCATCTGTTCTTTCTCTTCAGGAGTTCCATTATAGCCCTAGTATATTAATATGTAGTTTATAACGGAGTCCTTCTGAGGTGAACCATTTGGATCTTCAAGCCTTCCAGTCCATCTGGGAAGATTCATATAAAATCTATTGTAAACATTCACCAAAAAAAAAATCAAAATACAGGCTAATAGCCAATTAATATAAACACAATCCCCCTTTGAACTATAGGAAATTATTATGCCTAGAATATTAATATGTAATTTATAACAAAGCTGGAGTCCTTCTGAGGAGAGACACCTGCAGCTTCTGACCCTCCAGTCATTGTGCCTTTTCTTCCATATATGGAATATCCCAACTCTTTAACTCCCCTAGTAGATTCAGGGTTACACATGCTCTTAGAAGTCTGCAGATAAGGATACAACTCATTCTCATCTTGATATTTCAGCTCTGGTCATTACAGCTTTTTAAAAATAGAATATTATCATAACACTATCTGCTAAGTACTAAGTACTACATTCATCTGAGAAAATGGGCAAAGCTGAACATTTACAGCTGAGTTCTAAGTTATATTTGGATAGTTCTTTTTTTGTCAGCCAAACCAATCAATTGTGCTCTCCAAAATTGGATGGTTGAGGTGGTTTTTGCTTTTCCACCACAGATTCTTTACCGCCCCCACCCCTGGAGGAACTGTGGTTGGTGAGGTGTGTAGGCACATGACATTACTTCTAGGGGAAAAAGGAAGTGATGTCATTACATCAGGGCAACTCCTACAGCACCACCCCAATGTAATGATATAATTTCTGATTTTTTTTTTGCCAGAAGTGATATTGCATACAGGTGTGACTCAGGCCTCCCATTTCTCTCATTTTTTCACCTGCCAGCCTTGGAAGCACCAGTGTTGAATGGGGGTGAGGACTGGAATATCTTTTGCTACAACAGGGAACCTGCCTCCCCTTACTGTGCCCCACCAGCAGAGGTCCTGCTAGTCCAACAGCATAAGGCTTGGTGCAGTTCCTTTATGGATTGTAATAGGCAGGAAGACCTATTTAGCACATCCAATGCTTATGAAAACCACAATTTATGTTTCTATAGAATGAAAGCTATCAGGAAAATAATTTACTTGTACCTATCAAGCACAGATGAAATCCAGTCACACCAAACATTAAGTGATGGGAAAGGCTGAAGATGTATTTCTGGCATCACTCAGAAGGGTAGTTTAGATGAATCATGGGATTTCAGTAAAGGACAAATTAACAGCAAGGTTCAAATTCTAATCCTGCAATATTCAGTATTGAATTGTAAAACATTGTAAAAAACTGCGTTCTGAGACAACTTGATAAAGTCCCCCATCAACCATATGCTTTGGTGTGTGTGTGGAGGGGGGATTTTTATTTCCATGGGTTCAACTGGAAGACACATATTTCTATTTGTTAAAAGTGAATGATGAAAATTATTTTGTATTATCTATAAAAATGGCCCATTTTCTGGAATTCACTCAGCAATGTTCATTCTGACTGTAAAGTATTGAAGGAACCACACCTAAGTTGATAATGGAAAGCATGGAGCTTTATTAGTCACCAAGTGCAAAGCAGACCTCATTAGTCATAATAGTCCTTTTGCAGTTTGGAACTATGAATAAATATTTCTCCCTGTAAGAAATTCAATGGACTCTATAAATCTATCCAGCTGAGTACATATGTGAAGTAAATTTCCCTGGAGTATTAGCTTCTATTATTTCATCATCATATCTTGAAAAGTATATTCAGAGTGATATACATTTCAAGACATGGTCTTTGTTTTTAATTCCCTTTACACAATGACTGTCAGTTTCACCAAAACTTTAGCCATGCAAACCTTAGCTGCTGATTTCCAAAGAAATGATACCCTGTGGAGTATCAGAGAGAGATTTGTTGCAAGCCTAGTTCTTTGACTTCCAATGGAATCCTCTTCAAAATATTTCTATTCTAGGACCATTGAAATCAATGATTTTAGAAGGGAATAACTTCAATCATTTTAACAGTTCATGTTGTAATTAAAAAAACAAACATAGTTGAACCCGACGCTCTTGGCCTGATGTCTCCATTTCAGGATACGTGGCAAATCACAGCACAATATCATATTGCAGATGCTGGCATTTTTGCTGGCATTCAGTCAATGGCCCTTTCTGCACAGCCAAAATAAAATGTTTTGAGGCAGGCAATAAAATAGTTCCTCCAAGGAGTTCCCTGAAATGTTTTGAAAAGTTTTTTTCTAGCTCAAAACATTTTATATTTTATATTGAATCATCTAGTCATCTTTTTTCTAAAACATTGAAAAAACATTTCCTTCTTGCCTGTGCAGAGAAACAGAAAACATTTTATTTCTCCCATCTGAAGCTCCATCCCCCCCACCCCCATGTCTCTGCTACTTTCATTTCTCTGGCCATTCACCATTTTCTGCTGCTTCAGAGATTCATCATTTTCTGAAGTTTCCTATGGATATTACCTCATCTGGCCTCATGGCTGCCCACCATTTCTATCATTGTTGTACAATTATAAATTCATTATTGCCTGGCAATTATGTGAACGTGCTGTTTTTTCTTTCTAAAATTTTGTGGTTGTAGATTTGATGCTACGTAGATTCAACATTGTATTTGGCAAGGCTTCAGAGACTTTGTAGAATCAAAGCCCCCCCCCCCATATATATTTAAATAATTGTTTTCACTTAAAATGTTTTATTTTTACGGGGTTTGTGGTCAAAATCCATGAAAACTATTCTTTCTAAAATGTTTTAACTGCTTTGTGTGGAAATGGCCAGTATGATTAATGCTGTTGTTTTGCTATAATACCAAGCAAACAGAAAACCTGTAGATCATATTTTCTTTAAATAACTTGATTAAGTTTTAGGATCACACAGGGTCAGGAGTTGATATAAAGAATAAAATTATGATGGCTAAAAACTAGTACACTGTAGCTCATGAATTCCAGTGGTTAGGAGAAGCAAAAGTTTAAATATCTCCCAGTATAATCTTTGGAAAGCAAAATATTGGCTGGATTATAATTTTTAATAGCATAACCTTTACTGGCATAACAAAAAACCATAAATAATATTAAAACAGGCGATAACTGGCTGGATTATGTAGCATGATACTGTTTGTTCAGTTGGTGAAACTGTGCAGTAAATGTCGATTGTGTTTTGCAAATTCATGAATTATGTGCAATGTAAGTTAAAATTCATTAGAACATTTACTTTTAAAAAGCAGAAAAATGCAAGGCGATTGTAAGCAGCTATGTGGTGCCATTTACAGTATCCCAAGTTGATCAAGCTCTTCTGAATAATTGGTAACCATGGCTGATTCCGCATGGGCCAAAAACAGTGGTGTGAAAATGGTTTGAAAACAGTATAAACCCTTTTACACCGTTTTAAACCGTTTTACACCATTTTCACACCGTTTTCACACTGCTGTTTTTGGCCCATGCGGAATGAGCCTATGAAATGTCTTGTCTAACCTAATACTCTCTGACTCTCTCACATCTTGAGAGGAAATGCTAAGGAAACAACTAATTCTCACAATATGAGATGTTAGGCCAAATGACCAACGTTCTGCCACTCAGAGAATTTTTTTAAAAAGAAACTCTCTAAACAATTTATCAGAAAAGAAAAGGGTAGAAGAAGAATATATTTTAAAAGACTGAATGAACAATCCGTTTCTCGAAAAAATATGGATTTTTTTTCTCTTGGCAAATATGATTTCATTTCCTCGCCTGCAGAGCACTGATGTCTCCTATGAGAGAAATATATATGAAAATCCCAGCAACAAGGAAACTATCTTTTTATCATATTCCCATTCAGAATGTAAAAGGCATCAGCAATGAAATTATTTGTGCATTATTTTCAAATGTAATCTAAGAATGTCTTCTGCTGAACCAAAATTATTTATGTGGTAGCAAACTACCTGAAAGTTCCTCCCTACCCCTTGGTTTCTGGTAGATGAGATTGAGAAAGCTCCCCCCCACCCACACACACACAAAAGTGATGCTAATAAAACCTTCAGATGTTGAAAATAATACACTCTCAATGTCCAAATTGACAGAATGTGGTTGGAGCATAACATCCTCTGAATACTTGTATGTGCTATATGAACAGTTTTTTCATGGTTCCAGTCAGAGATTTAATATTTCTTTCCTAGCAGATGTGCAATTACAAACATGATTCACTGGTTTAAGGAATGTTCCTCTATTTAATTTCTGCAGAAAAGCAAAGGCTCCCTAGAGTATTTTACAAGTTTCAATAGATTCTGAGACCTAGAAGTTGATTATACAAGTAATGTGATTCGTAGCAAACTCATAAGTTCATTACTTCAACTTTCTTTGAACTGAGCACTAAGGCATTAATATACCAAGTCAGGTCCATATATTCATTGGAATATTCATATAAGGATAATAATATACATATTTCTATCCATAAGGTACATATATTTGTTAATAATGGGCCTATCTTGAGGAATCAGAAAAAGAACTAAGTTACTGATTGAAACGAATGGGCTTCAATTCACTTTAACACCAGTAGAAACTTTTTTAAAACAGAGGCTCAATGCCTTAAACAGCTGCAGACACAAAATCAGTAATTGCAGACATTCAAACCACAGCGGTATAATGAGAAGAAGTAAAGTGGGTTAGAGTGTCAGGTTAGGATCTGGGAGACCCAAGTTCAAATCCTCCCTCTTGCTGTAGAAGTTTGCTGGATGATCTTGGGCCAACTTCCTTACAGTGTACCCCAACTGTAAATGAAGTAAATAAAATAAATGAATTGACTGTCTTTGTTCCTTGCCATATATTCAGCACATCATCTATCACTGACAATTAACTTAGAGCAAGTTAGGAGTGGAGGACTCATTTTTCCTGGATTCAACCAAAGTGGCATTCCTGATGGTATCAGGTTTTTCTCAACATCATTACGGTTTTCTTCATAATAGGTGATTAAGCGACTCTTCTTGGAATATCATTGTCTATTTCCTACCTATTTTCCTAGGAAAGTAAGGCACCAAATTGTCCTAGATTATACCAAAGATACTGTGGTTTGGATGAGTGTCAGTGCAGCACTCATGGATGGGAACTTTCTGACCTCCATTTCCTGTTGAAACTTGCAATGTTCTCCCCACATCGCCCCTGGTAAATCCTGCTTCAAAGATTCAGTGCACTCCAAGGAACAGTATAGGGATAAGGTGGGGCCCTGCCTGTACTGGGAGAATTGGCGGAAAAATCACTCCTCCCTCATCTACTACTGTCAGTTGAAACAATACTGAGGTGGATACAACCATCCTCTAAGTAGCCTTGCTCCAACTAAAGGGCCTCTCGGCCAAATTAAGTGCTCCTTCCCCCAATGAATGAGCCCCTGAAATTGTAATAAGGTTCCTTTAATTGGAGGAATGTTTTAGACTTGAGTCAAAAGGAAAAATGAAGGTATAGTCAAACAAACAAATCATCTTTGCTAAGTGGAGTGGTAGGATACACCGAGTATCCACCTGTAACGGGGTCACCTTATATTCACCAGGCGAGGAAGATATATTATCCCACCGCTAGCTACCGATTGTAACGGGACAGGTGGCCTTCCATCTAGATTCCCACTACACTGACCTGTGGAGTTTTCCTTTGCCACCCTAAATATTCCAGGCTAGTGTTCAGGAATCTTCTTTTTATTCTGCTGCCACCATTAAAGAAAAGGAACTCGGAATCCCAAAAACTGCTGCTGACTGCCAAATATAATAAAGGATCCCACCTCACTTTCACTCTTGGTCTGAGGGGAATGTCCTTCAGAGTCCCATAAACAAAAATGGAGGGAACTCAACCTGGTTGGGATTCTAGTCTCACAGACAGGCACTTCCCCACACTTACACACACAAACGCAGGCTGGCTCAAATGGTAGCTTGAACACAACAAATTAAATTTATTTTTAAAACAAAAGAAAGGCTTCTTAAACTGGCTCAGAGAGGTACTAACGCTAGATGGTTTCAGAGAGGTTCTTTTCACTTCAAAAATTACAGAGCTTCAGATGTTTGCTGGTAGAGGCGTGGCCCTTCTTGCTCGGTGAACAAGTACACAGAATAATACGCCAGACATTATATATGTAGTGTGGGTAAGTAAAATGGCCATAGCCAAAGAGTTTATTAACGGAAAACACAGGAAAGCAAATTGGCGCAGCATGGGAGGTGATCCAAGCATCTGGGCAGCCCGAGTGCTGTCCCCCAGAGGATGACTAGTTCCTCCAGCCCGCCTGCTGGAGGAATGTAAACAAGCAGAAGATTGGAGTGAGACATTCCAGCCCGGCGAAATGCCCATGACTGGAGCCCCTTCTCCATCCTTTGCTAGGGGTGCAAGCTCCTTAGCCCCCCGCGGGGCATTCCAACTGTGGGCTTGTTCCACCCCTACCTCTTAAGGAGGTGTAGTAAACAGGGGAGCTCTCCCAGCTCCCCTTGCCAGCGGATCACCCCCCATGCGCAACCCGCAAACGGCTATGACAATTATAACACAATTTAACATTCCCAAAACAGGGATCGGGTGGGTGGGAGAATCCCTCGACGATCTGTTCCGGAGTGGGCCTCCGGCCCACTCTGATGGCGTGCTCCCGCGCATCGCGAGAGCACGCCTCCAATCGGCTCGGGCCCTCCCGCGCTTGCGCAGGATGGGCCCGAGCCGCCTGGCCCTCTGCGCATGCGCGGATCGGCCGCGCATGCGCAGAACGGGCCTAGGGCCGGCGTCGGGCCCCTCTTCCCTCCCGCAACTGCGGCCGCGTTTCAGGCGCGGCCGCGCTTTGCGGGTAGAGGCGTGGCCCTTCTTGCTCGGTGAACAAGTACACAGAATAATACGCCAGACATTATATATGTAGTGTGGGTAAGTAAAATGGCCATAGCCAAAGAGTTTATTAACGGAAAACACAGGAAAGCAAATTGGCGCAGCATGGGAGGTGATCCAAGCATCTGGGCAGCCCGAGTGCTGTCCCCCAGAGGATGACTAGTTCCTCCAGCCCGCCTGCTGGAGGAATGTAAACAAGCAGAAGATTGGAGTGAGACATTCCAGCCCGGCGAAATGCCCATGACTGGAGCCCCTTCTCCATCCTTCGCTAGGGGTGCAAGCTCCTTAGCCCCCCGCGGGGCATTCCAACCGTGGGCTTGTTCCACCCCTACCTCTTAAGGAGGTGTAGTAAACAGGGGAGCTCTCCCAGCTCCCCTTGCCAGCGGATCACCCCCCATGCGCAACCCGCCACAGAGCCGGGCCGGAAGGTAGATCCTTCCCCCGGCTCCCGCCAAATGCCTCCTAAGTTTTCAGCCAATCACACAGTGTTGTTCTCAGGCTATGCAACCACAAGTCCATGCCCTGAGGCGATAAATGAACCCCATCCTGTCTATACAGAGACTCTACCTTAGGAGAAATGTCCCGATGTGGAACCTCCCGCCCCCCAAAACCCCGAACAAAACGCGACACAGCCCGGCAAATCCTCGCTCTGGCTCCATTCACCCGAAGCGGGTCCAAGGCTCCCCTCCAGACGCATCTCCCCAACAAGTGAGACCAGAAGATCGTAGTTTCCGGTAGCAGGTGGTGAATGGAGTCCAAGTCCGCTAACATTGTTTGAAGCAGCTGCACGCTCTTCACTGCAGGGATGTCGTTCTCTCCCAGCTGTAACACCAGTGCGTGGGGAGGCTGGAAGATTTGCAGCTTGGTCCGCAGGATGGGGAGAAGGTCGTGCCAACGCATGCCTCTTTTCCCAATCCAACGGAGTCTGGACTGTTGGTGTAGGCCAAGGTCCCGACCCCATCCTGATGAGGCTGCATGTCTGCCAGTCCAGAAGACGATGCTGTGGCCAACCACCCAAATGACTCTCTGTGACCCTAAAGAAGCTGATAAAAAGGGGGGGGGGTTAGATGGGGCCATAGGATGCAGAACCCTATTGATGTGAAAATGGCCTGATGTATGTTTTGTAGGCCGAAGAACGCCAACGGCCTACGTCCATGACTCTGCTGACTGGGGCTCCCAGCCCCGCTAAAGTGGACGCCGCTCCAATCCGAAAAGAATGGAGCCCATAAGACGCAGGGGGGAGGTGCAGGGCCGACAGGCAAAGCCTCAACACTGCCGCCAGTTGGTAGCGTGAAAGGCAGGTCCCGTCCGTATGCACAAATAAAGGGGTTCCCCCTTTCGGGCGGACTGCCAAGTAAGCCGTCACGTCCTTCAATGGGCAAGGGCCAGGGGTTGCGGAGGCCTGCATGGAGATGCGGGTGCCCCTGGCCTGCTGGTCCGTCTTGGACTGCCGCAGCTGGATATATATCGTGTGCTCATGGATCTGGACATCCCTGAGCGAAAGGGGCCTGTCACTAGCGCCTTCCCTAGAAGCTGAAACAATTTCACCGCTGCGGAAAGCCCCAAAAAACGCTAGACTAAAGGCTGCTTTAAAGAGGCAGGTCTCAAAAGGGGATGTGCACACTTGGGGCAGTGTTGCTGCTATCTGAGCAAGCAAATTCAGAGAAATCGGGAGGCGCCCATCTCTAACTTTAGGTGCTACCCGGGCCCACCCCTTTAAGGCCTGCCTGACCAGAAAGGATCCCGTGGGGTCAGAGATCTCTGAGGCTTTGCAGTAAAAGGATACCGCAGCCAAGTGCGTGCGCATGGTCTTGGGAGACCTCCCTTGCGTGTGTAGATGGCCAAGGTACATCAGAAGGGAAGCCTCAGAGACCGAGGGGGCTCCCCGCACCCCTTGAGACTGCTGGAACTTGAAGAAAGCATGGACGGCACCCTGGTAGGCCTGCCGCGTTGCTGGAGCCAGGGAGTTCAGGATTCCATCGATGATTATATTCTCCCAAGGGCCCAGAGCTCCTGAGGAAAGGGTGCCGGATCCGAGGATGCTCCAGGGGCCAGTAGGCGAAATCTCTCCATCTGGAACCTGGAGAGAGCGTCTGCTATGTCGTTCTCCACACCCGGAATGTGCTGGGCCACAAAGGAAATGTTACTGATCAAAGACAACACCACGAACTTCCTAACAAGCCGCATAACCCGCTCAGAGCGAGATGATTGCCGATTGATCACTTTGACCACTGCTTGGTTGTCACACCAGAAGATGACTCTGCAGTTGGCAAACTGTTGGCGCCACAGGCATAAAGCCACCACTATTGGAAAAAATTCCAGGAAGGTAAGGTCTTTTCCCAGGCCCCTCGCCACCCAGTCTGATGGCCACCGTTGGGCACATCATTGCCCTCTGAAGTAGACCCCGAACCCCAATGTGCCCGAGGCATCAGAATGCACTTGTAAAGTGGACTCAGGGTGAACCCGTTCTTGCCACAGGGAAACCCCGTTAAAGTGGGCGAGGAACTCCTGCCAGACCGCCATGTCGTCCTTAATGCCCCTGGTCAGCCGTATGTGGTGGTGGGGGGTGGTCACTCCTCTAGTGGTGTGTGCCAGGCGGGCACAAAATGGTCTGCCAGGCGCCACAACCCGACATGCGAAATTTAGGTGGCCAAGCAACCTCTGAATATCTCTCAAAGTGCATTTAGATTTCCCTTGCAGCTGAAGTAATAGGTCCTTAATGGCCACTAACTTATCTGGTGGGAGGCTGGATGTGCCCTGTAGCGTGTTCAATGTGATCCCCAGGAAATTAAGGGTGTGCGAAGGGCCCTCGGTTTTTTCCGCAGCCAGTGGTACGCCCAACTCCGCCGCCAATGCCTGAAAGCCTTGGAGCCTTTGGTGGCATTGCAGGGTGCCCGCCTCCCCCACAATAAGGAAGTCGTCTAAGTAATGCGTGATGAATGGACTGGACGACCGGCCCTTTGCTGCCCATTCCAAAAAGGAACTGAAGGCCTCAAAGGCTGCACAGGCGATGGAGCAGCCCATGGGCATGGCTTTGTCGATAAACCACTGCCCCTGGAATTTAATGCCCAGCAGGCAAAAGTCCTCTGGGTGTATGGGGAGTAACCGGAAGGCGGATTGTATGTCGCACTTTGCCAGGAGGGCCCCCGGCCCGCAAGCCCTGATCAGGTTGATGGCATGGTCAAATGATGCGTAGCGGACGGAGCAGAGGTCCTGCTCTATGTAGTCGTTTACTGAGGACCCCTTGGGGTAGGATAAATGGTGAATTAAACGGAACTCTCCTTGGGCCTTTTTAGGCACCACGCCCAGGGGGGAAACCCTCAGGTTTGGGAGCGGGGGGGAAGGAAAGGGGCCAGCCATGCGGCCAGCAGCCACTTCTTTCGTAAGTTTTGCTTCAACCACTAGGGGCATGTCCCGGGCAGACTTAAGGTTGCCGCAGTCCGTTGCCACCCTAGGGCCAGTGTATGGGATGTGAAAACCCTGAGAAAACCCCTCCCAAAGGAATTTGGCAACAGGCCGGTTGGGGTAGCCAGATAGCAGGGACTGAAGTGCGGGGAGTTTGACCGGGGACGCGGCCAGGGTTCCCCAGGACCCAGGTACTCCCAATCTAGGATGTGGCGGCTGGGGCGGATTGGCCCGGCCCCCCTCCTCTGGGAGTTTGGCTACTTGAGGGCCGGGCTCCACGAAAGGGCTGGGACTTTTTGCTTCTTGTGCAAGTTGTCTTAGTGTGGGGGCCTAGGCAAACCTCGCAGGAGTGTTCAAATTTACATTTTGTCCTGTTGCATCTGCCCATGTTGAACTCCCAGCAAACCAGGCGAGACCCCTCCCCCCGGAAGTTGGGCCGCTTCTTAAAAGAGTGACCTTGAGGGCGGGCAAATGGCTGAACGAACATCGTCCATGCCTCCTGATTTAATTTGTCCCAGCGAGCATCACTGCATCCGGATGCATCCCTACGGAACTCCTCATCATAACTCAGGGCTGCAGAGTCCCCCCCTATAAGGCGAGCCCGTAGTACGTTACACTGATGGGTCGCCAGATGCCAGGCCCTTAATGGGTAAGCTGCCGAAATCAACGCCATATATTCCCCAAAACCTAGCATCCAGTTATCAAAGCTCCTCTCCACTCGGTTGCCTTTGGGAGCTGTGGAAGAGGATCCCGTGACCCCTGATGAAGCCCCTGGGCGGATAAATTTAAAAATATCAACATAATACCCATTCAGGGCCCTATCCTTCAGCTTACGCGTGAGGTGCTTGCCTGGGGGATGCTTGGTGGGCTTTGCACCGCTGAAAGGGACTGGTGGGGGAGGACCCCCTGCCGGGAAGCCCAGGCTGCGGTCCCTGCGTTCGCTCAGGCCTGGGGGTAGTGATGGGATGGCTGCCGCATCCTCCCAGAATGTTCCCTCCCCCCGGGGAGAGTCCTCGTCCGAAGAGTACTCACTGGAGGAAGATGACGGGGAGCGACGCTTAGATGCATGCCGGCGAGATCCTTTTCTTGGTTTCTTACGATGGCGGTCCCGGCTGGGCTCTTCACCTTCTTCAGCTGATGAAGGGCTCAAGACCTCCTCCTCCTCCTCTTCCTCCTGTGAAAAGGCCTCCTCCCCCTGGTCCCCCGCTGGCTGAGATGGGCCCGCTGTTGTAGTTGCGAATGAAGCTACTGCCCCGCCGGGCGAAGAGCTTTTGGCCAGCCTTGCGAATGTATTCGCCAGGTCATTGAAAATTTGGGCACTCAGATTAGAAAGGCCTGGTTGACTCCCAGGGGAGGGGGCTGGAGCCACTCCCTGCACAGAATGTCTATTTACTGGGGTTGTTGCCACCCTCCTCCGGGCTCCTGAAGTTCTAGCGGCCGCCCCCTGAGAGCTCTTGGAGCGGGCAACCTGAGATGATGTGGTGGGCTGCCCAGCCCTGGCCCCTGTTGGGGAATCTAGGTTACGCCAGGCGGGCGCCTTCCCTGCCGTTGCTCGCCGGGGCCTGCTAGGTAAAGGGGGCTCTTTACGAGCTCTCTGAGATGGGCCAGGTTCTGCTCTGCTGGCGCCTGACCCACTGGAGGCTGTAATCCTCACTTTAGGGGCCTGTTTTGCTCGACCCTGACCCCCACTTGGGGTTTTCCTTTTACCTCCCTTAGCTGGTGCCATCGTGCAACAAAGCAGGAGTGACTAATCCAATGAGCTACAGCACCTCAGAGCGTGATAGCCCCTCGCACCACTGAGAATAGTGACCCAAAAAGCCTAGTAGCTAACTCAGCCAGCCTGGACAAGGAACGGAAATGGAGATCCCCAAAACAAGGCAATAATGTTAGTAAAAGCAGATAAATGTGAACAATAGTACTTGGCCCATAACTGCTGCCTTGGGCCCAGCAAGCCCTTGCTCTTGGACTGGGAGGTCACTGGGGTCTTCAAACAATATAAACCCTTCCTCCCCTTAAAGCAGACATTTTAAGCAGTCACTGGGTCTGAGAGAGTTCTGAGAGAATTGTGACTGACCCGGGGTCCCCCACACGCACCATGTGGGGGAGTTACGGGTTAAACCTGCTTCCCCAAGTTAAGATCCACCACCCACCTGTGGAGTGGGGAATGAAAACCACTTCCCAGGAATAAAATGCCACTGCCCCATTGAGGCCTCATTCTCTACAACCCAGGCAACCTGGGCTGTTTTGCCACCTGGGCCAGGCTCCGCCTATCGACCCAGCCTCCAGCACAAAGAAAAATACCCCCCTTGCTACTGGGGGGGGGTTCTAAATGGCCTGACTGGTGGGGGCTGCCACGTGCGCCTGGGCAGGCCTAGCCGCTACCCCTGTAAGCCTGCGCCCTGATCGGCCTGATGACCCGGCTGCTCCGGGCCACGAAGCCCCATGAGAGGGGTAACAAGCAAAAAAGAGGGGGGAGGGGGGTGCCATGGAGGCCCGTCGCCCCCACTAAGGCCCCCCGCCCGTTGAGCGGGGGCTGAGGCCGAAGTGCCCCTGCGAGGCCCCGGTGCGGGACGAGCCGCCTGTGTGACAAGCCTTGACGCGGTTGCTACCCCGGCGCCGGGCCCTGCGAGGGCCCGTTGACTCTCCTTCCCCCCACCATACCAAAAGAAAAACTCCTTGTCCGCTCTTCTGGATCCCTCGAAGAATCAGAATCCCTCGACGATCTGTTCCGGAGTGGGCCGTGGCACACGAGGCAGGGCCTTTTATAGGCCCTACCTCCGGCCCACTCCGATGGCGTGCTCCCGCGCATCGCGAGAGCATGCCTCCAATCGGCTCGGGCCCTCCCGCGCTTGCGCAGGATGGGCCCGAGCCGCCTGGCCCTCTGCGCATGCGCGGATCGGCCGCGCATGCGCAGAACGGGCCTAGGGCCGGCGTCGGGCCCCTCTTCCCTCCCGCAACTGCGGCCGCGTTTCAGGCGCGGCCGCGCTTTCTTAGGTTTCACACATACCCAGATATACGCAGGTGTCTCTTCAGGATCAATTTTGCTTTAGTTCACTTTGCTTTTCCTCACAGACAGACACTAGTCCTTTCTGATCCACAACCCACTGAATACACTCACACAGCCTATGCCCAGTGAGATTCAGGCACACATAGCCTCCCTCTCTCACCCTAATCCCAATTTGGCTTCACTGCCTCTGGACCGGGCTTTTCCCAAGACTGGTGGCACACAGTGTTATGGCAGACTCTATGTCTGGACAGTCTTCACTGTCAAGCCCCTGACTGGCACGTCACCCTGCACCAAACTCAGGGCTTTCTCTCTCTGACAAGCCTCCTCAGCTTGCAGAGTGACTGGACTTCTGTCAGCCAACTCGGCTGAGACAGAATCCTTCAGTTTGAGATCTGACAGACTGCTCTCTGCCAAACTCTGGCTCCTTCTGATCTCTGTGTCAGAATCTCTTCAGAGAGTGTGAAAAACCCCTGACAGGCTCTGCTCTGTCTATTTATGCTGCCAGCACTTTAGCTCCCCCTATCCCTGGCCAAAGGCAACTGTGCTTCTGCTCGACCAATCAAGTGGGTTCTTTTGTATAGTAGAGCCTTCTCTTCAACTCTGGCTGTCACTAAGGCCTTTTCAAGCAGGCCTGCTTCACACCAGCCCTTCAGGGTGGGGCAAGTCCGTTACACCACCCATGAATCCTAGCTCAACATATCTTCATTTAGCAGGTAGGGAGCTCTCCCACCCCCGCCCCAGTGAATTGATGGGGTCAGATGCCTTTAATGCTGAGCAATTTGATGCAGTGCCAGCAGCTTTATAACACTGCATGGAAAGCATATTTGGTTTTCAAATTTATGTGGGATTTGGAAAGTAAATATTAGGTATTTGGAAATTAAAAGGACATGCTTCCAAGGATTTAATAAGACTAATATGAGATACTGTTGGAGCAGCAGAGTTTTTTTTTTTGCATGATAATCTGAAAAATGCCATGTTTGGCATCTCTATTATTAATCATATGGAGATGAACCAGGTTTCATTTAAGCAAAGGTTAACTTGTACTAAACCGTTTTATAAGCACAGTAAGTCTTGATCAATGGTTCATCCATCTTCAATGGTTCATCCATTAGGACAATAGCCAGATTGCTTGCTTGCTTGCTTTCTCTCTTTCTCTTAGAAATGGGCAGGGTAGTTAAATTGCAACGTCCTTGAAATGTGAGGTGTCACTGATGTCCTTCCAGTGTCCACTTTACTAGCCTGTAGGAAAAAGATTCTCTTTTTAATTACATTAATTAGGGAGAAAAATACTTTCCTCCTTTCTAATCAATGAATCTGGATTAGCAATGGAAACTATCTCCTCTTTGCAGCTTTCACAGTGTGCTCCTCCAGGCTGTGCTGAATTGAATTAAAGCATGTAATGTGGATCACTTTCAATCCACTGTCAACAGAAACTGCACATATGACTTTAATTCTCACATCCCTGATATGCTTTATAATATTAAAATGGAACAGCCTTTGAAAAACTGACATATATTTTCTTGACTGCTTTCCTATCTACATTTCTTCCAGCAATTCAAAACAAAAACAAGCTGGGCTTTGAAAACGTTTGTGTCTCATCTGTGATTCTCTTGAGGTAAGAGAATTACAGCGATATGCAATTAGAGTAAGAAGTGAAGTAAATAGTTCCCAATAAGCATCTTAAGAAAAGTGTTTGAAGAAAATTATTGAAAATGAAAGCCTATCCTTATCACATAATCACTAACAAGCCACTGAGGGGTGATTTTTTTCCTCCAAAGCTGGTGGCTGGAAAAGCCTCTATAGCTCCAATCCATATGCCATTCATGTGAACTACATCCCATTTGAACATGTATTGGTCTAGAATAATTGGAAAGAGTTATGGTATGAACTGTAATGCAAAGAATTTCAGTAGTGATCTTGCTTTCTTAGTAACAATGCAATGGGCTTATTCTGGATTCAAAAGCATTTAAGTTGTCATAATTTCTTATACCTTTTTGTTAATGCTTTGCTTCTATTCATTTCCTGTTCATGGCCCTTACTGTTCAGTTTTCTGATAATTTCAGTAGCAATGTTTTATTCATAAAGCTTGAGAATTAGGCACAGTGCTGGAATCATTTGGTTAAAAAGTGAGAAGGGGAGAGGTTTAATTTTTTCAAAATTACCAAAAAAAATGAAAACTTGCAACATATAGGACAAAGACAGATAAAATAAACATAATTTTAGTGACAGAGCAATCCTGAGACTTACCTGCAAGGAAGCAGCTGGCCAAAGGATAACTGTGGTGCTGCCAGTCCACTCCCTTTAGGAATTGTTCATGTAGCCACTGGCAGGAAATAAGTGTCAGTAGCCGGCCTTCAGTACCTACAACCATGTTAGTGTTCCCAGCAACTGTGCCTCTGCATTCTTTGGAGATGTTGTGGTGAGGCTGTGTTGTGTAGGGCAAGGTTGTGACAGCCAGGACAGCCAGAACCAGTTAGGGGTAACCTGCCACAGGGGCCAAGTGAAATACTCTCATAGCTAAGGGGCAGAAAGGGTCATGGCCAGGGATGCTGGCTCACCAGGACAATTGCTGACAGTCACTATATTCTAGGTGGGCAGTTTTGGGGCCCCTTTCCTGTCAGAGTCCATCAGCTTGACACTTACACTGCCTGGATGCAACCATCTAGATGAGGTTGGGGGGGGGAGGGGGAGAAGCCAAGAACTGTGTCACTGACCCCTGCAGCTATCTGCTGTTGAACAAGCATATGTACCTGAGCCAAGCAACGCAGATGAATAGAGAGGATGGCCATTGGGACCTCTGGAGGCAAAGAGGAGCTCTCCAAGGGTCCTTCCAGTGTTTTGTGTTCTGCCTTTTACTTTTGTTTTGTTCCCCTAAATAGGATGACAATAACTTCAGAGCTAGGAATTCCCACATTCCATAAACAGCAAATATTCTATTTCATCAGTTTATGGGTTTGTTTCTACTGACAAAGGACATTTCCAGAAGCAGATTTGTTTTTAGAATCTAGCCAGTCTGGCTAAGGAAGTCATGGAAAGAACCACACATCCATACAAGTGGCTGATCTCTCCAAGGGGCAATCACAGGCACCCACCTTACTAACCCTTGGAGAGCTCCTCTCTCTGCCTCCAGGGGTTCAGCTATGGTACTTTGTAGCCTCCTTGAGGGCACTGGAGCCCCCAGAGGCTAAACAGGCTTCAAGTGTAGAATACCCATGGTACAATTTTCATCTGTTATTTCAAAAAGGCATTTATTATTATGGTTGCCATTTCTCCAAGGTGGCTAGCTAGAAGCCTGATGCTTGCAATAGCTGATTTTAGCAGGGCACTGCTAATCCCCCACCCACCTACACCTTGGCAAACAATAAAGAGGGAAGAGCAACTTCTTCACACTTGGAGAGGAAATTCCCATTCCCACCCCGTCCCCAGAAATATCAAACCAGCCAACGTCAGTACTTCCATTCCCCAACCAGCCACCTTCCCCTGAAGCTGCAAAAGGGACTGGGAAGAAGACAGGCTGCAGGAGGAGGAGGAGGACTCCCCTTGGCAGCTGGGACTGTGGCTCTGGAGGAAGGAAACACCTGTTAGTTCCAGGCCAAATGGCAGGAGTGGGGGCCAGGGGTGGGCTAAAGGCGCTGGGCAAGGATTCCCAGGGTCCTGAGAGCTCCTTTTCTGGAAGCAGTACCAGTACCCATCCTAGTCCAGTCCAGGGAACTCGAGGTTGAGCAAGCTGGATTTTTTTTATATATGGGGGGGTGCAGCAGGAGATGGGGGAGTTCAGTGGGGGCTGGACAAGGGAGTAGGGGGAGGAGGTGGGTTGGGTTGAGGACCAAGAGGGGCAGCAGACAGGCTTGTTTTATGGTCAGGGCTCAGGGTGGGATGGTGGGGGGCAGCACTCTCGCTGTTGGATTTCACCTGAAGAATGACAAAATGCAGGCACATGCATCCACCACAAGAGGCCAAGAGCTCCTTGGTGGGTGTTGACAGGTTCCTCTGGGTGGCCCTTGCTGCAACCACCACTACCCTTAACAAATACTCTCACCTGTCTGCTGATCTACCCAAATCAACAGCAACTGATGGGTCTATCTTGGCCCCTGCAAGGAAATGAGTTCACCCAGAGATGGGGCAGGGCCACAGCTCTGAAAAAGGCTTCCATTTTGCCCACCTGGCAGTCCCCACCAAAATGGCAGAGACAAAAGAAGCGGGAAGTGGGTGAGTAAGCGGTAGGAGTGGGGGGGGAGGGGGGCTGGGGTATGAGTGAGCAGTGGAGTTGAGGTGAGCAAAGCCTTGAGAGACCCAAGGAGTGAGGTGGGATAAGCTTGAAAGCACAGGGTGTGTGAGTGAGCAGGCCAGCAAGTGGTGAGCAGGGCCAGCAAGTGGGCGAGTAGCCAAATGCTCCCCCCATGTGACCCAGGCAAGTGGCGCCTCCGTCTTGAGCCCCCTCATGCCTCACCTAGGTACACTATTGAGTGTCATTTCTGCTTTCATTTCCCTTTATGCTCACTATCCTACCCAGTCAATTGGTAGGCTTTTTGTTTTTCTTAAAGAAATGAGCAAGAGTTATATTGCTGTAATATATATCTGAATGCTCTGGAGAAATAAATCTACTCATTGGGGGAGGGGGTGTTTGTTTTCTAGAAGTGGGAGAAGAGAAATGACACTCAACAGGACAAATGGGGAGAAGAACTGATAACCACTTATTGGGGAGATTCCATTGATGTTGTGAATACCTCTGCACTCGTAATGACAGCTGGAGCACAGTAGGGTACTGTTTCCATGGGAAAGCAGCCTGGAACAATGTACTTCTCAGCTTTATATCCTACACAGTTCCTAGCAGGTACTTTCCTCCCTTGCCCCTCTCTCCATGCCTTTTACAAAATGCTTTCCTGTCTGTAAACAGGCTAAACAACCATGCCCTAGAATAAATCTTCCCTGCCTTAAAATGTAAAATATGCAACTGAAATGTTGATTTGTGAGGTCAATTTAATGTCTCCCATGCCATTCTGCTTTCAAGTTTACTTTAAGGAAAAATTAATTTGTCCCTGTTTATGCCTACTTTTTAATTCCCGAAACCAAAGATATGTCATTGCAAAAACTCTCTCCTGGACCCTCAAGAAACTGCAGTAGACTAACGTTTGGCAGCCTGGATATGAAAAAATACAACATGCCCCAATAAGGTTTGTTGCTCAAATGTTACTGTGGAGAATCTTTTGTGTGTGGTTGTGTGTTTTAGCTGGAAACACATGATGTCATTTTTCTGGCAAACCCCAGCTGCTAGCTGTGATTGGCCTTTCTTTTGGCAAAATCCCCTGTGTAAAATCAATCACATCTTGGAGATCAGAACACATGCACATCTCATTAAGAGAAAATCCATATATAGTTTACAGCTGTACACATCTGTACACATCAGTATTCTCTCATGTGGTTTTAGATTAGTAATCTGCATATGGTTGCATATGCTCTACTCACGGGAAGATTTTTCATGTGTGTAATAGTGACAGTATACATCCAGAGCTAGGTTCTCTGTGAGATGAAGGAACAATGTTCTATGAAGATATAACTGGTCATCCTTATACAGAGAGCCACTCCTATACATAAATAGGTTGCTGATTGTTTTCATTAGTGAAGGAAAGATTGAAGGAAAGAACCTTGGGGCACAATCATTTACATGCTGTAGAGTTCTATTCTGTTCTATAAAACATTACACACATATAGAGTTCACAAGAATGGATACCAGACTTGGTTACTAAATACTTGATGACTGATAGCTGAAAATGTGAACTGAAAAATTAAGGGACTGGGTCCAAGAAATCATGAATGGCACAAGTTCACAAAATAGATTTTTCTCCTACCTCCCTGAATGCATCCTCAGAGGCCCAACCAAAACAGAATGAGAAATAGCATAAGGGAAATTAAATCATCCCTTCCATGAACAGCGCAAGAGATCATGCAAGAGAGGTATGCATGTGTGATTTCTGTTGATTCCCCCTTCTTTTAGAAGCCTTCAATCTGCATGTTATTTTGATCAGCAGAGACCTCTAAATCTCACAGTAAACTTTCTAGTAGTGGGGCTGCCCAGAAGATGTGTGTGTGCTATTTCATGAGAGAGTGTGTGTGCTATTTCATGAGAGACCTACTCCACGAACTCATTTTTTGTTGTTCATTTGATCCAACCTGTTTTGCCTGAAGTGTGGTGTTGTGAAAAAGCTACATGTGGTATTTGAATGGTGACTAGTCATTCACACAAGCAAAGCACCATAGATGCTGTTGACATCAAGTGATAAATGCCTGATCCAGGTTTAGAAAGTGATCATTTCTAGATGCTTGCTACTTTAACATGGTATCTGAAAAAAGGAATTATAAGCCAAGAATACCTTTCTCCCTCCCAATATCTTCCAAAGTGATAGCCCAAGTTGTTCCCCCCCTTTTTGAAAAAAAATGGGAGAGGGGAACAGTGGTTCAATTGTGTCCTAAAACAAAGACATTCTCAATGATATTTTTGGTGCTACCAATTAACGTCTATTATCTTTGAGAGAGATGAATTCACATTGTAGCTGTAACACTTGACTTTTAATATACTGCTAAATCATCTTCAAGCTATTATGTATGGAAGGCTGCACAGCAATCTCTAAATCTTGAGAGATGAAATAGATTAATGTAGAGCCCGGGTCTGATGTTGCCTCCCTCACCTGTTGAGAATGTTTCCCACAGGGTCTTTCTAAATGAAAAAAAAATCCAAATATTATTTCACACTGGCTCATAAAAATGTTATCTTTCATATGTTCATGGGGAAAAAAATCTCCCTCTTGGGAAATTGTTTTATAGTGTACCCCACAGAGGCAGATAATCTGTATATTACTTCTGATGGAGGGAACGATTGTTTGCCATGTCTTGGAAATTCAGAGACAGACACATGGAAAATAAACAGGTGGTGAATGCAACTTTCCTAAAATAGTGGCATCAGTTTGCATTCTGCTGTTTCATGCCCAAAGAAGGAATTTTATACTATTTAACTGGGGTAAACATAATATTTTCTTATGTTTCCCAGAATTATTGCTAGTGGATGAAAATGTTTACGAGAACCATACAAAATGAATGAAAGATGAGCAGAATGTGGGGAGAAAGGGGGGTGGTAATGAAATTGAATCTCTGTTTTCTTTTGCTTTTAGTTGCTTGGCATTGAGTAGCAATGTATTTGGTCTTGTATTTTTAGCCTTCAAAAAGGTTTAGGAATGGGGACATATTTTTAGAAGTTTTCCTATTTTGTTCTCCTCTAGAATCCCCATCCAGTTCATCATTGTCTCCTTTTCACCTAGCCTCAGTATTCTCATTCCACTTACTCATAACTGCTCACTACATATTATCTTCCCTTTCTTTTTTAAAAATTATCTTGCATTGATGTATACCGTGTAGTCTACCTTGAGTGTCAGTAAGAAAAATGGACTATTAAACCAACAAACGAATTATGGAAAGCTACAATACAGAATGGAAATTTGGTGACAGTGCGGCCTTCTCTCTTAGTGCTAACAGCAGCTTTGCTCCATTGAGTTTCATCCACTAGCAAAAGAGGGTAATTTCATCCAGTGTCCCCTTTTCACTGAGGAGGGTGTGAAATTCAACATGAACATGATCGTCAGGGAACTGCCGCTTTCTCAACTGCCACAAATGATGCAAGGCCAAGATAGTTCTTGTTAAAGCTCACCTCCAACAATTTTAAGCCTGCACACTAGCTGCTAATTCCATAAGATGAGGTTATTGCCACTTCAGTTCTTGCAGTTCTCATGGGTCGTCTCTTTTTTAACTGTTTTTCATTGCCATTATTTATTTATTAATTTATTCTGTTTATTTAGAACTTTTCTATTCTTGCTTTCGGTTCAGATAGCGTCCCCAAAGCAGCCAACATTAAAACATTTGTACAATATAAAAGCATTTCAAGTAAAATATAAAATAGTTCAATATCATATAAACAAAAGAACACACATATAAACACAACATGAAAACTAGGAAGGAGAGTTGATGACAGTGGGTATGCCAAAGAACACAGAAAAGTCTTTACCCACTGGTGGTCAGTCCAATACCTGCCAGTTCTCTGCAGTTCATCCTACTGCCACCTCTTCCCAGGAGCCAGCCATGCTGGCATCTACTTTCCTTCTTACTCTCCTGAACCCCTTTAAAAGCAGTGTGGTATAGTGGTTAAGAACAGTTGATTATAATCTGGAGAACTGGGTGAGATTCCCCACTTCTCCACATGAATGGTAGACTAATCTGGTGAACCAGGTTTGCTTCTCCACTCCTACTCATGAAACCTGCTGAGTGACCTTGGGCAAGTCACAGTTCTCTCAGAACTTTCTTACCCCACCTACCTCACAAGGTGTTTGTTGTGGGGAGGAGAAGGTGATTGTAAGCCACTCTGAGTCTCCTTAAAGGTAGAGAAAAGCATATAAAATATAAAAACAATTTCTTTTCTTCTTCATCATCCACTCATGCCAGTTCCCTAAATCTTACTAGTTCCTTTCTTCTCATTTGTGGTTATCTGGGCAAACTCTCATGAGAAGCGATCTCATGAAATTTCATGAAACTCATGGTATTTTAAAAGAAAGCAGAGGCAGCAAAGAAGAAAGCTGGGCAACAGCAATGATGATGCACAGATTTAGAGGAAGGAGCACCAGAAGCTGCTATTGCTTTCATGCCAGACTCCTGAACACCCTGAAATAACTCTGGCTGCACCCTTCCTCTCTTCTCCAGATTGAGCTGGCACCGCCCTCCCCCCCACACACCTTGATCTGCAGAACGCTTCCCAGATCATGCTTATTGTTCAAGCAAATGGTCAATAGAAAACAAACAATGGAAAATAGTATTGTCGAAGACTTCTCTCTGTGATACACCTCTGAAGATGCTAGCCACAGATGCAGGCAAAACGTTAAGAACAAGATCTACCAGACCATGGCCACACAGCCTGAAAAACTCACCACAACCAATGGTAAATAGCATTTGGCAGAAATCAAAAATGCAATACAAGTCACAAACAGAGATAGATAAACTGTTAATGTTTGTGTACTCTGCAGATATTTTAGAAGAATTAATAATAATAATTCTACCAATCGACTTTGCATTGATGTGAGAATGTTTACATAATGTTTTGTTTTGGCTGATCTTTTTAAAAACCAAGTCTTGTCAGCAGAAGTTAAAATTGTGCCACAATTGGTGGCACCTGTAGAATGGGACCAGACCTTTTAGAAACATGCTTCAGAAATGCATCTACAGGAAACTTTTTCTAAAAAGATGGTTTGGGAAACAGTGGGGAAGTTGTTCAGGAAACCGTGGAATGGCAATGGATGTGTAACAATGCTGTGAAGAAACTGAAATAATCAGATAGACTGCAAATTGAATTAATAACACTGTGTGGAACTAACCTGACAAAGTATGTCTAGCATCAGATTACCTAATGAGTCACATGACCATCAGTGGTAAAAGTCAATCCAGGAACATCCTGATTTGTAGCTCAGAGCCAAACCAAATGTGCTGAAGATCACAGATCTCTACATCTTTTGGTGAACAGTAAACTGCACCCACATACACACACAGCTGAATAGTGGTTCAGAGCAGTTGCATCTTATCTAATCAAGTGTTCTGTGGGCTACGCATGTGTGAAACTTACTTTTTACAAACAAATGGAGACACAGGAAGTTTGTCACATCTGGCCTTTATAGCCATTATGCTCAGTCTTCTCCCTTCTCTCTCCCTCTCCCGTTCTTTGAAAACAATAGACCCCAGGATCATGCAATAAATTTCTGACAATGAGTTTAAAAATCAAATAAAAGTAGTATTTCTTCATTGAACATTTAACTAACTTAGGAAATCCATAGTGGCAGTTTCTAATTTCCTTTAAAAGAGAGAGAGAGATAAGATCTTACCATTTACAGTTTGGCACAATAGGGTTGTCAAACAGGTAGTTGTGTTGCTAAAACTAGAACTTCAATATTCAAAGGTATACCTTTAATTGCCTGATACTGAAAAACAAGCACACAAGGATTTCACTCTTCTACACATCCAATGCAGCATACATACAAAATAGAATATGTAGAAAACCAATTTAAACCAAATTAACCAACTAATCAAAACAGAACATAACAAACATGCTGTTACCTTGGTTCTGTTCCCTTGATACTGTTGGGCACTGGCATGGATAGATTCTGACTGGCAGGAGAAATCTTCACTGGAGGGTCCCTTAAGCATCACTATCTAGGCCCTTCCTAAGGGCTAACTGATATCTTTGACATGGGTTTCTGAACCATCCAGGTACTGGTTCTCAGACACAGCACCGAGGGATATTCCCAGTCCAATGACAGCTATTTCAAGCAACCTTGGCCTCTCTGGCAAGACCAACAGATGTTCACTTGTGTGGTAGAATATTCTGAAACCAGATATGTGAGCTTGCTGAAACTTCAGGAAATTGAAATATTCTTAAACACTTGTTTAAACAAAGTTTACAGCAGCTGCCGCACAAGTGGTTGCTGTAACAAATTACTATGCCAAGCTCCATCTTATGTGTACAACCACCCAGGACTCCAAAAGACACTAGAGCCCATTATGAAAAGTAGAGAATGGTGAAATGAGATCCAATGAGCAGAGTAGAGGATTCAGCAAGCTGACATATAGCAAGACAATTTCCATCTAACAGTTAATGTTTCCAGAAAATAAAAATAGACTTTATTTAGAGTGGCAGGGAACATGTGCCATGAAAACTAGAAAAAGACCACAGCATTACTTGGTTTCACAGGGTGCATAAACATAGTAGAACTGATTTGTTTTTTTGAAGGATTGACCCTGTGGAGCACTGAGATTTCAAAGAAAGAATAGGCAGGGACCTGGATAGCCCAGAATAGCCTGATCTTGGAAACTAAGCAGGATTAGCCCTGGTTAGTATTTGGATGAGAGGTTGTCAAGGAATACCAGCATGGCTACTCACCCTGGATGGCAAATCACCCCTGAATATCTTTTTGGTCTGAAAACCCTATAGGTTGGTTGCAACTTGACAAAAAAAAGGGGAGGGCAGGGAATGCATTGACTACTGTGTATCAGCAATCAGAACTTGACTATAATTATTTATAACACCATCACATTTCTAAGTAACACAAGCTGTAAAATCAGATCCCTGCCCATAGGCTGTCTCCTAGCACCTGGCACCCAGCAACCTGTTCTACCCACCCTTTGTCACAAAAGCCCTCCCAGGGGCCCTAGAGCACTCCACAACAGCAGCCTTGCCCCTGGACTTACCAAAAGGAGCAGGGACCTCCAGGAAGCCAGAAGCTGGGAGGAACTGCAGAGAAATGGTAGGAGGGTTTAGGCAGCAACAGCAGGCCTCTGCAGTTCCAGGTAACAGAGTGGAGGCAGCACAGCCCTAGCCAAGCTATAATCAGCAGTTCTCTGCCACTTTAAAGTGTGAGGTGGGTCCAACACAGCCCCAGCCTAGCTGCAATCAAGGAGGAGGGCCAGGAAAGCTGAATAGCCAGTCCCAGGCCTGATGGGCTTGACAGACAGCTCACCAGCCAATAGCAGGCTGGAGCAGGGAGCATCCAGGAGGAAAGGAACCTCCTGAGAGGGATAAAAGAGAGGCAGGACAAGAAGGAGGAGGTTGGTGTGGTGCATGGGCTCAAGATTACAGAAGTGCTGTTAACTGCCTGGTGGAAGTAAACAGCCTATAAACAGAAGCCAGAGTTGCATCTTTTTTGTTTTAGATGGGTAGCCAAGTTCCTACAAGGCCAAAGTGACCTATCTTGCAGGGGTGGCTGGCAGATGGGTGCTCACAAACTTACAATTCAAATTTATGCACATAGTTTGTATGTGAAACATATATAGCATTAAAGCCCATAATCATTGCTTTCTCTTAAACTGGAAAGAAAGGAATGCAGAAGATGGCAGTTAAATGACCTGTCTGTGGAGAAATGGTGATAAGAGCTGCTGAGAGCTACCACAGGCCAGACAAAAGATTTATTTTATGCTCCCTCCCCTCACCATCTAGATTTAAACCAAACGTTGTATGAGAACAAGCTGCTTGACTAGCCAGGCTTCATTGTCTCCCAGGATCCCTTTTGGTTTTTTTCTGCAGCACTGGAGTCAGGCTGAAGTCTCCAGTGAATGATTTACTGAGAGATCTGGGTCCATATCCTTTCTTTTTCATGAATTCAGTTTTGGACTTGAGAAAATGACTGTCATTCACCATTGTACAATGGGACTAATTTAGGCATACGGTCCACAAGGCTAGAGTAGAGGAAAACATTGTTTATTAGTTATTTATATTTTTAAAAATGGTATGCTGCCTTTTTTGCCTAATCAGGGCTACCTAGATGGTCACTTATAAATCAAAAGTTTCATGATAGGATTAGCAGTGTTAATGATTTAAACTTGTGAAGTCTACCACCCTTTTTAGTATGAGGACTATGAAGTTTATATCTAGTATACGAACATTGTGCGTGCTCTATGTCATGCTCAGTTGATAGATAACACTACAAGTGATGATGAACTCACAGAAACCATCAGTGTCAGTAGCAAACGTGATGTACCCGTTTGCTTTGAGCTTGATCAATTGAACCTGAAGTAAACCTATAATGGTTCTGTAGTGGGGTTCTGTAATGGGATCTGCCCAATATTGTTTTCTGATTGTTGTGCTGAGCTCCTCATGCATCATCATACTGGAGATATAGGTTACATTTTATTGCAAAACACAACCTGATCCCTAGATTCTTAAGCTCTTATCCGAACCCTGATCCAGTAAACCTGATTATACATTGAATAGGTTCCATCTTACAAATGGACTCTGCTGGGGCATTAGACTGCTGAACCGTGTGTGTGTTGAAGGGGCGGGGATGCAAATGTTTGCATTCAGTGACTCCTAGGTACAGCTGTACCAGAAACATACCAGATCAACACTGTGAGAGAACCTCCTGCATGAGATCCCATGGGCCACCAGGTTGCTAGTCTGGGCATCCTTTAGTACACACTGCAGTTTGTTTGCTTGTTTGTTTTCATAAATACACATCTCATTCAAATGAAATGTCAGCTGTAAGCTTCTGGCTGTGGAAATAAGTCATGCAAGTTCTGATGACTTCTTGTTTTTGTCTGTTTTTCAACAATTACAGATGCAAACAAAATGGTCAGAGATTAAACCTTAACTAAGAAGGATATACCTGACTGTTCATAATTTATCAGTGACCCTTGGAGATGTCTTCTTGATTTTGAAGCTATAGCTATAATATAGAAAGTTATGGCCAATGTGAAGGTCATCGCCTTCACATTGGCCATAACTTTCTATATTATAGCTACAGCCCAAGGTATACGGGCAGCCCCACCCAAACCTGGAGGTGGCTGGATGTGGTGCCAGTGCAACGCTGCTCTGCTGCCTCCAATAGGGCTTTCTGGCAGAGTCCCAGAGCTCCTCCACCACCAGAAAGCCCCATAGGATTTAAAGGACAGCGCATCATGCAAATGGCCCTAAAACCCATGAGGGAGCTGACTAATATTGGCTTTGCCACTGGGAATTCTCCAGCCCACCCTACCCCAATTCTGGCATCCTACAAAAAACCAGGATAAAGCTGTATTTCTAGAGAAACAGATCAGAACATAAATATCTCTAGAAAGTAATGTAAGCATAGCTATGAATTTAATGTTCAGTGAAATATAATAACAATAAACTCTTCAACAGAAAATATGTAATCCTACAGGGAATAAACCCCCAATTATTTTGCAGTAATTGTTTTGAACTAACATCCACAGGATCAATCTTTGTCATAATAATGTAAGTACAATTAATAAACTATATTTTCTTTATGTATTTAGCTATATCCTTCACCATGCCAATCTATATATATAAAAAGCTAACAGTGTTTTTGTTGATGACAGTATACCTCAGTAACTGCTGGGCCAAGTCCTCTGAAAATTCCCAGCCACTATAGTCAGCCAGGCGAGAGTGTTTTTAGATGTTCACATACCTGAAATTTCACACCTGGCCCAGGTAAACCACCTTTTTCCTGGTGCTCCCTGGTGAAGGACATGCAGCTGCCTGTGTGTAACTGTCACCCTTAGAATGTTCGTGCAACTTAGAATGTTCACTCAGGTGGCCAGATATGAGCAGTGGAAACAGCACATAGGCAGTCACTCGAGTGGAAGTGAAACACATACACACACATACACACGAGGGAGAGGGAAAGGAGGGAGAGGGAGGGAGGGGTGGCATACAAGGGAAGAGAGGGAGGGAGAGGAAAGGGACGGAGTGGGAGGCATACAAGGGAAGAGAAGTGAGAGAGGGGAGAGAGTGAGGGGTGGCATGCAAGGGAGGGGAGGCAGGGGACCCAGCATCTTGATATGACTCACCCACCCTAGTGGAGGGAAAGGGAAGGGAGGGAGGGGGAGGGGTGGCATGCAAGGGAAGCGAAGTGAGGGAGGGAAGAGAGTGAGGGGCGACATGCAAGGGAAGGGAGGGATGGGCCAGGCACCCTAGATTCCCTGAATACTGCAGTTACAGTTAAGAAAACCAGGCACGCATTGTGCTGGCAGGGAAAAATACGTAGTTTGCCCACTCTTGGAAATGGCAAGGCTTATTGAATCTGTGGCATGGTGACTCTGGGAGTGGAGGAAAGCTGTCCAAAAATTCTGCCCTGAGGAAAATGTAAGCTCACTGTGGTGCAGAACAACATATATTAACAATAAGCTACATGGCTAGGTACAAAGTCTAGATACATGGGAAATCCACAGTTAAACCTCATCTTTTTTTAAAGTGACGCACTTGTTGGGGACTTTGATTTTGATTGGAGTTGTGTCGGCCTGGAGTGGTTGGCCATGGAGAGGTTGGCAGTCCTTCTGGTGTACCGGTCACCTAGCGCACTGGGGGACGGCCTCCTGTGGCTGCTGGAGGTGGTAGCCAACTGGGCGTTGAGGTTCCCCAGACTTATTGTCCTGGGTGATTTCAAAGTCCATGTCGACACCACCTCATGTATGGCAGCTGCAGACCTGGTATCATCCATGGCGACACTGGGCCTCTCCTTAATAAATTCTGGCCCCACTCATGAGGCCAGTCACACGCTGGATTTGGTCTTTGGGTCAGGGGTTAATCTGGTCGTATCCTCTGTTGACAGAGTTCAATGGTCTGACCACTATGCCCTAAAGCTGCGGCTGGACATGCCGCACTACCCCTGTCTAGGTGATGGGCCGATTTATGCCCGCCCACAGAGACTTATGGATCCAATTGGCTTCCTGAATGCTCTGCGGGATGCTGCACACTCAATGAGCAGATGGAGGATTGGAATTCCCGCCTCTCCGATGCCATCGAGGCTGTTGCACCCCCGTTTACAGCAGGCTCCATGGTATACCGAGGAGCTGTGCCATATGAAACGGGTGCTCAGATGTCTAGAGCGAGTGTGGAGGAAATCTTGTGACGAAGCTGCACGAGCATCCTATAGGACATTTATGAAAGCCTATGAGATGGCGACAAAGGAGGTGAAGAGGGCCTTCTTCTCCTCCTCTCTCGCATCTGCTAGCTCTCACCCGACACAATTATTTCGTATATTTCGATCTTTGACCTCTCTATCAGAGGGTTCTACAAATTGTCAATTGGCTATTAGCTGTGAGGCATTTATGAGCTTTTTGGCAGATAAAGTCACGTCGCTCCGCCAGGACCTTTCCGCCACCTTAACTACAATTAGTGAACCAGAGGCTCCCTTGCCGTCTTCTGGCCCTTGTTTGGCCCAGTTTTCCCTGCTCTCCAAAGCTGCTGTTGACAGGGCCTTGGCTGCTATTAGACCTACTACTTGTCCTCTGGATTCGTGCCCTTCCTGGCTGATTAAAACCTGCTGGGAGGAGCTATGACCCCACCTATTGAAGATCATCAATGACTCTCTTGAGCAAGGAGTCTTTCCAGATGGGCTGAAGGAGGCAGTGGTCCGCCCACTCTTGAAAAGACCATAGTTAGATCCTGGAGATCTGGCCAATTACTGCCCCGTCTCGAATCTTTCGTTTCTGGGGAAGGTAATTGAGAGAGTGGTGTTGGAGCAGCTTCAGGGCTTCCTGGATGACTCATCGGCTTTTGACCCCTTCCAGTCCGGCTTCCGTGCTGGGCATGGGACAGAGACAGTTCTCGTCACTGTCACAGATACGCTCCGTATGCAACTTGACCAAGGCGGATCGGAGCTGCTGGTGCTGTTAGACCTCACCACAGCGTTTGATGTGGTCGACCACGATCTTTTGGCCCACTGCCTGGCCGCTTCTGGGTCCGCAGCACTGTCCTTCAATGGATTGTCTTGTTTCTCTGGGGCCGGAGTCAGCAAGTGTGGTGCAGGGACCAAGCTTCCCGGAAGTGCCCTCTTTATTGCGGTGTGCCTCAGGGGGCATTGCTGTCCCTACTGTTATTTAACATCTACATGCAACCCCTTGCTCAGTTGGTACGGAGCTTTGGGCTGATCTGTCATCAGTATGCTGATGACACTCAGCTCATTCTGTTGATGGAGGGGAGAGCTGCCGTTGCCCCTGCAGCTCTACAGCATTGTTTGGAGGCAGTCGCTGGTTGGTTGCAACAGAACAGGTTAAAACTCAATCCATCAAAGACGGAGATCCTTTGGTTTGGTCGGGGGTGAGAGGTTGGGGACTTCCAGCCGCCGGTGTGGGAGGGGGCCATATTGGCACCGACCTCCTTTGTCAGCAGCCTGGGGGTCCGCCTGGATTCGTCTCTTTCAATGGAGACCCAGGTGGCCCATATTACCCGGGTTGCATTTTTCCATCTTCAACAGGCCTGACGGTTGGCTCCCTTCCTCTCCAACGCTGACCTAGCCACTGTGATCCACGCAACGGTCACCTCCAGGCTAGACTATTGTAACTCGCTCTACGCGGGCCTTCCCTTGCATTTGATCTGGAAATTGAAACTGGTCCAGCATGCAGCGGCTCGCTTGCTCACAGGGGGCGCCTTCTGAGAACATATTCGACCTGTGTTGCACCGCCTGCATTGGCTTCCAGTTGAATTCCGAATCATCTTCAAGGTATGGGTGTTGACCTTTAAGGCCTCACGCGGCCTGGGACCCTCGTACCTTCGGGACCGCATTACCCCATATGTCCCGGCTTGACCTCTGCATTCAGCAGAGGCCAATTTACTGGAGGTTCCTGGCCCCTCAATGACGCGGCTGGCCTCCACTCGGGCCAGGGCCTTTACGGCTCTGGTGCCAGCCTGGTGGAACACTCTCCCTCCAGCTGTCTGGGCCCTGCGGGACCTTGGGGAATTCTGCAGGGCCTATAAGACTGAGCTGTTCCACCAGGCCTTTGGAGAGACCAGCCGCTGAGGGTGCCCCAGCCCCCTTCCCTCTGCTCCACATAGGTCCCTAACATCATCGGGACCCACTATTTTTCTTGGGAGGTTTATGTAAGGGTTTCGTGGGATGCTGTTTTAGGACATAACTGTTGTTTTAAATTATATTTATGATTTTATATATGATGTTTTATATTGTACACTGCCCTGAGCCCTTCTGGGATAGGGCGGTATATTAAATCAAATAAATAATAATAATAATAATTCCCCTGGTGTTATTTCCCTGGTCTAAATCACCACTACTCCAAAGCAGTATTACTTGAGCAGCAAGCAGTAATACTGTTGTCACAAAAATGTTAGCTTATATCTTTCGATCTAAGGGCCACACAGCACCATGAATTGGCTGTAATATTATTTTTTAAAAAACTGCTTGAAAAAGCATTTTACTCATTCTGCACTAAAAAACCCCAATTCATACATTTTTTCTTTTCAATTTATCACAGCCTTCACAACAGAGAGGCTTTTTCTGCATAGAACACATAAAACATTTTCAGGATGGGAAAAAAAGCATGTGGGGTGGACTTTTGCACAGTATGTTTCCCTAAGACATTTTGAAAACATTTTATTTGTGCTTAAAATAAACAACACTAAACCAACAATCTTTTTTCCGAGATGTTTTGAAAATGTTTCCTACTTGCTGTGGAGAAAGCAGGAAACATTTTATTTTCCACACCCCACTTTAAAGCTTCCACTTTCATTTTCTCTGTAGCTCGCCCCTGCCAATTTCTGCCACTTCAGGGATCCTCCGTACCATCCGCCATTTGCTGAGTGTTTCTCATGGATGTTTCCTCAGCTGGCATCATGGCTGCTTGTTGTTTCGGTGTTCAAAGTTTTTGAAGAAACTTAGTTTTGCCTGACAATTATGTGAATGTGTCATTTTTCTATTTTTGGCTTGTTTTCAGTGAGGTGTCTTCAAAGCTACGGAAGACAGCTGAGCAAACATCTGTGGGAAATACTCAGCAATTGGCAGATAGCATGGAGAATCTCTGAAATGGCAGCAGAAGGTGGGGAAAAGAACCATTTTTGCTGGAAATGTTTTCTTTTTCTGTGCTATGTGGACAAAAAAAGGTGAAAACTGTTTGTAAGACATTTTAAATGGTCTGTGCAGAAAAAGCCATGTGAAGTCCAGTTTCCTTCTTGAAAGAAAACTCAGACCTCATCTCAACAGCAAAATACTAATGGTAGAATCCTGAGAGTACAATAGATTGTAACATTTCAGGCTACTGGTGAGTTTGCCAGTTTTAGCCCCCTGTTAAAAATTCTCTGCACATTAAAATGTGCACTTCTGGGAACTTCCTTCCCCTGGCTGTACTGGACTTTTTTTGCTGGAAAGTTTTTGTATAAGAAGCATGAAAAAATATTTTCCCTACTTGTAGCCTGAAGTGATATAGTCCATTTCATACTTCAGGAGTCTAACCATCTTGTCCTCTCCTCATTCTGTGGCATGTGTAGACTTGGCCTCATTGCAGCAGCTTAAGGGAGATTCTTTACCAACATTCCCTCCCCTACAGTAAGCAGAAATCGCCAGGGCATGAAAAGCAAGCAAGAATCATGACTGCAAAACCACTATGTTGTTTGCCTGTTTGGAAAAGAACTATGCACCTCAGGAAACACTGCTACCTTTCTTCCCCTTGTTCAAACAAAAATCTGCTGTCAACAACAGGTACCTTGGCCTAAAGGCATTCATGAGTCAGAAGAGTAGGTTGGCTCAGAAACATAACAGAGAATATGGAGAGAGAACACAGAACATTCATTTAGCTACTTCATTGGGGGCAGGGCAGTTGTTTTCTAGAACCCTCAGAAATAATCACTTGTATGGAACATAAGAAAGACCTACAAGTTATTGCCAGAGAGAACGAAAGGGGGAAAAGCTGCCATGTAATATGAACTAGCCCACTGGATCAACTGCAAACTGCCTGCAAAGCAACTTTGTGCTTTTTTGTTTTAATTGCATTTTTTTGGTTTAAATTTTTCATTTAAATTCAATTTAGGTATGTTTATAAACTGATTTTGGGTCCCCAATGAGGAAAAAGTGAGACAATAAATTAGTTAAAATACAGAAAGAGTGTTGCAGTGTTGCAGAACAAATAAATACAAAATATGGAAAGTAAGGTTTAACTTTCAACAATATATAATAATAGTGGTGGGGCAGCTTGTGCAGTTATCCTTGGTACAAAAATAAAAGTACAATCCTAAAAACCATTATCATGGGACTATACCTCATTAAATAGACCCAAGTAGGATTCTGATGATACCTGTTCAGGATTGCACTGTTAGACTCTTCCAAGCATGTCCTATTTACACCTGTAAAATATATGAGGGAAAGTAGACAATCCTTAGCAACATGGGATTGCACCTCAAGAGCTCAACCATGGGTCAGAGGTGTACCATGGGTAAATGGCACCTGGAGACAAATTGTCTCCAGGATGCCCCCCCAGGCTCTGCCCCCCCCAGCTCTGCCCCCTGATGCCCCCAGGTTCCACCCCCCACTGCCCTCGACCCCGCTCATGTCACCATGGACATGGGCAAGGTCTAGGGTGCCCACCTCCTGCCCAGACTCCCTCTGCCGGCTGGGCTCCCAGCCGGCAGCCGGCAGCCTGCAGTCTTTTCTGAGCTCCCCTCTGGGCAGGCCAGAAGAGACTGCAGTCCCGGTCTCAGAGACCTTCTTTTATAAGCACTGAGGCTGGGGGGGGGGCTTGGGGAGCAGGAAGGGGTGGAACTTCCTGCTCCCCAAGCCCCACTCTCAGCCTCAGTGCTTATAAAAGCACGTCTCCGAGGCCGGGAGTGCAGTCTCTTCTGGCCTGCCCAGAGGGGAGGTCAGAAGAGACTTCAGGCTGCTGGCTGAAAGCCCAGCCAGCAGGGGGGGAATCCAGGGTAGGGTTGAGGATGCATGGAGGCAGCAGGAAGTCCTGCTGTCTCGTCGTTTCTGCGTGCCTCAGACGGGGTCGAGGTACGCAAAAATGACGAGTCAGCCAGACTTCCTGGTCATGTGGGGGGCCAATTTTGCACTCCCATGTGACCAAGAGTGGTGCCTGGGGACAAGGGGTACCCCTTGTCCCTAGGCAGATATGCCACTGCCATCGGTAAGCATGTTGTTCAATGGCTGTTGTACCCCACCAGCCATTAAAAAATTGGGTCTAGAAGATAAAGACTTTCAGACTGTAGCAATGACTCAGTCCTGCATCATGGGCAGCCCAATCCAGAGGAGGGGGACAAAGTGTGATCAGGAAGCAGGACAGGCTCATGCTGCTCTGTATGCCTACCCTGCTAGTGGCACAAACAGGGAGGCAGGTGGGCACTGCAGAGCTGTGCAGTGCCTGATCTGGAAGAAGCTTTCTGCCCAAGCGCTGTGCCAGTATAATTGTGGATGCCAGCATGACTGGATGCAGGCTAGAGACATTCCCAGAGGTGGAACCAACCTTAGCTGGTTTCCATTAGGCTTTTGTGCCAGGAATACCCCCGGGCTCATGCCCAAAGTGTGGTGTAAGTTCTTTTTTCCCAATGAGACTATTCAGGCAACTGGGCATTCTTTGGGTTCTGCTGCCTTCTTGTGCCACTTGGAAGCCCTCTAGATGTGGTGTGGCGTGGCAGTGCAGCAGTGGTCTCTGGACTGAGCTGTAAGACACACGATAGAAATATAATAAAAAGGCAGTCTCCTGCTCTTCTTTTTGCACAGACAGCTAATATAGCCAAAAGGAGACTTTTACCACCACTTATATGTCTCCATCCTCTCTATAACCCTTCCTTTGTAGCTTGTGCAGCAAAGTTCCATGCAATTTTCAATTTGTAATTATTCTTGTTAATTTTTTGTTTATGAATCCCCTGCCAGGCCTCCCTCAGTCATGTTTGTCTCAGTTTACCTTGGCACAGTCCAAATTCACCACAAATAAAGTGCATTTATACTTGCCCTTCACCAATCATAATTGTTGCTGGCTTCAATAATGCTGTAAGAGACAGAAATTATGATTAAATGAAGTCAGACAGACAGCATAGACTGTTAAGAAACCACAATTTTGGTTCACTATAACCTCCCAAGAAGTTTTGATTAGAACACTTGTTCAAAATTCACATTTTTATACTTATCTTGCAGTTTCCAAATCAGTTTGGCTAGAAAAGTTTTCTTGTTTACATGGTGGCACACCTCAGAAAGAGGGTTTTATGAGCCAAATTAGATTACTAAATCCTAGCTACTCTGTTAACTATTTAACATCCAATGAAATTTAACATTTATGTTGGAATGTAGGGAACCAAAAGTCCCCCTGCAGAACACAATTATTTTTTATTTTATTTGCTTTTTTATGTTATTTGCTTTTTTTATTTTATATGAGCAATACATTCTACTGATGATGTGTACTTTTATTTTCAAGTAACACTGATTTGATGCACAACAGAATTAAGTAAAGGCATTTGGGAATCAGCTGATCGTTCCATGAAATATCTGCCCGGTACACTGTGTAACATTCTTAGAATGCAAATACATTGCTGTCTTTTTCAGTGTTAGTGTTGATATGTCCCACTTTGGTCCTAGTTTTTGCTGCCCTGAAAAAAAAAGACCCTTTGCTGCAGGGCAGCAGGAATTGGCCAGAGATATGATAAGCATGTGACAGGTTTGTGTCACTTCATGCTGCAGGGAAGAGGCTCACATTACAGAATAGTCTTCTACAAACAATTCCATACTCAGAGAAAACTAGCATCTCAAAGAAAACATTTCTAGCATAATCATTTCCCTGCTATTTCTATCAGCCATATTTTTCGTGTATGACGGAGCATGCAATCACTAGCAATCTGTAAATAGGTACAGTGCAAAAACTGGGTTACCTTCTCACTGAAAGAACAAACAGCTAAACTTATTGTTGTTAGCAATTCCATTTCAATTTGCCACCCAACTGTGTAAAAATAGTTGAGTAAAAAAATTGTGTCTCTCCAATTTCAATAGGCTACAAAGAGCTTAATGCTAAGCGCCTCTTCTTGACTAAGGTGAAGTGTTGAAACAGTTGCTTTAGAACAGGGGTAGGGAACCTGCGGCTCTCCAGATGTTCAGGAACTACAATTCCCAATTGGCCATGCTGGTAGGGGCTGATGGGAATTGTAGTTCCTGAACATCTGGAGAGCTGCAGGTTCCCTACCCCTGCTTTAGAAGAATAGCAAGGGGATAAATCTGGAACATTTTTATTTGCTTACAGGAAAAGTCTCAAGTAACAAGAAAAGCTTTTCCTGGTTGTTTGAGCAAATATTTTGCTTTGTTTATAACTGCTAAAGCAAGCTTACTGTTGTAAACTATTAAGCAAGCAAAAAATTATAGTGAATGATATGAATGAAATTGCATTTCTGGAATTTCAACCTGCAATGTGGAGGTTGAATCAGGTTAAACCCAAATACTTTAATGTGATCTGTTGATCAGAGGACTTGTTGCATTTTGATGTGACAGTCATATTCACAATAGGGATGTGTGTGGTGGTCTCCAGGGTCAAAGTTTAGGGCCATTTTTGCAACAGAAGTCTCCTCCTGGTGCATAATGTGCCCATACCACAGGAGCCATGTTTCCCTCATTTTCTTTGTAATTGGTGTAATTCCAAGTCTTTGTCGTACAAGTTCATTTGTAACACGATTGGAAAGTGTCAGGCCAAGCATCCACCAGAGAATCTTCATTTCCATCATGTGAAGAGTCTGTTCATGTTTCCGAGTTGTTGGCCAACATTCTGTTCCATATAGGGCCACAGGGCAGATACCTGTAGTGTACACTTTTGCCTTCAAATGTTCAGGTATTCTTTTGTCACATAGGACTCCTGTGGTTTTCTGCCACTTCATCCATGCTGCATTAACTCAAGATTAAGCATCTGGTAGGACAGTGGTGGCGAACCTATGGCACGGGTGCCAGAGGTGGCACTCAGAGCCTTCTCTGTGGGCACGCGCAAACAGAGTGCCCCCCCACATCTAGGCTGGCCTGGGCCGCTGGGCTAGATTATTAGCATTAAACCTAAGACTAAGTTTTGGGGAAGCAGTGTAGGTAACCCTGTTAAGCGCTGTTAAACCCCACTGATTTTCATGCAAAGAACAAAAGTGCAATCTTTAACTGGGAGTAAGCACTGTGGTAGAATATCCCCATCTGCTGAGACCAGGGATCCGAGATATTTAAATTCTGTTTAATGACATCAAATGCCATTAAGCTATCTAGGAGCTAAACTTCAAAGTATAATACAACTTGATCAAAATATTTCATATGTTTATGGTTTGGCATTTGTTCAGGCAGATAACGATTTATGTTTTCTTTCTTTCTTTAATAGATTTTTATTATCTTTTCAACAAAAAAGCATAATAATTCAAGAATGAAAAAGTAAAACACACAAAAAGAGCAAAAGTAGAAGATTGAACGGGAGAGGGAAAAATGAAGAAAAATGGAGAAGCTGCTTCTTTTTGCCAAAAGCCAAGCTTGCACTTACTGATCTTCAATGTTATCAGACCTAGTGGTCAAAAATGAATCCAGACTGGTTCACTTGTCGAATCAAAGATCCCCACAGCAAGAGATAGACCCTGTCAGCTCTTATGCTGGCTGATCGCTCCTTTCAGTAAAGTGTGGCCGGGAGCTACTGAGAGTTCAGACAAGTCAAAGCTCCATGTTCTCCGAAACTCTAGATTTATGTTTTCTTTCTGATCACTGTTACAATTCTGATCATATGACTTACCACTGAAATACCATCAGACGTTTCTTCTTTGTGGCATAAAATGTTGGTGTTTCATGAAATGTACATTGTTTTCAACATTGCCTTGAACTATTAATACCTGCAAAGCTGACTTCGGCAATTAGATATTTCAAAAAAGACCACCTTGTTTGTATGCGCATGCACACCCACCCTCAGGCATACCATCGTGTTTATGGGCCTTTTTAACTAGAAATTGATGCATGGTCTGATCTTCACTTGAGATGACATATTCTGTGTCGTGAATATTTATAGAGTACAGATATTTATAGGTTGTACAAATGCTCGCTTAAGAGATGAACACTTTATTAAGTAGCCATAGTTAATGCCATTATAGAATACAATTACCCCCTTTCATACATGATTTTAAAGCAAATGGTAAGTATGTAACATCTTACATTGATTGGAAAGACACAATTTAGTTAGAAGCTTGTTTGGGACTTGAGCTGCCATTTGATTATTTCAAATAAGGCATCACTCTTTTTGCTCCTTCTTTACTACCATGTACCGTATATACTCGTGTATAAGCAAACCTGTGTATAAACCGAGGCACCTAATTTTACTTCCCAAACCTGGGAAAACTTATTGACTCAGGTATAAGCCGAGGTTGGGAAGCTGGGAGGCAGAGGGAGCTCCTTATTTGGACAGTGACATCAGGGGGAGTCACTGCCCAAATAAGGAGCTCCCTGTGCCTGCCGGCTGGGTTTGACAAAGCCCAGCTAGCCGGCAGGCAGAGGGAGCTCCTTATTTGGGCAGTGACTCCCCCTAATGTCACTGTCCAAATAAGGAGCTCCCTCTGCCTCCTGGAGTTTGAGAAAGCCCAGCCAGGCACCCAGCCAGGGTGCCTTGGGGTTCCCCCTTCACCCTCCGAGGAGGGCAGAAACAAGCGGGTTCCCGGAGGCAGGGAGGTTGTCCCACCCCCATAGAAAATGGTGACTTGCATATAAGCCGAGGGGGCTTTTCTCAGCCTTTAAACAGGGCTGAAAAACTTGGCTCATATGTGAGTATATAGGTACTTATTTGGTGCCTGTTCTCATTGTTACCATCTGAGCATTCCGTGTTTGTAGAGACACAGTGAAATAATTTTAGGAGCCAAAGCCTCCTAATTTTTGAGCCAAAGAAAGTCAGGACAAGGTAGGGTTCAGGGTTGCCAATGCCAGATTGGAAAATTCCTGGAGATTTGGGGGCAGGAAGGGTTTGAGAGTGAGAGATATCAGTAGGGTATAATACCATACAGTCCACCATCCAAAGGATCCATTATTCTCTAGGGGAACTGATATCTGTAACCTGCAGTTCAGTTGTAATTGCAGGAGATCTCCAGCCCTCACCTGAAAATTAGCAACCCTAGGGCTGAGGGAACCAGCTAAGGAGACAACAGTACCTTTTTAGAAAGCACTTCTGGAGGGTAAGAAGATTGCAGTGATACTAAATAAGAACATAAGAACATAAGAACAAGCCAGCTGGATCAGACCAAAGTCCATCTAGTCCAGCTCTCTGCTACTTGCAGTGGCCCACCAGGTGCCTTTGGGAGCTCAGGAATACGTATGGGATGATGAACGTATTATGGCCTTGGCCTCGCGTCTGTTGCTCCCGATCACCTGGTCCCTGTTAAGGCATTTGCAATCTCCAGATCAAAGAGGGATCAAGATTGAGGGTAACCATAAGATTGGACTTCTCCTCCATAAATCTGCTCCAAGCCCCTTTTACAAGCTATCCAGGTTAGTGGCCATCACACCACCTCCATGTGGCAGCATATTCCAAACACGCAATCACACGTTGCGTGAAGAAGTGTTTCACTTTTATTAGTCCTAATTCTTTCCCCAGCATTTTCAATGGAATGCCCCCTGGTTCTGAAGTATTGTGAGAAAGAGAGAAAAATTTCTCTCTGTCGGCATTTTCTACCCCATGCATAATTTTATGGACACTTCCGCTCATGTTCGCCCTTAGCCGCTCTCCTCCCAAACTAAAGAGTCCCAAACGCTGCAGCCTCTCCCTCAAGTATGGAAGGTGCTCCAGGAATTATCCCTCAATTCGCCCATCCTTGTTGCCCTTTCTCTGCAGACCCTTTTTTCTATCCTCCTCAATATCGCTTTTTGAGATGCAAGTGACCAGAACTGGACACGAGTACTCCAAGATACGGTCGCACTCACTGCTTCTATATAAAGGGGCATGACAATCTTTTGCAGTTTTATTATCAATTCCCTTTCCTAATGATGATGATCCCAGCATAGAGTTTGCCTTTTTCAACAGCCAAGCCATGCATTGAGGTTGACATTCCCATGGAACTGTATCAACTAAGGCGCCTAAATCCCTTTCCTGGTCTGCTTGACTGATAGCACTGACCCCTGTAGCTGTCAATAATGTGAAGTTTGGATTTTTTTGCCCCTGTGTGCATCACTTTACATTTTGCTACGATTGAACTGCATTTGCCATTTTTTACTGAAGGGCCCCACTCACCCTAAAATTTATCAAGGTCTGCTTGGAGCTCGCTTTACGCGGAAATCCTTTGTGGTTCTCACCACCCTACATAATTTGGTATCATCTGCAAACTTGGCTACCTGCACGCTTACCCACCCCTACTTCCAGGTCATTTATGAATAGGTTAAAAGAGCACTGAGTCCCAAAAGCGGATTCTTGGGGACACCACTCCCGACATCTCTCCATTGTGAGAACTTCCCATTTACACCCACTCTTTGTTTCCTGTTTCTCAATCCAGTTTTTAATCCATAGGAGGACTTCCCTCTTATTCCTTCATTGCTGAGTTTTTCTCAACAGTCTCTGGTGAAGGAACTTTGGTCAAAAGCCTTTTGGAAATCCAAGTAGACAATATCCACCGGGTTCACCCCTGTCCACATGTCCTGTTTACACCCTCAAAAGAACTCCTAGTAAGTTTGTAAGACAGGATTTCCATGCTCTCTGCAAAAGCCGTGCTGACTCTTTCTCAGCAGAGTCTTGCTTTCTTTTCGTACATGTTTTATAATTTTATCTTTAAATTGATAGATTCATACTTCAATTTACCAGGAACAGATGTCAAACTGACTGGCCTGTAATTTCCCGGGTCCCCCCTAGATCCTTTCTTAAAGATTGGTGTGACATTGGCCATCTTCCAGTCTTCAGGGATGGAGCCTGATTCCAGGGATAAGTTGCATATTAAAGTGAGAAGATCAGCAATTTCATGCTTGAGCTCTTTAAGAACTCTTGGGTGAATGCAATCTGGGCCAGGGGATTTGGTAACATTTAGTTTATCAATGGCTGCCAGAACTTCTTCCTTGTCTACCACTATCTTCGCTAGTTCCTCGGATTCGCCTCCTAAGAAGCTTGGTTCAGGTGCATTCTTTGCATGAGCTTTCATTGTGGAATGTGTTGGAGAGACATCCAAGTCTGATCTATTGATTTTTGGAGAGTATATGAAAAGCTATGTCTGATGGTTAAAATGTTGTAAATTGCTAGTCAACAGGAATGGATCACTGGAGTTCTTTAAAAATGCAGAGCTAAAGTAGACATTATTGCAAAGGAGATCCAATGTGCTTTTTTCCCACATTAACAAAGCAATTATCGAGGAACAGAATAGAAGAGGAGACCTGATTTGGATTAGGGTTTCAATGCTGTGTACCATTTTGCCTGTAAAAATAAAGAATATTATGCTATATGAGAGGAAGGAGATATATGAATGACAGCTAAAAATTCAACTTCTGCATCCTTTTCCCAGCATGTGAGACACTGTTGGGAAAGCTGCTGTTTACTGTTTGATAAAACTCCAATTATTGAACCTTCCGCAGAATAATGCACTTTCAATCCACTTCCAATGCACTTTGCAGCTGGATATTACCATGTAGAATAGCAAAATCCACTTGCAAACAATTGTGAAAGTGGATTGAAAGTGTATTATTCTGCATGTGCAGAAGGGGCCATTGTTCCAAACTCAAAATGCTAGGTACTCTGTGATTTAATTTGATACCACCGTCATTTCTCTATCAGACATAGTCAGTTCCCTAAAAAGGCCTCCACACTGTATGATGAAGTAAATGGTTGAAATCACAAATGGAATGCAGATTTTTGTTTTGCACAAAGTACATGCTTTTTTTAAAAGCCTTGTTGGTATGCATTTAGCACAATCTTGTTAGCTTGCATTCCAGCATTCAGTCATCTAATGAGGAGGTTATTGTGGGTTGCAACAAGAATATAGATAATGAATGATGAAGTATTCCATGTGATAGAATCTCCCTGAAAACAGGGTGTGAGAAAACCATGAGGATCTTTAAGTGAGCAAGCAAGCAAGCAAGCAAGCATGATAGGAACAGCAATGGTTCTCTGGGTCAATGATGTAAAGTAGAACATGGTTATGGACAGCAAGAACTGGCTAAGGAGCAGGAAACAGAAAAGAGGAAGGTGGAGCTTAGCTCAAGGACCAGAAGTGAAGCTGGGCTTTAAAAAGGGAGAAAAAGGAAAATAGGAAGGGGATGGCTAGAGAAGGGGGAAGGAGGAGGAAGGTTGCAGCATTGTGCCTCTATTCTCATGTATAAACCTGAAGTGGGTGTAAGAAAATAGCAACTGGACTAGTGCTTTTAAGCCCTCAAGGACCCTGTATGACTTTCCTTTGCCCTCACCCCCAGAGGACCCTACAGTCAGATACTGGGTCAGTGGGAATAACTGGATCTGCACAAATCACATTGCAGTGGAACCTTGAAAAATTCATATTCATTGAAATGGCATTTGTTGTTCTAGTTCACTGTATGGGCCTTTCCCCACTCACCTTTTATTGCACGGTATTTGTGGCAAATAATCTGGGGGCCTGCTGCATTCCCCACTATCTCAGCGGCAGCAATGCAGCGCCCCCAGTTCTGCCACTCTCCTTCTCCCTCACCGCGCGTCTTTTCCGATCCTGGACAGAAGAGCAGCTTTTACAAAACCCCGCACAGAGCGCAGGGCAGTGGGAAAGTCCAGGGGTTTCAGGTTCCTGCCACTGATAGTGATGTGGAGCCTGTTGCCCAATAAGGAAGCAGCTTTTTTTTCAGTACTGTGGAGGCTGGGCTGAGGGGAGGGGGCGGAGAGGGGGAGGCGACTTGCATTCACAAATACAGTAACCGACTCCATAGACGCAGCCGGATCTGGGCACACAGGGCAAAGCGACTGAATCTTAGCTAAATGGGATTATTAATTTTAATTTCCTAAAGCAATCAGTTAGCTCAGCCTGATTTCTCCGCTTTCCCCCAAGGTGTATTTTTTTATGAAAGGGCAAAGGGATGGCTCCAGCCTGACGCACCCCTGCCCTCCCCAATTGGGTCCAGTTTGCAAGAAGAGGTGGGGGGGGGGCGCTTCTGCCTCACTCAGGCTCGCTTTGGTGAATGGGAATTACTCCCAAGCAGAGAGAGCTTCCTCGGCAGGAAGTTTCTGCTCGCCTTCCCACTTTTCCATTGCCTTGATGTAAACGCTGCCCCACTCTCCCACAGCACAGCATAGCGGGATCACATAGGGGGGACCTCTTCACCCCCCCAACACAGGCACTGATCTCAAGAGAATCCCCCCAGCTTATTTTTGAACGGGGATGGGTGGGTGGGCTGGAGAAGCCTTGAGGTATGAAAGTCAGATCAACGTGTATTTGTGACAATGTTCTTTGTTGTCTGCACATGCTTGCACAAACATAGATACCACTGGGAAAAAGAAAAAAAGATCCCGCCCAGCAGTGGCAGCAGCCAATCAGGATGGCCCCTGAGCTGAGCGCACGTTCCCCAGCTTCAGAGTGGGGAATCCTAGTGGCTGCTGCCTGCGGATTGTTTGAGGGGCAGAAGCTGCGGTGGGGAACGTGAACCCGCACCCAAAAGGTCCCGCAGCAAACCAACCCGGAGCGTATCTCCTTCTTTTTTGAAGTGGGGAAAGGCCCTGTGTTGTAAAAGATTTATCAGTATATATCAAAACATATATGGAGTCTAAAAACTAGATTCCCAATAGTCTCAAATATGCAGTCCTTGCAGAGATCCATGCTACAAAATTATGAGTGTATTATTTTAATTGTTTCATTTTGTCTTTATATTCTTAAGCAAACTCCTTATTTCTTCCTATAATCATGTTTTGATATAGTGTGCACAGAAGCTTTATCAAAACATGTCATCATGTTAAAGAAACAGATGGATTGCTGAGAAACAGCCATGGGAACTGAGTGGGGTGTTGAAAGTCTTTGGCTTCACTTATCAGTAATATCTGCATCAAAATCTTTTACAGCATACAGCAAATGCCACAGCTGCCAAAGTTAATGAATGTAGGATATATTTGCAGCTGGGTAGTAATACGGATTGGACTGATCATAGGTGCAGTTATTAATTCAGTGTGACTTGTACAATATCACAGCATTGAAAGCATTTTATAATTCATCGTGCAGAAGATTTCCTGGATATAACACAATGGAATCTTCCTAATATTCATTGCTTTTGACTTGGGGCATCCCGTTGACACGAGCTCTGTTCATTTTAATATGGCATGTACAGTCAGATACAATAATCCAGGACAGATTTAGAATCCTTTTGATTTCAGTGGATTTTAAAATGTCTAACTCTGTACTACACTGTGGTAAAAAAGTCCAGCTAGCCTCAACCAGGGCCAGGGTTTTTTCAGTCCTGGCCTGATGGAACTCTCTGGCCAATTCTACAGAAATTCCCCAAAATGTTTGTAAAACAGTTTAAATCCCCCCTCCTTTACCACAATGTATGTTGTACTCACCCCCTTGAAACGATTCCTGGCTGCCATTTTGTGATTTCCCCCCCTTTTCTGAGCTCATTGTCAGATTGATGCTTCAAAGCTTCACAGCCTCATGCTGCAATTTCCTACACCACATATACTCAATCCTTCAAAGATTAGCCTCCTCCACCAAATAACAAAAAACAAACAGAAATGAGAAAATAAACAGAAATGAATAATAAACAGATGAGGGGGGGGGGAAGTGAGCTGAGAAAATGATGTTGAGGAGAAAGTCCAGGGACAGCAAAGAGGTGTGGGAAACATCTTAAAGAGATCACACAGCCCAGTGAAGTCATTTTGAAAATGTTTCAACTAAAGAATCATTTTAAAAGAGCATTCATTTAAAATGTTTTGAGGCTGCAAATAAAACATTTTGGGAACCAAAGAGGGTAAAAACAATACAGAAACCCATGGTGGAAACATTTTACTTCCTGCCTCATTTTTTTTAAAAAAAGGTTTGTGTGGAAAGGGTCCTGCAGGACATGGTGCAGTTCCACAGGGCCTATAAGATGGAAATGTTCCACCGGGCCTTTGGTTGAGGCAGCTATAGTTTACTGTCAACATTGCAGGCTTCCCAAACCTTCCTTCACCCAGTTTTTCCCTCCTCCCTTTCCTTTATTAAAGAGGAACTAGAAAGTTCCTCAAGTTAAGGGTCAATTCCCCACTGACTAAATAGCATGTGATACTCATGGGAAAAAAATGAGGTTTGGCACAGAACTCCCCACTGCGTTCTGGGCAATCACGGTTTTGGCGCTCCTCCCCCATCACGTGCTTTCCCCCTTCCTTTTCAAAAACACTGTGATCAATCTGGGACAGAAGGGAGCAGTGGGGAGGATGGGGGGGGTCAAATCTCCCACCCTTGCAAGTAACGTGGAGCCTCCCATCCAATCAGGGTGCAGTGGGCTGTGCGTGATGTGCGCACAGCCCACTGCGCACATCACGCACAGAGCTAAGATCCATGTTTATATGAAGCAATGTGGGGCCTATTTTGAATGCGTCACTGAGTAAAAGGCACTACAAAGTAGCTCTAAACCTCATATTGACATGGATATGAGGGGGAAAGCAGCATGGGAATGGGGTTTAGCTTTGATCGCCCACTTCCCCATTTCCACATATGGTTGTTCTGTGCATTCTCGCGCAGACGTGGATCTGCAAGGTTAAAAAGAAAAAAATTCCCGCCCCAGCACAACGCATCAGCCAATCAGGAAAGCCCCTGACAGATCCATGGACAGTGGGGAGTTTTGCGTAGCTGATGTGTCGCCAGGAACAGGGGTCATTTGGGGGCCACAAGCTGCAGTGGGGACCATGAAACAGTGCTCAAAAGATCCCGATTCTTCCCAAACCAGTTTGTATCTAGTTTCATTTTTTCAGTGGGGAATCGACCAAGAAGAGAAATGGGTCTGATGAATTGGCTCTGATAAATACCATCTGTATGCAGTAGTTTTAATGATTTAATAAGTATTTATTGAAATTATGGATTTTGTATATGGATTGAATAATTTTAACTGTTGGCCACCTTGAGCCCAGCCTTGTGCTGGGAATGGACAGGATATTAAATCTAATAATTTTTTTTTTAAAAAAAAGCGTATTTAGACCATTTGTAATTCATCTAACTTTTCTCAGGATTCTGAATCTCAAGCTGAATTGGTCGAATATTTCACAGTCTGGCAAATATCCTGCTGTTTCCTGCAAAGATAGAGGCATTTGACAAAGAATGGGTCTACCAACATCTAATTATACTATTTCAGTCAACATAAATAAGATTCGGTGACATCATGCAAAATGATCTAGTGTTGGTGATATTAGGAATGCTTTTACCAATTCCTACAGGAATGCTTTTACCTATGGCGAAAAATGCACCACAGAGATCATATTATATCAGCTCTGAAAGATCAATACTGGTCAACACTGTCCTTTTGAGAGGATTTCAAACCTGTAGCTTTGACCTTTAAAGCCCTGAACAATCTGGACCGTTTATGACCCATTGTCTCCCCTCAAATATTCAATTTCATGTTCTTTGAACTTCTAAGGAAGACTTGTTGACATTTCCTTTGTTTGGGAAGGCAGAAATGAAGACAGTTATTTATTTACACTATTTATAGTCCACCTTTCTCACTTGGACTCAAAGTGAATTACACGGAATGAGTCAATACAATCAATTGGTGGGACATTCAGTAAACAATGCAGTAGGGTTAAGAGTGTAGAGTCAAACAGAAGTATAAAAGGATAAGTATAAGCATGATATGTTGAATGATGCAAAATTCCATGGTAGCATCCTAGTTTCAACAAGCCCTCAGTTTTTAGTAACTTTTCCAAGTCACTTTGTGAATCATTCAGTACCATGTGCTTCTGCTGCTTGCATAGAAAACCCCTCTTGAATAATTCAATTTTGCGTAGCTTGCAGAGAGCAAGGAGACTGAGAACCTTCCTGATCTCCTCAGGTAGGCCATTCTACAAGGTGGGAGCTACAATGAAGAAGGCAAATAGGTGGGCAGTTGTTAATTTTGCCTATATTTGTATCTTTTATTTACATTGTAATATTTTTACCTCTTGGGTTGTTTTTGGTTTTGATTTTGCAAGTCACTGCTGTAGCTGAACTGACTACTGTAGAAAAGAAATTCTGCATCTCATTGTGGAAACAGAGTACATTAATGCCCTTTGCAATAAATAACACACTTTGGCCCATTCCACACAAGTCACCTAGAATGTTTCCAGAACATTTTAACCCTTTCCTTTAGCACAATGGTTGTCTTCACTGAATGCCTCCAAATGTTTATGGCTGCCGTGAGGGGTTTTTTTTGGGGAGGGGGGATTATTTGTAGAAATGATGCTTCATTGACCCTCTGTCTCAATTCTTTGTAGTTCCATAGATGCTTCGTAGATTCAACCAACCAACCAACCAACCAACCAACCAACCAACCAACCAACCAACCCCCGCCCCCGATATGATGAAGAGATGAGGGAGATAGGAGAGATGAGAGGCGCAAAAAATGGCTTTGAGGGGAATGTTGGGCAATGGCCCAAAGGCATGGTAAATAGCAGTGGGAAAGATAAAATGTTGTAAATATGAACACAGAGAAAGGGAAGCTGGCTCAGAAACATTTCAGTGGTTTAAAAAAAAACAGAGAAAAAATTGCTTGAAAATGTTTTTGGAATCAGAGGGAGGAAAACAATGTAAAACTCCACGTAGGAAACTTTTATTTTCAGCCCTCAAATGCTGTAAGTTCCTTGTGTGGAAAGGGCCTTTAATCATTTTACTTGCCTGCCATGACCCTGCCTATTTATTAATTTAGATTTCTTTTGGTCTTTCCAGAAGACTCATGGTAGGTTGCAATGTTAATATCACCTGGGGGAAACAACAGCTTCCAGCTTTCTCAAAATAGAATGTGGAGAGGATATGCACATTGCTAGAGTGACTTAGTTAAATATCACTGAAGTATTAAGCAGCAGAGAGACTGGCCAATCCAGTATATCTAACCGTCAAAACAATCTCTCAGCCCCAGCTTCAGAACAGGGTGTGATAATTACTTCAGGGAAGCAAGGGTGGGACACTGGCTCCTGCCTAGGCAAGACACTTGTTGTCAAATGAAAGCACAAATCTGTTCTTAACAAGGGCTGCCGCTAATCTATCAGTGCCAGAAGGATGAAAAGTGTGAACCATAAACATATTGTTGAGTTTTTAGTATTGCTGTTTGTCTTTTGACTTATTTTGCATGAAGCAAGACTCACCATTGTTACTAAATACATTTGAGTTCTTGAGTGTGGGAGCAATTTTTAAAAGATATTGTAACGTATCTAACCAAAACTCTTTTGAATCATGTATTTAGCCTGAAGTCCTACACACCTAATCTTATTCCAGATTACTTAGATATCCTACTGTGCTCACAATGGTCTTTTCTGCACAGCAGAAATAAAACATCCTGAAAAAATATCAATTTTGGCTTTTTGAGTTCATTCTCATGAACATAAAAAACCATTGCCAGCCAAAATTGTTCTTTTTTCCTGCCTGCCACCCAACGGATCTTTTGTCAGTTTCATAATGTTGCACCTGCCATTTTCTCCTGCTTGTGATTCTCTGTGCTGCCCGCCATATGGTGAAAGTTTGCAACATTTTGTTTCTTTTTATACCCACTGATATTTTCTTCAGTAGTTTTTATTCTTTGCTGCTTGTTGTTTGCTTCGCAAAGTTGTATATGCAAGTAGAATGGTTTTTGTTTACAATCTGTCATGGGTAAAATTAATGACCTGTATATGTATAATATACATAGATCTTGATTTATTGCCACAAATAACTCTGAAATTTTTACAATTATTGTAAAACATAATGTGAAGAAAAAAAGAAGCTGGCATAAAAATAAAGAATTATGGGACGAATAAATAAGCATTTTTAGCAGAATAAGCATTTTTTTAGCAGAAATTACCAGGGCTGAGAAATTGGAAATCACTGGTGGTGGGAATCATGATGCTAGCAATTTATAAGCTTTAAGGGTTGAAGCTGCAGGATAATGGTTCCTTTCCTTATATTATGTATATAATTGGCATAAATGTCCATTCCCTACTACTTGCATTCTTAAGTACGTTGACCAAAAAACCCTGCTAAACATCTTTAACATGATTAGGTTTCTAAAATCCATGCAAGAGTCAAAGGATATTCAGAGTCCTCTAGAGGCAATCCATTTCCAGTTTTGTTTTTTGAGCATATAGTAGTCTCCGCCTGTTTGAGTCTCAGCATTTATCCAGTGAATAGCCTGTTACAAGTGTTATTACGTGTGTTTTTTCTCACATGTGCCAAGCAACATGGAGACTGCAGTACTAAGGCTGTATAAACATTTTGTTATGCACATTTTAATTTCATTTTAGGTTGCACTGCATAATGGGATTAAGAGTATTTTAGGTGTATTAATTTGCATATTCATATTTTGCCCAACTTAATGACATTATTGGATATCATTTGGTAGAAAAATATTTAGTACTGTGGGAGTTCAGTTGATTTGACTCAAGAAGAGAAGAGTAGAAGAGTTTGGATTTATATCCTACTTTTCTCAATCACAAGGAGTCTCAAAGCAGCTTACAAATTCCTTCCCTTCCTCTCCCCACACCAGACACCTTGTGAAATAGATGGGGCTGAGAAAGTTCTAAATGAACTGTGACTGTGAAGGTCATGCAGCAGGCTTCATGGTATGGAGTAGAGAAACAAATCCAGTTCACCAGATTAGAGTCTGCCTCTCATGTGGAGGAGTGGGGAATCAAACCTCATTCTCCAGATAGAGGCCACCTGCTCTTAACTACTACATCATGCTGGCTCTCAAAAGTATTAAAATATTCTGAATAAGCAGGCATTGTTTTATTGTAGGAAAATAGAACATGATCCAGGATAAGTACACAATGAGTTGGATCTAATGTTCATTTTCTGTTAGTCCAAGGCAAGTTCCAATACAGGATGGAGAAATATTAACTGATTCCCCCCCCCCCACTTCCACTGCAGTCCCCTGCATAGCTCTCAGGTCTGTTCCTAAGGGTCTCCTAAATTGTGAGGGTGTCACAAATATGAAGGACTTCAGTCAGGCTGCTACTATTTTATGGAATAGGTTCTGGACCCATGATCTTCTAAGGTACATTACGTTGAGTTACAATAGTTACAGTCAGTTTGCTGAAAAGACATGCTGCTTTTTCTTTCCAAGTGTGGCCCTTTTTGTGTCCATAAAAAGTTTATCCAGATAATCAAGGAATCCTTCAGAAATGTGAAATGTAATCCTGCAACCAGAAATGCAAACCAACAGAAATATGTCACCCAATTTCTTGAGCAACTGAAGCAAGCTCTGCAAATGGAGTAAAACCTTGTGCAACAAGTGAGGGAGTGATATTGGCCAATTCTGTCTTTGGATATAACTCTCTCTGCCATACCTCATTCTGGTCTTGAGCATCTCTTGAGGATCCCTGACCTTCAGGATCAGCTATTTGCAGATCACAGCAAGCAGATTCTCACTCCATTTGTGACAGGGTAGAATACAGCCATTAGTTATAATTTTAGTAGAAAGGTTACTTTTTGCTTTGACCTATTTGTTTGTTCCTTTTCATAAGTATAGTGACCCCCAAAGAAATGTGTCCAAAGCCAATGCTGAGAGACACTTGTGTAGGGCAGCTTACACAGATCTGTCAACAGCTGAAAAACTTCCAAGCCTCTTTTCTTTGAAAAAATCTGGCTCTCATTTCTAATGAGATCAGCATTCCCATCGGAGACTCATTGATGCAAATCTGTCAATTTAAAGTCTTGGAGCTACAGTGACAACAGAGTCAACAAACAGCAAGTTGATATGGAAAAAGAAAATACACCTGTTTTACACCTGCCATGATAAACTGCTCAGTTGTTCTAGGGATGACAGGTTATTTCTGATTATAACAGGGGAGGATTGGAAAAAAGAGGGGGCACAAACACAAATACCAATGCTAAGACTTGTCAAAGCTTCCAATTATAGAATCACAGATGCAGGCCTGGAATGCAACCTTTCCAAAACAAGTAGACTGAGAAATAAATTCAGCTGTTTTCAAAGAGGCAATGAAGAAATACTCTAAAAACACTGGCAGCCAAAGTACTTTTCTTATTAATTCATTAAACACATTTAGACCATGCTTTTCTCCCACACTAGAGGCTGAAAATGGCTTGCATATATAAATATACACAACAACAACAACACAACAACCACCCGCATTTCCAGTAGGAGAAAAAGTATGAAGGAGTATGAAGCCATCCCAAGTTGGTTCTGTCAGGATGGTTCAAGCACTGTCACAGGATGAGAGCCGTGGTTCTATATGAAGATGACAGGCAAAACGAAACCATTAAAGATGAAATGTTCTCATGCCTATGTGCTTTGCAGATGTAGAGGAATAGGATCTTTAGAATTATAGGATAAGAAGAGGCCATAGCACAATTTTTCATGCAGGTTCACTCCTAACCTGCTCAAGATGGTAGAAAGCAGAGCTGGGGAAATTGTACCTGTGATCCTAAAGAGCTGCTTCCACCCACAGCAGATAATTTTGGATTCAATGGCATAATGATCTCACTTACTAAAAATAGTAATGCAGAGAACATGGATGCAACCATAATAGCGAACTAGATTTAGCTTGACCAGACTCCTTGTTTACATACAAATGAGCCCTATTATGGAATCACCTAGATCAGGAGTTCCCAATGTGGGGTCCATTGGCACCACAGTACCCACTGACACCTTTCCTTGCATCCAGCAAGTGTTTTTAAGAAGCGGGTGGGGCCCTGATAGGGCTTTTGTCCAGTAAGGCTTCTGGTGATTTGATTGAGTGTGCAGATTTTTAAAAATGTTGCTCTGGCCGCAGCTGCCACCACAGCACAAGGATCTACACTGTGTTACTGAAGTTAAGCTATGTCAATAATTATGTGGCTGGTTCCACCTCCTGACATAGCTATTTTGTGGCAGCCATTTTGTTATTAGGTCACCATGCCATGTCAGAATTCCAAATGTGCCTGCAAGTTCAAAAAGGTTGGGGACTCTTGAGCTAGATATTGTTTCAGATGTCACCTGGGTAGCCTTTGAAGCTGCTTTGTGTTTATGCTGCAGCGATTTATGCTACAATGTTGTGATTGGATCAAGCCTTGATAAATAAGCTACATGTGCTGCATGCAGCCACTTTTGCACCTACACCATCAACAAACTAAATCTTCTCAAAACGTTGAGAAGAAGGTCTTGGGTATATTGGTTAATATGGCAGATTTTTGCCCAGTCATGGAAGAGTTATGCTGAATGCAGTAAAATCAGTCTTCTGAAGAAGTAAATTGCAAAAGGTAAAACTTATATTTATTCAAAAAGACTCTGATCACATTCTTGTCACAGTTGAAAGAAAGACAGCAATTGTAATCCAAAGAGTGTACTTTCCTATACAAGTGGCCACCTATTGTGGCATCATGTGAGTGCAAAGTATGGGATATTTGCTTCTACAGGAAAGACCTTCTTCTCCCACATAGTTAGCACAGTAGCTGTCAAGTTCGCAATTAAAAAATAATTTAAATAATTTAAAAAGTAATATAACAATAAGTGTATAATAACAAGTAAACAGAAAAAAATAACAGCATTCAAATAAGCAGGGTACAGTGAGTAAAATGTAAAACTGGGATCTGAGAAAACCCAGGTTTGAATCCCTACTTGTGGCATGGAAACTTGCTGGGTGACCATGGGCCAGTCACATACTATCAGACTAACCTACCTTGAAGGGTTGTGAGGGTAAAAAGGAGGAGAGGTCCCACTGGAGAGGGAGGCAGGATAGAAAGAAAGTAAATAAAATATACATTATACAGCAATAAAACATTAAAGTACTCAAACCGACACAGAAGAAGTAAAAGAGTCAACACATTAAGAAAGGAGAGAGAAAAAAACATATTTTTAAAATCTAGGAGAAAAAATTGGAGCCATTCTATAAAGCAGCCATTTTTTCCAGGGTGATGCACAAACGTGCCCCCGGAATCCCAAACTCAGTAAGATACACCGAGGCAAGGCTTATGTGATTGTAGGAAAAGCTTTACTTACAAATAGAAGGAGCACCTGGGGGACTGCTTTTCCACTAGGGCTCAGCTAGAAAATCGTTTACACAAAACCTTAACACTTCTTGCAAGCACAGAACATTCCTTGTTCCGTATAAGGTCAACTCTTACCAATTTTAATATTTAATTGGGCAGTTGTTATGGTGCAATAATAATTTTCCTATGCAGGTGTACTGGTTCTTTGATAAGTTAATTCCAGAGAAAGTGTACTATGAAAACAAGTAAAACAGCTTTACTTATAGCCTTATCAGGGATATCCTTCAGAGAAGAAAGAAAGAAAGAAAGAAAGAAAGAAAGAAAGAAAGAAAGAAAGAAAGAAAGAAAGAAAGAAAGAAAGAAAGAAAGAAAGAAAGATGAACCACTATTCTACTCATCATACCAAACAAAAGTTCCCTGATTGCACCCAGCACCAAGCTTCTAGCCTCTGAACAATCTATACTATGTTCCTCTTTAATTAGGCCTATTAAAAATAGAATTTTTTTAAAATTCATATTTCAAGGGGAACTGATTTCTGTAGTCTAGAGATCAATTATAATTCTGGGAGATCTCAAAGCAATACCAGGAGGTTGGGAATCCTAGGGCTTCTTCCTGAGACTCCTCCCCAGCAGCAAATGGAGTCTTCTTTCATAGCTAATTCCCAGGTGTGTAATTTCTTCTGCCATAGTTTCAGATGAAGACCTTTTCAGCCATTCCTATTTCCATCTACAAGCCTCTAGAAAGCTCTTAGGCATGGTGCCATTCCACATAGAAGTGTTAATAGTTAAATGTTTTATCCATTTAAAATATTTATAACCCACATTATTTCCTTAGACTCAAGGAAGCTAACAAATAAAAGCTTCAATGACCAAACACCATAAGCATTCATCACTATGTATAGGGATATGCTGGCATTTGTGTGCATATTCCATGTAGTATGCAAGCAGTAGAAATTTTGAAACCTTTAATATTCGAACATCATGTGGTCTACTCTATTTCCTAAGGGCCTTTTGGTCATCTGCAGGTAGAAGTAGTAATTTTTTTATACTAGTCTAAAATGTATTGTGGAAGCAAGCCCCTAAACAAAACAAGCACTGATGTACCCTGTTTAGGACAAAGATGACAGGAGATTTGTGAATTCATCTGCCATTTTTTGGACTGCTTTTGTTCTTGAATACTTCGCTTGGGTTTTAGTGCCTACCTAGTTCTGTCCCTAAGGCAGTAGGACCCAAGTGGAGCATTCTAGAACAAAGATAGTCCAGGAAATGGCAGATGAATTCACAAATCTCCTGTCATCTTTATCCTGAACAGGGGATAGAATATAGCACATTTTATTTTGCATACGTTTTCTCTAAATGCCTTCTATGCATTTGTGCTGTGAGAGGAATTCCATTTATTCCTTGCTTGTTTATTGGAGGCTGTCCTCCTGATAGGGTTGCCATGTGCGCACTGGGGCTGAGAGCTCTCTTGTCCCAAGCAGGCCTTACCTGCTGACATTCAGACAGCTAACAAGAGAAATGGGAAAACCCAAAACCAAATCAGTTCTCTCTAGCAATCACCAAACTGTACTTTTTTCCTGTAGGTTTTCTAGCAAGAAGCGTGATATTACATCTGGGTTTTTGTTAGGTGTGTATGTATACATATACATATACACATACACGTATACATAAATACACACACACACACACACATATAATGTAATGTCACACTTCTTGCTAGATATTAGCAGGGTGGAACAGAAGAGACAGATTCTCAGTTGCTTTTTATAAACAAGTTTATTAGTTATAAGGGAGAGTTACATGGAGGTAAAATAAGAAATCCTTTCTTTCTTGTTACACATCTACATTACTGTATGTTTGGTTACATCTTGCTATCTATTTACTGTCTCACATGATGTGGTGTACTTTGAATCTCCTCTCTGGTGACATGTCTGCTCAAACAACGAAACAGAGTTAACTTTATAACTTTGGGCATAAGTGCTCACTAACATGTAAGCAATGGCTATCTCACTGACCAATAGCTAATCAATAGATCAGGTCATAAACAGTAACTTCAGCAACTTGTTTACATACAAACGGTTAACCCTTTTATAACTGAGTTGTGACAGACACTTGCAAAATTCCAACAGTTTTCCAGGGATGAAGGAATGCCATTGCTGATAGCCATGCTCCGTTCTCTCTCTCTCTCCCTGCCCCCATCTCTGCTGATTGCCAAACCAGATCTGGCAACCCTATTTCCTGACAAATTGGAAGCACCTCAAATTAACTGTGTGGGCAAAATGAGATTAAGCCTACGTATTCTACTTGAGGTTTCCTAAAAGAAAAAAAAAAGGAAACATTAAAATTTGGTGCATGAAATAAACTGAGTTCTGTAAGTAGGGTCCTGATGCCATTTTGCTTGTCCACATGCTCCTTTTCCACAAAAAAAGAGAAAAATGTAATCCTAAATGTAATCCTAAACAATAAATATGCATATTGGTTGTGGTGGGTTTTCTGGGCTGTGTGGCCATGGTCTGGTAGATCTTGTTCCTAACGTTTCAGCTGCATCTGTGGCTGGCATCTTCAGAGGTGTATACACCTCTGAAGGTGCCAGCCACAGATGCAGGCAAAACATTAGGAACAAGTTCTACCAGACCATGGCCACACAGCCCAGAAAATCCACACCAACCAGTTGAATCCGGCCATGAAAGCCTTCGACAATACAATAAATATGCATCATTTTCCTGTAATATATCTATTATGCAAGTCAACTTAATGTACCTAACAAACCTATTATTCAGGCATCTAAATAATATCAAATATGTACACATGTTTGCTGACTCAGCCTTCCAAAGTTGGTAAAATGAGCTTCCAGTTTACTCATGGTAAAGTGTAGTTGACTGGGGCAGGCAAACCACCTCATAAGCAAAGTCTACCTAGTAAATGTTGTGATGTGACATCAGCCCATGGGTCAGTAGTGACCTCGTGCTTGCGCAGGGGACTGCTTTTACCTTTAAGTATGTGGACAGATTTATCTTGCAATTCTTTTGTAAAGCCTGAATTCAAATATTATATATTTTGAGTTCAAGAATTTTTTAAAACCCTGTGACCACAAGTTCCGAAAACTGTTGACTGGGGAACACTCTACTTAATGGAACTCTTCCAACACTCCTGCTACATATCCCAACTGAAATTGCTCTGTTATCACAAAAGTTGGCCTGTTCATCAAGCAACATTAGATAGGCTGCTTTCACATTTCCACTTTTATTATTTATTCAGTTCATTTTTATTCTGAAAATGGCTCTAAAATATATTACAAATCTTTAAAAAGCAATAAAAGGACATGAAAAGTGCTTTTAAATTGGTTAAAGCACATGCTGTGTTAATGCATTCAGCTGTAAACTGGCCTTATACAGCACAAGTACAAATTCTGTTCCATTATGTGTTCTGTTCATTGTAAGGCAAGCAGCACCTTGTATGCTAAGAAGTGTCAAAAGTATTTCCATTTATAATAGCGGCATGACAGCATGACACTTACTGCAAGGGACTTTCTTCAAGGTGGTGTGGTTTTTAAAATTCCAGTTGACATATACTGTTTTCATCTATTTGCAATATATAAATGGAATGGCATTATAGCTCCCTTTGACATGCCAGAAGATTCCTTGTAACTTGAAGCACATCAGTGCAAACTAGAGTTGCCAACCTCCAGGTGGTGGCTGGAGATCCCCTGCTATTACAACTGATCTCCAGGCAACAGAGGTCAGTTCACCTGGATTAAAATGGCCACTTTTAAAGGAAGACTCTATGGCATTAATCCCCTCCCCAAACCCTGCCCTCCTGAGGCACCATGTTCAAATCTCCAGGTATTTCCTGGCCCAGAGCTAGCAACCCTAGTTAATCATCAACAACACATAATAACATGCTTAATTAGTTTAAAAAAAACATGTGTAGACAGTGAAAAGGTCTAGGTTCAAACACCTATCTGGCTAGGAAGGTCATTGGGTGATCTTGAACAAAATTGTTTTTCAGCCTAACCTAACATAAGAACATAAGAACATAAGAACAAGCCAGCTGGATCAGACCAGAGTCCATCTAGTCCAGCTCTCTGGTACTCGCAGTAGCCCACCAGGTGCCTTTGGGAGCTCACATGCAGGATGTGAAAGCAATGGCCTTCTGCGGCTGTTGCTCCCAAGCACCTGGTCATAGTATACATAGTATAATGCTAAATTTTGTTATCAGGAATTTTTTTTAAAAAAATCTACAACACTTCTGGTTTACTGTGCTCTGCCTTTCCTGAATCTCTAGTGGCTTCAGTGCAGAGCCACATTCAGAATGTTAAAAATATTACACTGGCTTCAAGGGCCCTCCAGCTGACTTGTACCGCAGGAATATGCCCCCCCAGTCCCTCCTTCTCAGTCACCTTGCTGTGGAGAACCTGGTTACTTATACCATAAATAAAGCACACAGTAGCAGGAAAGAGCCTTCAGTAGTGTATAGTAGTAATTCATGGTATGAGAATAAGAAGCATTTATAAGATAGTCATTTCCAGGCTTTGCATTTCAGATATGTTTTTGCTGTAGAGGCTCAGCAATATTATCAGTGGCCCACTTTTATCAAAAAGCTATTGAATTACTATAGGAAAAAATTCCAATTTACCTTACATTTGGAAATGTGTTGGCTTTAAATGTTCTACAGTGGTATTTTTAAAAGGATTCTGGAATGATAAAAGAAACTTCTGGGATATAATTATGTTCCACAGAAACCAACTTCACAGAAATTACTTCTTATTGAACAAGAGTATCCCAGGGAGGTAGCAGCAATTTCCATCAAAATCAATCACAGCAACATTATAAATTGCATTGCCACAAAACTTAATGACCAGACAAATAAGGTTTGACTAACATTGCCTTCCAAGGGATTTTACTGATGCTGGTTTCTGCTCACTCAGATGTAGCCAAGACATTTGATCCTGCCATATATACCCACTGAGCACCACAGCTGATGCAGAGATATAGCAGACATTGTAGATCCAAAGATAAATGCAGAACTGCAAAATAAATCAAGGATTGTGATCTTACATTACCATCCCTTTCAAATAAACAGCTTTGTCTTTGCTGTTTTGATGCATTATACACAAATGTCTTGCTGCATTTCTTTCATAGCACTGGCAATGTTAGTTGCTTGCTGACAAAATCTAGAACAGGGGTAGGGAACCTGCGGCTCGAGAGCCACATGCGGCTCTTCTGCCCTTGCACTGTGGCTCCAAAAGCGGGCCCCCTGGCCCCATCCTTGCCCGCCCTGCAGGCAGCAGGGCGGGCGCACCAACTGCCCACGGTCGGCTGGGCTGTGCCACGGGCTTCCTCTCTCGCCCGCCCCGTTGGAGCGGGGTGGGTGTTTTCCCGGCGGCCGGCAAGGCTGAGCCGCCGGCTTCATCCTTGCCCGCCCTGGAGGCAGCAGGGCGGGCGCATCCATGCGCTTCTCAGAATGAGCGGAGTAAAAGGTTAAAAAAACCCCTATATATAGAGTGTTATCTTTATTTTAAATGTCAAAAATTATTTGCGGCTCCAAGTGTTTTCTTTTCCCATGGAAAATGAGTCCAAATGGCTCTTTGAGTGTTAAAGGTTCCCTACCCCTGATCTAGAACAATCTGTGTCTCCTGAAAGAATTTGTTCCTCATATTCAAGTGAGGAAATCTTTATGCTGCCATCTCATGAATAGGTCATGTGGCCTGCATGCTTCATCTGGCACGAACACTATTTCGTTTGGGTCTCAGTCTTTCCTGTACAGAAACTGCTTTTTCTTTCTTTCTTTCTTTCTTTCTTTCTTTCTTTCTTTCTTTCTTTCTTTCTTTCTTTCTTTCTTTCTTTCTTTCTTTCTTTCTTTCTTTACTTACTTACTTACTTACTTACTTACTTACGTACTTATTTATTTATTTATTTATTTATTTATTTAACTTTTTTTTTTAATCCCACCCTTTCCCGGAAAGGCTCAGGGCGGATTACAACAGGATTAAAACACACTAAAACATTAAATAAGCAGATCATTAAAATATATAACACCTTGTAAAGATACAGTATAAGTAAGTTATAAAAAATAGATAGCAACTTAGATGATTCCATCTCCCCCCTCCCTTTCCCCGCTTTTTCATTTCAAAAGATGGGAGAGTAGCAAGAAATGGAATCCTGAATATTTTGTTGGCACTAGTAGTGCTGATTTAGGAGCAGTTTCACTCAGGAAAGGCTTGAAAAAGCAAAAGTGGGAACTCGCTTCTCTGCTGGCAAGTATTTTCTCTTGAACTAGTGATGATGCAGAGGGATATCCAAGAAATATTCAAGAATTATGCCTGACCTCCAGACTATAAAGATCGTTTCTCCTAGACAAAATACCTGCTTTGGAGGGTGGACTATAAGGCATTACATCCCACTGAGCTCCTTCTGCTCCTCAAACAATTCCCTTCCTATCCTCTTCCCCCAGATTTCCAGGAATTTACCATTCCAGAGTTGACTACTGCATCCTGGGATACCTGAGAGAGTAACCTAACTAGGCATGTGGGTATGGGGAGAGCAGAAGTGTATCAAGGGGAAATGGTGCCTGGGAGCAACACCTCCTCCAGGCATCCCCTGCCCACTGCGTTTGGGGCTCAGACTGAGCCCTGCCTCCCACCTCTCTGCAGGCCGGCTTCTGCCATCCCCAGGGTCTGGGGAGGGCAAAATCTGCCTGCACAGAGGCCAGGGGTGGGAGTCAGTGGCAGGTGGCCCAGGCAGGCACTGACCCCTGCCAAGTTCCACTCCCCTGCCTCCCTGCAGGAGGGTTGGGACTTGGCGGCATGCGACTGTGGCTCATGCCATTTCATCACATGGGGGGGGGGGGGGGGCCGGGCACCCAACATGACAGAAAGGCATGCGCCTGGGAACATGGGTGACCCCATGTCCCTATAGGCCGAATGTCTCTGGGGGAGAGTTATTTCAATGAAAGCTCTTTTGGAAGGAGGCGGAAATGATGTAACAACTGGAATATCTTTCCTCGAATACTGGAAGGAGTATAGCTTCCCTCTCTGAGACTGAAGATGACAAAGAGGCTGGAACTACAGCCAAATGATAAATGATGCAGAATGGGAAGTATTAATAGGGATGAAAATAGATTCCTTCTCTTAGAAAACTAGGCATTCCTTCAATGGCTCTTAGAGCCAGGAATGCCAATGTCCCAACCCCTCTCTTCAAATGATGCATGAAAGTCTAGTGTCAACACTAAGAAAAATCCAAACAGTAGAATGGAAAGAGTAAGTATCTTAAATTATTTGCCCCATGGGCTATTTCAGGATGATAAAACAGCACACGTAAAAGGCTGAAGCTACCCACATATTGATTTCATGATCAAAAATGGGTCTGTGTGCATCTGGGAGGCACATAACTCCCACTGAGTATGTGAGGAAGTCTATGGTGACAGGTTGGGGTAAACTCCTCTACCTTGCTTGAAATTACACATTAGTCCTGCTCTGTTTCTGCCACAGAAGAGACTGGTAGCTTCAGCAACTGATCTCTTTATCACTTCCAATAGGGAGACAACATTCATACACACAAGTGGAGATTGCAACCAATGCACAAAGCAAAATCTAAGTAAGGTTCCTCCTATACAAGCCTGGAGAGGGAACAGAAACTGGCTCCTGAGGGCTCAGTTGAGGGTATACTCACAAACATACCCTACAGCACAGGCACTATTTATCATACAAATTGGCCCTGAGTCAAAACAAATAAGATGCTGAAATCCCATGATATTTGTATGGCTTGCACCATTAAGTCTGAACTGACTTTGAGGTTGTCCTGGTATTTGAGTAAGAATCAATGGAAACCATACAACAAATCAAGACAACATACCAGTAGTTCAAGTGAAAAGAACCTATTATACCCCATGCACATATTTCTTATATTGGGATTTTTCTATGAAAATGATTGAGAAAGTTATTTTGAAAAAGAACTCTTCCAACATCTGCTGCACATCCGTTTCAGTCAAATAGATCATCCACTGGTGGAAACATAAAGAACCAGCTGTTAGTATTTGTCATGTTTGAAACCTTGAGTGCTAAGAAGAGAGAACCCCAAGGAAACACAGTATTTTTGGCCACTTTGGTTGTCAAAGTATCTGCTTAATTCAAGGCATGAGGGGCTGTTGAAAATCTTTGACCTTTAGCCAGCAAGAGGTGATCCAGAGGGCATTGTGTCAGTGTTAACTATTCTTTCTTTCTTTCTTTCTTTCTTTCTTTCTTTCTTTCTTTCTTTCTTTCTTTCTTTCTTTCTTTCTTTCTTTCTTTCTTTCTCTGATGCAGATTCTTTAATCAAGTGCTTATATTACACAAAGAAAGAAAACATTTAGCAGGCAGTGAACCATGTTGCGATTCATTACAGAAAACAATCACATGGAATTCAAAGGCTTATTTGCTTGCTGTAACTGCTCATTTAGTCATCTTTAAATACTTTCTGCAAAAAAAAGGTGAGAGGTAGTTAACAAAGCAAACAGAGCAGCTACAACTCATTGGCTTGATGATATCAGTGAAATCCAGAACATAATAACATAAAACGTGCCCTGGTAGTTCAGAACAGGGACTATCTAATCTAGTGGCCAACTAATTGCCTTCGATGGTGAATAAGCAAGGCATAAGTCCGAAGGCCTTTCTTTGATGTAGCTTCCTGACATTGATATTTAAAGGCTTATCACCTTGGAATATGAACGTTCCTGTTAGCTGTCATAGCTAAAATGAAATCTATATTCCAAGAATCTAAGTTCCTTTTAAAGCCATTATGCCATTGATCATCACTATATGAACATAGAGCACAGATATGTAGTGGGTTGAAGCCAAACTCTTCTTTAGTTCCAGTACTTAAGAAAATACTGCAGAAAATAAGAGGAGGCATTTTCCAGAAGCAAAACACCTGTTGGAAAAGAGATTCAGGTACATTACCCCAAAACATAAACTATAGGATTACAGATTATTGTAAATTATTGCTTATGTGGGTTTGTGTGTTGGGCAAAGAAGGTTATCAGTAATGGAGGATGATGGAACAACCTTGGATAGCCTGTCATCTTGTCAAATGGATTCCCATTCTGTATTTCACGTAGTGGATATCCTGATCATTGTATCTAAAATGATCAGAATGGTCTTGATGGATCAAACAAATGTCTCATTGTGTTCTTTTTAATACTTTATCCCATTTTTCTTTTATTTTGAACAGTGTCAGGTTATGACAAAACAGAAATTGAAAACGTCTTTATCATGGTGTATTTGCTGGTCCATTAGGACAGTTACATTTGATTAACAAATCCTTCAAAACTTCCTGGTAGCAGAACACTCCAAAAATTATTCATTCAAAATGTTTATCTCCTCCATACTCAATATAAGTTGCTTTCTGGATACCATTAAAATATGTATTTGCTTGGTTAAATGTTTTTATTAAGAACATAAGAAAGAGCCTGCTGGATCAGACCATGTCCATCTAGTCTAGCACTCTGCTACTCGCAGTGGCCCACCAGATGCCTTTGGGAGCTCACATGCAGGATGTGAAAGCAATGGCCTTCTGCTGCTGCTGCTCCCGAGCACCTGGTCTGCTAATGCATTTGCAATCTCAGATCAAGGAGGATCAAGATGGGTAGCCATATTGACTTCTCCTCCATAAATCTGTCCAAGCTTGTTTTAAAGCTATCCAGGTTAGTGGTCATTACCACCTCCTGCATATTCCAAACACCAAACACATGTTGTGTGAAGTGTGTTGTGTGAAGTGCGTATTGTGTTCATTTTAAACATACTCTTTGCTCGTTTCACTGACTATTCCATGTTGATTACTGACTTGGTGTCTTAAATTGTTTCAGTATGCCTTGTTTATACTGGTCTGGCATTGTAGACACAATTCTCCTCCTGTTGACCAATGCCATCTGGTCAAAAGCCCCAACTGACCATGGTCATGTATGCTGATACATCTGCTGACTGAATTATGTTACCCATAGTCAGGGCCTGAATGTGCCCTTGCCCCCTAGATTTTGAGGTGTTATGATTGCTCAAAGAGTGCACTGAAACCATTTCTTTTTTGTGAGCCTGAAGGAGCATCTGGCTGTTGCTCCTTAGCAGTCATCCTCTAACGACTGCAGGAGACAGCATGTTAGACTGATTGGTTTAATGAACCAGCAAAGCAAAGCTTTTTTTTTTACATAATAGAGGTAAAAAGACAGGAAACATTATCAAGAGATAGTTCCACACAATACTGCTACTACATGTTGAGTAGCATAATTTTTCTGTATCACTCTTTTGTTGATCATAACTGCAAGTTCCAGAATTTAGGGGAAACCGTGGCTTCCAAATATCTGACTACTAATATACCAGGTACTTCCAAACTTTTCTTTTTTCCTGGCCCAACATCCACTACTTCTGTTTTCAAACAATTCAGTGCAAAACAATGAATCAGGTTGTCGACTGGTGGTAGTTAGGGTTTCTTCATGTTCCTTTGTTAACAGGTGATATCATTAAGAGTCAAGAATAAAAGCAGAGTCAGGAAGTGGTGATTCACATGGAAATAGGCATAGCTGCAGCATCCAAGTGGGAATTCAGTCTGCAATATTCTGTTTGCTTTTTCCTCATAATTTATTTTCCAAATGGCACATATATTTCGAGGAAAAAGCAAGCAGAATATTGCAGACTGAATTCCCACTTCTTCAGCTTGAGCACTGTTGCAGACCTTCTCTGTATCAGACCCCCATGGCAATCAGACAATATTTCACAACCTCAAATACACAAAAGATTTGAGCAAAATATTCTGAATTGCTTGTAATTCAATTCCCTTTCCCTAAGAATAATCACACATGTGAACTTCTCTGTTTTGAATAGTATTCAAATTATGCTTTCAAATTTTGCAGTTTGGTTTTCAAATAGATGTCATTGCTGACAGATCAGCTTGGGTTTCACAATATGCATTCTAGTTCCTCAGGTACCACTGTCAAGCAAAGGATCCACATAGCCATTAGGCCCTCAGTGATACCCATACCTTCAAATAAAAAAGGGTGTGGGTGTGCAAATATATCTTGCCTTACACTGAGTAGTTCTTTGGTTTCCTCAATGTTGTCTGCTTTGAAAGGAAGAGGAAGGCATTACCTGGCATCCTTAAGTGGGAAATTGCTGTGGTTGATCCAAGAACCTTCTGTGTACAAAGCACATGTTCTGACAGTGAGCTTCAGCCCCATCTGTAAAAATTTGCCCCTAACACAAAAGGAAGCAGCCCCATGCAGGAAAAGGGCAACAGCTCTGTCACCCATTGTTCAGCCTGTGGAAAAATAAACAACTGGGTGGAGGGACAGTAAAGGACCATTGGATAGTGTTGTAATAAAATATAGAAGATGTTGCACCTCTTTATTGTTGAATTGATTTTGTATGGATCTTCACAATGTGTTGTCCAGCTGACTCCATCTCTGTCATGCCCACCTGTTCCTTCCCCACTTTGCATTCCACAGACCTACCACAAAGAACTCTGGAATGCACATGTGGCAAAGTGTTCTACAAAACTGCCAGTATGGTGTTACCATCTCAGTCTTCTTTACTGTCATGTGACAACCGTTGGGAGAAAGGAAACTTTATTGGCCACATGTATACCCAGCTGGTAGCCACTGTATTCTGTAATATTTTGTAATATATATTTTTGTAGTGATGGATAATGGGATATAATGTGTGAAATTATTATTTGCCCATTATTCAAATCATGGAACCAACCATGAAAACTCTTCTAATTACATTTCTGTTTATCTGAGGATCAGCTCATTTCAATATTTCCAGAGTCCTCTGGGCCATTTGGATATATTCAGTTCTAATAATTTTCACTTTATGCTGATAGAAGTTCTTTTATTTGTTAAAAAATGTCCTGGGGAGTTAAAACAAATTCATTTAGAAACTTCCTTTTTTAAAAGAAAGAAATTTATAGTAGCAATGACAACCACAATCTTACCCCCCCCCCAAAAAAACAAGAGTTTTTGCCTAGAATAGTGTTTCTTTAAAAAAAGCAAAAACAAAAGATATATTAATGGCCCAATCAGGGGTGGGGGGTGGAGCGCAAATCAACTTGTGGACTCACAGCAGTGTATTTACCCTCCCTGGGGCACTTATCCTTGTGGGAGGCAGACACTGTGGTCCTCTGATGTGGTCCTAGATGTGGTCCTAGATGTGACATTTGATCATGCTTCAGCATTACCACACCACAGCCAACCCTGTCGGTGCATCAGGGGCATTCCAGAAGCATTCCTAGAGGTGAAGCTGATGTTACTTGGCTTACACCCGGGCTTTGCTGCCGTTAATGTGTCATCCAGGGCCTTGACCTTACATTTATGAACTTATGCCACCTATGGAGGGCTTTCAGGAGGGCTGGGTTTTCAGAATTTTAACTGCTTTCCAGGACTGTCTGAAAGCCCTCTGGAGGCAACAGTACCTTCCCTGGTTGCCTCAGGTTATGGATTGGGCTGTAAGAAAGTAAATTAAGCCATTAATTGTTGTGTCATATAATCACTTGGGGGTTTCTCATACTATTTTCTGGGCCAGGTAATAGTTTTATTGGAAATGCATTGGTTTGCAAATCAGTAAAAGATACTAGAGGCCTGCAGGCTAAGAATGGGATGGTTGTTTCAAAACTACGGTATATGGTATTTCTGGCTATCTGTACTTCTCCAGATCTGGCACAATCTAGATCGTAATGGGAGAAAGCATACAAAAGACACATCAATAGCTCCAGATGACTCAAGCATAGGAGGCAGTCCACATGCTATAGAGTAAGTTGGGAAGGATTCAGCTAGCTGACTGCGGCAACTTCTGTTCATGGTAAAGGGATGAAGGTACAGTGTGTAATTTGTTCGCTACCGATACACCCTATGTTGGTTGATGAGGGTGCTTACAAGAGGACTGCAAAAGGAGCATGAACCTACCACCCATAAAGCTCTAGAAACATGGAGCATAGCTTCATGAGCTGAGATCTGCTATTCATTGACCTTCGCTCTTTACAGTGTGTCAAACACAAAAATGAGTTTCATGAATATTTCAGTGTCTTTAAACTCACTTTAAAACATGATTTGTAGATGCCAAGAGGTACAACTGGATTTCCAAGAGAAGATTTATCCATCTCTGTCTGTCCGTTTGTCGGTCTGTGTCTATTTATTTGATTTTTATCCCCTCCTTTCCCAAGCAGAGTCCAGCTTAGGGCAGCTAACAACATTTAAATGGACAATTAAAAGGAACATTTTATATAAATGTATAATTTAACATTTAAAAACCTACCTAATAGAAAATTGACTGCACTATCTTCCTTACCAGAAACAGTTTCATAAAGCTGATATTTACCTCACTGGGGCAAAATTATAAAAATATGCAGTGATTTTTTGCTCCAATGGGGTTATTTAGGGCTGTGAAAATCCTGTAAGACAAAGGATTAAACACCCTTCCCCTCCACATTATGTTTCTAATCTCAGTCCCCTCTTCTGATTGATGCTTTTAAAGAAAAACAAATTGGAACTCCAAACATGGAGTACTTATGGAATATCTTGTCTAGTTTGGTCAACAATCCTAGGTGGAAAGCAATGCTTTTGAAATTGGCAATGATGCTACTTGTTTGTTTTTCAAATGAGCAGAGTACTTTTTATTATATTTGTCTGATAACCACCATGCAAGCTAGTATGAAATATTTACTAGGGGATATGTAAGCTTTCTTGACTCATTAATTTCATCTTCTGTTGAAATGTTTTGATCCTGATTTAATATTCCAAATGTTCCCATCAAGGAAGGTGGGCAGGCCGCAGTGAGTCTGTACACTTTGGCATCCCATCCAGCTGGTCTTTCAATATTGCAAAAAAAAATTAAGGTCATACAGGTTCCTTCTCAATTGTAGGGTCCACAGAGCTCTTTGATGGTAAAATAAAGAGGAATCATTCCCAGTGGCCAGCAGAGGACCACCCACACAGCCTCCAAACATACAGACCACTGACTGATGTGTTTAATGAGTACACAGTAAACTTTTGAGCTGTACAGTTACGTGGGCAGCTTTCTGAAAAGACTCCTGTGTTAACAGCTTTTTCAAATAGTTCCCTCAGCCTGTTGCTTAAGAAGAAAACTTACATGTTTTGGAAATGAGAAAGGCACTTAAACAAATAGAAACTAAGGACAGAATTTTTTTCTAATTAAAAAAAACCCCAGATACCCCCAAATTATGCAAATCCTTTGACTGAATTGATTATATTTCTTGTCCCATTACTTTCTGTTCTCTTATATACCCACTGTTATAGGCCTTGGTATAAATGTAAAGTCACAGATTTGGTATAAAAACTAAGGAATGTTGCATACATTCTTCAGGAAATCTATAGGTCAGCTGCCATCAAAAATATCTTCCTTTAGGTTTATTTAACCAAATCTATAAAGCTAATTGTTCTGGTTCCAGGCATATCCAAAGTATTTATACACTGAATTTATACACTGAAGAGATAAAATAACCCTTGATGGAAGTCACCCTGGTGTAATTAGAAAGAGTCAAATTTTAGGGATATTTATTGTTGGTTGCAAGTGTTAAAAAGAATTTTGAAATATTGCCAATATAAACATTCTCCTGTCCCTGTAGCATCACTTCATGATGCTAGGCCAGTGATGGCGAACCTTTTCAAGACGGAGTGCCCAAATTGCAACCCAAAACCCACTTATTTATCGCAAAGTGCCAACACGGCAATTTAACCTGAATACTGAGGTTTTAGTTTAGAAAAAAATGGTTGGCTCCGAGGGGTGCGTTACTTGGGAGTAAGCTTGGTGGTAGTTGGTGGCTGAATCACGACCCTAGAAGGATTTACTCAGAAGCAAGCCCCATTGCTAGCAACTGAGCTTATTCCCAGGTAAAGGATCACACTTTAGTTCTTCGCATGAAAATCAGTGGGGTTTAATAGCACTTAACAGGGTTACCTACACTGCTTCCCCAAAACTAGGTCTTAGATTTAATGCTAATAATCGAGCCCAGTGGCCCAGGCCAGCCTAGATGTGGGGGGGGCACTCTGTTTGCGCGTGCTCACAGGGAGGACTGTGAGTGCCACCTCTGGCACCTGTGCCATAGGTTCGCCACCACTGTGCTAGGCAGAGCTGTCTTCAAGTTACCAGCTTATGGTTCGAAAGTCTGGTTGGCAGAGCCTGAAAGTTAGTTTCAGAATAAACATCCAACATGTTTGGGGAAGGCACTTCGAGTGCATTGACATTCAGGTATTTCCCAGACATAGAAGAGCATGGAAAGATAAGCCCAAGGATCATTAAGGCAAGAAAATGAAGTTACATGCTTTTCTTCTTTTTTCATTGTGTATTCATATCCACCAAAACCTCGTTCATTTTTCTTTTCTCATGCCTCTCTTGAACTTTGTTTTCTGTGTGTTGTCCTTCTGCTGTCCTCCTTGCTCTCAATTGACTCTGCCCACTAATTTGTCTGTTTCTGCTCCGATTCCCTTCAGTTCTTCTTGCTTGCATCTCTGAACCCAATTCCTCATGTTTCTTTCTTCTGTTTTCTTAGCTTTCTTCCTGAATTCTAGTTTTCCCCCTTCTTGCTGTCACTATCTTAGCATCTTTGGCTTACATTATTAATATTTCTGTAATGTTTCCTATCCGCCTTAAAACATCCCAGTATATGGGGCTGTGTCTGCAAATCAATTTCAACAGCAGTTTCCTAGGGACAGCAGCAGAACAAGATGGAGGAATGAGTCAAACTTCATGGGCCAATGTAGCCTTTGTAAGTCCCAGCTACCACCTACTAAAAGTCATTAACATGACAGTGCAGCTGCCACCATCGTCCTTCCAGCCTGAATTGTTTAAATAAGGAGTTAGTCAAGTGTGACCCAATTGCATGACTGTGAGGGGAATTTTTATTTATTTGTTTTTGGATGAGTATGATTGGGATACTTTCTCTGAGTAAAATTAAGTATTAAGATAGTATTTTTATTTATTTATTTATGTATGTATTTATTTATGGGATTTCTATACCGCCCAATCCCCAAAGGGCTCTGGGCGGTGTACAACATGGATTCCACATACAGTATATAAACAAAACCCCATTAAATTAAAATGTAAGTTTAAAAGTTTAAATATTTAAAACGCAGCAGTAATTCAGTAAAATGGCACCAGCCAAACCCAAATTAAACCCTCCCAAAAGGGGGAACAAGACAGTAACAAAAGTGGGTCCCCTAGATGACAGGGGGACTCCGAAAACCAGAGGAATAGAGTAGAAGGGGCCCCTAATCAGCGGCTGGGCACTCCAAAAGGCCGGTGGAACAACTAAGTCTTACAGGCCCTGCGGAATTCACCAAGATCCCGCAGGGCCCGGACAGCTGGAAGGAGAGTGTTCCACCAGGCAGGGCCCAAGGCTGAAAAGGCCCTGGCTCGAGTGGAGGCCAGCCGCATCATTGAGGGGCCAGGAACCACCAGTAAATTGGCCTCTGCTGAACGCAGAGGCCGAGTAGGGACATATGGGGTAATGCGGTCCCGAAGATACGAGGGTCCCAGGCCGCATAAGGCTTTAAAGGTTAACACCCACACCTTGAAGATGATTCGGAGCTCAACTGGGAGCCAGTGCAGGCTGCACAGCATAGGTTGGATGTGATCACGATAGACGCCCCCTGTGAGCAGGCGAGCCACCACATGCTGGACCAGCTTCAGTTTCCGGATCAAATGCAAGGGAAGGCCCGTGTAGAGCGAGTTACAATAGTCTAACCTGGAGGTGACTGTTGCATGGATCACAGTGGCCAGATCTGCATGGGAGAGGAAGGGAGCTAGCCGCCGGGCCTGACGAAGATGGAAGAATGCAACCCGGGTTATATGGGCCACCTGGGTCTCCATTGGAAGAGATGAATCCAGGTGGACCCCCAGGCTGCGAATGGAGGGGGTCGGCGCCAATGAGATCCCCTCCCACACCGGCGGCTGAAAGTTCCCAACCTCCCCCCCCCCACGGCCAAGCCAAAAAATCTCCGTCTTCGATGGATTCAGTTTTAACCTGCTCTGCTGCAACCAACCAGCAACCGCCTCCAAACAATGCTGTAGAGCCGCAGGGGCGGCGACCGCTCCCCACTCCATCAACAGAATGAGCTGAGTGTCATCAGCATACTGATGGCAGATCAGCCCAAAGCTCCGTACCAGCTGAGCAAGGGGTCGCATGTAGGAGTTGAAGGCAGTACATTTGGGGGGGGGGGGGGAATCAGCACTATGGTCTTATATTACTTCTAGGAAAAACCCAGAACTGACATCATGCTCTTCTAGGAATTGATTTCCATAGAAGTGACAAAATGCCATAGTGCCCACAGCAATGATTTACTGATTTACCCTGCCCAGTGGCCAACAAACCAGAAGTGGGGAATGAGGATGCCAAGGGGAGGTCTTCTGCCAAAGCGGGAGAACTGACAACTTATCATAAGAGCTGAAATCTGGCATAAATGAAGGATTGTGAAGTCTCTGCTTCTTTGATTTAACAACACTGTGTACTGAAGTACTCACATATTTGCAACATAATGGGGAAAACGCCAAGTGATAATTTTTATCTGCACCCCAGAAACCAAATATGGTTAATCTAGGGAGATTTCCACATGGGTTATCTTCCTCAGCTTCAATGCTATTGGGAAATGGGGGAGGTTCCCACTTCCTCACAAAATTATGTTTTCTTGGCTTTCCTTCAGTCTTTCTCAAAACTATTTTGTTTCAAAGCTCAGGGAAAAATTGCAAAAAAGCAGGGATGGCTTCCTTATCAGTCGAAAAGTTCAGATTTGCCTGCCCATATGGCAGCCATTTTCTATGATCCTGCTCCCATGGCGGTCATTTCTTCTCCCCCCACCCAGACTTTTAAAAAAATGTTGTCAATTTCTTATAATTATGTTAAAATATCATTATAACAATGTGGAACAGGTTTTTGTGAATTCCCAGCTTTCTTTTCAAAAAGCAGGTTAGCTCTTCCTTTCAGGAGATGCAAAGGGAAAGGGAGATCTCTATAATAGAAAGGTTTAGAAATTTACTTTTTAAAAAAGAAAGAAAGCTAAGAATTTGTAGAACCTGTTATTTTTATGATGATATATTAATAAAATATAAAATTGGTGATTTTTTTTTAAATGAAAAAATTCCAGTGGCCCAGAAGAGAAGGAATGGTTGCTGGTGGGGAACTGGGGCAGGAAAACTGCAGGGGAAACTACCACATGTTGCTGCTCCACTGTATTGACAGCTTCACCAGCAATGGAGAATCACACAAACCCATTCTCATGTGGAAACCACCTAAGATTATTAATGGCTGAACTGTACATTAGATATTGCTTTTGGTGTAGATTACAGCTAGAGGAACATGCTTGCCGTCATTTTCAGGGCAACATTCTAAACATTCTAAACTGGTTCTAAAACCAGCCTGCTATAGTTTTGACTTTCTTTATCCTGCTCAATACAGAAAATTGCTGAGAATCATCAAACTTCTCACTCTCCATCCACATTCCATGAAGTGACTAAGAGTTTGGTTGGTGAATGTCCTTTGCAGTCTCAACCTTGCATAATTGGATGGGTTGGGAAGTGACCATATACCATTTACCCAATTATTCCTGCCAGCCAAGTTAAAGGCTAACCATTCCAAAATCAAGACTGTTTGTTTGTTTGTTTAAACATTTATGTCCAATCTTTCAAAGTAGCTTACAATAATATGTTTCAGTTCAGTTACAATAACATTTTCAGTTAAAACCAAAATAAAGTAGCAAATGACATATTTGTCCTCCTCCCCTCCTTAAAAAAAATGCCTGCTTTCAAACACCTTCAAAAGTCCTGGCGAACAGGTGGGTCTGCAGTTCCTTCTTTTTATATTGATTAAGTATATTGATCATTTGATTATATTGGTTAAGTATATTGATCATTTGATTAGGCAGATTATAGAATGTTGTGATCTATGGACAGAGAAACATATGACAAGTGATGAGTTCTATTTACAGATTTTAAGTGTGAACAAGATCTTCCTATATTAACATTAAAATGCTGTTTTTACACTGGACATAAATATGAAGCGATTGGAATTCAGAGATGTATCTAATTTTTTGGTTGTGGTTTCCAGGTATTTACACCATTTGGGGGGGCTATTTCAGCCATTTGATTGATGTTTCTGTAAAAACATTCTTAAAACAACTAGTGGTACAAGCTCATAAATATAGTAGACATGGGCACGTTTACTAGAAATATTCAGATATCTATCTTTTGCCTTTTGGAAGTCATTATTATCTTGAATCAATGGCTGTTCATGAAAGTGGATTCAATTTTGTTTTTCAATTACATTGAGAAATGACCATACCAATACTCATGTCTAAAATAACATCCATTCTATCCACAAATCCATCTTTTTGTGGTATATATGTAATGCAGTAGATCAGTGGGTGTTCATTATTGCAACCTCTTCTGTGCAATGGAAGAAACATAGTAATAGTTTCAGAATGGCTATTATTACAGTACTTCAAGAGCTCTTACAGAAAACCTATTTCCCACTTCATCCATTAGAATAAATCTATTAGTGCATGTTTTGGTCATACATTAAGGTGAAGGCAGAAATCTTTGAATACTTCTTGTCTACTCTTTGAACTGTGTTCTGACTGGCTTAGAACACAGACAAAATTAAAACTCAGTCGTTTGTGGGAGGGGGCATGGGAAAGGTTTTCATATTCAGTTCAAGAAATATTATTAGGGTGAGGAAAAATGTCTTGAAAACTCTTGAGATCAAAAAATGGACATAATTACCATATAAAATTTAGTAGGTCAAAGTTGAGAAAAAGTAATATCCACTGTGTCTAATCATTACATGATATATAAACTCTAGGTTGACCCTCAAATTGCAATTACTCACATTAACTTCAATGGACATAGAAGTATTTAACTCTGCTTAAGATTGCATAGGCCGTTTCCGCACGGCCCATTTATGACGGCCTGGGGGCGCCAAAAAAGGCGCCCCCAGGCCGCCGTTCGCACAGGCGCCGCAGCAGCGGCGACCTGACTCTTTTTCCTTCCCCCCAGGGCGGCGTCAAGCTGCCCTAAACAACAACCCTTTAAAGGGTTGTTGTTGGGGAGGGAGCGTCTTCCCTGCGGCGCGGTGCGAACCGCGCCGCCAGGAAGACGCTGTCTCCCGTCTCCGCCCCACTCACAGTGTCCTCCTCGTCGCCTGTGGGGCGTCGCAGCCCCGCCCACACTGTCCTCCGACCTCCAGGGTGGGCGGGGCTGTGACGCCCCGCAGGCGACGAGGAGGACACCGTGAGTGGGGCGGGGGAGGGCGCAGAGGCGGCTCCGTGCGGAGCCGCCTGCCGTCTGCCGTCCTCCGCTTCGCCCGTTCGCATGCTTGCATGCGAATGGGCTTCCGCCCCCACGCCGCCCGCACTCTTGGCGGCGTGGGGGCGGAAGGAGGCCGTGCGGAAACTTCCCTAGTGAATGTGTAGATAGGAAGTGGAATCATAATCAGAAAATCAGCCACTGACAAGGTTCGTAAGTGTGCAACTGTACATACATATACTTGTATACACATATGGTTCCCTTCACACCTCCTGTTGAATATGTGGAAATTTGGGGGAGGGGCAGCAGGTGTTAACAACAAATTTTTCCCTCCATTTGTTCAGTGAATATAGTTTGGAGAAAGTGTGAACAGTGCAAATTATTATTTTTAAGTTAGTTTGATACAATGGCTACAATGTACAATCTATACCCTAATGCCATCAAGAAAAAAACCTCCAATATGTTTTAATAAAACTGGTTTGTACTTAATATATGAGCAAGTACCTAAAGAGAATTTCAGCCAAATTGTTCATTAACCAGGGAAAAGTAATTAATCCATCTGGTTGAATCCAAACAATCTAGGCCATTTCTGGGCATTGTTCTGTGGTCTCTCTTTGCTTAAGTTTCCATTTCCCTGCTTTGCATTTAGTTTCCATTTCTTGAGGAGAAGCAACAGGAGAAAGTGAATCAGCAGATATGTGCCTGTCAGGCAAGCCAGCCAGCCAGATTACATAGCCTGTGTTTGGGTCATACAATGTAATTCCTGGCAGGTGTATTGTGGTGTTTGAATACTTGAAGACTAACCTGACAAACAGGCTCAGACTGTTCACAGACAGTCATTGCACAACTGGTTTCCTGTTTGTGACTGGCAAATAACTGGTGAGCTGAAGCAGTAAGTGTTCAGGCATCCATAGTCCCAGTTTGGTCATAGCTGATGGGTGAAGACAGACTTTGATTCTAAAAAAAATTCCAATGCCTTCAGTGAATGTTTTTTTAAACAGGGAGACACAGACCAACAAAATATGGAAAGTATGGAGGCCATACCTTCACTACATATTCTTCCATTAATGTGGACTCATAAGTTCCAAGCTTAAACATGAATTTGGATTCAGTCCTTGCATGGATGCCAGGACTCTTATGCACAATACTATGACTGCCTCTGCAAAAGTTTCAGGATATGAATCCAGGCAGGATATGAGTAGCCAATCAGCTGTGATATAAACATGAATTGCCTTCTCTTATGCTGCCTTTGCCATGCTTAACAGAGTATCATCTGTGGAATTAGCAAGGTATCCTTTTACTCCAAAAGAATGTTAGATCACATTCATACAGAAGCTCTCAGTTTCTTGGTTATAAATCCAGCATCCTAGATCAGTCATCATAAAACATTGTAAATGAAGTTCCATGGATAAAATTCAGTACAACCTTTGTACCTTGTCAGACTTCAGTGACTGGAACTGGCACAGAAGTAGTGATTGCCATTTCTTTTTTCACCTGTTTGTGGGTAGATGACAGATTGGAGGGACTGGAAGTCTGGAAACTCCCCCCCCCCCAAAAAAAAAGCTTCTCAGAAATGGTGAATGGGAGTGGTTTCAAACCCTATATTCAAAAAAGTTGCAATTCACAGTATATTTTATTTTAAATCTATGTAGCAAAGATAAAAGTGGTAATGGGAATTCTTTAACATTAGCTGCTTTTCTAAAAGCCTGAAGTTAGTGAATCCAACAAAACTCACTTTATCATCTGCTTTGTTTAAACTATAAATGGTTCAAATGAAGAGCAAGAAAATTAACTATCCCTGGCAGTTTTTTAATACTATTCTTTCTGTCATCCTGGGAGTAAATCAGGGACTGTTGAGTTGCCAGCTTTTTGAAGGCTGTCAGTAGCCCTCAGGTATGGAGAGTGGATGCTTGAAATAATACACCAGCCTGTGCTATGTCTATACTTTAAAATCATATAACCCCCCAGAGGGACTTGGCAACTTAGGGATAATTAACAAATGGAAGTGAAGGGAAATGGCAAAGGCTGAGAAGGAGGATGATACAGTTGCAAGTGTCCCTATTTCAAAGTTAAAATGAAGCACTGTGGTGGTAGAAAGTGCCATCAAGTTGCAGCCAACTTATGGTAATCCTATAGGGTTTTCTCAGCAAGAGACGTTCAGGTGTGGTTTGTGATTGCATGCCCCTGCATAGCAGCATCCAATGCCTTTGGTGGTCTCCTAATACTAATCAGGGCTGACCCTATTTAGTTTCTAACAACTGACAAGGTAATGTTATCCTGGGTAACCCAAGTCACATCAAATGAAATCTCTACTCTTGGAGAGCTGAATAGAAGATTGAACAAGAACTGCCTCCCATCTCCTTCAGAGCCGAGATCACCAAATTGCTATGGAACACTTGATTGGAAAGGCACACTTTGCTGGATAAAAAAGAATGATAAATATCTTTACAGGCAGTCATGTGTATGAACACTGCATAGTAGAGAAGTATAGGAAAAGCAAGCCAGATTCTTTGAGTTGCTCTGGAAGCAAGAAAAGAGAATTATTCATTCATTCATTCATTCATTCATTCATTCATTCATTCATTCATTCATTTATTGTTATCCCACCTTCCTGACTTGTCAGGCTCAGGGCAGTTAATAGCACAAACTTATAATTAAAATCACAAATACCATATGAATAATTACATATGAATTACATACAAATGAAATTGTTATTCAAAATATGAACAATATTAATTATACCCCGATCATGCCTCTCAGGTGATGTTATTTTTCCCAAGGCCAGAGAAAAAATGCATGCCCAGCATGGGAAGCCACAAGTTGTTGATGAATAGACATGAATTAGGATGCGGCGGCAGCATGGCCAGCATGGCAAATCATATGAGCTTCATCAGCTCCCCTAACCTCTTGCAAACAATGAGAGTATCACAAAGATTGTAAAACAAGGATTCCTGACATGGACTTTTTCTGTCTGTCCCTCCCTTTCCCATAGTGAGCCAGCACCAGCTGCATTAAATAATTATGGGGTCTTAAAGGGCTTGAACCTTGGAAGTAGGAGCTATGACAATGAGAGTAGGGGCTTGGAACACCCATAAAGTTGCCAACTCCCAGATTTGGAAATTCCTGGAGATTTGGAGGTGGAGCCTGGGGAGAGGCCTTTGCAGGGTATAATTCTAAAGCAACCATTTTCTCCAGACAGTGACATAGGTATAGATTTTTATGGGGGGTGGGGGGCATACCCCCACCTGCCCCTGGGGGCATGGCCATGCCTCCCTAAGCCCTGCCCCCGGTCTCAGTGCTTATAAAAGCAGCTCTCCAAGGCCAGAGACAGCAGACTATCCTGCCCTGCCCACCCCCACCCCACCAGCTGCGCTTTCAGCGGGCAGCCAGCAGTCCCTTCTGCCTCCCCTCTGAGCAGAGACATAGCTAGGGAAAATAGATCCCAGTGCCAAATCTGAATCCCCCCCCCCCACACACACATGGGTGGCCACTGTGATGCTGGAATCCATCCCCAAAGCATCACTTTCAGTGGTGGTTAAACTAGGGAGCGCAGATTCTCCTTCTAAATCCACCTTAATGGGAAAATCTGGGGTCCCCAGTTAAAACAACACTGAAAGTGATGCTGTTTTGGGGCGGATTCTCCCACACCCTGAAACTGCATCACTTTCAATGTTTAAACTGGTATCTCAGATTCTCCCTTTAAATCCATGCGGAAGGGGATGGATTTAAAAGGAGAATCTGGGGAAATTTGGGGGTGCCTGCTGTCAGGGGTACAATTGTTAAGCTAGCAGCACCAAAATTTCAGGGTGTCTTTAGGAGACTCTCCTGATGATACCACCTAGGTTTGATGAAGTTTGGTTCAGGGGGTCGAAAGTTATGAACCCTCAAAGGTATAGCCCCATCTTCTAATCTCCCATTGGAAACAATGGGGGATGGGGTCACCCCCTTTGGGAGTCCATAACTTTGGACTCTCTGAACCATAAGGAGATTATCATAAGGAGAGTCTCCCAAAAAATCTCTAAAATTTTGGTGCTGCTAGCTTTAAAACTGTGCCCCCTGCAGGCCAAAAACAAAAAAACACTAAAAAAATACAAATAAACCACAAATAGGGGGGCGGAGCTTCAGACATGTAATGGGGGGTTGAACCCAAGAACCCCCCTTACCTATGTCCTTGATGAACTGATCTGTGTTGCCAAGAGATCAGTTTTAATTCTGAGATATCTGCAGATAAATGTCTGAAGGAGGACAACCATAAGCACTTGGCTGAGGTGTTGTTGTTAGGTCCAGAATTGGCTGAAGTGAGTCCCTGGGAGTGCTGGGAGTTCAGGGCTACTTAGGTCTAGATATCTGATTTCCAATATTGCCCCCAAATAAAGACAATAAAAAAGATAAGGGATATTTCTAGGGAAGTGTTTAAGTCATAAGATTTACTGTGTAAACAAAGACAAAACAAACTTAACTTTCGTGTAATCTTTATGACGTTCCCTAGGGGGTTTTGAAGATCAGCTCCAAGTGTGTTTCAATCAAGAAGCTATTTACTTTTTGTAAACACAGCCTAATTTCAGGGATTAAATTTCTGCTCTTTGCCTGCTTCTGAGGAAATTGACTCTATTGCCTTTTATATCCTAGACACAAACACCTATTATATTGTTTCCAGGCTTCATGTTGACTGTAAGCCTTCCAAATGTGATCACTGTGTAAAGTTCTAAGATTCTTTTCTGTGTCTTTAGTCCTGTTTCCATCATCTCCACTTGGACTATTTCCATCATCTCCACTTGGACTATTAAGCCCACTTGGACTATTAAATTACAGATTATTTCAGAGCTTTAGAAACTAGTTCAAAGTCTTTTAAAAATTATCTCTGTTTGTAGAAGTAATTCTTCTAGCGTAAGGGTTCTATTCACCCTTAGCACCATATTCCAGCATGATTTCACAAGAGTCATTAACCTTGACTCCAGCAGATGTGATTGTGTTGAATCAGAGCACCTGGTTTGCCATTTGCACCAATGCTAGTGCAAGACAGATGGATTAGGCATTTTTATTCTCACAATAACATGGATTATAGTAATTTTTCAAAGCTTGAAAATGAGAAACCACATCACTAATGAGTATCTGCTTATTCCCCTGCTGATCTCAAATATATATTAAGGTTTTCTTCTTGCCATGTGCAACGAACACCCCCCTCAACCTTCTATATCACCAAGGCAGGGAACATGCAGGAGAAATGGCTTACTTACAAATAATTGTTGACATGCCAGAATGAGAAATGAGAACTTAAACCATTGGGTGAATTAAAAGATATGGTTAAAAACTAGTTTCGCTACTATCAATTACTAGAAACATTCAACACAGACACAAAAATACAGGTTTTGTCACACAGATGACAGTTTAAAAGTAACCTATGTATAAATGATGATAAACTGATTACTAAAATGCATAGGATGTTATTAAAGTGGGATATAGAGAAAGAGGGGATAAAATTGATTATAATGAAATGGGCTAGTATTGTGGGGAGAAACCTACAAATGGAACAATGGAAAGATTATGGGGGAAAAGATGTGAAATTTACATTTTATAATCTGTAAGAAAATTACCATGAAAGGATGTATAGACGACATTTAACGCCATAAAAATGTATAAAATGTATAAAGGGCTATCAAACAAATGCTGGAAATGTCAACAACAGGATGGTTGTTTTTATCAAATGTGGTGGGCATGTAAAAAGGCAAAATTGTTTTGAGATACAATTTTAAAAGAAATGCAAAAGATTATGAAAACAACACTTGAGGAAAGAACCTGAGGTATTCTTGCTGGGGTTGATGAGGGAGGATATCTCAGATCAATATAGAACACTTTTTATGTACACAACAACTGCAACAGGATTTTATATGCATACAAATGGAGGGGCAGTAAAATTCCAACAAAACTGTACTGGGTTTTAGAGTCACAGAATATGCAGAGATGGCAAGTTGTTTTTAAGAGACAAGAATATGGACAATTTCCTTAAAGATTTGAAACCCTTTGTGGATTACCTACAAATAGACTGAAAACATATACAGATAGAGAAATAATGGCAGGATTTGAGATTTAAATGAAAACAGTGGACTAAAATAGTTTTATAAAAGGACTAAAAGCAGAGGAAATACTGATACCAAATATCAGCAAAAAAATCTAGATTTGAGTTCAGATCCATAATAAGGTAGCTGAAAGTCACCGTATATGTATGTAGTGATATCTTCAAATGTGTCTTTTTTACTATTATAGTGAAAGAGGGGGGATTTAATAGTAAAAAAGAGTGGGGGAAGAGGGGGAAATAGTGAAAGAGGGGGATTGAATTTGGGCTTTTTTCTTTTTCTTTTCTTTTCTTTTACTTGTATGTGTTGTTCTTATGTGTAAAATGGATTTTTTAAAATTTCACATATTTCACCAAAGTAGGGAAATCACTCACTCTATTTTTCCCATCTTTTCCCTTCAGGGATTGAGGTGCTTCAGAAACAAGGTTGTGTTTGTTTGAAAGCGCTTTCCCTCAGCTCTGTTATCACACACCAGAAGGCAAAGGATGTCCACTGACTTTTATTTTTCTTTTCCATAGGGACTACCCTTCACAAAGGCACACTAAAATAAATATTGAGGCAGAAGCAAACTTAAACTGAATAAAGATTTATTAAACAGGCAGGAGATGGTAAAGAAAGAATAACAACTTGGAAATGGATGTGGATGAAGTAAACTGGGCAAGAGATAAGAGGAATCTATATATACACACACTAATTACGAGAGAGCTTGGCACAGAGACTTATAGTTTTTGGTTTCTTCATCACAGCACTTAAGATTACTTAGTTAAGTTTAGGTGTTAGTTTCATAGATGGTTCACAGATTGGGCAGTTCCTTTCCTTAGATGTTCTGGCTTATGGCTATTCACATACAGGGTCCTACTTTTTCACTATGACCTCACACAGTCCTCACAATTAGGTAAAACCCTCAACATAAACCATAAACTCTCTACTGAGGTAAACTTAAAGCAAACTCCTATACCCCAGACCCTCTGGTTTACTAGAACTCTCTTCTTTTTAGAAACAGTTCTTATCCTAGAACCTAGTTTATATAGTCTTCAACTTGACTCTCCAATAAACCTATTCCACCAGTACATGGTGTCTGTGTAAGATTGCTTCCACACAGCACTCAGGCTCGGTCACTCTCTTTGCCTGATCTACTCCCCTCAGAATTTAGTTCCTGCAGGTGGGTGGAGGATGGGAAGTTGCCCAATCAGAGTACAGGAGGCCACAGCTAATCAGGTGGCTCCTCTGTTCTTACTATGTTCCGAGACCAGGCCTCCAGACTTCCCCAATTGCCCCAGCAAATCTGCCCCATTTTACTGTTGGAATTCTCTCACTTTACAAACACTGCAGGAGCCCAATCCTATTTGGGACTTCAGTGCAGGGAGACGAGAGATGTCTGTTTCCCCTGGAGACATCACATTATTTAGTTCAGCCCTCAGTTTACTGAGATTATAATATTTCTCTTGCAGCCCAAACCAGATAGGGGGGAATTGGGCTGAGGGAGCAGTGGAAAGTGGTGGCAACATGTTTGCACCCTCCACCAGTACAAGGGACACCCACTCCAGCGGAGGGAGAAAAAAACCTATTGAACTCACCAAAATGTAATGAATACACTTGGGATTGCTCTGTGTGGTATGTGACAAATGCCCATATTTGGGAAGTGGTTTCCAGGGAGAGACTGCCCTGAAAGAGTTGTCCTGCCCAGTCCTGATTGGCTGGAGGAAATTGCCAGGGAGAAGAAAAGGAGGCAGCTGGAGTGCTGAGGGTTCTTTTTCCTTGGTTCGTGCTTGGACCAAGATCCAAAGCAGAGAGAGCAGATCGGGAAGGGAGATCTGTCGCTGCTTGTGTGTTCTAACAAGTCATATTGCTCTAGTCAGGCTGAGGAGGCTTGAGAGAGTGTGAGGGAAAGCCCTGGGCTTGGTGGAAGGTGAATCCACCACTCAGGTGCTTGGCAGCTTGGCTATCCAGACTAGTGTCTGTCCAACCCCAGTTCAAAGCCCAATCAGGAGAAGACCAGTCCATAAAGGGGGCAGTTAGGCCTTAACAGGGGACTGAAAGGAAAGGTGGCGACTATTAAGCCAGAGTCCTTCCAGTCTTAAGACTTGGGTGGTTGTGCGAACTAGAAAGGGAGTGGATCAGAGAGAATCTAGTGTCTCTGTGTGTAATAACTAGAAGCTGAAACCTCTGTGAGAGAAAGCTGAAGTAAAATATAACCTGTGAGAAAGCTTAAGAACCAGAACCTCTTTAAGAGAAGAAGTATATTGGCCACCTGCGTGTAACCAAATAGAAAACTTTATTGTAACTGACTGATTAACCTCGCCAGTAGAAGCTCTTTACTTTCTGTAATCAACAAGTCAACTGAGAAGCCTTCATTTCTAGTAAAATAAACTTTACAAATTCTGTTTGCGTGCAGATGGTGTAGACCCTTCCCCGGCAAATAAACACACCAAACCAGAGTTTGGAAATAGATTGGGCCACAGCCCAATTTATTAACTGATAAACAACATTAAAACACTTAAGAAGCTGGGCAGACAAACGGGTCGCAACATCATGCTGTCCCCAATCTCCATTGGGGTATTGCGCAGGAAGCTGGGAGCCCCAGGGGTGATACCCCCGGCTTCAACCCTTCCTGCTAGGGGTAGCGGGCACCGGCCAAGCCTACCGGCTTGCCTACTGGCCCACCCCACCCCCACTGCTGGGGTGGCAGGCACCAGCTAAGCCTACCGGCTTGCTTATCGGCCCACCCCACCCCCGGCCCTTCTCCAAGGACACAACCATGGAGAAGACCAGCCGCCGGGCTTGGCTTCTCCCCCCAGATGTTGCGATTCCTGCTGCCAACCCGCTGGGCTGCGACAAGTAAATTTTGCAGTAAATATAACAAGTCAACTGGTAACCATTGAAACTAGGGAGAGTGGGTGGGTCACGCCGCTCTTGAGCCTTGGCAAGCCAAGAAGGCCGAGGCTCGGGGTGTGGCACTTGTATGCGTTTGCTCCTCCCGCCTTTCCAGCTCGGGCCAATCATTGCATCTCCCTGCAATTGGCGCCTTTTGAGCTGCAAACTCCCACATTTGCCTTTGGTTGCTTACCCCTGCCGCAATGGCTGCCACCGGTGAATCAGTGGCTGCTATTTCACGTTACCCGAAGTTCCAGTCTACTTTTTCAGTGTGCCTACAAAGGGAGGTGTCTATCAGCATATGGGCCAACACTATCTCTTACTGAGTTTCCCCTCCATTTTTGTCAGAGGTTCCTTCTTTTATTTCTCTGGGGAGAGTTGGAGTGAGGCAGACTCCAAAAAGGGAGTCTGAGTTCAAAACCCTGTTACATGGTACTTCTCTGGCCTGATAATTTATTTTATGTGGTCTTAGAAGGAAACCCAGTATGGATGGTGGTGTAGACTACAGCATGTGCAAAGGAAAGGTAGAATGCACACAATTAAAATATACCAAGTGTGGTATAGTATATGTTGGACTAGGACAGGGGTAGGGAACCTGCGGCTCTCCAGATGTTCAGGAACTACAATTCCCATCAGCCTCTGTCAGCATGGCCAATTGGCCATGCTGGTAGGGGCTGATGGGAATTGTAGTTCCTAAACATCTGGAGAGCCGCAGGTTCCCTACCCCTGGACTAGGATGAGAAAAACCGAAGTTCAAGTTCCCCACTTTGCTATGCTGCTTGCTAGATGACCTTAGGCCAATTCTTGTTTTTCAGCCTGTTACTATGAGGTTAAAATGGAGGCAAACAGTGTTTCATTCCCCAAGCATCTCAGAAGAAGATATCAAGAAATACAAATTTCATAAAGAAATAAATAACAAAGAATCCATTTTTCTTTATGCCTTTCACTGTAGTTCTTAGCCTAGAGGTCTACATTCCTAGAATCCTCAATGCATTGTTTAGTCGTTCCACAGAACTGCTGTACAAACATGAGCATATTATGTACTTTTCTACTGCACTTATTTTGTCAGCTCTAAATGGAAGCCAGTTGCCATAATTAATAATAACTCCCTGTGTCATCATTTAGAATACATTAATGGATTTTAAATATCTTGACAACCTCTCCTGTACATGTCTTTGTATGGTTAGTGATAATGACAGCAATCAAGTGGCAAATGTTTTTATTGTAACTAAAAGGTTTTAAAAAATAGAGTACAATCATCTGAGGCAGGTATAGTCTATAGTGGCTGTTCTTGGTTTCTTTTTTGTTTTGTTTTTTTTTATTTCTAAAGTGTAGGCTGCAAGGTTTCACATTGCCCCTTTCATGTTATGATTCTAAACATGTTGTTACCTACAGTGGCACATCTACAAAAAATGGAGCTGGGGCAAGAACTGGTTTTTGCTCCCCCCAGCATTCAGCTGATGAGGGAGTCTATGCAGCTGCTCAGCCTTTCCTCTATCCCCACACAGAGAAGAACCAGAGCCTCCCCTCCCCTCTCCTTCTGCCCTACCTACCAGCACTGCTCCTGCCCATGAGAGACAGAAAGAGAGGGAAAGAGGGAGAGAAAGAGAGGCAGAAAAAGAAGCGGGGGGGGGGGAGAGAGACAGAAAAGAGGGAGGGGGAGAAAGAGAGACAGAAAAAGGAGGGAGGGAGAAGAAACTGAAAAAAGGGAGAGGGAGAGGTGTTTCTCACAGACTTTTCTCTGTGATGCACCTCTGAAGATGCCAGCCACAGATGCAGGCGAAATGTTAGGAACAAGATCCACCAGACCATGGCCACACAGCCCAGAAAATCCACCAGAACCAGTTGAATCCGGCCGTGAAAGCCTTCGACAATACATTAACCTTACCTTGTTTCCAAAGAGGAATCTATGTATTAGGAGTTTTGCATTGTTCATTATTTGGATTGTGTGCATGCTTTCCACTCCTATTCCTTTGTGTCTTTTTCATTCCTCTAAATTACTGACAATTACATGTCTACTGAGAAACAGGAAAAAATATATCAAGATTACATTTGTGTGGTTCTGCAGGTGCACAGAGGCACCAACAAATATCAGTAAAACATCATACCAAAAGAATCTTGATGCATGAGCATAGAGTGTCAGAAAAACTGCATTTTACAATGTTTTATCAATGCACATGTGAAACATAGCAAAAGAAAAATTAAAAGGAATTGAAGGAACTGAAAACTGAAGCATGCTACATACTAATTTGAATTAATTTTTGTGATTCTAATTAACATAAGATTAAGATAGAGTGGAAAGCAAAACAGAGTAGCTTGCTGGAACAGGACCAGTACAGTGTCATAGTTAGATTAGGATTTAGTCAGATTAGGATTTGGAGACCCAAGCCGAAATCCCTCTGCAGTCATGAAATTCTCTGGGTGATTTTGACCCAGTTATTCTTTCAGCCCAACTTCCTCTCAGGACAGTTGTGAACAATGGCGTAGCTTCCACAGGGCCGGGTGGGGACAAATGCCCTGAGCAGGCCCCCGTTCCATGTGGGGGTGGAAAATTGCCCCCACACCCCTCTTCTCCTATCAGCCAGACCTGGCCCCATCATGCTGCTCCTTCAGGCCCCACCAGGCACTCCCCTGGTGACGGGGAAGGTGAAGGAACGGCGTAGTAGGGCTGCCGCAGGGCGCCCCTCAGCCCTGCCCCACCCCGCCAGACCCGGTAGAGACTGCAGCCGGGCACCCCTCAGTCCTGCCAGGCCCTGCCAGGTCGCCCTGGACTGCCGCTGGCTCAAATAAGTGGGACACAGGAGGTGCGGGGGTGCCATTTTGCCTCGTGTGCCATTTTGCCCCGCTATGCCTCTGGTAAAGAAGATAAAATGAAGGCACACATTACTATGGACGCTGCCTTGAGCTCCTTAGAAAGAAAAGTGGAATTTAAAACAATATATTAATAGGTTAAAAATAAAGAATGTAAATATATGTATCTCTTAGCTATTTGCTGTACTTTTTTAGCTTTGTTAGTGTGACAGACTAAGCAGGACAGCAAAGGCTGCTCAAAAGAAGAACCAGAAATTTGAACAGAGCAGATTTCTGCTCATCTTCAGTGCACTTTCAGCAGACAATACAGTCCTAAATAGAACTGCTCTAATCTCTGCCCATTCTTTTTTTACTGAACTTAGAGTAATTATGCCTATTACTGCACTATAAAATTAGGAGCTACCCCTGACCTGGATAGCCAAAGCTAGTTTAATTTTGTTATATCTCAGAAGGTAAGCTGAATCAGTCCTGGTTAGTATTTGCATGGGAAGCCACCAAAGAAGTCCAGGATCACTACAGAGAGGCAGGCACTTGCAAACCAGCTCTGAAGGTCTCTTGTTTTGAAAAACTGACTGGGTCACCAAAAGTAAGCTGCAACTTAATGGGGAAAACAGTGGGGAACTACCTTCGTGTCTTTGTAATTCCACATTTCCAGACTCATATACTTCAACTGTACAATCTAGGGAGGGGGGCCTAAAGGCACACTGGAAGTGGTGGAAGGATTGTGCCAGTGTCAGTGTCACAAGTGCCAAGCAAAGTGGCATGCACATCAGCACAGAGGCACTTACCTTGCAGCATCAGAACCTGCAGGTTTGCCTCCATGATGTCATTTCTGCACCACATGAGGCTGTGCTGACACTCCAGGGGCATTCACAGGGGTGGAGTTTTGGACTGGGAATTCCTCCCTTCAGTGGGGCAGACTTACGCCACCAAAAAGAGTGGTGGAAGTCATATCCCTCTTTGAACTTTCCTGGGAGAAAAAGTAGTTTCTCCATCTTCCCCTGTGCCCACATTGCCAATTGCCTCTTTGAAGGCAGTGCTGCAGTTACATCCACATCTGCTGCTCTACGGCCCCCACCCTTTTGGATTAGGCTGCCCATCAGGATTCTCAGCTGAAAGAGCGTCCTCAAAATACTGTGTCTTCTACTGCATGTGAGTCATTCTTGCTTCCATGGAGTAACGGCCCTGTTCTTTGTGTTTTCAAATAGAACAGTCCATTGCCACAAAGAATGGTATTCCTTGTCTTAGACCAGAGGTCTGCAACCAGAGGTGGGATCCAGCAGGTTCTCACCAGTTCCTGAGAGTGGGTTACTAATTATTTGTGTGTGCCGAGAGGGGGTTACTAATTGGGTCCGCTTTTCCGTTAGAAATTCCATTAGGTCCAAAACATCTTGTTGTTTCCTATGTGGCTGGTTAGCAAAGGTAGGAAACGGGATAATTCTCCCTGTTGGGCTGTTTTAAAAACATGTTTTAGTAATATGGTAAAGTTCCTTGTTTAAGGAAAGTATTCTTCTTTTGATTTCTAGAAACAAAATTAAGTATTGGAAAGTATTAAGTATTTGACAGGCAGTCAATTAGAGGAGAAGTAGTTGTTTATGTTGGCAGTAGACGATAGGACTTGCTATAATGAGTTTAAATTATGGTCAGAAAGATACCAGCTGGAAATTAGGACCTTTTTTTAACAGTAAGATTTTTTTTTACAGTAACAGAGAAATTATCAATGCCCCACCCCCGGAATGCCCGGCCATGCCCCTGTCGTGCTCTGCCCATCCCCATTGGCGCTACACCACTGTTTGAATCCCACCACCATGGGAACCTGTTACTAAAAATTTTGGATTCCACCACTGTCTGCAACCTCTGGTCTTAGACATTATCCCATTTGAAATAAAATGGCTTTTTATTTTTGTCATCAGACGGGAAGCCCCATCCACACTCAGTTGTGGTTTCCTGGATGTGTGGGGTGGCTTGAACAGTAAAAAAGTTTCCCCACCACTGAGAAGCCCCCATTGGACTAAATAGACTTATGCTGCCTTTCTGGCTGTGTAAGTCTGAGGCCCAGGCTTCCTGTGTAATGCAGACAAGACCACGGTGTAACACTGACAATGGCCTGTCCATGCCTCCAGTCCACCCCCACTACACCAGGGATGGCAGAAGTACTGGGATGCTGGTGCCATGTCCAGTGCCATGTCCCAGGTCTGGGGAGAGCATGGCAGCCATATGCCGGTGAAATCCTCCCCTCCACTGAAGGAGGACAAATCTACTGGCACATACACTGCTCCCACAAGCAGATTCAAACCCCCCCACCCCCCACCAGAGACTACAGAGATTTTCAAACAAATAGTGATGCATATAACAAAACCTGCTTCAGTTTCCCAAGCCACGTATTGCTATTAAGGCATATAACTGGAACTAGTGGATATGATTCACATTTTCAAAGTTCAGGTCAGAGTACTTGCCAAGAACTGAAAGGGCAATGCAGTATAGTCTTGCTACTCTTTAAAAGGCTATTTCCCAGTTTTGTCAGCATGCCTCCTTTAGCAAAGCAGGAACTGCTGCGTAGCCAAGGTGTGAAGCATTCTCCATTAAGACCACAAGAATGCTATTTCTTGTACAGCTGACATTTTCCACAGCCTCATGTGGTACAGGGCACTTTTTACAGGAGGGGCCCGAACTGTCCAAATTTCAGAGAATTTAGGAGAAAAATAGCTCAATTATAACCTTTAAAACATAGCTGACACAAGGATTGTTTCCTGTAATTCCTGTAATTTTTGTTGGATGAAGAACCGTTGTTTAAAACTGTGTGTCTGCAAATGGAAGTTTATTCGAAACCGCAGGTGTGCAGGCCAGTTGTGTATTTCATTTGGTATTTGAACATTCATCATGCACTTAATGGCATGATGTTTCTCACTTCCTGTGTTATTCAATACAGAAAGATGCAGAGATGAATTTTCTTATGCCTCTCATGCTCACTGGCAGCTGACATTAGGGATGCAATGGGAATCAGTAAAGAAGCTTATAGCCTGGAGTGAAATATCAAGTTGAATTGGGGGGAATAGCAGTCAGGCTCCATCATCAACCAGTTCAGCTCCCACCTTTCTCACTAATCATGAACAGGAAACCCAGAAAAATCCTTAAATCCCCCCAAGTGAATTCAGGTTTATTTATTTAGTATATTTTTTATTCTGCTTTTTGCCTGATAATGGACTTGGAATTTCTTTTTTGCAAACTTGGTAAAGATAAAAAGCAAACATTCCCAAGGGAAAACAAGACATCCATGGTTGATGTCCACCAGGTTAATCAGTCTGGCCATCTGGACTAAGAACCCTAGGCCAAGAGGCTCTTGATCTTCCGCTTGTGCCCAAGAGCTTGTACCCTCAACCATACCCTTACTATAAAAATTTGTAGCAGAAAAGAGAAAGAACTCTCAGCCTCGCTCGTTCAATCTGGCATATATCTTCCTTCAATTCCTCCTTTTGCTGATCAAACCCCCTTTAATTTAAGGAAAGTGCAGAGCTCTTACAAGTTCATTCATGCTCTAAAAAGTATATGTTTCTTTCTGAACACTGATATTAGAGTCCCATTGATGAGCTGGGCTAATCATCAGAGGTGTCCCAAGCTGTCAGACAACAGGTAGTTAAGACACAGGACTGACTCACTGAGGGCAACAAATTGCAAATAGTATTCTTCTCAGTGGCTTTCTTCCAGTGCAAAGTAGATGTGAAATCCTACATACATTTATCTATCTATCTATCTATCTATCTATCTATCTATCTATCTATCTATCTATCTATCTATCTATCTATCTATCTATCTATCTATCTATCTATCTATCTATCTATCTATCTATCTATCTATCTATCTATCTATCTATCTATCTATCTATCTATCTATCTATCTATCTATTTATTTGGCTTATAGACTGCCCTCCCGCAAGGGCTATCTATCAAATTGTAGGCACTGAATTGTAAGCAGCATTCCTGCCATGGACAGAAGCTTGCCAAGCATACAACAAACCTGTTGTCTTTGCAATCCCTTGTACATATCCCATGTTGGGGATGGGGGTGTATCAAACTGACTAGAGGCCCTCCACAGGTAAGCTACATATGGCTAGGTGATGGCAAGGGTAATAGTCTGGTTCAAGATAAAACCACAAATATATGACAGCAGCAAAAATTGAATCAACTAGCCAACATGTTTAATATATACTATGATGATGGCCTATCTTCTTGGGTTGTCTAGAAAACACTTATATAATTCCATAGATAATAAAAAACCTTCAGGGCTTTGATGAAAGTTCAAACAGAGAGTTCTCTTGCTCTCCCTCCCTCCATCTAGCAAGAATTTTCCTTTGCAGTACTTGGCATGAGGAGTTGTTCTATTCTACATCCCATCTGCAATCAAGTCAGGTCTTCAAGTAAAATAATTCAACCACGGTGAGGGAAGCCAAAGAAATTCATCAGGAAATGCATGCAGAGTGCCAAAGTGAGTTATTTCATGGAACTTGTGTGGGAAAAGCTGCCAAATGAGTGATTCAGATTGGAGGCTAGGCTTGTGGTCTGCATAAAAGCATTTAAAAATGGTCCAAAGCAGGAAGACAAGCCTTAATTGCCAAGGATGATCTTGCTGCCCACCCTGAAGTGGTTCTCTCCAGTTGTATCAAATTCTCATAAGGCATTGAGGTTTGCTGAAGCTGAATTTATGAGTATAGTGACAGTTTGGGATGCATTGCTCTATTTATTTGTTTGTTTGTTTGTTTATTTATTTATTTGTTCATTTATTTATTCTCAAAGCAGATTACATAGTGTGAGTCAATACAATTGATAGGATGTGACAGTCAGTAAACAATGCAAAAGAATTAGGGTTGTAGAACCAACAAAGAGTCTAAAAACAGAACTGAAGCAAAGCATCAACGTGGCACATTAAATGGTGCAAAACTCCACAGGAGGATCCTAGTTTCAGCAGCCTATACAAAGGAGAATGGACCCTGGTTCTTAATATTTTCCGTAACTTTGTAAGTCATTCAGTACACTGCAAAGATACTACCTGCACAGAAAATCCATCTTTAATCATTCAGTTTTGTATAGTTTATGGCAGGGGTAGGGAACCTGCGGCTCTCCAGATGTTCAGGAACTACAATTCCCATCAGCCCCTACCAGCATGGCCAATTGGCCATGCTGACAGAGGCTGATGGGAATTGTAGTTCCTGAACATCTGGAGAACCACAGGTTCCCTACCCCTGGTTTATGGAAAGCCAGTAGTGCAGGAGCTTCCTGACTTCCTCAGGCAGGTCATTCCATAAGATGGGAGCCATAATGGAGAAAAAAACATGTATGGGCAGTTGCTAGTTTTGTCAATTTGCAAGTTGACATCTGCAGAAGCCCTTGCTTGGGTGAATGAAATGGTTGCGGCAGCCTTGGAGACTGAAGGTTCCAAGGCCATGAATGGTAATTTCAGTCTCACATAAGAAAGAGCTTTCTGGATCAGACGAGAGTTCATCTAGTCCAGCACTCTGCTACTTGCAGTGGCCCACCAGATGCCTTTGGGAGCTCATATACAGGATGTGAAAGCAATGGCCTTCTGCTGCTGCTGCTGCTCCCAAGTACCTGGTCTGCTAAGACATTTGCAATCTCAGATCAAGGAGGATCAAGATTGGTAGCCATAGATCGACTTCTCCATAAATCTGTCCAAGCCCCTTTTAAAGCAATCCAGGTTAGTGGCCATCACCACCTCCTGGTACAGCATATTCCAGACACCAATCACGCATTGCATGAAGAAATGTTTCCTTTTATTAGTCCTAATTCTTCCCCCCAGTATTTTCAATGTATGCCCCTTGGTTCTAGTATTGTGAGAAAGAGAGAGAAAAATTATTTGTTGACATTTTCTACCCCATGCATAATTTTATAACTTCAATCATACCCCCCTCAGATGTCTCCTCTCCAAACTAAAGAGTTCCAAATGCTGCAGCCTCTCCTCATAAGGAAGGTGTGCCAGTCCCGCAATCATCCCCGTTGCCCTTCTCTGCACTTTTTCTATCTCTTCGATATCCTTTTTGAGATGTGGTGGTGACCAGAACTGAACACAGTATTCCAAGTGTGGTCTCACCTTTCAGAAAATGTGTATCTGTGTATCCTTAGGTAGAAAAGAATGCATGGATCTCTAAAGGGGCCATTTCACTAGACACCATCTATAACCACATCTTTGACCCTTCCTTTAATTTGAATGTGAGGTTGCTCCCCTGCCACCACTGGGGCTAATAGCAGCCAGGAAGGAAATTTGTATCAGAGACAAAACGGAGACTGCTCAAATCCCAGAAGACGTTAGTTCTCTCACATATAGCAAAATGTCTGACTGTTCCTCATCTTTCACATTTTGACTGTATGTTTGGGTCAAACTAGATGATATAGCATCCCTTCAGCCACTGCTGCCATTTTATCACTGGGATTCCTTCACATTACAAATGTTGTAGGGACCTGACCACAGAATAGAGGGTGATCTCTCCCAAAGCCCAAAGCAATTCAATGATTGGAGGAAAATGGAACTGTCAATCAGGATGTTCCTAGCTGACAGAAAAGTGCTGTGGTTGGATCATGTCTCTATCAGGCTGAGTAACTCCTTCTCCTTGCTGCCTGGGAAAATAACCTAGAGAACAACATTCAGTTTCAGTATTTTTTATCCATACTGAATGTCAGTAATTATTAGCGATGTTGCAGATTTAATGACAAATGTGTTCAACAGTTAAACATACCATGTTTGAAGGTGTCAGCCAGATGCAAGCCAAACACCCAACCTTAAGTTATCAAACAGCTACGAATGCTTACAGAAGAGGTTCGTTTTGGGTTTTTGCAAACTTTTATACGCACAAAGACACTGCCAGTTCAATCTGATCTGCAGTTTTTAGAGTCACTATGAACTTCTTAGACAAACACTGAAGGGTAGTATTGGATTAAAACACCACATTTATTATGACTGATTTATTTAATTAGTGACTGATTTAATTTATTTAAACAATTTCTTGCTGAGTGGAGCAGTTATGAAGCAAGGATGTTGGGGGGGATAGCAGAACTCAATCAGGCTGTATGGGAATATGTATGCATGAAAAGTCAATAGTTAGCAAGTGCATGGTTAAGAACTGAAAGGTTGTTGAAGAGCAAAGAGTGGGTTGACAAATCATTGGGCCAAGAAACTGATTATTTATGACTGGTGAAAAAGATGTGAGCTGAATTAGAGAGTGTTCAGGAAGTAAGTGCCTGAGACTATAAGAGGCTTCCAAGCACTCAAAGAGTTCTCAAATATGTCTTTATCTAAATGCTTCCTAGTGAGTATGCATTTCATTTTTTTTGCATAGTATACCAAAACAGAAAATTTAACTAATTAAATCAAAAGACTGCCAACTGGTGCTGAATGTGGCATGCAAGTTAATTTATAATTGGCCTTCAACCATGCTACTAAATTGTAACCAAAGGATGATGAAAATGCCCTCATTTCACACATTAGGAAAATTAATTTGTTTCTGATGTTGGATATGTGAAAGATGTTCTAAATTAGATTGGTCTGTGTCACCCCATTCAATAGTTATTCTCATGAGAGAGACTTCCAATGCAATGGCATTTAACTCTGGTTGATCTCCATGTACTCCCAAATTACACATTGGCATTTTCCGCCTGGTCCAAACATCCTGGGACGGGCCAGTGACTTATCCCGGTTTGTGCAAGATTTTTGCACAGTTCCCAGTCCTAAATCAGGGGCGCCTCGCCCAATTTCCCTTATCCTGGGGTTTCCAAAAATCGCCAAATTGGCGGTTCTTTTCACATATTCCATGCTGATCCCACTTCCATGCTAACATTGTGGTAGCTGGGCCAGTTTATTTTTCCTGCCTTGCTGCCTGATCTCCTCACCCCAGCAGGCCACCCCCAGGGCTTCCCCTTCTGACATCATGTTTTTCTCTCCCACTGACCATTGCAGCCCACTCTTCCTGACATGTCCCCCCAAGCATGTTTAGTTTTCCACCTCATACCTGATCTCCCAGCACCAGCAGGCCGCCTCCCTGGCTTCCTCTTCTGATGTCACATTCTTCTCTCCTGCCGACCACTGCAGCCTTTTCCAACATGTCCCCCAAAACACATTTCCTGCTCATGGCAGTTGCCCGCTGACATTCCTCCTCGGTTAATGGGGAGTGTCGGTCCGAAATTTCCCCGTTCCCCTTTTGGTGTATACTGAGTGCTTGTGAAACTGTGCTTGGGAACTGCACTCATGCAAATGAAATGTGAGTATTTCAGCCTGGTCTTCCCTTGATTCCCACATGGAAGTGCGCAGCTGTGCAAAGGGAGCAGCTGGGATAACATTGACCCAGAATTTACAATCCCGGTTGTACCCCAGGGTAATTATGTGGTGTGGAAAATGCCATTGCTAATAAGGGCTATTTTGCCAGCAGTAGAGCAAGTTCTAAGCTCTAGCCATCTGGATATCAGGGACCTTAAATTTGAGAGGTGGACAAGAAGGGTTTGGATTTTAGACCCACTAGTTTTGAAAAAAATCCAGGATCAACAGTGTGAGTGAGCCATAGAGCTCTTAAAAACAGCCTCCTTTCCCCCTTCTTCTTTTCTTTCCCCTTGTTTTGTCTTTCCCCTCTTTTATTACCTTCTTTATTGTTTCCTTTTCTTTATTTTTCTTTATTGTTTTTATTGTTATGTTTGTTCATGTTAACTTTTTTATTCTTTTAACTTTCTTTTCCTTTCATGCAATTCCTTTTGATAAAATAAAATTCTTTGAAAAAGAATATTCTTATGTGCCACGAGACACCTTACATATTCTGAACCAATTTTATTGCATTGCCATCTCTCTCTTATTTTGGAAGGGCAAAGGGTAATTTACTGCCTTTTGGAGGAGCTAGTTTTAAATTCAGTTCTCTTTATCAGATTCTCGAAAGTTTATACCCCAAAAATATTTTTGATCTTTAAGATAATACTGGACTCAAATTTAGCTCTTCTGCTGCAGACCCATAAGGCTGCCCTACAAAACTGCATCTTTTAAAGTTCTTGCATAATAATTTCTCAGTTCCACATTGCTTTTAATTCAGTGATGTCCAACCCTGTTTTGCAACACTCTGCTGCACTGCCAGTTATTATAAGGGGTACTGTGAAATTCTCAGTTTCAGAACAAAATTCATTTTAATCAACTTCAACATTTAAAAATACTAGTGTATGGCACTTTTTCCTGGATAATCTTCAAAACTGTGAATGTATTGGTTGAGATCATGAGGATCCTATCCAGTGCACAAGTGGACAGGGCAACGCTAACCCCCACAGGCGAAATGGAGGCATAGGGAGAGTCCCTTCAAGTGGCAAGAGGAAAAAGTATAAGCTCCAGCATTATTTAGTCAGCACATACATTTTCAGTGCACTACTGCATGGATATTATTGCTCATAAGTGAACTGAGGGTGATCATTTGACTTTGATTTATTTGACATAGTCTCACATATAGCTATTCCGTATCTGGTAGGACACCATGCCTACAATAAACTAGCTCAAGTTCAGTGATTTTGTGGCCTTTTTTCACTTAAACCAGTTTGGTGCCCTAATCCATCTTTCAGGTATTGTTTGAAGGTAAAATAGGGTAAGTCATAAGTATGGCCTGGAGCTCTTTGGAGCAAAACCAAGATACAAATGCAGAAAACACAGATTTTGCTTTAAAAAGATTTGTAACCTGACCACCTGACAGGGCAAGTAACAATGAAACAATTTAATTAAAAATCAAATATCAAGTGTCAACAAAAGTATATAATTCAAAGAATATGAATGAATATAGTGATAAATGGAAAAAATACAAGTTGTCCCAATTGAAAAGCTGCAGATAGATGTTAAACCACAAAGACTAAACACAAACACAATACTGTTACAAAAATACTGGCCTCACTGAAGTGTGGAAAACCAAAGCAATTGAATGTGTGAAGAGCACTATCAAAGACATGTACTTGGCCAGCAGTCATATTTAAAAAGTTATACATTTTTAACAGAATGCAGGTGTTTGTGCCTAGCTTATTAAATTTCAATGAACTGACTAGAACAAGAGCATGAGGATGTTTGATTTTCTAATTATTATCACCTCCTGAGCCCAACCTTTGCTACTCTTCTTTCTGAATCAGCTGAAGCTCATGTGGCTTCTCATGCATTATACATTAAACCCATATGGCAGTTTATGGTGGAGAGTCTCATGAGGAAAGCTCCATACTGCTCTTTTTACTGCATGGGAAAAGAAATGTAAGGGAAAAATAAAAAAAGGTTAAGCAGGAGGGTGGCCAATACTGGCAATGGTCAAGTTCACCTCTAACATAAAAAAAAGGGACTGTTGCAAAATTATGCCTCAAACACCATGGAAGAGGCCACGACTATCAGTTAACTGTACAGTGTCTGTCACATATTCTATCACTCTTATGGCTTGTGCCCATCACAAATACAAAATCAAAATCACCTTCTAAAGTTGTGGCGATAAGAGGCCTGTCAGCGTCTATGCCTATCAGGGTCAGCAGAAAGGCTTTGTGGTGAACCATATCTGAGGGGCTCACATCAACCTTGTAAATCCGGCATTGTTACCATTCACAAATAAAGTTGTCCCCTCTGTGTTGGGAAATTCCTGGAGATTTGGGGTTGAAGCCTGCGGAAGGCAGAGTTTGGGTAGAGGATGGATCTCAGCAGGGTATAATGCCATAGAGTCCACCCACGAAAGTTCATATTTTCTCCAGGGGATCTGATATCTGTTACCTGAAAATCTTATGTAATTCCAGGATATCTCACTTGGAGGTTGACAAGCCTGTAGGCCTCACTTCCCTCACTTTAGGGTTGCCAGCTCAGGATTGGGAAATTCCTGGAAATTTGGGAGTGCAGAATGTGGTGAGGAGTGGGGCCTAGGTATAATGCTATAGGGTCTATTTTTCAGAGTAGCCAATTTCTCCCCAGAGAACTGATCTTTATTGTCAGGAGACCAGTTGTAATTCTGTGAGATCTCCAGACCCTACTTAGAAGCTAGCAATCCTACCTCACTTTGGTCGATTCCCCATGGGGAAATTCCATCTAGATCAAACCAAGTTTGTAAAGAAACCACACCTTTTAATTGAGGTTTCAACCTCCCCACCACAGCAAAGAAATGTAGGCCTATCTTGGATCCCAGAAATGTAGCAATCCCCACTACCATGTGAGCTCCTTTGCGGGTCTCTCCTGATTGGCTGGCGTGCCGTGTTGGGCTGGGACCTTTTTGGGCTGGGAAATTTTTCCCTGCGACTTGCTAACCTGAGGTTCGCTCATTTGCAAGGATGAACGTTTAAGTGTTTAGGCACTAATTGAGTTTTCGCTCGTTTGGAAGGGTGAATGGTTAATCGTTTAAGCAGTTTTTTGTTATGCTAACACCAAGACCAACGTCGAAATCAAAACCCAGAAGAGGCTGTGCATGCGTTGCTCAGTGCCTGCCGAGAGCTGATTGGTTGCTAGACTTGCATCACACTCCACGGCGGGAATTTCAAACACAGATTGGACCCCCGTTCCTCCCCGTGAAACTGGATCAAAAGCGTGTTAAGGGGAAAAGTTGTACTTGCAAGCAGGTTCTGCCAGGATGTGGGATAAGGGGGCAAATGAATGCCAGAAATGGGATGAATCCCTGTTCGTTGCTCAAGCAGCGGAGAGTTCTTGCTGAAACCTGGATATTTCGTGTGAGTAACACGTGATTAATTGACCATGGGGAATAGACCATTCATTCATCTTGGGACTTAAATTTTTGCAGTAGAGAATATGTGGTTCATCATTCACATAAGGTTTCTACTTTTGTATACCAAAGCTTCATAAATCATAACCAAGAAATGGTCTATTTGTTAAAATTATAACTAATCTGAATTACAAAAATGCCCGCATTTGGCAAAATTCAAAAATCTTCAGATACAGCCGTTATTCTGGTCCATGACCAGAAGGGAAAGAGTAAGAACAAATTGACTCATCCGATAATGGAGCTAAACAGGATGCTGTCTAATCAGTACAATTATACACCTTGCTACCAATGAGGATTTTCTGATTTTTCATTCTTATTGCTGGCTCACTGACTTGGGAGAGGGGACTCAATATAACTGGGGACTTGACTCAATATATCGCTGTCTATTCTGTTCTCTGTCATGGTGATGCCAGATAGAAGGCTTGTGAGCCCTACAAAAAGGCACTGTTAAAAACAGAGAGGGTTAGAGACAAAGGCTAATGTCCTGTTCCCCCATTATCACTTCAGTGAGAAGCAGCACTGCCACTAAGGCAGATAGAAAGAGTCAATGTTTTGTTTGGAGCCCCTTGATTGCAGACAACTGTAGGCATGGTAGGCAGAAGTGGAGGCAAATGTTATACCTGGCCCACCTTTCTTCACAGTAACTGGCTGGCATCTTCCACTTTCTCTCAGGAATTATTATTTATTAGATTTCTACCTTGTCTTTCACAACCCAATATGTGTGCAGTGCACTACTATAAGTAACACAAGACAGACAAAAAGAATTAAGGACCAAACTAGATTTGGAGATTTGGAGTAGAGCAATGATTTGGACTGGAGCCAAGACTCTGAGAAAGTGAGGAGTTAACCCTGCCTGCCATGTCATTTTCCTAATACAAATTATCCCCTTGAGCTGTTAGTAGCTTAGTAGAGAAAGAACAGACAGGCTTCATCTCCCTCTCTTTTTTTAGCTAATTAAACTAAGGGCCAAACTGTCATATGGAGAGTTTATGGATATTTATTCAAGTTTTTTCCTGTTCACACTGAAAGCAGAAGGTAAGACGCTATTTGTAAATAAAGAAGTACATAACAGAGTGGAACTAAACTTCTTACCAGGCTTTACTCCACTTAGTTCAGCATTTTTCTCCCAGGCTGACTCACTGTCATTATTCCAATGGAGCCAAGAGAAAAATGTTGATAGTTCTGGAATACAGTGGAGTGACAAGGTTTAGTTCTCCTTGCCTGCACTCGCCACTGTTTTTTTAAAATACATTCAGCTCACCTGTTTTAGATATATTTGAGGAACTTTAACATGCCAGTTTTACAGAATGGGTTGGATGGTGGCTACAAGTTCATGATCCCATGTACCTACTAAAGAGGGTACCAATAAACAGTGGCATTTTAATTATTTATTATTTATGCCCACTGTGCCATGTTATAGGCTTGACTGGGTTACCAAATACATCCCTGTAGCTTCGTAAGAGAGATCTTTGACTGCCTTTGACATGGGTATGTTTTCCCACATCCGTCTGAAATCAGGCAGAGAGAATCAATTTGAACAGTATAATCTCTCATAGTGTCATCCCATGGGAAAGAAGTTGTGCTGTTCAGCTAGTGAAAATGAAAAAAGTAATTAAAACAGCTTAATAATAAACTTGACTAAACTAAATCAAGGTTAACAAGGAATAAATAAAAATATCCGCATTCTTCTCCATCCTGCTTCTGGGTACTATCCACTGACAACTTTTGTTAAAGAAAGATTCTGTACAGTGCTAGAAATCAAATTGGGTACACTCTTAAACTGTGTAAACTTTCAGTGTAAACTGAAATCTGTATAACCTTTTATTGGAGACAAACAGGCCCAAGCATGGGGAAAGGGAATAGGAACACTTTACAATTCAGGAAGGCCCGGACAATAGCCACATGATGATTTAATCACTCATGTCACTTTAGGAATAAAATAGGAAACTTTTATTTCATTGTTCATGAATATATGGACAGGGTCAAAGGAATTCATGTTGCAAGGTTCCTGGCCTACATAAATGATACTTGGTCCTGAAGAGAAGAAACTGGCAGAGTGGGGCAGAAGATCAATGACTGTATCTTCTCACTGCTTCAGAGTTTTAAGATATGATTGCTTAATTAAGACTGGGGCTTAATTAATGTGGCTTTTGTAGTATACTTGACCCTCCATCCTGGGTGCCAGTATAGTAAGGGAATTGTATGCAAGAATGTAGGTATAGATTTTTATGGGGTGGGGTAGGGGGGCATGGCCATGCCTCCCCAAGCCCCGCTGCCAGCCTCAGTGCTTATAAAAGCAGCTCTCCGAGGCCAGGGATGGCAGACTCCCCTGCCCTGCCTGCCTTGCCCCCCCCCACCAGCTGGGCTCCCAGCCGGCAGCCGGCAGTCCCTTCTGCCCTCCCCTCCGGACAGAGGCGTAGCTAGGAAAAATAGAGCCTGGTGCAAAATATGAGTTTTGCCAAAAAACAAACAAACCCCGCGGTGGGTGGCCGCTGTGATGCTGGAATCCATCCCCAAACAGTATCACTTTCAATGGTGTTTAAACGAAGGAATCCAGATTCTCCATTTAAATCCACCTTAAAGGGACAATCTGGGGTTTCCATTTAAAACAACATTGAAAGTGATGCTGTTTGGGGGTGGATTATCCCCCACCCTGAAATAGCATCACTTTCAATGTTTAAACTGGGGACCTCAAATGGGGGATGGGGACACCCCCTTTGGGAATTCATAACTTTGGACGCCCTGAACCAAACCTCACCAAACTTGGGTAGCATCATCAGGACAGTCTCCCAAAAAATCTCTAAAATGTTGGTGCTGCTAGCCTAAAAACCACGCCCCCTGCAAGCCACAAACTAAAAAAATGCTTTAAAACAAAAAAAAACACAAACGGGGCAGAGCTTCAGACATGTAATAGGAGGGTTAATCCCGGGAACCTCCCCCTTGCCTACGTCCTTGATTATATGTATATGCTTGAAAACTTTTTAAATTTTACATGATTAATCTTGGCTTCATTTGCAGGTCAATTTCATCTGAATAACCAAGCTGAAATATTGTAACCAACCACAGACATTCTTACAGATTGACAAAAGATAGAGCCTGTGTATAGAACATCAGTGCATATGTTGCCCTAAGTTTTATTTCTAAGAGTTTTATCCCTAAGCTCAAAGTGAATGATAATTTTATTAAACAGATATTGAAATGCTGTGAGGAAATATTAGCACCCCAATCCAAAGGGGTGGGGGATGACAGGGTTGGGGATGGCATCTTCCACTTTGTGGCTGGAGATATCTGGCTGTTACAACTGATCTCCAGATGACAGAAATCAGTTCACCTGGAGAAAATGGCTGATTTCAAAGGCTTTATACCCTCTTGAAGTCCTTCCTCTCCTCAAACCCTCCCATCCTCAGTTTCTCCCCATCCCCCACCCCACGAAATCTGTAGGTATTTCACAACCTGGAGCTGAATTTAAAAAGATGGGAAATCTGATCGTTGATGCTACCAATACCTACAACATATTTTCATGTCTAAGAATTAGCATTTGAATTGCCCATAAGTCAGTAGAGCATAGTGCAGTTCTGTCCCCCTTATTGGCACCATGTATTAATAGCTCTGCAATTGCCACATTTGTAACAGACAATTCTGCAGATAAAATTCCCTTTACTGCCTGAAACAGACCACAATGACCATAAATGCCTGATAAAGAGCCTGGGTAACTGCTCTCTTGAACTAATGGCTTACATTTTTCACTCTGAAACTGAGGTCAAAGGTCATTGGGACTCTGACAACAAATCTACAAGCCAAGTATAGTCAGCCAGAGTTACAGTGTGCTTTCCAGACATATACAAATTATGCATAAGATGGCTTTTGCTGTTCAGCTCAGCAAAACATGAAACAAACAGGTAGGCAAATGGAGGTCTTACAGTCTCACAGCTTTTCCCAAGACAAGCAGAACAATAAAAAGAGCACAGAAACAAATCATCAAATGCTCTTATTTTCCAACAGCTGCTCTAAGAAGTAGCACAGTGTTCTTACCATCCTGATCAGCATTGAAAAGAAACTCCAAATCATACTATGAATGTTAAAAAAACTAAAGAAGCAACTGAAAACTGTGTGCCAGAAAAATTAATGCTACAAATGACATCTATGAATAAAAGACTTAAAATATGTGATCACTCTAAAGCATGCTTCTCATATCACCTTTTGTATTCAGGTAAAAACAGATCATATCAAATATGACTGTTCTTGATGTGATTTAAAAAATAGACAAATAGAAATGAAGGAAAGGTTTAATTTTCACTTGTGAATCATTTGGAAGAAAAATGCTATTCCTACAGGATGCTACTTGTATGCATTTTAAATCTGGTTATATGTGGAACATTCAGGTAAAAAATTTCAAGACAGATACACTATGCTTCCTAACTGTACAAGCAACTATCGTTTGCCATCTATGCGATGTGAAGATAAATTTTAAGGACTTGGGAAAGTGGGATTAAGAATGTTCTATTATGCTTACAGGCAACAAGGCCAGATCCTCACCAAGAGCTGCAAAGTTTCAGGTTGCCCAAAGATGGCTGCCAAGCTTTCCACTTTTGCAGCAATCACTGATGGTTAAAATGTGCTGGCTGGGGTGGTCCCAGCAGCTGCAGGAAAACTGCAGTGGGTAGACCTGCTGGAAGCTGCAGGAGAGTGAAAATCCCATCTGCCACACTGGTCTTTACTTTCTCTTCCCTTCTACTGCCTTCTCAATTCCGACTCTCTTCACCCTGCCGCTACCACCTTTGATTTTTCCCTGTTCTTCCCTATGCTACCTTGCTCTTGCCATTACCTGCATCCCCCTCACTAAACCCCCATCCTTTCCCCCCATCACACTGCTACCTCTTCATTCCCCCAACTGCCATCACCCACTTCTCCCCCCTGCCACCATTGCCCCTCTTTCCTCATCTGTTCTGTGATCTCGAAGATCTTTATCAATTATATATAATGGGCACATGTTTTTGTAGCCACCGTGCAGGTTTTATTCTGCTGGTCTATGACTGTAATAAATGACTGATCAGGGTTTTTTGAAAGTGAGCAGTTGCAGTCCCTGCAAGTGTAGAACCACTTCTATGGTACAGGTTTTTTAAGCCTCAGAATTATTCCATATTTATACATGAGTGCATTGGGTGGATTTCTTGATCTGCATTCTGGGGCAATGTTCCAGATAAGGAATAAAGATTTTGATTTGCTCATCCAAAGCATGAATTTTGTTTACCTGCTAAGAAGGTCAGCAAAAAAAAACAATCTTGGTACAGTGGACCCATGTTTCATAAGGGCCCAGACTATCGCACCCTCAACATTTCTGTTGGGCCCAGATGCAGATATACATTGTCAACTTTTCTCTGTGGGGAACTTCCAAACAGTGGCGTATTTGCCCGGGGACATGAGGTAACCCATATCCCCAGGCGCAACTAATCTGGTCATGTGGGGGGTGCAAAATCAGCCCCACATGACCAGATGCTTTCCTCGTGCCACGGCTGCTGGGCTGGGATGAAATGCTGGCCATGGCGCAGCCAGTGCCTCTTCCCGGCCTGGCAGCCATGGCACAAGAGAAACTCATGCCTGCTGCAGCTGATGGACTGGGATGAGAGCTGGCCGTTCAGGCTCCAGAAAGAGGTGTGGAAGCAGCTGGAGCACTCCAGCTGCTGCCCTGCCTCTTCCTGGAGCCCAACTCACAAGTAAGCTGCTCAGAGACTGAGCAGCTGCTGGGGGTGGCTGCCGCCCACCCAGCCTCTGAGCTGGTGCCTTCTCGGAGCAGGCTTCAATGTAGGTGGGGTTGAGGAGTGCCCAGCGGGGCCACGGCAAGCTGTTGCCAGACCATCTCACCCACCTCCATCACAGCCTGCTCTGAAAAGGCACCAGCTCGGAGGTGGAGTGGGCAGCAGCCTTCTGCAGGGCCACTGGGCACCCCTCACCACCGTATTGCTGCCGGCTCAGGTAAGTGGGACATGGGGAGTGAAGGGGTGGGAGCAGGGCTCCACATGGGAGGGCACCTGGAGGGGGCTTCATCTCCAGGTGCAATTGGCCCCATAACCTCTGCTTCTAAACCCTGGGGTCCCAAAAATTCACTGGGTCAAGAATGGGCTTCTTGTTTAGGGCTGAGAAAGAGGGAAGAGTTGGTAGCGGACCATGCTAACTGAGACACTGATGTAGTTCTGTAATGAACTCACATGTGAGGGGGAAAATCTACATACTTCAGGCTAAGGCATCTAGATATTTAATTTATTGTAAATAATGGTGTGATTTTTCTCTTGGAAGATGCCTCCAACTAATTGGAATAGAATAATTGAAAAAACTGGATATCTATTCAAATTGAAACGATACCAGTGGTGGCAAATCTTTGGCACTCCAGATATTATGGACTACAATTGTAGTCCATAACATCTGGAGTGCCAAAGGTTCGCCACCATGGCAATAGGCAATTTATGAAAAACCAACTAAATTTCCATACAAAATTAGTTACTGCTTCTCAGGGAACAATGTTTTTAGTAATATTGGACTGGTGAAAGAAAGATTTTATATACAATGAGAAACTATCTCTCTGGCCCATTGCTAGAGCTTAATTTCATTTGGAATTCACCACAGGTCATTCCATAAGCCTGGTTTTAAGGTCAGACTGAGCCACCACCATCCCTAGCCTTTTAAAAACACCTTTTAAGGTTATCTCAGACGGCTAGACTCATTTTTCTCTCTGTATAAAAACTTGAATCATCTATAGCAAAAGAGAAGCCCCTTTATTGATGTAGCCATGAAGATTATGGAACTGCTTGAAGGTCGATGTACATATTTTCTGGCCTAGAGGCAAAAATGTGGGGCCCACTTACTTTCTAAGGTTTTTGATAATTTAGACTGCAGTTCATAGATTTTTGTGACTGAACTAGTATGAATACTGATTTTAGGTTTTACATGGATGTTTCTTTTTTAAAAAATGATGTTTCTCTAAATGTTTTGTTTTATACTATTTTTTGTTTTATACTACATTTTGTTTTATACTACATTTGTAGTTGTGGTGTAGGTATGAAACTGTACTGTACAGTCCTATCTCATCAGATTGTGGAAGCTGAGCTGGGCCAATACTTAGAAGGAAGACCTCCAAGATAGATTCTGCAGAAGAAGGCAATGGCAAATTACCTCTGCTTAATCACTTGACTTAGAAACCCTAAGCAGGAATCACTCTGTCACCTGGTACTTGACAGTACATTAAACTAGAAAAGTGTAGAAAATATACTGGTAGAATTTGGATCTAATGGACCTGAATTCTTCAGTTGGGGAGGGGGGGAGGAACATGGATATTTCTGAATCCCCATATCAGAAAATACAAGATTCCTGAAATATTTGGGTCCATTTGACCCAAATCCAAATTTTACCCTCCCATCTCCTTCTCCCTTACTGAACTTCAGTGTTGAGGGTAGCTGCTTCGGGGACCCACATGGAACCTGGAGGCCATGGCAGTGGAGCTGTGTTCCCGCTGTGGCCTAAAAGTGTCACAGGAAACCCAGCAGTGGAGTTCTGTGCAGAGCTTCAAGTCTAGCTCAGCTGGGCACATCTGAGATCCACATGGAGCCCAAAGGCCACAGCAGTGGAGCTCTGCACAGCACTGCAAGGTCAGCTTGGCTGGGCCAAGCCAGGTTTGCAGCTGTATACCCACCAGAGGGGAGATTCTTTTTTAAACAAAAATGGCTGTGGGGCTGAAACAGCTTGAATGATACCAAAAAATAATAATTCACATGATTGAGGAGCCACTTTTAGCTCCCTTTGAACTGCTGCCTTTTTCAGATTAAAAAAACCCCCTCAAAATGCCAATAAGGTATTTTTCAGATTTTTTTTCAGTTCAGCTTTGCCAAATGCACCCCCCTACCTTTGACACACACACTTGTGGAGATTTTATTTCTTTATTATTTTTCTGCTTCTTTGCATCTGTCTTCACCCAAGAGGAGGTGAGGAACATTCCTGCACCTGAACCAAGCTTCTTAGGAGGCGAATCCGAGGAACTAGCGAAGATAGTGGTAGACAAGGAAGAAGTTCTGGCAGCCATTGATAAACTAAATGTTACCAAATCCCCTGGCCCAGATTGCATTCACCCAAGAGTTCTTAAAGAGCTCAAGCATGAAATTGCTGATCTTCTCACTTTAATATGCAACTTATCCCTGAAATCAGGCTCCATCCCTGAAGACTGGAAGATGGCCAATGTCACACCAATCTTTAAGAAAGGATCTAGGGGGGACCCGGGAAATTACAGGCCAGTCAGTTTGACATCTGTTCCTTGTAAATTAGTAGAATCTATCATTAAAGATAAAATTATTAAACATGTAAAAAAGCAAGACCTGCTGAGAAAGAGTCAGCATGGCTTTTGCAGAGGCAAATCCTGTCTTACAAACTTACTAGAGTTCTTTGAGGGTGTAAACAGGCATGTGGACAGGGGTGAACCGGTGGACATTGTCTACTTGGATTTCCAAAAGGCTTTTGACAAAGTTCCTCACCAGAGACTGTTGAGAAAACTCAGCAATGAAGGAATAAGAGGGGAAGTCCTCCTATGGATTAAAAACTGGTTGAGAAACAAAAAACAAAGAGTGGGTGTAAATGGGAAGTTCTCACAATGGAGAGATGTTGGGAGTGGTGTTCCCCAAGGATCCGTCTTGGGACCAGTGCTCTTTAACCTATTCATAAATGACCTGGAAGTAGGGGTGGGTAGCGTGGTGGCCAAGTTTGCAGATGATACCAAATTATGTAGGGTGGTGAGAACCACAAAGGATTGCGAAGAGCTCCAAGCGGACCTTGATAAATTAGGTGAGTGGGCTCAGAAATGGCAAATGCAGTTCAATGTAGCAAAATGTAAAGTGATGCAGATAGGGGCAAAAAATCCAAACTTCACATACACGCTACAGGGGTCAGTACTATCAGTCACAGACCAGGAAAGGGATTTGGGCGTCTTAGTTGATAGTTCCATGGGAATGTCAACTCAATGCATGGCAGCTGTGAAAAAGGCAAACTCTATGCTGGGGATCACTAGAAAAGGAATTGATAATAAAACTGCAAAGATTGTCATGCCCTTAGATAAAGCAGTGGTGCGACCGCACTTGGAGTACTGTGTCCAGTTCTGGTCGCCGCATCTCAAAAAGGATATTGAGGAGATAGAAAAAGTGCAGAGAAGGGCAACAAGGATGATTGAGGGACTGGAGCACCTTCCCTATGAGGAGAGGCTGCAGCGTTTGGGACTCTTTAGTTTGGAGAGGAGGCAGCTGAGGGGGGATATGATTGAAGTCTACAAAATTATGCATGGGGTAGAAAATGTTGACAGAGAGAAATTTTTCTCTCTTTCTCACAATACTAGAACCAGGGGGCATTCATTGAAAATGCTGGGGGGAAGAATTAGGACTAATAAAAGGAAACACTTCTTCACACAACGTGTGATTGGTGTTTGGAATATGCTGCCACAGGAGGTGGTGATGGCCACTAACCTGGATAGCTTTAAAAGGGGCTTGGACAGATTTATGGAGGAGAAGTCGATTTATGGCTACCAATCTTGATCCTCTTTGATATGAGATTGCAAATGCCTTAACAGACCAGGTGATCGGGAGCAACAGCCGCAGAAGGCCATTGCGTTCACATCCTACATGTGAGCTCCCAAAGGCACCTGGTGGGCCACTGCGAGTAGCAGAGAGCTGGACTAGATGGACTTTGGTCTGATCCAGCTGGCTTGTTCTTATGTTCTTATGTTCTTATATATTTGAGAAGCATATTTATATTATTTATAGCTATATTTGAGATTGTGCAAAGAGTAGATATCATTGGTTGATAATCCATTGCAAGTCATACTTATTTAGAATAAAACAATAAGAGTTACTGGTCAGAGGGCAAATGCCTATATGAACAGACAGTGGCATAGGGGAGAGGGAAATGGCATCCGGGGAAAAATGGCTTGCAAGGTCTCCAGGGAAGTATACCGGTAGTTCCCACCAAACTACTTTTTCAGCCAGCTGCTTTTTCCATCCCCCCCCCCCATGTGACTCCCACAGGGGTGTCTGGGACGTTTGTCCCCGGATGTGAATAGGTGCCTATTACTAGCCCTATTCACATATTACAGTGAATGCACATGCACCCTGTATGTATATGTTAATATCTGTTTATAAGAATGACCTTTGACCTGGCAATTTTCTGAGTGCAAGGCTCCCACTTAGGTGATAGCAAGCTTGACTCCCTGGACTGGTTGGCCCTCTCTGCTTATGTATTAAAATGATACATTACACATTCAGTTTCAAATGCTATTATATTGTATGCAACCTGAGTAAGACTCTTTAAAAGATTAAGAACATTAGAAAGTTTTTTAAAATTTCATCTGGCCTTTTACATATAACATAGCCATGTACATGAAATGCACATAGGATTTCTCCAACTAGCTTTGCTATTCATCTGTGTTGTGTAACATAAAACTGATATGCAGCTCTCTCTGTACAAGTTGTACATGTATAGGTTATTGAAATCAGGAATGCTGCTTTTCAAGGGTTCTTATAAGCTGTGTCCAACATCTGTTCAAATGTTCATAAGTGAATGGAAGGAGGCCTAGGAGGCATGTGTGCTATATGAGGTTGTCTTGTGCTTACAGGGTGTCTGTCATCCATAATGAATAATTTTTTGATTAATGCACACCTGATATCTTTTTGGCCTGCAATCATAAGGAAAATATAATGGAAACTATCCTACATGGACTGGAAGATGTCAGTTTAGTGTTCAAGTCATCAGGGATGTACTCAGAATTTCTAATTGGTATTATAATCCACAGTTTTAGGATACCTGCATTGTGCACTAGAGATAAAAAGTATTCTCTCTGATGTACAGCCAGATTCTGTTAACATATGAGAAGTTGGGAGTTGATTGACCCAGGTGCTACTTCATAAAATATTTTTTATAATGCATGAGGATCCTATGGATCCATACCTCCAACAGCAGCACTTTATTCTGGAAAATGTACATTCTACAAATGCAATGAACTCTTCCATATGCATCAGAGAAAAATGCTGCTAATAGAAGAATAGATCCACAGGAGGTGATCACATTCAGAGGTCAGGCAGGTGGTGACTAGAGATAAGGAATTTTCTGTGGTGGCACTTCACTTTTGGAATGCACGCGCGCACACACACACACACACACACACACACACACACACACACACACACGAGGCTTGCTGGGTGCCTACTGTACTTTTGTTTAGGCACCATGCTAAAATACAGGGTTTATGCTTCTTTGTTTTTAATTCCAGGCTTTAAAATAAGGGTTCAATAGTCTGATCTGTTTTATGGATACTTTCTTATGCTGCTCCTATCTAAAGGCTTATGATTTATACTGAGGTCACCTAGATCAGGACTCTGTAATAGTGACACAAAAACATTATAAACAAACAAACAATAAAGGTAAAAGACAGGTGTCCACCTCCTTCCCTCAACTAATACAGCACAGGCAGCCCTAGAAATGATTTCATTAAGTCTTTTTTCATCATCAAGTACCAAACCTTGTGAGTGGGTAAGAAACAGTTGACTGATGGATCAATCACAGCAAGTGAATTTTCAAAGATGCATCATTTCTCTGTAGAGTCAGAAAGCTTAGAAGGAAAAGGATCTCTGAAATATACCATACACACCAGTCTATTTCCCAGTACTGGGCAAGCAAGAACTTCTTGGTAATTTCATGGACACAATAGCTACCTTTTGTTCATGGTTAATTTCCAAACCACATTTACAGCTGTGACTCAGACCAATCTTTTAACTCCAGCTTTTGCCCATGAAAGGCACTTGTCAGCTTAGCTGAATCCCATAGGTATTCACAAATTCTCTCTGATTCATGCAAGCTTTGATAAATGACTAGAACTCCCCTCCACAGGAAAAAAGAGAGAAAAAGAAGAGAAAATCTCTTAAGAGTCCACAGAAAGGATTGTTCTCGCAATAATGCAACTAACAAATAACAAAATATACTCAGTGAAGAAGAAAATTCATCCCCCCACCCCATGAGCTAACCAGCAGATGCTGTCAAATGAGGAAGTCATATGTAAGCATTTAGGAGAATAGAGAAGGCTGGAACTGTTCTACTTCTGCCAGATGTCTAAAATAGACACAGATGAGCCATTTCTCTGAACTTCCACAACAGAGCCATCTGAATAAGCAAGCCATTCCCACCAAGGGTCACCTGCTGAAATTGATGTCTGTAAATCAGTGCTCTGCTTTTGAGTTTGCTTTAAACTGAAAAAATGTGGCTGACAAATCAGCAAACATTGAGCTGACAAAACTGCTATTTGGGATTGTAGAAACTTGTTTGTGGTTTATATACATGATTCAAAGGCATTTTTTTTCAATAGTGGATTGAATATTGTGCTATCACTGTACTATATAAATCATTTGCATCTGTATTTTCCTGTATGGCGAAGGCACTCCAATTGTGAAAGACTGCCTTAGCACAAAGATGCTGCAATTATGAGGTGCCAATTCAGCCATGCACAAAGAAAGAGAACTGGTAAAATATTTTTTTTTTAAAAAAACTGCCTGTGAATTTGCACACCCACGCACACATTGCCATTGATTTAATTATGCCTTGATAATAAATAAATAAATAATATATTAGACTGTGATCAACATGCACCTTATTTAAATTAATACTTTAAATGACATGCTAGTTTGTTTAACATTTCATGTCATTTCTTCTCTAAATAATGGTTCTGCTCTTCATGTGTTTACTGGATGTGTGTTCGCTGGATTCATTTTTCCTATGAATGTTTTTGAAAAGTGCAGCTTCCACCATGATAGAAATAGCAGCATTGTGTCCATTTAGGGTAGACAAATCTCCTCTGACCAGTATTTGACAATTGTATGTGGCCAGTCTAATAAATTAGCCTATTTCTAGGGGGTTTTACAGCTTTCTCAGACTTTCAGTAGCGTCACAAGAGGAACATGCCAATCTAAACAACATAGTGGAGGTTTCTTGAACATAGCAAAGAGTCTGCTTCAAATGAGCATCCCAGGTGATATCCTAGGCAGCTTCCAGTCCCTGACATGAACATACCACAGTGGGGAGTGAAATCCTTTGATTTCTCTGTCAGCTAGTACTTAAAAAGAGAGATTTAAAAGCATTTCAGAAATAAGGCTGCCAGCTGTGCAGAGACAGGCACACAGGTTAAATGATGGATGAATCTCACTCACCAGTCAGAGTGTACTTGTGTGAGGAATAAAAAGAACAATTGATTCAATTAACTTGAACTATCCGATTGAATTAGATCCAGAGTTGAGTGCTGCATTTTATGTTAAATGAGAAATTCTGAATGCAGCATGGTAATCATGTCGTATTTTTTAAAAAATAAAAATCCTAATCATTGAAACATTTTCCTGCTCCTACCCTCCAAAAGACAGCCACAGTGAAAATGGTTGAGAACTTGCATTACGCTTTTCACACCAGCTCTGCAGATATTTTGCAAGCCTATAACTACAAACAGATTAGCATCAAAGAACTTCTTATACAGCCACATATATCTTGGATTCATGAATTTATAAAACAACACAGGGCCAAAAGATGCATTCTGGTTGCCTCAAACAAGTGAGCCAGGCTGTTAGCACACTGTTAGCACAGGAAGAATGTATAAAGCTAAAGACACTCACATTTTTTCTGTTTTTAATCAATATGAATCTGTGGCCATTTTATCCAAATTCTTGTTTGCTTGCTTCCTTTCTCTGGTCATATACAAAGTGCATCTCTGAAGGGATTCTGGATGGCTCAAACAAGTGAGCCAGGCTGCACACTGTTAGTACAGGAAGAATGTGTAAAGCTAAAGACACATATTTTTCTGTTTTTAACCCATATGAATCTGTGGCCATTTTATCCAAATTCTTGTTTGCTCGCTTCCTTTCTCTGATCATATACAAAGTGCATCTCTGAAGGGATTCTATCTTCATTTTCCTGCAATCACATCAGTGTCTAGTTACTGTAACAAATGTTACAGTGTAATTCTGAAGGAGGCACAAAACCCCTCAGGAGGTGATATGACCCCGGTGTCAGCATAAATGCCAATTGTGCCAGCATAAGAAACATATGTACCAGTGCAGAGGCACTTATGCTGGTGCTTTGGAGCCATGCAGCAGCATGACAGTGGCTGCACTGAAGCCCTGCTCTACTAGATATGATGTTGGGAAGGCAATAAAGTACATCCTGACTTTGTCCCACAGTGCAGGGTAGTGGTCAGGAAGGTCTTTTTGTAGCCAAAATGATTCATATGGTTTTTTGAACCTTGGCCTCAGCTCAGTGTCATTTTGGAGTGAAAGGAGTGTCATTTTGGAGTGCCATTTTGGAGTGAAAGAAGTTCTTCCTCCGCCGTCTATGAATGTATCAATCACCCAGTCTGGTATTTCAAGCAAAAAAAATCCTGAAATCTGTCAGACATGTCTCTATGCCGTTCATCCTGGTTTTCACAACACATTTGAAGGTTGTAGCGACCCAAAGGATCCCCAGAATAATATTAGTAAATATATTTTGCTTTAAAATCATATTGGCAAAAGCCAGTTGCCAAAAGCACTCCTCTGGGTGTAGGTAGCCGCATGATCACTTGACCACAAGCTAAAGGTCAAAAGTACTTTAACAAAAGCTAAGTTAAGATAATGAGTTACTCCTGGCAACCTGGAGGTCTCATTTGAGTTAATAGCATGCTTGATTACCACACCTTGCTATAGAAACTGTTAAAGACAAAGGATATGGAAAGTCACCCTGCCAGCAGATACTGTATTCTTTATCTCTCTTGGAAACACAGGTCAGCAGCAAATACTTACTGCTCTGCATTTCCCCCTCCTTTTGTAATGGTTCTCCTAAAAGTCCCTTACCTCTCCCAGGTCTAAAGGTCTCAGACAAAATTTGAATATCTTGGGCAGTGACCCTACAGGGTTAATCTGCATGGGAGCATTGCAGCCCTCCCTCATTTAGCTTAACAATGTAATTCTGGCCCTATTGTCATGGGGTTAGCAGTAGGTGAGCTGACTCATCGAAGTCAGCACCCCAAATCCAGCACAGATGCTGCAGAAGCGAAACTTACTCTGATTGGTTCCCTTTCCCACCAAAGAACGATCTACCCTATAAAGGTTTAGTTCACCTGGAGCACCTTGCTCATTACTAGCCTGTTCCTCCTTTGGTCTGGTCAGTTTGAGACACGATATCGTCCTTCATTGGGTTTCTGTGCTGGCGTGGAATCCCTGCCTTCTACTTCGTCTACTCTCAAGAATCGTTAGGTAACGTATTACCCTGCAAAACCCCATTCCCTCTCTATCCTCCCATCTATCTTTCAAACCTTTTTATATACTAGAACTTGAATGTATGTGCTCTTGTGCCTTACTGTATATGTGTATTTTTGAACTAAATTCATATAAAACGTTCAAACTCAATTGGACTTTTGCGTTCCTCTGTGGAATATTCTTTGCCAGAATCCCTTCCCCATATTATACAGTCCCAAATATCCCCTTGGCCAACCTCTCACTGCCAACGTGAGTTTTTATTCCCCTGTGCTACTTAAAAACCTAAAAGTGTGCTGCTACACTCTTAGCAGCTGGTGGAGAATCCCTTTCCTAAAACCCCTTCCCCTGTTAAGGCCGTAACAAGGTCATCATTTGGTGTGCTCGTGCTCTTCTCTAATTCAGAGACTCAGAAACTGGAAGAATTCACAATGGGTTATGTTATGTTTGAATAACTGTAACTTAGAAATGTGGAGATAACTGTTTTGACTTTGATAAGGTTAACATCAGTTCCTTGCCATTGCAAATTACCTTTGTTGAACATTGTGAATACATCTGTTAAGTAAGCAGTGTCATCCCTGATTTTTATTAGTTCATCACAGAGGACAGAATTCAGGTCTTGGAAGAATTCAACAACTGTGACAAAAAGTGAATAGAAACTACTTGCAATTTTCTTTCGTGTGCAAAGACAAACATTGAAAATCTTCATCATTCTCAATGCAGAGCTGTAGATACAGTCCTGAATTGAGAGCATGTGCCTTGATTATATTTTCCACTGTGATGACAGTGCTCAGTGATTGGTGAAGTCGACCACTTAAGTTTATTGTGACCAGATGCTGTCTGTGGATTACACAGTGCACCACAAACACACCAGGTACAGTGTTTTTCAAGAAACTGATGAAGCCACAATGATGACCTGCCATTGATGGTCCCGCATTTGTTGTATATGCCAGAATGTTGCTAAGCAGGATGTCTTTCTCTTTGTGCCATCAAGTCACAGCCCACATATGATGCCCTTCATGGTGTTTTCAAGGCAAGAGACAGATTGAGGTGGTTTGCCATTGTCTGACTCTGTGTAGCAACCCTGGACTTCTCTGATTGACTCCCTTCCAAGTACTAATCAGGGCAGACCTTGCTTAGTTTTCAAGATCTTATGAGATCAGGCTAGCCCTGGGCCATACTGATCACTGTACATTTTGTTTCTACTCCACAGCCCTTGCATCCCAAGAACTCTTTTCATATTTATATGAGCAGCAGTGGCATAGTGGTTAAGAGCAGATGCATTCTAATATGGAGGAACCGGGTTTGATTCCCTGCTCTGTCGCTTGAGCTGTGGAGGCTTATCTGGGGAATTCAGATTAGCCTGTCCACTCCCACACACACCAGCTGGGTGACCTTGGGCTAGTCACAGCTTTTCGGAGCTCTCTCAGCCCCACGTGTCTCACAGGATGTTTGTTGTGAGGGGGGAAGGGCAAGGAGATTGTAAGCCCCTTTGAGTCTCCTACAGGAGAGAAAGGGGGGATATAAATCCAAACTCTTCTTCTTCATAACCATCATGTGTTTTTTATTACAGCGGTACATGCTGAGAAGGTTTTATAGGTTTGCAGAAAGAAGGAGGCAGGTAGGCTGTGCTAATATTAAACTACTCCCTCACCTGAAATCTAAAAAGTACTTCTTCCATCATAAACCTTTTAGCCATTTTCTCAAACCAGGCAAAACTGCTTATATTCGCATCTTAGCAGATGGTACTCATTCCACTGCTTGGAATAGAGAGATGCTTACTGCAGCCAATGGTCCAGCAGCCTCCAGTGCACCCCATCAACAACCATACAAATGTCTAATGGGAATGCTCCTCTTTGCATAATAGAGTACCATGGCTCAAGGCAATATTCTTGTCTCTGTCCCTACTGCTTTCTTTATGGTTCTTTGGCTTGCTAGTGGACAAGTGATGCCAAGGGTTCATTTTTATAGTTTGACAAAATGAGATGAGTTTTGCCTATAATGAAGTATTTGTATTAGTGCCTAACATGACCAGCTGAGATATGCTTAGCACAGCTTTCAAATGAGCAGCAAGGGACCATTCCTGCCAATCACCCACGAATATTCAGAGGACAGCGTCGCAGCTGCAGCACCAGCCCGATCAAGCACAGAATTCCCCAATTTCTGGATGGGATATTTTGGTAATAGTGAAGGCCCATCCCAATTGTTTAGCCAGCTGTCACTGGTTACACAAATAACATTTGGAGGGGCACTGGCAAGTTGCATTAACAAATGAGACTGATAGCAGTTGAAAACATTGAAACTCACATGTTGGGAGAAAGTCCAGTTCATAAACTTAGGGGAGGTGGTTTAAAGATTGCTGTCCAATATTATTTACTTAGATGGGCTTCCCTTTCTCTATCCTTTCCCCTTTATTTTTCCTTGGTATTATGTCTGTTATTTTGTTTATTCCTCCCTGATCGATTCCCACCTATTAGTTAGGGGCACTGAAGTACAGGAACATGTTATATGGGGCTGTATGTCTGATTTTATTATTATACGTTAAAATGTTGTGAGCCACCCTGAGCCCATTGACTGGGAAGGGCAGCCTGAAGATCAAATAAACAAAATAAATAAACTTTGTACTGCAAGACCAGGATATAAATCTGCTATGCCAATTTTTTTAAAGTGTGAAAACAGTTTCCCCAGAGACATGGGGATAATTGTTGTAAAAAGCTTCTGCTCCTATCTATGTACTTATCCAGTTTTTTACTAGTGAATCTCTAGATTTCTACAAACGTTACAAAAACTGTGATTGCCATCTAATTTTTCACAATATTTAGATATTTATACTCTTCTTTTCTCCCCAATGGGCACCCAAAATGACTTATAACTAAGGTTGCCAGTTCCAGGTTGGGAAATACTTGGGAACTTTACTGTGGAGCCTGAGGAGTACTGAAATACCTCATTTTGAGTGACTTTTAAACATATAATGAAGATGTAGGGTAGGAAAGCAATAGGAGCTTGCATATGTGCAGATATTTTTAAATCCATTTCAAATGTTAATGTGTGTGTGTGTGTGTGTGTGTGTGTGAGAGAGAGAGAGAGAGAGAGAGACTCAACTGTAGCCCAATTCCAAGGGTAATAGAGCATTCCTGATTTAGTTCAGTCTGTTTCACCCACCCACCCAGAAGGCTATTGACTATGATGGAAGGAGTACACCAAAGCACACATCTTGAATTTTTGTTTTGGTGATTCTTTTTCTTTATTTAAAAAAATGATTTAGCTTTGTTATATTTGTTTTTAAAACTATTCATGTTAATCATTCAGTTCATACTTGTAACTGTACCCTAGCTGATATAAAATCTTCTGGGATCATACCTCTTCACTAGGAGATCCTTTCTGTCAAATTTCAGACAGATGGGAGAAAGTGTATTCATTCACCAGGGATTGGAAACAGCACTTCAAGAAGCCAGGTCACATAGGGAAGCTAGCACAAATAATGTATATAAAATTAATAAAATGCAATTGGCCTGGTGCCATCTTAGCAAGAATGGAGGAGCATTTCACTTCTAGGGACATTAGGATCACATAAAGGTGTAGCTTGTAGAGTCATTTTCACACAACCCCTCTGCCTACTCAATGCATTCATTCATCCCTAATGTGAAATCACATGGTGTCTCTTTCATGGCTACTTCTAAAGGTAAAAGTAAACCAGCATGAACTGGTGCAGGTACTTGCAAGAAAGAGGCCATAATGGTACCTCTTACCTGCTGCATCAACCCTCTGAAAGAGGCACTAATGGTACAAAATATACGTTATTTCTATCTCTGCTACTATCCCACCCCTCTTATTTGTCTGTGAAGAAGTATATCAAGTACATATTTAGGATTTGTTTCATATTTATTACCACTTTCAAAAATAAGATTATTCTTATACATTTTGTGTTCAGTTAATTGGGATCTGATTCTAGTTTGCTGAGGGAGCTTAATTATAACTGTGGGTACTGTTATGATCATTCCCTGCTGGCAAGACCAGCAGTCACTGGAAGAATGGAGGACCAATCTGTTACGCTGTAATCTTTTCTTTCAAAGATTTGACCTGGTAATTCAAACAACAGTTTTGTTTTGTTTTTATTTACCAAACCAAACACAGAAATGTTGGTCATTCATTTTCAGTTCAAAAGTGATAGAAATGTTGCTGGCTATCAGAAAGAGGTTCAATACACTAGATTTTGTCACTGCAGATAATGTGGCCAAAATTTCTCGCTCATGATTATATTTTAATTGGATGTTTCACACATTACTGTTCCAAGCTGCAGGTATTTAGCCAAGAGGAAGGTGAAATGGATACTGTCTTTTAGAAAAAAAGGGATTCCCCCCAACAATTATGACAGCATATGAAGATTTTAAAAGATGTGAAATAATCACATATCAATAATGATCACTGAGCCTTGCAATGACCGTGAAGATGCTCTTTTCATGAAAAGTTATGGGCCAAGATTGTTCTTCCACTCCTTGACAAATTTCCAACTTGTTTGGATAACGTCTGCTTAGAAAAAGTGTTAACTGATGAAAACCCTGTTTGTGTGAGGCAAATTTCTGTGCCTTTGTGATTAAAATTTGTGTCAAATTTGGTCATATAGCTTTTTAAAGCAAAATTTTATTATCATGTAAGAAATGTTTTTGGATTTAAATAATCTTCCCTTTAAGTTTTAGTGGTTAATTATATTTATTTTCTATTTTCTATTTATAGTTACCTCCTTTGGAGTAACTAGTTAGTGCTATAAGGTTGTTCTGTGCAGCAGTTATAGTTTACTGTAGAGTAGTCTTAGTATTTATTATGGTTATAGCTTTTGTTTTATTGTTAATGTTACAGAGTTATGTATTGCTGTTAATGTTATGGAGTTATGTATTGATAATGTTAATGTTATGTAGTATGTATTGATACATTGGAAACATATGTTGTGAATGTATTGATATATTGCTATTTGGTATTGTTTATATATTGATATTTTGATATGCTGATTACTGTAAATTGTTATGTATTGTTATTACTATACTGTTAATATATTGTTTTGATGTTAATGTATCTGATAGTCTGGATTTAGTTTGATGTATGTTGATGTGTATTAACAAAGTGCTGCTGTTATTGCTATTAATACATTGTAAGGTTTGTAGTGTTAAGTCGCCATCTGAAATTTAACTTTATTTCATTTTTATGTATTTACTAGTGGACCCGGCCATGCTTTGCTGTGGCTTACCAGCAACACAGCCACCACCACATCCGGCCCCTGCTGGAGGAGGGAGGTCCGGTGGCACAAGCTCTGCCGACGTCCCTGGTCGCGGCCTCCCTGCGGAGTGCCTGCAGGGCCCTCGCTGCCCACTGCTGTCCCGGTCTCGGCAGGAACACGCCCTCGGCCCGTGCAATGCGCACCCTTTAGACCATGGCGGCTGTGCACATCCTGAGGCAGGGCAGAGCTGATGCTTTTGAAGGGCTGCCATGGTCTAAAGGGTGCACGTTGTGCGGGCCGAAAGAGTGCTCTTGCCGAAACCAGGACAGCAGTGGGTGGCAAGGGCCCTGCAGGCACTCTGCAGGGAGGCCGCAACCGGGGACGTTGGTGGAACTGGTGCCGCCAGACCTCCCTCCTCCAGCAGGGGCCGGATGTGGTGGTGGCTGCGTTGCTGGTGGTGCAGAGGTGGGTGTCACCACCCTGGGCTGTGTTCCTGCTGGGGCGCAAGACAGGAAAACACGTCTGCCTCCTGTGGCGGCAAGGAGGCCTCCTGAAGGGCTGTGGCTGAGAGTGGGCCAAAGGGCAGCTTCCTCCTTCTGGCCCTCTGCTGGTGCTTTCCTCCGGCGGCGGGTGCCTAGCGGTCTTCACAGGCTCCTTGACCTTGCACAGATGGGCCAGTGAGAGGAACAGGGCAGTGGGCACATGAACTGTACGGTGTTTTGGGCCCCCGCCAGCTCCAATCTGCTTGGGGGCGGGACTGGGCTGAATCGGCTGTTCTTCCGAGTGTCCCAACGGTGGCTGGCTCGTTGCCTCCCGGCGCCCCTGCAGTCGCACGTTCCTCTGGGGCCACCCGCCTGGCCTTCTTCCACGCTCACTGTACCTCATGGAGAGGTACCTCCTTTGTACCTCCTTTGGGCCATCCACTCACGGCTTCCTTGGGCGGCAGGCAGGTGGCTTTGTCCAACGGTTGCTGTACATCACACAGGCATTCCGGCGGGAGGTGTTGCACATGTGCACTGAATCGCACCCGTTTTTGAGTTTTACCTGGATCAGGTGTGTCACCTGAGCCTTGTGAGTAGCGCAAAACCGCTCGCACAGATTAGAAGCGTTGGCGGAAAATTTCAGGGCGATCTGTCCAGGCGTTTCCACGTTAGGGCGTGACTAACAAAGTCACAGTTACATTTTTATATATATACTAGCGAGGCCTGGCCACGCGTTGCTGTGGCAATTGTCCTTCCCACACAGATGTCCATGCAGGTCCAATGATCCCCAGCATACCCTTTTGCGGTGGTCAAATAGAATCCCTCTTTCCCTTTTCAGTTCACATTGTTATATGGTGGTGTCTTGGTTTTTTAGTATAAGGTAACCCTTTCCATTCCACAACTGTCCAGAGTGCGAATCCCGCTGTCCATGAGGCTGGTTGACATGCACAGTCCTGGCTTGGGTAAGGCAGAACTGGGGCAAGGAGGCTATCCCAGTCAGGCTGCAGAGGAAGGGTGGTGAGGCACTTAGATCGAGGCCAGCTCTCTGGGTTCATAAAGGGCCATGTGCAAAAGAAGCGGAGCCAGTAGTGTTGGTTCGCCCCCACCCCGCGGATTTTCTTAGAACAAAAAGGCAAACTCCAGCTCACTTTTAGTAAAAGAGAGCTGTGGTGAATATGGGTGAGGAAGTGGGTGAGTGGTGGTTGGATGTGAGGGAGGGCAGAGTGAGGTGTGTGAGGATGAGCTGGATGTGTATTGTGTGGTAGCAGTGGGTGAGGCACAGAGAGTGAAAGTTACCTGCATGTGTGGGGGAGGGGAACCCCACCTGACATCTCACATGGCAAAGTGTGTATGTGTTTCACTTCCACTTGTATTACCTAACAGTATTACCTATTTACTGTTTTCACTGCTCATCTCTGCCCATCTGCACAAACATTCTAAGCCCTCATACCAAGCCCTCAGGCCACATACATGCTGCATGAACATTCTAAGGGTGACAGTTAAACACAGCCAGCTTCATGGCCTGGTGCGCCAGGAAAAAGATGTTTTACCTGGCTCAGGTATGGACTTTCAGCGATTTGAAGGTCCGATTACCTGCCCAGAACAGGGAGGAACGTCATGTGAAAATTTGGGGGCTATCCGTCCAGCCGTTTTGGCATTAGGGCGTGAGTAACAAAGTCACTGTTAGCTTTTTATATATAGAGATAGATTAGGCATAGTGTTATAATGTATTGTCCTTGTGCTTGTGGATTTCAATGGCTTCTCTGTGTAGTCTGACATAGTGGTTGTCAAAGTGGTCCAGAATTCTACGTCTGACAACCACTACAGTCAGACTATACAGTCAGACTACACAGACTACACAGACTACACAGAGAAGCCAATGAAATCCACAAGCACATGGACATTTTAAACTGAAAGGAAGAAACCATGAAAATGAACAGAATTTGGCTGCCAGTTTTGAAAAACACTATAGTCAAGACAGTGACTAATCAGCTCCACACAGACACAGGATGACTATAGACAATCAAAGGGAACAAAGGCCAGACTACTTCTATTCAGATGCCTCACCTATTGACCTTGCTATCTCCATTGTTACTCACATGCTACATTCATTGTTACTCAGTTGCCAGACCACTCCTATTCAGATGCCTATTGACCTTTACTCACAGGTATATATACTCCACTTGCTTTCCTTTCCAACTATCAGATCCTCTGAAGATGCCAGCCACAGATGCAGGCAAAACGTCAGGAGAGAATGCTGCTAGAACATGGCCATACAGCCCGGAAACCACACAGCACCCCAGTGATTCCGGCCGTGAAAGCCTTCGACAATATACTTGAAAACTCTTCATATATGCTGGTTCTTGTTATTTTTCCATACATGAAAGAAGCTTAGAGTTGCCTTGTATTTGTGGAAATTACACCCACCCACGGTCATACATTTCTTGGCAACCTACTTGGTCATCCTCAGTCCTCAATCACAAAGGAAGGAAAAACTGGCATTAGGATTGCCAGGCAATCATCAGAGGCAGAAGATCTGTTTTGAATGCACTCCCCCCAGTGCCATCCAGTCTTACCAAGTGCATTGGTAGTAACACCATTACATTGCCAATGATATAAGAGATGCCCTGGTATCTGGGCAGAAGTTCTATAAAAATGGTTCTTCCATAGTTTTTGCCCAAATACCAGAGCATATCCCACATAGTTATTATTATTATTTATTAAATTTCATATGCCGCCCAACCCCCAAATTTGTGCTTGGTAAGATTCTCCCCCCATCTCCTGCTGGTTAGTAAGAGATATCTGGCAACTCTATCTGACACCCAGATCCTCCTCCTTCCTGCCTTGTCTCTCTCCTGACTTGGCACATCTCTTGCTCTCTCGGGGAAGGTTTGGAGAAGCATCAGGAAGCCCTCCCCTGTGAGGGTTTAAATCAGCTTTTCTAAATAAACAAATTAAATGCACCCACGAAGGTGCCCTACACTGGATTAGATCATTGGCCTATCACAGTCAGTACTGTCAACTCAGACTAGTAGTAGTTTTCTAGGGTTTCAGGCAGAAGTCTTTCACATTACCTGCTGCAAGATTCTTTAACTGGAAATGCCAGTGAATGAACCTGGAATCTTCTGCATGCTAAACAGATGCTCCTCCACTGAACCACAGCCTCTCCTCAAAATCCAGAAACTGTTTGGACTTTGCTGTTCTTGTCAGATATATAATTATACATTCAGATTATGCTGGAAATTCCAACCATTTGTGCTCACATTTGTGCCATAAAGTGGGAGGAAATATGTGGTGAAATTATGAAGATGTCTCCATCCTGACAAAACTATTCTGTGGAACCATGAATGTTCTGTCTTGAGAATGAACACATTAGCCATGGATAAATGGATGAGGTTGTCAATTCTGACTTCTACAAACAGAATATGAAAAATTCAGTTGAAAACATTCATTCCCTTAAATTCATTCCCTTAAATTAATTCATTCCCTTAAATTGCTCCATTAAAGCAATCAATGGAAGTGCCAAAATGGCACTTATACTTTGGGATGAGATCCATTCAACTTTTAACTGTTTTCATGTTTATACATTGAAAGTTTTAATGCAGTTTCTATTTTATGTTAGATACTTTGTTTCAAGCATCATAGGGAGAGAAGATGTGCAGTAATTTTTTAATGTAACCTATTATTTAAGTTCCTAAAACCAAAGGAACTAATTCATTACTGATGAAATGACACCAAAAATAACTTAAATTAGAATATTTTAAAGTAAGGAGAAATCAGGAAGAAATTGATAGTAGAAAACACTGCTAATCCAGGACTGCCCTTGTTATTTTGATATTCAAATTGGATTTCTTAACAGAACTATTAGTACTCAAACAGCTTTGTCAGAAATTGTCTGCTTTCAAGGATTATAAAAACGTCCTGCAGTTTTTAAATTATCCTTATTTTTACCTTTACACAACCTAGGAATAATGTCTGTTGAGTATGCTGGGGATCCACTGCTTAAATCAGTTCCTTCCCACAGCCTAGCTTTGTGCCAACAAGAAAAGACAAACAGCCTCATCCACTGGCACATTATTTGGAAGTAAATCTCACTAAATTCATTAGAAGATACTCCAGTGGAAGCAGGGTACCTTGAAAATGAGTTCCTTTGAAAACATGATATGAATTATGTTAATATCACACAATATCTGCAAACAAACAATAATTTTTTTTATTTATGACTTTACAAATATCAGTATATCAGCATTTAAAAATGACAATAGTTTAATGAGGTGTGAAAGAGCAGCATTAAGATTTCAGGTTATTAAAGCTTCTTGTGTTGCAGTAGTAGCATCAGATTAGCAAGCAATGTGTTGGAAGTCGCAGTGTGTATTTGGGACAGCTGAACTACCCCGCTCTCCCAAAAAATATTTATTTATTTTATTTATTTATTTATTTCGATTTATTATACCGCCCCATCCCCGTAGGGTATTTTTGAGGGTGGGGAGAGTATCTAAAAAAATGGCAGGAATTTAAGGGAGCTGAAAAGCAAATTCCAAATAATGCCAATTTTTTCTGCATTATTCAGGCTGCTTTGGACCTGCCACCATTAAAAAAACCTGGGGGGGGATCTCCTCTCCTTCTCCCCCTCACTGCTGCTGGGAAAGAGGGGAGGGAAGCAGCTGCTGTCAGGGTAGGTGTGCACCCCTGACTGAGCATGGGGGAGTGGATGCCTATTCTCTGTTATAATATTGATACATTGATAGGAGCATTTGGAGAAGCAGGAAGGAGCAACATGGAAGGGGGGACGTGCAAAGCAGAACAAGGAAGTGGGAAAGCTGACCATGGGCAAATCTGTGTTCACTGGGGCATATCTGTTGGGCTGTAGTGGCAAAGCAAAATTTAAATTGTGCTACAAGTGGTTTTGCTTACTGCACAGAGAGTGGAAAGTGAAACGGGGGCTAGAAAAAATACATCCGTACAAGAAATCTTGTCACTGTGGACATTCATGTCCACCAAGTGGCAAACACCTTTTGCATAACTGGCCGAAGAAAACAACTGCAAACTGAGGATGTTTCAACTTAAGCCCACTCACAGTCTCCTTAGTTCTCTGTCCCTCTGTGGGTTCAGGTTCACAGTGCAAAATGATTTTGTTTTTCATTTCACATACACAAATGCACAGCAAGTAGAATGACCATTTAGGAAAACATCTCTGATCATTGTCTTTCATTGAAGAAACATCAGCTAACAACTAGAAATCAATTTGTTTAACAATGGATGGTCATTCAGCAAACCTAATATCACCTTCATGTGTTCTTCTCATGACAAATTGGCTTAACAGACTTCTTGCAGTAAAATTCTCCTAAGAAGGATTGAACAGACAGACAAAAATTAAGAACATATGAAGTGGTATTCTTTAGAGCATTTGTTCCTCAGAATAAGTACTCCCCTTGCACCAATTAATGTTTATTTTTTCTTCTAGACAGAATTGCCCATTTTCAAGCCACTGCCATTAAAAACACAAAGCCAATGGAGCAATATTTTTGTGTCTTCCTTAGCATGTCTTCCTCATTGCTAAAAATCACAGGACTATCCTGCCTTTCAGCTTCCTTTGTGTTGTGATTAATTTTTTATGGCCAAGTTTAAACTATGGGATTCACAAGCTTCATGGTAGTTCACTTTTTCTGTTAAAGATCTTTCTGAGGTTCCTGCATAGAATTTTATTAGTTATTCCAAGGCTTAGAAGAGATTTGTTTTCCATCTTGTGTTGGAAACAGAAGTCCAGAAGAAACAGCAAGTGTAACCTCAGCTTGTGGGTTCTGTGGGGCAGTACTTGGAATGAGTTGCAACAACAATTTTTAAACAACAAAATGGTTTACTTTTCTTTACAATTAACATTAAACATCAACATTTAACGTTACAATTCAAGGTCCTGTTCAGGTTGCATTTCAAGTCCTTCTATTTACAGTCTACTGATATTGCCAAGTCCAATTTCTTCTTGCAAGTTGGCTGGCTCCTGAAGACTCCAAGGGCTTGATGAACAGGTTGCAACATGATGAAGGTTTCCAGGAGAACTCTCACCCATTACAACCACAAAAGAAACCCTGAAACAATAAACTCCAACATTTACAACACAGCAAAACAACAACTACCTTCCCAGTAGCTCCCAACAATATTGAAATTACCTTAACAAGGTGTTAAGGGCTTATAGAAATCAAGGTCCGAGTCTGGTAGCCTTGCTTCTTCTGCAAAAGAGCTCTTGCAGCCTCTCTGCTGCACCGAGTCTCCACCCCCTTACTGGGTCAACCCATTCTGGGCCAACCCATTCTGGGCATAGGGGTTACACAAGCAATAAGAGAAATAGGGAGGAAACTCTGTATATGCCTCTAAAATGGTTTCTGTGGAACTTTGATGAACTTTGAACACTTTTAGAAGTCATGTATTCTGGTAAGACAGACATCATAGAATGCATGTTTTCACAGTCCATAATGTATTTTTGGATAATTACAAAGTGATGCTTCATAGAATTCTTGGCAGAAGAGTCATTAAAGCTACAGCAGATGTGTTGGAGTGAGTAATAAACTTCTATATTATTCCCCCTAAAGGAAGCTGAAGTTCAAATAATCACTGGGAAGTCAAAGGTGAATTGACAGGTTTTAATTAAATTTTGATCCCAAATATCCCTTGTACCATATCTGCAGACAAAATCTCTATGCAACAACATCCAGATAAATCAATATTTAATCTCAGGGCCAAACTACATATTCGATAAGAGATCAATAATCATATCTTCTGGTGGTTTCCGTACTTTCTCATTAAATATAGTTCAGGAGGACCCAGTTTATTTGGGTGCTGTGGTGCTAGATGAAGGGTGGAGTTTACCACTTCTTGTCATCATTTTCCTGAGAGAGATTATCCCCACCACCATAAAGCCTAGTATCTTGTGACAATTCTATAGATAAGTGATTGGTTCTCAAATTAACTTTGTGAAATCATAGGTGTGTTGAGATTCTTTCTGATAGTTGTTAACTGCTCAAGCAAGATTTAAAAGGCTATACTTAGCACTTTGCCAGTAATTAAAATGTTGTTTTTCCTTCAACTTTATTAAGCAGTAGTCAAAGATTAAAAATCCTGCACTTTTCCTGACTGGCTGGTGAACTTTCTACAATAGTTATGAGATGTGCATTCTCAGATTAAAGAGCAAAATATAACATACTGGAAATTATGAAAAACTGGCACTATTTTGCTACAATTATATTCAACTGAACAGAAACAAAACTTGATGTGTGTTACAGTGGATTGCCATAAATTTAGGTTTTAAAACTCCAGCTGTGTTCTTGAGGACAGGAACAGATGTTCCAATATTCATACTAGAGAATGTAACTCTACAAGCTTGGAATTAGTGGCATGTCTGAGAGAGTTTGCAAATATTTTGGATAGCTGACAGTGCCCAGTTTCTCAACACTGTATGAACATTGCAGTGCTGACAACCCCTTCGACTCCTTCCTGTCTTCTTGACTGTCTGCTTGTATTAAATGATCAACTGAACTGATTAAAGATTGAAACAAAAGTAACTGTAGACCCCCCCCCCCCAACACACAATTCTATCGCATTTTATCTGACTAGGTGAGAGATATGTCATCAATAGGGGTGTGCACCATTTTTCCAGTATTTTTTGGAATCAGGTTAATTAAATTTGAAAATGTACAGAAAAGCCAATAATTTACAGAAAAATGTACAGAAAAGCCAAACATCTTAAAATTATAAATTAAGAACTTGACCATACTTTTTAAAACAGCTGTACCTCTTTATTGCAGGACGTGGACACATGTGGTCACACAACTTTCCCAAGAAAGGTCATGTGAATATGATTAATGACAGGTCTGTGTCATCTTTACAGTAAAACAAAAATCTCTGCAGCATAAACTTGAAAAGTGCTAAATCCTTTCATTTATATCCCAGATATCAACCTTCACAGTCCATCCCTTACACTCTTTTTACCTCACCACACTGACTCTGGAATAACTCTAGAAAACAGCTTTCCTTTTAATGACAGGAGTCAGGTATTTTGCCAATAGATATTTTTACTTTCTGTAAGCCAATCTGTCTCAAATATGTTCCTAGCCTAGATGCCTTTTGACAGGCACTGAACATACTGACTTCTTGATTCTTAAATGACAGTGACACTTGGAGAATCACAGTATTAAAAAAAACTGTTGAAGGGGAACTTCATGAAAATAGGTAGGCAGCTTAATGGTTTTCTTGATACGTTCATCCTACTCCTTTAAAAAAAACCTAATTTTGCTGACAGCTGAAGAGCTCTTAGTTGATTGTGCTTTTTTAATTTCAGAAGTGCCATATAATGTGCAACTAGAAACAATTGGATGCATTTTGTTTTGCTATCCAATCTTGTAAGAAAAATTCAGGATAAATGTTGCAAAATGACAAATGGTAGCTTTGGAAGCAAAAGGGAATTATGAAACACAACCACATGTTGTGGCTTTCTTTTCACCATGAAGAGGAGGGTAGCCAAGAAGAACACTGTTAGAAATATTGGAGCTGTGGGCTAGGGTTTTGTGCTTCTTCCCATTCCATTTAACCTATGCAAGAAACTATTGGAAGAGGATATCCAAAGATTTAGAGCAGGGTTCAGCAACATTTAATAAAGAGCCAAACAACATCAGAATTAACCATCCATAAAGCTCCTGGTTGTTGTGACTCCTTGATTTGGAAGTGGCACATGCAAGGGCTCACAAAAAGTAATAACTATAACACAGGAGTACTTTGCTTGATTATTTTAGAATCCTGACATGAATCTCTGTATAATTTGCCCTTGTATTGGCAACTGTTCATCTCCATCATTGCTCTTTCTGGAAAGCATGTTTAATAAACCTTTCAGCCCCATAACACTCTTTGCCTTCCATTCCATTTAAATGTTGGTTATTTAGCATCCCACTTTGCTCTCAAATATACCTGCTTTAAAGGTTTCTTCTTCTTCTTTCATGAACCATATTTGGTTCTGTACTGAACCACAGTTGGCTCTTCAGCCACACATTACAGATCTGTGATTTACACTAGAGTCATCAGTGTAGTGACAATACTAATCTCTATTTCTCCTTTCCAGTGGCACCAGTTGAGATGATGGACTGAGTGCTAGGAGATGGTAATAGGTTAGGTGATGGATAATAAGCTAAAGTTGATTCAGATAAGACTGAGGTACTCTTAGTTGAAGTGCTATGCCTAATCAAAGCCTGAGGAGTCAGGATTGCATTCCCCCCGCCACACACACAACCCAAAAAAGCCAGCCTGTTTGCTGTTGAAGGAGGTATGCGGTTAGATTTATTTTTACAGACAGAAGCCTAAAACTCCTCTGTGGCAAACAATATCCTTTAGCTGGTTCATCACTTGCAGCCTTGCTTCAAGAAAAATTCTTGGGCTATAGTTATTTGGGCCCTGGTCATATCCAATGTAGACTACCACAGAATACTCAATGTTGGTTGACTTTGAAAGTTGCTCATAAGCTTCACCTGGTGCCAGATGTGGCAACAAAGTTATGAGTTAACTGATGAGATGCATACATCCCCAGTACTGAAATATCTGCATTGGCTGTCAATTCATTTCTAGGCACAGTGCTCACTGTTGCTATCAAAGTCTTACTGATCTGGGAACAAGCTAGTTGAAGGACTGCCTGATTTCTTATCATCCTGTTGGTGATGATGGCCATCTTTAGACGCCCTTTGTTGTGCCTGTCGACCTCCTCCCAATAATCAGACTCAGATTAACTGAAATCCATTATTGTATCAGAATAAACGAACAGGTACACTCCAAAGTTTATTTGCTGGGTCTATTCTCACACTGTTGCAGCCTATATTCTCTGCTATGTGCTCCCCCTCCCTAATTGTTCTCCCAAAAGTAAAAGTGTTCACAGGCTGAGCCATTCCTCCAAGGTCAGATCCCCAATAAGAACCAGGCAAAAGCAAGAAACCATTACTATAAGCCTCTAATAAATCAAGCACTATCAACCCAAAGCACTGTTAATTGTTTGAGCTAAGGGATTCTTAGAGTGCCACAGTCTCCCAGACACCCCTGAGTGAGCATAGGGATGGGGTCAAATACCCCATCGGGGTCTGATAGTTGACCACAAAGGACAAAGTCTTCAAATGTGATAGAAATGTGACGCTCTCTACCATTATGTGTCTGGTCATAAGCTGTTTTTAGTAAGTTGTGTATCTAGTTATTTAGATTGTTGTGTATTGAATTATTAACATTATACTATTTTATCTTGTCATTGTTTTTATTGCTTATTTATTGCTTTTAACTGCTTTGGAGTGCTGCTTTTTAAGAAGATTATATTGCCACTGCTTTTATTACTGCTTCCCTTCACTGCAACACATGAAAGTTATTCTGATGTAGCACATTTTCAGTGAAGTTGACGATTATAGAATAATGTAACTCTTTATAGGATTACACTATTTATGGCTAGATATTTTGTATCATTTAGAAGGAAGCATTGTATTGCATAGATAAAAAGGCACACTTTTTCCACCATAAATTGAATTAAACACATCTTACAAGCACAGTAACAAAGAACGATATTCAAGGTGTGATGGCCACAATGTCACACACACACACACACACACACACACACACACACACACACACACACACACACACACACTTCTGTACTCATGCCTCCAATTGTTTTACAGTGAGAAAGATGGTCTGAATGGCTGCTTTGTTTCCCCTGATACTTGGACAACCAGCAGCTGCCTCACTGCTAGAGCCATACCAAGTTTGAACTGCCTAGTAATGGTCTGTGAAGGGATATTTTATTGGCAAGATCACCAAAACACAGTGTGATCTGGCAACACTCATTCCCATCTCTTGTCTCCTAATACATGGTTCAAATTTAAATTAGGTCATCCAAGAACATCTTCCAAACTATCACAAATTTGATTATAAACAGAACAGTAATCAGTATCTGCTATTTATCATCATTTCAACTGTTATTTATGTAAGTCTTTCACATATCCCAATCTAAGTCTTATCCTAAAATGCAATAATAATAAAAAAGAAAGCCTGCAGAGACTGGAAGGAAGTGAGCTCGGCTGCTTGTGAACACCTGTGAAAGCCTTACTTCCTGCTCAGCAGCTGCGAAGCAATAATAAAACTAAAATATTAGCATTCATTGCTCTTGTTTCTCTTTGGATACTCAGGTCAGAAAATGAATCCAGATGGCTGCAACACTCTTCCAGGAAGTTGCTCTGATCTGTTGTGCATATCTTCAATATATCACTCAGACTAGCAAGAGAAATATGCTTCATGGGGGTACAACAGGGTTTGGAAATTCCTGGAGATTTGGGGGCTGTGCATGTGAAGGGCAGAGTTTTGAGAAGGGAGGGAGATCAGCAGAGATGTGATGCCACAGGTGCCACCTTCTGAAGCCATCATTTTCTCCAAAGGGACTGATCTCTGTAATCTGGAAATAAATTGCAATTCCAGGAGAACTCCTGGCCCCAACTGGAAGCTGGCAACACTAGGGAACAACTCTGAGTTGGCGGGTGGGCCTGCACTCTTGTATAATTTTGTGGTGTGTTTGGACATTTACTTAGCAAAGTTTTACTGTCTCTGGAGAACAGCCTTCCATCCAGTCACATGCATAGGTACATACCAGACTGTATGTACCTATGCCAGTGATGACACTACACTGAGAAAGCAAATAACTTTAGGAAGCAAGACCTCAGAAGAGAGACTGGAGAAAAGGGATAGAAGGTACAATGAATGATTATGGTAAGATGCTGGGTGCTGCAGAATCAGCACTGTCCAGTCTGGTCTACACATGCAGAGGAATGAAACAGTAGAATAGGCAGAACCTCTTCTGGCAAGGAACATCCCATCTTTGAATGCTCCATCCTCCTCCTCCTCCTCCTCCTGCTCCTCCTCCTCCCTTCTTGTAAATACAGGAAGTGCTAACAAATACTGCTATGGGGCCCTGGAAAAGTATCCACGCACGCATGAGAACTCAGCAGTCTACACATGAGGAAGGATGAGGAAAATGATTCTAGAGGTCCATAACTGCTCATTTTAACCCTTTGCTTGGAAATAAAGGGGCTTGAAAGGATAATTATGCTTAGGATGGCACTGTCATTGTTTCATAAACACATATTCAAATAACTAGGGAGAATGAGCATATGAGTCTTTCCGCTCCCCTTTATTTCTTTCATAGGAAATTGGTAAGTAATATTGTATCAACTCCAGTTGTTTAAATATGATTTAAAGTTCATAATCAAGGACCAGAGGGCTGCTTCTGTTAGTCACTAACACCCCTTTTAGTAAGTTGGATATAGTGTTTCTTCTGGTGGTGGAAAGTGCCATCAAGTCACGACTGATTAATAGCAACCCCCATGAGGTTTTCAAGGCAAGAGATGTTTGAAGGTAGGTTGCCACTGCCTGCCTTTGAGTTGGCTGAGAGAGTTCTGAGAGAACTGTGAGTGGCCCAAGGTCATTCGGCAGGGTTCATGTGGAGAAGCGGTGAAACCTCCAGTTTAAAGTCTGCCACTTTTAATCAGAACACCACCCTGGCTCTCAATATAATTGCTCCTAGGTTCATGGAAATGGCTCTTCCATGAGTAGGCTCTTCCTTTAGGTTCAATCAATATATTCAAATGAATATCCAACAGAAAAAATATATTACTTGGATGGTTACATTATGAACAGTTTCTGCAGACTAAACGACCAGTTTTTATTTTCCTGTTTAGCACATTTGAGTCAACAACCTTCTGCTGTTTCCTAAAGTTTGAAGCTTAGAGATAAAATAATCCATTGTACACATGTGACATGACCTCCAAACAACTGAGCTCATCCAAAGTGTCATAATTAGCTTGTAAATGGGCATCTTTTAGCTACATGTGTTAAGACAAGAACCTCTGTTATTGGTCTAGTCACATGTTGTCAGATGGTTGCTACTCTTTTTAACTATTTCTAGAAGTTTTAGAACCATGTCCTTAAACAAATTAGCATGGAATTGGAAATCCAAGCTGGAAACAAATGATAGGCTTTCAAGCACATTGATATCTGTTTCTCCCACTTTGATAATTCAAAGCATGTGATTTCAGTTTTGCCTCTTACAGTTAGTATCTTGATCTTATTTGCCGTAGAGATTTTTGAGATAACAGAATACAAAGTTAATATGAATGAGAAAAAGCTGAGGTATAGACCCCTATCCCCACCTATACTTAGTTTTTTTTCAGAAGCTACAGTTTATGGCAAGTGGGTTAGAGTTAACTGTACAGGTAATTGTGCGAGAGTTCCTGTTTTCTGATACTTTTCATGTATTTTGAACTGTCATCTCCTATCTTTCTCTATATTACTGCAATAGCTGAGAATTGCACATCTCTATGGCATTGATTCTGTCTTTCTTAGTCCATGCTTCCTAGCCTCATCAGGGCATTTCAGAGTGGGGCCCAAAGTTCAGTTTTCCTCATCTTGCACTGCCCTTCAGGTCTTGCCTGATGCCTTTCTTATATCTTTTCCATCCTTTTCTTTCACTTTAAAGTCTACTCACCATAATTGAGTCTGTTGTGCTAAGAGACTCTACTCAGTCTTTAACTAGTGTATTTATATGGGTGATTAGAATACATGCATATTGTAGATGTGCATATAGAAACTGACTTTGAAACATGAACAGACCACGAACAGGCAGTTTTGGGATGGATGAGGCCTAACTAGCTGAAACTTAAACCCAACAAAATGGGGGTAGGAAGGATTGGGCCAAAAAATGGGATATCTGCTGTTCTGAATGGGGCTGCACTCACCCAAGAGGAGCAGGTTCATAATTTGCTACTGGACTCAGGCTTCTTGTTGGATGAATATGTGGCCAGAGGCACCTTTCATCAGTTTCAGCTAGTGAGCCATCAGTAGCCCTTCCTGAGCAGAACACAATTGTGCCAGAACTTGGTGCATACTCTGGTAACATTTGCATTCAATTACTGCAATGGCCTCTGTGTGGGGCTGCCCTTGAAGACTGTTTGGAAGCTGCTTTTGATTTGGGTTGATTCTAGAGATCATATCACTCTAGGAAGTCCTTGCATGCTAGGACCAGATTTGGCTAACCTTGGATGAATGAGAAATGTGAATTAGAATAGCTTTGAATGCATACAAATTTTTAAAGAAAGAATTATTTCATTTAAAGGATCCTTGGCTGGGACCAGTGGTGGGATTTAGCCAGTTTAAACTGGTTTGTACTGAGGTGCTAAAAGCCCCATCCTTCCCTCTCCCAGAGGAGGGGGAGCGAGGGGGCTTTCAGAGGCCCAGAGAACGAACAGACCTCCCCCAAAGGCCATGCTGCCGGCCCAGGTGCGCGGCCCAATCTGTGGCTGGCCAGCCCCCTGCGGGGGCCTCCAGCAGTCACTGCTCACCTGGGCCTCCCAACCAATGTCAGAGAAAGGGCCCCCCAAGCTGCACAGCTGGCCTCTCAGGCATGCAGCATGCTCCAAGGCCAGCTGCCTCCTGTGGCCACCCGGTGAAAGAAGGGGCCAGGCAATCAGCCCAGTGGAATGCAGGCCAAGCTGCAGCTTCTGCCTTCTCTCACCTCCCCCTAGCCCAACATCGAAACGGGGGGTGTAGTAGCCAGGTAAGTGGGTGGCGGGGGCGCATGGTGTGAGTGTGTGTGGGTGTGGGTGTGATCCGGTAGTTAAATCATTAGAATTCCACCACTGGCTGGGACTGTCTGTTCTCTGCTGGATCAGGAACCTGCTGGCCCAGAGCTTTTCCCTACGGTTTAATTTTTTTACCTAACAATGCTCTTGAAAAGTGTTAGGAAACTTCAATTGCTGCAGACTTGTGGCACAATTTTGCCTTTTACTATCTTGTGTTGGTGTACCACCCCTTTTGCTCATTATTTTAATAGTTTACAAGAAACGTTTTATGATGTGGTTTGAATCTTTTATTGATTGATTGATTGATTGATTGATTGATTGATTGATTGATTGATTGATTGATTGATTGATTGATTGATTGATTTGTTTTGATTTGATAAACCGCCCTACCCCCAGAGGGCTTTTAGCTGTCATGATGGCCCTGAAGAGGGCAGAGAGGTGAAGTATAAACTTTATTAACAAAATAAAGAAATAATATAATTTATACAATACTTTAAAATGTTAATTTTAGAAATTGAGGTCAATACCAACATGAAGAAAGAACAAGGAATGAGTAGTGCACAAGGGGGGGGGGGCAATAGAGCTCAGGAAGCAGTGTGACCCGGGCTCTGGCATAAATGCTACTTGTGCTAGCAAGTGCGGCAGCACAACACCCAGGCACCAGCACAGCTGTGGTGGCAGAATCCCTCCATGCAGGAGCTCTCAGTGGTGCTGAGGGTGGTATTTCCAGAGATGGAATGGGATTACTGTATGCACTTCTACATGCATGACTCCTCCTGTGGATACAGTCTTGTTTTCTCTCTTCTCCTGCTTGATGTGGGAAAAGCAAACTCTCACATACCAACCTGTTTCTCCAAATGTATTTCTGTGATTGGACGGGAGACTGGGAGGGTGGGGGGGGGAGAGATACATATTTTTTGTTAGAGCAAGAATCCTTCATAGAATTTTAACCAAACTGTTCTCTGCTTAATGGAGGGTACTTTAGTAAAACCAGTGATTAGGCTCATTTTATCATTTCGTAAGTGTTCTCAGGCACTTAGCTGGCGTTTCAAATGGTAGCATTTTTTAGAATGATAATGTACTATGAAAGGAAAATGATAACCCAGTTCTATTTACATTTGTCTAGCTTGGTTCACAAATCATATTTGTACTCAGATGAAGCAAAAGAAACAAAAGCATCAACAAAAAGTACTATCTTAATCTATCTCAATTTCAGTCTGTTTTTCTGTTTGCATTCATCCTTGATGTTTTACATTGCAGGATTTACTATTTACAGAACACTGCATGCTGTATTGTTCAATTAGCTTAAGATGGTCCCCTATATTTTAGTGTCAAATTATACAGTAAACTTAAAATAGGAAGCTGTAAACCTGAATTTTTTTCCCCAATCTCATTTGAGCACATATAGTGCATAAGAAGCCATTTCAACAACTGGTGATCACATTTTCAGTACTTACATAAGGAACCACTTGGTTCATGTTCCCCATGTTCCTGTGATCAGCACTATTGTTCTGAACTTGGATCATTTGACTGTAAATTCAAGGCAAAGAAAATCCCTACACTGTAAGGGTATGGCTGGACCTTCTCTATGTAATTAATAAATTTAGGAAATGGGTTAAATTTCTCAGTTTTGTTGATAATAGGTTGGCTGCTTAGCCATACAAAGATGTGCATTGGGTGGGCCATTGGGTCAAGTTGTTTCCACTTAGATGTACATTATTCTGAATATTGCTAAATCTCTTGAATCATAGAATCATAGAGACCCCAAGGGCCATCAAGTCCAACCCCCTGCAATGCAGGAACATGCAATCAAAGCACTCCTGACAGATGGCTATTGAGCCTCTGTTTAAAAACCTCCAAAGAAGGAGTCTTCACCACACTCCGAAGTAGTGCATTCCACTGTCGAACATCCCTTACTGTCAGGAAATCTTTCCTGATGTTTAGGTGGAATCTCTTTTTCTTCACCTTCAACCCATTCTTCACCTTCAACCCATTTAAGGCCTTGCGTGGCTTGGGACCCTCGTACCTACGAGACCATCTGGCCCCATATGTCCCATGCCAGTCTCTGCGTTCTGCGGAGGCCAATTTGCTGGTGATCCCCGCCCCCTCTATGATGCGGCTGGCCTCCACCAGGGCCAGGGCTTTCACGGCCCTGGCCCCTGCCTGGTGGAATGCTCTCCCTCCAGCTGTCCGGGCCCTGCGGGACCTCAATGAGTTCCGCAGGGCCTGTAAGACTGAGCTTTTCCACCGGGCCTTTGGGGAGACCAGCCGCTGATGTGGGTGCCCGAAACAAACATGCTGAGAAACACTCTAGACCCACTGTCCCTCTCTTAAGAGGAGGTTTTAATAGTCGGATGCCATCTATTTTAAACTTAAATAGGGTTTGATATTTGAATGCTGCATTTTAAGTCTTAATTTATTTTTATCTTGTTTTATTGTCTGTTAGTGTTGTACACCGCCCTGAGCCCTCCGGGGGAGGGCGGTATAAAAATGCAATAATAAATAAATTACTCTGGGTCCTAGTCTCTGGAGCTGCAGAAAACAAGCTTGCTCCCTCACCAACATGACATCCCTTCAAATATCTAAACATGGCTAACATGTCACCTCTTAACTTTCTCTTCACCAAACTAAACATACCCAACTCCCTAAGTCTCTCCTCATAGGGCATGGATTCCAGACCTTTTACCATTTTGGTTGTCCACCTCTGGACCTATTCCAGCTTGTCAATAAATATATGAAGTCAATAAATACTTGACTTCATATATGCAAAGTCTATTAAGATGCAAAGATGCAAAGTCTAGTTAAGTCTTTATTTTTCAGTACCTTTATTTCAGCACCAGTGTGGTGTAGTGGTTAAGAATGTTTGACTAGTATTTGGGAGACCTAACTTATCCCTACCTATGCCATGGAAGCTCACCTTGGGTCAGTCACTCTTTTAGCCTAGCCTACCTCACAGGGAAATTGTGAGAATAAAATGAAGGAGAAGAGAACAATGTAAGGGTCCCCACTTTGGGTCCCCACTGTGGGTAAAGACAGAGTACAGAGTTAAATAAATAAAGTTCCTTCAGACAGAATATAAGCTATTATAACAGCAGTATATGTACATGTTATTATCCATGATCTTTTATTTGCTTGTACTAGTAATGAGGTCAGCACAAACAATGCCTTTAGGCCTTTGTAGAGGTGAACAATGATCTTGGCAAAACCTAGAGGTATATAATACTGTGATGTGACTGAATTTCTTCAAAATATTGGGGTTGGGAAGGCTTTGCAGATTGATCTATACATTATGGGAGAGATGACAGAAATACTGTTTGTCATTAGATTTCATGTGGTTCACTCAGATTTTGTGGTTTACTAGATTTCACTCCGAGCACATGGTTCTGGTATGGACACTTTATGCAAAGGTTTTCCACTCTGTGAAAAAGAACTATGTAGTAAGCAATAATACATTATTTTCATTCCAGATTATAACTATAAAAGACAAAACAACTGAACACAACCAGATTCTGAATATATAAGCAGCCTCCTGCACATGTTACTATTAGCATTTGGATGCATATCCCCATTCACATTGCAATGCTAATTGAAGCCTCATTAAAGAGTCTGGATTTATTGTTTGATGCAAATAAGGTTAATACATCTATCTCCAAGACCACTAGTTATTGCATGTGACCAACTGCACATGATAATCACTGAACTGTAGCTAGAAAGAACAATTTTAAAATTCAAAGTTGCATTTCCATTGTCAGGCATTCTATGATTGTCTTGTACACCAATCAAAATCTCAGCTAAAGGATTATGCAAAACTTAATCTCTGCTGCATAAAGTTTATATATTATTGCTTATTTAAACTCTTTTACTGCCATTTCAAACATATTGATGAGTTTCATACAAAGGGAGCAATCCTAGGCATGTCTACCCAATCTATTCAATGAGGCTTATTCCCAGGGAAAGAGTGGTTAGGACTGCACTGCACTGAATAAGTGAAGATCCAGCATGGTGATATAACTGGTAATTACTGTTCAGATGTAAGAGAACCTGCAGTTTCTTATCCCTTGACAATAATTTCTCAAAACTGCCCTTTCCTCAGCAGGTTAGACTGTTCTTTCATTTATTTCACAACATACACTTTTACTATTGTTTCAAAACCATAAAGCGTTCAGCTGCAGTACAATGATGGCCCCTTTGCTTCTCTTCTCTAGGCCTGAATCCTCCAGGAGTTTATTATTTACAGTCTTTATAACAAAACTGAAAGGCAAGTTGTACAATGCTGGGGTTTTTTTTCATTGAACATAAAAAATCTGAACAATAAAGGATTCCTGATGTGACAGGTCCACTTTGGAAATATGAACAGACGCTTTGGAAATCCAGGTGAGAAGTTGAAAAATGCAACAAACAGTAAACATTTGGAAACTGGAAAATTCAGAAGTTGCCAGTCTTTTGAGAGGGTTTGTCCTTGGCCAAAAGCAGAAGCTCAATCTACCTCCTGGCAGTAGGACGTGTTCGGTACTAATAACTAAACAACAATAACTAAACAACTAATAACTAAGCACTGTTTGCAGCTCTTTTCACATTTCACTTTTTTCACCTCCTTTAACATTTCAGTGGACCCTCAGCATTTACTGTATCAGACTTGTAGAGCACATCTGGTGGTTCAGAAAGTGTGTTTTGTCAGATGTTAGGTATTAGATGGAGGTCAACCAGTAAGTAACAGCACTCTTACTGGCCTTCCAATTAAAATGAATCATCGAATGACAAATTCTGTGTAGAACACAAGTAAAATGAACATCATGACTCAGAAATGATACCCACTGCTTTTCTGACCAGCTCCTTCAACAGCTGAGGAATGTTTCAAGGTGGTGGCTAAATCAAGCAGGTCTCTGGAGAGCGGACATATACATTTCCTAAATAAATAGATAAAATAAGCTGTTGTGTATAAATTGTAGAGAGCCGAATAGCTATATTACCTACTCTTGGACAGCTCTTACTAACATGAAATTAAGTTATCTTGCAGATATAATTATTTTCTTGAAAACTTTTCATACTTAAAAAAATATGAAAACAAATTGGTGGGCCACAAAGAATTGCATATTTGAAGAGGGTAATAAACACTTGATAAACTTTACTTTCCTCTCAAGGGTACTATAAAATATTAGGTACCTGAGCCACTCAGTTTTCTAATCTTTTAATTTCCCACCCTTCCCTTTAGATGTTCTACTGCTCTCAGCATTCTGTGTTTTCTAAAGCATACTTAATCCTCTTCATGGCTTTTGAGAAAAGGATATTCTTGTTCTAATTTACAAGGTCATATTTTAGACACATTTTGAGTATACAGAATTCTTACCTTGTCTGACAGTATCCTTGTTTTGCTGACCTAATGGTGGGTACAATTTTGAAGTAATACAGGGAACTAGCTGGGGAGCATAATTTGAAAATGTACCTATACCCATCTCAATCTGACCCTCTAAAGCTTTACAGACTCCCAAGAACTTGAAGAAGCCAATATCCTCATCTCCCTGCAGAGTTGTTCTGCACTTCAACTAACTTTCAACTGTTCTAAATATTCCATGCCTCAAAGGTATGCTCAGTCTTCATCAACCCCCCTTTGGTAAATTTATGAAGTCATAATTTTTGGCATGCCTGGGGTGTCTTCCAAAGTCCTGCCTTGTCTATATCTGATTTTCCTGCTTTCATTATTGGCACAAGCTATCTAGTTTACTAGCAAATACAATGATGTTGTCCTGGCTGTCTAAGCTTTTCCCTGATAATCATTCTATATTGACAGAAAGGAAGTTGAAACATGAGTTTTTTTCCCTCTGTGGGAGATCAAAAACATAGTCAACAGATCACTTCTGCATGAATGATCAAGACAAAACTAACTATATTTGACCAATTTTCATTTGGCTTAGAGCTTTTAAGCTTTTTACATATTTTTGCCCATTGTAATTTTTCCTCAACACAACAGTAATGTAATAAACTAGACACAAGACAGCCAAAGTCAAGTGCTCTTCAATCCTATTTCTTTCACCCACTTAACTTGCTTACTGAAATCAAAGGAATGAGAATGAGTTTAACTTTCACTGAATTGTGCCAACTGAGCACAATTCATTTCTTACAAGCACTTCTGTCCATATGTTTATCTATCTAAAAAAGAGCGTAATCTCAAGCTCTTGAAATTTCCTTCAATAAGCTTAAATTTTTATTTCACACTTGATTGCACAGATGAGCTTTTGAAAAAGGTGCAGTCCATAGTCAGGTTTAAAATATTTATTACCTGAATTCAACAATAATGTTTATTTATAGCCTTATCTCTGAAGATTGGCAAAGCTCACAATGTTATAATAGAACTCACACTAAGTTATTATTGCTTCTCAGAATACATAATTTTCCCTGCTTAGTTTCTTTGTGTATATCCATTTTAGGCTAAGAGACTTCTGATAGCTTCTAGAAACTTCAGCTTCTGTTCAGACAAACAGCTGGGGAATAGAGGGTGCAATAAATCATTGTGATTGACATCTCCAGCATTCCACAGAGGTGAATCTCCAGCAAATAAAATGTAAGAATTGTGATTTTTTGATGCATGCTCTAAACCTGTCAGAAACATGTTTTCTATTGCTTTAACAAAATACCAGACTTTGTTTCATCTTGAATTCCCATTGGTTTAACTTTTTAAACTACAATTAAAGCACTCGACTTACAGAACAGAATTTGTTTTAAAGGAATGTTCAACATTCTCTCTTTCATGTGAAAAACTCAGGGGTTTGCATAGAAAACATTTAAGTCAACAGGCATCCTTCACCTTCTGGCTCAGTTGCAGGACAGAGAGAAGTGCTTTTATTATACCAAATGCTACCATTTCTGTAGCACCTCAGTCCCTGAAGGGAAAAAGTGGAAAAATCTGACAAGCTAGGTCAGTTAGTAGTTTCCCTGCCTGAAAAAGTTAAAGACAGTGTGTGTGTGGGGGGGGGGGGGGTCCATCGCAGATGCCAAGAGTTCTGGGTCCATGTACTTCCATTCATGTGCCAAATTAGCCTAGCACATATATTAAGGTCACCAAGTTTCCCCCTGGGGCAGGGACCCCCTGTTCCCAGCTTGTGTTTTCCACTATCATTCTGGCAGCCAGTGGGGGGGAAAGTTTTGGCATTTCTAGAAATTGTTTTATTGCATTTTTGCAGCAGTTTGCAACACTGTGAATGAACAGAGACTATAGCTTCAACTACTTTCTCTACAATCCTCCCCCAATACTCAAGAATGTGATATCTCCTGAAACAAGCTAGACAAGTGTTTATGTTTCCACATTCTGTAGTGATCTTGCTAATAGTTTCTTTGGTTGAAAAATTTTTTTGGTTAAATACAGATGCCTTCATTGTTATTCTTACAAAGCAATAATACTTTTAAATAAGAAGAATGAAAGACCAGAATCTGCTCACAGAGATGGCCTAGCTGTGCATTCCTGATGTGAGAGAAAGGGACCATGAGCCATGCTGTGAATAGGAAAAAAAATAAATATTTTACTTAGATTTTTTTTAAGTAGAAAGAGTTGGAAATATGAAGGGGGTTGGCAAATGCAGAATGGGAGAATGTTGGTGGGTATGACTATTATTCACCTCTACCACCTCAGAAACCAAATACATTTTCAGTCATTTTGTCTATTACTATGACAACTTATAACTACCAGAGGTCACATTCTCACTTCATAGCATAATTATAGCTATGTGAATCTCTGATTATTTGTATGGTGAATTATACAAAGAACTGAATCCAAAGAACTCTGCTTTCCTGCTTGTCTCTGAAACACACGAGACCTGCAGCTTGGATATGAAGTTGGCCAAGATCACAAAGACCCCATTGTGTGAGCAAAAGTGAAGCCAACCCAGAAATGTTATTTTCACTGACAGGGGAAGGGGGGAGCCTTGCTAGACTTATAGGAGACTCTGTTGGTACACTAGTGAAATATTACTCAACGTTTTAAAAACCTCGCCATTTATTTTCATAATTTATATGTCACTTTCCCTCTCAATCGGAATGCAATACAGCGCACAATACAAAATTACAATGTAAACAAGAGAAGGGAGATTTTCATTGCAGGGCAGGGCAGACCAATCTCCCCCCAGTTCCAGGCTACAACCATCTGGCCAAGAATCCTTACCTCTGGGCTTGCTCAAGGAAAATGATGCTTCCTTCAAGAGAGGAGTCTTGAAGGAAAAGGGTCTCATAACAGCTGGCTGGTACTCTGTATATCCCTTTACTCCCCACCCCCCACCCCCAGTTTACTTGCCTTCCATGTCATATTTTTCACTGCTTTTCAGGAACCACCAAAAATATAGTTATTTTTAAACTATCAGTGTGGCAGCTAGATCAAAAGCATAGCTCCAAGGGGGTAGGGCGGTGTGTGACGCACCGGGTGTGCGCCCCTGTGGGGACGTGGCAGGGGCATGGCAGGGGCATTCCGGGGTGGGATGGGGCAGAGGACCCACCAGTACACCGGGCGCTTTTCCCCCTTGCTACGCCTCTGAGCTAGACTAGTATTCTGAGAATGGCAGTGGTTTGAATTTTTAAATATTGCCCTTAGTTGTGTCATTTGCACTGTACATCTCATGGTAGAAAGCAAAATAAGCTGCGCTAAAAGACCATAATTTTATTTCCTCTATTGCTGGCTTGCAACTGGAAGACACTGAAATGAAAGTATGTTTATCACTTTCTACTTACGCAATAGGAGGCTGCATCCATCAATGCTGCAAGGCAATTTGGAATACTCAGCATGTACATGCTGATACATAAATAAGACATCAAGGAGAGATTATGTCTCCAACAGCAAAAAAGCAAAAAAAAAAGATTAAACTAATTTTATCCTTAATTACTACAGAAACCAGTGTGCAAACAACCTTCCTGTGTCTCCTCTGAGAATATTTAAGTGGGGTGAATCTTGACCTCAAGTTTGGATAATCATTTCATTCGATTAGTAGTGCGCTGCTTTCAAAGCTGTAGTTGCAATCACAGTGCAGTCCACTGTCAAGCCAGACATCCCATGCACACGCTCTTCCCCCAACTTCAAGGCGTTACCAAGATCACCCTGTAACATTTATCACAATTACATCTCAATTATCCTAATTGTTCATTTAGTGATAATTAATGAGTGATACAAAAAGTCATCCATCAGAAATAATGTTTAAATAATAGCATGCATACTGGCGCAAGTGCTGGAGAGGGTGAGGGTTTGTGTAATAACTTCAAATACTTCTGAAAGTGTTGGTTTCCTCTGCTGAAAGTTGCTGGATTTAGCACAGAAAATCAGGACACATCTGTAAAGCCCTGGAGGACATGACTGCTCTGTAGACTGCACAGTCAGGTTTGAAGGGTTGGCACAGGGCTGTCCTGTGACATTCTAGGCTTTCATGCTTAAGTCATGGACTGGTTATGCTAGAAGACCATACTGGAGACAAAGCCCTATGAGGAAAGGCTGAAGGGTTTGGGAATGTTCCATCTGGAAAAGAGAGGATTGTGAGTGAAACATGATAGCTCTCTTTAGATTTGAAAGGCTTTCACTTAGAGAGCAGCTAGCTGTTCCTGTTGGCAGTGCAGGATAGGACTCACAATAATAGGTAGATGTGTGAAAAGGTACTGTGTGGACATTAGGAAAATTTTTTACACCAGAAGTAATTCATCAGTAGAGTTGGCTGCCAAGGGAGGTGGTGAGCTCTCCCTCATTGTCAGTCTTTAAGCAGCAACTGGACTAATACTTTTCAGGGATGCTTTAGCTTAATCCTGGATTAAATAGGGGTTTGGACTAGATGGCCTGTATGGCCCCTTTCAGCACTGTGATTCTATGAAACAGTGCCCTCTGCCTAATGAAGACTGAAAAGAGGGGAATAGGAGGTGAAATCTAGTTCTACCATACAGATTAGGGTGAGAGACAGACTAGGCAGCTACATGCAGGAGACAAAAATTCAAGAGGTGCTGTGAAAGCATCTTAACCAGGGCTCCCATGCTTCTTGACATGACTGGTTCCCTGCATGACAAAACCATCATTCTCAGAATCGTACATAGTATATCAGTGAAGACGTATTGGTATATTTGCCCTACCTCACACTGGATGACTTAATCTTCAGCTACCTGACTAAGGTGTTTCTTGCAGGTAAAGTTGCCAGCTCTCGATTGGCAAATAGCTGGAGATTTAAGGGTGGAGCCTAGAGAAGAGTTTAGGGAGTGAGGAGCCTCAGAAAGATGTAGTATCATACTGTCCACCCTTCAAAGAAGCCATTTTCTCCAGGTGAACTGATTGTCTTGATGGAGTGGAATAGAGTGGAAGAAATCAAGTATGCAGAAATTATTGACCTGTTTGAGTTAACCCTCAACACTCAACTAAATGTCAGCATTCCTGTGACCCTGTTAGATGTGTACTTTGTTTCTGGGGGCATTGCCTTGGAAGACAGTCTATCTTCTGCTTTGTTTTCCTTTATTTTCCTGATTTCATTGTTTGGGCTATGATGGCTGAGCTATGCAAAAGGTTGTTTTCTTTCCAGTTAGCTGAGCTATTGCAGGGCATGCCACATTCTGACAGAAGGCAGAGTCTATGGTGAGATTCCTTTGAATTGATTATGCTTATCTTAATTAACAGGTATTGGTTATATGCAAATGTACACGTCTCTACTGTGATGTCAGACTTTCTATAATTGCCTAAGCTCTCTTTTGATTCTGGGAACAGCTTGAGAGCATGAGCTCTGGTCTCCATTGGATTGTTCTCTATACAGGAAATAAACCTCCTGTATTTTTCCTTATTCTCAACTGGACAAACACCCTAAATTAGCCAATCAGGCCATCAGAGCCATTATAATAGAAGATATCCAGATGCTACCTGGAGGTAACCCTACATGCAAATAGAAAGATGTCAAAATGCTATCCATTGGGAAAGTTCCAGACCTATTTTGTCAGGGTTAGATGCAGTGGTGGGATTCAGCAGGTTCATGCCATTTGGCAGAACCGGTTGTTAAAATGGTGCTTGTAAACAACCAGCCGTTAAATTATTTGAATCCCACCCCCAGAACCAGTTGTTAAATTATTTGAATCTCACCACTGGTTAGATGTGCTGAATCTGTGAATCATTGCTCAGGTTCAAACAGCGGACCAGACCCCATCAGGCTGGGACACAGGGAGTGTTGAACAAAACACTTCACAGAAGTTTGCATTCCATTTTTATTCTGGTGTCTCCATTTCTGTCAAAAAATCACCATGCAGTATTAGCCTTGGGGAAGAATTCACCCAGTGCCTAGATTATATTATGGAGCCGGTATTCCTTTAGATGTACTCTTTCCACAAGCTCTAGATGGCTACATTTATGGAGCCTAACTTGGCACCTCTTGAGGCAAAACGATACTCATCCACTCCAGAGTATCACCAAGAATACAATATCAAAAGAAAATGCCCTTCGTGGCAAAGTAATACTCAGGCTTCAGCAATGGATCTTTTCATGATACTCATGCAGATGGCTGTAGTGGGGGGGAAAGCCAGTTTCATGGAAAAGAAACTTTCTTTCTACACACACACACCCCTTACTGATTCAGAGCAACATTTGATATGCTGTAACATTATATGAAGTTAGTGTCCTTTTAATTAAACGGAAAGATTTCAAATAAGAATAGCCTTGTTTTCCCAGAAAAGTCACTTCAAAGGCAACATAATGGCCCTGCTTCTTCTCTTCTCTTCTCTCCACTCCACTCACAAGGTGTGTGTGTGTAACTTGTCCTCTGCAAGGGCAATCAAAGATAACCTGTGTGCAATTGATTACAGGCATTGTATCCTTTAATTACTTGTTTCTACACAGTGGCCTAGTTACAGACTGAAAGTGGATCTCACTGAGCTCTTTCTAAGCTGTAGTACTTCCTTTGCTTACATGGGTAAATAATAAAGCTATTAGTAAAGCACCACCTCACAGAACAATCCTATCATTGACTGAGCCAAGGTTTCTCTCGCCAGCTGCCAAGCAGAAAACAAAATTAAAGAAGGCAGGAGTAGGGTTTTTTGCTTCCAACTTCAAACCCTTCTCCCAGAAACACAAAAAAGGCAGCAACGTGGGGAGGGGGACGATGACACACGCTTGTATTTCAAGTGAAGGACACCTGTTGGCTCACAAAAAAAGTAATTGAAAAACGGAAAATCTTTTGGAAAGAAGTCAATATATTCATGGGTAGCTGCTTACTTTTCTTCATCCATAGCAGTGCATAACAACAACAACAACCATGGTCCTTACGTGGAATTCTTCTCTGTGGATTAGGGTTGCACTGTTGGACCTGAGCCATCCATACTTGGGATACGCACATAGCTCTGACGTGGAAAGTATTTGATGGGGCATTTTAATTTAGAAATCGCGAATACAAATAATTTATATTTTAATGTAAAACTAAGTTATTGTTTTAATTTAAATATATTAACTGCATGTATCTCTGTATTGTTATAGCCAATGGCTCAAACAATAAACACTTGACTTAACAAACATAGCTCTAACAGTACAACTGATCCACTTGATCTTTTTCCAGTGTTCCTCTCAAGAAATTCACATTTGTGCCTATTGGATTACCAATGCACAGAAGGCAGGTGGGTAAACGGGTATTGCCTGCTGCTGCAATTGGGACCTCCCCTCCCCTATGGGTCAATGCAACTATCCAAACAAAAGGTTCTTCTTCATTTGTCTAATTCCACTGTCATTTTCTTTAAAGCATCTATATTTTCACACACTACCCCAAAATCGAAACATGCCTTACTTGCAGATTTAACAATGTCATAAACAGAGGATGGCAACTCAAAGGCAAGGAAGTCTTAATTCTACCTGCCCAATTTCTAGAAAATGAGAGGAAAATGTAGGTAGTGGCAGAAGTTTGTCAACTTGAATAAGCAAAAAGTAGTGGGCAGAGTAATGGGGCTCTGTAGGTAGAAGTCCACCCATTCATCTCTAAAGCAGGGGAAGGGTGAATCAACTTTTAAACCAGCACAATGTAGTGTTTAGTGTGTCAGACTATGCTCTGGGAAACCTGGGCTCAACTGTGTGACCTTGGTCAGTTACATTCTCTCAGCCACTTTGAGTCCCCATTTGGGATAATGTAAATAAGGTAAAATAATAAACTGAACCTGAGTATGTCTTTGGGGGAAGCTGAGCCTGGCCACCTTTCATGCCTCTTGGGCTCATTTCTTTCAGAATTCTTCACCAAGACCAGCTCTGTGACAGTGGAAGTGAGCCTCACTGGACTAAAAATGATTCATGATTCATGGTGAATGAATCACCTCATGGTGAGGTAAAATGTAGAGAAGGCAGAAATTTGCACCCTTCTGGGGACTGATTTTTATTTCAAAATGGACCCCGCAGACATCCTCTCCTTTCTATTCATGTAACAACACATTTGCCAGTAAGTTCTCCCTCTCTGGGCTAATAGAAGTTGGGGGTGATTTTCCTGGGGAAACTGCTATAAAAGTAACTTAAAATATTGCTAGATCTTTTATCCATCCTCATGGCTGATCTGTCTTGTCTGGTTTAGAATTTTTCAGAATGAGTTTTTCAGCCTGTTATTAAGGAGGGAGGAAGATTTTGTACTTGCAATCAATAGTGCTGCTTGCCACAGCACTGTGAGGACAAAATGATCATTTTTATACCTAACAGCTAAGCACAGCATGCAAAAGAACAGAATAGCAAGCAAGCAGGACTCTCTGCATTTATTTAGAATGAAATCAAAGTCTACCTCCTCCCAAGCAGGTAATTGGTGCAAATAAGAGGGATTTGCATTCATTTTGGAAATAAATTGTGTTCCAAAACAACTCATCTTGCTTCAGAGCTACTCAGAACCAAAATAAAAATCAACCAGAAACTTTGAGCCATTTTACATGGGCGGCTGCTTTGGCCTTTTCCCTCCTTTGGCCTTTTCTGCATGAGTTGTTTGACTGCCAGCTCTGTCTTTCCTGGCACTCTAGCATCTAAACAAAGTTAATATAAACTCAGTCCCCTATTGCTGTTTGTATGGAGACCTACTAAATCTCTGCAAGTATCTTTTTGAAAATGTTCAGAGATCAGGGATCTTACCAAGGAGTACCTCTACATTCACTGTGAATCTCATGTTTTGATTTGTTATCATTCATTTCAGTACAGACTGGGAAGGCAGGATTTTAATAAATGTGCCACATATTGGGGGGATTAGTTAGGCTCGGAGACAACAGCAGGAATTATATAGGTTGAGCATTTTACAGTGTCCAAAAGAATGGGCAAGCACTTCGAGGCAACTAAAAGGAAATTATCAGATGCAGGCCCTCATGGCTGTCCGGATTCAGCAGTTTGGGAAGGGGATTCTCTGGGAGTAAGGAGGCATCGCTCGAACTCTAAGAATGACCAGCATAGAGGCTAAGGGATGATGCTCAGAACCATTTTACATTTTGTGTGCAGGCAAAAGAAAAGCATCACCACCATGCTGAGGCCTGAACAAGGATAGATTTGCCCAAACGCTGGTAGCCTGTTGGTTTGTCCATAAATAAAGGCAAATGCATTATTAAGAACAAAGGTGTTTTAAGTTATGTAGATTATCTATCAAAACCCTGGTTTAATCTACTTAAAATGAGTCTGGCATCTTCTTTACTAATGTGGTGTCAATTACCCTAACAAACTTTCCAGCTCCCACCATGTTCCTACTTACTGAGTCATCTAACAGAGTCCAGGCCTAGATAGCCTAGGACCACCTTAAGTTTCCAGGAATTCTACCAGCATGGCCAATTGGCCATGCTGACAGAGGCTGATGGGAATTGTAGTTCCTGAACATCTGGAGAGCCGCAGGTTCCCTACCCCTGATCTAACACCTTGGCCTATGTCAAATAAACATTCTATCTGTGTTTTAATGAAATAGAGATATACAGTATGATTGAGCCGATTTTCCAATAATGACTTGAAAAGATAATGCAACCTTCTAAATTTGCAAGGTAGTGAGTTTCCAATAAACACAATTAAAGGGAAAAAACAGTCATAATGTACTCTGAAAATGCACTTTGTCCCTTTATCTGGAAAATGTGTGGTTCAGTTTTAATTATGCAAACCTATATTTTGAAATATATTGTTTTATAATTACAAAGTAATAAATATAAACAACCCAATCCTATAGGTTGATGTTAGCTACTGTAGTGTAAACAATAGTTTGTGCCCTAAGAAATAAAGCAGGATACGATGAAAAAAATCACATTCCCAATAAGTTAATAAATGACTCCTATTGGATAACATTTACAGTGCAATCCATTCGATAGGGGTGTGGGGAGAGACTGAAAGAGTCATGAAAGTGATGTGAGAACGTGTCAGGATGAATGCCCCATACAAGAAACAAGTACAAGAAACAAATACACCGGTGTCAGAGGAACCGCGCAGTTCTGCAGTGCTGGAATGTGGAAGCTACTGCACTGACACTTCTCTACCACAGGAGTCTGTGCTGGTGCTGGTAGGGGCATTCTAGGGGCATTCCCAGGGGTGGAGCTGACTTTAGTCACCTTCCTGTGGCCTTTCAGCATAGATTTATGCCAGCTAAAAGTGTGGGCAGCCCATTAAGCTGCATAGCGAGCTTCACAGTGGCTGGGGATTTCTGTTTTTCTTGGCTTCTGTCTGTGCCACCTGAAACCCCTTTGGAGGCAGTGCCGTCCCTGGTTTCCATAGAACTGTCCTCACCCCATGGATTGCACTGCCCACAATAAATGCATTTAAGCATGATATGCAGAAAAAGATCTCAAGGAGGAGGCTCAAATGCTATCAGTTTTTCAAAATGCTGTCCTATCTTTTTCTGACTTTTATATTGATCCTGTTTTGGTTTTGATGTTTTTTGCTGCAAATTTAATGATTTTAAGTTTTTATTGTTTTGGTTATTTCTTTGATTATTACATATTTATTTCTATTTGTTGTGTATTATGTTTCGGAATACTTTATAGTTATAGTACTTCTTTTTTATTATTATTTACAGAATTTAGTATTTTATTTAAAATATTTACATCCTGTCTCTTTAGAGATTTTATACCAAGGACGCATATAATATATTAACAAAGGAACATATTTTATAAACCTTAAAATTATCAGCTCTCTTCTATAGACTAAAATAAAAAAAATAAGAATATAAATTCTGTGTCCTAAGATCCAACATTGTAAACCTAAAACTACATTGTAGGACACTATTCATATGGATGTGGTAGATGGTCTAGCATACTTGGGATAATAAAGTGGTATTCACTTGAAGCTGAAGGTATGTATACTTGGTGTCAGGTGAGGCACTTTTAGTTGTTAGACTAAGAAATCAAACAACTAAAAGAGTGGAATATGAAAATTTTAAATAAATAAATATTATGGTCTGCATATATTAGTATGATCCGCCCAACGTACCTGTGTTTCATTACTTATGATCCTCCCCCCGTTTCTATAATGAATACAGAATTTTTAATGCTGTTCTAGCTCAGTGTTTACACTGGCAATCCTTTGGAGGGCTTATGCCTAAAGGCAAGATTCCAAAGGTTGTTCTCAAACAGAATATGAAAGTTCTATCTCCAAAGGAGAGACTGACTTTCTTCATCATGGAAATATGAAATCTGAAAGCACAGGAAAATGACATCACAGTGAATCTACTAGTGAAGCTATGGAAAGCTTTAGAAAACTCAAGTTTTAAAAGGCAGGCATTGTCAATTCCAGTCATGCTGCTATAATATTGTTCCTCATATATAGAGCTGGTTCTTCTGGGTACCTTTCCCAGTGACTGGACATTAAATTAAGGTTCTTCAATTCTGCAAGAGTCAATCTGTCATCCTTGGGTAGTCAAAAGAGTACTCTGGATTTTAAAGAAAATGAAGAGAAACAGTACTGTAAATGGAGCAGCTACGACTGAAAAGAATTTGACACTAAAAGAGAAAAAGAATAAACAAGTTTTTCTTGCTTAACTGTTCAGTGAGTGTTCCTTCAGCTTTTTGAACTGGAAGACTAAATTAAGTACCATCATCATCTCTAAGTGGAAGGATACTGGGATACATGCTGTTACAGAACATTTGTTTTTAGACTTATACCTTTTTTTTACTATAGCTAAGAAACATTCACATGAAACCAGGGTGGATTCCACACTGAGTAAATATAACGGGTGTAAGATGCAATACAAACTGTTTGGGGGGGGGGGGACTTCGCACAAATCCCATCCCCAAAATGAGTTTTATTTACCTCAACCCAGGATTTTTGAAAATCGCTAAACCAGTGATCCATTTGCAAAATCCCGGGTTGGGGCAGCTCCAGCTCAAACAGCAAGGCAGAAGGCACGTAATTTCCCTCCCTTTTACCATGCCATCTATGGTCAGGAAGAATCCATCTGCCACAGAAATAAGTTCATTATTGCCCTGCCATTGCAGGGATGTTCCTTTTTCTTTTTTCTTTTGTGTGTTGCACATGCACAGCTATGAAGATGCAGCCGATTGAATTGTGGGACAATTGGCGTGGCTATGCGGGTTCATTTCTGTATGCCTGCTCAGGTATGCCTGTGTTGCAGGGAATTAAAAAGAGAGAGAAGCGTCACTGGGGCTTTCCCCACTTCTGCTACCACATTTGCGGCGCCGCTACTTCTCCTGGACCAGCCTCCCGGCATGAGAGTGATTTATGCTGCGCGGTTGTGGTGCTTTCACTGCCCGCCAGCTTCTGGCGCGGGGCAGTCAGAAGGTGCCGTTCCTTCAGCACCAAAAATGACGCGCGCTGAAGGGGCGGGAGAGCGGCAGCGTCAGGGCGGCTGCGTGGTTGCCGCCCTTGCAAGTGGGGAGCGCCGCTGGACTCCGCGCTACTTTCCCGGAGTAGCGCGCAGCAAATGGTAAGTGGGGAAAGCCCCTCTGTGTGAAGGTGCAAAAGCAACCCAGATTGTTTCCATTGGCTCCAATTACTGCCTGCATGGAATGCATGTGAATGAGAAAAATGTGAATGAGAAAAAGGAAAATGGGTTCCTTTATAACAACTGCTACCTGTTATACATTTGCTGTGTGCAATCAACCCAGTATTCTGAATCTCCATCCCACCTGGGTCCTTAGGTTATCTTATCTGTATGTTTTTTACACCATAGGACCAGGTACAACTATGATTTAGGTTTCTTGCCATAAACACTGGTGGCAGTGAGCAGAAGGGGGAGAGCCCATGAATGGTGACACTGGACTGCTAGAGATGGTATGAACAACATCATCATCATCATCAACAACAACAACAACAACAAAACATAGCCTCCAAGAAGCCCCCATAGGGGACAGCAGAGATATGCCATGAAAAACCTGGCATTTCTCCAATCTGGCCCTGCTGGCCCTGCTGCCCTGATGGCACACAGGGGCTGGCCGAGTAGTGGAATTTTAGAAACAAAACAGTCAATACACCACCTAAACAGATGGGCCTTGGCTTCATTGTGATTGGCAATCAGCTCTCTAACTATTCGGTATTACTGCCAATTTATTAACTGTGAATGTTAGGAAGTGAATTTTCTGTATGAAGAGATAATACATCTCTGATGACAAGATATTAAGGACAAATCTGATCTTTATGACAGCATTTCCATCTCCTTAGTATAGAATACAGAGGTTACAGCTGGACCAAACAGCTCTTCAATTGTTATATAAACCACATTGTTCTAATTTCACCTTGCATTTGGAATAAAGACGACGCACTGCAAGGTTGTATGTCAGTGATACTGGATTCCATAGGTTCTAAGTAAGGTCAGTATAGTTCTTTATGAATCAAAGGCCCAAAAGAAAATCATTATGTTGACTTTCCAGATATCTGCTGAGAGCATGAAATGATGAGAAATACTGGCTGGATGTGACAGAAATTCAACATAAAAGTGCAGCTTATAAACTGAGCCATGCGATTATTTAGAAGATTCTATTCAACCCATGGCTGGAGCATTTCCACAAATCTTTTGACTGTAGTCTCATTATTTCTAATAGCAAGGCGATGCGGGGGGGGGGGGGGACTCATTTCATAATGTGCTGGAGTGATGGAAAATATTAAGATAGTGCAGAGGTGTGGGTTGAGGGAATACTAGTTTTGTGCATATAAATGAAAGGAGATTAATATCCGTCTATTTTCAGAGAAATGAAACTTGAGTTCAATTTCCATCTTCTTATGAAATAGTTAACAATAGTATTATGAACAAATATCCACTTCTAATTCTTTCTTAGCAATTTAAAAGTGTAAACAGCAGTCCTGAAATGTCTATTTAGAATCTTCAGTCCTTTGCAGAAGAAAGCAGAGGCTAGTTTAACAATGCGTCAGAGTAAGAAAATTCTCTTGGAAGTAAGTTTCATTAAATAGACAGGAGTAGGATTCTTAGTAGACCAGCTTAGGATTGCTATAGTGTAAGAAATGTTGTGAGAAATTGAGAAATGCTGTGTTTGAGGTGATGGGAGGCAATATGGAAAGGTCTGTCTGTGGTGTGGTATTATGAATGAGTGAACATGCATAAGTCCATATATTTAGAGTTCAGAGTTCAGTGGTGGTGACATGTGAGCCCAGTTCAGAAGATGAATTGTGTTTGGCAAACAATGGGAGGGGGGTGCAGTGGGACCTTGTTGAGTGCCCCTTCCCAGACTTCAGCTGAGCCTGTGCATAGAGCTTATGTGCATACATTCTTTATCTGCAAAGCCTCAACCTGCATGGTCTGGGAATTTCAAGGACCATATACAGGTATTTGTGCAGGCTATGCTGGGGTCTGAGGTGGGCCCGTAGATGCAATAGTGCTCTATGTGCATTCACTGAACTCAGATTAGGTAATGATGACTTGCATATATGAAACATCAACTACAGATCAGCATTCAGCCATGACTCAAGTTACCTCAAGTACAATAATTTGGCAGAGGCAGTGTACATATTCCTCTGTCAATCAGTGAAAGATGTATATACAAGCTTAAAAGAAGATTTAATTTGAATCTGTAAATATACCTGAAAGAAATATTAATTCAACTCCCACTACTTTCCAGGTCATCAACACATGAAGCTGCCTTATTCTGAAACAGACCACTGGCCATCAAGGTCAGAACTGGTTTCTTTGTCTACCAGCAACTTTTCCTATAGGCTGTCCAGGGATTCAGAGCTTTCATATCACTTATTTAATTAGTGATGTTGTGATCTTTGCCACAACTGAGCTCATCAGGAGAATTTCCCTAATTTGATGAGAAGCAACTGAAGCAAGCCAGTCCCAGGATTACTTTGCTGGCCTGACAAGCAGCGCAAATGCTTCACAAACTGGTTAGCAGCTGCACAGTCGCCTGTATTGCTAACAGCAATATTATTTCTGTGATCTACAGGCATAAATAATAGAGAGAGCAGCAACAGCCTAAGTGAAAGAGAGAGGGGGAGTGGGGAAAAGTGAAGACTGAACTCTAAGGGAGGAAAGATATAGTCTTTATGTTTCATGGATTTCGCCATGGGTCATAAAGGTTACTGGCTAACTTGCTTAGTGGAGATGCTCAGAAAATTTGCCTGGGTGCATAAACTATGCAATGGAAAAAGAAAAGAGAGAAAAATATTCGTCACTCCCTTCCACTCACTCACACACTGCTCCTTGGCAGACAGGCAAGAGCTCCAAATCCAAGGGCACATGATAAACTATAGAGGAGACTTCAGCTTTCTGTGTCTCAAGTGTCCTTCAAATGCTTCAATGAGTCAGAAATCACTCTGAAAGAAGAGAGCAAAAAAGAAAGAATGTGGAGATTAAATGATACACTATTATTACAAGAAGTGTAAAGATGATTTGACAGAATTCTTCAATATTAATGCTACAAAAGAAACCAATACAACAACGATTTGAGAAGCCAATAAAGCCTTTATTAGAGGAACATTATTAGGAGGAGTTGCAAAGAAAAAAAGAGAATCAATAAAGAAAATAACAGATCATTTGACAACTGCAGAACAAGAACATAAAACTACAAGAAGTAAAAAATGAAAGAAATGAAGGAATTAAGGAATCAGCTAAATTTAATAAAAGTGGAAGAAATGCAGAAAATTTTTAAAAAATTAAAACAGAGACATATTGTTTAAGAAAAGAAGGGGGGAAATAGAATGATTTCAGCAATTAAGAAAGGCTACCAAACTGTTTTCAAAGAGAAAGACATACATGAGCAAATAAGTGATTTTTAAAATAAACCTTTATAAAGAAAACTGTAGAAATTATGAAGGCCTAAATAGTTATATACTGGAGCTGCCAATTAAAAGCTATACATCTGAACACAGAAAAAATATTGAACCAATTAACAGCAATGCAAGAAATCATCTCCAATATTAGCAGTTCAATCTATTGGGGGGGGGGGCAGTTTCACAGCGGCTGAGGATAGCACCACCAAGATGCAGTTGCATTGCTTCCCAAGAAGATTGGAGAGACTCAGAAAAGATGGGAAAAAGCAGAAAATCCCAAACATAGCTCACAGTTGTTTTTCAGTAGTGTACACCTGTCATTTTCATGTCATAAGTCACCAGCAGGGGGTGTTCCTTGGCTACAAACCCTGTGGAAGCCCGCCCCCAGGAATGCCCCTGAAATGCCCACACCTGTACTGGCCAGCACCAAAGCAGTTTTCATGTTTGGGTACTGTGGAGACACACGGCAACCTGCTGCTGATGTATTTGCTATTCCTCCCCCCCCCCCGTAAATTTGCTGTTATTAGGGGCATCCCATAGGCACACCTCATACCACATCCACAATTCTTTCATCCCTCCTTCCCCGCCCCCACCCACCAGATTGCACTGTAAAAAGCTTAAGAGGGCCAAAGCACCAAGACCTGCAGCTTGCTACGAAAGTATTGAAGAGATATTAATTATATTTGTTCAAAATGTAATGATTGAAATTCAAGGAAAACAAAACATACTACCGATGTGTCAAGAAGCAAATATAGCCTGAATACATAAAGATGTCATATTTGCTATTACCATATGCATACAGTCCAGTTTCTTTGTTAAATGTTGATTATAAAATATTCACAACAATTACGATTAAAAGATGAAGAAGATATATCCCAGAATTAATCCATATGGACCAGACAGGACTTGTCCCACAAAGATACGTTAAAGGATAATATTGGATATCTATGAAACATAATTGCATATTCCAAGAAAAAAGGAGAAAAGCTGTGTTTATTTTCTTAGATGCTGAAAATGCTTTTGACAACGTGTCTTACAGCCCAATCGAAAAGCCCCCAGTGCCTGGGGACAGTGGCACTGCTGCAGCATCTCCAGAGGGCTTTCAGGCAGTGAAGGGAGGCCTATTCCTGTCCCCAGTCTCCTCCCAGTCACAGTGCTGCTCACCTAGAAGTAAGTTAAGCTTAATTTTAAACGAGGTTTAATTTTAAACCAGCTTTTTTTGCAGCAGTGGTGGGGGGATGTGGGCAATGTTTCCCCCTGCCCCCACAGCTCCCTCTTCTCCCCTTTCTCTCTCTCCCCTTTCCATTCATTCTCTCATTTCTTTTCCCCATTTCTCTCTTCCCCATTTCTCTTTCCCCGTTTTTCTCTTTCCCCTTTCTCTCCCCTTTCCTCCTCTCTCTCCCTTTCCACATTTCTCTCCCCTTTCCCCTTTTCCCTTTCTCTCACTCTCCTCCCTTTCTCTTCTTCCTTCCCCTCTCTCCCCTCTTCCCTCTCTTTCCCCATTTCTCTCCCTTCCCTCCTTTCTCCCTTTTCCTCAATTCCTCCTTTTTCTCCATTTCCCCCCTTTCTCTTCATTATCTTCCTTTCTCTCTAGATGGGGGAATACACTGCTGAGTGGCAGTGTGTGCAAACGATATCATGGGGCATGGGTGGAAAGTAAGTTAAATATGAGCATTCAGTGTGATGCAGTGACAAAAAACAGCTAATGTGATCTTGGGATGTATCAATAGGGACATAACATCCAGATCACAAGAGTTGGGGGGCACAGTTTGAGAGCTTGCCCCAGGCACCATTTTCTGTAGATATTTCCTTGCAATCCCTGTAGTACAATGTATTCTTGAGACTAGTTGAGGTGTGTGTGTTTCAATATGGCTCAATTTACCCATATCATTTAGATCAGCTAACCCTAACCTTTTCAACCCTTGGGCACCTTTGGAATTTTTACACGGGGTGGCGGGCAGTCACAAAATGGCTGTTGTAGAAGGCAAACACAACCGCAAAATGTCAGGGGGTGAGATTATGTATAATTCTAATAGTAACTCTTCAACATTTCAGGCAGAAGGTTGGTATAACATGATGTCTTTTCTTTTGCACAGCCAATTAGAAGTCCTGCTGGGCAAAAGTCCGACAAAGCTCCATCAACTTTCTGAAAGCACTTGGCAGACATTGGGTAAGATGTTGGCAGGCACCCTTGGGCACCACACTGGAGGCCTCTTGTTTAGATAACCCCTTAATCTTATTCTGTAGACAGCATACAGAAAACTTTGATAGCTTTGACAACTGGTATCTTGCTTCTAACTAGTGTGTACACACACTTACAGACAGCAATTAACATCAAAAATAAGGCCTGCCCCTCCCATACAGACATTGAGGAGAAAGCATGCTCCCAAACTCTGCTGCCCATCTCAGAAAGGATCAGCCATTCCATTCTTTCCAGATCTACACTCTCAAACAGCTATTGATTTGCTTTCTTGTTCATGAAGCGAATATTTGCAACACCTGTCAATACTTTCAATATAAATGGGCTTTGGTCTGAAAAAACCCTGATATCTTTGTTCTCACCGATCATTTTCTCCCTACTTTCAGCCATCTTCAAGGTGATCTTGTGCTTTCTTTGTAGTAAATAGCCACCTGGTTTCTGCCTAGCTATTCCAACATTACTGATTTTTAAAGCAATCAGTTGTTACTGTCTTTTCTGTAAATGGAATATGATTTCTTAAAGCAATAGCAATTAGCCTGAGTGCTAGATCATAAAGATTTTGATGTAATTTGTGGGTTTTTGGTAACAGACTGGAACTATTTTTCCTTAGCTATCTGTCTATCAATTATTTTTTTAAGAAAAGATGTGATGTTAATCTCAAGCCTTTGATAGCATTCCTTTCTAATTAAATGGGAATTGAAATGTACCAGTGAAAAAGAGAGAGAGAGAGAGAGAGATGCCAATGGTTTTTAGCTAGAGGAATAAGCCTTGGAATTCTTCAGGAATTCTTTGGAAAATAGGTGCTTTGGAGAGTGGACTCTATGTAACTCTACCCCTCGGAGGTCCCTATTTTACTCAAGCCCCATCCTCAAATCTCCATGTGTTCCCAACCTAGATCTTGCAACCCTGCCACACCCATCCACTGCCATTAGTGGGGGAGTGGCAACCCTAATTACTAAGACCAAGAAACTCATTTGATTCATAATACAGCTCTTGATACGGACACAACTAGAACTCTTGAATTTACAGTTGGCTACCCCCATGTGGCACCTGGCAATTTCCTTCTATTACTCAAGATCCCCTAGAAAAAATGGCTGCTTTGAATGGTGGATTTTATAGCATTATACCTTGCTGAGGTCCCTTCTCTCCGCAAACTCCACCCTCCCCAGACTCTACCTGCCAAAAATCTCAGGTATGTCCCAACCCTGGGCTGGTACCCCATTTGAGTCAATGCCAGTGCGTGTTCCCAGCCCCAGCATGAGGAGAGCCTCGTGGCACTCCTGGACTAATTTTTTATTGATAATTGTGACCAAAAAAACCCTCAGGATAACTAGGCAGGCATCATTGGTAATTTCCTGAAGTCCTGGTCAGAAATGTACACTATTCCATCAGCCTTTAAATGCTGTTTTTAAAAGTGTAAAAGTGTCCTCTTTATCTGATCTGTATAAACAAAAGGGAAATTAAGGATGCTCAGAGCAGTTAATCCAGAGTAACAGATCTTCTAAGCACCTTTATTGGCTTCTTATGAAGCAACTTTGCACCTTGTAAGGTTAGTTGTTTACTTGTTTTTGTAGAGACTGAGCCAAACGTATTATTTCAACCCTGCCAGCCAATGAGTGCAGCAAATATTCCCCAGATAACGATGTACAGCAGCATGTTATTTCACAGCTCACTAGGTTTGTATAGATCAAATGGTTAAATTTGCCTCTCTCTGGGGGTGTTCATGTGAACAGGATGGGAAATTGAACGATTGCTGAATAAGTAAGAAAAATACATGCATTGCCTCCATTGAGCAGGCCAATATACTCCCAGATTCCCTGTGATACAAGAAGAGGGAGGAGGATAACACTTTCAGGAACTGAGAAGTAGTGGGATAAATCCATGAAGGGATTTGTTTTGTATCCATTCAGCATGTGTGTCTCTGGTTGCTGGAAGGCAAGAAGACCCCATTGTGCAAACAAACAAACAAACAAACAAACAAACAAACAAAAAGGACTTGCTTCACTCTGGAATGTTTGTTCTGAACACAACATTGGAAGGCCTGAACGCCTCTGAGTACAGATTGGATTTAAAAAAAACTGTGCCAGATTTCTTCCCCCTCGAGCTCAGCTTAAATGCATCTGTTATTGGACTGTGCAGTATGTGGCTTAGGTGGCTGGGGAAGAATGGCTGGTTTGTCACAGCTGCAACACAGTAGTTTGTTCTTTGTGTGGTCTTCTGAGGGGAGCTTTGCGCTGGCCTTCCCAGCTGTGCCATGGAGAGTGGGTGAAGGTGAAAACAGGGAATGCCTCAAGTACAGTGCTCTTTCAGACTGAATAGCTTGGGGTGGGAAGGTAATAGCTGAGAGCAAGGAGGAGCAAAGGCCAGTTTGTTCTCACTAGGCTGAGAGAAGGGGGCACAGAGACTAAACAATTGTTCACTCTCTGGTTCCCTTGAAATCAGAGGCTATAGAGGGCTAATGCATTATTCATTCTAGCACTTTGAGCTAGTCTGATAACAGTGCTGCCCTAAGAAGTGACACCAGTCTAACTATGAAGCATGCTACATTTCTTTAATGGCCTTCACAGCATTTCTTAAAGAAAAATAGAAATCACAGATACTTTGAGTGCTGCCGAAAAGAACAGCAGCCCATCAAAAGGCAATTAACTTGTATTTGCGCCAATACAATAGCTATATTCATAGGGCTCTTGTATAAGCCTGTTGTACACTTTAAAGAATGAGAGGCTCTTTGTGTAATTGCAGGCATGTATTGGAGGACCGTTCAGAGCACAGCTTTGGCTGATTTTCATTGTAGGTTAAAGTCATCTAACAGCTATCAGAAATGTGCTGTAAATATCCCCTTCCCTTTTTGATCCTTAAAATGAATTAATACCGTTTGTTTCACTAATAACTGTTTGAAATTGGTTTCTTTCTGTGTATTTTGAGGCTATCACTGCTTGGTGTACTATAGAAATAGTGAACATTAACAGAATCTCAAGGCTGTTTTTTTTAATTATTTGGTACAAGTGAGAGTTTATAATGGGAAACCTGACTCTTGATCACACAAGTAAACACAAGCGTCCCATGTCCCTTAAAAGTCCAATCAAAATTAATGAAGATCAAATATCCAAATAACAAATAGCCAGTAGTTACAATGCACTTTGTGGAAATTCTCTTCCAGACAAGGATTTACAGTCCAGTCCTTTAGTTGTGCTGTTGATATACACCCTATTCATAGTGACCCATTTTGATAGCATTTAAAATGGAACATTTTCTATTCTTATAGAATTCTATTCTTATAGAATTTTTTATTTATTGGGGGATGTAACTCTGTTCTTGGGAAAGAATAGGGTAAAAAATCTAAATAAGTTAAATAAATAGGTAACAGTTGAAATTTAAATTGCTAGATTTTTACTTCTAGATTTACTCAGTGTCAGTTATTTGCAATTTTGAAGAGAAAATTCCTGCATTAATATTATTTAAGGAGTGTAGCCAGGTGAGTCTATTGTAGCAAAACAAAGCAGAAGAGGAGCAAAATCTATGCAAATTTAGTAATTTTCTGTACAAAAATGCAGAATATGATTTCTTCCTCATAACATCTGAAGATGTTAGCTCTAACATTTGAAAACTTATGCTGGAATAAATGTTCTTAGTCTTTAAGGTGACACTGGACTTCTGTCATATTAGTATGTATGATTATTTTAAAAATTACCTAAGCATTGACTGGCATTCACAACTCTAAATAACTGTGGCTCCATAGATGATGGGTGAACTTGTAAAATATATACATAGTACAAACATTTTGCAAAAGACTAACGGTTTATCACTTTGTAATTTATTCATAAAGTATTCAAAGATGCTAACAACAGAGTGGTATGATAATAAAATAATCACACTAAAATTATCCAACTTTAAATGAAATTAATAGACCAATACAGCGGCAGGCAAATCAAGCCTAACAGTCAGTTTCTAAGCCCTCTTCCACCCCTCCTACATACCATTCTGAGCATAAAAATATATAAGGAATTTGTCAGATCCTGGTTCAGCAAGACCAACAGTGCCACCCCAAGAAGAGGTACACCCTGCTGTATTCATTAAAGTCAGTGGCCTTAGGATGTCCTTTAAAGGCCCTTTAAACCAATGAAGCAAGTTAGTCAAAGCTAATTTAACTTCCACTACTTTTAATGGGCTGACTTTGGCTGGATTGTACCATTCTGTGCTACTGACATGCATGGAATCGGCATCTGGATAAAATTTAAGAATGAGCAGAACCCATTAGTTTTGTTTCAAAATCAAGATACCTGAATTTTCTGGGCATCTGCTGGACATTATGAAGTAAATCTGCCAAGAGTGAATTAATTGCTAAATGAAACCTAGTCTAAGCAGGGGTGCATGCCAGTGCTGTCACCCATCAGGGCAAGGACGTAGATAAGGGGGAGGTTCTTGGGTTCAACATCCCTATTACATCTCCAATGCTCTGCCCCCTGTTTGTGGGGATTTTGGTATTTTTTTGTGTTTTTTCACTTTTAGGCCTGCAGGGGGTGCACTTTTTAGGCTAGCAGCACCAAAATGGCAGTGATTTGTTGGGAGACTCTCTTGATGATACCATCCAGGTTTGGTGAGGTTTGGTTCAGAAGATCAAAAGTTACGGACTCCCAAAGGGGGTGCCCCATCCTCCATTGTTTCCAATGGGAGCTGATAGATACACTTTTGAGGGTCCATAACTTTGGACCCCCTGAACCAAACTTCACCAAACCTGGGTGGTATCATCAGGAGAGTCTCCTAAAGATACCCTGAAATTTTGGTACTGCTAGCTTAACAATTGCACCCCTAACAGCAGGCACCCCTCAAATTTCCCCAGATTCTCCTTAAAAATCCCCCCCTTCAACATGGATTTAAAGGGAGAATCTGAGGTCCCCAGTTTAAACATTGAAAGTGATGCTGTTTCAGGGTGGGGGATAATCCACCCTAAAACAGCATTACTTTCAATGTTGTTTTAACTGAGGACCCCAGATTCTCCTTTTAAGGTGGATTTAAAAGAAGAATCTGGGCTCCCTAGTTTAAACACCACTGAAAGTGATGCTGTTTGGGGGTGGATTCCAGCATCACAGTGGCCACTCATGGTGGGGGAGTGGGGTGCAAAACTCAGATTTTGCACCAGGCTCCATTTTCCATAGCTACGCCTCTGCCCAGAGGGAAGGGCAGAAGGGACTGCCAGCTGGGAGCCCAACCCAGTGGGGGGGGGGGGCAAAGCAGGTGGGGAAGGATAGTCTGCCATCCCTAGTCTCGGAGAGCTGCTTTTATAAGCACTGAGGCTAGGGGCAGAGCTTGGGAAGGCATGGCCACACCCCAGGGGTGGGTGGGGGCATGGCCCTGCCCCCCCAGCCCCCCATAAAAATCTATACCTACATCACTGCATCAGGGCCTTGAGACTTCCAAGTATGCAATCTGAATAGCATAACATGAGTTGTGCCTTTCCCATTGCCTTGACTTTCTCAGAGTTGTCTGAGAAAAGACACAGTCCCAGTCATGGGAGTCACAGCTTGTTCAGATGTTCTCAGTGCTATCTCACATACCTGTGCTTCAAAGTATAGTGAAACATTATTAATACATTATTTAAGCAAACATTCATAGACTTGCTTATATCACAGAATATGTTTGCTTTTGCTACTCATAGTGAAAGACAGAGACCTCTCAAAGGGTGTTTTCACAGGAATCTACTCTTTCATCAGTCTTTTGACATTTAACTTTGTACTGCCTTCGTAGTTTCAAGCTCACCTGCAGAAATTTGCTTGTTTAAAGCAGTGCAACTGTGAGATTTCCAGAATAACAAACCCTGAGCCTGACAACAGTTGCTATACTTGCATCACATGAAGATTCTGAAATTCACAAATCCTTTGGAAAAAGGCAAAAGGCTTCAGAGGCAAGGGGCAAGGGGGAGAGATCCATCCTATTAACTAATTCCATTCATAAAGCTGGATCCAAGCAGCTTTTCCATTGATTAAAAAAGGAAGGAAGGGGTCTCCTTTGACCACCAAAAGGTTACGATTTAGGTCATGTGTCTTCCACGTACAAAAATCCTGTGGATTTTTTGGAGGGATGAAGTAATAATTGGTGGTGAAATTAAGCAAAATGTTGTCTGAATCTAACTAGGTTCCAATCAAGAGATGAAACTTGCCTAGCTGCTATGTTCATATGTGCAGCCATGCTTATCTTCCCACTAGTGGCAAATAACTTCTTGGCAGAAAAAGCTCCATTCTACCAGTTTGACTATAGAATTCTACAACTATTCTTGTTTCAGACTGTAGAAACCAATGCTAGGCCTAGTTCGTTTCTCTGTTTTGTCCACAGCTGCCAGGACATCATGTTAAACTTTTAAAAAATTCCTAAAATGTTCATTTCAGTTTGGGTTTTGAGTGACCGACTGTGTTAGTTATTCTTTATTTTACCTTTGCTGCATTTTCCTGTCTGTGAGACTTTAAATGTAGACACATGGGTACAAGTCTAGCCCAATAAAAACACAAAAGGGAATTCTCCTGCTTGGCCTACATGATAAACACTTCCTTTTTTCCCCTAAGAGCACCTGGCTTGGTAAGAGGCTGATACCCAAAGCACAGTTAGTTGGATTTGTTTCTGCTGGAACAAATCCAAGTGTTTATAGAGGTAGGCTGCTATTTTGTTTTTTATTGTTGATAAAAATAACATATGCTTTCAGGCCAAACTGCTTTCTCTGGAGGACTTTCTACCGCCTTGCACCTGTTTTTATAGCAAAATACCATCATTTTTTTAAAAAAATCATTTTTTACATTATTTACTAAGCAATGTGGATTTTACTATATAAATGATGGTGCTGTCCCTCAGGGAAATATTTCAAGACTTGTGGATAATGGGTCATGAAAGAAGTAACTTTCTAAACTATTAGAATCTCCTTGGTTAGGTCGAAAACTATGTTTTGTCATAATAGATGTGAAACGGAATTGAGGCTTGAAACAGAGTCAGCATCAGGTTTGGAGGGCATCAGGAATATACCAGATTGGTCCCATAACTACCTTCCACTGCCCCACAAAAGCAAGCAAATGGATGTGCAGTTGCTGCTGCTAAAGATGAGGTGTAACACTTCTGCCTGACTCACTTGAAGCAGCATCATGCAAAAACATAGGTAAGGGTGGGTCCTTGGGCTCAACCCCCCATTACATGTCTGAAGCACCACCCCTTGTTTGTGTTTTTAGTAGTTTTTGGTTTTTCGGCCTGCATCGTGGATTGCAGCATCACAGTGGCAGCCCATGGGGGGAAGCACAAAACTCAGATTTTGCACTGGGCTCCGTTTTTCCTAGCTATACCTCTGCCCGGAGGGGAGGGCAGAAAGGACTGCCGGCTGGGAACCTAGCTGGTGGGGGGCAGGGGGCGGGGCATGGGAGTCTGTCATCCCGGGGCCTTGGAGAGCTGCTTTTATAAGCACTGAGGCTAGAGCAGGGCTTGGGGAGGTGTGGCCATGCCCCAGGGGTGGGTGGTGGCATTCCCCCACTGAACCCCCCTAAAATCTATACCTACATTCCTGACATTATGAATGGTGTCCCCAAAGAGTTAGCAGCCACCACCTTTGTCCCACAGGAAATGATGAATGAACAGCCACAAAGTGTCATAGTTGCTTGCTTGTATGCCGGACTATGGTAAAGACAATGGCCCTTGTTGCAGCTCCAGCTTCATCACCCACCCACCTGCAGGATAGCAGCCTCCATTGCTTCTTTGAGGAGGGGAGTAGTCCTATTACTGCTGCTGCCCAGAAACAGAGGAATTGGCCAAAGCCAATAAGCAACAAACAAAGTAATTTGCTGCTCCAGAGATCTTGTGGCCACATGGCAGCTGATGTCTCATCTTGATACAGGTGGAAGATACGCTTGGTCATGTATGCACCAGAAGAGGAGGCACTAAGAGGGGGCCTACAACGGAGGATGGATCAGTCCTCTCAGAATAGTCAAAACAGTTGTCATCTGGGGAAACAAGCAGTCAGCTAAAATGGGTAAAGAGTTAGCAAAAGGCCATTGTTGGGTATAGGGCACTGCAGAGCTGAACTGTCTCTGCACAGATACCCTGGTATTCCTTGGTGGTCTTGCAGCCAAACACTAATCATAGCTTACCTTGTTTCTTTTCCAATATCTGATGAGATTGGGCTAGTTTGGGCTACCCAGTCTAAATCCATTAAAATCACACTGAAGTAACTTGGCATAGGATTGTGTTGCCAGTATGTTACTTTCAATAAATGAAACTTAGGTAGATTCTGCATGGGCCAAAAACAGCTGTGTGAAAACGGTGTGAAGATGGTGTAAAATGGTTCAAAACAGTGTAAAAGAGTTTACATCATTTTCACACCACATTCACACAACTGTATTTGGCCCATGCGGAATCTGCCTTAGAGTCTAGGAAGTTTAAATAAAATTGTTTAAGGGTTTCTTAGTCCCAGAGATGCATAACTTCAAGAGATCCCATGTACTGACACCAGTGTTAGAGTCACATGTCCATGCTACAATTACACATCATTTAAGAGAATCTGTGACCAACACAACCATGTAGCGAAAGCCAAACACCTTCAGTCTTTGCCACCTGATCACTGCCTGGCCAGGGGTAATGACAATGACTGCATAGGAAAGATGAATGTAGCTGCAGTGTTTCCTCCCATGAAAATAACTGATTCAAAATGGAGCTTAGCACACTTAAATCCATTGCAAACATGCTTCAGTTTGCATTACTCTGTATTGGGGCTTTACATTTTTATGTTCCAGTGTCTTTGAAACACCTGGCTGAGGAATGCTGCAAGCCCATTTCACTCCTGGAGCCTCTGAGTATAACCACATGACAAACTAGTATTGACAGTTATCAGTCAGGACTTCCTGCAATGAATCCTGAGATGTAAGGATGCTTGTAGTCCTCTAAGAGAAATTCCCAATCCCCAGAGACTCAGAGATCAAAAGTTCCCTGGGTTCTCAAGGAAGCAGGAATAATAAAAGACTGCTTCTTTAAGGAAAAAATCTAAAAATTCTATACTATAATTTTGTACTATAATGCAATAATTAATTCTCTTAAAGTATACCATTACATTTTATAGCATTATCATAACTTTTATTGCAAACATTATTCTTCTGTAATTAGATTCTGAAATTAATAAGGGTCTCCATTAAGTAGCTATTTCTTAGCACAAATAAATAATTACATTTAGTTGAAGAACTTACATATACGATTGAAAAAAACAATATATGTATTATCTTTAACTAAATTTTTATCCCACCTTCCTTCTAAGGAGCTCAGGGCAGCTTGTATCTTCTCCCCCTTCGATATTTTCCCCACAATATCCTTGGGAGGTAGGTTAGGCTGAGAAACAGTGATTGGTCCAAAGTCCTGGCTGCCCCGGAGCATCGTAAAGCCAGCGCTTTGAAAAGTGCCACCTTCCCTCCAGCATGGTACAAACCGCACCACTGGAAAGATGCTGTTTTCCCCCTCCCCTCCACTCACTGTCCCATCCAGCATTGCTCTGGAGGCCTGGGGAACATGCCCACGCTGCCCCAGACCTCCAGGGGTCGGAGGCAGTGTGGGCGTGTCCCTCCAGCCCTCCAGAGCAGCACTGGATGGGACAGTGAGTGCAGGGGGCTGACGGAGAGGCGGCTCCGTGCAAAGCCACCTCTCCGTCTGGGGAGAAAGTCGGGGCTGCTTGCAAGCTGCTGTGCGAGCAGTCCTTGAACCTCCACCGGCACAATTCATGCCGGTGAAGGGGCGTTTCCATGTGTGTGCGGAAACAGCCTTTGTTATTGTTTTGTAATAGTTATTGTTTTATTAAGCAGGAAGTACCAATGTTGAAGGATCTTCTAGTTATTACAATTATATTTATAACATTTAAGTTATATTTTGCTTTTTTGCCACAATGGAACAATCACGGTAGTTTATAATATGCTAAAGTATGTAAGCTTAAAATATATTAAACTGAGATAAAGTTCATCAATAATAAACAGCAGCAATAAAGCTAAAAACAAATAAGAACTATACTGTATGAGTCTGGAGGGTAGAAAGCCTAGCTTCTTCTTCTGAGTTCTCCCAGTGTCCTCTACTTGAACTCTGTTTCCTTGCAATTTTGTTGGAACTGGATTATTTAAAATATCATGGATCTTATACACCTTAAACGTAAGACTTTATAAGTCTGAGATGTTGCAGTCTCCAGACACCTGAACTAAACCAACTCAACAGGAAGACTACTGGGAATTAAAGAAGACTGTAAGGCTCTTGCCTCTAGAGGGATTCTTAAAGAGGGATTCTAACTAAGGTTCCCTCCCACAAAATGCTGTACAAAAGGCAACTAAACCCATTCTAAGGGTACAACTGAGACTTAAACAAGGAAAATAGTGAGGGTGTCTCTGGGGGCATGACAGTGATCATACAGCCTCTTTCAGCTCCCTCTTCCTCTCATGACAATGGCAAAAATCCCTCCTAGTTACTTATTTTATACCCATAAACTTCATACCCATCATTAGTTCCACTGATTTTAGTTGAGCATCCAGATGGGGTAGGGAAAAAAAATCTCTCATTAGATCAAAAGGAAGGCAGGAAAGCAGACACAGCGCAGCTGCATTGATGTTTCTCATTTGATCACTCGAGGGACATTAGGAAATATTGTTACATCTGTTCGATGACCTTTCCACTTACTGATTCTGTTTTATTAAGACATTGTTAGAATTTTCTCTGCCTATATCAAATGCTTGTGGGCTAGGGTAAACAACTTTATTTGACCAGTATGAACACTAGACATACAACATGACACAGCTAGCACTAACTAGTATATACCTGCTGGGAATAAAATGCAAGACAACAATCAGCAAAGGCAATTTGGTTAGATGCAGATAATTCTGTAGAACAAAGTTTCAACCTTCAGACTGCCAAATGGTCAGAATAAAACCAGTCTAGCTTGCTGTTATGACTTTCAAACAGCCCAATCTGAAGAAATCAGCAGGTAAAAAGGTGCAGCTAATAGCTATATAACATTTCTTGCTGATATCTGCAAATCCAGCACCATTTTTCAAGGTCCAGGAGCCAGGGACCACAAAAAATTAGCAACCTTGTCATCCTTGAAGACAGTTTAGATGGATTCAGTGGAGAATTTTCATTGGTAGAAGGAGGTACCCCCCCTTTTTTGCCAATTACTTCCTCCCTGTAAAAGATCAGGTTCACATCAGATTCTATATTTCTTATGGAGGCATAAGTAGTAACCAAGCATAAAGTGACTTCTACCAGAGTCCCAATCTGAATTGTGCCTGCCTGCACCTGAGAAGTACGGAACTTCAGCACACATGTATCTGCATCTGACCTGGGGGTCATCCCCCCCAAATATAATGTGCATTTAGGATGGAATTAGATAGATAGACTGTGGGGGTTGATGGAAAGAGGAGTAAAGGAGAGAAAGAGGAAGAAAAGAAGCAAAGGGGATGTTATTCCTAATGGGAATGAATAATGTCAATATAAATACATTTCATGTTAAATGAAAAAAAACAAAAATGAAAAATGTATACCTTGATGTTTTAGAGGTTAAAATTTGTTAGATTCCAATGTAATCCGGAGTCATGTTTGTACCTTCCATAATAAGTGGGACAGATAGGGTAGATTTTTTTAAAAAAAATTATCATTACAATAGGTGAACATGAAGACTATAAAAAAGAAAACATCAGAACTTTCCTACAAATGAAAAAAGGAAGACATTAAAAGAATTACAGGATGTGTAGTAATGTCAAATTCAGTTAAATATTTGGGAATAAATCTGACTAGACAAAATGATGTATTATTGACTATAAATAAGATGCAAGAGGACTTGAAGAGATGCTCTAAATTAAAAATGTCATGGTTAGGAAGAGTCTCTACAATAAAAATGAATGTAATACCATTTTTAAAAAAATTTCAGATGTTACCAATTATGTACAAGACAAAACTTTGAAGGAATGGCAGAAACAGATATTCATCTGAAATGGTAAAAACAAAAGAATCATATTTAAAGTTTTATAAGATGAGAAAAAGATGAAATGTAGCAGTATCAGTAATTATTTATAGATTACAAATCAGTTAAAATTACGAAGCAGAACACGACATGTAGTTAAAGATGCACTATTGAGAATCTGGGAATCTACCCAAAGAAAATTTAGTCCTTTGATACCCCCATTAATGTCCTCTGTGGAAGCATATTATGATAAGAATGTGAGAAACAAATAATGATTTTATAACATATGGAGTTATGATACATTCTCATGGAGAAATCAAACTTTGGCAAAAAATGAAGAATGGTTATAATGGTTAATGGTTAAAAAATTACAATGGTTATAAAAAGCACAATAAGGGGACTGACCAAATTTGAATAGGTGATAATTCAGCAAAAAGAACACTTACTGAGACAAATTTGAGACAAAAATAAAACATATATGATCAGATGGATGCAAAATTTTAAGGAGGGAGACATTTCTCCAAAAATTGTAAACCTTATGGATGAAAGTTATAAAATTTAAAGCAAGTCAAACATTAAGAGAAAATTGGTATAAGATGTTTTATCAATGGTAAATAACCTCAAAGGATATCAAGAAGATGGATAAGAATCATAATATGAAATGTTGAAAATGAAAATGGATGGCACCTTCTATCACTTGTGATGGATGTGCAAAAAAATGGAAATAAATAAATGTTGAAATCCAGAAAATCTTTTAAATTATATATTTAATTTTAAAGAGTGTGCTATTGGGACATTTTGCTCCCAAATATCCCCCAAACCATGGAAGAATTGTATTGTCAAAGGCTTTCACGGCTGGATTCAACTGGTTGTGGTGGGTTTTCCAGGCTGTGTGGCGTGGTCTGGTAGATCTTGTTACCTAGCTTAACAGTTATGAATATATTTTTCAAAGTAGCAATGGGGAATAACTCGACTTGGCAGTGTGAGAGGCAGGCTAGGTGGGATCTTTTAGACAGCTATACCAGAATTGGCTTTTGAAACGTTCTACAGAGAATGCAAAAGAGACCAAATTGTAGTTTGAATATTTTTATATAAATTTTGGTTGCAAACAATCACACAGTAAGATATGGAGAAGCATACACACAGTTCCTAAGTGATATAAAAAGGGAGGAGAGGGATAGATTTGGATGATAGACTTGGGAGAGGGAGCAGGGGACTTATACGTTACCTAAATTCTGCAGAGAAGATCTTGGAGAAGGCAAGGATTCCTATGCCACCATAGGGATCCAATGTGAAGGACAATATCGTGTCTCCAACCAACTAGACCAAGAGAGGTTTAGCCAGTAAAGAGCGCTGACTCTGGGGTGCACAGTACATTTATACCTTTTGCATAGGTAAGGGCAGGAACAACTAAGTTTCAGTTTCGTTTTCCTGTGTCTGTTGAGACTTCCCATGCTGGGATTGCTGACGAGCTAATTAATAGCTCTATCTATTGTTTCTACTTCCCGGGACAATGAGGCCAATTGGTCCTTTGATTAAATCAGGAAAGCCTTGATGGGCTTTTGAATAGAGAGTCTTCTAAAGGACTCTGCCCAGGTATTCAATTTGGCTGAGGCTTTGATTGGATCAGGAAGGGATTGATTGTTAGGGTGATTGTATCTGAAAGGTGGACGAAATGCAGGGAAGAAGCAATTGTTGAGGAAATGGTTTCTCAAAGGTAGATTAAATGCAACATCTAGTATAAGGGAGTTCTCTGGGATCCATTGTGTCACAACAGCTTAGTGGGGTGTGGTAATCAAGATATGTCCATGGTCCATGAGGCTTCCAGATTCTATTGACTGAAGTAACTCATTCACTGATTTAATCTTGCAAACAGACCTTTTGCCTTAGGCTTGCTTTCAGCTTGGACACTCTGCTATCCACCCATACAAACATGGAAACTTATTTCATAAGGCAAGGGATGAAGGCCATGCTAACAATCTTGTCCTTACGTTTTGCTTTCATCTGTGGCTAGCATCTTCAGAGGTGTATCACAGAGAGAAGTCTGTTACACCCTGTGTCTAGTGAAAAGAGAATGTTTAGTGGGGTATATATTGTCCATGTCCCAGGATGGGGAACCAATCCGTAAGTGTTTGGGTGGAACTTGCTATGCAAAGGTGTGGTTGAGTGCATTGTATTGCCGGTGGAGTTATCAGTCCATTTATATGGTTTTCGCATTTGTATTCCCTGCAGCAGCAGCAGCAGTATTGGTGAATGCAAATCCTGTGTCTGGGTGGAGTCCATTGTCCATGATCTTAGCATGCCCTTGGCCTTTGATTCTGGTGTTTTTAAGTACTGGTAGCCAAGCTTTGTTAATTCTCTGAATTGGACTGGAAAACCCACAACAGCCATGGAAGAATTGGTTAGATATGTGGCCAGAGTTCATTCACAACAAAATGGAAAACAGATGAGGGTCCAGTACTTAAAAACACCAGAATCCTGTTTCCAGCTCACCCTTGACTTCAGCTTTACAGCCTGGTATGAGACTCTGGTTGTTATGTTGTGAGCCGCTCTTTCCCTGTTATGGCAAGGAAGAGTGAGATAAAAATAAATAATGGTGAACAATAATACACATGGAAAGGCTCAATACCCAAACACAAGACCCTTGGTATCCAGACACAAGACACAAGTAAGACACATCTTATACAGGTCTTGAGAAGCTAGTTTTTGAGGCACCACTCAAAGCAATACACACAAGCATTTCTCACAAAAACTGCATATTGGGCAGCACAGAGGGCTTCATCAGGGACATAAGCTGACCAAGGATCAAGCCCCTTCACTTTTGCTTGAGCAGAGCACTCTCTGTAAACTCAAGTTCTGCTTAAACCAAGAGTCAGAGAAGATGGACTGAGGTGGGTCAGCGCTACTAGTGCTACTAGACCTCACCACAGCCTTTGACTTGATCAATCATGATCTTTTGACCCACCATCTCACTGATGCAGGAATTTAACAGACAACCTTAAAATGACTTACCTCAGTTCTCCAGAACTGGGGACACCAGTTGATGATGGGGGGGTGATGTTGGGGGGGGTGGCAGTGGCTGGTTTGGGGAGTACCACAAAGTGCCATCCTTTTCCTGCTGTTATTTAACATCTACATGCGACCCCTGGCAGAGCTGGTTCAAAGCTTTGGGCTGGGTTGTCACTAATATGCAGATGACACTCAGCTTTTTCTATTGATGGAGAGCAGGTTCTGGTTCAGTGTCTGGAGGCCATGGCTGCATGGATGACGTCTGCTTCCCCCTCCACTTTTCTTTTCTCTTCTTGGTAAATTAACAATGGAAAGTGGAGAGAGGGTATTATTAGGATTAGGGAATATTAGTTAGCAGCCATTTGTATTGGTTTTAAATAGTAATATATGAGTGCTAGATTTGTATTTATTATAGTATTTTACTTGTGATTTTATTGTTGAAGTTTTTTAACCTACACTTGTAAGCAACCCTGAGCTTGACTTCAGTCAGGAATTGGGCAATAATCTGACTTCAGTTTAAACTGACTTCAGTCGGGAATTGGGCAATAAACAATTGGGAACTGGGCAATAAATATTTAATATTTATTAAATATAATAAAATAAATAATAAAATAATGATTCCTACCAAGTCTCCTATTTACATGGTTGAATGAGCAGACCATCAGCAGTGGCTGAGCAGAACTTATGTAAGATGAAAAGGTATCATTTCCGAAATGCACTGTAAGCTAATGTAATCATGTGCTATCAACAGTCCTATTACAACTAATCTCTTTAACCACATATAGTTCACAAGTCATTCAGATGGTACTGCTTCAATAGAACTGTATTGTTTCCTCTGGCAGGCTTTCTGTGTCTTTTAACACTTTTGACAGTCATTTAAGAGATGTAGTGATGGGGAATGCTTTACCTGTTAAATTTCTTGTCATACAACTCTTAACCTCTAAGGAACTGAAACTTGACCAGGAAAAAAGAAGCAAAAACAAGTGACAAGCTTTAGTTAAGTTGTTCTGTTTTATTGAAGTCAATTAGATTAAGCTGGTTTAAGAGCAATAATTCTGGTGTAAGTGCTTTATGGATCATAGCCGGGAAGATATACATTTGGAGGTTTAAGTGCATTTAAGCTGCCTTGAGTGGTTTGTGAATCACATCCAGAAAGAGAAAAAATACAGTCAATGAAACTAGGTTACAAAATATGCTGATTCTGAAATAAATCATAACTTCTGTACAGAAGACCTCTTCTAAAAATACCCACAGAAGTGTTAAGAAGTCAATTTCACTCAGTATATTGATGTACTTGGCCAGATAATCAAAATCATTAAAGAAAACTTCTTTTCTCTGCCTTGAACAATACTTTCTGGGCTTTCTACTGGACCAGGCTAAATATCATAGAATATTAACTAAATACACAGAAGGAATCATGTTATAGTATACAGGAATGAAGTGTCTGTTCGAAATTGATAAAGATGACTATAGTCTTTTGTGCCTTAAGGGAATACAACCTCTCCCAAAAGCTGCTGGTTCTGGTGATCCAGATCACTTACAATGCTGTGGATAGTAAGAAACATCAAAATGCTGTTAAGGAAGAAATGTAGTTGAGGAATCAAAATGAAATTATTTCTAACTGGGATTCATATGAAAATCTTCACATGTTTATAAATGAGCATATAATCTTGATTTCTAAAGATGATGATAGATGCTATTAACATCACAGCTTAAAAGTCAGCAACAGTAAGGTAGAAAGTAGCAGAACATCACAGTGGAAGATCAGAAAGAAAAACAAGGCTGTTTTAACTATTCAAAGAAATGGTTTTGTGCTGCCCAGAGCTCTATTTGCTCTTCAAAGCTTCCCTGTTCTTGTTTTATTCCTTTTAAAAAATAAAATAATGGCTGTGTCAAATCAAGTAGCTCATAGATTCTGGTGTATTTTCCTTATGAGGCAAACCCAGGAATGGAAAGAGGAGTGATTAAGACAGTGAAAATAGTATGGAAAGAAAGGGTTAAACTTCTACTCTGAATCAGCTGCTATTTACAGCTTTTAATAATGTCTAGTTTGGTTCTGAGGCAACACTTTTTAATCTATTGACTCAGTTCGATGAAATAAATTACTGAAGAATCATGGACAGAGATGCAGGCAAGTGCCTGCTGTTGCAGTTAATTAGTATCAATAATATCAAAATGATGGTCGCCCTTGTTCCAAACCATTTAAACTGAGGAGTTGGAACCAATGTGACATGGTTCCATTACCTTAGGTCCAGAGATGAGGTCCATCACCTTAGGTCCAGAGAGGAGGGAAAGATTCAGGGGAGAGCAGCTGGTGGGGTGGGAGTGGGAAAGAGGACAGGCAGCCCCAGATTTATTATCCCCAGGCTGGCTGGAAGCAAGCTCCTTAAGAAGAGGCCAAGACAACACTACATGCAAATGGGATCTGGGAGTTTTAGTAGACCACAAACTGAACATGAGTCAGCAGTGTGATGTGGCAGCCAAGAAAACCAATGTGATTCTGGGCTGTATCAATAGGACTATAGTGTATCAATAGGAGTATAGATGTAATTGTACCTCTCTATTCTGCATTGGTTGGACCTGGAATATTGTGTACAGTTCTGGGCACCACAGTTCAAGAAGGATATTGACAAGCTGAAATGGGTCCAGAGGAGGGCAACCAAAATGGCAAAAGGTCTGGAATCCATGCCCTATGAGGAGAGATTTAGGGGGCTAGGTATGTTTAGTTTGGTGAAAAGTTTAAGAGGTGACATGATAGCTATGTTTAGATATTTGAAGGAATGTTGGGTTGGTGAGGGAGCAAGCTTGTTTTCTGCTGCTCCAGAGACTAGGACCAGGAGTAATGGGTTCAAGGTGAAGGGAAAGAGATTCCACCTAAACATCAGAAGAAACTTCCTGACAGTAAGGGCTGTTTGACAGTGGAATGCACTACCTTGAAGTGTGGTGGAGTCTTCTTCTTTGGAGGTTTTTAAACAGATAGTGGATGGCCACCTGCCAGGAGTGCTTTGATTATGTGTTCCTGCATTGCAGGAGGTTGGACTTGATGGCCCTTGGAGTCTCTTCCAACTTGGTCATTCTATGATTTTATTATCTCAAACAAATCAGGATTTATTCATGATGTGAAGGAGCTCAAATCTTCAGACTCTCCTGGTCTTTCCATTCTGCATTCTCTTCTTGCCTCCCATCATTCAAAAACCTATGGCAGAAGACTCTGTACTTTACCAGACCTGTGTATGTCTATCTGTCTTTCTGTCTGACTATTCAATTGCTTAAGAAATCTAAATTTGGGCATCTTAAGACATTATTTGTTTTTCTTTCCCAGTAACCAATAACTATGTCTTAATCCTGGTTTAGAATCCCTAGAATCCATAATCTGGATAGCACAATGAATTGGAGCTAAATCAAACATTTATTAAATGAGGATGTTTTGTATTGTGGATGCCCATGCATGGTGCAATGGGAAGCAGTATGTAAACTTGAGGATAAACCAGGCTTGTGTTCATAATGAACTTGCTTATGTTTCTCTGTGATGTCTGAACAGAATCTGATAGTCTTTTACTATGTGAAAAGTTTGCTGTGGTGTGATTTTTCACAGCCATTTTTAACTGTGAAGTAGTCTTGTGAATTACTTTCAACCCAACTTGGTAGAGTTACTATTGATCATACACAGGAAAGTGAGTGTTTTGAGGTAAAGGGGCAGTATCGAAAATAGAGCCTGAAGGACAGATAGACATAGTGGTTAGAGACATTTACAAAAGGCTTTCGTAATGTCAATCACCACCTACTGGATAATTAAATTCAGTGGAAACTGAAGATTCTGAAAGGCTTATTCCATTGACCTCCTTGATTTTTGACCACTGTATTCCAGATTATCCTTTGTTATATCCACAATCCGCAAGGAGATAATCATACATTGCTATCATGAATAACCTGACAAAGCATGTCAGGCAAATGGCTTGTTTCAACTCTATTGAAACTATCTTGCTTTCTCCAAACAGTGAGATGCTAATGAAAAGGCCGGCATAGGCATTTTAAAAAACTCCTATCTTGGTCTCGCTGTCATTTGCTTGGGAAGCAAACCTGCTGAGTATAACAGCATTTTAAAGAGAGTGTTTAGAGTGAAGTTGAACACGAGGGCAATATTAGCAGCAGTGTTCTTTACTGAAGTTAGCCTTAAGGGAGGGAATTTAATACAAAGGCTGCTGTGTCATTTATTTAAAAAATGGTCAGTTTCTAACAATAGATTATAAAAGGAGTGGTTTCTATTGATAAAATTCATTCTAAAATACATTTCAGTTTAGGAACCAGAGGGAGAAATATTTCCTGGAATATGACCTTGAAGTCACATGAGTTTCAAAGACTAAAATATTTGAAGTGCATGAAATGTCCCATTTGGTCTTCAGAATTTATTTCAGTCTATTAGTATTCAGTATATTATTCACTGGTTCTCTAAAATTGAATCCATTCAGTAGACTGTTGAGTACACAGAATGAGCACTTAAAAGCATTTGAGGGACCAACTGGTCTAGGTACATAAACTTGGTTTAAGAAAGATTTGTTGTACCTATTTTTTTTAAAAAAAACCCTAAATGTTTACAATCAACCCCTGAGCATCAAATTGTATTCTGTTGGAGATGGTTGCATAAATGAGAGACAAAAAGTCAGTAAGGTCAACATTTGGTCTGTGGTTTATCTAACTTCATGGTGTTGACTATACAGCACTGACTTGTATGATCAAACATCGTTAGCTTCCTAGCATTTAATAGCTTTGTCAACAGAGAGGTACATTTTGAAGGAGATTGCACATAGAATGGAAAATATTTGAACAATTGTGTAATCTGAATTTTATTCCCAGCACAGGTAACAAGAATTTTATTACAAGTGCTATCAGGATGGTCTATTATAAAGCCTGCTTGGGCCAGTCCCAGTTCTCTCAGAACTCTCTCAGCTCAAGTGGAGGCAGGCAATGGCAAACCACCTCCAAACAGCTCTTACCTTGAAAACCCTTTCTATTGCGCTGTACACCTGTTATATTTGCCCTGTGGGGAATCCACCAAAGTTTTAAGCATTAAGTATGTGGACAATTATATAATTGAAATCACTGAGACAGAAAAGTGCTTAGCTTAAAACCTTAGTAAAAAGAAAATTTTAGATGGCTTTCCCTTAAATAAGGAATCACACATAGGCCTCACATGGTCTAGAGATCTCACTTCTGAGTCAAGATATTCAGAAATGTTGTATATATACAGTTCAGAAATGTTGTATATATACAGTTCCTACAGGAGCAGCAGTGGCGTAGGAGGTTAAGAGCTCGTGTATCTAATCTGGAGGAACCGGGTTTGATTCCCAGCTCTGCCACCTGAGCTGTGGAGGCTTATCTGGGGAATTCAGATTAGCCTGTGCACTCCCACACATGCCAGCTGGGTGACCTTGGGCTAGTCACAGCTTCTCGGAGCTCTCTCAGCCCCACCTACCTCACAGGGTGTTTGTTGTGAGGGGGGAAGGGCAAGGAGACTGTAAGCCCCTTTGAGTCTCCTCCAAACTCTTCTTCTTCTTCTTCTTTACAAGCAAAAAAAACCCCTCCAGGTTTATGCCCTGGAATCTCCACTTAAAGGATCTTAGGTGCCAAGTTTTGAGAAAGACCTTCTGTTGGTATTGCAATGAATGAACAAAGTACAACTCAACTCAAAAAACCTTTATTAGGCATTAAAAAGGAAAAGATAAGAAAGAAAAGGGGAAAAGACAAGACATTAACAAATCAAATCAAGTTACTTCCTATGCTAGGAGGATCAGTACAAACTATTCCAATGTATCGAGGAGAAATTTGGCTACAGAAGTTACAGTCAAAGGGGAAGAATTATTTAATAAGAATATGACTTTCCCAGGTACTGAGTGTTCACTGAACTTTACACGAAACAAAGGAAAAAGATTGGTCCTAAGCCCCACATATTTAGAACAATAAAGCAGAAATACAGTGGGGACATTTTCGGTCTTGTTGGGCAGTCTTAGTGAACCTCCCTCGTAAGAGGGGCAAGAGTTACAACATGCCCTGGTAATTGCCCACCTCTGATTAGGGTCAGAATGTAGGATCAAATAATCTGCCAACTGAGCAGAGTAAATAATAGGGCAGAGATGCAAGCGAGTTGTTTTGTAGAACTTTTCTAGATAACAAAGTTAGACTAAACATAGGAACAGAAACTATCTATGCAAGTGCTCAGTCTGGGTTTGGAAAGTATTGATGCAGAAGGTAGAGAGAGAACCCCATGCTGTCCTGGTCAAGCTCAGTGCAGCATGGAGTTCTGTTCCCCACCAACACTTTGCAAACCCTGGATGTCCTAGAGGCTTGGAAAGTGTCATTGTGGACAGTTGTGTTCCCTTCAGTTTGGGGGGAGCTGAAAAAAATTGGTTTTTAACTGAAATTTTTTCAGAAACATTCAAATAAAGACAATTGATATTGGCTTTACGAAAAATGTTGGGTTAAAAAAACCCAAACCCGAAATTTACAGATAAAAATTATTGGTGTTCATTCCTAATCTTGACTAGTAGATTTCCAACTAATCTTCCTAATCTTGACTATAGTAGATTTCAGTTCCTTTCTGACCCTTTACCATCTTCTTAAGCCTCTTCTAAATCCTTTCTAAGACATTAGCATTTTTACATTCTGACATCTCTGTCTGGTTTATGGTAATGCAGTGACTGTATGAATCCAACAGAAATGTTGTGCTGTCATTGCATTACAGCAATCATTTGCAAATTGGATTGATTTGTCCCCCAAGAAAATCCCTGTGTGAACATTGGTATGGAGCAATATCAGATGATGTGTGGATGCAGGCTTAAACTAACAATTCGTATCAACCATATAGATTTGCATATTTTGGATGTATAACTTTTTAGCTTTGACAAGGTCTAGCAGTTTTTTTAAAAGCCCCAGAGTAGTTATCTAGTCTGTGGGGCATACTATGGAATTATAAAACACAAGTACAGGATTTCAGCCATTTGAAATCAATAACCTTTACTCAACCTTATTCAGTCACTTTATCAGTTGGAATGGATGAGGGACCCCATACTGACAGACTGATTATTTGTAATTTTATCCCAGGCCAGCAGGTTTATGCTATTCCTAGACCTTCATTTATAATTCCTGGTTCCCAATAAAAAGACAAAAAGCAACCACTTCAAAGTATACAGTTGAGCAGGTCCTTTTGGTCCCTAGACTGATTTTCAATTTTACACAGGTGTTAAAATTGGCTTTTGGAGGTAGCAGCTCTTGGGTGAAATCAAAGGCAACATGTGCTTGCTCTTAATCCCCAAGCTGACATCTTCTCTTTGGGAAGCTTTGATGTTCTGCAGGGTGTGAAACCTTTGTTAGGATTCATGCGGGTTAGTCTCACTGGGAAGGAAGAGTCATTTACTTTTGTTTTCAATTGATGACCTGCTCACTCTTTAGATGGAGCCTACATTGAGACATACAGACTACTGTGCTGATGTGTAGCTCCTAAATTTACTCAAGTTAATACAAAACAAAATATGTAACATAAAAGAAAATATTCTTAGCCGGGCACAGATACAAAGAATTGGCTGTCAGGCTTAATAGTTTGCCGGATTTGTCCATGACATTAACAAAGAAGAAGGAGGGGGGGATTTGCGCAAACAACAGGAAGAAGCTAAAGAACATCAGATCCCATCAAAGAAGGTTTTATGCAGTATCTGCTATGACATGCATGGCTAGAAACTTTTGATAGGAAATGTTTGAACTCTGTGTCTCTGTATGTTCTAGATCTTTCTTCTTAATAAACTGTAAAACAACAGTTGCCAATCTTTTCTTCATAGTCATGTTTTCTTGTTCCACAGTAATCTCCCTCTCCTTTCCTTCCCCTGGTGCAAGATTAGGATACATTGAAGCCCCAAGTGATATCAAGTTTAAAAGACCACATAGAATTGCCAAGAAAATGTGTATTAAATTTAGAGGGCTCTCATAATCTGAGGCCCTAAACTATTATTATGTATTCTTTATTATTATTATGTATTATTAAGGCTACGTGATGCCAGATTTAGCTGGCCATTTGTGATAAAGTAGGTGCTATTGCCATTTCTGTGCCTTCCCCTGCTTGGGATTCCAACACATTAGAGTTCACCTGTATTGTCACTGGGCCAATTGTTAGTGAGCCTTTTTGGAAGCTGATTTGGAACTCTACTTGTGCTGCTCCATGGGCTTTGGTTCTGCAAAAAAAACAAAACAAACAACAAAACAAAACAAAACAAGACGATGGCCAAGATGGCAATGAACTAGCAGATCACAAAAGAAGTTCCTGATGACTGGTCTTACCTCATCCAGCTTAAACATGCTATCTAGAGGTAAGAAAAGAACCCAGGCCAGCTCCGTGATACTGAGACTCATAAATCAGCAAGGCAGATGAACAGATGAGGGTGGGGGTCAGCAATAGCAATGCTTGGAGTGGCTGATGATCAACCTGACATGTGGTTGTGAGACAGGTGGGACGATTTGCTTTTGACTTCCATTGAGTTCAGTGTGGCTGCTGTGGAATGGTATATCAACACTAGGGGCGCTGGGTGCTTAGGAGTTGATGTGGGCACTTAGAATGTTGAGATCCTTGATGTTGTCCATATCTGACCCCTACACTGATGTAGCTGTACCGGTACCATGGTGTTGGTGTGGGAGCTATGACAGCATATCTGAGTTAATGCCATCACAGAACTTAGTTGCCATCCAAAGCAGATTGTAGACCAGGACTGCAGTATGAAAGACTTGTTTTCATAAAAGTTTATATGGTCAACAAATGTTTAAATTTCCAGCTTCTTAGCTGGATTTTTTTCCTCTGTCATATTTGCTTATAAGCCAACAGAGGCCATGTTATATTTAACAGGGTTGGTTACCAAAACAACACTCTTCTGATTTAACCTTGTCAGCAAATTTGAAGTGCTCATTTCCTTACAAGCATGTAAAACTTTAATGGGTGATGAAAGATCCTCACCTTGCATTCCAGATGCCCAGACAATCTTTTTAACAACATCATGACAGCAATTAATTGGAACCCTTTGTAGTCGGCCCACGTGGTCAGCGTAAGAACGAGACGAGACGCGGAGATAACATCTGGTGGAGATCGCCAGCAGCGGGAGCGCGGAGCTCCGTGTTCCTAGCGAGTCTCCCGCGTGCTGGTTCCTGGCACCTTTTATTGTTATTCTATCGGGGGCGTGTAGGAGGGAGGAACGGGAGGAGTTCCGGGAGAGCGGGAGGCGGGAGGTCGGGAGATCATCATGTGATGCATGATCTCACCTGGCTACGTGCGGAGAGGAGCGTAAGCGTCTGAGCCTAATCCTCACCTGGGGGCAAGACCATTGTCCCTGCGCCCGGTGACTGAGCCAGACAGTTCATGACCCGTGACTCATAGGGGGATGAGGAGTGGGGGTGCGGTGCGACCAGAAGGCCGTAGGTCCGTTGGTGTGCCAACGTTCTACCACGGTGCTGCTGGGTCAGCAGTGCATTACTACATCTCCTCCACATTTTAGAGGGGGACCGAAATGCTAGGGGGTGATTTAAAGGGACGCTTGTCTCCTCCGCCGTCTGGTTAAGCTGACCGAGCTGCTTGTGTAACATTAGAACTTGGTTGCGGGGTAAGGGAAATTCGAGGGGCTTCTTACACACGTTACAGGCAATATTAGACACACACTGAACGAAACAAGATTCGATAACGAGGCATACAATTAAACCAATGCAGAGCTGCACAATAGCACTCAACCATCCTCCCGGCAGCCAGCTCCAGAGGGCTGACCACCAATGGGGCAAAACATCATATTTCAGATTAGATACAACTTCTTGCAGCTCACGTACTTTCATATGAATCAATTGGGAATTATCAGAAAGATTAAAACAACACATATTATGTACATTCTCACAACCTTGGTGATGTAATAGCAATAAGTAATCAATAGCGGCACGATTATCTAGGGTCGCTTGACGAAGTTCCTGCTGCTCGGAGGCCAGAGCATCCAGAGCAATGGAGGTAGAGTTGATGGACTTCGCAAGGGCACAGGCCAGCCGGCCAATGGTCTTAGCGTTATAAGAAGCGAGTCCGGGAACTCCAACTAGGGAAGTTGCGAGGGAGACGAACTCCACTTCGGAGAGGGCAACCGCATCGCTCCGGCAAGAGGGGTCGAGGGGCAGAGCGGAGCGGCGGCGGCGGCGCCCGGGCTCCTGGGGTGGAGCCTGAGGCAGGACGATGGTGAGGCGACTAAGGCAACAGAGAGTCCCGGCCGAGAGCCGAGCAGGGATGTAGTTGAAAGTTCTCTCCCCGCAAGTCCAGAACCAACCCTTTGGGAGCAAGATGTTCCCGTACGCGGGGGGAATGTCCTCCGTGCGTGTGCAGTTCCAGTTGGCCGAACCGGTGAATGGGCCCGGGTCGGTTCCTCGTCTCGTCGCGCCGGAGATGCGGGCGCAGGTGTTGGACTCGTGATTAGCGACAGTCTTGGTGACAAGGGAGAGAGCCCGGCCGGGAGGGTTGGGGCGGCGGGATCCCAGTCAGCGCTCATAGAGTACTTGATGGACGAAGCATTCATAAAGGGGCTTAAGCCAGACTCCGCTAGGAAGTCTCCAGGGGCTTTGCAAACGGGGAGCAGGCAGGAGCTTAGCAGGCTCCGACTCCTAGGTACTGGCCCAGGCAGAAAGATGAGACGTTGGCGGCGGCAGCAAACTGCTCCCAGATGTTGGTCTGGTGAAAGCTTCCGTCAGGGGTGGCCGATTGCAATCGGTGGGAGGCAGCAGAGCAGGCAAGGAAGGTGGCCGCCGAGTTGGCGGTGATGATCGCAAAGAGAGCGGCACAGAGGTTCTCGGGTGTCTCGGGGTGGCCTTGCTGGGGCAGCAGCTCTTGAGCGTGGCTGGCGTGCGGGGTGACGTTTCCCAAGGACAGTCGGGTCTGTGGGCGTTGGCGGCGGCGTTCCTGTTGAGGCCGGTGGGCGGGATCCTTTAGAGAGATGTGTTCCATCTCCGGGATGGGGTTGGTTTCCTCCTGGCGCCATTCCATGGGCTGGCCTGTCATGGCGAGTCGGAGTCCACAGGGACCTGTAGGAAGAAGGACTGAAACACACCCCCTTCCCCAGGTTATGGGAGGGGGTCGGGTCCCGCCAGGCTCGGTTCTAGAGCGGATGGCGGGAGATCAAGATCGAGTTTTTGTTTGAGTTGGGGTTTAGAGTTTAATATAAGAAGGCTTGTTTTGCAGCCTGCGTGAAGGTTGCTTTAATGCAATCCTACTGGGGGCCGCCTACTCCTCTTTCTTTAGTTGTTTGACAGGGAGGGCAGGAGGTAGGCGACCCTGGTGGGACTTGGCTTCAGAGCGTCATCAGGGTGCGTCAAGGCGAGGGTCCGAGCCTCGAGGGGGGAGGGGACAGGCGGGTCTGGGGGGATTGTGGGTATGCATGCTTAATCAGCAACACAAAAGGGGCTTTGGAAGCGCCCTTTGGGGGGATGGGTGCGTCCGGGGAATGGAGGGATCGGGCGATTAGAGGCAGATTCCTCGCACACACAAAGGAAAAAAGGGGGGGGTTTCTTTGCAAGGGAGTTGCACTTACCGTGACCTTGGTGGCTAATGCAGGAAGGCTGGAGTGGCGCGAAATTTGTAATTGAATTATCTTTGGGAGATGCCGCCCGCCGAAACCACTCGGCCAAGCGTCTTAGAAGTGATGATGGTGCTATAATGCCATCACCACTGGAGGCGCCCAAACTGGTTTGTGGGTGAATTTGGTGCGGCAGGCTCCTTTTTAAGCTGGGGCCTGTCCTGGCAGTGCTGCGGTATCAGGACGGGCCCAGATTTTAATCCAGGGAGGGCCAGTCAGCCAATTGGCCCTCCCGCCTTTACTGGTCGAAAAACAGAAGGAGAAGAGAAGGGGAGAGGGAAACGGTTTCCCACGGAAATTAGACAGTGAATTTCGGAAGTCACAATTGGGCTCAATGACCTGTGATGGCTTTACCCATCCCAGACCACAGTCGTTTTGACCTGACTCATGAGGTCCCTTCCCCAGAGATTGACATGGATGTCTAAAAGCGATGGGAAGCGGACTGTGAGCTGCCTTCGAGTCCTGGGCTGTTGACCGTGAGCGGGCGGATGCTCCGTCTCGCGGTTTGTCTCCCCACCCAGATGTGCGGGCAAGCCTCGGTCGGCCACTGGTCGGGCCACTCGGCTGCTCTGATGACAGTAACATCAGCGCCGGTGTCTACCAGGCCCTTGAACATACATCCTTCTATGGCGAGCTCCAAGTATGGGCGGGAGCTCCCGATAGGCGTCTCCACCGCTGCGATGGTGGTGTGGGCTGCGCCATGTTGGCTGCTGGGGCTTGTAGCGCTTTATTGGAGTGCGGCAGCGGAGCAACGCATGGGGCAAGAGAATCAACTGGCGCAGCTGGCTCCGGCAGGCAATTCCTGTGGGATGTTTGTCCAGACCTGGAGACGGATGGGTCGCTTGGTGCGTGGAGTCGATCACTCCGGGGACGATGAACAGTCCCTGTTCAGCGGCAGAGGCCTTTGGCAGCACTAGCCCAATAGTCCCGGTAGGGATGGGCTCGTCATACTGGGTTGGGGCGACAAGAACCTGGTGGGGGAACTTAAAGGAGATAGGCTGGGTGCATGCGAGTGAGATGCCACGAGAGGGGGGTGGTTTTGGCAGGGGCCTTAGTGTTTGGGTCTGCTCTAGTACTCTCCTCCTTGGTCCTGGGCTGGGGAGATGCCCGGGCGGGAGTTTCCCGACGGGCAGTCGTTCCTCCAGTGGAAGCCTTTCTGGCATCGTGGGCACCGGGTTTTAGGTGGCCTTCTCCTCCTGGGGGAGGACCCTCCTCCATCGGGGTTGTAGGCCCCCCCGCCGGGCTGCCTGCACTCCCTCCGGAAGTGTCCTGACCTGCCGCGGTTAAAGCAATCCCCCTGGGGCTGTCCCCTGGTGGTGGAGAGTGCTGCGGTGAGGAGGCTAGCTTGGTGGCGGAGGATCCGATGTCCTGGCAAGCTTTAAGCATGTCGGCCAGTTCAGGATCCTTGCCCAGGCCCGTGATTGCTCTGGGCACTCAGTGGAGGCGTTCTCTTTAGCGAGGCGCATGAGGAGCTCATTCTGGGCCTCTTCGCTATCTACCTGCCTTTTGAGAGCTTCCTGAAGCCTGTTCACAAACTCGGCATAGGGCTCTTGGGGTTTTTGCCGGATGGTGGAGAAACTCTGGGTTGGCTGGCCGGCATTGGGGACTTTGATAAATGCCTTATAGGCGCACTCAGAGGCGACCGTAAGGGTGGCCTCAGGCAGGACAATCTGATCGTTGGGGTTGGCGAAAGCATCGAAACCGTAAAGCTGAGCGGCTGTGTAGGCGCCGCCGGAGGCGCTCCCTATTGATGCATTGCTGGCGGAACTTCGCTTTCCCAGATCACAAATTGTGCAGGGCTCAGGAGCATCACGAAGGTGGTTTTGCGGTCGTCCGGGACCATGAGGTGATTCCTCGCGATTGGCTCCAGCATGCCTCTCACGTAGGGGCTAGTGATTCCTACGTCTGCGCATCGCTTTGCGGAGCTCAGTGAGGATGTTATAGCTTAAAGGGCGGTACTCGACAACCCGCCGAACAATGCCACCCTCCCCCTCGGTATCTGTGAAGTGGACGGGGCACAATGCGAGAATATCGGCATCGTCTTCCGTTAGGGTTTCTTTCTTTTGCAGATCGTGGCTAATACGCTCACCAGAGTTTTGAAACCCGCGCCATTCACGATGGCGCTGACGGAGGTGCAGTGGCTTCGGAAAATGAAGGCGGACAAGGGGAGGGGTTGAGCCGCGGAGAGAATTTGAAATGGGCGGAGGAGCAAGGGGGGCAGAAGGAGGACAAGCGTCCAATTTAGCGGATAGAGAAAATTCCGGGGTTGAAATTGAAGGTGAAAGATCGAAAGGAGGGCGGCCTACGGCAAGGGAGCCATAGGTCTGCAGGCTGATGGCGACATAACATTGTCTCCACGTTAGTAGCAGTGACATCGGCGCGTGAGGCTCTGTGCGAAGAGTGCGCCCGATGTTTTCCCAGTCCTTAAGATTCAATGTCCCCCCCTCTGGGTACCATGGACATTGAGCTTCAATCTCCTCAACCAATTTGCGCAGCTCCCTTCTCTTTACGGGGACCCTGCCGCATTTCGCTAACGCTTTCAGTTCGTCAGCGTGCTTGTCATAAGCCCTGCTTTTGCAAGCTCCCATACTCACCGGTGTTCCGTCGGACGAGAGAGTGTCCTAGGACGCGTGTCTCTGGATGCGCCGATCCAGAGGACAGGCGATACCGAAACGGTGGTCCCTGGATGCGCCGATCCAGCGGACTTCGGTATCGCGGCCCTTTCCCAGGCGACGGTGAGCAGGGTGGAGGTTCGAGGATCCCGGGTTTCGGCACCAGCTTGTAGTCGGCCCACGTGGTCAGCGTAAGAACGAGACGAGACGCGGAGATAACATCTGGTGGAGATCGCCAGCAGCGGGAGCGCGGAGCTCCGTGTTCCTAGCGAGTCTCCCGCGTGCTGGTTCCTGGCACCTTTTATTGTTATTCTATCGGGGGCGTGTAGGAGGGAGGAACGGGAGGAGTTCCGGGAGAGCGGGAGGCGGGAGGTCGGGAGATCATCATGTGATGCATGATCTCACCTGGCTACGTGCGGAGAGGAGCGTAAGCGTCTGAGCCTAATCCTCACCTGGGGCAAGACCATTGTCCCTGCGCCCGGTGACTGAGCCAGACAGTTCATGACCCGTGACTCATAGGGGGATGAGGAGTGGGGGTGCGGTGCGACCAGAAGGCCGTAGGTCCGTTGGTGTGCCAACGTTCTACCACGGTGCTGCTGGGTCAGCAGTGCATTACTACAACCCTTCACACATCTTTTGGCAACCAATTCTGTGAGATATGTTTATATAGCCATTTATTCCTAGATAACAAAAGTCAGGATGACGTGGGAAGTATATTCCAGAGTGAATAGTGGAAAACCTTATCCAGAAAAAAACATCTCATGGAACAATGCCAAAGAGAAGGGGGGGATACAACAAGTCTTACCATGAAAAGTAATTGTCTTCATAATCAGAAAACGTTTCCATCTAAAGTTCTCTTCTTCCTTAAAAAAGATTCTGTATAAACTAAATAATGTTAACCATATGTTTTGTTGTGGCCTTCAAGTCACAGCTGACCTATGAGGTGGTTTGCCATTACCTACCTCCATGTCATGACCCTGGTATTCTTTGGAGGTCTCCCATCCAAATACTAGCCAAGGTCAGGGTTGAGAGTGTGTAACTGGACCCAGCAAGCTTCCATGGTGCAAAGTGGGTTTTTAACCTGGATTTCCTCGATTCTAGTCCAAGACCTTATCCACTACACCATGCTAACTCTCTTTATTGAGAAATCAAATGCACGTTTATAGTGTTTTGTTTACTAAAATTATTTAAGAATTTAATATAGGTTCCGTTCTGGAAGGATACATGTACAACCACCCATGTACTTGCAATGCACCTTTCTGCTCATCTGACAGTTAACATGGTTAACTCTAGCAGCATTGATCATTTGCCTGGATGAGATGGGAGAACTGAATCCAAATCCTGTTCTTCAATAGCTCAGAATGCAGTGCAGTTTGTACCCTTTTACCAGTTCCTTGTTGATTTCACCGTTAAAACTGTATGGCAGCAAAACAGATGCCTCTCATATATACGCGATTTCAAGGTTTTGAGACCCAATTTACCTATGTGTCCAGGGGGCAGCCTGTTCCATCCCTCTCCTTGCCACAAATTCCCATCCCTGAACTTACTACAAGGAGCAGGAACCTTCAGGAAGCCAGCAACAAGAAGAAACAGCAGAGAAGTGGCAGGAGAGCCTGAACAGCAAGAGCAAGTCTTAACAGTTCGAGGGTGAAGGCGGCATATCTCTAGCCAAGCTGCCATCAGCAGTTCTCTGCAGTCCTGTAGAATGGGGCAAGGCCAGCACAGCCCCAGCCAGGCTGCAATCAAGGAGAAGGGCTGGGAAGGCTGAAGGGCCAGTCTCAGGTCAGCAGAGCAAGAAAGACAACTTGCCAGCCACTGGGAGGTTGGAGCAGCAAGCTCCCAGGGGGAGGAGGAACCTTTTAAGAGGGATAAAAGGGAGACAGGGCAGGAGGGAGGAAATTGGTGAGGTGCATGGGTTCAAGTTTGCAGGAATGCTGTTAACTGCCTGACGAAAGTAAAGAGCTTATGAACAAAAGCCAGAGTTGCATCTTGTTTGTTTAAGACCCAACATGCCAAGGTGGCCTGGCTACCTTGCAGATGTGGCCAGCGGAGGGATGCTCATACTGTGTCTACAATTAAATGCTATGACCTGGTGGGTATACAAAAAGGGATAGTTGAGCAAAGGATGTGAAATGTTTTTAAAGGTCAAGGATTAAAGCTAGAGAAATTTAAATATTTCCTAACATCAAGCTGCAATATCATCACAGATTTCATTAAATGTCCCCCACTTAGCTCCTCAAATTTACTTTAACCATTGAGGAAACCACTCACTACTGAGGCAGCAAAACATTTATTGTTTACCAGCAGGTTTAAACTTCACACCCATGTGTTGTATCAACCAAATAGCAAACAATCCAAGCACTGGGAAAAAAACCCTAAGCAATCACTGATAGTATTGAAATTTGTCCAGCAGGAAACACAATTTATGTAGCGATTTTGCCTCCCTCCTCATGAACCTCATGAAGCTCTTTGAATAAAATTGCTGGCCCACTTTATTTTGCATCAAATGCTATTTCCTTCATCTATTGCAGACTGTATGGCTGGAGGGGTAAAATTGAATTCCTATTTAGGAGGCTTGCGTCTTTGCAGCCAATGAAAATGTGAATGTTCCCCTTGAGAGAGAAGTGACAATGTCACTCAGGATAAGTCTATTGTGAAAAAGAAAGGAGGATAATTTCCTAGTCTAATAGGATCCTTCACATATACATGCTGCTGATTTTTTAATAAAATGTACTGAATCACTCTTATTAATGTAAGATCACTTTCTGCAATGAGTGAGACCCAGATGATGGCTGAATAATCAAGCATTGATGAGGGTACAACAATATGTGTGTGCTTGTCATAAATAAACCCATCCCATGGGCATTTAAAGCATCATCTGCAGATGTGGCCCTCCAGTCAATCAGACGTGTGATTGCATCATGTAAATGGCCCCTCTGGACTCCCCTTATTTGCTCTTATGAAATTCCTGTCAGTTTTTTGCATAAATAATTCAGGTAAATGGCTTTGGCCATTCCAACCTGCCAATTATTACAATGCCACCATTCACCATCACTCATTACTGTTGTGTCAGCTCTTCCATTACACATCTCCAGATTCCAGACTTGAAAAACCTATTATTCCATTTTAGCTCAAGGGCATTTATTTTCCACCTTGTCTGTCATCCTTGGGAAAAAGTAGATTTTAATTGCAAAAAGAGAGTGAGAATCAGTTTGCTTGAGTGGAATTTTACCTCAGAGGACTGGGTGTGATGTTCTACAATAGGCTCAAAATATGAGGGAACTGAAATCTATGCTTCATGATCATTTTGATCAAATTTACCTCATCCCATCTGTCCATCATCAGATAATAATGTTTAGAATTTCAAAACTGGTCACCAGCTTTATAATAATCTTAAGAATCGCAGTACCAACAACAAATGAAACTGGAACATCTTGTCCCAAATTATCTTCAGATATCCACCCCCACCTCCCTCCGGCCCATGCTATTTGTTCTGGAACCTCAGGTTATCTGATTTTGGTAGGCAAAAAAGTGAATGTAAAGGTGTCATTACATGAGTTGATGTCACATCATGACATCTATTAAGACTACGTTTATATGGTAGTTTGCCATTGCCTTCCCAAGTCATCTGCACTTTACCCCCATCAAACTAGTTACTCATTTTATGGATCTCAGAAGGATGGAAGACTGAGTAATCCTTGTGCCAGATACCTGAAACTTACTTCCATTGGGACTGAATTCTGGTAATCAGCAGAACTTTGACTGCAGTACTGCAGCTTACTTCTCTACACCACAGGGCTCCTTTGGTAGGCATGACATCAGAAAATAAAGGCTAGAAGCCTCAAAATTGACCACCTGCTTCAGGATGATAATGGGACTTGCATTGCCAACAATGAAAGGAATTGAAACATCCTAGCCCAGATTAGCTCCATAACACCCATCTTCTACTCACAATGGAAGTAAAGATTTGCATGAAATGAAAGAAGATATACATGGGCCTGCCCTTGAATACCGTCTGGAAGCTACAGTTGATACAGAATGCTGCAGTCAGAGTGTTGATTGAAGTGGTCCATGGGCACCGCATCACTCCAGTCTTGTTCCATCTTCACAGACTTTGAATTTTCCTCTAGGCTCAATTCAAGGGATTCATATTGACCTTTAAAGCCCTGTACACTTGGTACCACCATCATTTAACAGCCTTCTTCTCCCATATGAACTTCCTAGTCCACTCTAGTCATCTTTAGAGGCCTTGTTTTGGTTACTCTTGCCATCTGAGCCTAAACTGGTGGCAAATCAAGAAAGGGCTTCCTTGGTTGTGGCATCAAAACTTTGGAACTCCCTTCCAGGGACATAAGTCTGTTTCCCTCTTTCACTCTCTAAGAGGCAGTGGCACAATGTTGTAATCTGTGAGAAACAGCAGAAGATAACGGAACAGAGAGCAAAAGCTGAGCTCTGTTTTTGGTGGGTTGGTCTGAAGACCTTATGTTTAACTATGGGCGATTTCGTACTTGAGAATTGACATAGGGTCGACTCATCAGGCTGAAAAGAGTCGACCTATGTCAATCCCTCGTAGCTTCTCACAGCAGTCAAGGTTGTCCTGCTGGAGCCAAGTTCAGAAGGCGGGATCACCTTGTCGCGTCATTCACTTGTCGTGCCTGATTGGCTGCTGCGTTTGGGCGGGAATGTAAACGTGCGTCCCTTTTTTCCAATTTTTTAAACGTTACAGCTACGTAGCGTTGACGTCCCCTCCAAAATGCCAAACGTTTATAACACTCCACCCAAAAGGAGGGAGGGATGAGGTGTGATTGATTGGGCAAAATGGTACTGTGAAGGAAAAATGTTGCTGTTTCGTTGCTATGAGCAGCGTGCAATCTACCCTTCGTTACTGCGCATGGTCGTCAGTGTTATACGGAAGCGGGGGGGGGATGCACGCTTTTTGCCGGCGCGAGTCTTCTATTCAGCGCATGCCCAAAACATTCATCTGTGAACTGGCAAATCGACCTGACGAAGATTCCCCACTTCGCTTGAATTCAACCTAGCTTCGCCGGTTTACTCCACCTCGGAGGTGGAGTCGAAAATTTAATGGCAGAATGGAGCAGAGCAGGACGAACCCACGTCGGATTCACCAGATGTGGGGAACACTTGGGTTGAACATACGTCGAAATTGAGTTCACACGGTAAGTGCAAAATCGCCCTATGTGTGTTTTGAGGGCCTGTGTGTTTGTTTCTTGAGGGCCTGTTAGGGCTTTTGTTTGTGTGTGGGTTTTTCTTTGGTTTAGGGCATGTGATTGCCTCAGGCTTCTGAGAGGTGGGGCTTCTGGTGAGTCACCAGTTCTTTTTAACTGCCAGCCTGTTCATTTGAGCACTCTCTGAGAGTCAGTGGTGTGTGTCTATTGGCACATACCGTTTTTATCAGTAAGAACCAATCTTTTGAGAGAGAATAGAAGGTGAGTTAGAGACTTTACTGGGGGCAGAGGCTTCAGTCACTAGGTCTCAGTTTCTGGAGCTCAGTGCACAGGAGCTTAGCTAAACAGGCAAGGCTTACACACAATTCAGTGCGTTCAGCAGGGGACTTTTTGAATGGGTGGCCCATGGATCTGTTTCTGAACTATTTAAGGCTATTAAATATGGATGGTCAGGGAGATGCTGCTACCATTTGCAACAGCTGTGGTATGCTTGTGGGGTTTTTTGCCAGAGGATATTGGTAGCTATAGTCCAGGGGCAACTAAGTCCAGGGGCAACTAAGTCCTCAAGCCCACCAGAATCCGCCTTCCACCTCACAGGAGTGGCAGAGGGAGAGGGTTCATTCCAAGATAGCCCAAAGAAGACATAATGCCAAGCTGGCAGCCTGTGCTCTACTTCCTGGGTCAGATCATGGTCAATATAATCATTTTCAGGATTCTGGTTCCAGTTAAGAAGATAATGATTAAATGTACCTAATATCAGATGTGCAACAAACTGGTATGACAGTACTCTGGAATCTGGTGCAGGAACAACAATTGCACTGCTCAATGGTCTATTTGTTTATTTAATTATATGTATATTTCATTTCTCCCCATTGGGGACTTAAAACAGCTTACCACAAAACCCCCACAAAAATATAATTGAAGGAAGGAAATGGAATCACTATAGGCAACATGAATTTTTATTAGTTAATTAATTAGTCCACCCAGATTTAATAACATGATTTGGAAAAATAATGGTTGCTGATAAAAGATTGCTCCATCTTGAGACTCTCTCTCAGTGTAATATGCATCACTGGGTTGTTATCAAAGTGAATGACATAGCTGTACATGAAAACTGTTAAAAAATGATGAGACTATTCAATGCAGCAATTGTGATGGGACTATTCAGTACAGTTGTACATTAATTTATTAATTAAAATCAAAATGTCTAATTTATTGTTATTGTAATAAAAGCAAACACCAAAATTAATTATTTCCATTCCTTCCTTATTTTGGCATGTGACAATGCAATTTACGTTGGTGAGTTAAGACTGAGGACTGAGAGAGATAATGAAACTGATAGGAAAACTTACCAGTCATCACAGAAGAGGTTTTTGCTGATAGGTTTTTCATTGCATGGTGGTTCCATCAACTATTTTGGAGCTTGTGAGGAAGCTTGATACTATATATAAACAGAAGTGCCTTTGCTTCCCTTTGTTACTTTGCCTAAAACTTATTTTGCATGACAAAGGTGAGCCTCCATGCCACCTATTGGCCTATCCTACTACTAACCAGTGTCAAATCTTTCATACCAGGGTAAGGTAGTTGAAAAAGCAGCAACAGAACAGCTGCAAGGTTTCTTGGAAGCCATGTGGGCTCTAGATCCATTTCAGTCACAATCTCCATTCTGTGGCCAGGTCAGAAATTGGAGACTGGTGGACCAAAGTAGGACAGGGTTGCTGTTATTATTCGATCACAAACTACTGACTCAGCACCTTGCCAGCTGGGATATATGTGGGTCAGCCTTGCAGGAGTTAGTCTCATTTCTCCAAGGTTAGGGAGAGAGGGTAGCACAAGGGAGGAGGACATTATAGTGTGAAGTTCCTCAAGAGGCTATTCTGTTTCCCAAACTTTGTTTAACATCTACATGTGCTCCCTCTCCCAGCTAGTCCAGAATTTCTGTTTGGGTTGTTACTAATATGCTGATGACATCTAGTTATATTTGTTGATAGGTGACTGGCTGGATGCTGCCCGTACTATACTGGCCTGTTGTTTGGATTCTGTGGTGAAATGGCTGAGAAAGAGTTGACTGAAATTGCAGGATTGGTGCAATTCCACATGGCCTGTAAGACTGAGATGTTCTAACAGCTCTATGGCCAAGGACAGCAATGAATATCATCTAGTTGGCCTCCCCCATTTTTTTCTCCCCCACCCCCACCCCTGGAATTTTTTACTTTCTCATACTGGAGTTTTACTTATTCCCTTCCCATTCTTTCCCCCTCCCCTCTTGAGGACTCTACAATATATGTTGTTTGGCAAATATTGTTTGGCAACGTTTTAATGTTTGTAATATATGATAAATATGAGATAGCTGAAACTAGCTTCCCTGTGGAGTTCAATAATATTTTCTCCCTTCCCCATATGTTAAATATTATTATGCCTCAAGAATAGCAGTAGCAAGAATAGCAATTTCTTGGTTCAGTTTATAGATTCTACATGAGTTTAGAATTAAATGGGCCTATATACTCATTAGGAAGAAGGCAAAGGCAGTTTCATCTAAATATGAGGAAGAAATCCCTGACAGTGAGGTGCATTTTGGCATGGGAAGACTGCCTTAGGAGGTGACAGATTCTTTTTTGCTGGAAGTTTTAAGTCTTAATTGGTTATCTACTTGTTGAGGGTATTATAGTTGTAGTTCCTGCACTGGCAGGGACTTGGACTAGATCAGGGGTAGGGAACCTGCGGCTCTCCAGATGTTCAGGAACTACAATTCCCATCAGCCTCTGTCAGCATGGCCAATTGGCCATGCTGGTAGGGGCTGATGGGAATTGTAGTTCCTGAACATCTGGAGAGCCGCAGGTTCCCTACCCCTGGACTAGATGATCCTGGTAGTCCCTTCCAACTCTGAGATTACATTTTAGAGCATGACTTTGGACTTCTGAATGTTGCCACTAACTAATGAAACTTCATTTCTTTCCCTATCAAAATCTCAAATGAGTCTCTTATCAGTGAGCAGTAACTCCAGCACCTTAAAGTGGTATTACTGCGTCAGCATTCTCTCTTTTTAAGCAACATTCTATAACCCTGCACCAGTTTTCTCTTAGTAGTCAGTTGAGGTTCCAAAGTAGTTACCAGCCTCCAGAAGACAACTGGAGTTCTTCCATAATTATATACATTTCCCTGGAGAAAATGGCAATTTTGTAGGATGGAGCCTCTGGCACCATATCCCTGCTGATGCCCCCCCCCACACACACACACACACAACTCTATCCTCTCCAGGTTCTGCCCCCAAATATCCACGAATTTCCCAACCCAAGGTTGGCAAGCCTATTCCAATAGCAAATAGTAAATAGTGCATTTGCTAGCATGTGACTCCTGTCAATTGAAATGGTCCTTCAACCTTTTAGTTCTGTATGAAGGAATCGTTGAAATGGGTTCAGATTGTCAGGTTAATAGAAAGGAGTTTGCTTCTCTCAGTTCCCCCAGGCACTTCCTTCATTGTACACTCAGATGTCCCAAACAATGTTCCAAGTTTATACAATACAATTACTGCAAACAGGTATTTCAGGGGAATTTTTTCTCATTGTGCAGCTCTTGTTGAAAATATTGAATATTATTGAACAATAGAATGGAAATGATGAACTTTAATAACTCATATTCTATAGAAAATATTAGGGAAATGTTTTGATTGAAGCATCCAAGCATAATGGAGCAGATCTGTTACATTTTGCTTTGTGCCTTTTTGGGGAGGAAGTAGACTTCTAGAGCATGAACGAGTCATTGACCTTTGCTCTATAGTCTGAATTGCTATTCTGCTGCGATTAAATGATGCTTTGCGAGCCACTCAATCAGAGTTGGTCAATAAGCTATTAGTACCGTCATTGCTAGCATGTCATACTCAAGACAGAAGAGTGTGATTAGTTCCATTATCAAAACGTTAGCAACCCCCTTGTCAAAGTACTCTCTGCATTTCTGAAAGATTTATCTGTACACTGTATTCAAAGACGCTACACAGCCTTCACTGTGACTGATGTTTAAAAACACACTAGACTTTGCACAATAATCTGAGACTTCAGGTTTCACCTGTCCATCAGAAGTGGCCTAGATTTCTATGCTTCTAAACTTTTAACCAGTCTTCTGTCAGTCATACAATCCCCTTTCAAAAACTCATTGAGACAGGTGGGACTTTTTCAGGTGGCTGTCTGGTGACGGGGCAAGGTTACTCTTTATTACATAGCAGTAATATTAACAAGAAATACAAAAGGTTTACAGGAACAGAATAAGCAAATAGTGGTAGAGTGATACTTTTCATATATACACATATTTACAAACCATTATTTTCCTTTGATATAGACAATTCCTTAGAACTTACATCAGAGGCACAGCTAGGGAAAATGGAGCTTCAGAGCAAAAATGGAGCAAAATCTGAGTTTTCTGCCCCTCCCCCATATGGGTGGCCGCTATCCGCACCCCCCACCCCGTGACAGGGGGAAATGGGAAGGAGTGGCTAGAGGTGGGAAAGGGTGGGAAAGGATGGGTAGGGATTGGAAAAGGTGGCAAGGTATTGCTAGGGGTGGGGGAGATGGGAAGGGATGGCTAGGGGTGGGGGAAATGGGAAGTGGTAAGGGAAATGGGAAGGGGTGACTAGGGTTGGGGGAGGATGGTAAAGGATGGTTAGGGATTGGAGAAGGTGGCAAAGGATTGCATGGGGTGGGAGAGATGGGAAGGAATGGCTAGGGGTAGGGGAAATGGGAAGGGGTGGGGAGGGGTGGGGGAGGTTAGGAAGGGGTGGGGAGGGGAGGGGTTGGAGAGGTGCCAAGGGGAGGCTAGGGTGGGGAAAGGTGGCAAGGGACGGCTAGGGGTGGGGAGATGGGAAGTGGTGGGTAGGGACTGGAGAAGGTGGCAAGGAATGGCTAGAGGTGGGAGGGATAGGAAGGGTGGCTGGGCTGGGGGAAATGGGAAGGGGTGGCTAGATGGAAGGTGGGAAAGGGTGGGTAGGAATTGGAGAAGGTGGCAAGGGATTGCTAGGGGTGGGGGAAATGGGAAGGGATGATTAGGGTGGGGGAAATGGGAAGAAGTGGGTAGAGGTCAGGAAGGGTGGGAAGGGGTGGGTAGGGTTGGAGAGGGTGTCAAGGGGTGGTGGCCAGCCCAGGGGTGGGGGCAGCCCAGCGAGCTTCGGGGTGAGGGGAGGTGGGAAAGCTTTTGCCAAGTCTGGGGAAGCTCTTGCCACCCTGCCACCCTTCAAGCTCCCCGGGCCACAGAAGGCCCGGAAAAAGCACTCCCCATCGCAACTCAAGCTGGGCCACGGAAAGCTCGTTGAGAACTTTCCCACCCCACCCCCCTTCAAGCTCCCTGGGTCATGGGGCAGGGAAGCTCACACCAAGTTCTCAGCAGCCCAGCTTTTTCCAGGCCTTTTGTGACCTGAGGATCATGAAGGATCATGAAGAAGGATGGGGTGCGGGCAGCTCTTCCCAGGCTCAGTGAGAGCTTCCCTACCTCCATTCATCCCAAAGCTCATGGGCCCACCGAGAGCCTGGTGAGAGCTTCCCTGTCCCATGGCCCGGACAAATTTAAGCTGTGATGGATAATTTCAAAAATGCAACATGCGTTTATGTGCGCTTTCGATAACTCTTCCTTTGTGAAGAAATCCTCATTTAAAAAGTGTATTTAGCCAAACTGGGAATCTAATAAATAAATTATTGATATATGAATAAGATAAAGTGCACATTTATTTATTTATTTATTTATTTTTCAGTTTTATAGACCACCCCATCCCCCGAGGGCTCTGGGCGGTGTACAACATAATAGCCATCATATACAAATAAAAACAGATAAAACCTTTAAAAGCAGCGATAAAATGAGAGACTAAATATAATAGTTAAAATTAATTTGTAAAATGGCATCAGACAGTTTCGTTTCCAAATCCTCTTTCAAGGAGGGATGGACAGCAAATCCCAGAGTAACAAAGGCACAGATGTAAAGGCCGTGGGAGGGGGCACTGTCAACGGCTGGTACCTCCAAAGGCCCGGCGGAACAGCTCCGTCTTACAGGCCCTGCGGAATTCCATGAGGTCCCGCAGGGCCCGGACAGCTGGTGGAAGAGCGTTCCACCAGGCTGGGGCCAGGGCTGTAAAGGCCCTGGCCCGCGTGGAGGCCAGCCGTATCATCGAGGGGCCAGGGACCACCAGTAAGTTGGCCTCTGCTGAGCGAAGAGGCCGTATTATTGGGACATGTGGGGTGATGCGGTCCCAGAGATACGAAGGTCCCAGGCCGCGTAAGGCCTTAAAGGTCAGTACCAACACCTTGAAGATGATTCGGAACTCTACTGGGAGCCATTGCAGCTGGCGCAGCACAGGCTGGATATGATCCCAGGTGGCGCTGCCTGTGAGCAGGCGCGCAGCTGCATTTTGGACCAGTTTTAGCTTTCGAATCAAACGCAAGGGAAGGCCCGCGTAGAGCGAGTTACAATAGTCTAATCTGGAGATGACCGTTGCATGGATCACTGTGGCCAGGTCGGTCTGGGAGAGAAAGGGGGCCAGCCGCCGGGCCTGACGAAGGTGGAAAAAAGCAACCCGGGTTATATGGGCCACCTGAGTCTCCATTGATAGAGATGAATCCAGGTGGACCCCCAGGTTGCGTACGGAGGGGGTCGGTGCCAATGTGACCCCCTCCCACACCGGCGGCTGAAACATCCCCCTCTCCCCCTCGCGGCCCAGCCAGAGGATCTCCGTCTTCGATGGATTCAGTTTTAACCTGCTCTGTCGCAACCAACCAGCGACCACCTCCAAACAATGCTGTAGAGCTGCCGGGGCAGTGGCTGCTCCCCCCTCCATCAACAGAATGAGCTGAGTGTCATCCGCATATTGGTGACAAGACAGCCCAAAACTCCGTACCAGCTGAGCAAGGGGTCGCATGTAGATATTAAATAACAGCGGGGATAATAATGCCCCCTGGGGTACACCGCAATGAAGCGGGCACTTCCGGGAGGCCTCATCCCCGCACCTCACTTGCTGATTCCAACCCCGGAGAAACGAGGCAATCCATTGAAGGACAGTGCCCCGCACTCCGGAGGCAGCCAGGCGGTGGGTCAAAAGGTCATGGTCGACCACATCAAATGCTGCGGTAAGATCTAACAATACCAGCAGTGCCGATCCGCCCTGGTCAAGCTGCATTCGGAGCGTATCTGTGACGGCGACGAGAACAGTCTCCGTCCCATGCCCAGCACAGAAGCCGGACTGGAAGGGGTCGAATGCCGATGCGTCATCCAGGAAACCTTGAAGCTGCTCCAACACCACTCTCTCCATTACCTTCCCCAGAAACGAAAGATTCGAGACGGGGCGGTAATTGGCCAGATCCCCAGGATCTAAAGATGGTCTTTTTAAGAGTGGGTGGACCACTGCCTCCTTCAGCCCATCCGGGAAAACTCCTTGCTCAAGGGAGTTATTGATGATACTCAACAGATGGGGCCGTAGCTCCGCTCGGCAGGCTTTCACCAGCCAAGACGGGCACGGATCCAGAGGACAGGTAGTAGGTCTAACAGCAGCTAAGGTCCTGTCGACAGCGGCTTCACGGAGCAGGGAAAACTGGGCCAAACAAGGGCCTGAAGACGGCAAGGGAGTCTCCAGTTCACTAATTGTAGCCAACGTAGGTGGAAGGTCATGGCGGAGTGACGCAACCTTATCCGCAAAAAAGCTCATAAAGGCCTCACAGCTGATATCCAATTGGGAATTTGATGACCTCTCTGACAGGGAGGTCAGTGACCGAATTATACGAAACAGTTGAGCCGGGCGGGAGCTAGCGGACGCGAGGGAGGAGGAGAAGAAAACCCTCTTCGCTTCCTTCGTCGCCATCTCATAGGCTTTCATAAGCGTCCTATAAGATGTTCGCGCAGCTTCGTCGCGAGATTTCCTCCATACTCGCTCTAGTCGTCTAAGACCCCGTTTCATCTGACGCAACTCCTCCGTATACCACGGAGCGCGCCGAGAGCGGGGGCGTAGAGGACGCCGGGGGGCAACAACATCAATGGCATCGGAGAGCCAGGCATTCCAGTCCTCCACCTGCTCATTGAGTGTGCCGGCGGGTTCAGGGTCCCGAAGAGCCTTCAGGAAACCAAGTGGATCCATAAGTCTCCGCGGGCGGGCATAAATCTGCCCATCGCCTAGACGGGGGTGTTGTGGCAAGTCCATCCGGACCTTCAAGGCATAATGGTCGGACCATGGCACTCTGTCGGTAGAGGATACGACCAGATTTACCTCCGACCCGAAGATCAAATCCAGCGTGTGCCCGGCCTCATGAGTGTGGCCAGAGTTTATTAAGGAGAGGCCTAGCGTCGCCATGGATGACACTAGGTCCGCGGCCGTCATACATGAGGCGGCGTCGACATGGACGTTGAAGTCACCCAAGACAATAAGTCTGGGGAACCGCAACGCCCAGTCCGACACCACCTCTAACAGCCGCGACAGGCTGTCTCTCGGTGCGCTAGGCGACCGGTACACCAGGAGAACAGCCACCCTCTCCAAGGCCAACCACTCCAGGCCGACACACTCCATGCCAGTGATCTCCGAGACGGGGACTGCCCTAAAGGGAATAGACTCACGGATGAACAACGCCACCCCACCCCCCCGGCCCTGTGTTCGCGGATCGGGTGGAGACATCGCGAAACCGCCGACTTCGCCCAAGGCGACGGTCTCACCTTCGCGCACCCAGGTTTCGGTGACACCTGCCAGGTCCACCTGCTGGGCACCGAGAAAATCTCGGAGCACCGTGGTCTTATTGTTGATGGACCTGGCATTAATTAACACCAAAGACGAAGCAGAGTGTCCCTGATCCCGACCACCATCGTTTCTTGGGATAGGTCGGAGGTCAGAAGGCGTGCGAGCATAACTATATCTCGTACGTCTTCTATCATATGGCCGCCGCCTACCACAGTATCTACCCCGTCCCATTAACACAGGGATCCCCAGCCCCATATTTGGTGCCCCCATGGTTATGCAACTTCCTTCTCCCTAAAAACCTATCCAGCCCTAGTCTATCTAACCCTGGTGTACAACCAGGCTAACAAACAACTACTTACAACTAATGCCCATTGATTAACATATATAAATATGATAAAGTGCATATAAAATTGTATATCATTCATTATATTCAATTGTATATATTTGTAATTTTAATGCTTAATTTAATAGTCTGTATATATTTAGACATGTATTCAAAAATATCTAAATTGTACATAAATATAGTATAATTTAAACATTACATAATTTAAAAATATGCCAATTAAATATATAATTCTCTAATCTAGTTATTGATAAATTTATTTTTATTGATAAACACATTTTTAAATGATAAAATATTTTTGGATTAGAGAATTATGGAAAGCACAAACAAACACACATTGCATTTTGGAAATTATCTGTCACGGCTTGTTAACGATGTCTTTGGAGTTTCTCATAGAAGACCTCAGATACAGGTGCGACCAATTAAATTTGTTGCAATAGTCCAGAAGCCTTTAACTAGAAGCATAGGCTTGGTATTTATGCTGAAGTTCATTCATTTGGCCGGACACTTGAAGTCTTTGGAGTATCATTACAATCTTTTGATATAGATTGCCATGGTCTGGATTGCATACAGTTGTATAACACCTATAGAACAATGAAACGAAATAATTGTGGTTACCATCTTTGAATAACTCTGTTCAAAGGACTTATATTAGGTTCTAAAGTCGATTATACTTAAGATTGTATATGTCTAAGATTGTTACACTTTTTTTATACAAACTTTATTGAAAATTTAAAAGAAGTTACAAAATTAAAAAATAGAGATATAAGGATCAGGAGTCAAAGAAATATTTCTTTACATATTTAGTCCGTTTTTATACATTTTCTCTCTGAATAGACTTCATTTTCATTAACCTTATCAATTCATTCATTATAAGGTTAGTTTATAATACAGAACGAAAGACATCATATCGTACCAACCGAATGCAGAGAGATTGTATACATTTTAAATATTTATCAAACCTGTAATATTATTAGAGGAAAAGAAAAGGTGGAAGGGAGAGAAAAAAAAATTGTTACACTTTTTGATTATTATGTACACTGTTATGATGTATAATGTTAGTTTATAGAGTTTATTAGTTACACAATATATAAAACAATGCCATTGCAGCATTGATATGCAATGAATTTTTGTGCGTGTCCTGATTGGTTCTAGTTATTCATTACTTCCTGTCACTATGTAAGGGGTTGTGACTATTGGGGCTGCTTCACCTATATTGATCTTGTGCTGAATGAACTGAATCCTTCCAGGTTTGAAGGTGAACACATCAGCATATTCAGCCAAGATAGCCTTCACTTATACTATCTGTTCATCAGCGAGAGTAGAGGAAATGTGTACACTCTCAACTCTATCCCTAGAAGAGATTTTCCTCCATCGCTCCAGAACTTATCTTCACAATAATGGGTCCAAAAAAGCTGAAAAAGGATGGAGGGAAGAGGCACAGGGTTCTTGTCATTGACTACAAGCAATATCCACTACAAGCACTACAATCTCTTTGAGTTATGTATTGAGTTTCCAATAGGGAAACTGTCCCTGGTGGCATTAATTACAAAAATAAAACAAAATCCCAAGAAGAAGTTGAGTATTAATAGGGCATTGCATAATACTACTCCCCCTTCTGTTAGGTTCATTATAGGATTAATGATACTGAGGTGAGAAGATGAAAGCAGGATTGAATGTGCAATTAAAAGTAATATCCATTTTGTCCCCATACATATTCCAGACATACAGCAAGCAGTATTATCTGTCTGATTACTAATAACAATAATAACATGAATCATCTGTTGGATGTACAGCCCCCCCCCCCCTCCCCGCTTCTTTTCTTATCTTTTTTGGTTCTCAGAGAAATCCAACCCTAAGACAAGTCTCTTTTGGAATCCCTTCAAAATGTATTTTGTTAGAATCTTCTCATTTGCCTTGTCAAAATGAAATACAAACTATTATTGTAAATGCAGACAGCTCCTTTCCATCCCATTCTCTAGCAATCCCCACAGCTCTTGTCTACAATGGACACATCATGTAATGCACTTTTACAAGGAAATAGCTGAAAAAGAAAATCTCTGCACAAAAAGAAAGACCTCTTTTCTTTATGGCTTGGAGATTTCATCGATGTACAAAAGGAATCATGGTTTGGGCAGATATGTACCTCTTGGGGGATTTTGTTTAAGCTATTGTTTCATGTTCTGTTGTTTTCTCTCTTTTTACATCATTGTTTTTATTTTACTTGGAATCTTGTAACTGGAGCTGACAGTTTGTCAGAGCAGCTGTCAAAAATGGGCGAGGAGAAGACATCTGCCTTGAGGACCATGATCAGCTACTTCTTAATATGTATGATTAAGGATGAATTCATACTGAGATGATAAAACAGTACTGGGGGTGAAGGTGAAGGCTTATATCATTGAATGTTCCTCCATACAAATATATTTCCTTCATATGGCAACTTAGCATGTCAGGGGGAAGACTACATGAACTAGAGCCCTTCTCCCTACATCTTGTTTTCTGTGTGGAGGAGCTTTTTGTACATGGAAGCATATTCGGTCATGCAGGCACATTCAGTCATGCAAGTCACGATTACTCTCTTTGAGTATTTGAAAGGCTGTCACTTAGGGGAGGGAGCTGTTCCTGTTGGCAACAGAGGATAGGACTCATAATAATGGGTTTAAATTATGGGCACAAAGGTACCGGCTGGATATTAGGGAGAAAAATTATAATAAAAGTAGTTCATCATGGGAATCAGTTGCCTAGGGAGATGGGTTCACCTTCACTGGCAATCTTCAAATAGCGGTTGGATGAACATTTGTCTGGGATGCTTTAGGCTGATCCTACATTGACCATGGGGTTGGACTTGATGGTCTAGATGGCCTGTATGGTTCCATAATTCCCTCAAATGTGCGGGTTATAGAACACAAACCACCTAATTAAAAAAAAACCCACCTTGTATAACCTAGCTACAGCTAAAATGTACAATTTATTTTAAAAACTGAGAAAGGTGCAAAAACACACACAAATGTTCATTGTAATATGATACAAAATCTACTTCGTATGACAAACCTTTTCTTATCGAACACACAATAAAAACTTCCATTTTTGCAGTTCTGTGAATATACTAATTAAAGTCTAACATAGCAGTTAGTTCAGAATTCTCAGTGGAATAATATCAAAAGACACATTAAAATGTCCTGACATGGAGTGACATCAGAAAATTTTTGATATGAAGTATTATTTGAGGACAGGTGCTCTGGCTCTGCACATGTTTTGTTTGGTTCCAGCTTCTTAGCAGACAGAATGTTTTCTCCATAGCAACAGCTTCCAGGATCACTATATAGTCTTAAAATAAGAAAAGGAAAAAAAAGATTATATGATCCATAACAAGGAACAGAACCAGTATTGAATTAAACATGTGCAAAGCCAGAACACCTGTCCTCAAATAATATTTCTTGTCAAAAATTTTCTAACATCACTTCGTGTCACAACAATGTAATGTGTCCATGATTCCCTCTCCTGCAGTTCTTAATGGTACAACCTATGATATCAACATGAATTATGCTTAAATGTGCCTGCCAAAGTTGGATGGAAGACTTTATGACTCTAAAGTTCTAGCAATTTCAGCTAGAAATCCTTTCATGTAAGATTTCATAAAACTGGGGTGAGGGTGGAGTTTCCATATATGGGTTTCCATATATGTTAAATCGCCATCTGAGCAATTATTTTATACATTGGAATGTTTTAAATTATTTAATTTTTTTTAAGATTGTGACTTAATTATGTTATACCTTGTTTCAGTGCAGTCATGTGTGGTGCATGGAAGTGAACATCATGTCCTCCCACAGTTCAAAAAAGTCCTGATTTTCTGGTAGAATTAAAAAGCTATTTTAAGCACTGCTTGTGTCAAAACCATTATTCTGTGCACTGTTAAGCTTGCTACTTTGATAAAATAGCATTTTCAGTGCATTCAAAGACTATTTGAAGATTTGCCTTTTTTTAATAACTGCACTCACTATTTTGTGTCAGCTGAAGTGCTTAAAATAGCTTTTTAAATGCTACCAGAGAATCAGGACTGGGGGGTGGGGGGGGGGGTTGCGGTCTGCAAAAATAGTAATTGAATGAAAGGGACCTGGAAAGCTAATAAATAAATAAATAAAATTAAGTAAATAATACATTAATATAGCACTTCACTTACAAATTTATATTTTCCCACCCTTCACATTCAAGAAATTTATAAGAACATAAGAAAAACCTTCCTAGTGTTCCATCTAGACAAGCAGCCTGACTCACACAGTGGCCCACCAGTTCCTCTGGAGATCTAACAATAGGGCATAGAGACTGAGGGTTTACCCTGAGGTTGCTTTCAGATATTGGTATTCAGAGGTTTAGTGGTTCTGAATGCACAGGTTCCATTAAGTCCCCATAGCTAGTAGCCATTGGTAGACCTATCTTCCATGAATTTGTCCCTTTTCAAGCTGTCTATGCCTGTAACTATCACTACACCCTCTGGTAGCAAATTCCACATTTCAATCATTCACTAATGAAGTATTTTCTTTTGTCTGTCCTAAATGTACTGCCCATCAGCTTCATTGGATGCCCTTGCGTTCTCATTTTGCCAGAGGAAGACAAAGTCCTTTTAATCAACTTTAAAAATTAACAAGATTTTATTCTAGCACTTGGGCACTACCATTTATGTTATTCTTCAAGGTGCCATTCCTGTTTACTCAAGAAAAGATATGCAAAAGCTGTAGTACTCAAGGGGTATGCAGCCTGCTATGGCTATCAACAATATGTGTTCTTGTTACGGTTTTTCACTTGATAACTTTACTTCAGAGCTGAAACAACAGCTTCACTCAAAGACATTCTAAATAATGTCAGAATTAATTAGTTAACATGCCAGAGGAAAAAAGAAAAGAAAGCCATACATTTTAAGATCACTGCCTTTTTTTTGCAATCAAGAGTCCTTTCAACAAAAGACAAAACAAATGAATTAGATACATTCTGAAGCCACTTCCCTCAGATATTTCCTGATGGATGGATATGATGAGGATTTGCATGATGTTTGATCATTTCAGAGATAGTGATCGTCAAACCAGATTCTGCCAATGTTTGAAATCTACATTGAGTCTGGTGGAAATATAAATGCACAGTTTTTACTTGGCAATGCAACATTCCATGGAGCATTCTTGATTGTGGTCTTGAATCATGACCAGCTACATCTTGCATTAAAATTAGCAGAATTTCATTCCCAATGCCACAAACAAGCTGATTGATCAGCTGTTGCAAGCAGACTTTTTTCCCCTTCATCCTGATCCTTTGAACTTTAGCTAGCTGTCCTGACCATGGCTCACAGCAAAGCTTCCCACCCTTGAAATTCATGCTGTGCTTCAACCAAGATTATTCTGGTAGCACACTGCATGTTCTGTGCAATGTGACCTGAAATCTGACATCATCCCCACACCTGACCTTGTCTCAGCTGGATCCAGGACCTTTCTTTTGAATTTACTTTTCAGCTAGCAAAGAGCTTCTAATGTCAGATCATAATAAAGTTGATGTGCAATTTAGACGACCTTTAAATACCATGTCCAGCATCATATTTTATATTACTTTCTACCTGATATAAATTAGAGCACTATAAAGGCCTGAAAGGCTGTAAACTAGATGAAGTTATATCCGGTTTAACATTGCTCAGTGCAATCAAAGTTTGGGTGTTTCAGAATCCAGAATTTTAAAGATTTGATGAATTTGATGAGAAAAACTAGACTAGCTCAGTACATATAAAACCAGTCCACTAGATCAGTCCAAGAAGAATCAGGCACAGGTTTCAGATGTAATCTTTGTACAAGTTTCCAGCCAAAAGCATAGTGACTCTTAATATCCTGTGATTTTTAAACCCTACACAACCTGACCAGCATTATTTCAGGGAACAACTTCCTGCACACAAATCCTCCCCCCTTCCTGAACCCTTAGATCAGTAGAATAGGCACTGCTCTCAGTTCCTTAACAGAGGCCCGTTCCGCATGGGCCTTTGCAGCAGCGGCACACCGGCATATATGATACTGGCGGAACACCTGTACCATTCACACACTTCCGTGTGGGCGGTCCCAGAGCCGCTGCAGCCTGCAGAGGCACTTTCACATGGAGGCACCTCCATTGTGTTTGTAAACTTACTTTGTCTTCCCTGCACAGCTCCACAGGGATGAGGGGAATGCCCCGTGGCCATGGCAATGCCTTGGGGATTGGAGGGCAGGAGGCATGTTCCCTTGTCCCTGTGGAGCTGGCAGGGAAAAGAAGGTAAGGTGGCAAATAAAATGGAGTGTCGAAAAGTGGCACCTCTGACCTGGTGCCGTTCGCTTGGCATCGGGTTCAAAATGCTGTTTTTGAAAAGACTTGCTCATTGAGCGAGTTTCAAAAACAGTCTTTCCCCACAGGTTGTGGGGGGGGGGAGCACGGTGATTTGGTCTGGTGTTGTCAGTCTTGAGATGATTTTAGACTGCTATATTAATTTTGTTGTGTTTGATAGGGATTATATTTTGTACTTTTGTTTCTTCTGTGCATTGTTATGGTTTATTTTTCTAAGAAAATAGGAGGGGTGGGTGGATGTATTGCTTTAAGTAGAATAGTTCATGCAGAGGTATTCTCTCTAGGTTTCATGTTTGGCACCTCAGGAACATGACAATCTAAAATCAAGCTTTTCTATCTAACCATCCATGCATAGTCTGCCTTACATCTAAAAAGAGATTAGCCTCAATTAAGGACCAAGAAAGAACTCCATAAAATATCTTAATCAGAAATTAATTGAAACCTGACAACAACTGCAAAATGCTTCACTAGGGCAAATGGACAGTCCTGGGAATCTTAAGCCACCAGTGCACCCTGAGTCCTGCTAGCTGCACAGCAGTTCTCAACCCTCCTAATGCTGCGACCCTTTAATACAGTTCCTCATGCTGTGGTGACCCCCAACCCTAACATTTATCCATTTTACAGATGGAGAACACTGATGCAGAGAGTCTTAAGCAACCCCTGTGAAAGGGTCATTCAACCCCCAAAGGGGTCCCGACCCCCAGGTTGAGAACCACTGTGCTAGCAAGACTTTAACATACATTACCATTATTTTTATTATTTATTTATTTTATTAGATTTACTAAGCTGCCCCCCCCCCCCCTTTCTGGGCTCGGGGCAGCTTACAACATATATATAAAACATAAAATAATTTTAAAATTTAAAACATTTCAATATCAGTTACAAATAATTTGCAACTGCATTTGTCAAGATGGGAAAATATACAATATTCTTGTAAGGTGAACTCATAACAGCCAGATGGAAATGGCAAAAAAGAAGAAGGGGAGGGGGGGAGCCCAGATGGTACTATGGCTGCCTCAACCATATGCCTGGTGGAACAGCTCTGTCTTTCAGGCCCTACGGAACAGCATAAGGTTCCACAGGGGCCGAGTCTCATACCATCTAATACACTTGGGGCAAAATTAGGAATTCTGCCAATTACATCACAAAAATATTTGAAAGTAGAACTTACCATGTTTTAAGGTAGCAATCAGATGGGACCCTATCACCCAGCCAGTTCAGTTCATTCTGGACAGCTGTGAATGCCAGCCAAACAGGCTTGCATCAGGTTTTTGCAAAACTGCACATGTGCAAAAGTGCAGCCAAGTCAAACCAACCAGCAGTCATTATTACTACTGATGAATTAGACCAATACCACATGGTAGGATTTTATCAAAAATCCTTGTTTATTCATGACCAGTTTATATTATTTGTGACTAATTTACTTGTTTGTTTAAACAATTGCCAGTTGAACAGAGCTGTTGCACAGCAAAAAGGGGGGAGTAGAATTCAACTGATTTGAGAGAACACACATGTGCAAAAAGCCAATTACATTGCACTGCATGATTAGAAAGGGATACAGTGAAACAACTTGCTAAATAGCCAGGAACGGGTTGATATATGGGTTGAACTGATCATCAAAATATCAGAACCCTGTTCACAAAAAGGATGTGAGCTGTACTGCTGGATATTCAAATGTCTCTCAGCCAAAATGGAGGGAAAATGACATTAGAAGATCAGTGAATATTTTTACCAACATTTGCTAGTGTATTGCATGTATTATACCTCCAGTGGGGCAAATAACAACTGGAGGGAGTGATGCACTTGATGCATAAAGGGTGCAGGTGCAAATGGCTAATACCTTCCCTTCACCACAGACCTGATCTAGATCAGGGAAAGCTCAATGATTGCAAATTACCATTAATTAGGAAAGTGCTCAGGAAGTCAATTCATGGATCTCCCAGTAACTTGTCTAGTTTAGCCCTTCTGAGAAAACAGGAAAACTTTCTTACTTCAGATAGGCACTCTGTGACAGAGGCTGAGATAAACGAGAACCCAATCCAATTAAGACAATAATTCACAGTAATGATAATCCAGAATCACAATTGTAAAGAAAAAGTCATTGTTTTGATTAGTCTTTCCTAGAACGGTATAAAAACTCTTATATGAACACAGGATTCATTGTACCATTACTTAAACCTATTAATAACATTTGTTTATCTTTTTAAATATTCCCCAAGGACTGGGTGATAGGAAATATTTGAACAGCTGGAAGAACTTAAAACAAGCCTTTTTGTCTAAGCCGTAAGTTAAGAGCACAAAGCTGGGAAGTGCTCTTGATGGGAATCTAATTAGAGAATTATCTCCATTAAATAGAAGATTATAAGTGATAAAATACAAGGAAGCCCTGCTTGATGGAGTCACACTTTCAAGGGATTCCCTGTGGCATCTGCATCTGTACTGCTTTGGTTGAAATTGAATTGTTGCCATGTTTGCATGGATATAGGGGTTGAACATATTCCTTCGCTAGGCTTCTTCAGTCTCCCCATCTAGACCTGCTATTAATTTATTAAAAGAGATCTTCATTATACTCATTATCATTGTGGCCTTCCCAGCCAAGTTCTTCAGCTGACTGCTGTTAATTGTCATCAATAGGGCAGAAGGTGACAGCTCCTGGAAACCACAGGGTACTAAAAATTCAACCAACAAATTGTAGTTCCTAACAAATGGTGAGTTAGGAGTCTCAGTACTCTCTGCAGATATTCTGATAACCCTGAGCCTTGTGTGATGTTCTAAGAAGGGCTACAGCCTCCAGTCGACCCAGATGATTCTTGGGTCCTCCGGTTGATGTCTAGGTTCTTTGGGTTATTCTCAGAAAGGGCCAAGTAGTTCCAATGGTTTCCAAAGTCTCTTGGGTCTCCACTTCCTTCAACATAAGCATGCTTGCTCAGAGTTCATGGAGTGGTTTGCAAAAGTTGCATACAGTTGGCAACAGGCAAGTGGGGATGGGTCTAGGGTTTAGACATTATTGATAAACTCATGGGGCTATCTACCCATGGTCCAGGCTGGCTGCTACATACAGGCACTTCAGTTCATCCCACTTCTGCTCCCCGGCTGGTGACTACAATGGGACCTGGGCTTCTTTGATGCCCATGTGGAAAATTGACTCATGTGCCAGCAGTCTCCTAGGGCTTCTACCTTCACAGTGGTAGTAGTTTGTTAGAACAGCCAATGGCAAATGGACTTCTGCAGCCACAGACCCTAACTTGGCCAACTATATGACCCCAGCTTAGCCTATATGTTGACCAACTCACACTGTGGCCTTTAGTTCTTTGTGCAGCCACACTGTGGCTTTTAGTCCTTTGCCTTCACTTTGGCCCAATCATCCTGCTCTTCCAACTCCAGTGAGTACATTGTAATTGTACTGCTGACAGGATTTCCCAAGTTCTTTTTACTTTCCAGCTCAATTCACCTTGTACCTGGCCCACAAGTGATTTAAGTCAAATGGTACATACTTTTATCACAGTTAGTAGCAGAAAACAAATCTAACTTAGGCTAGAACAAAATGTAAAAAGAATCTATGGAGTGTTCCTTACAAGCATCTTGCTCTGAAGTTTCCCAAATTAGAGGGGTCTGTCCCATTTTAGGTTGGCAAATGAGTGGGTGACAGACTTTGCAATGCAAGAGGACAGGCCACGGGAGCTCTGCCGATTTATACCAGGGTTTTTCCCTTTAGACATCTGCAGGAAACTAGCATTTGGATCACTTTTAACAATTTTATTGAAGAATAAAATAATAAATGTTACCCTAGGATAAAGATAGAGGTTAAATATAGGTTTTGAATAAGAGAGGTCATTGCAGGAAAAGTTATTATTACCTGATCAAGAAGAGGAAGGTCCAAGGAGGCAGAATCCAATATCTGCATTGGATGCAGGGAAGGAGGCACATAGTGCAACTGAACTTAAGGTAGTTTAGAGAACCCTGGGCAATGAGTCTTTGTTTGGGCAGGCTATATATAGGAAAAACTGACGCCCTAGTGATGCTAAGAGAGTCAATCTTCCAGGACAAAACTGAGTTCCTGTTCTCAGGAGAGAATAATAACGTGGACAATGACTCTGGCAGTCAAAGCTGTGAAGTGTTCAGGTTTTTTTTTTAATTTTAGATGGAGTTGATGAATTTACAACTCAGGGTATTTCAATCCAGAATAAGGTTTGATGGCTCTCCAGTAGTTGAACAGGAAGGGTATGATAGGATCAGCTATGAAAGAAAGGTTTCAGGAGAGCTGATTGAGTTAAGGCTGGGTGATGCTTGCATATCCTTTGTGAGCTGGAGAACAACTGTGCCCTTCCCAGGGCTGTGGCTATTGTTACCCAGATAGCAATGATCGAAGCTGCAGGAAAGGCATTGCTAGCTGCTATGCATACTGACTGGGACTGGAAGACATGTTCAGGCAAAGCCCCTCTCTTACTATTAAAGTCCAGAATTAATATTTGGCATTCATCTTGGTCTGAACTGTTTATGACATAAGTAGAGGTGATGGGTAGGGCACTGTCAGAAACATCCCCCACCCCTGTGTTGCCATGAATTTGCCTGCTAACACTGGCACCATCTTGTAGTTCAAAAAAACTTTTAAAAAATCTTGGCTCTGCAAGTTTGACTTTCAACCAATTTATCTTAGCTCAGATATAAAAGCAGTGTTCCTCATTTTTGTTTCTATCCTGCTTCCATTAGTGTTAAAATGGGATGGGGGAGATGACCATTTACAATAGTGCAGACTGAGAAAATAGTCTTTAAACAGGAGGAGAAAGAACTATAAGACCCCCAGATTAGTAACAAGGTGATAAAATCTCAAGATCTAAAATTTTGTGTTTGAGCAATCAGAGCAGTTTTTCTTTTATTCAAATTAATAGCTGTAATGAAGACACATAAGCCACATACAGACATTATTATGGAGGAAAGGTTGTAGACATAAACTTGTTGCTGCATTGTTTAGTTTTACATAAGGAGAACAAATAGAAAATTTTCATAATCCACCAGCCCCTTCAAAGGAAGACTATGAAACAACTTAATATGAAAAAATGGCATATCATCTCCCATCCTTACCTCTTGCTGTGTAATGTGTACTTAGAAGTCATCCATACTACAAAATTAGACCTGTTTCTATGGTTACAACATAGCAATCACCTACAGTTGCTACCCTGAGTTCTCCTTTCCTAACATCCATTTCATTAATTTGATTTCTGCTGTCTGACATTAATTGGATGGCATTGATTTTAAGGAAAATGACAATGTAGCATTGGAGGTCTTGCCAGATGATGATGTTAAAAATTTGGATGCGGGTTGGAACATTAACAGTGATTGCAGGCTCATGAATGTCAGCACTGATAAAATGCTAAAGCCATTTTACAAGGCTTTACAAAGGGAGAATAATAAAACATCATGGCTGGGCATAATGGTGGTCATACCAAACGTTATTGCCAAGGGCAAAAAAAAGCAAGAAGGTATAGTAAATAATTATTTAAAAGTTTGGCCTTGGGAAAAGAAAGGGAAGACTCTGTACCTTTTGTCTATGATTAGTGTATACGTGAATATTTATTTATTTCTAAATGTACGATATTTTTCTTCCAGTGAAACCAAGAATAAATAGGAAAAATACAATCATTACAGCAATGATGCTTTTAAGATGAGAAAAACAGTATTAACAAAACAGAAATGGGATGTTCATGTCTGAAGAATAGGAAGAATAAAAACACTTCAACAAGTCTCTTTAAAAACTTTGAGGGACTGGCAGTGGCATCCTAAGTAATGTTATAATCTTTTAAGTCTGTTGGTCAATGGGCACAGAAAGGTTTAACTCTGCTTAGCCTTCATCTGTGGAGTGGTCTAGATGATACTTGAAAGTAAGCAGGTTATCCCTTTCTTGCTCCTTGGTAGGAGATCCTAACTCCCTCCATTTGTTCTGAGTTCCTGGAGAGGAAACAAGATATTATGCCTATCTTCTTTCTTTGGGGATTAATAGCAAGGAAGTTCTGTTTGGGAAGTGACATAGGGAGAAAGAGCGGAGACATATCGGAAAAATGGTTCCCGGAGACATCCCCTTCTCTGGGTGCCCACCATGCCCCCCCATGCTCAGGGGCATGGCTTGGGGGCACCAAGCCCCACCCCATCAGCCTGCATGGAGGCTAGGGACAGGGCTGCTGGGGGTGGGGCCACCCACCCCAGAGCCCCACTTCATGGCCTTCAGGCAGGCTGAGCCCCAACCCTGATCCAAATTGAAACCTTCTGTGATTATCACTCTCCCCCCACCCTCACTTCTCTTCCCTTGCATGCCTCCCCCCCCGTCCTTTCCCTCTCCCTCCCTCCAGCTATCTTTTACATTCAAGTTTGTTCAATATGGGTGTGGAATATGGGTGAGGAAGTAGTTAAATGGTGGTTGGATGTGAGGGAGGGCAGAGTGAGGAGTGTGAGGATGAGCTAAATGTGTATGAGAGTATGTGTGTTGTGTGGTAGTAGTGGGTGAGGTATGTGTTTCACTTCCACTCGAGTTATTACCTATTTACTGGGCGTTTCCCCACTCTCCAGGATACGCCCTGTGCCGCACGCTGCTCTCAGCATGCGGCATCCCTGGCGCTGTTTTCTCCAGCGCCAGGGATGCCGCGTGCTGAGGGGGCGCGACAGCGGCAGCGTGGGGGCAGCTGCGCTGTCGCCGCCCCTGTCGTGGGGAGTGCCGGGGGACCCCGCACTACTTGAGGAGAGTAGCGCGGAGCTTAAGGTAAATGGGGAAAGGCCCACTGTTTTCACTGCTCATATCTGGCCATCTGCACGAACATTCTAAGGGCATGGCAACCCCTCAGACCACAGACATGCTGCACAAACATTCTAAGGGTGACAGTTAAACACAACCAGCTTCATCGCCAGGAAAAAGACGTTTTACCTGGGCCAGGTGTGAAATTTCAGGTATGTGAACATCTAAAAACACTCTCGCCTGGCTGACTACAGTGGCTGGGAAATTTCAGAGGAGTAGGGCCAGCAGTTCCTGTGCTAGACCGTCATGAACAAACTCACTGTTTGCTTTTTATATGTATGGATTACGCACTTTCAGACTCTTTTTGCATTATTTTACATTTGTAACACCAAATTTTACAGTTTCCATAATGTCATGGCTTGATGGTGTAGTAGCCTTAACAGCCTAGCCTGCTGGAAACAATAGGTTTAGAATGGAGTAACTCAGCACAGGACTGCACTGGGAAAAACCTAGAGGAATATCAGGATTGCTCTTGAAAGCAAGAACAAAAAGTCAGTTGTCTCTACTTTATAGAACAGAAAGTGCAGGAAACTGCACAAGCATAAAATGGAATGGGCCTCTTGGATTAAATTGACACATATGAAGCAATTTGCTTAAGGATAATTTAGAAACCAGCCTCAAATAAGGCCAGGTGCTTTTTTAAAATTGCAAAGAAAATCTTGAGACTGAGACAGAAGAATGAATATAAAAGTAAAAACAGTTTAGTAAACACCTGAGATACCATTGCTAACTATTTTAATAAATAGTGATACAACAGGCCATACAGAAGAAACCTGGTGGGAATAGGGAGAGGGTTTTAGGAAAATAAGAAATGTAGCAGAAAATGTTTGTGTCCAATATTTTCAAGTAGGTAGACACAGGAGGAGGCACAGTGAAAGAGGCAGATTAAACAGATGGCAAGATTATTTTAAGCAGTTCTGTAATAAGGACACAAGAATGCTTCTAAGAATTACAGAGGATTCATTCTGCATCTAAGTATACAACTGTAATGCCTGCAGTTTATGCTCTGAGTCCCTCCACATGGGAAGAATTCTGGCAGTACATCCTTCTTAATCACATTTATTCACAAGGCAATCTAACTTGCTCTCTGAATTATTTTAGTGATCTTCACAGCACTCAATAACGACCTTTTCATTTTTATGACAAAGCAAAAGTTTAAATGACCTCTCTGGAGTCTATTACCCAGAGCATGTGGTTCACTTCATGGGTTGAACCAGCACTGACAATTTTTGTAGCAATGAAGTACTGCCTGCAAAGTGAACTGAGTCTAAAAGGTCATTCATTCCTTGATTCTTGTGATTAACTCTGGTTCTAAAACTGGTAATTTTAAGAGCAAACGGGAAGGAAGATGCAGTATTTCTTTATGCTTTAGTGTCAGAAGCTTCCTCTTGCTGCCAACTAGGAGTTCAGTAATAAGTTGTTCAGCGCAATGGCAATCAGTGATGCCTGGGTGAAGTACATGACAGAGCTGCTTTGTGGTAACATATCAGATTTAACACAAAGTATTCTTTAGCTTGGATGAGCACACTTGTGATGCTTACTTAGGCTTATGTTTTAATTCTGATTGAGTTGTTTGACTCTGAACAGCAAGTCCCCCTGTGGGAACAAAGAAGATTCAGACCTCATCACTAGCACTTTTGCCAAAATTTGTGATAGGCCATGGGAAATTAACTGGCTCAGCTCCTTATCAGGAGGAATACTTCAAAAGCTTTGTTAACAGATTACAACTACAGGAGAACAGTGCATCTAACTTGGCTACTGTTGCCGCATTGTGAGTAGCACTAATACATTTTTTTAAAAAAAATCTGCTGAAGCATGATAAGAACAATGCATTTTCAAAAGGAAAAATGTTTTTTAACCTTGTTCAGATAACAGCTGCCCCAGACAGGTTCTTCAGGTTCTATTGATAGTATGGTGCCACATGCTTAGATTTGTGTGTGCTCAGGCGTTACATGCAAAAAAATCATTAGTCCTCTGTAAAGATTTAGGCCACAAAAGCAAAGGTAACCAAAACTTGTTTGCTCCTGTCTTGTAAGGCAACCACTCTAACCAAGAGTAGCATTATTTATTCTTAAAATGTCCACGTGAACCTCTGTGGTGTAGTAGTTAGAGTGAGGGACTAAACTCTGGGGCCCCTTCCGCACATGCAGAATAATGCACATTCAATCCACTTTCACAATTGTTTGAAAGTGGATTTTGTTATTCTGCACAGTAAAATTCAATGTGCTGCAGGCAGGCAGGGTGTGGTTAGGTCCAGTCTCACAGGACAGAACAGGCAGCAGACAGGAGCATAGACAGTCCAATGGGCTAAGGCAGAAGGCAGGCAAAGATGTGGTTACGGGTCAGTTTCACAGGTCACAGCATAGGTCATAAGGTAACAGACTGAAGATCAGCAGTGGACCAGGCTCACGGAAGTAACAGGAAACACACTTGTTGCACCCTGGAAGAAGCAGGCTCACAGCAAGGATTATAAAGCGAGCCTTGCCCCAGAGGCTGGGATTCTGCAAGGAGTTAATCCTCATCAGATGTAGATACTTCTATTTTCCCATGTCTTACTGCCAGACGAGCACTTCTCCTTTGCTTCTGCAGCAGCTGCCTCTGCTTCAGCCTCCTGGGCACAGTTAGTTACTGGGTTCCCTGCGAGGATCTGCAGGCTTCTCCATCTGCACATCATCAGGTAGGGAAGGGCTGGGAGTTGGTTCTGCTGCCTGGTCTTCCTCAGGAGCAGCCAGCTCTGGCTGTACTGTGTTGCCAGGTTCTGCCTCAGAGTCCTCTGTATCCTAGTAAGTACCCTGGGGCTGGCTCATGACATCCAGCTTCAAAGTGCATTGAAAGTGGATTGAAAGTGCATTTTTCTGTGTGTGCGGAAGGGGCCTGGGAGAACCAGTTTGAATCCCCTTCTTTGACGGGCCTCTTTTGATCATGCAGAATAATGCACTTTCAATCACTTTCAATGCACTTTGCAGTTGGATTTTACTGTTTGGAAAGGAAAAATCCACTTGCAAGCAATTGTGAAAGTGGATTGAAAGTGCATTATTCTGCATATGTGGAAGCGGCCTCAGGGAAACTTGCTGGGTAATCTTAGGCCAGTCACCCAATCTCAGCCTCACAGGGTTATTGTGAGGATAAATCAGAGGACAGGAGAACAGTATAAGCTATTGAGGATAGGGTATAAAGGAAGTTCACAAATACATAACATAAGCTGCTTCTCAGTATACTGAAATCCAGCTATAAGTAAGAGTAGCTGAGAAACAATGAATATGAGCTGATTAAAAGATGTGATAAAAGAGGAGAGGGAACCTTTCTTGAGCTAATGCTGTTTTAAATTGTTGAATTGTGCCTGATGTATTGCGCCTGGTATTTTTTTTTCTCTTGGTGCTATTGCTTTTTTAAAATCTTTTAACATTTTTATTAGAGTTTATTTATAAAGTCATTGACCAGAAATAGATATAAATACATAAAAACATAATTTGCCAAAGGTTAAAATCACAATTACTTAAAACATAAAACCCAGGAAATTTTTAACAAACTGTAAGAAGAAAAGGTGTGGTAAGATCTTGTGCGATCTAATAAAAATTAAGACCTTTGATTAGCCAGTGGAGTAGAGCAAGTTTTTGTGTTATTATTTTTAGAATTTGCGGTTGATATAAACTGCCTCACAGATATTTGTATGGAGAAGCAAGCTATACATATTTTACAAAAACAAAAAAGCAGCTGGCTGGGTTTTTCAGGATGTGTGGTCTGGTAGTTTTTGCTCCTAACATTTTGCCTTCATCTGTGGCTGGCATCTTCAGAGGCATGGGTCATGGGCTGGTGGACTGATTACATACTGCTGTTCTGTCCAGCAGCAAGGGACCATTTTCTTCAGGGGAGAGATTTCCTTGCAGATGCGCTCTGTGTTACACTGCTACAGATCCTGAAAGCCCCATGGTTAGTGAGAGCAGGGAAACCCTGATGCTTTCCCTTGCTTCAGCATTTCCACTCCTTCCGGTCATTCCCCCCACCACAACTGTTAATGGGCATTTCCAGGAAATCTATGTCTAGCTTTTGCAAAAAGCACAAAAATATTGATATAGCGCAAAAATATTGATATAAAAATTTAAAGGGCTTTAAAAACAAAGGCAGCAAACTTGCAATGATTGAAAGCAACCCGTAAGAACATAAGAAAGAGCCTGCTGGATCAGACCAGAGTCCATCTAGTCCAGCACTCTGCTACTAGCAGTGACCCACAAGATGCTTTTGGGAGCTTACATGCAGGACGTGAAAGCAATGGCCTTCTGCTGCTGCTACTACTGCTGCTCCTGAGCACCTGATCTGCTAAGGCATTTGCAATCTCTGATCAAGGAGGATCAAGATTGGTAGCCATACATTGACTTCTCCTCGATCTATAAGTGGGAGCAGGCAAGTCTCATGGCAGATACTGGGGTACCTCCTTGCATGTTAATGGAGAAATGCAAGGAGACCCCACTATGACCCCACAGTGGAGCAAAGAGCCCCGAGGAAAGCACTCCATCCATAATGAGCCATGGTAAGATGTTTCTCTCCATGGCACTGTACAAAAATGGAATGGATCCTAGGGATCACATGCAAAGTGAAACTCACACAATGGATCTCTCCCACATCTACTTCCTATTTTTAGCCTGCTGTGCTCCTGGAAATCAGAAGACTCTTGGCTATAGAGTAGGGATCTGCACTAGGAAGGAGGGAAATCAGCACAAATCCCTTCCAAAATGAGATCTAACCCTCTACATTTATTAACGCAGGGATATGTGCTATTATGAGGTATTGGGAAAAGAATGATCCCTTAATCCTGTAGCAAATCTTTCAAATATGAAATAATTTTGGAATAGATCCAGGATAATTAGAGTTTCTAATGACCATTTTTATTAGTCTGGAGCAGTTCCTGAACATCTGGAGAGCCGCAGGTTCCCTACCCCTGGTCTGGAGGAAGAAAAGAAGCAGTCTTGTACAGCAGGTACACCAGACTAGGACATTCATAACTGCTAAAGTAGTGTTAACATGTTGTTCAGTTATGTTAAACAATTTAACTCATATATAAGTGAAAAGATAATGTACTCAATTTGTTTACACCGTAATTAAACACACTGATAAATTCTAATTCAAAAGTCTTTCAGTGAAATCTCTGAGGAAGCGAACCATAACTCACAAAAGATATGTTCCAATTAATCTGATTTACAGGCTGGAAGCATCCATTATGTCCATTGAGATACTGCATCATATGAAAGTAATAGGCCCATAGGTCCAAAAGATCTGTTCTGAGGAAAGTGTGAATGAATCTTCTACATTTTTCTTTTTGTAAATAGCAATTGGGTGGCGTTTTGGATTGGGGCTGGGAGAAGAAGGGGGAAGTTTAACACATTTTCCACCCTCCGATTTCCTGATGCTAATCACCCTCCCATCCTTCATGGAGCTGCTAAGGAAGTAACATACAAACATCACATGGATAACTGCAAGGTGTTTTTTTTTACCATGGGATGAACAGCAGCTCTAAAAGGATGACTGATATAAAAATAGTGTGGGAGAATGGTTTAAATGCTCACTTCAATAAGCAAAAATGCATGTAATCAGCACGAAACGGACACTATAAATGTACCCACTAGAGCAAGTTGCAAGTAACAAGGAAGGCACAAGTATGAGAAACAGATATAATTATCTACATGCAGAATGCAGAAAATCTAAAATCTAAAATATTGCCTCTTGATGTACTAGGTTTTTCCCCCCTGTGTGAGGAATTTTTTTATACGGGAAAGCATTAAAAATGGCATCCCTCTCAGTGATCTGAAGTGATATATGTCTACAATATGTGAATGGTCCCACTTCATATTGCTGCATGGATAGGCTAGGCCAGTAGCCAAAGTTCTGAGAAAAGGGTCTAAAGTTCCTGTGGTTCAGCATTTAAAGGGTCTATAGATCCTATGTTCAAAATGGCTTTACCTCTTGAGGAATAAGGGTAGCTGTCATTGAGCCAGAATATTTTCTATTACTATTGAAGAGGAAGGATTTGGCCTAGAATTCACACAACCCTGCTTATGCAATGGCATGCATGCATGGTTAGCATTTTCCCAGTATTTCATAATGAAGGATTGCTACAGCTGCAAGGAATGTTCTCTTGAGAACCATAAGGCTTCAGTCCAGATGCACAGCTGGCCAACTAAGGAGTGGCTCTCTATGTTCTAACAAATTCTTGAACATGGAAACATGACAAAGATACTAACCATGCACACAGAGAAATATTACAAAACTAGAGAGCACTTCTGAGATTTATGCCATGTTCACTAAGCTTACACAGCAAAGGTTCACATGTGATGCTGAGTAAAAAATGGTATTTTCTACTGTAGTCTCCTATGCCTGTGCTTACCTTCTGATCTGAGCTATGCTTTCAATATGTTAAAAACAAGGTATCTCTAATGGGCTGTGCATGAGAGAATCCATTCACAGAAATTGAAAGTGCTTCTGGTTTTAATGGGTTTGGTTTCTAACATTTAGCTTTTAAGCATGTAAGAGAATTTAACAACATCTGTTTAATTAACGGTAACCTCTACCTGCCACTTCTGTCCTCACCTGCAAATCCTATTTGTAGACTGTTCCTGTTTAAATCAAAACATAGGGAAAGTTCATTTTACCGCATCTTTAAAGGATACATTTGATGAATTCCATCCATTACTGAAATATATGATATTTCTGGAAATCTTGTCAGAGGTTTCCAAAAAAAAAAGGAATCTAAAACACCTATTGCTGTCAATAAAGTGGCCATTTATGCATGCAGTACTTACCTCAAGATTGTAGGCTCTGCAGTGAGGTTTTCCCACATCTCTTTGTTTGCATAAAAGGAAGTACTTCACTGATTCCTGCTGAACTAAGCTGCCATTTTGCCTTCCCCTGCTTCTAGGTTATTTCTGCAACCTCCATTTTAGAAGGGACATTTCAATACTCTATGACTCCTGTGATGGATCCTAATAGCTCAATCCAAATCCCAGAGGTGTTCAAAGGGCTTTCAGGTGGCACAGGGGCCAGGGGGAGGGGAGTCAAAGAATCAAAAAGCCTCCCTGACTGTCCAAAAGCCTTCTTGGGGAACAACAGAGTTCCTTCACCTAAAAGAGTGGTGTAAATCCATCCTTCCCACCACTGGTTTCTGGGGCAAAAGTCTGGTGGGAGCTGACTAATGGCTTTGCCTGGAAGAACACCCCCTGGATGCCCCCAGGCCCCAGGGCAAGTTAAGCCAATGCAATTCTGGAAGCAGCAACCAGAGGCAACTCAGGCACTACAGAGCCAGCACCACCTCCTACAACCATTCCAACCCGCCGCCTCATCTGGATGGGGCTCCCTATGTCATAATGTTTAAAAAAGAAGTCCCACTGATCCCCCGAGTGAGTGGAATGGCTACTGTGTGGGTGGGGGAAGGTGGGGAGGAGCAGAAAATTCAATAAAGCCAAGCACACACTGGTCTCCTTTGCTTTTTTTGTGAAGCAAGTCAAAAATTCACACTTTTAATGTTCTGGAAACTGCCCGGAGAGTCAAAACTAAGAGTGCAGTGAGTTTTTAAGAGAAGGAAACCTGTTTATAACCAAGAATGTGAATATACTGAAGGGAATGTACAGTCAGTGTGGAGCAGACCACAAATGGATACATTGTTGGAAAAAGCAGTGAGACATAATTTGCATAAAATGTTTCCTGTTTATGAAGGGAGGGGTTGTTTTCTAGGAAGGTTGACTCCAGAACTTGCCCCTCCCCTACAGTGCCATTTCAGTGAGTGTCATATTCTCCTCAGAAAATATGTAAACTGTCTCTCTGTATACTGTTTTACAGATGTGTTTCTATAATGTTATGAAGTTGTTATTCGTGTAATCCCGCTCTAATGTAAATGGCCAATGATTCTCACCTCAAGCTCATTGAAGCAAGGTGATTTACTAAGGAAACTGATCAAGAACAAAGGCAGAAAATGTGCAGGGTACAGATTAAAGTTGCATACCCCAAACATAAATGCCACAGCTATCCTTAACAGTGGTCCTTTCTGCACAAGTCATTTAAAACATTTTGGGAATAATAATAAAATGTTTCCTCGGAGGAGTTCTGCACTTCACTTTTCCTCATTGGCACTGGAAATCTTTCATTTTTATTTTAATCTGCCATTTTTGAAAGCCCTTTGACAACAATCTCTTTTCCTGAATCATTTCTGAGCTGGCTTCCTTTGCAGTGTGGTCATACCTGAAACATTTTAAATTTCCCCCAGACAAGCTAGCCTGTTTTCCCAAGGCCATCACTTATCTTTCCCCCTCACCTCATTTCCTTATGTGTTAAAAAGCTGGCCCATTTCCCAAGCTCCTGTGCCATTGTTCAGCTTTTCTCCTTGCCTCAGTTGCTTGTTTGTTTTTGTTTTTGTTTTGTTTGCTTTAATTTTGAAGACATCAAGGAAGCAACAAAGCAATGAACTATCAGAGCATCACTTCAATAAATTAGCCAAAAAATGACAGAAAAAATGCCAGCTGTGAAACATTTTGAGGAGGTGAGTGCTGACACATATGGTAAAGGATGGGAGTCAAAATGTTTTTGATATGGGGGTAAACAAGATGTGCAGAAAAGGCCAAGGTTGCACTGTTCTAAGCTTCTTTAAGTGAGTGGGCTTAGAAGGTTATAACTGTGCTTAGGACTGCACATTTGGGCCTTGCAGCAACTATGTCTATGATCCCAACACACCAATTGTCCAATATGCCTTGCCAGAACATTTCTGAGAATTATAGCTTTTGACTTTGTATGTCCAGGTTACTTGGCATCTGGTCTTAATTTCATTGATGTACACAACAGACTCCTTTTATTTCATTTGGGAAAAAACTGCAAAACTGTGTGAGAATAATGTTTATATTCTCATTATCCCACGTGATGCTGTTATATAGGGAAAGTTCCTATCATTGCTTAGTTCACATAATCTTCATTTTCCATATGCTGCAGGCTTGCACATTCCCTTATCCCCTGATTTGCCGTGACAAATCAGGCAAACTATGTCAGGTGTCTCCAAGCCATGGTTGGAAAACCCACAAATAGGAGATTAATAAAATTAATGTGAGGAAAAAACCAAAAAAGTACCTTCTGGGAATTAATGTTAGTCAGAAGATTAATGAAAATTATAAGCTGTTTTATTATCTGATAACCTCTGCTAGGAACTCTTTAGCCAGATATTGGAAGAAGGAAGAAGTTCCATCTAAACAAGAGTGGCTGGATAAAACGTGGTCCTTTTATGAAGCAGATAAAATGACTAATTTAATTAAAGAAGAAAAGGAAGATAACTTTAAGAAGATATGGACTCCATTTCTTGTCGAAACAACTACAAACTAGAATTTTCCGCCTACCCACCTCCCACTCCCGATATGGGTGGCCACCCTCCCCCACCATGACCAAACAATTATTTTTGCACCAGGTCATGAAGTCAGTGTATGGATCCAGGGGGAAGGAGGTGTGTAGGGGGTGATTTTCTGTTTTGACTCATCAGTCCTCCCTGGAGGCATCATAATCAAGACTGATGACATAGCATATTTTAGAACATTTGCAGGGTCTAGTATAATGGAAGAAGATGCAAATTAGATTAAAGTTTAACCATGAAAGAAGTGAAGGAGTTCCACAGAGCAATATAGAGTAACTTAACATTGGATCTTGCTGGCAACAGCAGAGTGGGCATCAACTATGTGTTCCAATGTTTGGTAATCATGATTAGACCAATATGAATTATATAAAATATTGTTATGTTGAGTCAGGCCATGGAACCATCTAGTCCAGTGCAAGCCCTGTACAGATGACCCCTCTGTATGTTGACTGAAGGTGCAGAGAGGGACACTTCTCTAGAATGTTTGTCTGGGAGTGGGTTCGGCACTCTCCCAGACTCCAACTCACCTCCGGGTCCAGGGAACGCCACAGATTGTCAAGTGGCCCCTCTGCAGGAACAGGGAAGCCTCCCGTGCAAGGAGCAGTGCCACCCTCCCCAAGAATGGGAGGTAAGTGGCCCACAAACCAGGCTGGACAGGTTCGTGAGGCTGCTGGTGGGGGAAGCAGCAGACGGCCAGTCTCAGCCAGCACACAATGGGCCAGCTTCACCTGGTGATCCAGGCCTGCAGCCCTGAACAGGGCACAACAGTCACTCCCAGACCCTGCTCAACTAAAAAGGGACTGAGCCCCGCCCTCCTCTGAAGCCGGGAGGTGGGGAAAGGAGGACGTCCACCTGCCATGATTCAGGGAGGGCACAGTTGGGATGGAGAGCTGGGGGAAGCAGCTGGCAGGCCAGGTGGAGGGGAAGGAGGAGCGGTGTGTGGGTGATTTTCCACCTGCCCCCATGTGACTTAATGGCAGTTGGCTGGGGACATGTCCCCAAGAGAGGTACACTACTGCCCACTGAGGATGAAATATAACTTCTGATTTGATTACCTGGCTGGAATGGGAAGTCCACCAATAAAAACTAAAGATGAAGCAGGTGGGTGGATGATGGATATTCAGGTTGGTGAGTCTTAATCTAAACAGAGGATTAACTGACAAGAATTGTAATTATTTTGCTCTTCTAAGCAAAAATAATAATTTTGAAGATTTGGCAAATTAACTAGGAAATTACAGTTTAAAATTAAAATTAAAAGGTTTAGGAAAAGAGCATTTTTTGAAAACTATAGTTCAATATTACATGTTTTTGCTGTGAGGATAAGATGGAGGAGGGCAGAATGATGTTGTAAGCCATTTAGAGTCCCCATATGAGGTAAAGTGGGGAATAGATAGGCCATCCAGGAAAGACTGGACCGTGAACTTCTTGAGAAAGGGCACAGTGGGCAGGTGCCCTGAAGGGCCACTGGCAGACATTATCTAAGGCATGCTAAGTTCAAGTAGAAAAGGAATTCAATTTCGAATACCTTTAATGGCATATAAGTAGTTTAACATTAACATTGCAAGATAATAACAGCCTTTACAACTTCTGACAAGTTAAAATAACACCATTAAAAAAATTTAGCCACCGCTTCCAACAGCTCGTACTTGTGGCTGTTTAAAAGATATATAACCTTCTGTTTATCTGTAATGCCTTCACGTCCATGCAGGAAGGGGATTATGTGCTTCTTCCTATCTATCTCATAAAAAGGACAATTCAACAGCATATGAGATACTGTTTCCACAGAACCCATGCCACACGGGCATTTTAGAAAAGGAATTGGAAGAGACCACAAGGGCCATGAAGTCTAACCCGCTGCCATGCAGGAATACACAATCAATGTAAGTGACAGTAACAATTGATGTAGTTTGCCCTGTTGCCTCCTCCTGTCCCTCTTCCAGTGGCAGCAAAGGAAGAGGCATCCCTGCAAGCTAGGAATGAGCCAAGAGGCCCCTTTGGTTGGTACTTGGGGCCAGTGCTTCAGGTTACTTGTTCAGTGGATGGAACCTGCAATTCAAGTGTTAAGCAATAGCCCCTCACTATTCCTATTAAATATGGGATGATAAAGCTGCTATTTGGTGGATCTTCATTTCTAATGACAAGCAATTTCTGTTTGCCTGGATATGTAGTAAAACAAAAAAGAAGAGTACTTGAGCATGCATTTTCCTGTGAAGGCATCATGACAACATACAAACCTACACAGTGCTTGTTATAATGAATACTGTGCAGCTCAAAGTCACTAAAATGACTTTGAAAGCTCAAAGTCACCTCAATGAAAGGAAACTGTATTCTTTGGCTGTTTACAATATGATTGGCTTCATGCTGTAGACAGACAATGGCACTAGTACAGAACTATAACTTGCATATCACACCACAGGCAAAGCATTAATAGTGTGATGATATTTCTTTGTATTGCCAAGCTTACAACGTGCACCACCACTCACCAGTAACACCCACAAAATATCAAGCCACTTTTTCAAAACCCCTATTCATGGAGTATGGTTTGTTGCCAAAAGCCACTTAAAAGCAACTAATTGAGTATATTCCATTGTGTACATTTACTTATTAATGACCACTGCCATATGATGTGCCTTATAATATCAGTCTTTCGATAGTCGATATGAATATTCTAAACAGTTACTTTCTTCATGGGATTCTTGAAGGAAACAGCATCTACCATGAGCTTCACTAATACTATGTTGTCAGCCATACATTTGTTCTCAGTGCTCTGAAGATAAGCCTCAGTTTTTGAATGCAAGCACAGCAAGAGTCTGGGAGCGCTGAAAGAACGGAAGAAAAGCCTCAGAACATTTATATATATTTATATATATTTATACCAAGCACATAATAGGATACCACTGAGGGGAATATAAAATGACAGATCAATCCTGGGCAGGTCCAACTTGGAAGTAAGTCAAATTGTGTTCAGTAGGACTTAATTTCAGGGAAGTGTTCCTATGATTTCTTAACATAAGGTGCCTTGGAATAGCGTTTCATGTTCTACCTTTCCATTTCTGAGCAGCGTGAAGTTCAGGGCAATTATTATAGGGTTTATTTCCTTCAGAAGAAACTGGTGATGCTATGATGTCTGTGGAGCCAGCTCAGCAAGCACCAGTGGCAGTGGAAAGTGTCACCAAGTCATAGTCAACTTATGGCAGACCTGCCATTGCTTGCCTCTGCGTAGCATCCCTGGACTTCCTTGGTGGTCTCTCATCATAGTACTAACCAGAACTGACCCTTCTAGGCTTAGCTGAAAAGATCAGGGCAGCCTAGACTATCCAGAATTAGGTCTTTGGAAACTGCTTTGTGATGCCAAAATCCACTCTCCAGTTTTATTCCTGCCCTGGCAGGTGAATATGATGGGGGATGCATTGTAGTATGGCTACCTGTTAGTTTCATTCCTTCCCCATCAATGACCGGACCATATCAGAAAGAAGAACTACTTTGCATGATCAGGCACCATGATTACTATTCCTATAGCATGCATCATTTTCTAGAAAAGAACTACTGGATATTCTCAATCATTTAATTCTAAAAATCAAAATAATTTGCTTACATGCTATACCACACACCAGTATTTTTACTCTTCTGTTCTCCTTCTGGGAACTATGGGTTAATGGCTACCACACATTCTTTTCCTTGAAAGAGATAGAAATTGATTTTTTTTCTTAAAAAAAGTAGGAAGACAAAAGTACATTTAGAACTTATCTCCTTTAGATGTTGCATTTTTGAAACTTGTAACATCAAAAGTGGCCCACAGTTCACTAATGCAAGAACAATCAGTCATAATTTGTTTTCCTTTTTTGCCTTGCAAAAAAAAAAAGACAGCAGAAGAGGATGAGAGTGCCTAAGATAAGAGCCTGCATCCTCTCAGCTTTTACCTGAGCATCCATTCTGAAATGACTGTTGGGATACAGATTTCCAAACATGCCCACACATAAAACTAGGGTCAGAAAATTGTTAAAACTGATTTAATGGAAGCTATCAAAGATAACACCAGTGTGTCTGAACTCTGTCCAACAGCCTCATTTCTGATCCTAGCAAGCTGTGATAATGCTTACTGGTGTTTTCTCTCCCAAGAGGACCAATGAAAGTCTACTCTGTCTGAATCAATCAAAAGTTACTTTTGCCCTTTGCTAACAGTTGTAGCAATATCAGAATCTGTTTTTTTATGGTTGCATAAACTCACCTGCTAGCGGTTTTAAATTATTGATTTTAACTAGTGGTTTCTGTGTTTTTTAAATGTATTTTATTATTATTTACATTACAAGCCACCTTAAGTTCACATGAGGTAAGTGGCTAATAAATATTTTAAATAAATAAATGTACATTTTTTCCAATTCTGCCCTTATATGCTGCAAACTACAAATTATTTAATATTCCCAAAAAGCGCCCTAACATATATCTGCTTTCCCAATTAATATCCAGAACACAGTTGCCCAAGTCAATTATGTATGACTTGGGTGACTATCTGTTATTTCCTTCATTTTCTATCCAATGTTTCACTAATGTTCTATAAAATGGGAAAGAAACAAGATGTGGAAGAAGACTTCAGTGGAAAGTTGTTTTTCCTTTGTTTTGGAAAGCGGCGTTGAACAACTGGATGGGAATATCTTTCTCTGAAACCTCATTGGTAGCACTGAGCTATAGCAAGATTCAGTGAGTCAGGCTATGAGACCCCTCCTTCCCCATGTCAAGCTCTAAAGAGGAGATACATTTTCTAAACAAATAAATAAAAAGGGCCACAACATAGGATGACCCATCATATCACAGCAGCCCTAAAGCAGACAGCAATTAAGGCAATCAGTTTTTTTTAATCATACTGGTTTAGACACTCTAAGCTGCCTGGATCTCATAGATGTTGGCTGAGTGATTTCCACAACACAAACTGATCAAAGTGTAGTGAAAGCTTCATTCAAGAATTAACATACTTGATAGTACAGATTAGAGACAGGTTCCTGATTACACCACTAGTTTGGAGAGAAAGATGTTGAGTTGTGAAACATCTGAGAAGAAGCAAGATATCGCCCTAGAAGTACAATCCTGAGACAAACAAGCAATGACACTTATCAGGAAAGAAGATGCTACCCTCTCTGTCCTGTCTTTTCCTTTTGCAGTCCCTAGGAGGGTCTTCTTTTCTTTTTGTATACCAGATACAGCTTATTTCAAAACAATCCCTTCAACGAGCAAATATTTTATAGCTAATAGCAAACAAGTCACACAATACGGTAAATGTTTCAAGCAAGGTTCCTAGTCTATGACAACAGACTGTTCTCATCTCCCTTTCCCTTCTTCAAAGCAGAATACTCATCATGGTGTAGGTAAAAAAACCTCTGAGGTGTGAAAAATTGCTAGCTATTTAAACAACTTCTTGATCCAGTAAATTGAATCATCTCTTGTGAGTTATGGAGAACATTCACTTTCTTTGTGTAAGCTAGCTTTGTTCTCTCCCCGATAGAAACTGCTTAAATTTTCAACCAGAGAGAGTCAGAGAGACAGCTTTGCCTGTAATACTGAAAATGCCAAATCTTCCATTTGGCTCGGCATTGCTGCATGTTATTGTATGAATACTTCCCATTTGGAAAAGGATTACAGGGGTGAGTTTGTCTTTGATGAAGCCAACCAATGCTCCCAACCTGAAAGACTCTCTCTAATACAGAAACTCTTTGTCCTCAAGTTAATACTGTTTCTGCTCCAAAATGATTCAGACACTTTTCAGATCATAAATGTCCACATCCTTTAAAATCCGCATTAAGACAAATTATTTAAAATGGAAAATCTTCAAAGAGGCTCTTCTAAGTAGTTGCAAGTGGGAATTTCAGCAAAGGACAGCACCCAAGCGTATGGTGTATTCAAAGAGAAATATTTTAATTTCTTGGATAACCTTCACTTCATCATTGAACAAAGTAGCAGTGTAAATGGATAAGATTAGAGTGTTTCAAAGTGGAAATTACGTTTATTGTTGATATTATACAATGAGATTAGCTGTAACTTATTTTTACCACTCTGATAAGAAACGACTTTGGTTATATCAGTAAACATTCTATTAGCTGGCTCACAAGGCATAGCAAACAATACTATATCAAATACAAATAAATACTAAGATGGTAAAATAAAAAAACAGCTTAAATGCAACATTTAAAAATACTTGAAGGTTAAATCTAGCCCCAAATCTCCATCCCCATCTTCACTCTCTTAATATAACATCCCCAGAAATAACCTTTCCACTAAGTACAGCTTTAGCATTGATCCAATAAATTTATTAAATGTACTGATGCAGAATTTTTCAAAAGGACATACAAGGCACTGAATATATAGCTGTAATTTTGTTTTAATAACTGCTATGATACTTTTGTCCTTGAGGGTGTTATAACTGCATCTGCCTACTAGTAACATCCTTCCTTGAACTGATCTTTGTAAGAAATGAGATAAAATAATCCTAAAAATGGCTTTTCAATAGTCTATTTGGTTCAAATAATGTAGGTGGTTGTTCCATAATCAGGTTGCTATAATGCCACCCTACATATTTAAAACAAGATACTTCTGTTTCTCATCCATAATCCATTTATTAGCATTTTATTTATTTATTTATTTATTTATTTATTTATTTATTTATTTATTTATTTATTTATTTATTTATTTATTTATAATTGGTTTTATATACCGCCCCTCCTCTGAAGGGCTCTGGGCGGTGAACAACACAATAAAACAATAGTTACAATAAAACCCCCATTAAAACAACAATCAATAATATTATATTGGCATCCAATCATAAAACAGAACTTCATAGATCCACCCTGGAAAATAAAACAGAGAAGCGGAGAACCCAGAATGTAAAGAAAAGGAGGGGGAAAGGGGAGGGGGCATCAGCGGCCGGCCCCTCCAAATGCCCGGTGGAACAATTCAGTCTTACAGGCCCTGCGGAACTCTCCAAGATCCCGCAGGGCCCGGATAGTTGGTGGTAGCGTGTTCCACCAGGCAGGGGCCAGGGCTGTAAAAGCCCTGGCCTGGGTAGAGGTCAGCCGCATCATCGAGGGGCCAGGGACCACCAGTAAATTGGCCTCTAACGAACGTAGAGGCCGTGTAGGGACATATGGGGTAAGACGGTCCCGAAGGTACAAAGGTCCCAGGCCGCGTAAGGCCTTAAAGGTAAGCACCCATACCTTATGAATGATTCGGAACTGAACTGGAAGCCAGTGCAGGTGGCGCAGCACAGGTTGGATATGTTCTCTAAAGGCACCGCCTGTGAGAACACGAGCCGCCGCATGCTGGACCAGCTTCAGCTTCCGAAGCAGACGTAAGGGGACGCCCGCATAGAGCGAGTTACAATAGTCTAACCTAGAGGTGACCGTTGCATGGATCACAGTGGCAAGATCCACCTGGGAGAGGAAAGGGGCCAACCGCCGGGCCTGTCGAAGATGGAAAAGCGCAACCCGGGTTATATGGGCCACCTGGGTCTCCATTGAAATAGACGAATCCAAGCATGAGGCCTTTTGTCAAGAACTGTAGGTTCTAGCCACTTGTGGTATTTTCATCCAGTGTTAGCAGAATACTTTGGCCCTTTCCACACAAATCCCCTAGAATGTTACTAAAATGTTTTCAACCCTGCTCCCCCTTCCAACAGTGTATATCTGCACTCACTACCTCAAACAATTCCTGGCTGCCATTATGTGATTTCTCCTGTTTTAAAAATTCTGTGTTGAATTGATGCATCAGTGCTTCACAGCCTCGTGTTGCATTCTATACTCCTCGTACATTCAATGCATCAAAGATTGCCCCCCCAAATAAAACAACAAACATCCTGCCACACTGTGGGTCTTATACCTTAAAATAGCAGTCACAGCCCCATAGCAGACACAAAGATGCCTTCATGTCTATCTTGGCCCTATCCCTTTCACAATTAAATGGAATATTGTTCCATAATGTGTGTGTTGTATGTGTTTGTTGGTAAATTAAATTAACTACCCACCCAAATTACCGTAACATAATCTCATTTACCATAACCTCTTCTAAAGAAACTGAAGTATTTTGAAATGCATACTTGATGAAAATTACTGATTGAAAATCAAATATGTACCACAAACACCTTTACGGTGCTTTACAGTGTTGGTGACAAATACAAGAAGGGAGCAAGGATGGAATCCTGTCCCAGCACACAACAGCTTTGGGATATGATTGAAGAACTCAGGAACATCCCCACCAAATTGGAAACCTTATCTTGTTAGCCTCCCTATACTTTCTTCCTGGAAACTAAGCTACAATTGGACATCATTCAGCAACCTCCTCTCATTATTTTGGCTGAGTTTGTTACTTTTTGTTTGTGTGAAGGAGAAGCAAGAATGGTCCAATGCAGCATGAAGCAATGAAATAACCTCTCTTCTTGCCTGTTCCCCAGTTACTTCTGGGTTAATAGAGCACTTTTCACAAGCACACCTGCTCTGCAGTGCCATTTCTCATGTAATGTTATTTGTTCTTGGCCACAGCTCAAATATTGTGGTCTAACAGCATCTTTTTGGTGCACCAGCCTCCTTCCAAGAGAAGGAAATCAAGGAACTGTGTGAACATAAGAACATGCCAGCTGGATCAGACCAGAGTCCATCTAGTCCAGCTCTCTGCTACTCGCAGTGGCCCACCAGGTGGAAACACTGACCATAATTAAGAGATCCAATTCTGAAAATCCCCTTCTGAAAATCCCCACCTTCTTTTACTCTGGTCAAGCCTAGTGTCAGTGAAGAGGATCTCATCACTGAATGATTCACATGTGAATATGGGCTGCTTTGACATTTCAGATGGTTTTGCATGCTATTGTAACCCATGCCATTTTAGTATTTTTTGGTTTGGTTAGATCTTAAGGCCCAGGGGATAAAAGCTCACTGAGCATATGCAGTTGGTAAGCTTGCTTACTTATTACCAATTGCAAGACCCCCACCCTCCTCAATTGATCTGGCCTGCAGTAGGAGAAGGAAGGCCTACAGCTTAATTGAGGGAATGACTTATTTTTTTTTACAGGCCCAAATTGAGGGAAGACCTGCAGCAGCTACATCAGATGCAGAAGGCCAGATGAGAGAAAGAAGCCCTGCTTTATTAATAGTTTGGACTTTATTGCTATTCTTTCATTACTGGACACTGTTAGTGGTGGCAACTGTTCTGAGTGCTTTTTCTTTAAAAAGCACTGAAGATTTTGTACGATTGAGTTGTGCTGTATATATATACTCACTATACGTTCACTATTATTTATCCTTAAATGATAGAAAGTTGTGTTAAGATTAAAAGTTTGTTAATTTGTTCAAGCAATTTCATATTTGTTTATTAAGCCACAGGGTGCTGTCATATATTATTTCCTAAGTCTGCAATGGAGATTGATGTGGCCAAGGATAAGTAGGTTACACTATCATTCTGTAGCACTTGATCTGTTCTTGCTATTTTCTACATGCAAATTATCCCCCGGTTGTTGCAGTAACCTGGGAATCATGATGAGCGAATCAGCTGTCATTCCACTTCAGTAACAGAAAGCTGAAAAGATGAAACCACACACAATGCATTACAAATTATCAATTATCTAGATAATATCTGTGTGTCCAAACAGAAGTTTAAAAGTACTTATGACATGACTTTACCACACCGAAGTCTGACTGTTTATTGTTTCAGTTCTGCCTCCATCCATTGCCCTCAAGCCTTTCTGTGGCAATGAGTTCCTACTCTCTCAGATTTATACACTTGCTACTACTATGGTCCAATCAAAGGGGGGAGCAAATCCACCTGTGCATGTGACACAGAATCACGCTGGCAGATTTACCCTCCCCAGGGAATATACCCTGGCAGAGGGGCAAACATCCAGTGAGTGGATGCCCTGACCCTCCAGGACACCTGAACATGATGTTGTGTGCTGTGTCAGCATTCTCACCACTGGCCCCATCAGCATAGCAGGACATGCCAGAGGTGTGACCAGGGATGGAGCCAATGTTAGTTGGATTCCATGCTGACTTTGCAGACAGTTACACTGCAGCCTGGGCCTATAGTGGGGTTGGGTTTTTTTTGCTTTTTCTAATGGCGGGGGTTTTGTGGTTGTTGTTGTTGGGGTTTTTTTTTTTTTGCTTTTTCTGCCTCTCCACACGGCCAGAAAGTCCTCCAGAGATGGCAGGGTAGTGCAGTAGCAGCAGCATCCTCAGTCACCTAGCACTCTGGATTGGACTGCAAGTCATTTTGAGTCTAGTGACATCAATACTATTTAAAACTGCCCCTAAACTTAGGATGCTAAAGATTTTAAGAAAACCTTGTTGATGGCTTCTGTGTGTTTTACACCATATAAATCATTTGAAAATAAGAAAAAGTATTTTACCACCTTCCAAGAAAATTTATATCATGACTGTTAAAAAAAGCGCTCAAATATACAGTGTATGCTTGCATTTTCTTTATATGAGTGCTAAATAGTTCTCATGTTTACATTCAATGAATTTATGACTGAACATGCATGCGAAGTGCATGTGCATTCACTGTGACATGTGAGCAGGAGTTCAATTATGTGTGTTGCATTCTTTTTTATATTGACCTCTGTTCCAGGAGCAGCAGGTGGTTGATAAATGAGCAGGAATTTTCCCATAATCTTTGTATTCTGTGAAAGGTTCCTTTTTGTTTCTTATCCTTCCATTTAGAGCCTGAGAGTTTCCATTTTATTGCAGGGCTTAATTTGCCATTACTATTATGTATGTGTCTGTATGGCTGTGTATGTGAATGTGTATAGACATATTCTCTCACACATATACATTCACCCACACGCACAAATATATCAAGCGTTTGATTATGCCCAGCTTTATGAATTATTAATTGATCCCCATACAGCAACACACTGTGCTTGGTATTAATGCATATACCTGAACGTGAACCAACACTTTGTTGTTGATTATTTTGCAATGTTGGGCTGCCAAGACACACTCATTAAAACAGAAAAGAGGGGGAAGGACAGAAAATAATGGTGTTCCTAGACTATTATTCTTGAACAAACACTTTTATTAAAAATGTGCTTTTATGAACCTCCTTTAAGAGCTGTAAGTTCCTTTATGAGCTAGATAATATAACAGTGGCTATAGTGATATGGTGGGGAGCTTTTCAAGAATATAATATAACAGTGGTTATAGTGATATGGTGGGGAAATTTTCAAGAAAGTCAGGATAGCTGGAAGAAATAGGATTTGAGACTCGATTCAAAGGTGAGTGATGCATAATGCAAGTATGTCATCCTTGGGCACTAACAGATGATGCTAGTAACCTGTACCAAAAACACAGATTCCAAATTGCTGTGACTACTCAGAGAATGGAATGTAGGTGGAATTAAACCCTACCACACACAGCATGCCTTCTTAGTGAAAATATATACATAGGAGTTGGCTGTAAGTGACGCTGAAGTTCCTGGAACTGAAGCAGTTAGCCACATGCTGGAGTTACCCTGTTTCCCCGAAAATAAGACATCCTCTGAAAATAAGACGTAGTAGAGATTTTGCTGAAGTGCTAAATATAAACCATCGCCCGAAAGTAAGTCGTAGCAAAGTTTTTGTTTGGAAGCATGCCCGTCAAACAGAACACCAGAGCTTGCAGCTGTGGAGCGGAAAAATAAGACATCCCCTGAAAATAAGACATAGCGCATCTTTGGGAGCAAAAATTAATATAAGACACTGTCTTATTTTCGGGGAAACACGGTATTTATATTTAGCCTGAAATGTTTTACACACATATGTAGGAGTAAGCCACTTTAAGGTGAAACTTGTATACCCTTACATTTAGCTTTTCTGATTTCTCAGCTCATGGTGTCTGGCAGAAAAACCAGGGATTTCCTATGTTCCAGAAATATCTCTGTTGCAAAAACAAAAAAGCCCACCCTGCATTGAAGTTAATGATGCTTATCTGATGTGTTGCATTAGTGGTGACCCATTCACACATGCCAGTCACCATTTGGCATTGCAGTCATCTTGTGATGAACATGCATCTATGACCCAGCTGCACAATCAACTAGACTTCCAGATTAATGTGTGTAAACTGTGGATGCTATTTGTTAAACTCCATATCTCACTATATCCTAAGGACACCATAAAACGTATAATTTTACACAATTTAAAATACATTCAAACTACTTTTTAAATTCCTGAGAGATAGAAAAAAAGTCAGTTCAAGGAGTTCCGATAAACAACCAAGTCAATTGTGCCATGATGGAAGACCAAACGTTAATTAAATTATTTGTGATCACACAATCATTGTCACTGGTAGGTATTTCCTACACAGCCATACTGTTTGCAAGGATAAATAAGTTTGGTTCCATTGAAATCTTAGTCATGGGACTTATAGCTACCAATTTGGCCAAATAGGTGGATTTCCTTTATTGATAAGGTTAGATACAATGTTTCTCAACTGCATTTAGTATTTCTTATCAGCTTTCATCTCAGCTTATTATTTATTAAGGAATTTCTCCAATGTTGGCTATAGATAGAATGAACAACCAGGACAGCTATTAATATAATATACCACATCTCCATTGTAAGGATTAGGTTGTATATTACAGTTTCCCATATTTTAAAGAGGTCACCAATTACAATCAGTGGGCAACCTTCTAAATCAAATGTACTACACACCATGGTAAAAGCTAAATTTGTCCCAAATAGCCATGCCCATCGCATTTTCATCAGTTAATTTAACAATGGCAATTAATTCAGACTTATTTTGGTAAAAAGAAGTCATATGTCAGATATTCAATACACAGATCTCCTGTTCAGTTCTTCTCATGGCTAGATCTATCATTAGTAGAATCTATCATTAAAGATACAATTATTAAACATGTAGAAAAGCAAGACCTGCTGAGGAAGAGTCAGCATGGCTTTTGCAGAGGCAAGTCCTGTCTTACAAACTTACTAGAGTTCTTTGAGGGTGTAAACAGGCATGTGGATAAGGGGGAACCAGTGGACATTGTCTACTTGGATTTCCAAAAGGCTTTTGACAAAGTTCCTCACCAGAGACTTTCCGCGTTGAGAAAACTCAGCAATGGAAAGAAGAATAAGAGGGGAAGTCCTCCTATGGATTAAAAACTGGTTGAGGAACAGGAAACAAAGGGTGGGTATAAATGGGAAGTTCTCACAATGGAGAGATGTAGGGGGTGGTGTCCCCCAAGGATCTGTATTGGGACCAGAGTGCTCTTTAACCTATTCATAAAACATGACCTGGAAGTAGGGGTGGGTAAGCAGTGGTGGCCAAGCTTTGCAGATGATGATACTCAAATTATGTAGGGTGGTAGAGAACACGCGAAGGAGTCAAGCTTGAAAGAGCTCCAAAAGCGGACCTTTAATAGGAGAATTAGGTGAGTGGGTCTCCAGAAAATGGCAAAATGCAGTTCAATGTAGCAAAATGCAAAGTGATGATGCACACATAGGAGCAAAAAATCCAAACTTAGCATACATGCTACAAGGGTCCAGTGCTATCAGTCATAGACCAGGAAAGTGGATTTGGGGCATCTTAGTTGATAGTTCCATGGGAATGTCAACTCAATGCATGGCAGCTGTGAAAAAAGGCAAACTCTATGCTGTGGGATAATTAGGAAAGGAGTTGATAATAAGAACTGCAAGGATTGTCTTGCCCATATATAAAGCAGTGGTGCTACCGCACTTCTGGAGTACTGGTGGTTCAGTTCTGGTCGCCACATCTCAAAAAAGGATATCGAAGAGATAGAAAAAAAAAGTGCAGAGAAGGGGCAACAAAGGATGATTTTCGAAGAGATTGGAGCACCTTCCTTATATGAGGAGAGGCTGCAGCATTTGGGACTTTTAGTTTGGAGAGGAGGAAATACTGAGGGGGGGGATATGATTGAAGTCTATAAAATTATGCATGGGGTAGAAAATGTTGACAGAAAGAAATTTCTCTCTCTTTCTCACAATACTAGAACCAGGGGGCATACATTGAAAATGCTGGGGGGAAGAATTAGGACTAATAAAAGGAAACACTTCTTCATACAACGTGTGATTGGTGTTTGGAATATGCTGCCACAGGAGGTGGTGATGGCCACTAACCTGGATATCTTTAAAAGGGGCTTGGACAGATTTATGGAGGAGAAGTCGATCTATGGCTACCAATCTTGATCCTCCTTGATCTGAGATTGCAAATGCCTTAGCTGACCAGGTGCTCAGGAGCAGCAGCAGCAGAAGGCCATTGCTTTCACATCCTGCAAGTGAGCTCCCAAAGGCACCTGGTGGGCCACTGCGAGTAGCAGAGTGCTGGACTAGATGGACTCTGGTCTGATCCAGCAGGCTAGTTCTTATGTTCTTATGATCTGCCATTCATACTGCCAATGTATGTATGTATGTATGTATGTATGTATGTATGTATGTATGTATGTATGTATGTATGTATGTATGTATGTATGTGATACAGGGCCATCCTAATTAGAATTATTTCAATGGACTTAGAAGGGTATAACTCTGCTTACTAGGCCTCTACCGTAAGAGTCCTTTATCTCCTTGGATTAAAGGTGCTAACAGAGCAAGAAAAGTTGCAAATGCATTAAAAAATACGTAACAGTAAATCAGCAAGATAAAAACACTAAGACCATTTGAATTAAAACCATTTTACACTCCTTCCTGAATGCCTCTAAAATGAAGTGAAGGTGCTCTTACATGGTTTGCAAGAACATGATAGGCCATGGTGTGAGTGTGAGAATGTATTAGGGTAGGTTACTCATGCATGCATCCTCTAGTACGTTCCTGTGTATCACACTGTGTATGTAATTTACCATTTATATAGCCCAGATTTGCAGTGTGAGTGATATGGGACTCATCCAGTTCCTCCATTCTATGGTCAGCCAAGATGGAATAGATTTGATCCATATTTCTAAAAAGTGTGTAAAGGAAGGAACATCACAACGTTCCAATAACATCTCAGTCCTATGTTCCTTTATTCTTACCCTGATCCCATTTTTACCTTCCTAAAATTTTGGCCTATTTGTAGAAAAATCATCATGGATTCTGAGACAATCCCCTCCCTTCATATTTTATTACTGCACTGGCTATCCATAACTAACCTGCATTGCTTTGGTGGAAGACCACTTCTGAGGACCATATTTGTTACCAGTGTCTTAACCAGAAAGCTTATTTGGATGCTACTGTTTCCCTATTAATTTTTCCTGTTATTGATGGTGCAACAGTAAGTTGCAAGTTCATATTCATGATTAGGTGCTTGGTGAGGGGTGGGGGGGAAGGGAAACTTTGAGTTAAGAAAAGGAATTCCATTTCAGAGGCCTTCCCATTCCAGGCCATTCCAATTATAAAAGTGTTTGCATTTTAAATGCTGCAGTGTCTCATGTAACGTTAGATCATTTTACCAGAGGCAAGCCCCAAAGACCCATATTGCTTTCTAACTCAAACTATAATAAGCTGGAACAAGCTTTCTGCATTTAAATCAACCTAACATAGATTTGCTGAACCCCAATTAATTTCAGAATCTATACACATGGAAAAAAAGGCTGGCTATTACTAACCAGAGCATGATTCTGAATTAACTAAAGTGTCCCACTTTGCTGAATCCTACTATTAACTTGGGGACACTGAAATGAATGCCTTGTCAAATAAAATGCTCCTCAAATACATCAGAATCACTTCAGATCTACTTACAATGAAACCAATATTTAAAAAACCCAGAGTATGGGGTTGGGCCAGAAGCGTTTCTGGCAGGGGGAAAAACTGAAGAAGATTCTGCTGGCCTGCTGCAGTGGCCTAACAGCAGCTCAAGCCCATCTATCCTTAGCTTTTTTTCTTTCTCTTTCTGCAGATGTTCAGGAGAGGTCAGAGGTACAAGCCAATGGGAAAGAGCCAAAAATCCCCTGGCCCTTGGCCTGTGTCTCACAACTTCAGACACATAAAAATTGGCTTTCCAGACCTGGATCAGCTCAGATTTGTAACCTGGAACTTCATAAAACATTCTGAATTTCTCTGGGGGGAAAAACCTGCCTTAAAACCCTCAATTAAGGATCATTTCCAGGGCTACTTTGGCCTTTGATCAGCAGTGGAGTAGTGGTTAAGAGCAAGTGTACTCTAATCTGGAGGAACCGGGTTTGATTCCCCACTCTGCCACCTGAGCTGTGGAGGCTTATCTGGGGAATTCAGATTAGCCTGTATACTCCAACACATGCCAGCTGTGTGACTTTGGGTTAGTCACAGTTCTTCTGAGCTCTCTCAGCCCCACCTACCTCACAGGGTGTTTGCTGTAAGTGGGGAAGGGAAAGGAGTTTGTAAGCCCCTTTGAGTCTCCTTGCAGAAGAAAAAGGGGGGATATAAATCCAACTCTTCTTCTTCTTCTTCTTCTCCTCCTCCTCTTCCTCCTCCTCCTCCTTCTTTGAGGGAAACTCGTTGGAGTCAGGTCGAGTAGCAACATGCTACCACAAAACTTCCATGATTCAACCATGCCTAATTTCTTCCTACTGTTCAGCAGCTTTCCACAAAAGCCAATGTGGAATAATGGTTAGAGTTTCAGATCTGTTCTCCCCTTCATAACTGGGTTTGGCTCAGAGTTATAAATGGGCCAAGAATGGGCCAGAGTTCTCCTGAGAAGAAACTGCCAGGGAAAGGAAAGGAGGGAAATGTTAAAACAAGACAGTTAAAGCAAGACTGATTGGTGGATGGGAAACAGAGAAAGAAGCAAGAAACGGAAGAGGATATGAAGGCTTCAGGAAAGGGAAAGAGGAAAGATTAGGGATGGGGGAAATGCGGTGTCCTAGAAAAGCCTTGCACGTCCCCTTCTTGTCATTTTCAGAGTTATCTGAAGGTCACTTGCAGCTGCACCTGTGTAATATGAAAATTACTGAACTGTTGCTTTTATAAGAATCAGCTACTCTATTGTTTAAGGGAAGCATAGCTCGAGCTTTTTCGATTTGATGAGTATCTTAGCCAACATTTCCTTTTGTTATGCAAAATCATTATAAGTTTTCCAAGTCACTGTGCTCCATTAATACATTCATGTTTCATTATTGCTTTGTGAAATTTTCAGAGGACTAGCCCTGAAGCAGTTCCCTGACGACTCTGCAAGAGCTAATTTCATGCTGTTGCTTGACACCACTTTGTTTTACAAAACTGGCATCCTGCAAGAGTCTACAGGGTGCTGTTGCACCAGTGGTTGTGCAAAGCGGTCAACTGTAGCAAGATGTTGGCAGTGCAATGGATACCTTTTCTTTCATGAGTGCATTTTATTTATTCAAAGATTTTATAAGCTGCCTTTCCAATAGAAAATAGATCAAGGCTAAAGCTCTGCACTCAAAGCTGATCTACAAGTTATATATACAGAGTCTGAGAAAGTAGTATACCTAATGCCATCTGAAGACCATATATGCAAAATGTTCCAAGGCATATTTTAAATACTTAAGGCCAGCATGCAAGTTAATGGCTAGACTGAGCTTTGAACCCAAAACCTCTCAATTCACTACCACGTGAACTCTTCCACTAAATCAAGTTGAAAATTATATCCAGATTCAACCAAAAAATGATGAGTTATTTCCAGGAGATACTGGCATCCAAAGATAACTTCTAACACTATAGTTGAAAAGAAAAATTAGGAATTTATTTGAAAAGTGAGCCACTTGCCAAGGGCTGCTGTAGAATTGCTATCTGTTCATATGTTCCAAGGTTACTCTTGATACCCATTTAAGATTTAATAGTAATCAAATTATTCTGCCCTAGGGGAATAGTGTAGGTGACTCATGAGAGGTCTCTGCCCTATCAAAAGGTATAATGGACTATTTGAGTTGAAATTAATGAAATGCTAACATTGTTGCACAAAAGTATTAATATTCATTGCTTATCTGACATTCACAAATTGGAGAGGGAGGGGTCTGCATCTGAGCACTCTATCAATCTTTCTAGGTGTCTCCAGCATAATGAATGTATGCTGTGTAGTTTAGGGAGAAAAAGAGAAAGTAAACATGGATGGCTCTACCAGAAGTTACCCAACATGCCTCTCATCTTTTTAGATCTACTTATCAAGAGAAAACAAAATTATTTCATGGTTTACCAGTACTGCCTGTGCTCATGTGCATCTTAACTTCCAACATAGATGCAAAAGAGAAGCATCTTTGGTACATCTGTTTAGATTAAAATGTACAACCTGTCCCCAAATTCTTTCCCAAGACTGAAAGTAACAAATAACTCCTTCCATGTATTCCAGGGAAGTTTGGACTTCATGTTCCTCAAACAGCCCCATGGCAAGTTCTCATGGCATGTGCCAGATTCATGCACCACACACACACTGAAAAGTGTTAAATTTATCTGAGTTTCAAGATGTGATGCTCCAGCTGAGCTAGCCTCTTCCTGCTGTGTGGCTTGGAAGGGACCAGCAAGTAATATATTAGGGCCTGCTTAGAAGCTGCACTATACAAAACTGACTTCTTCAGTATTGAAACTTACATCAACATTGAGGAACTCAAAACATGGAGGTGAGAGTTTGGAGGAAGGTAGTGCTGGGGGGCAGCTGCTTAGTCCATTGGCCTCTGACATTCCATCTTGTTCCCCATGCTTTTCAACATCTACATGAAATGGCTGGGTGATACTAGCCAAAGATTTGGGATGGAGTGTCCCCAATATATGGATGATACTTAGCTCTATCTTGCCTTTCCAGCTGATGCCAGGGAGGCTATAAGAACCATGAACCAATGCCTGAAGGTAGTTTATGGATGGATGAGAGCTAATAAACTGAAGTTTAGTTCCAAAAAGATGAATGTAATACTGGTGGTGGAAGGACTGACTGGAGAATTGTGGTGTCTCCTGTTCTCGTTGGGGATATATTCCCCTTAAAGGGCAGGCTGGTAGCTTGAGGAAGTTGATGGACAAGCAGGGGGTAACAACGGACAGGAGTATCTTTCACCAGCTTTGGTTAGTTAATCAGCTACAACCTTTCCTGGGTCAAAAAAGATCTTGGCACTATGGTGTACCCTAGTAATTTGCATTACATTCTGTCAGGCTGACCGTGAAGAATGTCTAAAAACTAGAGTTGGAGTTTTGTGGCCAGACTACTGACTGGAATAGATGGTAGGTTCTATATCACTTCAGTCTTGTTCCATTTGAACTGGCTTCCCATTTATTCTGAGCCCAACACAAGGTGCTGGTATTGAACTTTAAAGCCATTATACGGCTTAAGTCCAACGTACCCATAAGACTCCCTAATCCCAAATGAAACTGCCTAACAATTATGGTCCTCTTTGGGGCCCTGCATAGAGTGCCCCCCACCCCCCCGTCATCTGAGGCTACTCAAGTCAAGGCCTTCTCAGTCATGGCACCAAAACTGTGGAATTTACACCTAAGAGAGATTCATTTGTCCCTTCTATCTAATGAGCTTTTGCCGGCAGGTAAAACTCTTTTTCTTTTATACTGACCTGATGTTCTGTTTATGCTTTCAATTTCTATATTTTTTAACCAATTGTTACCTTTGGGAACCCTGATTTGTGTGGAAATGAAGAAATGTTTTAAATAGATCTAAAAAAGCTTTCTACCAAAGGCAGAGCTTTCCCTTCTGTTCAATTCCACCTCTAATTGCTCAAAACTTTAGGGAGGCTGGTGCCCATTTTGTTGATATCCGACTAGACTATGTTTGCATTCTATTGCAGTGTTTTGCATTTGTGAGCCACTCCATATGCTTGATCTCTCCTTTTTTTAAAACAGAAATTCAGGCTACTCACAAAAAAATAAACCCTTACATTCTATACATTACAACACAGAACCAAGACTACACATTTGCTGGAGTAACTGCCTTATTTGCTCATCCAGATGGTTGTGTACAGAAGAGCTCAGAGAAGCTTGTTCATTGTACTAATGCTAATATCAGTGTGGAATGTTTGGGGAGTTTCATCTTGGAAGGGCAGACAAAGAGATGGGCTGGTTTCATTGCATCTTCTGTTGCTGTGCCTCCAGTTGCTTAAGCCCTAAGGGAACTCCAGGATCATTCTTCTAAGTGTCAGAAAAACCTGGAAATCAGACAAACATCAAGAGCCAAGCGACTGCCAAAGCCAAGGTCCCCTGTGTTGACGATGAACCGAAGGGGCCTATTCTGGTCTGAATTACAATGTGTTTATTTCATTACTGTGTTTATTTTCATCCTAACAAGCTAAGTACTTAGACATTCTGCCTAATGTTCCTCAAGAGAAGGAAAGGGCTAGTCTAGCCTCACCAGAACTCTTTCTTTCCCAGACAAAGACTTGACAGAGGAAAGGAACAAGGAAAAAGGTTGGAACTGCATTAGAATACAGCCTCACGGGTGAGCTTTCTGAGATGGCTTTGAACTCTTCCTCATCATTATTTTATATGCCAGATCATCTTTACACTTATGAAAGGGGAGGAAGAGGGAGGAGAGAAACACATGAAAGTTCCCTTTAGGATTTTTAATCAAAGCTATGGCTCTCCTGATTGCTGCAGTGAATTTTCAGCCGGGTAGATTAAGTCCGGCATTCCAGGGGTCTCAAAGCAGAGCTGTTCAAATAAAGCTCTCTTAATTCAAAGAGCATATGGTGCTATTGTGTCTTTCTTTTGCAGCCAGTTCACGGGAGGAGGGGGGGGGCTGCTCAAGAGTAGGGAAGCCTTCCATACCTTGACACCTGAGCAGTCCAGAGTACTAAAGGGAGACTCATTTAAGGTCAGGCTGGGCTAAATTCAGGAGCTATCTTGCACAACCTTAAATATTGATGTGTGCTTGCATATAAGTTTCTCTTCCTACAAGTTTGAAAATAACAGGGCAGCAGAAGGCTTATAAAGATGGCCTAATATGTTAGAGTACTAAAACCTGAGCCAATCTCATCCAAGTGAAAGTGGATGCCAGCAGATTCAGAGTAAATACAAGGAAGTACAACATCACACAACTCAAAAATAACATAGGGAATCCATTGCTGTATGATGTGGGGGCAATCAATAACTTGAAGAAGAAAGAGGGGGAGTTTGGATTTATATCCCCCCTTTCTCTCCTGTAAGGAGACTCAAAGGTGCTTACAATCTCCTTTCCCTCCTCCCCAGAGGCGTAGCCAGGGGAAAAAGCTCCCAGTGCACTGGTTTCGTTCTCTGCCCCGGAACACCCCTGCCATGCTCCCCGTAATGCCCTCGCCACACCCCCACAGGGGTGCGCGCCCGGTGCATTGCGCCCCCCCTTGGAGCTATGCCTCTGCTCCCCCGCACACACATACACACAACAAACACCCTGTGAGGGGGTTGGGGCTGAGAGAGCTTTGAATAACTGTGACTAGCCCAATGTCACTCAGCTGACATGTGTTGGAGTGCACAGCTAATTTAGTTCACCAGATAAGCCTCCTCAGCTCAAGTGGCAGAGCAGAGAATCAAATCAGGTTCTCCAGACTAGAGTGCACCTGCTCTTAACCACTGCACCACACTCTGGTGCTGAGAACCATTGTGCTGAGAACCAGAGAAATATTCTCCCTGGACTTGAAGCAGCAAATAAACTTATTTTCTAATCGTTTATTCTATTCAGATAGTCAAGAAACTTGCATGGGATATACCGAGCAGTTTGTGCAGCTCAGCTAGCCTAACAGCCAATGTGGTGTAGTGGTTAGGGAGTTGGACTAGGATATATGGGGGCCAGGTTCAAATCCCCACTCTGCCATGAAGCTTGATGAGTGACCTTCTACCCAGTCCTTCTTGCTCAGCTTAACCTACCTACCCAGGTTGCTGGGGGACAACATGGAGAAGAGAGCAATGTGCCTTTCTCCAAGCTGTAGGGGTGGGATGAAAAAGTGCTAAATGATAAAAAGTGTATGTATCTGTTTGCCTCCCCTGCATCTTTATCCCATGTCCAAAGAATCTTCCCTTTCTCCCCAACTGTGGCTACACCAGCCGTTGGAATGGCCGGCAGTGTGTTTTTACTCCAGAAGAGCTCAGGCTGGTGGGTGTATATGAGTACCCCATTTTATCTTCACACCAGTTTTTTTAAATGAGCAGAAATTGAGAAATCTGGGGCCACCCACAGAGCTTCACAGTATCCTGTCAATTTCATCATAATGGATCTTCAATTGAACTAGCAGCCAACAAAATAATTATCTCTTGCTGCAGTACTCTAGAAATAATGTGGAATGGACATGAAGACAATAGTTGTTGAGATACATGCATTCAAATGCGAAAATTCAGCTTTCAAGTTTTCTTTCTTTCCATGCCATGTGTTTGCCACTGGTTTCTGAGAAACTTTCAGTGATCTGCAAACTGATCAGCTTTGCACCTGGAGAGCCAAGCCTTTTAGTGTGCTGCTCATTTAAGTGCAACATCTGCAGCAGACGCCAGAAAGAGCAAAAGATCGTGGCTGTCTTTCCACCCACTGGCTTCTTTGCCCAGCCTCTGTTCCCTTTTGACTCTTTGTACTAAAGAAGCAGCTCTGCTTGAAGAGGCTGAAGCTCCTCCTCTGTGGTTGATAGTAGCTTTTTTTCTGTTTCTACCTTGACTGATTCAGATGGGAAAAGCAATTTAAAAGCAGTGTGAAAACCTCTGGAATTCCATCTTACAAGCACATGTATCAATAATAAAGCTCTCTTTCGACATATTCAGTAGAAAGCATCTTACTACATTCAGATTAAAACCTGTGGCAGTGCCTTACAAGATTGGGGAACAAAAGACAGGCAAAATAGATCAACAATCCAGATTGAGATCCTCTCTTAAACTTCCCAAACAGAAAAATTTCTGACACCAGTCCTAAATATTTGTATGTAGAAGTAATATTGACTTCAATGGGACTTCCACCAAAATTAGTATATTTTGAATTGAAATGTGAAAAGTCTAGTTAAGGGTTGGTTCTTTTTTTTGGGGGGGGGGGTTGCTTGTTTTTAATTTCTATGCTTCTTAAAGGCATGTCATCTTTTCTGAAAAGAGAACAAAATTGGGGTGCCTTCTTGGTCCATTTTGGAGAAGTAATGACAGAATCTGTTGAACTACATCAATTAAGAGTGAAAGAAGAAATCCTGATAGAAAAATAAAGCTTGTAACAATTCAAAGATACAAAGTCATATTTTTATTTATTTATTTATTTATTTATTTATTTATTTATTAAACTTTTATACCGCCCCATCCTCTAGGGGCTCTGGGCGGTGTACAGCATAAAACATGGTAAAACAAGTCACTAAAATCTTTAAAACAGCGGTAACAAACATTAATAGTAATCCATAGAATAGCTTAAAACTCATAAAACAGCAAAAAACCATAATACATAATAAAAGGCGTCCGACCCCAATTTAAAACCTACCCCCATGGGGGGGATGGCAGGACCCCTCAATATGAGGGGACCCTGATGTAACTGCCCTAGGGGCAGGGCAGTAAGGGGGCACCATATCAGCAGCTGGACACTCCAAAGGCCCGGTGGAACAACACAGTCTTACAGGCCCTGCGGAACTCACCCAGGTCGCGAGGGGCCCGGACAGTTGGAGGAAGGGTGTTCCACCAGGCCGGGGCCAGTGCCGTGGAGGTCCTGGACCTCGTGGAGGCAAGCCGCATCATAGAGGGGCCGGGGGCCACCAGTAAGTTGGCCTCTGCAGAGCGCAGAGGCCGAGTTGGGACATATGGGGTGATCGCGGTCCCGAAGGTACCGAGGGTCCCAGGCAGCGCCAAAGCCTTAAAGGTCAAAACCCACACCTTGAAGATGATTCGGAATTCAACCGGGAGCCAATGCAGCTGTCGCAACACAGGCTGGATGTGTTCTCTGAAGGCGCCTCCTGTGAGCAGGCGTGCTGCCGCATGTTGGACCAGTTTTAACTTCGAATCAAACGCAAGGGAAGGCGCGTACAGCGAGTTACAATAGTCCAGCCTGGAGGGGACCGTTGCATGGATCACAGTGGCCAGATCCGCCTGGGAGAGGAAGGGAGCCAGCAGCCGGGGCTGCGGAAGATGGAAAAATGCACTCCGGGTTGTATGGGCCACCTGGGTCTCCATTGAGAGAGACGAATCCAGGTGGACCCCCAGACTGCCAACGAAGGGCGTCGGCGCCAATGAGACCCCTCCCACACCGGCGGCTGGAAATCCCTAACCTCACCCCTGCCGGTCTAGCCAGAGGATCTCCGTCTTCGATGGATTCAGTTGCAACCTGCTCTGCTGCAACCAACCAGCTACCGCCTCCAAACAATGCTGGAGAGCCGCAGAGGCGGCAACCGCTCCCCCCTCCATCAACAGAATGAGCTGAGTGTCATCAGCATATTGATGACAGATCAGCCCAAAGCTCCGCACCAACTGAGCAAGTGGTCGCATATAGATGTTAAATAATAGTGGGGATAGCAGCGCAATCCACTGAAGGACAGTGCCCCGTACCCCGGAAGCGGCCAGGCGGTGGGTCAAAAGGTCGTGATCGACCATATCAAACGCTGCGGTAAGATCTAACAAAACCAGCAGCGCCGATCCGCCCCGGTCGAGTTGCATACGGAGTGTGTCTGTGATGGCGACAAGAGCGGTCTCCGTCCCATGCCCAGCACGGAAGCCGGACTGGAAGGGGTCGAAAACCGATGCGTCATCCAGGAAACCCTGAAGCTGCTCCAACACCACTCTCTCAATTACCTTCCCCAGAAACGAAAGATTCGAGACGGGGCGGTAATTGGCCAGATCACCTGGATCTAACGATGGTCTTTTCAAGAGTGGGCGGACCACTGCCTCCTTCAACCCATCCGGAAAGACCCCTTGCTCAAGGGAGCCATTGATGATGTTCAACAGATGGGGTCGTAGCTCCGCCTGGCAAGCTTTTATAAGCCAGGAGGGGCACGGATCCAGAGGACAGGTAGTAGGTCTAACAGCAGCCAAGGCCCTGTCAACAGAGGCTTCGGAGAGCAGGGAGAACTGGGCCAAACTTGGGCCCGAAGAAGGCAAGGGAGCCTCCAGTTCACTAATTGTAGATAACGTGGCGGGAAGGTCGGCGAAACAACGTGACTTTATCTGCAAAAAAAGCTCATGAATGCCTCACAGCTAATAGCCAATGCGATGATTTGTAGACCCTTCCGATAAGGAGGTCAAAGACCGAATTATCACGAAATAATTGCACCGGGCGGGAGCTGGCAGGCGCAAGAGAGAGGAGGAGAAAGCCCTCTTCGCCTCGCCGTTGCCATCTCATAGGCCTTCATATACGTCCTATAACATGTTCGCGCAGCTCCGATGCGAGATTTCCGCCACACTCGCTCTAGTCGTCTAAGCATCCGTTTCATATGGCGCAGCTCCTCGGTATACCAAGGAAACTGCGAACACAGCGAAGAGGACGCCGGGGAGCAACAATCTCGACGGCACCGGAGAGGCGGGAGTTCCAGTCCTCCACCTGCTCATCGAGTGTGCCGGCGGGTTCAGGGTCCCGCAGAGCATTCAGGAAACCAACCCGATCCATAAGTCTCCGCGGGCGGGCATAAATCAGCCCCTCGCCTAGACGGGTTTGGCGTGGCAGGGCCATCCGAACCTTCAAGGCGTAATGGTCAGACCATGGCATTCTATCCGTAGAGGATATGACCATATTAACCCCCAAACCAAAGACCAAATCCAGCGTGTGGCCGGCCTCATGAGTGGGGCCAGAACTTACCAAGGAGAGGCCTAGTGCCGCCATGGATGACACCAGGTCCGCAGCCACTGTACATGAGGCGGTGTCGGCATGGACATTAAAGTCCCCCAGAACAATAAGACTGGGGAACCGCAATGCCCAGTCCGCCACCACCTCCAGCAGCCGCAGCAGGCTGTCCCCTGGTGCGCTAGGCGACCGGTACACCAGGAGGACCGCCATCCTCTCCACGGCCAACCACTCTAGGCCGACACACTCCATGCCGGCAATCTCTGGGATGGGGGCCGCCCTGAAGGGAATGGAATCACGGATGAACATCGCCACACCTCCCCCCCGGCCCTGTGTTCTTTTGAGAAAGGTTCAGTAAAAATAATCCAGATGGTTCAAGTAAGTAAGCCAATTAAGAAAGTTGGGCAAGTAACGATATAGGAATACCATGGACACAAGATTTCTTTTATTTTGATAAATGTACCCTGCTTTTCTCTCCTGTAGGGAACAGCTAACATCATTTTCTCCACCAACCCCTTCCCCATTCTATCCTCACAACAATGCTGTGAAATATGTTGATGATTATTTGAACTTGGGTCCCAAATTGTAGTCCAATACTGCAACCACTAGAGCTTTCCAGTGCAGGTTAAGTTTTCCATTCAGGCAGTAATGAAGTGCAAATGGAAAGGCAGAAGAAAGAAATGAACAGCACACTGAACATATTGCAAAAAATGACTTGTACAGCTTTTATTCCATATGAAATCTGGGAAATTAATTAATACCTACCTTTCTCAGGCCCCCTCTAGCTAATCAGAAAACCCTGAAATGCCTTGTACAGTGAAGGAATTATAGATCAGTTCACCTAGAGGACAACGGATAAGTTAATATTTGTGTGTTGCTTTTCAGTCACAGCTTCTCAGAATTACTAAGGCAGGAAATGGGGTGTGTAAGTGTGTGTTTCTTAGAAACCAATGTTAAATTACCAACAAGAGAAAATTATGAACTGCAGCTGCAGTGGAGAGTAGGGAGATAATTTAAGTTCCTGGAATCTCCTTATTACTTTGGCATCTGAAGAGCACTGTTCTTTTCTTCCCAACTGCTTCAAATAGACCTACCCTTATTTCCATCCCACCCTTCTCAAACAGAAAATCCACGCTCAGAGGATGTGAAAAGAAGGAAGTGTTGTGGACCTTTTGCTAGGAAACCTGAAGGAAGCAGTTGTGATCACTCACTTATAAAACATTTATCAAATGCAGTTCTCTGAACATACCTTGGCTCCTCGTGACTAAATAAAGTCACCTCGTGACTAAATAAAGTCACCAAGTAATTTTTAATGTCTAGGTTGCATTTGTGGCCAGAAGTGTCTTTTTGTCCACTGGGTTGAACTTGATCCACCAGCTACACCTTGGGAAAGGTGGGGAGCTGCCTCTATGCCTCAGTAAACCTTCGTTTGCAAAGTACTCTGTGTGCACCAGGGGTGACCTTTGAAAACCATGTGTGGATTTCAACTGTTTTAAATATGGCAGCTCACCCATTCAACGGGGGCTGGCGATAAGGAGCTTGAGAGGGCCCTGTGAAATAGCTGCTAGGCAAATAGGCATGACGGTGGAAGGACCCACCGCATGCCTTGAAAGCTCATTTTGAGAGCTTCCAGTCACATATGAGGCGAGTTGGTGCCGAGCATGACTGCCTCTTTATTCACAAACATGCCTCCGGATGCCTAACGGAAGGGCTGGGGCTGAACATGGAGCGCTGCGTGCAGAAGGTCCCGGGTTCAATATGGGAGCTTTCCAGGCTCTCGGGTAGCAGGTGGGACCAAAGACCTGTCGAAAAACCGAGCTGCCAATTCCCAGCTGTGTCGGCCCGGTGGCTGAGAGGTGCGTGGCTGTCCGAATGGAGGGACACCAGTGGGTTGCCCACGGCTCGGGAAGGGATTCATTGTGCCTCCAAATATAAAACTAAGCGAAGGGAAAGCGCCGCTTTGGGTGGAGACCCCTGGTTTCGCTTTGATTTCGTGCTTCTCCCGGCGGACAGGACCCACGTGGGAGCCAGCGCTGGGTGCAATTTCGAGCGCCCATTCGTTTGCAAAGCCACCGCGAGCAAAGTCCTCGCCCGTCTTTCCGCAGAACATCCGGCGCCTGCCTGCCTGCCTGCCTCCGACGGTCTTTTTCGGGATCGCGGCCCCTTCCAGAGGAAGATTAGTTGCCAGGGAGGCGGCAGCAGCGCAGAATGAGAGGCTTTGCCCGCGAACAAAGGGACGGGGTGGGAGAAGCGCTTCAAGGGTCAGCCGGCTCGGCACAGAAACTCGGGCGGGACAAGCAGCCAGCCGGGCCAGCGCCGCACCTGTCGGCTGCGCGCGGGTTTGTGGGGTCCAAACCGGAGCGACTCCGTTGCCCTTTGCGCACTCAGAGATGGAGGCAGGGCGGGGAGGGGGAGAGAGATGTTGTCGTAGGCAGGCGGAGAAAACCCTCGAAGTCTAGATGACTGAGGCAGGGACCAGAAGGGATGGTCAGCGCACCGTCCAGATGTGCAGGTACATGCCCGCGGGTTGTATAGGGGGAGGAGAGAGCGACTAGGGCGGTAGCCGGCCGCCCCCCCCCCCCACGTGTGCCTCGTTGACTTGCGGAGAGCCCGGCCCGCTATGAGTGCAGGGCCCCCCTCCCTGTTCCCCCTCCCTCAGGCTCCCGGAGCGGTGGGCGGACGGGCGCTGCCTGCCTGGGCCGTGGCGGCTGCGGCTCCAGCTGGGCCAACGTCAGCGATGGTGGCGGTGAGTGGGTGGCTTTTGTCGCGGGAGTGGCGGGAGGAGGCGGCGGCGGCCGCGGGATTGCTGCGTTCTCCGCCCGGCTTCGCAGCAACCGATCAGTCTCCAGCCCTTGGAGATCCGGGCAATCCCTGGCGGCGGGAAGTCGCCTCGGGCCGCAAAGCCAACACCTGGAGCCGGAGCGCGGGCGGGAAACGAGCGGGAGCCGGGCTCGGCTCGCGGTTGCAGCTCTTCCGCCCGGGCTGGCTGCCGCTTGGAGTCGGTGGTGGGTTCCTGGCCGGACCTTAACGGCGTAGCACGTGGGAAACCTGTAACAGCTGCCGTGCCAGAGAAAAGTCCCACTGAACACAATGTGGCTTGATCCCCGGTAAGCTCCTCCTGAGGATCACGATCACGGGGGCGGGGGGGGGGATTCCTCTTGGGCCCGAGGCACAAACAGAGGCGAGTTTTCCGAGCACGAACACGTTGCATCAGTTGCTTGTTCGGGCCCGCTCGTTCCTGACTGGGCGGCTTGCTGGGCTCTGGCAGGCAGCAACTCAGGGGCGGAAGGGATCTCCGCAGTTAGGAATGGCAGTTTCGCTCCGGGTTGGGCAAACGCTGTGTCCCTATAGTGCAAACTTAGTGAATCTTTCCTGGGAAGTAAGCACCATGGGTAACGTGGGACTTACTTCTGAGTAGACCCGTTTAGGATTGCTCCCTCAAGCTCAAACGCTGACCTTGGAAGTAGGTCTGGTGGCTGGCGATCTGCCGCGAATTGTGCTGAAGACGGCCGTCCCTGGAGGGAAGGGGGAAGGCGCCGGGCCGCTGGTTTGCACCCAGCCTAGGTTCGGCGCGTCCACGAGGCTGCCTAAAGTTGCAAAGCCACATTTCCTTGGTGGGCAGAAGTGTTGTGGACTCTTCTCTTGCAGCTAAAGGAAACGACGCCGGCTCTCAGGAGCAGGGAGACCGTGTGCACGAAGCCTGGCTCTCGGTCCGAAGTTCCCTTTCCGGGGTTCCCGGAGCTAGGGACAGTCCGCAACCGCCTGGGGGTCTCCTGCCACAAGTTCGGTGGCTGGTTGCCCTTGTTCCGTGGCAGAGCAGCTCAGCTGCCGGTTGGCAAGCCGCCCGCGCCCTCTTGACAGCCATAAATACCCTCCCACTTGCCAGCGGGTTGGGGTTTTTTTTAAACAGAACAAAAAGGAGGCGAAACGTGGGACCGGCCCGGCAGAGTGCTTAAAGCTCACCGGCTCGTAAGAGGTTAACTTTGCTTCGCAGGGACGAGCACGCCGCTTTCCTTAGATAAATGGGCAGGAAGCGAATCGCTTCCCCTGCTCTGGCCAGCGGCTCTCAAATGCTTTTTGCACCTGCTACTCGGCATTTTACAATCCCTCGCCACAATCCCCAAGATCGCCTCGCCTCCTTCCCGGCAGGCTAGGTTAAACCCCCCCGCCCCTTCCGTGGCCCCAGAAGAGGACAGTGAGGCAGCTTTGGAGGTAGTTTGCGTGCTTTTAATTCTTCCTCCCATTGCTGCTGATCAGGTGCTGAGTCGCCAAGCGCCCCGTCGTCCCCTACCATGCAGGGCTGAGCAGCCTCAAGATCCGGCTCGGTGCCAGAAGGGTTAAAGATGATGTAAGTACCAAAGTATTTCGAGGCCGATTTATCAAGCGCTGTTTGTGCCCAAGCTTCGAGGAAGGGCGGGGGAACAAAACAATGGCGGGAGCGAGAAAGGGCGGTGCGCCGAAGGGAAGCCCCGGGTTCGAGTCCCGCAAATGGCACGGTCCGCCAGCGCCTGCACAGATCCGGCTAATCGACTTCGAGGATGTGCGCGTTGGCAAGGCAAACGGAAATAATAGCAACCGAGAGGGCTCCCAGAACCCCACAGCTTGTTTTAAACCAGCAGTCCTTCCTTATAAAAGATCCCTTTCACTCCCCCCTTCCTTTTGCATGATGCCTTTGTCAAAAGTACCTACCCAGATCTGACTCCCACTGAGTTCAACCGGGTTGCCCCCAAGTTAGAGAGCAGAGAGGGAGACGTTGGCTTTTAAAAACTAGCTTGTATCTTTGGAGGCTTCTCCCACTTGACACTCTCACTGCTATTAATGGCACCTATTCCTTGCTTAAGCAGGTTGCAAGCTTCTGATCCTTACCACGTTTTACATAGAAGTTGCTGGTTAACTGAAAGGAAGGGGAATTTCTTCCGAATAAAGGAGTACATGACCTTGATGCTTTTGGCAAGTGACTTCAAGCCAAAGAGATTAGTTAGCTTGAAATAACAAGATGTAACTCCTTGGCTGTTTCTGATTGTTTATTGTTCATTCAGGTTAGGAGTTAAGTCTTTAGAATGTGTACAAGTCAAGGTGTGAATTTCATCTTAAAGCTCTTATTGTCTTGTTTTCTCAACCTTAAGGAAATATACAGTTCAAGTTTAAACATAACACTGCCTAGTGAGTTAGCAACCATGCTGTCAGGGGGACAAATATTTCCATGAAAAATCCCTGGATTCTAGTTCCATGTATACTATGGCACTGTTGACTAATCTGTCAAAACACAAAAGGGTCTTTGGCCTCCTTTAGCTGTGTGGTTTTGCTGACCCCTTTACAAGCTCACGAATCCATGGTGGAATCCATGGTCGTATGTCAGCATTTTAAAAAATAAGATCACAGTCTTCAGTCACAATAGATAGGAAAATTGATTGGAAATAATGGTGTGCTTGTGAAGGGTTGATGTTACATGATCTATGGTTGCTATGTTAAAGCAAACTGTTGAAAAAGCAAAATCAGCCTCTTATGGGTACTGACTGTGGTAAAATATGCAAATGGAAAGATCAGAAAGCTGAGGCCTCCCTCCCCCATCTTTACAGCCAAACAATAAAACACCTTGGATGAAATGTAGCTTCTTTTAATGAAAGCTGTAACATTTCACGACTTGAATGTTTATAGTAACTCAAGAATGCCCTCTGCAGTGGGAGGGCTGTCATGGAACAGCAGAGAGCACTCCCAGCTCCTCACACTGGCCTGCTGTGGATGTTGCCCTCAATAGCTGTTTCATATGAAACATCTAGGAAAGGGCTGAGTATTGGAAACTGGCATTTGTAAAGATGAAAAATTAGAAGTTCTTTCAGTATTTTCTTGCTGCTACAGAATTCCCTGTCTGTAACATGGATGTGTGAAATTCAGCAGGATAACTGTGGTGGTTTTTTTTGGAAGGGGGGGGGATTCTGTCAACTCACAGCTGACTTCATAGGGTTTTTCAGGGCAAGAGAGGTTGGGAGGTGGCTTGCCATTGCCTGCCTCTGTGTCATGACCCTGGTGTTCTTTGGAGGCTGCCCATCCAAAAATTAACCAGAGCTGACTCTGCTTAGTTTCTGAGATCTGAGGAGATGAGGCTAGCCTGGTGCTATTCAGGTCAGTGGACCAGAATAACTGGGTATCCTTAAATCAGGGCTGCTAAATCTGAAGGGCTGAGAGAGTCCTGCTGAAGAATATATCTATTTTTAACTTTGGTGCATTTCTCATACTAATTTGAACTTTTCATTTTAATCCAGCAAAACAAAAAGTTAAGAAAAGATGTATCTGCTAAGGGAAAGATGCCTGCTAACTGACAAAATAACTCCATGATCATACTGTAGAGTTAAGTAATTCAGGGCAGGTAAAGATCTAGTACAACTCTTTATTGTATTGTAAATGCAGGAAATGGATGAAGACTTGAGTGGTTTATAGCTCTGAGACCAAAGTGGATCCACTTGAGATAGCATTAATTTGTAGTACAGAATTACACCCTCTATGTCCAACCGACTTGGATGGACTTAGGACTACACGGTTAGTTCTGGGGAAGTTGGTGGAATTTCTAATTAAGTCTGTCTGGAAATGGACAATAAACTAATTGAAATTTGGTAGTTGGATCTAGTTTGTGAATACTATGACTACCTATTCAATTACAAACAATTTAGAGCTGGTTCACATGTGCCTGTACAAGCTTGACTCTTGGCTGAAGATACAATGACTTCACTGAGAACCTTTCGTAAATGTAGGACCCATGATCCTCAGCATAGCCGTCTTTCTAAAAAAAAGCAAACCTGTTGCTTTTCACTAGCAGAAAAGTTGATTGGATCCAACCCACTGGGTTCATCCACATATCCAATTCTTCTCTCGATGCTGCCATCAAAGTGATGAATGTGTATAAGTGAGTCAGCCCTTATTCTAGAAGTAAACAGCCCAAATTAGTACGTATTACACGAGCATCAGGTACTCTTCAGGTCAGCAGGATCACAGAACTGCTCCTAATTACAACTGCTCTATTAATTCCTAGATTGTCTACACCAATGTGTCCCCAAGGACATTTACACATAAAAGGAAGGCTGTTACCACCTTTCCCATCCATGTCTAAAATAAGTGAAACTTTTCCTGGTGTGAATTTGTATGGGTCTGGCTGAAGTTTAACACTTGCTGCAAGGGCCAGTAAGAATAGGATAACCCCTTGGATGGACAAGACTTGCTGTGAACTGACCTCAGTCTGAGGCCTGTGTATGGTTACAGTACAAACTCAAAGAAAAAACACTTTAAGCTACTAAACAAGTCTCCTTGACCATCTTTACAAATAATGTCACTAGGATTAGCATACCAGACAGGGCTATTTTGTGTCTTTAAATTCTGTGGGACTCTTGAAATTGGTTTATGTGTACTGGGCTAAATCCAACTTTTAGATCGCTGCCATTTAATATTTTTTATAATGAAGCATAAATCACTACCCAGGCATCAAATTAATAGACAAATACTAAGTTTGATATCATTTTGAGTGAAGCCTTTTTCTTTTTGATAGTCTGAGAAATACCAGTTTCAGATGACTGGTGTTTAGTCAACATATCTTGACAGGGGGAGCAGGGGTGGAGGGAGAGACTGTTGAGAAACCAGCTGTGTAAAAACCTCTTCAGTTTTCATATTCTCAAGTCACCTGGTGCTAATTGCCACACTAACATTTTTCGCAAACATCAGATTGATAGTTTGGGAAGAAGGGGGTTAATACAGCCTCTTGCCTGATGCCCCCAAGGAGAGAGTCCCTTGTGGGAGCTGACCAACAGGAAAGTGTATTGAAGTGTTAAAACAATTCACAAAGATTAGAATCCACTTTACACTCACAGATAAGGAAATTGGACGCTGTTAGCCTTCCTGTCGGGAGGCTGTGGGCATTTCCCCCTTCTGCAGATTCATGGCTGGTCTCTCTGAAAGTCATTTAGTTAGTACACTGATGGCTGGCCAGGTACAGGTTCACCCAGTACTGGTTAATAGCCTTCAGACCTCTGTCTTGTGGTGACAACTCTTTACCACAGCTTGGTTAATCCTTGAGTAATTTCAACCTGCTTTACAGGGCAATCTCAAAAACATTTTCCTGGCAGTAAGTTCCATTGAATAGACCTGTTCAGGCTTGCGCCGCCCCCTAGTTTACTCACTCTCACTTCCAGATACATTCCACTGAGCGGAGAGCAGCTTGCTTCCACGGAACTATGCTCGGCAGTAGACCGGCGGGGACTACCCCCCCCCCCCCCCGATTACAGTGCAGATCCGCTTATAGTAAGAGTTAATACGAATTGCAAATGCCAGATTTTAAGAACACGCGCTTTCTCTGACATCAGGAAGTGTGTAACTCGCCGAATGTAGTTGTCCTAATCATTGGCCTCATTCCTATAAACAGGCTGCAACAAGAGTTGCCAGTTATTTTGACTAATTAGCAACGGGGCGTTTAGGGCAGTATCGTTAAACGATGGGCTTTCCTTGAAGGGAGTCTAATAAATAGTACTTTGTAATTAATTTGGCGGTAGCGAGTTCCGGGAAATTAGTTTGGAAGCAGAGCGCAGGCCAGGCTCCTTGGGCTGAATCCTGCCCAACGGCTCTCTCGCCGCAGCCAATCACACCTCCAGGCAACATTCGGATTTGGAACGTGAAACTTGGCCGCCGTTCCAAATCAGACTTCTCGGCTGGGCCGTGGCGGGAATACGATTGGCCGCTTTGCCGGAGAGAACCGATTTGAATCACATGACTTCAGAACCACAGCTTTGATTACACCGAAGTGAGCGTTCGTTTGCCAAAGCGCTCGTGTGGAGTTTGTGGGCTGGAGGAAAGAGACGCGTCAGTGGGTTATGGGAGGAGAAGTCTTAGCAGCGTAGGAGTGGGCAGGAAAGGAATCAAGCACAGGGAAATCTTGCTGGTCCTCTCTCGGTGTGTGTGCGTGTATGTTTGCTTAAACCCCCTCCCCCTTACCTTTACACAATCAGCCCTTGCAAGCTGTAAACACCTCCTTGCAAATCGACTCCAGAAACTGGCGGAGGGGGAGGGAGGAGGTAAGTTCTGGCCTCCTATGAGGGCTGCCTTTGTCTTGTTGGACAGGCTCGCTGAGCCAATGGGTGTGTGACGGGAGGAGTGTCGGACTCCGGGAAGGAGGCCGGGGGAGGGGGGAGGTTGCGAGAGCTCGCAGCGTGTGCGGAGCCGAGATTGCTTCCAGTGTGGGGGGTGGCGGTCCGCCCTGCGGTGAAGGCTGTTGCGAGGCCGGCGGAGGGACTGGAAGCGCCTCCGGCCAATCTGCTGCTCCCGTCGCTCACTCGCTTTGTGTTTCTTTCCCCTTTTCCTCCATGGCGCTGCTGCTTTCGCTCGCTTCCGCGCCTGTGTGGGATTGACTGCAGGAGGAAGAAGAGGAAGCGCGGAGGCCCGGTTGCCTGCCCGTGCAGCAGCCCTGCCGCCGCCGCCGCCCCATCGCTGAAGTCCCGACGAGCTGCATGGACGGGCATGGGGAAAGCGGCCCCTTTCTGCGCCGCCGCCAGGGCTGAGCAAGAGCGGCGCCGCCGTCGCCCTCACCCGCTACCTGCCCTCATCGTCTTCTTCAGCCTCGGGCTGCTACTTCACGCAGGTACCACGGTCGACCCCGATCTGGGCCGCTTTCCAGCGGGAAGAGAGTGGGAGGGATGGCCCGACGGGTCGGACACGCGTCCTCCTGGGAGACTCCCTGGGGCTGCCTTAACCCCCCCCCCCCCGGCTGACATTCTTGGGAACAAGGCGAGAGGGCTTAAGGCCATGTGTATATGGTCGCCTTGGTGGGTGGGGAATCTGTTCTTCCATTGTGTCTCTGGTGGCCCCAGGCGACCCTCGAGGTCCATTTCTTCTTTCTATGGGCCGCTTGTTTGCAAACTGGGCAGTGTTGGAACCTTCCCTCCTTCCTTCCCCTCAAGGAAGCCCAGCCACGTTCCTCCCTGTAGCAGCACGGCGTAGAAGGGCGCGGAGTCTGCCCCGCTGCGGTGCCTGGGCGAGTTTGATTGGCACGGCTCCGCTCCCTCCTTGCCCGGCTGTTTACTAAGTGAGCGCCGAGATCAGGTTTCTCCTCCCGCCGCCTCCTCCTCCTTCGCTGGGCAGGAAGGGAGCCCGGCCCCTTGCAATCTGCAGCTGGCGGTGGAGGATCTTGGGAGGGGAAGGCGAGGCCAACTCCGGGGAAAGTCGCTTGCTTTTCTTCGCAAGCGGGATTGTAACTTGTTGGCGTAGTTGGAATTCGTGTGATTTTTCTCCCAGAGAGTAGAATCCTTCAGAAACAAACAAGGTGACAAGCCTCACCAAGCCCAGGCTTGTCACCTTGTTTGTTTCTGCAGGATTCTGTTCTCTGTCAGCTGCAAGCAATTCATTTATGATGTAGTGTTGTTTCTTTTGGCCATTGTTAGCTCCAGCTCTGAAAGGGTCTGCGGCCTTCTTCTCTTCCCTTCCCGATGAAATTTTGCACGGAACTCGCAAGCTAGGCAAACTGTTCAATAAAAATCCGTCTTCTTAACACATGGGTTGGAGCCTTTCAGAGGCTAACAACAAGGTGTGTTGATAGAGCAAAGAGAGAGCTAGAATTCTGCTATCAAAGCAAACCTTCTGTCAAGGGGCTTGAGATATTTCTATGTGAAGCAATAATTTCTGAATATTACATGCCCTGATGTTAGGAATGTTGTATAGAAGTAAGAGTTGCCAGTTATTTTCCTCCCTCACATGACTTACCAGTTTTTGAGATTTGTTCATGGTATAAGCAGATGTTCTGCAGATAAAAAACATTTTGTAGATCTTCATTCTTTGGAAAAAAATTATGTCTATCAAGCAGTTGTTTCCAGACAGAAGAGCGACGCGAGGAAAAAGTGTTAGGTTATGGATGTGTTGTAATTGCTTGGGATTTTCTCTCCAATGCATCTGATGAAGTGACCTCTAACTCCTGGATACATATGCTGGTCTTTAAGTTGCTGCTGGACCCCTGTTATAATATTTTTGTAGCAGAGTATTAGGGCTACCCTGCAAATCACTGATGTACATTGAAAGGGTTTGGTTAACCTCTCCTTCTGTCTTGCACGGGTGTAAAGGCAGAGGTTTTCAGATTTGTCAGGAACTGGGGAACCTTTTGGGACAAGGCAGACCTGTACAAAAGGGACAGGCTTCATCTTAACCAAAGAGGAACCAGGCTGCTGGCGCTCAACATTAAAAAGGTGGCAGAACAGCTTTTAAACTGAGCCCTGGGGGAAAGCCAACAGGAGCTGAGGTGACTTCGGTTCGGAATACAGAGTCCATGGGGATGCAGACAGAGAGGGAGGTTTTTCTAAACCAGCCAATTACAAGCAAGGAACATAGCAATGTGCACGTGACAAGGGATAGTATCTACAAAAGACTTGAGGGTAAAGCACATAAATCCCAGGTTAAGGACAGAGACAGGGTATACAGGTGTCTCTATGCTAATAGTAGAAGCCTTTGACCTAAAATGGGGGAGCTGGAGTACAGAGCTTTGAAGGAGGACTTTGATATAGTGGGCATTACGGAGACATGGTAGAATGAGGAGAACCAGTGGGATGCTGTTATACCAGGCTACAGGCTCTATAGGAAGGATAGGACAGGTGTAAACAGGCATGTGGATAAGGGGGAACCAGTGGACATTGTCTGCTTGGATTTCCAAAAGGCTTTTGACAAAGTTCCTCACCAGAGACTGTTGAGAAAACTCAGTAATGAAGGAATAAGAGGGGAAGTCCTCCTATGGATTAAAAACTGGTTGAGAAACAGGAATCAAAAAGTGGGTATAAATGGGAAATTCTCACAATGGAGAGATGTAGGGAGTGGTGTCCCCCAAGGATCTGTTTTGGGACCAGTGCTCTTTAACCTATTCATAAATGACCTGGAAGTAGGGGTGGGTAGCATGGTGGCCAAGTTTGCAGATGATACCAAATTATGTAGTGTGGTGAGAACCACAAAGGATTGCGAAGAGCTCCAAGCGGACCTTGATAAATTAGGTGAGTGGGCTAAGAAGTGGCAAATGCAGTTCAATGTAGCAAAATGTAAAGTGATGCACATAAGGGCAAAATATCCAAACTTCATATACACACTACAGGGGTCAGTGCTATCAGTCACAGACCAGGAAAGGGATTTGGGTATCTTAGTTGATAGTTCCATGGGAATGTCAACTCAATGTATGGCAGCTGTGAAAAAGGCAAACTCTATGCTGGGGATAATTAGGAAAGGAATTGAGAATAAAACTGCAAAGATTGTCATGCCCTTATATAAAGCACACGTAGCTTAATCACATCTCTGAGTACTGTGTTCAGTCTCTGGTCACACATCTCAAAAAAGGATATTGAAGAGATAGAAAAAAGTGCAGAGAAGGCAAACAAGGGTGATTGAGGGACTGGATACCTTCGTTATGAGGAGAGGCTGCAGCATTTGGGACTCTTTAGTTTGGAGAGGAGGCGTCTGAGGGGGGATATGATTGAAGTCTACAAAATTATGCATGGGGTAGAAAATGTTGACAGAGAGAAATTTTTCTCTCTTTCTCACAGTACTAGAACCAGGGGGCATACACTGAAAATGCTGGGGGGAAGAATTAGGACTAATAAAAGGAAACACTTCTTCACGCTAAATATGTGATTGGTGTTTGGAATATGCTGCCACAGGAGGTGGTGATGGCCACTAACCTGGATAGCTTTAAAAGGGGCTTGGACAGATTTATGGAGGAGAAGTCGATTTATGGCTACCAATCTTGATCCTCTTTGATCTGAGATTGCAAATGCTTTAACAGTCCAGGTGCTCGGGAGCAACAGCCGCAGAAGGCCATTGCTTTCACATCCTGCATGTGAGCTCCCAAAGGCACCTGGTGGGCCACTGCGAGCAGCAGAGAGCTGGACTAGATGGACTCTGGTCTGATCCAGCTGGCTTGTTCTTATGTTCTTATGTAAAGATTGGAGTCAATTACATATCAAGGCATGTGTTATGAAACTTTAGCTTTGATTATCTAATTCTGTCTCACAGTCTTAAAATATTAAAAATAATCAGTTTGGCGAAGATCTTGTAAGACTGCTCAAAATACATGAAGGTTACTTGCAGTTCACAAACAGGCGTTGATTATTCTAGTTTGAACCAACAGCTTAAGTGCAATGATTTGGTTAATAATTAGGAAGGTACTAATTTGTTGCAGGAAAAGCCTAGAGGTTCTTATGAAATTTTAAAAGTATTTATTGTGGTGTAAGTTTTTATACACTAATGCCCGTGTCATCAGATGTGTGATGTGTCATCAGTTGGAGAGATAAGCAACAGGGTTAAAAGTTGTATAGTTGTATAGACTGTAGCATCTCTAGGCATTTCTTGCCAAGGCTTCCTTTTGTTAACTTTTAGCAGCTTAACTATTTGGAATTAAAATTCAACCTTTCACAGAGAACATATCCTCTCCCCTCCCACTGGAGAGGCTGATGTACAACATGTTAGCCTTGTTTTAATTGTAAAAAAGGGTGATACATCACCTTCTGTCCCAGTCCAATTTAAGGATAAAATTTGGTTGACTTCTAGTATGTGGGTTTTGATTTTTTTTTTAAAAAAACCTTGTGATCCTTAGAGAAGTAATCCCCCTAATTGAAGATGAACCCACTCTTTGCTTGGTTTTATGTGCAGTAAAATGCATGAGGTTTGCTGTATTGCCAGAAGGGGGTTGGTAGTACTGACAAGTCAGTTATTGTTTGAAAAAGTAGTTGTACAGGAAGTTCTGTTAGAGCTTTGTTAACCACCAAAAAACTAAAATGTAGGTACCTCTGTGCATTTGCCCATTCAAGTCAGAAGGGCTTGCACAAAAGTCATTCTCCCAATTGAAATGAGTCCTGTACCATTTTGCAAGGTTATAGAAGTGAACAGTTTTTTATTTGTGAAGGGTGTAAAAACGATGTCTTGTTCATCTGCATAATGGTGAAAAAACAGCTAGCAAATATTTAATGCATAAATCCAGTGATTTCAATATAAAATTAAAGTGTTTGGCACTGTTACAGGCCAGACTAGCTATTACAACAACTTCACTTCACATTTTTGCTAATCAAGAGTAACTGTAGCTTAGATAAACCCTTAAATATGCTCTTAAATATGATTTCAACTTTAAGCCAAACCATTGTGATGATGGTGGTGTTCATTTCTGGGTAGGATTCAGACTTGCCTGAAGTGGTTCTGGTTCTGACCAATACAGGATCAGTAGATGGTTCAGCACCTCTGAACAGACTGATTCAGTTCTGATTCACATAGGAGCATTTAAATGTTTATGAAGCTGATTTGCTTATATAAGAAAGTGTTCTTCCTTACCTCAATATTATACATTCCTGTCTACTGATATCACCAACATCAATAGATGTATCTGCAAATTAAAAAGGAGCTCCTGCTTTCCTTGTTCACAAACAATAACTCTCCTCTTTGCCATTGGATGACCTTGTTTGTGGCTTTCTGCTTCCGTATTGTGGATGTTTGTATGCTGTTGTGCTTTGCAGTGCCTGGGATCCTGCAAGTCTAAAGGCAGCAAATGCAACCTGGCTTTGATTTAAGTGCTTGTAATGTAACTGGAGCACTGGTAATGTTCAATTCCAAACTGCTACCTTGAAATTCATGCAAAATACATCAATGCTGCGAACTTCTAAAAGACATTTAAAAACTGTTTTGGTAATTCGTATTAATGTATTTAAATATTTCTTTACTTCATTTACATCATGATGTGATGACACTCTATCTTTCAGTAAGGATGCAGTGCACTGTCTTTAAATACTGCAGTGGGAACCCAAAGCAGCTTATAATATTCTCCACTCTTCTGTTTTATCACAACCCTGTGAGGTAGGCTAAGTTGAATTGTGTGGTTGACCCATGGTCACCCAGCAAACTTCCATGGCAGAGTGGGGATTCCAGCCTTGATCTTGGAGATTTAGCCTGAAGCTCTAACCAAGGACGGTATGTGCAAGATCATCAAGGCTAGGAATATCTAAAAAATATTTAGAAGTGACTTTTGATTTTTTTTGTCAGTTCTTACTAGGAACACAACAAGACATTAATACAACTTATATCATTTTCCTGATGTGGTTGTCACAGTCTCTTCCTGAAATGGGGTGATTTGTTGTAGCATATTGCAGGGGATTCAGTTGAGTGTTTTTTCTCCTCCCTTGCAGATGGCTATCCATATGTTTTATTATACCTGCACTGCTTATTCTATCACTTGTGCAGTTTTAAAACTCTGGTCTTTCATCACCAGGTAAAAATTTTATACGAATATGAGTCTTTGGAAAGCTAGCTAAGTTGCAATCAGTGATTTTGTTTCTGTTTGAATTTATGTTTACGCTAACTGTGTTAAATTATGAGAAACACTCCTGAACAACATAAGCTTGTATATATAATTATTTATTAAATCTTAATCTTAGACTGGGGAAAGCCAAACCAGAGTTTATATCTCATTGATATCAGTTACTAAAGATTTGGAATTGGGTTCTGAGGGGAGAACCAATTCTGTCCTTTCAGCTTTGTGATTGTGTTCCAATATTGCAATCTCAGGTACACTTCTTGGAAGCAAGTTCCAATGTAGGTCATACTTTCAAATACATATAGGATGGCCTTTTAGTATATGTCCCCCGTCCCCCCCCCCACCCGCTTCGTTGTTAGAAACCTAGAAATGTACTGAGCAATAATGGGCAACTTGCTGTGTAAAAGAACAAGGCCAGATTATTTTTGTTTATCAACCCATATTTTTTTCCTAAGAATAATTCCCTAAAAGTAAAAGGAACTTCACTGTGTTTATGGTCTCTGTAATGAGTGACTGACAATGTCTGGGGTCAGTTTATGCATTCTAGTAGAAGTATCTGATAATTCTGATAATCTTTTTTGAACATTGCCAGCACCATCATCCTGGTACTCTTATTGCCACTGTTTTTATTCCCCTGTGCATTTTTGTGTTGAATCTGTTTGAAAGATGCCATTGCTTTCCGGTGTCCATGGAAACTAGTTAATTAGATGGGGAAAATGATTGCAAGTGGGAGGGAGGATTGGAGCAAAGGTTGTATTTGAAATGGTATGGCATGTGTGCTCAGTTTACCTCAAACACAGATGCCTACTCATTGGTTTACATCTGGTTAAAAAATGAACACTTCTGTTGAGAAGCATGGCTCCCATGTGAAGTTGTTAGACTGCCTATTAATTTAACATAGCCATTATGTTATCTAGTAAAAATAGTTCTGTCTGGCAAGAGTGGAGTTCCTAGAACAAAATGTAAAATTTCCAATAACCATTTTGAAGGAGAGCATTCCAACTAGATACTGTGCTGTGTGCCCTCTCTCACATCTCACTTTATCAGCCATGTTCACTGCAGGGGCAGGAGCAAAGGACTGTTAAATGTGAAGGAAACACACTTGCCCAAATCTCTTGACATGAATGGACTTTGTGTAAAATAGAAGCTTGGTTGGACTCTGTATGTTTAGGCAAAAGTGTTCTGTTACTTTATTTCTAGTCACATTTACTTCAGGCTGTGGAAAAACTGAGGTATTTTACAACCACTGATTGAACCCAGCCAGTCATGCTGTTGTATGAATCTAGTAGAGGCTGTGGTTTTATGTGAACTGATTTGTAAATCTACCACCTGTGTTTCATGGGCCTGTTTTCCCCTCAGGCTACAAGGCATAGTTTCAATATGCAGTTTCTGTACTTAACAAATATTAAGTAATTATGGCAGTAGGATGGGGTGAAATCTCATCTTCTGGTTTCAGCAAGGAAGGAAAGCAAGCCGTGTATCCATCCCTGCAGTTTCCTGTCCTGAAAAAGTGTGTGTGAACTTTTTTTTCTCCTTTCACTTTGAGATTTGCAGATTGTTTCCTCTGTATCAGGAGGATCATTGAGAGTTTATTTTAAGCTGCCTTTTCGAAAGGGGTCATGGTGGCTGACAACCCTAAACAATACCAGTAATCATGTTCAGAACTGCTCAGGACTCAGTGATATACCACAGTCTTAAAATGCACAGTATCGTCTTGCAGGTCCACTTCAGAATTAAGCAGAAAGGTGTTTGGCATGCTGTTCTATAGTACAGGAGCAGGAGCCCCCAAAGCCCAGTTTGTTCCACCTCACAGTGCTCAATTATGAGGGAGGAACAATGCAAGGACTGTTAGGTGAACCTAAGTTGGCTCATACTGAAAACCTGGTGAACACAATCCTTTAAATGTCCGTTTTCTTTCCTTTTTAAAGTAGCCTAATTGATTTGCAGTGAGGCTTAGAAGAATGGAGCTTAAATATGAAGGCCCCAAGTAAAGGGGGTGCGTCGTTTAAGGCTCTCTTTGCTTCTCCTGTGATGGCTGTCATTCCACTCTCCTTTTCCTTCTGCCTTACTCCCTGTATGCAGTTTCCATGCCTTTCCCTAGCTTATTATTTTGTCACCCGTTCTTTACAAAATGCCAGATGGCTTATAAATGTGAGATTTGCAAGTAAAACAAAGCTGCTAGCAGTGGAATCTTAAGCAGAATGACACCTTTCTAAATCTGTTAACTTTGATGGGTTTAGAAGGGTGTGACTGACTATTGGTTATACTGTAATTTCCCTTCCCACCAATTCACAGATGCACAAACAAGACCTTCCCAGCATTAGGACTGTGTAAACATGTGTATGCTATGTGACAGCCTGTATGACAGCCTGTCATGTCCTCTAGATCTTTCAAATAAAGTAGACTCAATTATGAATGAAATTACTTTAATTAATAGAGAATCAGTAGAGATGTATACTGGAAAAGGATTATTGTCCAGTTTGAATTCAAGCAGGAAGATCCCAACGGAAATTACAGCAGCCCCTTCCCCCAGGCCCAATTAGCCAGCAACAGTTTCTCCCAAGCAGGTACAGATGTGCACCTCCCCCCTAGACCAGATATCCGTTTTCTCAGAAGATCCTGTGGGAAGGTCATTTCAAAGCAGGGATGTCAGACAAGCAGCAGAGATAGGAAAATGAAGGCAAGCAAGCTGAAAACAGACAGAACATCAGAGCAATCCCAGATGCCACATCCCCTGCTCCTACCTGGAGGTTTAAGGCAATACCAAACATACAGGTCTTGACACCACTCCCTCCATCACTCTTAAAAAATACAGATTTTTTTAAACACCCAAGATTCTTGGTATAACAAAATAATGTGTTTTTATCGGTTGGGGTGGGGAGCACACAGACTAAACACAGATCTGTTTGAACTTTTAAGTGGAACAGTTTTTGTGTCACATACCTAATATGTTCTGAAAATACTGATTTTAAAAAAAATTGCATTAGAGGCTTTAAAATATTTATAAGCCATCTTTGGTTACAGTATTAAAAATGCTTGCTGAAAAATGTTATGATAGTGCAGCCTTAGTTGTGAGCAAATAGACCCAGGATTGAATAATTAGTTGTCTTAAGTCGTAGCTTGGTTAGATGGCTTGTTGATCATGAACCTCATCTTGAGAATGCCTTTGTTGGAAGGAAACTGACTTCAATCAATGTGTGTCTAGCAATCTGAGGCCATATTTGGTTAACTTTAAAATTGTGGGCTCTTGAAAACCTGAGAGAAGTTCATTATGTCAACTGACGTTTCTTCTTTTGTTTTTGTGCTTAGGGGATTGCCAGCCGCAAACACCATGTCGAATCCAGAAATGCACCACGGACTTTGTATCACTAACTGCTCACCTAAACTCTGCCACTGATGGCTTTGATTTGGAATTCTGCAAAGCACTGCGTGCGTATTCTGCTTGCACCTACCGCAATTCCAAAGCTTGCCGTGGAAACCTGGTCTACCATTCTGCTGTGCTGGGAATCAATGATCTCATGAGTCAGAGGAACTGTTCAAAGGATGGGCCAACATCCTCTACGAATCCTGAGGTTACCCATGACCCTTGTAATTACAATGGCCGCCTGGGAGCCAGAGAACATCGAGGAGGAGAACAAACACCCCCAACTTACCTTTTCTGTGGCTTGTTTGGAGATCCACATCTGCGGACATTTAGGGATCACTTTCAGACATGTAAAGTGGAAGGGGCGTGGCCTCTCATAGACAACAACTACTTGTCAGTACAGGTGACAAATGTGCCAGTTGTCCCAGGATCCAGTGCTACTGCAACCAATAAGGTACTTAAATCACACACACCCCATTCAGAAATGTGTATATAATTTCAAAGTGCAGAAATGTTGTATATAGGAAACCCTTTACCACAAGAATGGTAAATCAAGCATAATTCAAAGTAGACAGTTTTTGCAAATAATGAGCTTCACTGACCATCCTCAAATGGTATCTTGTTGCTTTCAAAGATCTGTTCCAGAAAGCTGTATTCTCCAAACAAAGCAGTTCTGTTGCTTCACTAGACACATTGCTGGTACTGAAGTGTTTTTCTGTTTCTAGATAATGGTTTTCATTGTTGATATGAAGAGAACGTGGGCATACCCATGACTATTTGACCCCCCCCCCCCGGTGGTCATTGTGTCCAAGTCAGTCTGGTGGTGTGACACTAGGGGGTAGGAGTGGCAAAAGCATGCCTGGGAGGGATAGAATGGCAACAGCAAGCACACAGCTCCTGGCTAGTGGGTAGTTACTTTCTGGATTTGATCTCCACAAAGGAAGGAAACAGATTTGGGGAAGACTTACAAAAATTGCTGGAGGGGCTGGACCTGGGCTAGGAGATAAAGATAGACATGAAACTTTGGAAAAACAAGAGGTAGGTTGCAAAGGATAAGTGCTGTAAAAAGGACCGAAGTGAAATGCTGTTAGCTTTCCTGAGATTTGGGTGAAGGAGAAACTGAACAGAAATATGGACTGGTTGCTTGGAAGAAAGAGGATCCTGAGCAGTATAATTCTGTCTCAGTACAAAAGTTTCTGAGAGAAGACCTTCCTGTAAAATGTGAGTGCCAAGCATTTAGAAGAAAAATATTATTAGATATTTTGGTTCTAGGGACTCCCTTCCTCAGCACCTAATATCAATATTCTACTTAATTTGAGTCTACTATTTTTAGAAAATTGTATTCTGAGGGTCCAAAATCTGGGTTTTAGATTTTTGTTTAAAAACAAACCCCAACACATCTTGATGCCTATGGTAATCCTGGGGCCTGTCAAATGTTTTAAAATATCTTCAGTTCCATATTAAAAGTGGCATATAAATCCTGCGTATAAAAAAAAGAGAACTTAAATACCAGGAATATTTTATTGACAAGATTCTTTATAGCATTTTAAGTCTACAGTCTTTCTGCAATAATAAGAATAGGCGTTGCCACCTCACTGGTTAAAAAAATGATTTTTTTTGTCTTTGAGCTCTAAATTATTGCCAAAAAGCAAGAGGTTAAAGAGCAAGAAAATTCTAAACTGAGCAACTGTAGAACATATTTTTCTGAACTGGACAAATTACTAGATCTCAAACTCTGGGACAACTTTGTGCTGTATATATCTGAAATTCTAACCTGTACGATTTTCTAACTGCTGTCCCATGTTATTGGCCATGCCTTGGGGAGCAGCCAAGACTTCTGCATTTTTAATAGCATTCTGCATATCTGAAATGTACAGTTTAGTTTATGAAGTTTTGCCAGGTAGGCAAAGCTTGCTAATGAGTGTTTGCTCTGGTATGGCTATTACATAATGTTTTGAAGTAGCTTTTTTAGGCCATCTCAGTCTGCCTATCCTACTTCCTCCAACTTATCAGGACGTAGTGTGTATGCTGCAGGTATAATTGGAGCTGTGGATTTGTGTCAAACATTTTAAAAGGCACTGTTCCTTGTCATAAAGCTATTTTTGTATGTTTCTGTTTGACATTTTTGACCAGTCACCAAACAATGTCAGGCAATATTTGTGTTGTTTTCTGACACTTGTTTTCTTAGTGAATGAATACAAAGGTTGAAATGACTGACTTGCTTGAGACTAAATGGGATGCCTAATGAGTAAGTTTTGCTTGTGTGGAGTTGCATTTCTTCCTCACTAAAGCCACAAACCTGGGGGAAGAGTGCTGTGATCCACACCCTTCCTCTTAACAGCAAGGAAGAGAAAAATCCTATCTTCCATGTTAAGATCTGATTGATCTGAACTGTCTGTATCCACAGGGATGTTTAAATGGGCAGAAGCAACTAATGGTCTGTGTGTAGAGAGGCTTTCACAAGAGGATAACTGAAAAGAGCTTTCTTGGCACTGCAGATTGTCCTGGAAGCTTTGCAGGCCTTGAGGTTTTACTTCCATTGCCAGGCAGTTAAGCTTTTATCAGTACACTTTGTGGGAATTCAGACAATATCCCTGCTGTCATGGAAGCTGGGCAAAAAGTGTTATTTGAAGCCTTTTTAATTAAAAAAAATTGCGTAGAATTAAAATCAAACATAAATCATTGTCAAGTTTGCATATATCTGTATCATTCAGTTTTACAACATCTTACATTCTAATCATAATTTTAAGGCTCAATAAATTAAGACAGGCTCAGTTGTTTTTTCTTAACCATATAGTCCTTATAAACTCTAATTATACAGGTCATTTGTTTGTATAACAAGTCCTCAGTATAATCCCCCAAAAGCTTCCTGTCTTCCAAATTCTGTGTAGGGTCTACTGTGTGCCAAGGATGTTAGTTTTATCACAGTTGAGTATTCTGTTAACTTGTTCATCTGCTCCAGAAGGTCTGGGTGGTGATCAGCTTTTCCTCTTGTTGCAAATACAATTCTAGCTCCTGTCACATTATATTTAAACAAGTCATTCTACATTTTTGGTATATTATTTGGCGAGATGTTTATTTTTATACTTTGTGCAGCTTTTCATAGATAAGACTCCCTCTTTTGAGGAAGCTTTGAAGTCAGCTTTGCGATTGCAAGTTCAGGGTTCCTTAATTGTTGTAGCTGTGTTGGTCTTGCTAAAGACCCCCAACAACCAGTGAAAATACTTTTGTGCTTGAGTCTTCAGAGTGCTGTGCAGAACCTTCCAAGTGACACACTTGTTGTGCGTGCTTGTTTGTAAACAAAGGAAATTTAGTAGAGTGCTTCTTTTGATCTGAGAGAATGGATCTTGGTGAACCAGAACTTGTATAGTGGTTAGTGTCAAACTAGCATTTGGGGTCCCGTGTTCAGATTTCCTACTTTGCCATAAAGCTTGCATCCAAACTTTACAGAGTTGCTGTGAGGACAAAATAAGAACAGGAAAATGGTGGATTCTGTTCTGAGACCCTTGGAGGAAGGGTGAGATCAAAATGTACACAGTCACTCATTTTGGTTGCAGGTGCTGAGTTGCAGGGCTCTTACTGGAGTTACTTTCATGATTGTAATGTGTTAAAATACCTAACCTTCTGCATATTCCCAAGAAAGATGATTATACTTAATTGTCTGAAGGAATATTTGCAGTATTATATGCTAAACGAATCATATTTTCTGCATTTGCATGGTCTGCGACTTCAGTTGAAATTATGGAAACAGTAGATTTTGTTTCTGTATCAGCGGAGAATCTGACCATTAAATGAAGGAGAGATACTCTACCTCAATTATTAGTTTTTTAAAAAAATATGCGACAAGAGGGGCAGTGGTAGAACTAAATACAGTGACCATTTAGGGAACTCATCTGCACCCATATTTATTGATATTTAAACGGTTCATTCAGGTTATTTCAGTAACAGACAGTGACCACTGAGTGAGACTCCTGTTTCACTGATAGAATTTTTGCTATATTTTAGCAAGTTCTTGGTTACACTGATAGAATAATTGCTTTATTGAAATCTCCATGTGTTTGTGTTCTTCACATCATTGGAACACAACTTTATAACTCTAGGGGAAGGGTGGCCAACCTATGGCGCTCCACCAGATATTAATGGACTACAATTCCCATCAGCCCCTGCTAGCATGGCGATTGGCCATGCTGGCAGGGGCTGATGGGAATTATAGTCCATGAACATCTGAAGCATCATAGGTTGGCCACCCCCACTCTAGGGGAATGAACTTACTAAGTTTCCATTTATGGTGCTCTGAATAAGGATGGTTTTTACTTCGGTTCAATTTGTGTTCAATCCAAATGTAAGGTTGGATGGAAGGGAACATCATCCTGGTGAGTGTGTCACCTGACCAAATGGGGTCTGGACCTCACTGTGGGATGAGTGTTTGTGCCTTTCTGTTACAGACTAGAATATCTTCCTTGACCATAAAATAGTTGCTGAATTGCCAGTTACCACATTTGGATAGCTGTACACATTTTTGGAGGGTTCACGGTTCTACAAGTGTGGTATCTGACATCTATTTCTGTTTGTTCCTGAAATACCATCTTACTAAAATATGCAGTTTTCCTTGGGGGTTTTGGTGGCTGTGGACTGGAAGATTTGCTTTTCCTTCCCATTTTAAGTTCTGGATGTAAGCAGGGTTAGTGGGCTTCAAACAACAGTGTGCTACTTGTTCAGTGTTAGCAGTAATTGCCTTTTGAAGGCCATAGTGGTACAGAAAATAAAAAATCCCTACTTGGAAAGAGTGTTGTGGGACTAATGCAATTGTATGTGACAGTCTCCTGATCCTTATAATACAAATGTATGCCTGAGTAGAGCAGACTTTTAAAATTAACCTGCAGGGTAGTGGGGACTGTCAAGTTCAGTTTGTAGAATTTGTCACTTTTCTTAGTGTTTGTTTCTCTGCATGGAATGTGCTACCTCTGATGTATTGTAGTACCTCTTTTGAATACTTAGTGATACAGATGACATTTTGAGCAGGGCTGTGAAATGGTCCTGTACAACTGCTTCAGTTTCTGTAAGCTCTCTGTACTAGTTCTAGTGTCTCCATTCACAAAAACACAGGATTCAATAACTCTTGCTGGTGAAATACATAATTGGAATGACCTTGGGCAAAGTGATTCTCCACTCCTTTGAACTGAAAACTCCAACTGGAACATAAGTAATTAGTATCAAAGAACTTTGATGAAATATGCTCAAGTGGATCTATACTTTAAGGTGAGCAGCAAGGGAACAAGCCAGTGCGAGAGAGTGCCTTGAGTTGCACGATCAAACTGGCTTTGCCACCCCTTAGCTGCCTTAACAGTCCAATCCAGTCTCTTGAGGAGAACAAGCATTGACTTGCACTCCTGTAACAAAAGCCTCATCCTGTTCTTGCCAAATACCAAGTCAGTCTTTCTGACTAGCTCTGCCCTGCATACAAGGAGCTATCTCCTCACTGATCGCTTTCACTTGTTTGAATCTGGAGTCTTCTTTGAAGTATGAAAATCTATAGGGCATTACAGATGGGACCTTCTTATGGATTCTTTGGGGCCATGACTCTTTTTGCCTCTTGTGGTAGGAACAGAGGCTGTCCCCCTGCAAAGATACTGATGGCAGCTCTGATGCTTCTCATGAGGAGACCCAGGTCAGGATACAAATCTAGTTCACATGTGCCAGGCATTACTTTGGGACTTGGCAGATCTGCAGATGGATCGTTGATGAGCTAGGCTGGAGATGTAGACTTCACCAAAGTTCAGACTTCAGTCCAGGTCAGGCAACCAACCCTCTGGTGCTAAGTACAGGAAGCTGTCAAGTTCTAAGTGTCAGGTGAGGTTCAGAGGCAGAAATGTAGTCAGCCGAAGGGCCTAATTCAGTAGAACATGCTGGATGTAGGAAGCCAGGAAAGACTGGACTAGGAATCTTCTTCCCAGAGATAAGTTCCTCAGATTGAAAAGTGAACTCTGAGCCTAGAGAGTTGCAGGACTGGGTGGAATGGGATTGGCCCTGGAGGTCAGCTGAGAAGGCTGAGTTGGTACTGCAGCTTAGATGATGTCCATGAGACACAGATTTTGGTCTGTGGGGCTGTGGCTACAGCAAGCAAGTTGCCTGGCTGTTTGGACCCCTCTCCTAGTTGAGACACCTTGAAGGGATTGTGACTGAATGGTGGATTGACAAGGTCCCAGGTTCAGTTCTTGGTATCTCCAGTTAAACAAGGATTCAGTAGTAGGTGATGTGAAAAACTTCATTCTGGGTTCCTAGAGAGTCTCTGCCTCATCCTAGAGTAGACAATGCTGCCTTTGATAGACCAATGGTCTGTTTCAGTATAAGGCCATTTCATGTGTTCCATGGGGCTTTGCTGTCCGCAGCTAACACTGGTCTTCCGTAGCAGCCAGACTTTGGAGGATTTACTTGACATTATCTGGATCCTTTTGGAATATCCTGAATAGTTAATGTGATGTTTGCACTCCCTGCCTGGAGCTTGTATGTGAAAGGATTTTTTTCTCAGTCACTGATGGAATAATGAAGTAAGATTAGCCTCCAGTGATATCTTTGTTGCCTTTATTATGTTGACTGCACTTCCTCTAAGGGAAAATTGAGAGCAGTAGATAGGTTGTTTTGTGTCACTTGAAATCCTGGCTGCTGTCTTTTAACTTCTTGCACCAGTGTACAACAAATTACCACGTTTTGTTTGTGGCATCTTGTTCTCTTCGGATTTGTCCACTTTTCCCCTATCAAAAACCTTCACAATCCATCTTGGGTGCTATTAAGTCCTGATAACGTCATTCCATTCAGTGTACTGTGTACTGATAGATACAGTTCACTGATAGATCTTGATCCATCAAAGAGCCATTAAACACAGTTGCTTTTTCTATATCAAAAAATGCAAGAAGCAGAAATACTGACTAGTGTACAGTCTGTTGATTCAATCTGCCAATTCAGCAGTCTCCAACAACTGTGTTTTGAAAAGATCTATAGATAACGCCAGCTAGACAGACCTGTTTTTAGATTGTGTTTTGCTTGTATGTCAGTTGCATTTGCCGAAGAGTACTTGCATTAGCAAAAGTGTTGGGACACAATCCGAGAAATACTTGTAAAAGGAATTTGCATAGCTCTTTGTGCACTTATTCATCTTTTGTTTTGCCTCCTTTTCTACCTTTTACAATAACTGTTTGGGAAAGAATTATAGAGGTGCTGTAGCCATTCAGGATCTGTTTGCAATCTTGATGTAGTCTGACTAAAATGCCCTGTGCTTGCAAATTGTAGATTCCTGGGGTGATTCATTCAATGTGTTTTAGAGCTGCTTAATGTTCAGTGATAGACAAACTCTGTTCATGTGAATCAGGTTGTTCAAGGCCACCTATTGGATCCATATGAAAATAAATTTGAACTTTGTACGTTACCCTGCAACACAGACACTTGTGTTCTGTAGCTGCCTCCGGAGACAGGGATTTATAGTTGGTATACTTTATTGGTGAGCTTGGAGGATCAAGTGGAATGGAAATATTAAAAATAAATGAGCAGAGCCAAAGTAGTTTGGAAGGAAGAGTTGGTGGGAGTGGAGTGGGGAAAGCTGAAATGTTTAACAAAGGCATTGATGTTTTAAATGCACAGCAATATTATCTATTAATAATAAATGGTGTGGTATAGAGCAAATGTGCCAGAGTGAGTTATTGCAGTTTATGGATTAGGTCAGAGAAACAAGTAAGCGATATAGATAGCGTTTGGAGGTCCAGAGAATTTGAAACATATGATCATACTTAAGGGGTAAAGGTAGTATATTGAAACACTTTTCTTACAAGAAACCTTGTTAGGGACAGTTGAAATGGGAACCCAGCATGTAGTTCAGGCAGGGTTATCCTGAAGGTGATACCTAAGAACAACTATTGCAGATCCTTTTTTTCTGTAACGGTTTGCAATAGTTACCAAGATAGATACATAACATCTAGAGCAGGGTTCGCCAGTGTGGTGCCTGTGGATTCTATGGTGCCCACCACTATTTCTCCTGGTACTTACTGACCTTTTCAGAAAGGGGGGGGGATTGTAAATTGGAACTTGTTATTAGCTGCTCTCGTTCAAATGAAAGGGTGTTCTTGTGGCTGAAATAGCATTTAAAGCCACTTGAGGACCTAGAGCAGGGGTAGGGAACCTGTGGCTCTCCAGATGTTCAGGAACTACAATTCCCATCAGCCCCTACCAGCATGGCCAATTGGCCATGCTGACAGAGGCTGATGGGAATTGTAGTTCCTGAACATCTGGAGAGCCGCAGGTTCCCTACCCCTGACCTAGAGGATAGTAAGCATCCAGGTTTTCCTTAGTCATTGGGTGGTTACATTCCTGCTTCAGGCCCAACTAACTTGCAGTGAGTTTCTTCTGCAAAGCAGGGAGGACATTTTGTTCAGGTTCCAGAATTTTCTTCAGGTTTTCTCCAGGTTTCAGGGTGTTGCATGAGGGGAGATGGCTGTTTGGGAGCCCACCCCTTCATCTTTGCTTCTTTTCAATGGTTGGACCATGCTTCCAACCAAAATACTCATCATATTAACCTTGACAGAACAATAGCCAGACTCTGAATAAGCAATTTACCTATTCAGTGTCATTGCTGTGAAATCCTTTCGCAAAGGAGGAAAGCATTGCATTGGACTCTGCCTCTTGTGGCAGCCATTTTAGGATGGTCTTAGCCTCCCCCCCTCAAAATTCCAAAGATGCCCATTGGCTAATAAAGGTTGAGGACCCCCTTACTAGAGTTATTGTGGAGTTCTGCTAGCAATTAGTATGTGGCTTCTAAAACTAATTTTGGTGCAATGGTTTGAGGTTTTGATTTGCTAGCAAGAAACAAATCAGTATGTTTAGTGTGTTTATAAGTAAATATGCCAAAAATAACACTGCAACATTTTACAATGTTAAATACATATCCTGCTGTAGACAGCATTTTTAAAATCCCAATGTTGTCAGTTTGGCCATTGTTCAGTGGTAGAACATCTGCATGACATGCAGAAAGTTCCAAGTTCAATCACTGGCATCTCCAGCAAAAACGACCAGCTCATAGGTCAGGGGTAGGGAACCTGCGGCTCTCCAGATGTTCAGGAACTACAATTCCCATCAGCCCCTACCAGCATGGCCAATTGGCCATGCTGACAGAAAACTGATAGGGAATTGTAGTTCCTGAACATCTGGAGAGCCGCAGGTTCCCTACCCCTGTCATAGGTGATGCCAAAGACCTCCTCATGAACCCTTGGAGAGCTACTACCTGTTTAAGATGAATGGTCTGATATAGTGTAAAACAGGTTCCTGTATTTGTTTGTCAGGGCTTTCTTGGGTATCTGGTTTGATCCAGCATGATTTTTTTATGTTCTTACCCATTCCAAATGGGTTGGTTGGCTTGGAACCTCAACATTTTGTGATTGGGCCCAACCACCTTAGCAGCTGTCATGTGATTCTCTTCCTGCCGCACCCCCCAAATCAGGCATTTTGTTGTGTCACCTCTACCTTTTCTCAAAATATGGAAGAGCCTACAGCAGTGGTTCTCAACCTTCCTAATGCCGCTACCCTTTAATACAGTTTCTCATGTTGTGTTAACCTCCAACCCTAACATTTATCCATTTTACAGATGGAGAACACTGATGCAGAGTCTTAGGTGACCCCTGTGAAAGGGTCGTTCGACCCCCAAAGGGGTCACGACCCCCAGGTTGAGAACCACTGGCCTCCAGGTTCAAAATGGTTGGAGACATCTGCTTTTTATAATTACACTTTTAAAAATTCAATCAGCTCTAGAGCAGCCCACTCTTGTGACTGAGCCAACCCTTTGCTCTTGGTGTGCTTTAAACTATTTTACGGTTCCATGTTTAGGCAGTCAGGACATGAGTTCCTAAAAGAGGAAGTGGTTTTCTACCAATGTATACATTCTGTGGCTACACATGTGCCTTGAAGAAAAAAGCAGTGTTGGTCGATGCATTCCACCTGTGGGATCATACTAGGAAAAATAGTAATAAAAAACAAACCCATAATGAACCTTATATGAAAATCTGTGGTGGAATTCACCCCTTTTCCTAGTTCAGCTCTGCTCATCCAAGGCCAGCTCAAACAAATATTTAAAAATTCTTCCAAGGATGGCATGTGCCAGATTCCAAAGGGAGGAGGTCTAACGGTTTAATGTAAGAAAGTTATTAATGGTAGTAGTGGCTTCAAATATCTGTAAGGGAATGTATTTTCCCATGGGCATAACTTCACTGATGGTAAAGGACCAGCTCTAGTCATTAGCGTTTGAACCACTCTTGTTGATTATTCACCACCATTGTTGTTAACTTCTGGTTCATCTTTGTCTTTAGTGCACACACACACATTGAGGACTACACCTGTGACCATCTCAGTAGATTTCCTCCTAGCACTTAGCAACAGCAGGGGGTGCCCCTCCCTCCCAGACCAATTCAAGATGGTTTCTTCTGACTCATACCATCACATGCCCCCTCTCCCTTTAGTTCTTTCTTTGTCACTGACGTGAGCAGGCCTTCCTACACCTTTTACTGAGTTTTGACTTGTGGTTTGTGAATGGTTCTCTGTTTCATCATAATTGAGACAACTTTCCTAGGTCTGTTTACTTACTGCACCATTCCTTTGGAAAAGGACTCTTCACTGACTTTTGGTGCTCCAGGCAGGTTTCCCTTCTGGTGCTCCAGGCAGGTTTCCTCCAAAGCCCTCCTAAGAAATGTTTCCAATGATCCTTCTGTTCCGAGTCTTTCTTGGCCTAATCTGAGTTGCTGTTCCACCTCCTTGGGTCAGTCAAAAAGACACAAACATAAACATTGGGACAAGCTGAAGAAGAAGCATAATCCAATACCTGCTACTGTTCCAGACGTATCTCAGGAGAAACCATAGGCTTTGAGCCTTCTGAGTTGCCTTTTTTTCTAAATGTGAGGGTGAACAGCAGCAGTTGCCCATGAACAGTTTCTGGTTCAGGCACCTTCATCTGTTACCTGACCTCAGGGCATGCCTTGGCCTCCTTTCTTCCCCACTCCCGCTTATTTCCAACAGTGGGTCAGTGTACTTAATAACTCTCAATTGTCCATGGGGAGTTCAGCTTTAGTGTCTCTGGCTAGACCTGCCTCTTTTGCCCTTCCATATCAGGGTGACCTGGACCCAGATTTGGAGGAAGGGGAGGTGGAGCGAGCCTCTACCTTTGGCTCAGAAAGCCTGAGTCATCACCTGATGAGAGTGTCAGTAACCTGCACCTTTAGCTCCCAGTGAGAACCTCCACCTCTACAGGGAGCAAAGGAACAGGCTGGCTAAGACTTTGGATATTGATATTACTGTTGCAGATCAAAAATCCAAATATAAGATCCTTAGCAGACTTTACACTGAAATGTCTGGGACAGTAGCCTTCCCCATATTAGAAGTCTTTTCTGACCTTGGCTTCTAAGCCATGTGAAGCTAAAATGCATCCTCCACCCTGGCCATGTCTAATAGGGTGGAGAATATTTACAGGACAACACTGGACTCTTGTTCTTTCCTGATTACTCATTCGGTCTCCTCTTCAGTCATCACTGAGGAGCTGAAGTTCACACAATTACCAGGGCAACATCCTACTCCCAGTAACAGAAAGCCACAGGCTAGATGCTGTTGGGCAGGTGTACTCTTCAGCAGTCTTCAGCTTCAGGATTGTGAATTATTAGTTGATCTGGTTGGGGGGGGGGTATTTTTAAGTGGCTCTGTGGGACTCTTATCACAGAGGAGACTAGGTCAGCCCAGTCAAATCATCAAAATTTTCCAAACAAGGAATAACTCTGGGTGCCACATGACTGAGTCAGCAGCGTGCTCTCTGGTGTCTGCAGTCACTCTCAAACGCCACTCCTGGCTTAGGAACATGGTTTTCCTCTGGCCAAAGTAGGAGATTTACCCTCCAAGGGTACATCATTGTTTGCTGCTGGATTGGACACATTTCTCCAGTCAGCCAGAAAGAATTGCCAAAAGGCAAAATGCTGGAGAGCCCTACATTCAATGGCTCTGCCTTGCCAACCAGATCAGACTTTGCAACCTTGTTCTATTGCAGCCAACACTTTCATCCTTGCCAGGCACCTTGGCCGTATCTTCCACAAAAGCCTTTTCAACCCTGGAGTTTCCAGAGGTGAAAACATAATTCCCCATCCAGATCCTGTAGTATAGGGGAAAGCATCAGTGGGAACAGTCTGCTCAGCGTTTGTGACTAGTCCCAGAACCCTCTGTATAGGGTGTGGATTTTTGGACAGGTTGTTCCTTTTTCAAGAGGAAGGGCAATTAATTTGTTCAAAACTTTGAGTTCTTGACATTGTTGGTAATGGTTATAGGTTGGAGTTCCGCACAATTCCTGTTTCCTATTTGATCAGGCAAGAGAGATCCCATTCCCTGAACAAGCCCCACAGCTACAGGAGCTATTTCAGAAGGGTGCTGTTTTAGAGTTGGATCTCCCCAGTTCAGTTCTATAACTGGGGCTTTTATTCAAAATAGATGATACTAGATAAAAAGATGGTGGCCATCACTGCATCCTAGATCTATATTGTTTAAATAAATATCTCATGGCTTCAGAGATTAGACTGCTCTTCTTACCTGCTGTCTTGGAGTTACTCTCAAAGAACACTTGGTTTGTAATCATCAATCTGATGGATGCCTACTTCCATATTTCTGTACACACTGTACTTCCCTTTGGGTTGGCTACTGCCCTCAGGGTCTCCACTAAGTATGTAACCATGGTGATGGCATTCCTTCACAATCAGGGATGTTGTATCTACCCCTACTTTGATGATTGGTTAATCACGGCAAACTCTGAAAGTTTACAAACATTTACAAACCCATCTGGTCCTGGACACCTTCCAGAGGGCACTGGGAAAAGTCTAGACTCACCCCAACCCAAGTTATCAGGGCACCTCCTTTATTAATCCCCCTCCCCTTCCCTTTCATTCCCAGAGTACTGGGAAACTAATCTCAGATGAGGCCATGTGTATACTGGTGAGAACATCATTCCCTTCCCAAAGGTGAGGGATCATTTGGTGTGTGAGAGTCTTAGGCACCACAATATAGAGAGGCCTCACTTAGCAGCATGGCTCATACAGCCTCAGGTGTAGGCCTTCTGGAAGGAACTAGGCAAGTTTTATTACAGACTTAGACACACTTCTGCCTGGTCTTCATATGAAAGAAAATGGAGACTTTTCGAGGACTGGACTCATGGTAGAAGACTTTTGGGCCCTTTACATGTACCCTACCTGAGGTGTTATAATACTTCCTTGAACTAGTGAACAAGGGCCTCTCAGCCTCCTCCGTTAAATTTTATATGGCTGCCATCTTGGCATTCTTCATATGTTTTGCTTGTTATCTCAATGGTTACTTTCGCTAGTGTTAGCACAACTCATGAAGGCTCCCTTTGAACCTTTAACTTCATGCCCTAGTGACTTCCTTATTAAGAAAGTAACTTTTCTAGTTGCCATAACGCAGCCAGGAGGGTGAGTGAATTGGCTGCCCTCAGAATGGATCCTCCTTTCCTTTAGATGTATGGTGAGAAGGTGGTGTTGCATCCCGGTTTGAATTTTTTTTATTAACCTAAGATACTTTCTATCTGTAACTTGGCACAGGATTTAATCTTGTCTGGTTTTTTCCCGGAGCCCCACCTTTGAGGCTGAAAAGGTGTTACATTTGCTCAATGTTAAAAGAGCTTTATTATGTTGACAGAGCTAAAGTTCATATGTCACGCAGGCCCTAAGAAGGGCAGGAAAGCATACCCACAGTCTGTATTTAGATTGGTGGTGTCAACCATTGTTATACTACTACAAGGCTGTAGGGAAACTTTGTCCTCAGTCAGTCGAAGCACTTTCTACATGGGCACAGAGCACATCCGTTTCAGAAAGGGCCCTCTTCCAGAGATCTGCAGAGCATCCACTTAGACTTCAGACTATTCGTTTCTCTGTCATTATACGCTGAATCTACAAGCCAGAAGAGGTGAGGAGGTTGGGAGAGCCATGTTACATTCATTATTCCAGTAAGCAGGAGAGCTTTCTCCTCCATCTACGGTGACTTGCTAAAAGATCCCCAATGTAAGGATGCACTGAAGATGAAACCAGGGTTGCACCTACCTGTAACTGCTGTTCATCAAGGTCTTCTGTGCAGACACACACATTCCCTTCCTCCTGTCTTGCTGTAGACTCTCTTCCTGCAAACATGTTATGCTTACTCATCAGTCATACAAAGGCAAGCAGGAATTGGAGGGAGATGCTTTGAATGGAAAGAAACCATCTCAGTAGGCTTTGGAAGAGAGGGGTGCCCCTTCCTGTTAATCAGGGCTAGGAAGAAATCTGCCAAGATCGGCAGGCCTGTACAAGTGCAGTCCCCAACGTGTATCTGCACTGAAGACCTTAATGAACAGCAGTTAAAACAACCTTATTTTATGGTTCTTTTAACTGTAACTTCTGTTAAGATTGGAAGAACAACATATATAGGTATTATCACCTACATCCACAGGCATGATTTGATTGTGTGCCTGTTTGCTTGGGCCACTGCTGAGTGCAGGTGTAGCTGTTTGAAACTTTTTATTTTCTGAAGGACCACAATTTCATGTCATATTTATGTGTAAACCACATAAATGTGTGAAAAACTTGTACCACCAGCAGAAGCAGCTATATCCTTCTTTCTAGTGGTGTTGCTATAGTCTTCCTCCTTGCAGCTCACTAATATATTCAAGAAAACAAACAGGCAGAACACTCTTAACTGGCAGGGCTGGCACACTTCACGTAGTACTGCATTATTGTTTGTAAATGAAGTTAGAGGTGGCTTTTAACGTTTGTCTTGCATAATGCATCCAGGGTTTTTTTAATGCTACTTCACTTAATACTAGCCTTGGAAAGTTCATTGCATTTTAATAGATTATTGTGTAGTTTGTGTAGACAAGCTATGCTCATAGCAGCAAAAAAGCAAATGATGTGGTGTGGTGTGGCCTTTTTGGGGATGATCCTTTGCTGATCTTTGGTGGTGTTTTTCCAATTGGCAACTTGCTTGCATAGGCAGAGGTCCCTCAAGCATTGCTCTTTCAGAGGGACTGTGCAGTCTCTTTGTCTAGAGACAGGGGTAGGAACCTCGCGGCTCTCCAGATGTTCAGGAACTACAATTCCCATCAGCCCCTACCAGCATGGCCAATTGGCCATGCTGACAGAGGCTGATGGGAATTGTAGTTCCTGAACATCTGGAGAGCCGCAGGTTCCCTACCCCTGGTCTAGAAGTCTAGCATGAGAATAGGATTTGGGGTTCTCAACAGAAGAGTTTTGTTACATCATCCATCATGTAACCCTGGACCTTATTCAGGTTTGCACTTGCTGTGCAGTTAACTTTTGAGTGCGCAGAATCCTGCAGGCACAGAAGACACTGTTCTCTTCTTCCCATAGGGTCTTGCGTGTATCTCTTTGTTTTCTTTTTTAAAAATCCTGCTTCTAAAACCTATAACCACAGATCCTTCCAGTGATAGAGTTAGTTGTCAAATTGACAGAACTGAAAAAAACCATTCAAGGAATCCTGGAGAGAATGTTACTTGGAGAAAATGTGCCTCTTCATCATGGATGGTGTCAGGTTTATTGCATTGTCAAAGGGAAGGCAGCCCTGGTGTGGGGGAAGAGTTCTGGGTCCCATTAGAGGTAATTTGTATAGTTAATCTCCTGCTTAGATGTGAGCAGACTTGCACAGAACTCTTAATTCAGCGGGATGTCAAATAATTTTTTTCCTAGCTGAGTGGCACTGGTGTGCCTTCAGAGTGATTCCAGCTTCATGCAGCTCTGTGTTTAGTACTACTAGATATATTTGTTTCCAGTCCTGTAGAAGGCCATATATCAAGCATTTCCCCCTTCTTTTAAATGTGTGTGTGTGTGGGGGGGGGGGGAGAGGAATAGTCTGCACAACAAATTGCTTGTGAGGCAACCTCCAGAATGTCTTCCCTCAGGCTCAGTTTAGTCTTGTAACCCTCACATGATTGATTCTAAAGAGGGATTGTAGCTTTCACCAGTAGAATGAAAAGGGTTGAGCTATGCTCAAAGCCAGAGGACATACAAATAGAATTCTCCCCCTCAAAAGTCCTGCAGTTGCAGCTGTGGCCCACAGCAATGGTTTTAACAGATTGCTTGACTGCAGCTGGTCCTGAGTTAGCCGTCTGAGCGATTATACTGAGGAAACTGTTGGAAAATTCCAATCAGACTGCTCCGCTGGGAGCCTTTGGAGCTAAAATAATTAGGGGTGTTTGTGTGTGTTGGGGGGAGGGATGGGGCTACAGAAAGCTGTAAGTGGGAGGGGGCGGGCCATGCCAGGTGTATGGGCCAAAGGTTGTTAAGACTGCTCAGCATTGCCATGTGTCCAGGACGACAAAGGTAATTAAAGAATTTTTCACCCTTGTTGTTCTTTTTCATTGTGTCTTTTTGTACAGGTTTGTAGGAGGTATTTGTTGTTGTATCTGTTGGAGGAGGGTGCTGGGCACAACCAATTAAAGATAAGGTATCCTGTGAAAAAAACCTTAACTTTAAAAGTCTGAAATGATAAAGGTGCTCCTATAATGTACAAGCTCCTCATTCAATTATGATTGGCATAGTTCTTGGATGGGAACATCAGTGGTGCTGATAAGGATTAAGAATGCTAGTCTAAACTCACTTTTCCAGGATGAATGCTTATATGGAGCCATTACTGTAAACTGGGGAACACTTATTCATCAAAGTATTTCCACACAGTAACTGCAATTGCTCATCATATGGGTTAGCAATAAAGTGATATTGGTATACCTTTGTGTGCTTACACTGAAGTGATGTTCTCCATAGCAGAAGATCTTTTTCATGTTTGAAAGAAATTTCATTAAGTATTCTGCAATAGTCCTGGAATTGAATATTCTTCCATCGTTTCATTGTTGGTTAACTGGCAACTAAATTGAAAACAATACATTTGGAAGGTCTTTCATGTTGTACTTCTCTACCTGTCCGAACTGTCCTGTTTCTAAGTAAGTGTGCCTTTCTAGAGTGAATACCAAACTTTGGAAATGTGCCATCTGAAATCCTTCACATAAACATGATTATCACTTCTCAAATCTAGGACGTATTCCTTGAAGAATAGTAGATATTCCATAGGTTAAGCTTTATGAACTTGCATTGTGCATGTTTGGATGTTTTAAATTTCCCAGATGTATATCTCAGAGTTGTACATTAAATTTTCTGCTATGTTTTACTAGTAGCATCTTAGCAGATTTTGAATTTAAGCATGGAATAAGAGCCCTGCAGGATCCACTCAGTGGTCCATCTAATCCAGTGTCCTGTCTCACACAGTGATCTCTCAGATACCCTGGAGGGCCAAACAAGCAGGGCATAAAGGCCAAGGCCTTCCTTTGCTGCTGCTTCTTTGCACTGGTATTCAGAGATTTATTTCCTCTGAATGCAGGAGGGTTTAGTTCTAACATTGGGCCAATTTAGTTCTAGCAGTGGGGAATATTTAAAATATTGGGAATTCACAACCTCTTGGGTCACACAACTGTGAAGTGTGATATAGGGTACTTTTGCTCTAACTCCATTATTTCCTTTTCTCCTCTACAGATAACTATTATCTTTAAATCTTACCAAGACTGTACTGATCAGAAGGTGTATCAGGCAGTGACTGACGACTTGCCAGCAGCTTTTGTTGATGGCACGACGAGTGGCGGTGATGGCGACACCAAGAGCTTGCGCATTGTGGAGAGAGTGAGTGGCAGATATGTGGAAATGCATGCCAAGTACATTGGGACCACTGTGTTTGTGCGCCAGCTAGGACGCTACTTAACACTAGCCATACGCATGCCAGAAGAGCTGGTGATGGCTTATGAAGAGAGCCAGGACCTACAACTGTGCGTGAATGGCTGCCCTTCAAGTGAACGCATTGACAACAGTGGGCATCTGCCTTTACCAGTGATAGCACAGGCCCTCACTCAGGGTGCGTCGAGTCAGACACGGAATATATACACACTGGAGAATGCTTCCACCAAATGCCATGAAAAGATGCTGGTGAAGGACATCTATTTTCACTCTTGTGTGTTTGATTTGCTCACCACGGGGGATGTCAATTTCACAGCAGCTGCCCATAGTGCCTTGCAGGATGTTGAGGCGTTACACCCCAGGAAAGAGCGGTGGCACATTTTCCCCAGCAGCGGGTGCATTGGCCAGGGGAATGGGTTGTCTCTTGCTCTTGGACTTGTGTGTTTGATTCTTGTGTTTTTGTAGGGTTTTTTGTCAGGAACAAAGGTTTTTAAATATATATTGTCATAATATATTGAGGAAAGAGGATATAATGTATATACCATGTATATGAAGGGATGCTTTTTTGTCCTGGGACACCCAGCAGAGTGTAAATATTGCTACCTTTTTCATATATGTTGGATGTAATATTCTTTTGATTGTAATAATTTTTTTTGCTTTGCAGTTGGTGAAATGTTTTATAATGTCCTTTCATCAGGACCCAATAGAAAGCACTTTATTTTTTATATATTAAATATTTATGTGTATCTAGGTAATATGTAAAGCATATATCCACATGTACATATATCATACCCAGTGCTCCCTCTAAGTAATACTTAGCTCAACTAACTAACATGTTTAGAATCTTTTGTGATTGTTTTTCACTCTGTTTTGACCTTTCCTTGAACCAGTTGAGGCAATGCAATAAACTGGATGGGAATAGGTCCAGGAAGAGCTGATTCTTCATTTGGCCCCTGGACACGTGGCCTTTTGTTCCATAGGAAAAGAAGTAATTTGCATTGTCCCTCATAATTAGATCATTCATAACTGCATCTTGTTTGTTCTTGATGCAGATGATCTTTGCTTTCTTACCCTAAGGACTCCATCTGTGTGACAATTTGTATTGGAGTCTAATACACAAGTACAAAAGATGTAAATCTTACATTTGATTATGAAGGGCATATGTGTATAGAAAATTGTCTTTTTTCCCTTCCTGTGTACACAGCTGTGTACATGAGTGTGAGCCAAATTTTTTATGGTTTTGGATTCCATCTCTGACAGGATTATATATAAATATGATTGTCTTCAAGTTGTTCGTATTAAATGTGTACCCTTGCGATAGTGGTAGGCCCTATCAGGCTGACACTGCTTGATGTTTCCCACTTACAAATGTGGAAACTTTCTACTGAAAAACAAAAAATAACCCTCTAAATTCTATTTTTAAGCTTTAACCTTATTTTGTTGTCAAGAGGCAGACAGTTAGGATACCAGTAGTCTGTTCAGCACACGTTAGTAGTTGGAACAAGGACAGTGGCTTTCATCAGGAAGCAGTAACAAAGGTGAGGCTTAGGTTGCTCCATCATTGGTTCCAGTCCAAACTTTAGCAGATTTCATGAGTGCAATACAAGGAGGCCATGTTCTTGCAGTGTATTTTTTTGGGTGAGGGGACAAAACTCGCTCTCCATGTGTTATACAAGTTGCTACGCACCTGGATTTTTCTCTCCTTTTGATTTACTATTCCCACACTTGAAAATGTGTTCAGCCAGCTGGAGGGTAGGGGAATCTATTCTTTCCTTTTACCTGGGGAGGCCTGTTTTGACACATACTGGAGATTCCCTGAGATGGGAAATGTAGTGTAGCTGTAGACTGTTGATGGCCTGAGGTAAATCTTTGTTTCATATAGGAGCAGCAGTGGCATAGTGGTTAAGAGCAGGTGCATTCTAATCTGGTGGAACTGGGTTTGCTTCCCTGCTCTGCCACTTGAGCTGTGGAGGCTTATCTGGGGAGATTAGCCTGAGCACTCCCACACACACCAGCTGGGTGACCTTGGGCTAGTCACAGCTTTTTGGAGCTCTCTCAACCCCACCCACCTCACAGGGTGTTTGTTGTGAGGGGGGAAGAGCAAGGAGATTGTAAGCCCCTTTGAGTCTCCTACAGGAGAGAAACGGGGGATATAAATCCAAACTCCTCCTCCTCTTCTTCTTCCTTGTCCTCTTCCTCTTCTTTTGAAATATTGGCACAGTATGGATTTGAGGGACCACCAGACAAAACAGATTTCGCCTGACACTCAGTGACTTGGTTGATAATAATGTTGGTCGTTGTTGTAGTTGAATTGGAGATGGTGCCTGCATGCTTTTCAATGCCTAAACTGGAAGAGTAGGTGAAATTTCTGGGCACAAAGCAAGTTGTATCTTGGAATATTCTGCTAAATTTGCTATTTGTTTGTATTTTTGCTGAACCAATTGAGACAGTTTTTAAAAGAACTGCTTTAATTCCCTGTTAGGGCAGCATAGAATTTGGAGCAAGAAAAAAACACCCCCCCCCCCCCCCCCAGTGCTCCCATCTTGTATGGAGAAAAACATGTTAGTTTTAGAGTAGTTGAATTTTATCATTTTGTGTGCCAAGTGGAAAGGTATTTGTGGAAGAAGTCTGTAGACAAGCCTAGAGTTGCAACTGCAATGTGATCTCACTGTAAACCTCTCTGTGCTTTCTAATTTCCTGTGTTCCCAAGCCTTGTGAGTATATATGTACTCTAATATCTAAATCATGAAGCCCAGAGATAAGTAATATTTCAGAAATGTTAGAATACTTGGAGTGTCTGTCTCTTTCTGTTTTTTAGTTCTATTGTTCCTTCTGTGGGATTTCTAGAGAAAAAAATGTTATTTCCACATGTTGGCTCTTAAGTCCATCACAGCTAAGAGAGCTTTTAGTTAATGCCAAACATATGGATATTTTGAGGCTAGTGAGAGGTCTCTGGGGAAAGCTTACACTTAGAGGGAACACTGGTTTTCATGGACACTCCAAATGGCTGTCTCTTAGAAGGCTTCAAACTTATTTTTATGCTTGAAAATCCCCCCAGTTTGCCCAGTCTTTTGCAAAGCCCTTTTAGATGTGGTTCATGGATAAACTAATAAGTATAAGTTTGTGTTTTTTAAAGTGACTGTGTGGTGTATAAATACTTTAAATTATTATGATAGAAGAATAAAGTTACATACCATGCTGTGGAATGTCTGATGTGCTATTACTGACCCCAGGTGGATGCTTGTGTATAGCAGCAGGAAGACTCTACACAAGCTGAATGGTTTACTGGTCCTGAATATTCTTTACCACCAGGAACTTTTGGGTTTTTGCATGTTAACTGTCAGAATGTGGAATCATGCAGCAAGGTGAGTGGAAACAGGAAACATTCGAGCCTATATCAGTTTGTTGGCAACACTCGTAGGCAGGGATTTATTTTCTGCATCCATATGGGTGTTTTACACAACACAATACTGAGCTGTTTCACATGCCCCCAAACTAAAAGGCCGTGTCGAATTGAAATTTCTGTCTGAAGATTATAGCCTCTTCAAACTTAGGCATGCTTCTAGTTTGTCTTACTTCTGTTTGCAGAGTTCAAAGGGAAATATATTACCTTCATGTCATGTCATCCTAAGAGGAGTTTTTAGCATGTTCCACTGAAAGCCACAAGTATGGAAATACTACCTTACATCAATGTTACAGTGGCATAAAATGCAATGGAAACAATGTGTGACTTTAGGCTTTGCGGGTTAGAAATCTAAAACAGTAGTAAAATTCAAGCTTCAATGTTTCCTACTCTCAGAAAGATGAATAAAAATCATTTGAAGTATACTTTCTCTGACCCCTTCTTTGGTACCTCACACTGTGCTTTGAGGAAAGGTAGATGAGGCTGAGACTTTATGGTTTGAAAAAGAGATAACCAAGGGGATCAGCACATGAAAGATTTATAAAAATATGCACAGTATAGAAAGGGGACTGAGAACTTTTTCCTGCTCCCCAAATAGTCAAATTTGAGGGTGTCCAATAAAGTTGATGGGCAATAGATTCAGGATGGACAAAAAGAAAGATGGCTTCGCCCAATGAGTGACTTTATAGATGCCACAGACAACTTCAACTTTGTAAAGTAAGTAAAAGAAAAGTTTTTAAGAAAATCAGCCTGCTGAATGAGCATGTCGTAAGAAATGTGGAATAGTGAGAGTAGCTGGAAGTAAGTTACTATGGCAGGAGGCAGACAGCATGCGTAACCATTTGTGATGGAGGAGAGTTGTGGTATGGGGGAAAACTCAAATAATATTGGATTCCTTAAGAGCTTTTTTTTTAATTACATGAAAATCCCAGTGTCCATGTTGATCCCATAGAAACAATTATGAATTCTAGATGTTCCCATTTAATGCATGGCTAAGGATTTTATGAACTTTTTATTTGTGTGAAACTCTTCAAGCGTAGGGAATGTTAAGTATAGAAAGATGGCATACTACAACTGCTATAGATACCAAGTAAATTCTGATTATAGGATTAATTCACATCTGTTCAGTGAACTTGGTGGAATGTACACTTAACATAAGTACAACTTATTTGGAAAATGAGACACATCTGGTAAAGATGGATAGGATTGCATTGAAAAGCTGTAATGTAGACTTGGGGCTGAAAAGTTGTAATGTATGGAGAGTTGACTAGGAAAATAAATATAAAAATCAGCAATGAGGCACAAAGTGGAAAGCTGGAGTTCTGCAGTCCAGGCTTTGGTCATGACCTATGTTTGATTCTGATGGAAGTCCGTCTCAGCTGGCTCAAGGCTGACTCAGCCTTCTAATCTTCTGAGGTTGGTAAAAGGAGTACCCAGCTTGCTGGGGGGCAAAATGTAGATGACTGGGGAAGGCAATGGCAAATCACCCTGTAAACATAGTTTGCCTAGGAAACATTGTGATGTGACATCACCCCATGTGTCAGTAATGACCTGGTGCTTGCACAGGGGAGAATTTTTATTGTTATTATCTTAGTAATATTTAGTAATATTTGCCATATGATCACTGGTCAGTTGAAATTAAATTGCAGATCCACTAAGCAAATAGCAGCTGTGACAAACAGTGTCTCTGGGCAATGTCAACTCAGGTTCTGATACCTTCTTTACATAGTAAAGGTTAAAGGTAGTCCCTTGTGCAAGCCACAGGGTTTTTGTTACATGACCTGTTCATTAATACCCAGTCATTAATCTACAATGTAGAATGGTTGGATTTTTCCCTTTGGGCTATGCCAAATGAAAACTGCTGCAATTATCTCTTATAGAAGGCCCCTCCAGAGATGCTGAATGTGTGGGGTATTCTATACCCTACGTGAGATTTAGTTTGACAAATCGGGAAAACTGCCACTAAGACTTGACCCATTCATCTGCTGCCACCAGGATTTCTATCTTCTCCAGTGGTTCTTAGAATGCTGCAGCCAAGACTCTTGGGTGAAGCATCTTCCTCCTGGATGCAGGCAGGGGTGAGGGCTTATTCCTGACTCCAGGAGGAAGGGCCTCTCTCCTTCCCAGTTTGATCCTGTTTGGCAAGCAGAAAGGTTGTTGTGAATCTGCTCTACTGAGCAGCTTCACTTGTTTTTTCTGCTCAGAACTTTTAAAAAAGAAGTTTCTGTATCTTCTATCTCCCCCCCCCCATCCCGCCCTAGATTTAATTATGGGTGTGTAACACTTTCTGCTGGGGTCCCAATCTTTTCCATCTTGGAATTTTTATCAGGCGTGAATCAATGGGCCTTGTGGGGATGGCTGCAGTGGCTCCAGTCAATCTCAAGAGACTAAGAAGTTGCAGTGTCAAAGACAGCCTTGGAGAAGGTCCTTTACTTATGATGGCTCAAGGTTTGGATGTGGGCCTCTGTCAGCCTTGCCTAAGTGCATTCCAAAACAGGTCAGAGATGTAGCCCAGGCAGCACAAATAGCAGTGGCCTTGTTTATAGCCACCCTGAAGCCTGCCTCTCAACAGCTGGAGGAGCAGTTTTGCCAGCGGCAGCAGTGAATTGCAAAGGGAAAAGCTGTGGACATCTGGCACATCAACTGGACCGTAACTGAAGGCCAATGGAGGGGTCATGGGAGTTTCTGACTTTGGTAGGAACCAGGGGCAGTTAAGAGTGTGATTAGCACCCTTTTCCCCTCCAATGTCCAGGGTATACTTTCAGATATCTCCTGTCCTTGTTACGGAAGCCACAGGAAAACACCTTAGGAGCTCTGATGTTGACATATGACCCACCAAAATTGTCTGAGGCCTGAATGTCAGTGTTGGTGTGTGTGTGTTAAAGGCTGCACAGACTTGTACACAGGCAGACAGCCTTAGCTCAGAACCATGTTTTAATGGGATAGCAGTGAGTTTAGCTGTGACCTGCCATTGCAACAGTCTGCCATTAAATGTTCCATGCACATAGTGTGAATCTTATTTGAGAAATGCTGTGCTCCAGTTCCACTTAACTAGCACAATCTTCACATGACAGAAAAGTACAAGAAAGCTTTATGTCCGCTTCTATGTAACCATTGAGTCTTTATGTCAGAGATGAATCTATCTGTAATTTGGGAGTGGGAAGGGGAGGCTATATTTAAAATAAAGAATGTTAAGTAGGTTTGCCAAGTCTGGCTTGGGAAGTCCATGCACATGTGGGGGGGGGGGCAAGGATGGCATAATTTGGGGAGGGAGCTCAGTGGGATGCAAAGCCATTGTGTCTGCCCTGGGAAGCTGCCCATTTTCTCCAGAAAAACTAACCTCTTTTGTCTGGAGATCAGTTATAATTCCAAAACTCCAGGTCTCTCCTGGAGACTGGTAACTGTAAAGATAATATGGCAATTATGATGCAATCTTTCTGCGAAGCTAAGCTACTGAATCATGCAGGTGTTTGCATTGGCAGACATGCATATAGAATAGATATGCAGAGGGAAAATATTGTAAAAACATCTTCTAGAGAGTTTTTCCCCCTTGCACACCCCTCTCCAGCCACACAATTCATTGACACTTGGTACTGAAAGATACTGAAAAGTTCCCCTAGTACGAAAAAGTGTAAGCATAATCTGTGCATGTACAGAACCTTGTTCAGTATCCCAAAGTAGATAACATCTATACACTTCAACATTATGAACTACAGAAATCCATGTTTTAAACAAAATTATGAATTTCAGCATCATTAGAAAAATAGCTGCACTCATTAGGTAACAAAGTACTTCAATGCAATACTGTTTTATAAGCTGATTATTACAATAACTACATTTTTATAGTCAGTTTCTCTAGTCATAGGACAAGTAGAGAAAATTTTTTCCAGAATTTTTAAAGCCACAAGAATCCCTCCCCCACCCCGAAGAACAATATAATTTTGAAAAATATAAAATTTATGAAATACTTACTTTTGTATTGCATCTAAACTAGTTTTACTGATTGAACAATATAAAATGCTTCCTTTGTAACTTAACATATAAGAATGTACTATTTGGTGTATCTATAGTATAAATCTCATTTTCTATGAGAAAATTGTCAAGCCACTACTTCTGATTGCAGTACTGCATCTATACTATCTTTAGCACATTTATCTTTTGCCATTTGAAAGGGAAAAAGGTGAAGGCAGAAAACAAATTATGTAGTAAACAAAATAATTATTTGGACAGACTCTTTTATGGAGTCACGATAGGACTGCGTAGCATGTTTGGATAGTAAGCTAGACTTCTTAAAAATGAAAACACCAAACTCTTTAATAATGTATTTTCATTAAACACATTATAGCATATTAATTTCTTCCAAAATTACTGTACATACTCGTGTATATGGTCGTCCCGCATATAAGTCGAGGCACCTAATTTTACCACAAAAAACTGGGAAAACTCATTGACTTCCGTATAAGTCGAGGGTGGGAAATGCAGCAGCTACTGGTAAATTCAAAAATAAAAATAGTTACCAATAAAATTACATTAATTGAGGCATCAGTAGGTTAAATATTTTTGAATATTTATTTCAAAGAAAAACAGTAAACTAGCTCTGTAAGCCCTGATTCTCCCTTTAAATCCCCTCAGAAGGGGGGGAGGTGATTTAAAGGGAGAATCTGGGGAAAATTTGAGGGTGCCTGTCAGGGGAAGAATGTTTATGTTAGCAGTACCAACATTTCAGAGTATCTTTAGGAGACCCTCCTGATGATACCACCTAGGTTTGGTGAAGTTTGTTCAGGGGGGGTCCAAAGTTATGGACCCTCAAAAGGGTAGCCCAATCTACTATTAGCTTCCATTGGAAACAATGGGGAATGGGAGCACCCACTTTGCGGATCCATAACTTTGGATCCCCTTAACCAAACATCACTAAACCTGGCTAGTATCAGCAAGAGATTATCCTGATGATACCACCCAATTTTAGTGAAGTTTGGTTCAAGGGGTCCAAAGTTATGGACCCTCAAAATGTAGCCCCATCTACTATTAGCTCCCCTCCCCATTGCAAAACTCCTCCTCCTCCTCCCTCTCCTTGCATGCCACCCTCCTCTCCTTGCATGCCACCTCATTCCCTTCCTCCTCCACTAGGGTGGGTGGGCCATGTCCATTTCTGGCCCTCCTCCTCCCTTTGCATGCTACCCTCCCTCCCTCCTCTCCTCCCTGCATGCCACCCTCACCCTCCTCCACTAGGGTGGGTGGGCCATGTCCAGATGCTGGCCCTCCTCTGCCTCTTTGCATGCCACCCTCCTCCCCCCCCTTGCATGCTACCCTCGCTCCCCTTCCTCCTCTCTCCACTAGGTGGGTGGGCCATGTCCAGATGTTGGCCCTCCCTCTGCTCCCTTTGCATGCCACCCCTCCTCCCTCCTCCCTCCCTCTTTGCATGCTACCCCTTGCTCCTCTTCTTCCTCCTCTCCACTAGGGTGGTGCCACATGCTGGCCCCTCCTCTGTTCCTTGCATGCTGGTCCTCCTCCCCTTGCATGCCACTCCTCCCTCCCCTCCCACCACAGGAAGAGGGTGTGTGAACAAGAAAAACAGCGTGGAATTTTCAAGAGAGGGCAATTCAGGTGTTTGCAATTCCTAAGAGCACTGGCTTAATGTTACTATTTTAGAAAACCATGTTAACAACAACCTGAAACAGTGAGTTTCATATATATATCTAGCTCAGGGATTTTGCAATGCACACCCTATTGCTGTCACATTGGCTGCCACATTGGCCATAACTTTGGACTCCCTGAACCAAACTTCACCAAACCTGGGTGGTATCATCAGTAGTGTAACTTGATGATACCCTGAAATTTCGGTGCTGCTAGCCTAAAAGCTGCACCCCCTGACGGCCAACAAAGTAAAAACCCTAAAATATTTTTTAAAATACAGCTGACTTGCGTATAAGTCAAGGGGGGCTTTTTCAGCACAAAAATGTGCTGAAAAATTCGACTTATATCCGAGTATATACGGTAGTTCAGACCTGGGCATTATACGGCCCATGGGCCACATGCGGCCCGCCGGATGACCGTGACTGCCCCCCCTGCCGTGCTGGGGAGCAAGGCGCCTTTGAAAGCCCCGCAGAAGCCGGTTGCCTTGGCTGCCGGCTTCTGCGGGGCTTTCAAAAGTGCCTCGCCCCCCTGCCTTTTGGCCCGGCCCTCCACAATATTTTCTGTTTCTTATGCGGCCCCATGGAAAAAATAATTGCCCACCCCTGCGGTAGTTCAATTTGAGATTTTTCTATTCATCTTTTAAAAGTCTTGGACAAAAACAGAAAAAGGTTTTTTCCCACCTGAATTTTTCATTTTTCTTCAAGGGCCTCATTTTACTTGAAAACCACTATTGTACCCATACATTATTTTAAATATTCAGAGAAGACAGTTCAAATTGTGATGCAGGAGTAACATATATAAATGAACTGTGGCCCTCCATTTATGGAACATTTTACATTGACATTCAGTACTGAACCTTTTGTAAGTAATCTTGGGGAATTAGCAGAAAGCCTAAAATAATTTTAACTTTTAAAAGTTTACTTCATTTGCTAAAATTTGTGGCTCCATGAAGAGATATCACTGTGCATGTGGAAACCTTTAAATCCATGTTAATTTAACAAGACCTGTTTGTGTTACTAAACTTTAATAGGAACAAAACAATGTAATTTTTAAAATATAACACCGTATTATATAGTCTAATACTTCACAGGACCATAATTTCAGTTTATTAATAATTCAGTTTAAAATAAATAAAAAATTGCTAACGGAAAGGGCAAAGAAGTTCCATTTTATGATATGAGCACCACATCCATCAGTTATTTTAAAAATAGTAGTTTTTTAACTTTGATCAAGGCAGTCAAGTTAGAAATGTCTGAGGGGAAAATGCATTTAATTAATTTACAATAATTTACAGCCATTTCGTAAAAAGGCATTACAACTGATCAAAGTGGAGAACGCCTGGCTATTTTACAATTATCTAGGAACAGAATTTAAATAGTCAAGCTTGTGATGAGAAGCGGCAAGGTGGTTGCAGTGTATAATGTAAACAAGTAGCTTTGGAAAATTAACAAAGTCCTTGAGTCTTTTTTAAAATCCTCTTGATTCCTTCCTGATATATGATCACAGGGTTAATACATGAATGCTCATCTATAAACATAATTTAACTTGCATTCAAGATAAAACCACTTTGACAAGAGTTCAGATTAAGATCCAGTCTGAATGGGGCAGTGTTGAGGTCCCTGTAAAAAGTAAACATCTTTAAATTCTTTTTTAAAAAATGTGCAGCAACATTTGCAGCACAGTGCAGCATTAAAACTTTAAATATAAAAATATTTCTTCTTCTGTTGGGATAACAGAACTAGCATACTGGAAAGTAGTAACAATACTGCTACTGATAGCACATCCGGTCCATGTCTTTCAAGTCACGTAAGGCAATCGTGTTAATTTATTGTGTATGGCTAAAAAAAAAGTCCAGAAATGTTAGTTTTTGCTATGTTTTCCTGCTATTCCACATGTGTTCAGGTGTACTTTTGTGATCTGTTGAATGTTCAAAAGGAGATCTATGTCCTAAGGGAGATCTTGAATCATAAGATCTTTGATCTAGTGGCGATCTGGGGCCACTACTAGAAGCTCTGTGGTCCATTTGCCAGTCTGAATGATATCTATAGTCTCTTGAAGATTTATGATGACTGTAGTCTGAACTGGACCGATGATCTAAGTGTATCCGATGATCTGAATGGGTTCGACTGTCTTTTAAACTTCCTTCCAGATTAGACCTGTGATCTCTGTTCCTGTGGTCATCCAGCTTTCTGTGTTTACCATCACTGTAGTATCTAAAATATAAAAGAACAATAATAGCAAAAGCAAACTTAAAACAGTATTTCATAAGAACTGCACCAAAATTAATTTAATTTTCAAATAATTTATATTGTTCCTTAAAAAGTAAGACTATGTCATTTGAGGAAAGAAAAAATGGTAATACCTTCCAGAAATGGAATTTAAATACATATTCTGGGCTTCTGCTAGTCACTCTGGGGCACTGTAAAAAGCACAGATTTCTTGCTTTGACTTGTAAGGACCATGCCTAACTGTCCTTATACTGATCTTCTATTATACAACTGTTATTCTTATTACCTGAATGATTGGACATACCATTTGAGGGCTTGACCTGGGCTGTGCGTTCATCACAATACTACTATTCCATTATCTATAGTGCATGATTGAGTTCTGGATTATGTTTAAAGTGTTGGTTTTGACCTTCAAAGCCATTCGTGGTCTCGGACCTGCATACCTGAGGGACCGCCTTTCCCCATATTGCCCCGGTAGGCCCCTCCGCTTCTCGGAGGAGGACCTACTTGTGATCCCTGGCCCAAAAATGATCAGGCTGGCCTCGATGAGGGGCAAAGCCTTTTCAGCCCTGGTGGAACAGGCTCCCTAGGGAGATCAGGGCCCTGCGGGACTTACAGAGTTTCCGCAGGGCCTGCAAAACGGACCTGTTCCGCCAGGCGTTTGGCCAGCCTGGTTAAAAATACATCTACCGTGTCATCTGGCCTCCCGTGGGCACGAGGGGGGGAGGGGGGTAGCCAGACGCCGTCCACATTTTTAAATGGATTCTGTTTTTATGTAATTGGTATTTAAATTATGTTTTAATGTATGTTTTAACCTGTTGTGAACCGCCCTGAGCCCTCAGGGGGAGGGCAGTATATAAAACTAATAATAAATAAAAAAATAAATAAAATCCTAAGCAGAATTACCCCTTCTATGCACACTGATTCCAACAGACTTAAAATTGAGTGAAATAGCTTATGGTTATGTTCATGATCTAATATCAATGGCTGAAGCTAAGCTGAAAGCCTAACACAGCTTCAGAATTTTTTTAACACCCCTAATCTAGTCACCAGTATGTTCCAAAGTCAACATGGTCTTTGTGGTGGGTCTGGAATAAATAATATAATACATTTCTTTTATGCTGCCCTTCTTAAGGCCAATGTTTTATTAACTCAAAATCAATTACATCTTATTAAGAAGAAATGTTGGACAGGGGTTATAGGGTAAGGACTGATGCACAGAGAATGACAGTGAACTCACCGATTATCCTGTTTGTAGTGATCCCAATCCCTATGATCTTTTCCATTGCTAAAGGCAGAATATGGTCTTTTCCTAGAGTCACTTTTTTTATAGGCATCTCCATGAAGTCTGTCTTTGTGATGATCATGATACTGTGGTAAGTGTCTGTCGGAGGAATAACTATCTCTGCTGCTATCATCATGATTCGTGTTTTCTTTCAGACGTTCCACATCTACATGCATAAAAATAAAGGTTTGTTCACTGCAGACATTTGGACAGCATAAAGGACTAGTATCTTTAAAAAAATAAATATGACATTTTGTTAACTGAATGGTCTAATTTTCAATATTGCAATATACTGAAAGGAGCAAGAATAATCAGACAACTTCATAACAAAAAACAGTAGTGGGGGATGAGATTTTCAGTGTAAAGAGATAGGACAAAATTTGCTAAAAGGTTAAAAAAAATCCTACCCAAATGTCAAGATTTCAGTAATAAAATGTGTATTAAATGCCATCAAGTTGCTTCTGACTTATGGTGGGTGACCTATGAATTAATGACCCCCAAAACATTCTGCCGTTAACTGATTTGCTTCATTGAGTCAATCCATCTCATATTGAGTTTTCCTTTTCCAGCTGCCTTCAACTTTTCCTGGCATCTTTTCCCGTCAGTCTTGTCATGTCATGTTTAATCATTGTAGCTTCTATGGAGAGTTCAGGCTTGATTTGATCTAGAACCCACTTATTTATCTTTTTGGCAATCCACAGTATCGGTAAAATTATCTTCCAATGCTACATTTCAAAAGAATCAATCGGTCAGTTTTCCTCACTGTTCAACCTATACATAGAAAAGTGGGATACTATCGTTTGAATTACCAAAGTGATAAGAGATTTTCCCACAAGTAAGAGTATTGTGAATGAGGCTACGAAAGAATGGAAGAGTCCCTGGAATCTGAGATGCAGGCTCCAGTGGCTCTTAATGTCCTTTTATGCATCATCCAGGGAGAAGGGATCAGGGAAGAAGAAATTTCTTCTTTGTATATGAGGTACCCTCCCCCTGCCTTTTATTTTGAGCAGCAACCCTTGCTGCACATCCTTTATCACTTTTTGGGTAATCCAAAAATTTCCAGTTGAAGGGAAGCCCCCACTGAGTATTATTGATGCAGAAGGGTAGAAGAAATCTCTCCTGAAAGAAGAATGCCTAGAAAGCTGCCTCCCCCATTGTTTTCCTGTTTGCCATCCATTTTCATGGGAATAGGGCGGAAGGAGGGAGAGTTGCCCTTGAGGAGCTGATACTTGCCAAACCTCAAGGTCTTTACGGTTACTAGGAGGGAGGCCAGACTGCTGGTGAAGGCTCCCTCATTGGGCTCAATCACTGCTGGAGCTTCGACATGGGGCCGCATGTTCTCCATCCCTATGGGGCCTTTAACAGGGGAGAGAGGAGTGGCAGCAGAAAGAAGGTTGCTAGCCGTCCCCACACTGGCTTGTCACTGGCCCTGGGAGGTCTGTGTGGCCACTCAGAGCTCCAGATGTGGCTTGAGTTCAAGCACTGCAGCAGCAAAACACTCCCAAACAGGAGCAGAAATAGTTTATTTTTCTCTACTGCTGCTATCAAGGGGGAAGAGACAGAAACTAAATGGAGAACTGTTGAAGCTTTTCCAGCTGAAAACCAGTCCAGGAGAGGACTGAGGTCCACCTCCCCCCAGTTGTGGAAGCCTTGTGAAGAAATCTGTATGAATACCACCTGTGGAGTAAGCAGGAGATGTAATCCTGGAATACTTTTTTTTTAACTGATGGGAGAACATTTGCTTTTCTCACACGCTCTAAGATGAATCTGAAAGCAGTTCAACTTGCTATCTGAAATTGCTCCATATTGATTTGCAAACAAGTTCTGCTGACTGCCAATGAACTACTGCAGGTTGTCCTTCATTACTGTATTTGTATGCATTCTTAATTATTGAAAAACTATTGAAAAACTACCAGATATGTCTGAAACATGTTGCTTCAACTATTGTTTCTTTGCACTAAAAGCACCAGAACACCATTATACCTTGACAGCATACTGGTTTGGCTTATAGATATACTTATGCAGGTTTGTAGAAATAGAGTACTACATATAATCTCTATATGAAACACACGATCACTCTATTTCATTTATTAATGTATTTCTACCCACCTTTCTTCTACGCTCAAGGAAGCTTAATTCATTATTTATTTCATTTCAAACACACTATCTGCAAGAGTTTCTTACCAGGATTTCTTATCAAATGAGTATTCATGCTACTGCTGCTGTTTTGGTCATTGTACTGCTGAAAGAAATGGAAATTATTCAGTTTTCATTTTGCAACAATACAACTTAAAATAAATTTTGCTCAATGAGAGTTTAATAACTATTTAAATTTTTATTAGAATTTAAATATTTATTAGAAATATTTTCCAATGTTAATTGTTTATATGCTGCAACCCATTAATCCAGATTAAGAGCATAGAAAACATAAAACCATTACCTGAGTTTCTTGACGTTTCTTAATTGCGTGTTTATACAATTTGTGTAATTTTCTGGCATCAAATTCAGTAAATTTAGAAACAAAAATCCACAAGTTTCTAGAATTGGAAAGGCAAAAAAGTGATTTAGTTTCCCAGTTTTTTAAAAATGTCATTAATATATATTCTTAGTTCTCAATTGTGCAGATGCAATGACATACCACCATCACCAAAATTTGGATATAAATTATTGTGGAGACCATTATGAGACATTAAAAACCAAAAAGAAAATTTCTATATCTAATTTTGCCATACCAACATTAAACAAATACACACACAAAGGAAACTGTACCTCAAGCAATTTTGTGAGATACTTTATGACCAAAACATTTCAAAGAATCTGTAATACAGACTAATTAGGATATGTATTCTGTACTAGAACATAAGAACAAGCCAGCTGGATCAGACCAAAGTCCATCTAGTCCAGCTCTCTGCTACTCGCAGTGGCCCACCAGGTGCTTTTGGGAGCTCACATGTAGGATGTGAACGCAATGGCCTTCTGCGGCTGTGGCTCCCGATCACCTGGTCTGTTAAGGCATTTGCAATCTCAGATCAAGGAGGATCAAGATTGGTAGCCATAAATCGACTTCTCCTCCATAAATCTGTCCAAGCCCCTTTTAAAGCTATCCAGGTTAGTGGCCATCACTCACCTCCTGTGGCCAGGCACATTCCTAAAACAATTCTAGAATCACACGTTCTAAGTGCAAGAAGTGTTTCCTTTTATTAGTCCTAATTCTTCCCCCCAGCATTTTCAATGAATGCCCCCTGGTTCTAGTATTGTGAGAAAGAGAGAAAAATTTCTCTGTCAACATTTTCTACCCCATGCATAATTCTTGTAGATCTTCAATCATATCCCCCCTCAGCCTCCTCCTCTCCAAACTAAAGAGTCCCAAACGCTGCAGCCTCTCCTCATAGGGAAGGTGCTCCAGTCCCTCAATCATCCTTGTTGCCCTTCTCTCTGCACTTTTTTCTATCTCTTCATAATATCGCTTTTTTTGAGATCGCGTGACCCTCAGGAACTGGACACAGTACTCAAAGTCGCGGCTCGCACTCACTGCTTTACTCTATCAAGGTGCATGACAATACCTTTGCAGTTTTATTCTCAATTCCTTTTCTTAATGATCCCCAGCATAGAGTTTGCCTTTTTTTACAGCTGGCTATGCATTGGAGTTGAGCCATTCCCATGGAACTATCAACTAAGGCGCCTAAATCCCTTTCCTGGTCTGTGACTTATAAGATAAAGCACTGACCACTGTAAGCGTGTAATGTGAAGTTTGGATTTTTTTTGCCCCTATGTGCATCACTTTGCATTTTGGCTACATTTGAACTGCATTTGCCATTCTCTGGAGCCCACTCACCTAATTTATCAAGGTCCGCTTTGGAGCTCTTAAGCAATCCTTTGTGGTTCTCACCACCCTACATAATTTGGTATCATCTGCAAACTTGGCCACCACGCTACCCACCCCTACTTCCAGGTCATTTATGAATAGGTTAAAGAGCACTGGTCCCAAAACGGATCCTTGGGGGACACCACTCCCGACATCTCTCCATTGTGAGAACTTCCCATTTACACCCACTCTTTGTTTCCTGTTTCTCAACCAGTTTTTAATCCATAGGAGGACTTCCCCTCTTATTCCTTCATTGCTGAGTTTTCTCAGCAGTCTCTGGTGAGGAACTTTGTCAAAAGCCTTTTGGAAATCCAAGTAGACAATGTCCACCGGTTCACCCCTGTCCACATGCCTGTTTACACCCTCAAAGAACTCTAGTAAGTTTGTAAGACAGGATTTGCCTCTGCAAAAGCCATGCTGACTCTTTCTCAGCAGGTCTTGCTTTTCTACATGTTTTATAATTTTATCTTTAATGATAGATTCTACTAATTTAGCAGGAACAGATGTCAAACTGACTGGCCTGTAATTTCCCGGGTCCCCCCTAAATCCTTTCTTAAAGATTGGTGTGATATTGGCCATCTTCCAGTCTTCAGGGATGGAGGCAGATTTCAGGGATAAGTTGCATATTAAAGTGAGAAGATCAGCAATTTCATGCTTGAGCTCTTTAAGAACTCTTGGGTGAATGCAATCTGGGCCAGGGGATTGGCTGCCAGAACTTCTTCCTTGTCTACCACTATCTTCGCTAGTTCCTCGGATTCGCCTCCTAAGAAGCTTGGTTCAGGTGCAGGAATGTTCCTCACCTCCTCTTGGGTGAAGATAGATGCAAAGAATTCATTCAGCTTCTCTGCAATCTCCCTGCCATCTTTTAGCACACCCTTTGTTCCTTTGTCATCTAACGGGCCTACCGCTTCCCTTGCTGGCTTCCTACTTTTGATGTACTTGAAGAACTGTTTGTTGCTAGTCTTGATGTTCGCAGCCATGCATTCCTCATAATCCTTTTTTGCCTCCCTTACAGCTAACTTGCTTCTCTTTTGCCACCATTTGTGTTCCCTCTCATATTCTTCATCAGTCAAACTGGACTTCCATTTTCTAAAAGACATTTTCTTTTTTCTGATTATTTCCTCAACCTCTCTTGTTAACCATGGTGGCTTTCTTTTGGACTGGGTGCTGCCTTTTCTAACCTGTGGAACACATTCCAGCTGAGGTTTTATTACTGTGTTTTTAAATAACCTCCAAGCATCCTGGACAGTTTTGACTCTCTTGATTTTCCCTTTCAGCTTCCTGCGCACTATCCCCCTCATCTTTGAGAAATTTCCCTTTCTGAAGACGAATGTAACTACATTAGTAGTTGCCACTTGTTCGCATGCTGAGATACTGAATCTGACAGCATTGTGGTCGCTGTTCCCTATCGGCTCAACAACACTGACTTCCTGCACCAGGTCCTGGGTCCCACATAGAATTAGATCTAGGATCACCTCTCCCCTGGTTGGTTCCACAACCATCTGCTCTAAGCCACAGTCATTTAGCATATCCAGGAATGCTCTCTCCTTACTATGACCTGAACATGCATTTTTCCAGTTTATATGGGGATAGTTAAAATCACCCATTACCACTACATTTTTGTTTTGTTGGCCTCTCTAATTTCTTTTTCCATCTCAGAATCCTCTTGTGCACTTTGGTCTGGGGGACGATAATATATTCCTAATATTAAACTGTCCTTCACACCTGGTATTGATATCCACAGTGATTCTGTAGGGGAACCAGCTCCCCTTGCATTGTCTATTTTATGTGATACTATGCTCTCTTTGATGTAAAGGGCAACTCCACCCCCAATGCGCCCTGTCCTATCCTTCCTATAGAGCCTGTAGCCTGGTATAACAGCATCCCACTGGTTCTCCTCATTCCACCATGTCTCTGTAATGCCCACTATATCAAAGTCCTCCTTCAAAACTCTGTACTCTAGCTCCCCCATTTTAGGTCAAATGCTTGTATGTGGTTGATTTAGAAAAACCTCCCTCTCTGTCTGCATCCCCATAGATACTGTATTCCGAACCGAAGTCACCTCAGCTGCTGTCGGCTTTCCCCCAGTGATCAGTTTAAAAGCTGTTCTGCCACCTTTTTAATGTTGAGCGCCAGCAGCCTGGTTCCTCTTTGGTTAAGATGAAGCCCGTCCCGTTTGTACAGGCTTGCCTTGTCCCAAAAGGTTCCCCAGTTCCTGACAAATCTGAAACCCTCTGCCTTACACCATCTTCTCATCCACGCATTGAGACCCTGTATCTCCGCTTGCCTAGCTCGCCCTGCGCGTGGAACGGGTAGCATTTCTGAGAATGCCACCTTGGAGGTCCTGGACTTCAACCTGTTTCCTAGCAGCCTAAATTTAGCTTCCAGAACCTCCCGGCTACATTTCCCAATGTCGTTGGTGCCAATATGGACCACAACTGCTGACTCCACCCCAGCACTGTCTAAAAGCCTATCTAGACGAAGCGTGACATCCACAACCTTCGCACCAGGCAGGCAAGTCACCATGCGGTCATCACGCCTCTCACAAACCCAACTCTCTACATTTCTAATGATCGAATCACCCACTACAAGGAGTCCCCCACCTCCCCGAGGGGTATCCTCAGTGTGAGAGGATAGCTGATCACCAGTTAAGGAAGGGATCCCATCTAAGGGAGCATCTTCCCCCACCTCAGACTGGCACCCTCCGTCCCCAAGACCTTCATTCTCCATGACATCTGAAGAGATGTCACCTTGGGAGTGGGACCCGGCTGTTAAGTCCCTGAAAGCCTCGTCTGTCACCCTCTCTGCCTCTTTCAGCTTCTCCAGGTCTGCCACCTTCGCTTCAAGAGAACGCACACGTTCCTTGAGTGCCAGGAGCTTATTGCAGCGAGGGCACACCCACGACTTCTGTCCTAGTGGCAGATAGTCATACATGTGATACTCAGTGCAAAACATTGGAAAGCCCCCCTCCCCCTGCTGGCTTTCTGCCTTCATATCTGATTTGTTTAGATATTTAAATATTAAGCTTTTAGTCAGTGCTCCCCTGGAGCTATCTGCACGTACTATCTGTCAAATATGTCCTTATTAATTTAAAAAACAAAAAAATTAAATTAAAATTGCGCGCGCCGCTAGTCGCGCGCTGCTGGTTCCAGAGACTGAACTAAAGCCCCACCTCTCAGGACAAAAGCCCCACCTCTTAGGACAAAGAGGAACAAGAGATGAACTCTGTTAACCCCTGTTAAGCCCCACCTTCCAGATTCAGCAGCCTTAGCTCACAGGAGCCTTACAAGGTGTAAGGAATTCCATAGACGCAGAAATAAAAGGCTTTGGGAGTAAAAGTCCATTTATTAAGACATCTTAGAAAGCTCAAGTACACGCAGTGGCAGGAATGACACTTCCCGCCAGAAGCACAGGTTATAATACCAGGCACCCCATCCCCCCTTCCTGCTTCCCATGGGAACAGAGGCTTCATCTCCCGCGCAAAGATAAAGTCTTCGCCGATGCATCTGGCCCATCGCCCGGGCTGTGGAATGCACTCAAGGTTACTTCACCATCAACACCATTGAATCCTTTACACTCTGCCTCCCCTAAAGAAACCCCTTCCCCCAGGTTTGTGCGGAAAGGCGCTGCGGAAAGCAGCTATAAGTGTGGGCGCTTCCATGTTTTCGGAATAAACCCATTGACTTTACCCAGAGGAATCTCCCACCCAAAAAACTAAATATTGCAAGCGCCGTTATTAAAGCGCAGAGTCCAGGATAAAGCGCCAATTTCGTGAGTGCTTGTGGCCATCAATAATAGTCGGAGGGGCTCCTCCATGGTCGTAAGCAGGCATCGGAAGCGGGAGCCTCCTTTGGAGCAAGCTGGAAATGGAAGACAGGGATGGATGTTACTAAGAGAGTTAGGTACCTAAGCGGGCAGTGACATCATTAATCACTTTAGTAATCTGAAAAGGTCCCACAAATCTCTCGCTGTTTGGAATATTTATGCACTCCCCTGAGATTTTTTATAGATAAATAAACCCAGGAGCCCACACGCAGAGGGGAAATCTGAGCGTAAGCTTGGTCCGGGCCTTTGCAGTTTTGGGAGTCCTTTTGCTTGCTGGGTAAGGCGGTCTGGACCGACTTCCCATCCCTCGCTAGGATGAAATCCATTGTTGACAATTCTCAGTCCAAAGCTGCTGCGGGTAGTTGTGGTAAACGGCGGGAAGGAGCCGGTACCAGACACAATTTCAAAGGGGGGTTTTCTTTGTGCTACTATGAACCGCATTGTTGTAGGCATTCGCGAACGGAATAAGCTCGCACCAAATTGTCTTGGTGGTAGTTGGTGTAACAACGTAAATACTGCTCTAGGGTTCTGTTCGTTCTCTCCGTCTCGCCACTTTGAACGTAGGGCGCGGCGACGTCGGGCGGCTCCCAACAACCCCAAAAAACGCTTCCAGAACTTTGAGATGAATTGGGGGCCGCGGTCGGAGACCACCTTAACGGGGGCGGAATGGAGACGGTAAACATGTTGAATAAACAGCCGTGCCAACTTAGGAGCGGAGGGGATGGAAGCACATGGAATAAAATGGGCTTGCTTAGAGAATAAGTCTACCACCACCCATAAAACCGTGTTGCCATGACTTTCGGGCAAATCTGTAATGAAATCCATGGAGATGACTTCCCGAGGGCGGGAAGCTACCGAGAGAGGTTTCAACAGTCCATGGGCTTTCCCCTGGGATGGTTTTGGCTTCTGCACAAACCGAGCAGCCTTTTAATGTAAGCCTCAATGTCTTTGCGCATTGCGCGCCACCAGAACTGCCGGCGGGCTAAGTGCAGAGTTTTCAAAAGCCAAAATGTCCAGCCGACCGGCATCGTGGCAAAGCTTCAAGAACTTGCTTGCGGAGGGAGGCATCGATAACATTCCCCCCTCCGCCAAACTCCATTCTCCAAACGCGAATTGGGAGTCCCCTTCAGTCGCTGGAGGTTTCATGCAGCCCCGCCTCCACCACCGCAAGGAAAGGAGAGACGACTGGGAACGGGTGGAGGGGAGGCGGACGTTTGAGATCGGGTGACAGCCAACCCTAACTGGGAGGGGAAAGAACAGTGCGTGGAATGTCTCGTAAGGCAGCTCCACCCTCGGTAGGGCCAGAGCCGCCAGCCAGTTTGTTGGTTTTCCCAGGGAAAAAATGGACTGTAAAAGAGAAACGAGAAAAGAAATCGCCCAACGAAGTTGTTTTGGCGGACATCTTGAGGGGTGGAAAGAGCTGCCAGGTTTTTGTGATCCCACCAAACTTGAAAAGGGTGCTTAGCCCCTCCAGCCAGTGCCGCCAAGTGAAGAGTGCTGCTTTGATGGCCGCAGGCTCCTTGTCGCCCACAGTCCAGTTAAGTTCGGCACCAGAGAATTTTTTACACAAATAAGCACACGGAACCAGTCTACCATCTTTATTTTTCTGCAACAGGGCTGCCCCGAAAGTGCTTTGTCCGAGGCCCACGTGAACCACAAACGGGAGATCTGGGTTGGGGTGCTTTAGGATAGGTTCGGTGGTAAACGAGATTTTAACAGTTGAAAGGCTGTTTGACATTCCTCAGACCAGACAAGGGGGGCCCCCGGCTTGGCGGACAGTGAATCTTTACCCTTAGTGCGTAAGAGGTCTGTGAGAGGGAGAGTCAGTTCAGCAAATTGGGGTATAAAATCACGATAGAAATTAGCAAAACCAAGAAACGACTGGAGTTCTTTGCGATTGGTGGGGGCAGGCCATTGGAGGATTCGCGCCAATTTTAGCAGGATCCATTTTTAAGCCCTCGGCGATCCGTAACCCAAATAGTCAATGGAGGTCTGATGAAAACAGCATTTGGAGAGTTTGGCAAAGAGAGTTGTCAAGCAAGCGTTTCAATACATCTCGGACCAATATTTCATGCTCTTCTATAGTTTGCGAGTAAATTAAAACGCCATCTAAATATACAACAACTCGCTTTGTACAGTAAATCATGGAGAACTTCGTTGATAAGGGCCATGAAAGCTCCGGGGGCCCCACTTAACCCGAATGGCATTATTAAATATTCAAACTGTCCAAACTTTGTATTAAACGCAGTCAGGTGTTCATATCCTTCAGCAATTCTGACTCTGTAGTAAGCTTCTCTCAAGTCTAATTTAGTAAAAATGCGTCCTTTGCCGAGTGCATCTAAAAGGTCCTTGATCAAAGGCAAAGGATATTTACTGAGCAGGCAGACCGTATTGAGCTCAGGATAATCTGTGCAAAGCCGTAAAGACCCATCTTTCTTTTTGACAAACAAAACGGGAGCAGCGTGTGTGTGTTTGGTAGCCCGCCGTATGAAACCGCGAAAGCAAGGTTCTTGTCTAAGAAAGCACGGGTTCCTTCTCCTCATTGGGACTCATGCGGTAGATTCTACCCTTGGGCAGCTGCTCTGGTTGTATGACAATTTTGAGCCAGTGTCTCTGTGGGGTGGCAATTGATCGCATTCCTGCTCCCTGAAAAACTCTGGCTAGATCCTGATATGCAGGTGGGATGTCAATAGAATCGGGAGCAATCACTGAGGAAGCCAGAGAGGGGGGAGTGTCAGGAGACGCTGGGTTTTCTTCCCAATTCATGTGTTCACCGCAGGGAGGGTCAGTGAATTCTAGGATCCTTTCTTTCCAAATGAATTTTGGTTCATGTAACAATAACCAAGGCATGCCCAAAACTATGGAGGTTTAGCCACTGGCGCCAAAATGAAACTAATTTTCTCCCAATGGTCGGCGAACGGAGGAGAACCGGCTGTGTTTTGAATTGGGCCGGTCCTTCGCTTCCGAGGGGCTGCCGTCCATTTGGGTGAATGGTATGGGCTTAGCCAGGGGAATTCGGTCCAGACCTAGCTCCTCTGCCACCTGGGGCCGCATTACGCAGTGGGAGCAGCCGGAATCCACAAGGGCCGAGGCTATAATGCGCGTGTGTTTAGCCGGGTTGGCCAGAAATGCTTGAACAGTAACGGGAGCGCTGCCTTCACTCACCGCGTCAGGAGTCGGGCCCATGTCCATGGGGGCTGAAGAAAGACAGACAGCCGCTTCCCCCTCCTCTGGGTCGCCTTCGGTCACCGCTTTAGACGAGCCAGTGGGAGGCGGCCCTGACCTGCGTGGTGGTTTGGCAGACGGAGTACGCCGAGCTGGAGCGGTTGGTTTTGGCTTCTTGGGACAGTTGGCGGCTAGATGACCTGGCCCTCCGCAGTAAAGACACAACCCAAGTCGGCGACGGCGTTCAGAGGTGGTTTTGTTAGGAGCTGCTGGGCTCTGACTTGGTGGACACAGTAGTGGTTTTCGGGCGCATGCCTCCTTGACGAGCGACCATTCCAAACGACGCCACTTTGAGACCCCAATTGGATCCACCCGTACGGTATCGAGGAACCCGGAATTAAAACACCGTTTCACGTAGCTTGCCATCCACAGCATCCGGGAGAAGTATTCGCATTTCATGCGTTCAGGCCACTCAGGAGGAAGTCGGCAGCCGCCGCATCCAAATTCACGGACAAATTCTGCAAACGGGCGGTTGCCTTGCTGGATGGTTTTGATGGTGCGGATAGCTTCATTCTCGGCGCCTGGATCTTGGCTCTCAAAGCTTGGAGGAATGCGGGCACTGTGCGAGAGTCCTCATCCTGCAAATCCAAAACAGTCACGAACCAGTCGGCTGCCGCCCCATCTAGGACTGAGCCGATGTCCCGTATTTTTTTCGCGTTCAGACCGGTATAGATCATCATAGTCTTCCAAGTGGGCATTGAGTTGCAAGATGAAGTAGGGAAGTTTGGAAGCGGTCCCATCAAAACGGGCTGGTATCGGGGCCGAAGTAGTCCTCGTTCGACGGCTCTTGGCGCCTGCTGGGGAGGTGGTTGCGCTGGCTGAGCAGGTTGGGCAGGCGGCTGTTGTACAGGGCTGGAATAGGCTGGCGGTGCCGCTGGCGTTTGGGTGGCTTGGGACCCAGGTACGCGGCCCCTGGCACCGGCATGATCAGTAACAGCATAGGTTCCAACTTGCGGCCCCCTGGTCTGCTGCCTCCTTAGTTCCTCTCCAAAGCAGCCAGCTCCCTCTCCTTACGAGTCAATGCATCTTGAGATGCGCATGCAAAGCAGCTTTTTCTCGCCCTAATTTAAGCAGTTCGTCCCGTTTAAGGGCTTCAGTGAGTTCACTTTGCGTGCGCCAGGAGCCTGAACGCTGCGTTGCCGTTGGTAAATCCAGTCTGGACTGTTCCAGGACTTTATCATGGACTGACAGATTCTGGGCATATTGCCGTTGGAGCGCCAGTTTGGCACGGTCCAACTCCGAGCTGGACTTCTTTGCGTTGCTGTTCCCGGTCCCTCTGCAGGGTTTCGCGCTCTCGCTGCAACGGTGCCCGCCCCCCCTCCCCTAGCTGGCGCTCACGGTTCCATGCCGCTTGGGCATCGCGAAGTCGCCCCACTCCCTCATCCCAGTCTTCTCTCGATGGGAGAGGAAACCGGTCCGGCTGGGAATGCAGGCTCTTCTTCAGACTCTTCGTCATCAGGAAGCTGCAGCTCCTCGGAGACACCGTAGCCGCCGTGAAGCCACCGGTGGCTCCTCGAGGCACCTCAGGTGCGGCCGCCCGGACCGGGATGGGTCCGATTGGGAAGCTGCACGGATACCCTCCCAATTCCAGGTTGAGCCCCCGTGTCCTCTGGACGGGCCCCAGTGCTGTGCCACGGTGGTTCTTTGGGAGCATCACCAAAATACGAGTCCAGGAATCGTTCAATGGATTCCTGGGTTGCCGCATGAAAGTTGGTCAAGCCCGCCCCCTCCATGACAGGTTGCATCTGAGGTTTGTAATCCACACGAGAACGGGTAGAAATCCGATCCACAGGCCTCGATCCATAGACAGCGCCCCAAACGACTCACGGAAGTCCCCATGGTCAAGGCGCCACGTCCCTCGTTCCAACGGAGTAAAGGAAGACTCGTGCTGATACGAGGACGGAAAGAGCCACCAGCGCAGGCCGCTTCTCCTGCTGGTTCCTCCAGATCCAGAAGGGAAAGGTCGGAGCCCTCTTTGGGGGCTACCGCACCTTCCGCAGTAAAATTCAACCTCTCCATCGCAAGACAAGAGGTCCACTGCACAAGAATATAGATGAATTAAGATTCCTGCCACAATGTAAGGAATTCCATAGACGCAGAAATAAAAGGCTTTGGGAGTAAAAGTCCATTTATTAAGACATCTTAGAAAGCTCAAGTACACGCAGTGGCAGGAATGACACTTCCCGCCAGAAGCACAGGTTATAATACCAGGCACCCCATCCCCCCTTCCTGCTTCCCATGGGAACAGAGGCTTCATCTCCCGCGCAAAGATAAAGTCTTCGCCGATGCATCTGGCCCATCGCCCGGGCTGTGGAATGCACTCAAGGTTACTTCACCATCAACACCATTGAATCCTTTACACTTAAAGGGTAAAGGAGAGCTTTACCCTTAGGTCTAAACTTTCCAATATTTAAGAAATGTGCAAGCTGTTTAAAAACTCTATGTGTACCAAAATACAGGACAGCTTTTCCATTTGCCCATCACTTCAAATGATCAACCTTGTGCCATAGGGGAGTTAGACACAGTATCCCATGTACTGTTCCTGTGTAATGATTATAGAAGAGTTAGAGAATGTAATTGCTCCAGTGTGAGCTATGGTAAGAAGCCATTTAGCTGAACAGCTGGTTACCCTTCTTGCTGAGAAACACATACATACTGCTGAAAAGTCTGTTGACCATATAATAAACCTGTCTGGCTACATTTTGAACATGTTTTCACCAAATCTGGAAGATGACAATAGTGATTTGACAGAATGCAACCTCCATCTGGTGGCGAAAGTACAGACTGCATTATGATACAGTAGCAAAACTTCATTTTCCTTCTCAAAGTCTCATTCTTCTTTCATTCTGAGACAAACCTTTACAGAACACTTTTATATTGTGAACAGGGTCAATGTATGACTTCTCTTCAGCACTGTGCCTATCCCAGGTATACTGCCCCACTCTTTTAAAAAAAAAGGCACTCGTGTGTCAGTAATGACATCACCTCATGTGTCAGTAATGACCTGGGGATTATCTTTACCATACAAGATTATGACAAGATGATTTCCGACACCTCTGAAATTGACCTGCATCCTGCCCCAATGCCCCACTTATGTTGGAAAGGCTGTGGTGGTGTCAACTCTTTTTAGTATTGTTGGTGGCACTGCTTCAAGTTCTTACCATTATGGGGAAAAGTATCAACTTAGATACAGAACATTACAGGATAGAAGATACATTTAAAAACATCTATAGTTTTATTGGAAATGTTTGATTGTAAAACAATATCCCAAATAATATTGGAACTAATTTAATTGCTCTTGATAGCCGCTAAATTCTAAGTTGCAACATGTAGGGAAAAGATAACAATTATCTTGATTTAAAAAATGGTATTTTAAGAGTTGGGACCTTTTGATCCTGCACAAAATCTCCCCCCAGTCCAAAACTGTAACTAATTCATTTCACACAACTAATTTCACAAGCAGACGGCTACCCTTTTTGAATTCACTGAAAAATCTAAGCAGCGAATGCAGGAAAGGATTTTTGAATAAAGCTCTATTCTGGTTTCTTAAGAAGTAAAACACAGAGCATTTTAAATATCTTTCCAACCACCCAACGCCCATTGATTCAGTGTGCCTATTTGGGAACACCACTGATAACTGTTATAATTAGTATTTCTTTTCGTTCATGATTTTATAATGTTTTGTTCATGTTTTTAAAATATGCTATTTCTGTTATAGCTATTATCCACAAATACTGTTAATAAATAGTGCTAAAAACCCAGAAAATTTTTAACATCTGCCCCCTCCTTTGGAGTTTACTTACTTTCTCCACTGTTTAATTTGCTCAGGATTTGTGTATTCTTTTAAGCATTCAGTTATATGATCCCCAATTTTGATAAGACACTGTCTAGTATGCTCCAACTGTTCTCTTTCTGAAAGACCTTTCTCAGGTCTATCCAGCTGCTTCAGAGCTGCTTTGACAGGCCTCATTTTTTCTTTGCACTGTAAAAATAATAAAACAATACCATACAATTCAGGGAATAAAATTCCATCATATAATCTATCAAAAAAACAATATTTTTTAGAGGAAACTTGAAAATCCTGATAAAACTTTAAGTCTTCCTTTTATAGAATGTATCCGGGAGCGGGGGTAGCCCCCACCCCCTCCCCGGACTTGCGGCCCGACCCGCCGCGGGCGGCCGCCTCCCAGGACTCGCGCCCCGGCCCGCCGCGGATGGCCGCCTCCGGTCGCCAGCGCGACGAGGGGGCGGAGCGACTCCCTGCCGTCTCACCTGCGGCCTGGCCGTCCGTCCGGGCCGGTGAAGATCACGGCGGCGGGAAGCGGCACGCCGGAGAGGCCGGGCCAGACGAGCCCGGCCAGCTGAGCCCAGTCGGGCTGAGTGCGGGGGCGGGGTTTTCAAGCCAGAGGTGGGCGACAGAGGGGATAAAAGGGAGGAACCTCGGCACCACAGAAAAAAGGACAGGTGCGAAGGAGGGAAGGAGGGTGTGTGCGCACGGGGAGGAAGAAGAAGGAGAAAACGTGGAGGAACAGCAAGGAGGAGAGGGGGGAGGACGGAGGAAAAGGGTGACGGCTTCAGGGAGGGAGACGTTGGAAAGGAGGAGAGTTAGTGAACGGACGGGGAGGGCAGGGACTGGAAGGCCGGCAGAAGTCAGCAGTCCTCAGGCAGGCAGGGAGGATAGCTTACTCTCCCTGCCTGGGTTCTTGCGGTCCCTGGGTCAGTGGTGGGCAGCTGGCACAAGCTGTGGTTAAAGCGGCTGTCCCACTTAGTCCACTCCCCGGACAACGGGAGTGAAGCCGGTAGTTCCAACATCCGGGCAGGGGAAGGTGGGTTGGCATCCGGGGTCCCGGCGGGGACCCTGCCCCGGGCGCAGGACAGAATGTTTGCTCTAAACATATAATTCAATTGTCTTTTGGAAATAAATGGAATATCAGGCTTATTTCTCAAAAAAAGCCATTTGTTGAATAGTATTCTATTCAATACTATGTTATTTTCCTGAGAATACACCTACAACGTTAAATAACTATGAAACAAGCTCAAATTTGATCAGCAAACAATATGACATTTATTGAACGTTATTCAGCAATTAGCTTACCAAATGGCTGATTTCAAAATGAAATGAGTGTGGAATGCTAAAGCCTCAAATCAAGTATTCTGAGGCCAAGTATAGTTTACAGCTACCATTTTTTTACAGCCTCTGAGAGGCCACACATTTCCCTTCCTGGGTAAGATTTTGGCTAGGAGCTGCAAGTTGCTGGTCCCTTTCCTAATGTGACAGACTGTGAGTCACATTTTTCACAATATCTTCAGTTAGTTTGTGCTTCCTAAGAACAAAGCACTGGTAAAATTCATTAGCAGCAAAGAATGAAAGTCTTACTATACTGAATGTCTTCTGATCCAGCTCTTCAGATTCTTCAGAAATAGGAACAGGTTCACTACTTGCTGTTATATGAACAGGAGTATCAGGAGATGGTGTTTTCTTGGGTTTGTCTTTGCTATCAGATTTGGACTCATTTGCCTATCAATTAAAAACAAAAGAAAACCAATTCCTAAATAGACTGTGCCAGAAATAAGAATACAGAATAATTTAAACAAGAAAATAGGAATATACACGTCTGTGTAGACTTTATCTCCCCTTTATGCAAACTGAGATATAAAAACAGAAGTAATAAAATACAATGAGTCCACTGGTGGATGGGTGACTGGGATAACTCAATTACCTTTTCTTCCTTTGCTTCTTTTTCTCTCTGACTGTAATCTTTTACTTTGCTTTCCCTCTTTTCTTTCATGTCTTTTTCCCTTAATTCTTTCTTGTCCTCTTTTTCTTTTTTCTCCTTTTTAAGATCCCTCTTGTTTTCCTTCATCTCTCTTTTTTCATCTGTCTCCCTTTTCATGCCAGGATCTGCATCAAGATTTTCTTCATTTTCTTTTTCTGTTTTTATCTTTTTATTTTGATGTTTTACTGAAGCCACCTCATCCTAAAATATACAAGCACAATGCAAAGTTCAGATGGAAACAAATTATATGGGCTCATTACTCAATCACTTCTTTTGAACTATTCTTCCATCCTTTTGCAGGTTGTGCACAAGTATCTATTCATTCTTCTCTCATGCGTCAGTATTATATATTGAGGGAGGGGTGAGAATGAAACATTGGACTTACCATGAAGATTTCTTCTCATCAATAAATGGGAAGCTATGCTTGTGGTTGTGCCTCCTTTTTGCTCCACGGGAAGGGCTTATGTTTTTTTAAAGCCTTCCACTTAACCTGAGAAGGTACTCTATCTCCCCAACTCACATCCTGCCAAGCTTCAGAGAAGATGGCTTCACCTTGGCATAGCTCTCTTAGCATATCAGCCTATTCTGCCCACAACTGATATACTGTCACAATGAAGAACAGAACAATGGTTCCATGAAGACTCTCTGGCCTGATTAGTTCATCTCTGATTGCTCCCTGGCCAATTAGGGTGGTAAGGATACCTACCCATGTACTGATGAGAATAAACCTTCACTGTTTGTCCAATGTTTCATTTTCCAATCAGTGGGAGAAGGTATCGTTGCGTGAGATATTGAAAAGCTTCCTTCTCCCAGATGGGTATAGGAAAGAGAAGAGGAATTACTCAGGAACCACCCTTTGGAGCATTCATCTGCCACACACCGCCTCTGCTGAAGCAAAAGTATCCATTTTATAACGCCTCACAAAAGTAGAGGCTGATGCCCAAGATGCTGCCCTACATGTTTCTGCAATCAATTCACTGGTGGAAAGAGCTGCAGATGTAGAGGCCACTCTTCTAGAATGGGCTGACACTTTGGAGGGCAGCAGAAGGTGCTGTATGTCATGAATGAGGGAGATGCACGCCTTAATCCACCTGGCTATGGCAGATGATGATGAGTTTTCCCTGTGGAATAGGGTAAGAAAGAAACAAAGAGAGCATCTGAAGATATAGACTTTGGTTTTCTTAATGCAGATGTAGGGAGCCCTCCCAATGTCTAACTTGCGCCAGTCATGTTCCTTATGATGGGTTGCTTACTTCTGTTACAGATCAAGATCTTGTGCCTCCCTGATGGCTGACCTGCACCTTCGCTATCATGTTGGTGAGGACCAGAATATAAAATTGCTCTGTTGCATGTTGTAAGGAGATATGTGTGAGTCTGATCACTCTTAGCACCACTTGGTTTATGTTGTACGCTTTCTCTGAGTTTGAGGTAACAATCTTCTGATAAAGACAGGACTGAGCTTGCCAAACAATGTACCTCAAGATGATTGTGAGAATACTCTTGAGCTGGTTCAACAGGAACCCATGAAAGTGGTGGGCTTGTAGTTTGGATGTCCCAGAGGACCTATGATTTGAATAATGACCTGATTAATAGATCATCCACATAAGGACAAATGTGCACACCCTCAAGCCTGAGATGAGCCATTATTTTAACCACTGACACAGTGAAAACTCAAGGGGAGGACAGACCAAAAGGAATAACTCTTCACTGAAAGCGCTGTTGATCTTATGCAAACTGACTGTACTGTCTGGAGTTGGTATGTATTGGGGCAGTATACCTCATTGAGATCTATGGAAGCTAGGAAATCCCTTGTGTAGAGAGACTCCACTATGGATCAGAGAGTTTCCACTTGGAATTTCTTCTTTCTTACAACTTTAGGTCCAGAATTCCCATTTTTCTTGGGTACAACAAATAAAATAGAGAAGGTTCTGAAAAATATGTTGTTGTCAGGAAATGATTCTACTGCTTGAATAAGTTGATATCATTGGGGCTTGCCAGAACTTAGGAAGCCAGAAATTGGGGGAGGGGGAATATGCTCTTGGCAGTGATACTTGTCATGGCCTTCTGGTCTTGACAAGAAGAGCTGTTTTTAATATCCTGCTGTTTTCTACCATAAGAAGTCTCACAGTGGCTTACAATCACCCTCTCAGCCAATAATAGGCACCTTGTGAGATAGATGGGGCTGAGAGAGTTCTGGGAGAACTGTGACTAGCCCAAGGTCACCCAGCAGCCTTCATGTGGAGGAGTGGGGAATCCAACTTGGTTCTTCAGATTAGAGTCCACTGCTCTTAACCATTACACCATGCTGACTCTGAGAGAGACGATCTTAATACAGCTTCTGCTAGCAATCCTGTCTGCCCCTGAAGCCTCAGCATGAGCATTCTGCTCATACCCATCTCTGGCAGGCCTCAGCAAGAGATTGGAGAGCAGTGGTTGGAGTTGTCAGAGAGTTTGAGCTAGAGGTGCGAAGGATAAGGTTCTGCTGTTCTGTTTCAAAGGCCCTGCTGTAGAAGGTGCCTGGAAATGCACTATCTGAGACAGCTTTCCCCCCTTTTTTGTTGCAGGCACTGCTGCTAGAGAACAAGAGAAGCAAAGAGTTGAAGATGATTTCTAATCCCTTACCAAGGCAAGAGAGCTGTAAATTTGACCACTCACAGAGTGGACAGGCCACAGACTGGAGAGGTGGAGTGCCAACTTCGGAAGCCTTTGCAAAAAAGCTGCATATGCCTTGCCCATGGAGCAAGGATGAGGCAAAACCCAGACAAGGATAACCTTCCACCCACAGGAGATGAAGCATTCCAATGTAAAGTTTCAATTCATGTCCAATGCTGGTCAGCACTGAGAAATTAACAACAGCATTTAGACCAGCAAATTTGCCAAATGCTATTATATAGACAGAAATGCATATAAGTAGTACCATCAGCATGGATAGCTCTAAAAACTATTTCTAATTCAGTAAAATGGATAAAAGAAAACTTAAAGTTGTCTGAGCAATAATATTTTGGTTTCTTTCTATACACAGTTGTTTTAGTTCAGACAGGAGGTAACCAATCAGGCTTCAGAATCTGCGTTATAAATCAGAAAATTACTAATTGAAATCAAATCTCAGCCAAAAAGTCATTGAACAGCTTCCGGTAATCTACCATTCTCTGTGCCTTTGTCTTCAGTTTGCAAAATGGACATTATCTGAGTGACAAAATTTCAAAATGGTACATTACAACACTGAAATTGTGATTTTTACAAATACAATTATGATATATTTACCTTGCTATCCTCCGCTTCTTCTTCAGATTTATCTGAAGGAGGTGGTGAAGAATCACTTTTTATTTCCGCTTTCATTTTTGCTTTTACCATTTTGTTCTTCTTGATCTTCATTTTTCGCCTCTTTGAGCCTCCCTAATTATCAAAAAAATTCAACATATGAAATTATTTTTAAGATTGTCTTAGCACTAATGCTTCTTTCTTGAGTTATTCTTCCAGCTAAGTACATAAACACAAGCAGAAAGAATAAAAAACATACTTATAAAATTAATTTGATATACTTATGTGAATATAGTCTTGCATTTAATTGCAAGATGGAATACATGCTGTACATATATATCAGATCTAGATAAGATGAAGTCTCAGGAAATAGTGCAATTTATTTCCTCTGATAGTGCAATTACTTACTGCTCCAGAAAGTCTTTGTGCTTCTTTCCTCGCAATATCCTTATTGAGTAATTTTATGAGGTAGTCTGCACGAGTCTGCAACTGCTTGGCCTGGGGCTTTTTATCTGGATCATCTGGTAGAATCTGAAAATGCAATTTCAAATGTTTTCTCAAAAGGATATTCAGAGTTTCATCACCTTGATAAATAGTAACAGACTGGGAAAGAATGCTGAATTTACGTCCAATTTAATTCTATAACTTGGTGCTTGAAACCTACCTATATTCTACCCCAGAATGCCTCTTATAGACTTGGCCCAAGAACTCATGTTCCAAATTTCATACATATGGGAGGTTATTCACATGACAGGCCTGACACAGGGACTATTTTGAATAACGGTACTTAAGATTCAATGAGTACAAAAATGAGGTGGTTCTCACCAGTTCTAGAAGAACTGATTTTCAGTCCCAAGTCGAAGTGCTCACTATGACCTTTAAAGCCCTAAAATGTCTTGAACCAGGGTATCTAAAGGATACCTATGAAATTGCTGTTTGTTGACGTTTTCTTTGGATGTTGTACTTTGCCTGTCCCTACTTTCTGAAGTGAGGGGTGTGATGACGGACAGAGCTTTTTCAGTTGTGGTCCCCGGCTATACCCATTTGTCTAACACAGAGTCACCTGAGTTTTCAGCACTTATCAAATATTCATGTTGATGGGTTTTTCAATTCTACTTTTACATCTATTATGCATGGAATGGCTGGTTTGTTTTAAGATTCCTCTTGCGTTCTCACTTCACGCACCAGCTCCAGCCTCAGGGTGGACTGATCTTACAGTTCCTGGGTGAGCTGCAGGCTCAAGAGGCTGTTAGGGGGCTTCCAGCTCTGGTTTGGATAAGAATCCATCATTAAGGTTGTTTCCTGCCATGGTTGGTTTTGAAGGGAATCAGGTGCTCTTTGGTAATTAATCTCCCTACTCTCTCCTAAACTTTGTCTTTCAGCAAGGATTATTGCTAAAAGCTGAGGATTAAGATAAGGAAGAAATAAAATGGGAATAAGAAGGAAGAGTGGAAAAAAGGCATTGAAATCTAGCAGGAAAGAAGAACCTAATCCTGCTCTTTCTGTCTGCGGCAGGAAAACAATTGAAGATGGGTGACTCCCATGCAAGAACAGGAAGCAAAAGTGAAATCAGTTCCAGCCTTCCTAAAGGAAGGGGTGGTAATCACCCGAGCAAGGAGCAGCAGTGGCGTAGGAGGTTAAGAGCTCGTGTATCTAATCTGGAGGAACTGGGTTTGATTCCCAGCTCCGCCACCTGAGCTGTGGAGGCTTATCTGGGGAATTCAGATTAGCCTGTGCACTACCACACACGCCAGCTGGGTGACCTTGGGCTAGTCACAGCTTCTCGGAGCTCTCTCAGCCCCACCCACCTCACAGGGTGTTTGTTGTGAGGGGGGAAGGGCAAGGAGATTGTCAGCCCCTTTGAGTCTCCTGCAGGAGAGAAAGGGGGGATATAAATCCAAAACTCTACTCTTCTCTTCAAGATATTCTCCTGCCCAATCAGAAGAATGGTTGGTTTGTTTTAAGATTTCTTGCTCTCTGCTTTTTTTTCTGCATTGAAGAAGAAGAAGAAGAAGAGTTTGGATTTATATCCCCCCCCTTTCTCTCCTGTAGGAGACTCAAAGGGGCTTACAATCTCCTTGTCCTTTCCCCCTCACAACAAACACCCTGTGAAGTGGGTGGGCTGAGAGAGCTCTGAAAAGCTGTGACTAGCCCAAGGTCACCTAGCTGGCGTGTGTGGGAGTGCACAGACTAATCTGAATTCCCCAGATAAGCCTCCACAGCTCAGGCGGCAGAGCTGGGAATCAAACCCGGTTCCTCCAGATTAGATACACGAGCTCTTAACCTCCTATGCCACTGCTGCTCCTGAAGATATTAGACCTGCTGGCTTTCTGATGTGCTTGATCTGATTGTGTTTTAGTTTTGATTGTGTTTAAAGTTTTATCTACTTATTTAGTTTTTATCACTTTATCACCGGCTGGCCTGGTTTCTACTGCATGACTCACTCCAGTCTCAAGAAAGCTCTCTTTCAGTGCATAATGCATCAGCAAAGAGGAACAAAACTTCACAGAAATATGACTAAAAGGAAGAAATTATTCCAGAAAATGTGCCTTAAGAGGGCAAATAATCTATATCACCTTCCCAAAATACAGATATTCCACTGATCTTCACACAGTCATCTCCTGAGTAACAGTATGGTGAAAAGATGGAAAATAGGACTTACCTTTTGTGTCAAGTTGAGATCTGGATCCATTTTTATCATTTCCCAGCTACCATATCCATATTCATAGATGCCTATTAGAAGATTGGAATCATCTTCTTTTCCCCAATTGATATCAAAATGAGCTGCCTTAGTATGACAAGGTATGGTGTATCTAAATGAAAAGTAGAGCACAAACTCATCAGCTTTTACCACTATTTCTTTAAAAGGTGCAGAACAGGGTTTACAGAATTACAAAATATTGAAAGATCTCTCTACAAGTTTGGATAGCAGTGGCAACAACCAGGGGCTAGTTAGAGAATATGTTGTGACAGAATTAAGGGGCAGTGGACCTTTTAAGTTCATTGTTATCACCTCCTTCCTTCAAGGTAGCACACATGATTCTCCCTTCCTCCATTTTATGCTAACAACCCTCTAAGTTAGGTTCAGCTGAGAAAGAGTGATAGGCTCAAGGCCACCGAAGAAGTTTCATGGCAAAGAAAGATTTGAATGTGGCTCCCTCAGGGCTAGACCAACATTCTAAACAACTACTTCACACTGGTGTATGTGCGAGAAACATTTTAAATTATTATACTAACAGTAGTAGCAAAATAAAACATGTTGACTGCCAGTACGCAGAGAGCCTCTCTCAGCAGCTACTCGCACGATGCCATCTTCGAAAGCCTAATTTATTAAACACCATGCTAATAGGATTCTATCGCATATCACAAACCAAAGTCATTAACTAACCTCTTCCTTTCCTCCGGATCTGAAGGAATGGATTTTTGCAATGGTGCTAGCTCTTCTTCATGTGAGATGACTAGTTTTGCGTTTACCTGCACTCCTGATATTCGGAAAGTTGGGCCTTTAACTTTGCCAAGTCTGCCACCTTAAAACAAGAATACAGTTTAGGTAAATATTATTTTGTGACCTGTGACACAAAGTGCATGTTGCTCCATCTCCTGTTTGGCCTATGTTTGCCTTTCCTAACATCCTGAAACAACAAGTTTAATTTTGCATGATATTGTAAGCAGCAGGACATAGCATGTTTTATACAGAATTCAAGAATATTAAGCTTCTCAACCCTGAACCAATTAGTTTCAGTGGAATGGAAACTGCTGAGGAAGTTGCCTGATCCTTTCAGACTTTTAGGGCTTTAATCTACAAAACACTTTTAACTGCACGATTAGTCCAAATTGTCCCTATTTTTGCACTAATATAAACCATGATTACACATGGATATGGCTCACAGAATTGGCTGGCTTAAGTGCAGTGGGTATCAGCTATAAGACTTTATGTTTGTTCACTCAGGAGATGCCAAAAGTGGCAACTACATATGCAGATAGAAAAAAAATTGTGCAAACTCTTTCTTGTTGCTCTCAGAATCTGCTGAAGTTTTTCAGATTTTTTTCAAGCTAACTATACCTGCTCTTTCTTGTCCAGATGAGCTGTCCTTTAAAGCCTTGATACATCCATTATGAACTAGCTCTCCAAGTCGTCTAAGGTCTATCTCAGATTTATCCACTAGCTCAGCATCTCTAGCTATTGCATCCAACCTGTAACAGAACACAAGTATTACAGCTCTTGTCTCCATATATAACACATGCCTTCAAAATCAAAATACAGAAAATACATCAATGCTAGACATTTGCATAATTCTTTTAATGAGGAAATAAGCAATCAAAGTGCATCTTTAGCAGCACCAGTGGAGTAGTGGCTAAGTGGTTTGATTCCCAGCTCTGCCGCTAGAGTTGTGGAGGCTTATCTGGGGAATTCAGATTAGCCTGTACACTCCCACACACGCCAGTTGTGTGACCTTGGGCTAGTCACAGCTTTTCGGAGCTCTCTCAGCCCCACCCACCTCATAGGGCAGTGGTGGCGAACCTTTGGCACTCCAGATGTTATGGACTACAATTCCCATCAGCCCCTGCCAGAATGGCCAAAGGTTTGCCACCCCGGCCATAGGGCGTTTGTTGTGAGGGGGGAAGGGCAAGGAGATTGTAAGCCCCTTTGCGTCTCCTACAGGAGAGAAGGATCCATTGAATACTTACTGTGAAGGGTCTTTCTACTGTAGGTAAGGGAGACATCTTAGATGGGTGTCTTCTCCACCAATAGCAAGGAGGCAGGAAGTAGTTTTAACTTTTAACGGGTCACTTCCCCTTCTTTGCCCTCGAGGCCATTTTCCGTCAGTATTCTCATGACCTAGTAGTTGGTATCTGGAAGTGACCGTTTAACCAGTTCTATAACTTGAAACACTAATAACTATAAAAAACATAACTTATGAGGCTCAGCGAATTCTCAATTCAAACACTCATTCATTCAGGCTAGCATCGGGGATAATGGAGACCAGGGGGGGTCAAGATGTCTCCCTTACCTACAGTAGAAAGACCCTTCACAGTAAGTATTCAATGGATCCTTCTACTGTAGGTGGGAGACATCTTAGATGGGACCTCCCCGAGCAGTGTCCCCAACCAGGGTGGGTCTCATTACTCCCCGATGATGTGTTCTAACACCCTCCGGCCGAATGCTTTCTCTGCAGCGGCTAGGGAGTTCAGTTTGTAATGTCTGGAGAACGTGGAAATCGAAGACCAGGTGGCGGCTTTACATATCTCTTCCACTGAGGCTCTGTTGCGGTATGCCGCGTTGGTTGCTGCACTCCTGGTAGAGTGTGCAGTGATGCCCGGTGGAATCGGAAGTGCTGCCGCTTTGTAGGCCTCTATGATGGTAGCTTTGAGTGTGGTGCTTATCGCCGCCGTTGACATAGGGGCCCCTATGTTTGGCAAGGCAATGTTGATGAAGAGGGTTTCAGATTTGCGTATGCCCTCAGTCCTGATTATGAACGCTTTGAGTGCTCGCCGGACGTCTAGGGTATTATTATTATTATTATTTATTTAATTTGTATACCGCCCGATCCCCGAAGGGCTCCCCGAAGTATGCCACTCCTTCTCTTTTGGATGTGAGGGGTTAGGCATGAAGTTAGGCACCACGATTTCCTGTTGAAGATGGAATTTGGACAGAACTTTTGGTACAAAGGCTGGGTCCAGACGCAGTATCACTTTATCTTTGTGGAATATGCAGAATTTTGTGTTGATGGATAGTGCTCTCAGCTCTGAGACCCTACGTGCCGAGGTAATGGCCAGGAGAAACAAGGTTTTCATTCTCACCCACCGCAGGGGGATAGTTTGGATGGGTTCGAAGGGGTGTTTGGTCAGAGCCGTGAGCACCGCATGGAGTCGCCATGACGGAAACCTGTGTATGACCGGTGGTTGCGAGAGTTTCACACCTCTTAAGAAGTTCACCACGTCTATGTGGCTCGCAATTGTGTTGCCCTCTACTGATCTACACACCGTCGATATTGCTGAGATCTGTCTTCTCAGTGTGGCGCAACGGAGTCCCTTCTCGAATCCTTGTTGCAGGAACTGTAATATGTGGCGGATGGAAGGGGCCTCAGGGTCCAAGTCTCTACCCGCGCACCAACGGGCGAAGGTTCTCCATGAGGCATTGTAGATGTTGATAGTTGACCGTCTGCGGGCTGCCAGGATGGTATTAGTTACCGCCGCAGAGTAGCCTCTCTGACTCAATTTTCTCCGTTCACACGCCAGGCGGTCAGCTTGAGCCAGCCTGGGTCCGGATGTGAGAGAGGCCCTTGCGTCAGAAGGTCTGCTGTCGTCGGTAGTGGTAAAGGTGGTTCTACTGACATCTCTAGGATTGTGGAGTACCACGGTCTCCTGGGCCATTTTGGCACGATGAGTATGACTTGTGCCTTTTCCGCTCTTATTTTTCGTAGAAGGCGCGTGATGAGCGGGAACGGTGGGAACGCGTATAGGAGTTCCTGTGGCCACGGTGCCGCTATGGCATCCACCTCCAGAGCACTCTGGTGAGTGTATCTGCACATGAAGAGCTGCAGCTGCTTGTTTTCCGCTGTGGCAAACAGGTCTACCTTGGGTTGGCCGAGACGTCGGCAGATCCATTGGAATACCTCTGGGTTCAACCTCCATTCGCTTTCCTGGACTTGCTGCCTGCTTAGCCAGTCTGCTTTGTCGTTTTGTATTCCCCGGATGTATTGGGCTTCTATAGACAGGAGGTGTTTTTCCGCCCAGTTGAGGACCTTTAGCGCTTCCTTGTGCAGCCTTGGGGATTTTGACCCTCCCTGGTTGTTGAGGTATATCTTGGTTGAGATGTTGTCTGTTCTCACTATCAGGTGCTGCAGTGTTATTTCCTTCTGAAAGTGTTGTAGTGCCAAGAACACTGCTCGCGTCTCCAGCAAGTTGATTGGAAGGCTCGCTTCCTGCTTGGACCACTTGCCTTGCACGAATTTCTGATTGAGTGTCGCTCCCCAGCCCGATAGGCTCGAGTCTGTGAAGATTTGGGGCCTTTTGTCGTGTAAGTAGCATCTGCCCCGTTGGAGGTTGTCTTTGTTTAGCCACCACTTCAAGCTGTCTCTGACCTGCGATGTCAATTGGAGTCTTCTGTCTCTTTTTCTGATGATGTCGAGCTGAAATGGCCTTAAGAAGAGTTGCAGTGGTCTTGCATGTAGCCTTGCCCATTGGTTGAGATCGATGACCGATATAAACAGTCCCAGTAGGCTTGCCAGTTGAAGCAGCGGTGGTTTTGCCGCCGACAGAATTGTGGATGTTGCCTTTATTATTCTTGTGATTTTTTCCGGTGGGATAAACAGTGCATTCTTTGTGGAGTCTATGATTGCTCCCAGGTGTTCTAATTTCTGTCTTGGGATGAGGGAGCTTTTCTCCGTGTTTACCAGAAAGCCGTAATGTTGAAAAGTTTTCTGTACTCTGGCGATGTCCCTCAGACCTTGTTGTTTGGTTTTTGATCTTACTAGGAGGTCGTCTAAATAGGGGTGGATGTGTATCCCCTCTTCCCTGAGCTGGATGATGGGCCCCATGAGAACCTTGGAGAATGTTCTGGGGGCTGTGGCCAGCCCGAACGGTAATGTTCGGAATTGAAAATGAGCTTTTCCTACCGTGAACCTTAGGAATTTTCTGTGGGCCGGATTGATGGGGATGTGTAGGTAAGCCTCCCGGAGATCCAGGGAGGTGAGGAATTCCTCTGGTCTTAGGGCCAGAGCGATGGATCTCAGTGATTCCATTTTGAATTTTGGGAGCCGAATGAATTGGTTGACGTATCTTAGGTTCAGCACTGCCCTGCAGTCCCCGTTGCGCTTGGGGACTGTAAAAAAGTGCGAATAGGTTCCTAAGAATTTCTCCTGTGGGGGAACGTGTTCCACTGCCCGAATTTGCAGGAGGTGTTGTACTGCATTTTTTGCTCTTTGGGCTTTTTCTGGGTTCGCTGAAAGGGGGGACGGGACAAAGAGGTGTCGGGGGAAGCTGGTAAACTCGATTACATAACCCGTTGCGATCACCTCTTGTGTCCAGTGGTCGAACGTAATGCGCGGGCTTGCCAGGTTGGGAGGAAGTTGGACAGCCGCCCCCCCACCGGGATATCCCGGGAGTCATTGTTTGTTTCCACCTGGTTTAAAGGGCTTTCCCTGTTTGTGGAAAGGCTTAAATGTAGGTTTGGCATGAAAGGAGTTCTGATTGTGCCATGCGGGACGATTGGTCTCCCTGTTAAACCTAGGTAGTGTTTTCTGGGATATGAATGTAGTGCGATTTCCCTGGGCAGAGTTCCTATCCTGTCTGACTGTCTTCGGCATGGCTTTCTTTTGGTCTTTCGTTTGAATTGATACCTGTTCTAGTTCCTTGCCAAAGACGTGTTCCCCATAGTAGGAGTAGACTGCTACTGCATTCTTGGAAAGTATGTCGGCTTGCCATGGGCGCAGCCAGGCGTTATGCCTGGCCACCATGTTAGAGGCCATTGTTCTGGCCGCCATGGCAATCGTGTCTAGTGTTGCGTCTGCTATGAAGGCATTAGCTAGGAAAACCCTTTCAATCCCTTCTCTGATTGCTGTGTTTTCTGCAGGGATCATCTCTAGGATCCGTTTAAGCCAGGCCATGGCCGCTCTGGACACAGTGGAAGCGGGCGTGAGTGCCTTAATGGCGGCAGCCAGCCAGTCGTGGGACCTGCGTAGGGCAGCTTCTGATCTCCTGTCTAAGGGGTCCTTAATATTACTGTCTCCTTCCTTCGGCACCAATGCCCCAGAATGCAGGACTGCCACTGGGGCCTCCACTGAGGGGACTTTTAACATGGCATGAAATTGCTGTGGTAGTAGGTATACTTTTTTATAAGATGGCGGCAGCCCCTTGCGGTTAGTGGGGTTGAGCCATTCGCGCTGAATGCGCTTCACAAAGTATTCCGGCACCGGGAAGAACTTTTGGGCTTCTGAGTCTTGTGGAAAGTAACTGGTGTCTCCCTTAGGGAAGCCTTTGATGGGCTTTGAGGGTTTGTCAATTTGGTCAGGGGTAGGGGGTTCTTCGGCGTCTGCTTGGTCGTGCAGGGCCAGGGCCGAGACCGTTTTCTTTATCAATAATTGGATATCTTCCTGTTTAAAGAATTGTGGGGATTGTTCAGCCGCTTCAGTAACTGGGTCCTCCGTATCTGAGAATCTATCCCCCTCCTCCTGTATCTCCCTCTCACTTTCTTCCTCCTCCTCCTCTTGTAGAGCAAGAGGATCTCTATATCGATGGGAAGGGGCTGGCCCCGTATTTTTATTTCTAAGTAATTGAGACTGAGGTCTGCTGGCCAAGGCGCGTTGTACCCTTGCGTCCAAGACTTTTTCAATTTGTTCCTGCAGCATTTGTGCAAAAGCAGCAGGGGGCGCCTGTTGCCAGGCCATCAGTTCACTGTTAGCAGACTGAGTTTGCCCTGGAGCTTCTTGGAGCTCCGTTTAAGCTTCCTCCCCACCGCTCTCCCGGGGCCCGGTACTTGCCCTTGCTGGCTATGCGCTTCTACTGCCGCCTCAGCGGTCGAAATCGAAGGTGGGGTGATCGGAGTGTCTCGAATCCCTGTCAGGGTAGGAGAGACTCGTCTGGGAGCCGCCGCTCGCGGCTGCGCCCTTGTGAGGCGTCAAGCTCCCCGGCAGCGTGGTTTTCTTTGCCTTCTTGGGCGCCGGAGGTCCCTCCGCGCGCCCTGCTGCCTTACTCTGTTTGGCCGTTTCGGCCGTCGCGGGCTTCTTCGCCCCTTTTGTGGTTCTGGTGCGGCTCTGCGACCGGGCCAGGCAAGTCTTCTCGTGGCGGGGTAAATGAGCCCGACGCCATTTTAAACGGTCGGGATCTTCTCGTTCCCGCCTTTTTTGCCTCCGGGCAAATTCGATCAGGAGTAGGTTTGTGGGGGATTTTTAGTTCCCCCTTTGGTTGCCTGAAGATTTACGCTAAAAGCCGGTAACAAGCGTACCAGAAATCACACACACACAGTTGAGAGTGCGAGAGCCTCTAAAAGCACAGCCTCCCTGCTAGGCAGGAAAAAATACTGACGGAAAATGGCCTCGAGGGCAAAGAAGGGGAAGTGACCCGTTAAAAGTTAAAACTACTTCCTGCCTCCTTGCTATTGGTGGAGAAGACACCCATCTAAGATGTCTCCCACCTACAGTAGAAAGGGGGGATATAAATCCAAACTACTCCTCCTCCTCCCTTCTTCTTTATTAGTTCCCTGGTGGCTAATACAGGTGACAGGGGTTGTAGAGGATACCCAAGAGTATTTACTGCCAATCTCTAAGTGCACTTCTTGGCTACTGGCTTTCTGTTTCCTACTTGTTTGTTCTGCCGCCGCCGCCCCCCCCCCCCCTTCCAATTTTAAATAAAATAGGTAAAAATATATGTCTATAGTCTGTACATTGCCCCAATCTGCAGATTTAACTATCCAAAGATTTGAAGTATACAACCCTAGAGATTACAGCATGGTGATAACATTTTTTTTTCCAGGAAAGGTCCTAGCTAATAAACCTGCCAAATTGGTTAAGATACTGTATGCAACTCTTGAAACTCAAGTCTCCTCCCATAGGCAACTTCCTCAAGTTATGATCCTGTTTTTACAAGAGAAGTGCAACCCTATCTGGAACCGCTTGACACCTCAGACCCTGGCTGGCTATACTACTAACCAGCCGAACCTCAGTTATAATTAATACTGAGTTTCAGTTTAATATTTCACTACTGTGAAAAAGTAAAAGTTCTGACTATCTGGTAGGCTTACCGTTCAAGAGGACCCCCAAATTTCTTGTAACTCTTGATAAACCTAACAAAAGAATCGTATAGGTTAACTGCATGTTTTAGCTCTAAATCTCATTTAAGACATGTCTACAAAATATTATCAAGAGATCTTGTTTCAAATGAAAAGAAAATATAATTTAAACAATTAACTTATCAATTAACTAAAAATACATACTGACTAGAAATAATTTTGAAATGATGTTTTGGTTATGTAGGAGAATTTTGTTCTTTTACATACTTTTTGATAACATTCCAATGAAATTTTTTTGCTACTTTCCACATGTAGATCTTTTACTTTGGTTCTTACCTCCTAATCTCAGCATCACTAAATCCTTTGATATTTTCCCGTGGAATAGTTCGTGGTCTTCCACGTTTTTTGGGACGTTTCCTTTCTGAGATAGAGTCACTATCTGATCCAGAATATCTTCTGCTCCTCCGTCTCCCTTCACTGCCATTAAAGCTGATCTATAGTTTTTTTTTTAAAAAAACCAAGAATACAAAATTAAGTGCCCAAATCTGACATTGAATATTTTAAAAGCAATGTGATCTAGCTCCAATAAGGAGAAGATCTTTTAAAGGTAAAGCATACCTGTTTTGCACAGTTTCGCATTCTTGGAAGCATGTAAATTTCTTCCAGTTCCTTTTGTCTTTCTTCTTCTTCTAATCTTCTTCGCTGGACCTCTGGAATTATTTCCTCCCAATTCCTTGAGTTTTGTTCAGGCTCCAGTTCAATATCATCTTCATCCATATTGGAGAAATTAGCAACCTATCAAAACAAATGCAATACAAACGGTATTGCAATAGTGTTCATGATGAGTGATGTGTAAGCAAAATCAAATAAATTTCCCCTGCTTAATATTTATGATATATATCTGTTGAAACAGAAATCCTGTATACAACTGAACAAGAGTACAATGTTCACCCTATGGGCAGAACATCTCCAATTGATTTTTTTTTCAATTAAATGTCTTTTAGAATAGTTTTTACTAAATATTTTTAAAGGGAGGAAAACACTATTTCTCATTCTAAGTGTTCTAATTAAACTTTTAAGATATTCTTCAAGGGCTGTAAACATGCTATGCTCCATAGCTGCTAGAATCAGTGGAATCAATTATAACAACTCTAGAACTTGATATGTTCTTAGTATGGGATTACTTCTATAGTCTTTGACCAAATAAGAGCGTCAGCAGTCTCTTCCTGGAAAACAAATGTTGTAAGAATGAAAGAAAAAACAAAACATACTCTTAATAAATGTACCTTAAACTGATATTTTGAAGCATTCAATCAAAAGAAGTGAAACTGGCAATAAGATGGCAAAATGGAGAAATATGGAGAAAGTTGTCATAATACATAGCTGGTAAAGGCCCAAAGTACTCTGCTAATATAACATAAACAATCCCTCTCTACCCTACACTGTATTTATGGTAATGCAACTGAGATGCAATTAAGGTATATCGTTGTGGAAAACAACAAGATACTTCCTTCTGAACAGGATACAGGGTTTAACATGCTGATGTCATCAAGAAATTTGATAATCCAACTGTTTAATATGTATAATTGTGCATTTCTGACAAAACATGCTATATTCTTCGATCTAGTCTGTGTTTAGACCTGGCCTAAAGTTTTGTAGATTAAAATTTTCCTTCAGTCATATTCACCTAACTACTGGAGTAATGCGTTCTTGAAGAAGCACACATCCTCAAATTTCTAAAGCAGAAACAGGGTGGACGATATTACATTAGGCACAGTTTTTCTAAAATAGGTGCAACTTCTCTTTCCATTTTTTAAACGTATTAAGCAAAAGGAGAACTATCATCAGCCTATATCAGCAAACAAGCAGAGGAATGCTTGGAATAGAAAAGGAAGGGAATTTATAAAATTTATAAACAGGTAGTTATCCTTGTGCTTGACATGCTTTGTAAAATAAAAAAGTGTATTACCTTAAACTGGGAAAGCAACTCATCTCCCACACTTAATGGGCCACATTCATTTTCCCGGGTTTCAGCCCTCTTCAAAATTTCATCGATGTCCATTTCCTGTAAAGAAATAAAAACAAACAGACATTGTTACAACTGAAATGCTAAAGTGAAAAAACACATAAAGCAAATGTACAGATGATAAACTCTCTGTACCTGTGGCTCCTGCTCTTCACCTTCAAGTTCTTTAAAAAGTTCTTCAGCACCAAATTTTAAGATAGCTGACAGTTCCTCTTTGTTAAAAGGAGCAGAGCTAAAATGAAAGGGAACAGTTTTTACTCTTCATGGGATTCCTTGTTAGTTGGAAATTTAGATTTTGTCCCCAGATGTGCCCTCAATCAATCAATCTATCAATCTATCTGGCTTATATACCACCCTCCCATGGAGGGCTCAGGGCAGTTCACAACAGAAATATAAACAATAAACCATAATAATTCCGTACCTACAGTACTGGTCCTTAAATTTAAAAGCAGCACTCAAATTATAACCTTTCCATTATAAATACAATAAAATACAGATAAAAATACAGATGGCGTTTAGAGGGGGTGACGTTCTAGTCACCAATGTGCATACTGCAGTAACCAGCATACTTTCTTCTGTATGATTTTTAAAAGTTATAGAAGCCTTTGCTAATTTTGGATCCGGCAACACTATTTTCCTTAGTTCACCCTTCCTGAGCCCTCCAAACACTGTTGCCTGTCCACTGTAGGCTTGATGATTTGGTAAAGCTAAATCAGCAAACTCCCCCGAAAAAGCCCAATTTGGCTTTTTTCGGGTTTGATTCGGCTCCAAATACAAAACTAGGCAACCCACCCCACCCAGAACCAAATACTTTAAAAACACAATAATGTGAGCCGCTATTTGGGTTATTGTGTCTTGTCCAGAGGTGGGATCAAAAATTTTTAGTAACAGGTTCCCATGGTGGTGGGATTCAAACTGTGGCGTAGTGCCAATGGGGCTGGGCAGGGCACGACGGGGGCGTGCCGAGTATTCCAGGGGCGGGACATTCCTGGGCAGTGCTGTGGCAAGGATGCAGCTGCTGCACCGGTCCTTGGGTGGAAAACGAATGCACGCAGGCGAAGGCTGCCACACACGCAGGTGCACCTCCTGCTAGACTGCTTCAAGTTCTGTGCGCTACTGCTGAGAGGAGGGGCATAACTAAGGCAAAAATCATGTGGCAAAATCATCAATTAGTAACCCCCTCTCGGCACACACAAATAATTAGTAACCTACTCTCAGGAACCTGTGAGAACCTGCTGGATCCCACCTCTGGTCTTGTCCAACTAAAGTTTAAAAAAACTCTTCCACAGCGGCTAGCTGCTTGGAGTCCCTTTACACTGGCTTGAATTTTTTCCCCAAAAATCTTTTCTATTCTTTTTTGAACAAAACTTTCTATTGAATCAAATTTAGGTTTGGAAAACTTTCACATTTGAAAAAAAATTCTGGTGGGAGAGTCCTAAAAAGCTGTCACGGTTTGCCAGGCAGCAGTTCAGGTCAGCTAGATAGAGAACTTAAATCCCCCACATTATTTATCCAGATTTTGGCCAAGGAAAACTGTGTGTGGTAGGAAGCAAAATCAGTGTCTGTGTTCTTCTGATGTTGTAGTATGACACTTAGGTAGGAGTCAGGGTTGGCAATGTACCCCCTGCCTTGGCCCTGTCCTGGTCTGCTATGGCTACGTCACAGGACTGTTTCTGTGTTCTCCTAGTGTTGTAGTGTGGATGGTTGTGTCATGTGTTGAACTGTTTTTTTTTTTTTAAGAATGGCTTTGTTGTTAGGTGTAGGGGTGTTGCTCTGGAAGGAGTTAGGAAAGGAGGGTATGTCTCTATTCTCCGGGGGGGGGGGATGCCATTCCCCCCCTCCATTTGAATCAGTGGGAGTGGGTGTTCGCAGTTATGCCCATCTGACACTGTGCTGGAGATTTTATTGGGAGGGACGGGTGTCTGTGGATAGGAGCACCAAATCTGCCACAGTGCTGCTGGTGAATCTCCTCACAAGAACCAAGTTTCCTGAAGATTGGTTGGGCAGAGCAATACTATGGGCACCCAAGTGAAGGAAAACTTGGTACACACAGAATTGGGTCCCCGCCAACCCAAACGTCAGCAAAGTTGGTTGTTTCCTATGAGGAGAGTCACAGTAGCCCTGCAGCAAATGTGGTGTCCCTACTCACAGCAAGACCCCCACCCCACAATAAAATCTCCGGCACAGTACAATTGAGGCAGAACAGAAAGCCCCATGTAATCCTATGGTGGGAAAAATAATCATTTTTTCCCCACACATGCAAGTCTATGGTAGGAAACCATAGATAGTTGCTGAAGTTTGCCAGATTCTTCTCTCACTCACATCTCTTGTTTTTCAGTCCACTGCCTCTGTTCTCACAAGCACACTGACTCTTATTACTGCTCTTGATACCTGCTACTTTTATTTGCTTCATACAAAAGCTGCTTGTCTGATATCAAACATTACATAGCTGGTCGAATATGTGCAGTCTGCAGACCGCAAGAAGTTTATATGTGACAATATATTATTCCAGGAAAAGGTGAATCATGTGTCGTAGAATCTGCAAACCAGCAGAGAATATAGTATAGGAAATGTGCTGGCGAGCCGACCATTAATCATCAAATCACTTCCTCAAGAAATATATGTCTACTAGCTTCAGAAGCCAATAGATTTAACCCAAGCAACCAGAAACTACTAGTATACAGACTTAGTGTGAGGGTTATTAAATTTTCCCCATTTGTCCCAATCTTTCAAAAATTTTACCTGGGAAAAGTCCCTTGACTTGCCTATAGAATCCATCCATCGTGCTCAGGATTATTGATATATATTCAGGGATCTCTCTTTCAGATGCATAGACAGATCATGTGAAATAATGTACCTTGAAGGAGCAGAACCTGTATGCAGCACAGTCTTTCCTGTAGTGTCCATTCTCTGTATCACTAGATGATCTAAAACCATCTTCTTCTTGGCTCTTTCCAGGATTTCTTCCTCAACGGATCCCTTAGTGACTAGCCGATAAATGTTAACCTATATATGAGCAAAGAAACAAGCAAAAACATTTAAAGTAACAAAAATAATAAGTGCACAGTTTTATTAAGACTGGGAATAGGGTTGTCCACCTGTAACTGGATTAATCCTTAGATGCATTTCAATACTCAAACAAGTGTTTTAATCCAACAATTGAAAGATTTTTGTCTCAGTGCTTGTATAGAATCTGGGACAGTAACCCTCCAACAAGGATCCATAGTTGAGCCCAATTTCATAGAGTCAGAACAGCTTTGATAGCCAAGTTAATCACAGAGCAAAGCAGGAGGTAACGTTTATCTGTTGAATCCTGGAGAACCCTCTCCAAAAGCGGGGGGGGGGGGGGGGGAGGGAGGGAGGGAGGGAGGGAGAGAGAGAGCGAGAGAGAGATCTGACCACGGAAGACCACTTTCGGACATCTCTCCTTTCATTACAGCTACTCAAAATGGTCTTCAGGTACAAAATTTCATGAGGTGAGAAAGACACACTCCACAGATGGCCATCCTTCTGGCCACAGAAACATTGTGCTGGATTCTCAGGATTAATGCTTAATGTATGTTCTATCTGCACTCTCTTCTTCTCTGCACGGGCAATAATATGTGTAATATGGATATGTCCCTGTGCTACACTGCAGCCACAATATATAAAGATGTGTTGACATACTGGTAGTTACATTCCACCTTTACTTGGATCATGCTGCTGGCCCTTGGATGTAGGGGAGTGGCACTCACTCTGGGTCTTATGGATAGACACATTTATATTTACCCTTAACCAAAACAGTCACATTTACTTTCATATCTGGTAAACTTGTTGATTGCCTGTTCATCTGGAATTTAATAAGCAAGAGAGGAGTCTCCTTCCAACCAGAAGTGAACAGCATAAGCAGCAAATTACTTCTGCTGCAGAATATCCAACTACCAGATTAGAGTCCAAAGTTAAAACTTACATACCTGCTTCTTTTGTCCAATCCTATGAGCTCTAGCCTGTGCCTGCAGATCATTCTGAGGGTTCCAGTCAGAATCAAATATTACTACAGTATCAGCAGATGCCAAGTTTATACCTAGACCTCCAGCTCTAGTAGAAAGTAAAAAGCAGAAATCCTGAAATAAGACAAAATAATGGAATTAAAATAAAAACTGTAAGAGGTAAATCAGAAAATTATGTTTTGATATAATAGACAGGTTACTTGTTTAAACCACTTAAATTTTATTAACCTGTTCTTAATCATTTATGTACATTAATATGTTTATCTTGAATGCAAGTATCAAGTTGAAGTGATAGTATAAGTTTCCTTGCAATCTGAAGTTACAAATTCTACCAGGCTGTTGTTGAAGTTATATGAAACAAGAGAGTACATTTTATTCCCTGAAAGAAAACAAATACATTCCCTACAAACAAAATAAGCCAGGGATACCTCAGAACCTTCTGCATTAAAATGATCCAGCGCTTGCTTCCTTAGTTCCCCTTTTATTGACCCATCTAGTCTCTGTGTGAGGAAAAAGTAGTTAAACTCAGACTACTCAAGTGGGTACATTACATTTGCCATTAACAGAAATAAATGTATGAACAACCTCACAGCTTAAAAATAAAATGCTTACCTGAAAGGGAAATTGACGATATTTCAAATATTCAGCTAGGATGTCCAGCATCCTCACCATCTGAGAGAATATAAGCACTCTGCTGCCACGTTCCCTTAAGCGAATCAGCAGTTTGTCTAGAAGAATTAGCTTTCCACTACTCCGGATTAAATTCTTTAAGAAAGAAAGACAGACCTCAGAAAGATAACCATAGTTTTGCCACAACAGTAGGGTATATTGTTAATAAATGCTGAAGGAATTAGCAGCAGTTCAAAGTCAAAACCGTAAATCAAACATTTGCTTCCATACATAACTAACAACCACATGTCTAAAACTACCTTGTTTCTTTAAGGAAGACAGGCAGTGACTTTTATATGTCTTGCAATTCACGTAATTAACTCAGCCACAGCAACTGTGCACACAAGCAGACAACAGAACGTAGTACAAAACACAAAGAGGAAGATGCTGTCCATTTTATAGATCCTTTCCCACCAGTTCCAGCACTAGTATTTTCTGATGTCATGACTAGAATAAAGAATTAGGACTAATAAAAGGAAACACTTCTTCACGCAATGTGTGATTGGTGTTTGAAATATGCTGCCACAGGAGGTGGTGATGGCCACTAACCTGGATAGCTTTAAAAAGGGCTTGGACAGATTTATGGAGAAGTCATCTATGGCTACCAATCTTGATCCCTTTTGATCTGAGATTGCAAATGCCTTAGCAGACCAGGTGCTCAGGAGCAGCAGCAGCAGAAGGCCATTGCTTTCACATCCTGCATGTGAGCTCCCAAAGGAACCTGGTGGGCCACTGCGAGTAGCAGAGTGCTGGACTAGATGGACTCTGGTCTGATCCAGCAGGCTAGTTCTTATGTTCTTAAAGTTAGCTGAATTCAATATAAAAGGTAGCTGTGTAATTCTCAGGTAATTTTCTTGAATTATTGCTTTCTAGACTCAGCATAATTATTTAATAAAGTGGGGTTCTGGTCATATGTAAGGGTGTGCAACAATTTGTTTCTGGTGTTTTTGGGATTCCGATTTAATTGACCCCAAAATTTTAGGAAAATCCAAAAAAACCTGAATCTCCATACCAATATCGGGGGTAGGGGGTGGGGGTAGCTTTCTGAAAAATGTCAGATCTTCATTAGTCAATGGGAAAGCTTTACAGGGTTCTTAGGGGGTGGTTTTTTTAACATAAAGACATCAAATTTGCAGAACTGCTTCAAGTCACTCTCCTTAAAAGAATTCCCACGTTTGGTAAAGATTGGGTCAGGAGTCCAATTTTATGCAGCCCAAAAGAGTGTGTTCACATCCACCCACCATTATTTCAAATAGAGGAAAAATGAGGGAAATAAAATTGGACCCCTGAACCAATCTTCACCAAACTCAGGAGTTCATGCAAGGAGACTCACCAGCAGTTATGATGCAAATTTGGTGTAAAGGCATTACTGAATCAAAGGTTTTAGATTTTTTTTAGAGGAGAGTGCAAATTGACACTGGGGAAGTATTTTGCTTTTAATTTGGCAATCATCTAGCATCAAGGATATTCTAGAATTTAAGAAGCCATAGTGCAGATTAGCAACGTCATTGTGAAATCAAGTATTCTGTACTGTTGCACTATACTTACTGAGATTATTATCTCAGACAACTAGTAACAGGCAATAAGCAACAGAAAAATATAATACAGTGAGTTCTATCTAAGAACATGCAATTTGTTTAATAAGGATAAATGAAGATTTACCTGTAAGGCCTCCTGTTTATTATAGAATTCATTATCATCTGGTGGTTTAATGAGGTAGCAATGATTACAACACTTTTTAAGTTCCATCATGATATTCAGAAAGCCTGAGGTACTGCCCTTTGAACCTTTACTTAGGGCTTTGTAATTCCTTGTTAAAATCCACCTATGATATAAAAATATGTGTTGTCAACAACTGAGCTGTTGAGAACATGAAATAAAAACAAGCAACAGACTCTCATATCAATTCATACATTTGGTATCAACTTCTAAGTAAATTACTTACTTGTAGTATTGCTTTTGTAATGCACTCATCTCCATTCTTAAAATCTGTTCAACTTTGGCAGGCAGAGATTTTTCTACGTCTTTCTTAACTCTTCTCAACAGAAATGGTTCAAGTTCTTTGTGAAGACTTGCATATCCAAATTCCCTCCCTTTACCATGTTCCTCTTCAAAATCTTCCCAAGAAGAAAACCTTTAAACATATAAAACATAAGCATAAGATTTTAATATAAAATACATTCTATGTTACCAATCAGAAGCTTCACTATGATGTATTAAATCCTGGAAGAACAGAAAAGCCCTGCGCACTTTTGTTCTGTGGCTGCAGAAGGAATACTGGTAGAGTGGTATCTTGATATGGATGAAATTTCAAACTATCTTGGGCCAGAGGTAGTTGCAACATTACTTTCAAGTTGAACATGTGGGGGAGGGGTTGACCGGGGAGGGGGGGCTGGAGTTCACTGACTCCCTGGCTGCTGTTATGGTTACCAAGAATATAGTTTTCATATAAAAGTCAGAATAAGCTACTGGCTAAAGATTCAAACTGTTTGCCCAGGACCAGCAAGGGATTCCACTGCAAAATAGAGGGGTTGGACTGGTGTAAACAGTTTTAACAGGATTTTAATAAATACTTCTGATTCTTTCTGAGCAAATACTTGTTTCCTCCTGATGCATTTATAGCTGCCAGATATACCTTGACTGAAAATGAGAACACATCCCTGAGACTAAATACAGGAGAGAGTCAAAAATGTGACTAAGGGAGTATGATTCTTATTAGCATATTGTAATACCTGATTCACCTGAAAAAGACTTATCAGGGAATTAGCCACACTAATCCTAGACTGATTTTTAATTATGTGGGCTGACAGTGGCACAGAGGTGGGCTTAAGCCAGGCCCCTGAACTTTCTTGTAACACTACTTCCCATAACAGGAAAGTGGACCAGTGGAATTGGGGTGCATCATGTTGAAAACCAGATCTATGGCCCCTGGAAGTGTGTGTGTGTGGGGGGGGGAGATGTTGATTTTTAGTCATTTTGCCATGCAGATTAAGTTACTCACTATACAACCTAAAGTCTTCAGTAAGGGAGTAAATTAATGGCTCCAGAAACTGGTTGTCCGAAGATAGTTTTGAGGCAGAGGCAAAGTTCTGCTTATTATATGAGTGACAGTAGTGACAACAGGATTGACATTCCAATCCCAGTGCCAACAGAGAATCAGGTACCTTCTGAGCATTATTGGGGGGGAGGGGGGCAGATCTTGCATGACGTTGGTCAGACCAGAACTGAGAAGGGCATATCAGTCCAAACTGTGATCATCATCACATGCATGGTACAGATCCTCTAACACAGGGGTAGGGAACCTGCGGCTCTCCAGATGTTCAGGAACTACAATTCCCATCAGCCCCTACCAGCATGGCCAATTGGCCATGCTGACAGAGGCTGATGGGAATTGTAGTTCCAGAACATCTGGAGAGCCGCAGGTTCCCTACCCCTGCTCTAACACCACAACATTTATTTTCCATAAAAAAGCTTTTAAACGTGATGCTCTGGCATGACTCACTTTAGGAGTGAAATGTCTACATACTAAGCACCTTGAGATATGTGCTCTTCATGGCGGCATAGTAGACACAAGGATGGTCATATATGAGGAAATTTTGCCCTGCATTTTTTTTAAAGAGAGCTTTCCGAAACATATTGTTTAAGGCTGCTTGATCTTAATTCACTTTTGTAGTAAAAATGGTTTGCTAGTGGATGCAGGAAGCCCAAAGGCTGCAATTTGCCTCATAGAGAGTTTTCAAAGGATGAACCTCTCCCCCCACTTGAGGGAAGGGCATTCCACCTGCTTCTTTTAGGCTTGAAAAAGCAGGAAAAGGGCACCTTTTAGAGCTGTGGTGGCGAACCTATGGCACTCCAGATGTTCATGAAGTACAATTCCCATCAGCTAATTGGCTATGCTGGCAGGGGCTGATGGAAATTGTCGTCCATGAACATCTGGAGTGCCATAGGTTCGCCACCACTGCTAGAGTGTTTAAGGTTCAAAATCTCTTTGTAGAAAGCCTGTATGTGTACAGTAACCCCTGTGGGAATTCACAGGTACACAATGAATCTAAGTTTATTTCTACTAAGTAGGGAGTCTTTTCCTCCAAAACGAGACTCTTCATTTAGAGGAATGGAATTCTAGGATGTAATCATGAAAATACATCTCTGTGTTTAGCCATATTAGGTTTACTTACTTTTCTGGCATGATGAAGTGCAGTAAGGACCAAAGCTCTTTCAGAGAGTTTTGCAGAGGCGTACCAGTAATAAGGAGACGATGATTGGATTTGAAGTCTATCAATGTCTTGTACAGGAGTGAATCATCATTTTTTAATCGATGGGCTTCATCCACTCCTATAAATGCCCAATTCAGACCACCAAGGAATGACTTTTGAAAACAAATAAATATATTAGAGACACTCTGCTTCAAAGAGAAAGCATTTAACACTGCAACTTAAATGAAATCATGTTGCAGTAAAATTTACACTTACAATCAAAACAATAGGAGATCTACAATCTTCCCAACGCTGTAAGAGAGTAATAGCTGACAGGCACCCACCAAGTTGGATCAGGGCTGTTAAGCAGAATTTTTCCAGTTTTGCTTAACTGAAACTGATACCTGCCCCTATACCCAGCAAACCAAAGAAAGGGGAGAGGCATCTTTTTTGCCCATCTTATTTCTTTCCCTTTACTTAATGATAGAGAATGGAAAGACAGAAGTGTTTCAAGCAACAGAACCATGTAGAATCCTTACATCTTACCCCACCCCAAATTAAGTTGGGTGCCATTATTAACAGCAGCTATTAACCTTCTAGCACACTGAGAAAATCCAATTATGGGTCTTATTCACTTGGTCCTTATTCACTTGTTACAAGCTTTCCAGTTGCTTTCACACACAAAAAACCTATTAAAAGATCTTTTTTGTAATTTAATTCACAGGTTTCTTTCACTGAAAGAAGCACTGATAGGTCTGAATACTATCATTGACCTTTGGAAGCAATTGGCATTCAGCTTACTTACCTTATCTTTCAACAATATTTCATAGGTTGTCAGAAGGATATTAAATTTTAATCGTTTGGTCTGTAGATGCATCCATTCATGTGTTCTTATCTACAAATAAAGTTCATGGGACATTAAGTTATGGAGTTTACAAATACTTCTACCCAGTGCCTCATATATCTGGTGTTTTCAGCAGGTGAATATCAGAACACATACACGATTATATACTAAGTGCTCATCAATGTGACAGTAAAGTGTGTGTGTAATGGATACAATTGCCCTTAGTGCTGTATTGCATTTTCATTGTGCAGTTCTACAAAACTGTACAAAAAACAAAGGTGATATCTGCTAAACTCCTCCTTCTTTCCCTGTCCCTTTTTAGAATTTTCTGAGATACAGGGTCCCCCCCCCCTTTGTACCTGAAGAAGAAGCTCATACAAGAACAAATGTTGTCAGTCATTTAAGGTGCCAGTGGACTACAACAGACTATCATGGTTACCCCAGTCAAATTCACCTCTTTTTATCCAGCACAAGTTTGCTGCCTCCTTCTAGCAACTATGAGTAAACAAGAACTGGACTGGCTTTTGGTACAGGCAATACATGCCATACAAGCATAGCCTCTTCCATTTCTTCAGTCACCCTGTGTCCTTAATTACAAAGATTTTGTTTAAATGCATGTTTAAGTTCTCTCTCTCTTCCTCTCCCTTTTTCTATTGACCCATTGGGGGCATGAAACAATAATAAAACTATAGAGTATAATTTTGTGTAGTATTTCAACCAAATATGAAAATAACAGTCAATACTAACTATATTTTGTCAACAATTACACCTTAAAGTTACAAAAACAGAAAAAACATCAAAAACAAATCCATTACAATATTTTAAATTAATCTAAAATATGCATAAATGTCAGTTCTTCTACCACTGCATCTCTAGGCTACCAATTCAGGGCAGCTATGAAAAAAATCAAGTACGCACACATTATATTTGGTTTTTTGTTTCTCATACACAGATGCACTTACCACATTTCTGCTAGTAATATCTCCCAAATAAACTACTGCATTCATCTGAGGAGCCCACGTCTGGATTTCTCTTTGCCAAGACGTCAAAGTGGAAAGTGGTACTACCAGCAAGAAAGGGCCATACAACTGATGTTCATGAAACAAGTAATTCAGAAAAGAGATAGTTTGTATTGTTTTGCCCAGGCCCATTTCATCTGCAAGAATGCAACTATTCCCCCTGCAAAGTGATGAATAAAACATACAAACATCACATATATAAATACAAATAATACAAATAACTTCACACATACACTCAAAACTTTCAGCTGGTATATCTACTGTGCAACTTCTACTGAAGTCTCTTCTGGTCACTGTCACACATGGCCTGGTAATTACAAAGTGGTCTGCTGAAATGGGTGGGACTGTTTTTAGAAGTTTTTGAAAACTTTGGCTAATTCAGATCATGCTGGTCACCTGCTGAAGGGGCTAATTGCTTTTAGCATATTATGCAAACGTTGAGAGAAAAAGCAACATAGTATAGCCTGATCTCATCAAATCTCAGACATTAAGCAGGGTCAGTACTTGGAAAGGAGATCACCAAGAAATACTCTACAGAGGAAAGCAATGGCAAACCACCTCAGTTAGTGTCCTGCCTTGAAACCCCCTTGATGAAGTTGCCATAAGTTGGTTGTGTCTTGATGGCACTTTACACACATGCTAGTTTTATTTCAACATCACTGGCTTACAATTCATTTTTACACCTGCTTTGAAGAATTTGTGTCGATTTTTTAAGTTTTATACAGACTGCAGGACATATACATAAAAAGCTGTCTCTCATTTCTGAAAATTATATTTTTTTCCGTAATATAATCCACATTTCTTTTACTGAAATAAGTGCTGATAGGTATAACTAGTTATTTTAATACGGTCAATTGAATGGTCTTCTGTACTTACTTGCACCAGGAGTGAGCCAACCAGTTCAGTCCATTTAGCTGATAATCTCTTAGCTCTAAACCATCATGTCCTCCAATGTAAGATGGTTGCTTTTTTAATGCAACAAATCTTGGTCTCTGTTTTAAAACCTGGTAAAAGAGGAAAGTAGGTTAGTTCTACAGATAACTATAATTTCAATTGCAAAGAAAAAAATACTTTGTCATGGAGAAGACTACCCTAGAATCCTTATGTCTGATATGTTATGCATGGGGAATGGATGAGTATTCAGTCATCATGTGCAGTGTGTCCAGATACAGGTTTACATCCTCACCTATTGTTTGAGAAGTTGGTTTCAATGCTCGTAAAGACAAAAAATTAAACTACCCTTACCTTGCAGTCTTTAAAAGGAGTAGTCTTTGACTGATTTCTGCTAAAATACTCATCGATGCATGACTGGAATTTTTTCGCAATAAGAGCACCATCTTCCCAGCTGCACTCCGAGTAAGGGAGACCTTGCCACTTGCAGTAATAATCTGGATAGCCTGCTGCTGACTTCTGATTAGAATGGGCTGTGAAATAAATGTTTAAAATGAAATAGGCTTTAACAAATACTTGTACAATAAAAGTTCATTATATGTTTGGATTAGAGAACAGCATGACTAAGAGAGCAGTCTATATATTAAAGAACTGATGAATATGTCCTAATCATCCACATGTATCTAGAACCCTGACTCATGAAAACTTATGCTGAAATATTTTTTTTCCTTCTATAAGGTGCCAATGGACTTCTGCTGAACTTTTCTGCAACAGATTAACATGGCTATCTCTCTGGAAATGAATTTAAAGGATTTTTAAAAAATTATATTAAGATGGATATAAGCAGTAAATTACTTCTAGCATATTACCAACAAAAAAACAATAACTATGAACAGACCATAATGGTATGCTTTCTCATCCTCATCCGTTCCAAAGTCTTTCACCTACCAATTATTCTCTCTACTATTTGATACTGCTTGTGTAAATCATCGGTGAGCTCTTGCTGACAGTTGTAATATTCTACATCTTCTGGAGAAGCATTTTTTAACCTGTAAAGTAATTACAACCAATTTTAATCATATTATCATAGACATCTACATAATTTGTAGATTACAACTGAAGCATTAGAGGAAGACTGTTTACAAACATAGTTTTTGAAAAAGTATTATTCCCCCCTCTCCAAAAGTTTCAAGTATCTGGTATACAGCAGACCCTATACATAAACTGTTTTTCCACATTTCATCCCGCCTCCTTTTTTGCTGACTGAAATGATACACCTGAAGGTCAGAGGCCCATCTGCAGAAGGATTCAAAATGACATGAGAGGATACAGTTGTAAGCAAAAATAGCATTCCCACTCACACACAGAAATATTTTCCTCTTTTACATATGTGTGAACTCTAACCAGTGATTGCTAACAGTAAGATCAGTGCCCTTGTGACTGTTACTACAAAGAGATGTTAATGCAGTGATGTCTTTTGAGCACCTCTTGCTAAAAAGAGAACAAAACAAAACACAAAGAAGAAGAGTTTGGATTTATACCCCACCTTTCTCTCCTGTAAGGAGACTCAAGGTGGCTTATAAGATCCTTTCCCTTCCTCTCCCCACAACAGACACCTTGTGAGGTAGGTGGGGCTGAGAGTTCTGAAGAACTGTGATTAGTTCAAGGTCACCCAGCAGAAATGTAGGAGTGCGGAAACACATCTGGTTCACCAGATAAGCCTCTGCCACTCAGATGGAGGAGTGGTGAATCAAACCTGATTCTCCAGATTAGAATCCACCTGCTCTTAACCACTATACCATGCTGGCTCTCAAAAACCCCTCCAACCTAGTTATCCAGGTTGCAGAATAATCTCTCTAGGTTAAAAGTTCAAATATTATATCACCATTCATAATCATTCTCTGTGGTAGCTCTCATATTATGGAACATTCCTCTTGAGCTATTAGGAAGGTTCCTACACTTCTATCATTTTGCAAAATAGAATTGTTCAGGAGGATATTCATGTAGAAGGAGTAGATGTATTATGTAACAAGTGAGCTCAAGAGAAGACTTTTATTAGGGATGCAATTTTTCTTCTTCTAGTTCAGTGGTTCTCAACCTTCCTAATGCCGCGACCCTTTAATACAGTTCCTTATGTTGTAATGACCCCCAATCCTAACATTTATCAATTTTACAGATGGAGAACACTGATGCAGAGAGTCTTAGGTGACCCCTGTGAAAGGGTCATTCGACCCCCAAAGGGGTCGCGATCCACAGGTTGAGAACCATTGTTCTAGTTCTTCAACCCCAGATCCACTGCACTATATTGTTTCAGTAGAATTTTTACAGACTAAAATGTCATGGTATTTTATAATCCAAACGTTATATTATGTAATTGGCTTACTGATCAACTGATTAATTTGATCATATTTGTAATCTGTCTTCAGTGCCAGTGAGAAAAGCAGATTATATATGAAAATAAATAAAACAAAGACTTGTATTGAATTATGGGTGTAAAACATGTCCATAAAATGTCTGGATTTGCATATTTTTGGCTCAGCACAGATATACATCAGCGTCAAGGAACATATCATCTCTCAATTTCTTAAATCATTTGACTCTCAGAAAGAGAATGAGACAGAAGATTAAACTGCTTATAAATCAGTCATTTCCCTCTGAATCACCAAGTGCTGGCAGTTAACAAGGGTTATATCAGCTATTGATCCAATCTATATCGGTAGTTATGCTTTACTGTGCTCTAAAATCAGAACTGCTATTGCATGTTGATCACATAAATCAACTCTTAATTACTATCAGAGTTGTTTTGAGCGGGAGAAGAAATAATGTAGAATCTCCATTATTCTTACTTTACTTGCTCTATATGCATAGCCATCTTGTCTATTTAGCCCTATGAAAATCCAAAAATCAGAAGTATGGATTAACTGGGGTGCCTAAATGTTGTACAGATTATTCAAGGATGTGAGATTTAAGAAAAGTAATTGCCAGACACCAATTGAATAGTTTCCCATAACAATGTACTTAAAAAAAATATTTACATGCTATCATGCAAAACATAAACTCAAGCCATTATAATTCCTGTCCTTTACCTGACCTATGTTCACAAACTCATTCTAAGACTGAAAAGTAAAACATAAACTAATAAACTTTATACACAGGGCTGAATATCCAAAGAGAACAGCCAGAGATGATCCAAAACTGTGAATTAACGGTACTGAAATATCTTTTTAAAATCAGAAAAAAGTACCATGAATCATATTTGCATTTTAAAAGCATTTTGCCATTCCACTATTGTACATACAGGGAGCATGCTATTAAAATACTATCTAAACTACATACACGCATGCACCCCCCCTCCCCCGAACACAGTTATACTATAAACAACATTCACCATCGTTTTGTTTCCTGGTCCTTTTTCTTATAGTTGTCCAGTTTTTTCATTCCTCTAACATTCTGTTGCTTCAGGGTTTCTTCAGTTTCCCAGGTATTATGGATGTGAGACCAACCTTTCCATTTAATCAAATACTGCATTTCACCAGGTTCTATTGATTTATCAAACCCATCATTTGGATCTCCATCAGCTTCAACTGCATAGATGGTGGTCGTAGCACCTGTAGCTGAAAAGGACAACACAGCAAAAATATCAACTCAGATGCTACATTACTCCACACATCTATGCAATATAGCTACGGATGCATTTAACAATACCACATCTGTTGGGACAAAAAATTCCTCATATGTGGGTTTTCATCTTGTTTAAATACATTTATTTACCGGGTTTCTATCCTATTCTTCCAACATAAAAGTTTTCGAGGGGACAAACTGACCTGTTCTTAGAAGATTCAAACTTTTTAAGCACTTCAGTTTAGTGTAACCTAAATTCTGTATAGTTTTACTAAATATTCAGTAAAGCTGCAACATATGCATCAATGAAGGGAAGCTTGGCAAACTGACCATGGGGAAATGGGAGTGTCCCTTTGGACAGCTTGCTCTTTTTCTGGGAGGCTGCTGTGGTGGTGGCTTTACTCTTGTCATCCTCCCAGCAGCTGCAGAGCTCCTGGAATGAGAATGCAGAGGTTGTGGAGAAAAGTGGAAGGTTGCTGGAGAGGATGGCCCTTTACTTCCAACCCTGATACAAGGCCTGCAGCTCAGGAAGACTCAGGCCCTTTCCGCATGGGGTCAAAAACAGTGGACCAGGGACGGAAAAACACCGGTCCCTGGGCAGCCGTGCGGCCCCAAGCGGTGTGAAGGCGCCGCTTTCCATCTCCCTTTCCAAGGGAGGTTTTTGGAAAGCGCCGTCTTCCCATCGCCGCTTTCCCGTCCCCCCCCCCACCTCGTCCTCCAGCGTCGGTCGGGAGGGCTGCTGAGACCCGCCCATGCTGCCCTCCAACCCCTGGAGGTCGAAGAGCAGCATGGGCGGGTCCCTGCAGCCCTCCAGATCGATGCTGGAGGACGAGGTGAGTGGGGGGGACGCAGAAGAGGTGGCTCTGTGCGGAGCCGCCACTTCCGTGCTGGCCTCTGAGGGGGCCGCTTGCACGCTCCAGTGCGAACTGCCCCCTCCCCTCCACCGGCATATTTTCTGCTGGTGGAGCAGCGTCTCAGTTTATTTATCCTCTAACCCGGGGGTCTGCAACCTGCGGCTCTCCAGATGTTCATGAACTACAATTCCCATCAGCTCCTGCCAGCATGGCCAATTGGCCATGCTGGCAGGGGCTGATAAATTATCGGAAACATAGTCCCAGCTCTGGTGGCAAGTATTTCAAGGTAGAAACCTCTTGATAAATAAAGGTCCTATAGGTCCTATATGGACTTGGACACTTCCCTGGAAAAAGGAGTGGGTCCTATAACGTGCCAAAAAGATCCACTGAAGGAGTGTTACTGCTTCAGACAGTTTGGTGACAGACAGTGTAGTCCACCTGCCTAAAATTCCTTTCTTCTGTATCCAAAATTGATTGTTCACCTCTGCAAAATCCATGAGGCTGCTGCAGCTGGCAAGAAAACTTAATGGCTAAACAGATAGGCCATCCAGTGGGACTAGCACAAATGCCCCAAAATCTGGCAAACCCAACTGAACACATTAGCCTTGGATACATAACAGGGGGAAACCTGCAGATGATTCAATAAGTTATAACAGGAGGCAATGAATCAGGATGTTTGCAAAAATTCAGTTTGAAAGTCAATGTTTTTGGAAATCAAGTTTATGTCTATAGGATTAGGCTACCTGTGTCCTTTTAAATTTAAAATGCAAGTTTTGAGTATTAAAGCCTAGAAATAGTAATAGACAGGCTACATTCAGATGTTACAATAATCTGATACTTAGTTTCCAAATCAACTGGATGTCCCTTCTTTCCCACTCATAAAACTTCAGTTGAAAACGAGCTTAGACATACAGCACAACTGCAAGGATGCCTCCCTTCTTAAACCAGAATTTTAAAACACTGTTTACCTCACGTGTAGAATTCTAATTTGTATGGTGAAAGTCATTTTTGGTTCATCTATATATCCATAAATAATGGACAATGACAGTTAGTATTCTCTATATGAAAAGGGAAGGAACTTCAACTAGCCAATTCTGTTCTGGTTTAATGTTGATTTGTGATATCTGATGGCACCAATAGCCTATTAATGTGGCTGGCGTCAGTTTAAGGATGCAAGTTCTAGCAAATCAAAATTTTGAGGATCTTATTTCCTCCATTTCCTACTAACATTTTTAGTAACATTTTAAAAAATGTTTGTATTTTGATGAAATTTTATAAATCTAAACAAAGTTTACCTCCCTTTCGTCCAATACGGCTATCCATGAATTTTTCTATTGTTTCAAACTCATCTTCTTCAGGTTGGGGGACATCTTCTCCACAGACTTCCAGTAAATCATCTGAATCCGTCTTTGCTTCTTCAGCTTCCTTGTAACTAATATTTACTGTTGCCTGGCGGCGAGATCCTCTTTTATCATAATCGTCGTCATCATCTGATGATGATTCAAGTTGTCTTTTTTTCTGACCAATGCTTTTCCCCCCACCTTTTTGTTTTATTCTTAAGCATAAAAGATAGCAAAAAGAAAAACCTTTTAAAATACTCATAAATAAATGTCCTGGAATAAGCCATCGATAATAGTGCTCAGAACCCTAATGCAGTTATACTTGTACAGACTTTCTGCAAATAAACCCTGAAGCTATATAGCCCTGTCACCCTAGTCAATTTATTGCCACCATAACCCCATACTTCACACACTGGTCATCGCTTCAATATTTTACAAGGAAACAAACAGCTAACTAAAATCCATTAGTACATTTTGAATACTGTAAAACAGAACTAACTTATTGGTGAAATATCCAGACAGTGATTCTAATACTGATTAATCTTCATGTTAATTACAAGCAGTTTCCTAAGCTAAATTCCAGGTACTTCACACCCACAATTTCCTGCTCTTCATCACTTTCTTCAGTATAAGAAAGAGAGACATCAGAAAAGCTGGTTCTGGCTATCCTTGGCACATTGGGATTATGTATAAGAAATTCAGTCCAACAAGGTCCTGTGGGTCTTGAAATCACCTTTGTATGCAGTCTGACCTGCAAACACAGGAAAGCTCTAGCCTAAATTAGGCAGGCAGATCAGAGACTGAACTGGTGACTGCTGATAGTGGTGGCAGGAGAAATGCTGGATCGGCAGAAGAAACAGGATTCCTTTCCTTACAGTCTTTCCCAACCAGGTCTTTTTTCTAAAGAACCTACTGCCTTCTAAAGTAATCAAACTACATTCACTGTTTGGTCTATGTAGGGGCAAAACGGCAAAATGTAGGGGGAATTTTCACAGTTTCTGTCAAAATAAAATATTTATTACACTCTAAAATAGTTGTGCCATACCTGCTTGGAGGCTTCCTGCTCTTTACTTTGTTTTTTGGCTCATAATCAGATTCACTCTCGTCACACGTACTTTTATTTCTGTCTTCCTCCAAATCAGAATCTGAAGCAGTTCCAGATACAGATCCTGATCCAGACATTTGCCAGTCTTCACTACACAAATATGAAGTATGAAAAGACATTTATACAGCTAAACTTACCGAGTAACAATAATATCGCTAACAAACACAATGTTGCTGTCAGCATATTTCAAAAAATTATCATTCTAAAACATTTGGAGTAACAATCTAGAAGTAATATTAGCATATTTAATAATGAAATAATTTATAGTAAAAGGACACGAAATATTTTAGTATCCCAAATATGCATAATGTACATTACCTGAAATAAGCACTGAAAATTCTAACAAGTATATGTAAAAAATTTGGAAGCATTCATATGCCACCGTTTAAAATGTTTCACCCGGAGGAACATCATGTAACATCAGGATTAAATCCAGAATTATTATACTGGAACACTAATATCATTGACACTATTTTTATTACATTAATGACTTCCTTCCAAATTCCAGAGAATACTCTTAATTTAAGATACTGAAAAACCTCCCTTATTTTTGTGCAAAAAAGGAACATTGACACTTAGCATCAAGATTCCTTCTACAAAGGAGGGAGGTCATCTTGTCATGAGTGATTACTATCTGCCTATCAAGAAAGCAGGATCTAGAATCATACAGTTGGAAAAGACCACAAGGGTCATCAAGTCCAATCCCTGCCATGCAGGAACAGACAATCAAAGCACCCCTGACAGATGGCCGTCCAGCATCTGTTAGAAAATCTCTAATTCTCAAACTTCCTGTCCCTGGAGCTCAGTTCAGTAATTCATGAAGCAATACCTGCCCTCCCTTTCCTAAGAGTAGAAAGAACTTCCATGGTAAGTGCCAGTTTTTCTTCTTCACTCTGGGAGGACATCTTATCATGATACCTCCAAAACCAGCCAGAACTCATGTAGGCCATAAGAGTTTACTCCACCTGGACCAGCTTTGAAAAACACTCTTGCTGAAGGCTGTGTAGCTGAGGTAAGGATATTCATTTTGTAGTGTTTAGGAAATGCTGAAATGTTATGATCACATGGCTGCCACACAGATTTCTTCAATAGATGCATTTGCATTCATAGCAGCGTTGGTGGTTGCACTAAGGTTGGAATGAGCTGTAAAATCTGTAGGCACCTCGACTGTTTGAGCTTGGTATTAATCAATTATAAGCCTTGTAGCCTTACTTTTTGTGTTTAAAAAAATCTTTTGCCCATTATTTGGCTGGCTGACTGTAACACAAAGGAAATCCACTTTGCAAATAGCCATTGTGGATTTGATGTAGAAATGGCTCTTCATAAGTCTAACAAGGGTTTCCTACAGATGAACCAGGTGAGGAACGAAGAATGGCAGTGACATTTTTTGTGAATTGTGTATATGTGAATTTACCTTCAGTGCAAACATGGGATCCATATGAAGAACCATCTTGTCCTTATGGAACACACAAAATGCCTTCCTAACAAACAGAGCACCCAGCTGCAACACCCTGTTTGCTGAAGTAACTACTGCCAGGAAGAGAATGTTCATTATCAACCACCTCAGTGGAACTTCCCTCGTTAGTTCAAATGGGGTTTGAGTGAATGGTGTTAACACAATATACAGCTGCTAAGATGACAGTCTATGAACAATTGGAGGACAGTTCATTAAGAAACCTGACTACATGAGGATGTCTAGCTATTGCCTCTCTATCAATGCATGAAAGAGCTTGGGCAAAACTGCCACCTGTCAGCACAGGGAAGACTCCTTTAACGTCTGATCAATTCCATTCTGAAAGAAGGCCAAGAGTTGGGATAAGTTAGGAGTGGTTAGTGATGTTTCTGCTTGCACCATCTGACATAAATCTTTTTCCTCTGAGCTTCAACATGGCTAGACAAAGCTATGCTGAAGCTAGATGCCACCTGGAGCCCTGATAGAGTAGATCTATACTGGAATCTGCCAGGGTTCTGCCACTGAGAGTTCCAGCCAAGTTGAGAATCACACCAGGCATTGCCAACTGGGAACTGACACAGATGACTGTGGCTGCCTCTCCTCTGATGTCCCTGAGTGTGTTGAAAATTGTAGGCAAAGGAGAGAAGGGAAAAAGATGTGGAGGTCACAGGGTTGTTAAAGTATTCATTTTCTCTGCTGCTGGTATCTGAAACATGGAGAAGAATCTAGGAAGATGAGAGTTGATGTCCAAAGTGAAGAGATCCACCACCAATTGACCAAAACTGACCTTCTGAAGCAATACTTCCCTCTTGATCATCCATTTATTGTAATGCAACTGGTGATGACTCAACCATTCATTGTTATTTAACTAGTGATGACTCAACTCTTGAATGTGCTGTTCTCTGATAGGCCCTGCTGATATGAATGTGATGTTCTTTTCCACCCTGGACATTAACTAGGCTGTCTCCCTGTGCAGACTTGATCTACACCTGACCTGTTCGTTCACATAGGCCTTTGCCAAGATGTCGTTTGTACTATTAAGACATGTTTTCCTTTTAACCTGGAAGGAAAGCAAAGTTCTATTGCCCTGATTTCTAGAAGTTTGATACTTATTCTTCCTTCTTTGTCAGTCCACTTCCCTTTGAGCATGAAGCCCTAGACAAGATGTTCCCAAACCTGTTAAACTTGTGTCCGTGAAAACCTGCATCGTTTCCTCCTTTGTGTATTCCCTGCCTTTTGCCAGGTCTGATAACCGGGCCATCATAAGATTCCCTGATGAACAGAAAGGGGCAGGGTCCAAGGGGAGATCTCTCTTCTGTAATATCTGCCTCTGGTATGATTACACAGATCACTTGAGCATGTAGGAGTGAACTTGCCCATGAGATCAATACAACCCTACACCATAACCCAGCAACCTCTGGCAGATAGCTGACAAAGACGGTCTGAAGGGCAGGGGATGCTGGGGTTGTACCCCCATTATCCTGTTCCTCAGAATTCCTGTGCTCCCCAGGTTGTTCTTCTGCAGCTTCTGGTACTGAGCCTGAATGCTCACCACCTTGGTCAATGCTAAGAGTTTTCCCACCAAAACCTGCCACCACTGTTTTTTCTTGGTCACATTAGCACCATGGAGAAGCTTGCTTCTGGTCTCCACAGCCACTGGTGTCTCTGCAGAGCTCTCCAACACGAAGGAAAGGTATTTGCCTCCCAATATGGGAATGAGCCGGGAGGGGAGTGTCCCAGTCCTCCTTGGAAAGAAAGTCATCTGAGGCTTTATCAAAATCCTCCCACCTGTCCATTCTTCAGCTTCAAGTAAGTCACTCCAAAGAATGAGAGTGGGGAGAGGGAAAAAAGGAAACAGAAGAGCCAGTAGCAGAGGGGTCTCATGATCTCATGTTGTGCTTCATAGGAACTTAAAGCACCTCCCTAACTCAGTGTGACATCACCTCCTTTGCTGCAGGAGGGACAAGGTCTACATAACCACAAATGTTGGTGGCTACTGAGGCTGCTCAAAATGTATGGAGTCCTGAAGATCTATACAGGAAATCAGCTCAATGGATGTTAAATGATCTGTTACGTTGCTGAAAAATGAAATTTTCTAGCCATTTACTTTCCTAAATTTGCTTTATCTACAAAGGACTTAGTTATAGAAACCCTGACAAACCATTGAGTAATTTAGATAATCAAATAAAAATATCACTTCAGATACAAAGGCAACATTTGTTTTGTAAAATACTAATGAGAAAAACAGATTTGAATTAGGAATAATAAGGTTTACAAGAAAAGACTAAATATTTTGGTTTTATAGTTTTAAGTTACTATCTTACTCTTTATGTTTCTTCCTCTTGATGTCACTGGATGAGTCATCTGCAGAATTTTCACTACTTGACGAGTCCTGCATTGACAACCAATACATTTACTTATTAAAATATATTAAAGATACATTTTAATTTTCAGTAGTGTGTTTCCAAATCAGGACTAAATATTACTTTTGTTTTCTGAAAAGTGCTTTAATACAATTATAGCAGGCAATTAAAATACATCTGATAAAATCTCAAATATATCAATTCTGCCTATATACGTAGAACAAAAGGAAATTATGATGGATTTATAAACCATAATTTCTGACACCTTAAAAAAAGATAAAACCTGGGAAAAGTAAAGATATGATCAATACAAAATCCACTGCATCACAGAAGTGAATTGGTTTATCAAAAACTGAACATTTTCCCTTACAAAACACAATCTTAGATAATATTTTAAATTTGCTCCAACAACACTGAAGGTCTTCTTCAGTAATAGAACTTATTTTAACAAATAATGTATACAAATAAATTTTCATTCAATGCCATAGACTTATCCTAAATGAAAACTGTTTTTTTTCTAATTATGTTAATTTAACACCCTAAAAATTATGAATAACAAAAAATCTGTTGGCTTCTTCTGGAGCATCTCCAACAGCATATTTTATTAGCATGGAGGAATCCTTCCTAACTTTCTATGAAAGCCTTTCCATAAGGTGGAAGCCCACTGAGAATGCTCAAGCAGAGGCAACACCTTTGCTCAGATAAGTGAAGCCATTACAAAGGAGCACAGTGGGGAGAGGAAGTATTTCAAGTACGTGGGTATAAATTCAATTAGGGTTTCATGGATGATGACCAGAACCTTGAATTTACCCTGGTAATTAATTGGAGTGTTTACTGAATAGGATGACATGTGTACCCAACCTGGTGTACAATAGTAACTGGTCTGCAGCATTCTGTACTAACTGTCCATCTGCACATTCAACTGAAATCTGTGGTTTGTACTAGAGCAAATTTACACTCTTTGCTTGCCAACAAAATGCTCACTGAGTGTATTTCAAAATCCCTCCGCTTGCCACCATGTCAAGGAAGACTCCACAGTCCCCTTCTACTTGAATTGCTTATTGATTCAATACACTCATAGAAACTTCTTTTTTGTAGTTTATTACATATAACAGGCAAGCTTACAAGTTGCTCTAACGAATTAACAAAAGAAAACTTCAGGAAAAAACGAACTGGGCTTCAGCTTCAGTTAAACCCTCACTCACTAACTGCCCTTCCTGTGTTCTGAGCCACATCCTCCAACTGACACTTTCCGAATGTTCCTGAACTCTTCACATGCCCCTTTTCAGCTGAAATTTAGGGGCTAAATGTCTCAAAATTTCAGTTAGATCCAATCATATCATACAGGCAATTATATATAATTAACCATTACCCTGACGACTTAGTGCATCAGCAATAATATTGTCCTTACCCTTTACATGTCGAATCTCAAATTCATAATCTTGTAGGGCTAATGGGACCATCTCCAAAATCTGAGCATTGCTGTTTTTCATCTTGCTCAAAGGAGGCCAAAAGGATTATGGTCAGATCTTACAATAAACTTAGACCCTATTAGGTAAGGATGTAATTTTTTTGATTGCCCACAAAATGGCTGAGGAGCATTCCTTCTCGATGCGTTGAGTATGCACATTCTCTAGGTAACAGCTTTCTACTAAGGAGGAAACTATTGGATGCATCAATTGGTCTTCGCCTTTCTGAACTAATGTAGCACCTAAACCTCGTTCCGAAGCATCAGTATACACTTCAAAATGGTTTGTTAAAATCAGGGAGCAACTAATACTGGAGCGATTTACAACAGCCCTTTTTTACCCGTCAAAAGCAGTTTGACATCTATGCGCTCCAAACAACTTTAAATGGGCTAAGCTTTTTTATAAGTCTGATAATGAATTGTAGCCTAGTTCACTTAGTTGAGGTATGAACTTTCTATAAAACCCAACTAATCCTAAAAAGGGACTGAATATCCTTTTTTTTGTGGTTGGAATAGGCCAATTCTTAATACTGGCAACCTTAGCTTCACAGAGGCTTAATTTGACCGTTGCCGACACAGTGACCAAGGTATATCACCTCACTTCCATCCAATGTGACACTTATCAGGTCTCAAAGAGTTAACCCAGCTTCCTGAACCTTCTGCCAAAACCATTATTTATATGTTTCAAATGGGTCTCCCAGGAATCAGACATGATGGCTATATCATCCTGATAACCAAAGGCATAATCTAACCTTAGTAAGAACCTTATCAATCAACCTCTGGAAGGTTTTGAATGCTCCTTGTTTAACCTAAAAGGCATTCTCTTAAATTGAAAATGCCTCCAAACTACATACAAGGCTGTTTTCTCAGAGGCTTCTTTAGTTAGGGGAATTTGCCAATACCCTTTGAACAGTCAAGGCGCTTAAAAAGTTAGCACTAGCTAATCTTTCACCCAATTCCTCCAAGCGGGCTGTGGGATAAGGATCAAGAGTGTTAATTAGATTAAACCTTCTAAAGTCTACACACAGTCTGAATTCAGGAGGGTCACCCTCAGACACTTGCTTTTTCTTCCACTAGTACTATGGGTGCTCCCCATGCACTGTTACTAGGCTCAATAATATCCCACTTCAACATTTTGTTTAACCTCCTTCTCCACAACTTCTTTCCATCACGATTGTTAATGGGGTATGGTGTGGTTTTAATAGGTCGCGTTACTTCCAGTGTCAATGTGAGGTGGTGAAATCAGGTGAGTCAAACCGGGCTGTTCAGTAAACAACAATTCAAAGTCCTTTAACAAATGTCTAACTTGCTTACATTGCCCTTCTGATAAACCATCTGAAATTGAACTTTACTCACATCAGAACACTCCTCAAAATTCCATTCCACAAACTCATCTGCGTTAGTGTCAACTTGTACTGGAAAAGTCATTTACAGATCTCTCACAATAACGGTTTCAACCTATTAGCATGCACAGTTCTCTGCCCATCATCTTCTTGAATTACATAATTGTCATTGGGTAAAACCTGTATTATCACATAAGGTCCCTTCAAGCCATTAATTCAACTTAACAGGCTTATCCACTGACAGTAATAAAACTTTATTACCCACTGCAAAGCTAAATTGGTCTAGCCTTAACATCAAAGTAGGTCTTTTGCTTTTGCTGAGCCTGCTTCAAAATTCTCTCTGCTGCAGCTGTCCTTACTTCCTGCAGAGTTCTTTGCAGCTCTACAGAAATATGCATTTACATCCCTTGGGACAAAGAGTTGTGTCCAGTAAAGAAACCTTCCCAATTTGCTCTAGCTAAGCCCAAAGGACCTCTGATATCTCTACCAAACAATAACTGATTTGGACTAAATCCTAGGCTTTCTTGGACTGAATCCGCGGAGAGCAAGCGTCAAATATGGTGCAGCTTGATCCCATGAATTTGAATGCTTTAGTACATAAGACTTCAACAATTGTCCATTAGTTCTGAATGGCCCTCTCCCACTAAACCATTTTGACTGAGGGTTGTCACGCCCACTACAGGGGCATGCTGAACCCTCAGTGAACTCACAGAAAATTTTCATCACCTGTGACATCAAATTGGGGGCTTGATTAGTCAGTAGTACTTTCATCACACCATATGTGGAGACAAAGTCCAGTAAGGCCTGAGCGACTGACACAGATGAAATGTTTCTCACACAAAAGGCACAAGGAAATCTGGTTGCATGGTCAGCTATAACTACACAATATACTGTTTTCCCGAACTACTTACTTTTAGGTAAAAAAGGACCTTAAATGTCCCAAACTGACCCTTACAAGGGGTTCATCAATTACTGGGTAGGGTGCGTGGCTCACACCTAGTTCTATCAGTAAGCGTGCCCAACCCGTTGACATACATCCCACATGTCTTGCAAAATCCTTAACTGCTTTAGTCAACCCTGGCCAAAACTGCCTTTGAATTCTTTCCATAGTCCTTCTTATTCCTAGGTGTCCAGCCAATGGGACACTATGAGCCAGTTCTAAAATTTCTTCCCTGTACTTTCTTGGAATTACTAACTTTGTAGGGTTACTTTTCCCTTCTCCAGAAGAAGCCCTGCCTCCATTTTTAGGCGATACAATAAAGCCAGATTGCCATATAAATCTCTCTAGGATTTTCTTTAGATACTTCTCCAGAAGCAACCTCTGCCTTTTTCACATAACTCTTTTAAGAGTAGTACATGATCTTTGTTCAGTTTTAAAACTGCTCCAGACCTTTCATGGCATACCTTTTCTTTATCCTCAAAATGGAAAGATTCAACTTCCATAGCTGGACTAGGAGTGCTTAATGACTCATCTTTCTTTCCACTCAATTGTGACTTAGTTAACTCAGCTTTTGCTGTCAACTCCCACTTCCACTTCCACTTTTTCTCTTTTTTGCTCACCTATATTTGACTTAAGTTTTTTCCAGCTTTAGGAATCCTAGTTGGAAACTTTTCATGTACATCTTCTAATTCCCCTTTGAGCCTTCTGTTTCTCTCTTTTCTCAGTGCTTGTTTTAGCCTTTGACCCTGAAAGTAACTACTAAGTTCATTTTGTCTAGATTGGTACAACACATCTGCTCCAATTATAAAAGGCATATCAGAAACATCATGTACAATGGCATATATGTCCTTTTCAATTCTGGGAGTCTGGATATGAATCAGTACTAAATCTAAGTACATAGGGGTCCTTCATGGGGTAACCTGCATCCTTCCCACCAACTGATGACTTATTTGCTTTAACAACTTTCTGTTGATAGAGACTTATATCTGCCCCTGTGTCAACAGAGACCTTCCACCCACAACTTCCCCAAGTAACACTTTCCTTAGCCACTGAGATCTCCAACCCACTGTCTCTGTTCCTCCAGATATCCCACACTATTTACATCAACCAGCTGTAACTCTCCCATTCTCACTCTTGGTTCTTGTTCAGTGGATTTAACAAGTTCTTCATCACCAGCATATCTCTTAGTTGTCAGGCATAGAGTTTCTCAGGACTTAGCAGAGTTCTTCATCACCACGGTGACCGGCTCTTCTCCTTCACTGGAACAAGCAGAACTACCTGGTGAATCATTAATCTCCTCCCAATCTTCATTTTGCACCAAACCCGATTATTTCCAACATGTTGCACTCTTGTTTCTCTCTTATTTCTTGCACATTGTGATTTGAAGTGACCCCTTTCTCCACACAAAAGCAGATTATATTCCTTGGTGTATAGATCTCGGCCGTCTCACTGTGATTTGGAAAGAAGTCCTTTCTCTGAAGCAAACTTTTTTCTCCATCTTTACCCGTAAACTCAATATTTCTCGGGTTGGTTTTAAACAATTCTCTCTTCTCTGATACAAAAGCGTGCTGGTTTTCTTTCCTTGCTTTTATAGGCGGCCATCTGGTCTCTGAAAGCAGCAAGTTAGATAAATCTAAGTTCTCTTTAGCTTGAACAAGAGCTGAGATTTCGCCGAGAGTGTGTGTGAAAAAAAATTGCTCTCTTGCTATCAAGTTGCAAAGTCTTCTATGGACTGAACCTTTGCAGCTCTATACCATTGCTGAACTATAAGTTTCAATCGAGCCATAAAAGCAACATAGCTCTCCTTCCTCTTAGGAAAGCTCCCCTCAGTTCTTCTCTCAACTGGATACGGATTTTTTTTCCAAATCTGGCTAAGGCCTGCCTTTAAAATTCTCATAGGTGGCTTCTTCCCCAAGTGTAAAGTTCACCTAATAACTGACTAAATCTCCAGCAACGCAAGGCCATAGCAGCCCTCACTTGCTCTCTTCTGGGAACTTCATTTTCTCTCAAGGCAGCTTCAAACAAAGCTAAAAAACTTTCCACTGACTCACCCTGCTGATACCTGGGGAACTGTCTCTTCTGAAAGCTGCAAGTGAGCTCCCTCTGTCTATCCTGCATCAGCAAGTTCATGGTGGTTTCTTGTCGTTGCATAAGCGTTTGCAGCATCCTCATCCATCCCTCAGTGCTGGTTGGTACTGAGGAATCGTCTGTATCTATACTATCCCGTCTGGTTGCATTAACTCTGGGTGAGTCCTCTGGGGTGTACTACAGACCTTTCTTGGTCATTCTCATCCATGTCTCTCAACTCCTTGCCATTCAACAGCTGTCCCGTGGCTCCCAACTCTTGAGCTACCACTCTGCTGCTTGATTCTGGCTCAGCTGAGAAAAATGGTGTGCATATTCTGGGCTCTTCCAGTGTGACCTGCACTTCATTCACCTTTTAGATCGGTTTCACTACTGGTTAGATCCATCTGCACATTCAACTGAAATCTGTGGTTTGTACTAGAGCAAATTTACACTCTTTGCTTGCCAACAAAATGCTCACTGAGTGTATTTCAAAATCCCTCCGCTTGCCACCATGTCAAGGAAGACTCCACAGTCCCCTTCTACTTGAATTGCTTATTGATTCAATACACTCATAGAAACTTCTTCTTTTTTGTAGTTTATTACATATAACAGGCAAGCTTACAAGTTGCTCTAACGAATTAACAAAAGAAAACTTCAGGAAAAAACGAACTGGGCTTCAGCTTCAGTTAAACCCTCACTCACTAACTGCCCTTCCTGTGTTCTGAGCCACATCCTCCAACTGACACTTTCCGAATGTTCCTGAACTCTTCACAGATGACATGTGTACCCAACCTGGTGTACAATAGTAACTGGTCTGCAGCATTCTGTACTAACTGGACAGACCCATGTGGAGTCAATTACAATAGTCTAGTTTAAGGTGAGAATAGCATGGATCCATGTAGCTAGATAAGCCAAGTCAAGGTACAAAACTATCTTATCAGGTATTTGACTCACTTAACTTCATCACACTCACTCCCTGCAAGTTACTGAATCAGCTTCAGAGCTAGTAAGTAATTATTCTAGTAAGGCAAAGGAGACAGTGGCTGCTACTGCATACTAATTGTACCTTTCCTCCACTCCATTTACATTAGTAGCATAGGAATTAAGGAGCATGGAAAGTATGTAATCTGGAACTGGCCAACCTTTGCAGCTAAGGTGAAATAGTGTGGTAGATTTGGGGTAATGACAGAAATGTTCTGACAGGAAGAAGAAGTGGAAACTATTTTAGCATATCAGATAATTCTGGAGGTCAGAGAAATGGTTTAACGGGCAGGGAGAGGCTTCAGGTGGGTACTCAGGCAGGTAGGACTGTGCATTTGGGGCTGTGCCGGTGCAGATGTACATCCATCAAAACTTTTTTTTCTACATAATTACAAATATGGGCAATCAATGTCTGATCTCTCATTTGGATGTCTGATCTCTCATTTGAATCTGATGTCATCATACTGGACCAAAGGGGCAACCCCCACCCCCAAACATTAGAATCTTGAGAATTCTTGCATATTGACATATGTGATGTATGTAACAATTGTCCCAGTCTCAAGAACCAAATCTCTTTAGTTTCACAGGTCATTTAAAGAGAAACTTTTAAATCCATTTTTTTCTTTAGGGCAATACACTATCAAATAAATATCTGTATTTAAAAATGAATTTATGATGAAATCATTCACCTCTTCAGAGCTGCTATTTGAGGATGCCACCTTTGACTGCTGCTGCTGTTTCCTCAGCATTGCAGATCTTTGTACAGCCAGAATACTCGGGTTTGATTTCCAAAACTGGAGAGCAATTTACACAAAAAATTATTTAGACATACTAAACCCAGGCAATTTTAATACACATTCAAATTTGCTAATTAACAAAAAATAATAATCATAACCACGTTTGGATTTTACTCACAAACCTAAATGTTTTTTAAAAAGCTCCACAAAACAGAATCCCAGGAGCTATTTATCTTCCTTCACAGTAATGCACACACAAAACTTTCTCAAAAATGTCATGTTTTCACTAGAAAAATTGAAAAAGTCTTCACCCTTCTACATATCATACATTTTGAGAGAGGAAAACATTGCCTTAAGAAGCAGCGTATTAATTCTTAGGATCTGGGCATGACTGTATAATTCTGAAAGTTCCTTCCTCAAGTTAAAAAAAATCATGAATTGCTAAATACAAACTAAAATTTTGTTCCTTTCAAAATTATTTTTGAAACTTTATAAAAGTTAAAAGAAACACAGGCAATTTGTTCATCACTAGCTAATTTATGCAGGCATATTTGTCCTCCTATAAAGAAGTTCTGTACATCAACAGAACCCTTTCCAACCTCAATCAGCTGTTTGCCTTGCATGTCCCTTTCAAACACCCTAGACAGTGACACAGTAAATTCAACCTGGTGAATGGTTTAGTACAGGGGTAGGGAACCTGCGGCTCTCCAGATGTTCAGGAACTACAATTCCCATCAGCCTCTGTCAGCATGGCCAATTGGCCATGCTGGTGAAGAACTTGGGAATGCTTCGGATTCCCTGAACATCTGAGCTGGAGTTCCTGGTTTATGAGCCGAGCATCAAAGCCAAGCATTAAGTATTCTCTGAAGTTAAGAATGTTCTTCTTTACTGAGCATTTTTATGAAACCGTTATGTACTATTTATGTATTTAGGGTGTTTCATGGGATACACTCAGACTTTTCATTATCAAGTACCATAAAAGTGTTTTAGAATTTACAGTATTTGAGCAGATACCCACTTAAAAATATCCATGTTACAAAGAATCAATAATATACAGAAATTTTACCTCAGCCCCATCAACCTTTGGCGGTTTAGCTTGGACCTTCTTTTCTTTAGAGGAATCAGACTCAGATTCTGATTGACTGCCAGACTCTGAGCCAGAGTCTGAATCACTGCTTCCTGACTGGCTACTACTTCCATCACTGTTGCTTCCAGAGCTTGAACCAGTTCCAGAACCTGATGCTGAACCGGAATCATCATCTGACTGGCTGCAATTACAAGAGCAAACATTATCAAACTGGGAAAGAGAGCAATTAATCCAGACATCCATTCATCATTTATAAGTCACTTAACATTAGTGTTTCAGAAATAGTACCATATATACCGGCGTATAAGACGACTGGGCATATAAGACGACCCCCCCCCCCACTTTTCCAGTTAAAATATAGAGTTTGGGATATACTCGCCGTATAAGACTACCCCTCTTCCAACGCACACAGTTACAGTTACTGAGGTCCTCTTAGGTCCCCAACTGAATAAACTACCGTACAGTACTTGTCCTCAGTAGACCTACGGTAACATGAAAACCTAACGAGAAACAATTCTCTTCTACCTTAAAAGGTAAATCATCTGAGAGCACCAGCCCCTCGCCCCTTCCCCACCTGCAAAGTACCGGTATCACCAAATCCAACACAAAGCCCGCTCTTCTACTGGCACTTGTCCCTCTCGTAAGCTCTGCAAGAACCCAGCAACACCATCGCCCCTTCTTCCTGTGCAGGCTGGCCCCTGCACTTTTTGCCCTGTCCCGCCAAAAAAGTTTCCCACCAGAAAAGCTTGCAGGGCATGGTGCTGCACCAGGACGCACGCTCCATGCGCAATCCGCAGAGGGACTGGGCAAAACTTCAGTTGGAAGCCCCCCCCCACCGGCCGAAGCTTGCCAGTCAGCATGCCCATTTCCCACCCACACCCTCTCTCTGGGGGGGGGGGTGCACTGACAGTCTCCTGGTCAACCGCTCCAGGCACCACCACTGCCTTTCACTCCCCCTGCCAAGATCCAGCACAGTGCTGAGGGCAGACGCGTGCGTCAACGCCAAGAAAGAGGACGAGTGAGGCGCCGGGCACTCCCGGAGTGTGCAGGAGAAGGAGGGAGACCTGCTGGGAGGTCCATCCAAAGGGGCCAGAGCCAGCGGGCAGCTGCATCCATGCCCGGGGGGGGGAGGGGGTAGCGCCTCGGTCTTGCTACCGTGTGTTGGCATTTAGATTGTAAAATGCGTTTTTAATAAAGTGCCGCTGCAATGTTTAATTAGCATATCTCATTCATGTATAAGTATGTACAGCTATTGGTATGTTTATCATTGCACACATCCCTGTGTCAGAGTCAAAGAATACAGTTGGGGTGTTTATCTGATGTGCAAATTATTCTGCAAATGATAATGCTATGTGACTCCAGTTCCCTGAAAATTTCAGTTGTGTTGTGGAGAGGAGATGTTCAAGACAAAGTTACCCAGAGGCAGACGGAGGACTCCAGCCGGTTCTGCCGTGTCTTTTGCCCTGCCTCACCCTCAGGAGACCGGCAGGCTGATCTTTGTGTGGAAGGAAGCGAGAACTTGGGCGCCCTTGTGTGGAAGGAAGCGAGAACTTGGGCGCTCTAGAGCTCCACTCAGCTTGCAGAGGTGCTGGCGGGGTGAAGACTGCACATGTCCCCGGGGGACAAAAAGTTGGGCTGCCCCTGCATGTGGTTCTGCTGGAAGGATGTGCAAGAAACCCACTTCGGAGGGGGATGTAGGTTGAACCGGGGGGAAGGAGCAGCCAACTAGGCAGAAGGGAAAGTGAAACCAGGAGCCCCTCTCCCACGTTGGCTCCGCAGTTCCATCCTTGGGGAGCAGGAAAGTTTGTCAAATGCGTGAGGGAAGGGGGGGAGCCTCCTGCGCATTTAAAGAGCTGGTGCATTGGTTCCTGGTTTTGCAGAAATATGGAAGGGGCTCTTCAGGCACAGGAGTCGCCTCCCGTCCAGTAGCAACACCTCCATCTGCTCGGGAGTAGCCAGCCCCATGGACGCCGACAGGGCTGACTCTAAAGGTAAAGCATGCACTGGGATCATAGCAGGTGGCGGCGACAGGCAGCAGTTGCATAGGCAGGGAGGAAGGAGGCAGCTGGCCAAGCCAGAGTAGGGCAAGGTTTGTGTACAGGAGTGAGTAACTAACTCCAGCGCGCAGGCCAGCAGCAGCAGAGCTGCAGCTCCAGATCCTGGGCGCTCAGTATCACCCCCTCAGTACCTAGCGTATAAGATGACCCCAGACTTTACAGATGATTTCCCAGGGTTCAAAAGTCGTCTTATATGCCGGTATATACAGTATTTGCCCGTTCACTACTATAACTAGTTGATTTTTAATATCTGCAACAAATGCTTACATATAGGGATCTTCCCTATAAATCACTCAAAATCCAATATGACTAAGTTATGAATAAGCTTTTTGGACACCAGAAAAAATTATAAGGGTAGATGATGGTATAGACCAGCCATTGTCAACCAGGGTTTCATGGTACCCTGGGGTGCCGTGAGCATGTCCCAGGGGTACCGCGGCAACACTCCCACCGGCGCCAGCAAGGACATGGAGCTGGCCCATGGGGCAGGGCCTGCCACAAGGTCAGCAGCCACCACCACCCCCAGTGCTTCCCTTCACCCTGGGAGAAGAAGGTGGGGTGTGTGGCAAACAGGGGCAATGGGAGGGGAAGGTGGAGGGTGGCGGCAGGGGTACCGTGAGATATGAAGAGTGAGGTCAAGGGTACCCTGACCTCGAAAAGGTTGGAAAACACTGGTATAGACCAACTGCATAATAATTGAGTGCCTCAGCAATTATGCAAGACCAAGGAATGCAATATGTTTCCACTGCTGATGACAACTATAAGAGGACCCCTCCCCTTGATTCAGAATTATGTTTGAGAAACTGGTTTTTTTTAATGGAAAATAGCCCAGTTAATTTTAAGCTCTATTCCAAAGTTGCGGACTCAACCATTCTTCCAAAACAGCAAAACTATAGTCTAACTCAGTTGGAATGTTCACCGCTATTCCAATCAAGAGGCCAAAGAGCAATGAAACCAAGTGGATACGTTTTCAACATTCCCTACCATTTGCCCACTGTAGGTGGTTACACATTATGCTGGAAATGCACACCCCTCCACTGCTCCTCTTTCATGCTAGATGCTGAGCAACCTTTCTACCAAAGCTAGACTTTAAAGTAGGGTTCCAAAGATACTCTTACCAGTTCCCCAAGGGCAAGAAGCCCTTCTTCAAGTTCACACTGAATAGCAGTTTGGGTAAGTAGACAGATCTGTTTCTCTTTGCACCAGCTTTGCAGAAAGAAGAAGTAGAAAGAGTTCTGCTGTTTTCAGTCTAACACCTAACACCTTGGTCCTGATCTAGTCTATGCTGACCAACCTAACAAGGAAAGAAATAGCTCGGGCCCTTCTTGCAATGAGAGGATCACAGTTTTCTTGCCTTCTCCAAGGCCCCATGTGAAATGAATGGGAAGCGGTAGCAGTGACACAGATAACAGTTGACTAATAAGTTCCGTCAAAAAGTGTGGATCCGCAACTTAAGCCAAACATTTCTGAAAAAAACTGCATATTCTATTTCTACAGTTATTTTGTTTTAAATAAAGTATTACATAACATTAACAGGTTGTGCTAGTAGTTTCTACACTAGACATTTCACCTCAATAATAAAAATTAAGATGCCACATTCAGAGCTTATTTTCCGGAAAATGTTTCTCAAAATTAAGAAATAATCTAAGTATCAGTGTTATAAAGAAATTCAATACCCTAAATTAACCCAACTAGTCAAGCTGTTGTGCTAAAGCAACACAGATTGTTGCAACATTGATTAAAGAACTGGTCTTTTTAATTTAAAAAAAATTTAAACAATTGAGATTGTTAAATCAAGTCTCTGTTGCCGATTCAATTTATAGCAGGAATATAATACCAAAAAAAATCTTACCACATGAAGTGTTGTAATAAGAACACAAACGGATATTTTTAAAAGGATGTTTTCCACAGTAACAGGGTGTGGTTGCAATATAGGCATTTGTTGCAAGATCATGTGAAAGGAAAGCTGAGCTCATGATTCCAAAACAGTCCTGTTCATATTTTTCTGAATTAACTGAAAAAGTTTTACAAGTTCTCAAGCAGCAAATCTTGTATACTAACACCAAAGTTGGCTAAATCTTTGGATACTTAAATCTAGTGACTGGAGCTGTGAATGAGGAAGACAAATCTTTATATACACCTGAAAAAGGTTTGCAGAAAATCTAGAAGCAACCTTTGGGTGACTTGATGTCACCCAACTTCCATGACTCGTCTAGGGCAGCCACTCTATGAAAGCCAGAGAGGTGCAGCAGTTAAAACTTCAAAGTCAAGGACGGGAGGCCAAGGTTTGAACTGCCATCTTGCAGTGAAAGCTCACTAGAAATTTTGGGCCAGTCACATACTTTCAGCCTAACCTACCTCACTGGGTTGTTGAACAGATAAAAAGGAGAGAACAAGATAGCTGCTTTGGCCTCCACTGTGGAGAAATGTGGGGTTTAAAAGAAGAAAATTAAAAAATAACACTAAGTTAGGAGGCAGATAAAAGTTCAGTTGGTAAATAGATGAGAAGAAGAGAATGAGGCAAGAAAGGGGAGATGATATGGGGGTTGTCAGGAGGAGGGAAATAGAACACAGTGTGAGATAGAGGGGGAAATGAGGTTGCGATTACCACTCTTTTTCTTTGTAAATAAATATGATTTATTGTGGTTTATTTCTTCCTTTCTTTCCAACATATATATCGCTGCCACCTGGAATTTAATTTCAAATCCCTTTTTAATTTCTCCTAAAGTACTGTGTCTGAGCTCTAAAGCAGTTTCAAAGGTCTATGTGGTCCTGAGGAAGAAACCCTCACAAGATACTGGCGCAGGATACCAGGTTAGTTTGAACAAATTACTATTTTATTTATATATTTTCTTCAGCTTAATGGTTATAAGAAGTATTTTATCGCTACAATGAGTAAAATAATTTGAGGCAATAACTTTTAGTCCTGCTTTCCAGAGGAATGGGAAGGAATAACCCATCTGTGAAGATGCCCTCTAAATCAGAGGGTGAACTAAGGGAGCAGATAAAGGTCAGTTTACTGCTAGGTGGGAAGCAGATAGGATGGCCAACTCCAAGTTAGAAAATACATGGAGATTTGACAGATGGAGCCTGGGTGGGATTTGAGGAGTAGAAGGGACCTCTGGAGGGTATAATGGCATAGCCTCAAGGGAAACCAGGGTTGTCAACCTACAGGGGAACATTACCTAGAATTTCAACTAATCTCCAGATGACCAAGATCAATTTCCCAGAAGAAAATGGCTGCCTTGGAGGGTGGATTCTGTGGTATCTTATTCTGCTGAGGTTACTTCCCTCCCAAAACATCATCCTCCTGAAACTCCAACCCCAATATTCCAGGAATTTCCCAATCTGGAATGGGCAATCATAGGAAGCAACTGACTGCTCTAGCTGAGAGATCCATTGAGATTTCAGGAGATTTTCAGGCCGTACCTTGAGGGTGGCAATTCTAGAAGGAGAGAATGAAGAAGGAAAAGGGGAGAAACTATAGGAGCTTTAAGGAAAAGGGAAACAGTGGGGAAATAAGATGCTTTCCACATGTCCTGGTTGTAATCTATTTTCTAGAGTAAGTCCAAAATACCTTTATTTCAGATTTATGAGTACACAAGAAATTTAAAACTGTCAGAATTTTAGGTAAGGTACTAAGTTGCATAGAATGGGATTTCTCCTCTAAGACCTTGAATGCCATTATCTAAAAAAGTATGTTTTAACAGTATTACTTTTATTTATGAGGCAATTAAAACTGATCAATCAATTAAAACTAAGGTTGCCATCCTCCTGGCCACTGAGGTGGGAGGGGTGCCAGATCCAGGTTGGAAACTCCAGGATAATTGGAGATGGAGCCTGAGAAGGACAGGGACCTCAGTGGGATACAATACCATAGAGTCCAAATGCCATAGAGTCCAAAGAATCCCTTTTCTCCAGGAGAACTGATATCTGCATTTTGGAGATAAGCTGGAATTCATAACTAAAATTAATTAAATTTTTCTATGAAGTGTGTGTTTACTTCAGATTATTATTTTTCCAGGGGTCTGACCTTCTACTATGCTCCTTTCAACCAGTGTGCAAAAATTCAAGGCTACATTACTTTACAACAAATCAGAGAACAGAATCACTAATTCATACAGAATAGTTGTTCAAAAGCAAGCCAAACAAATTAAGGTAGTCCAAATCTAGAACACGTGATGTTCTAGATTTGAAACTAAGCAGATACGGATGGGGCTTAGTCTCTGGAAAGTGGTCTTAGGATCACTCTGGAAATGTATCGTGATGATAAAGTTATCTGGAGAAGTGACATATAAGTTTGCCAAACAACACAATCTGGTATATAAAAACATGTGAACAATATTACAGGTAAGCACTGCAAGAAATAGGAAATGTATCATATATCCATCCACACAAAAGACTATTCCAAATATTACATTTTTCCTATATATTTTGTTATTCTTATGTGCCATTTTATCAGCAAGGTATGACAATATAGATTTTTATTTCAAAGATTTATGTGGATTTTTGCATGCCAGCTTAATGTCTGTTAATTAAAAAAATTTAAAAATCTTAGTGCTATTTAAGGTATCTCATATATCTAAATCTGAACATGGAGCCCATCTGCAGAACAAAAAAGCAAAGCAAAACAAAAAACACACAATGGGACCAAAGGAGGTTCAGAAAACTTTTTTAAAAAATGTTGAGTAAGATTCCATGTCCAGCAATCCCATACAACTGAGCGTAAAGGAGACGCCAAAGTAAGGGGGAAGAAGCAGCCACACAAGTTGGGGGAAGGATGCTGAGCAGGGGCTGCAGGCAAGGCATAGTAGGAATGTAGTGAGAGAGCAAAATGAGAGAATACAATTTCCCTTCCCCCACCAATATTAATTCCTGCAACTCAGAATTTCACATTACTACTCTAAATATAATTGTGTAAATGTATGATGACGTCTCAACCAAAAACACTTTACTTTGTAGTAATTTTAATGTCACAGAACTAACAAACACATTTTCCATTCTTTTCTAAAAGTATGAAGGAAACATCTCAAAGCATACTGCTGCTCTAGAAAACCTCTCCCAGTTTCTTATTCAGGTTGAATAAGTTTGTGTCCTTAAAAGCTGTACGTTTTTCTTCTTGATCAGACACCATTCAAGTTATATATCTCTTTCACTAGTGCTCTGGTTGCTTAATCACATACACACAGTTGTAAAATTCTAGTACTAGGAAGCACACTATAATAGACACGTGTAATCTTGAACAATCTCAATTTCTTCACTGTCAACCTTAAAATTGTGTAATCCTCCAACAGACATTATTTTGTCTTCTTGCTGTTCAGCTGTAATCCTGTTTTGGCAGTTTTTGATTTAACCTTCATCAGTAGTCACTTCAAGTTTTTGCTATTTTCTGCTAGTCATGTGGTGTCATCTGCATATCTCCAATTCTTAATGTTCCTTCCCCCAATTTTCACTCTTTCATCAAAATCTAGTCCAGTTCTTCTTAGATGTTCTGAATACAGATTGGACAGATCAGGAGATAAAATACATCCCAGTCTAACACCTTTGCCAACTGGAAACTATTCTGTCTCTTCATATCCTATCCTAGCTGTAGCCCTGCTCCAGCTGTAACCCTAGTCGGATGCTGTGGCATACCTATTTTCTACAAAACCACACGTAGCTTTTTCCTGATCCACCAGTCAAAACTTTGCTGTAATTTATGAAACATGAGATGATTTTCTTCTGAAATTCTCTCATATGCAACAGTAACCTAAGTAAATTTGCAATATGATCTCTAGTGCCGCTTTCTTTTCTGAATCCAGTTTGAATACCAGGCACTTCTCATTCCATATAAGAAGAAGAAGAGTAAGAGTTTGGATTTATATCCCCCTTTCTCTCCTGTAGGAGACTCAAAGGGGCTTACAATCTCCTTGCCCTTCCCCCCTCACAACAAACACCCTGTGAGGTGGGTGAGGTAACATATAAGGTAACAATCTTTGTTGTGACATTTGTGCATCACTTTACTCACATGAGAAATTAATCTGATGGTCTGATAGTTGTTGCAGTCTTTGCTGCCTCCATTTTATGGAATGTAAACTGACCATTTCTGGTCTGTGGGCCATTGTTCTGTTTTCCGTATTTGTTGACATATCCCCATGTTCCAATCATATGAGCTGAACAGCTTTGGACTTTCCTTTTTCATCCATTCACATCAACAACCGAATGTCCTTCAACTTTAGTTCAGCTGTGTCATTAAGAATATTGCTACTTGTAGTTGCCCTCCTCTCTTTCCCAGTAGCTGACTGAGTGCCATCTGATCTGGGGATTCCATCTTCAACCACTATATCTTTTTTCATTTTGGACTATCTCATCATAAAGTTTTTAAGATAAGAGTTGATCAGAGGTGGTTTATCACTGCCTTCTTCTGCACAGTACTAACCAGGGTTAGCTGAAGTGGCACTGTCTACAGAACATCACCAATGTCACTTTCCACTACTACTGCTGCCAAGTAGCTACCCTTTGGGAATTTTCTCTGCACCTATCACTACTGGAATTGTCCCTTCTCTTCTGCTGATGTGGCTGCTGATCCCTGAATGTGGATAAGTCTTAGTGTGGTGTCTCAGCTGTGACCATCCCCCCTTGAGTAACTCTCCTAGGATAGCTTCTTGACAAAGTGTAGGCTCCTTACAATATTGCTTTTAGCTTTACTGACACACAAGGTTTTAATTTTATTTTATTACAAGAAACCTGGTCCCCCACGCCAATCCAGCTTCCTGGATACCTTTCCTTTTGTCTAGATGCCTATAAATCCAATGCAATGGGGAGATACCAAGCTGGGTTGGTTATAATGATTGATGTTGGTTTGAACCTTTGCATAACTGAGTTGCATCCCTGCCACAAATTGGCTCAAGCCATCCTGGTTAAGGGGAAATCTTTTAAATTTATATTAACAAATGTGTATCTTCCTCCTAGTCTTGCCAGAGACACTCTCCAGACACAATGGTTATACCTCTTTAACTATCTAGAGAGCCTTGAAGAACAGCATCCCGGGGTCACAATAATACTCATGGGTGACCTCAATGCCAGAGTGGGTGGGAATGAGCAGGATTTTCTTGTGTCCCTGGGGTTGGATGAGGAATTGCTCCCAGAGCTTCTTCTTGCTCCAAGAAACTCTCGCGATCATTCAACCAACCAGGCTGGGAAAAAACTCATTACACTCTCTACCCACTTCAATTTATTAATTCTTAACGGGCTCCTTAGATTTGATAGATTTGGGGAGTTTACCTTTGCATCTCACAAGGGCAGCAGCGTGTTAGATTATGCCTTAATATCCTCCAACTGACTGGAGTGGGTAAAAGACTTCCACATCATATTTCACTATCTGAGTGACCATTTCCCACTCTCCATTACAATTTTTTAATCAAACTGACTTCCCATGTGAATTGGCTGATTCTGATTCTATTGAATATTTGTCCAGGGGTTGTTGGGACGATTCGGGATCTGCTTTATTCAGAAGAACTGCTGGCAATTAGATCTAGTATCTTGGGAATTGAAGATCCTGGCCTGATGTGTAGCCAATATGTGATCCTCACCCAGAAACTTAGGGATACCTTTTGTAGGAGACCAAAGAGGAGCCCTAATCAATGAATTGCCCAGATCAACTTTGGGTTCTGTGATACCTGTAGATTATTAAAAGGATTTATATGGGACCTTTATAATAAATACAGAACATGTAATTGGAGTGCCCTACCTCCATCTTATTTCACATTGAAAAAACAACTAGCCTTACAGATCAAAAACAACAGGACGGAAATCATCAAACACTGCTGGAATTCCCTCATTACGGCAATTAGAAATAACGACTCTAGAAAATTCTGGAGGATGGTTTCTGGAGCCCTCTGTCCCAACAGTACGAACAGGGCCTGCATCTCTAGGGCTAAGTGGTATAACCACTTCCATGAAATCTTTAAGGAAGGGTTAGATAGTGTCGAGGCTTGTGACCAAGGGTTAGAGTTGGGAGGAACCGATTGGCCAACCCCTGTCTCTCTATGGATCACCTGAAGTTGTGCACCTTGGGATCAGTAATCTCTCCAGGGTCATAAGGCAGCTTTCTGGAGCCCAATGCCTTGCCCTGGACAGTGTCTGTTCAAATACTTTGCTGACTGGTGGGCACCTCTCTTGGCCTCTCTATTTACCCTGGTTGATCGGTATGGGATGGTACTGACACACACAAACCCCCTCACCACATTAAGGTGTGTGTCCAAGTTGTTGATGAGTCTACCATATATAAACTGACTGCCATTAGTAAACCAATCCCAGAGACTGCTGCTTGTCTCTTTTCTCATCTCCAAACAGAATCCCCATATGTTATCCTAAGATCCCTTGCATTTCCGGGCTGCTGACAAAACAAAGGCCCACTGTGCATGCAGCCCATTGACTATCTGTTGGCTAATGTCAAATGGGAAGAATGCGAGAAGCTAAGGGCAGCCAAGCGTCTTGCCCTTGACTAAGGATCATCAGCCTCTTTCTCTCGCCTCTTCCAGACTAGCTATTTCAATAAAATAGTTCTGAGTTCTAAAATCTGGAAAAAAATCTGAGTTCTAAATCTAAAATCTAAATCTAAAATCTAAAATCTGAGTTCTAAAATCTGGGGAAAAAACCATTATTTTATAACTGCCCCCTCCCCAACTCCAAAAGAAGCTGAAACCTATGAAACATATTCTTGCTTGGTGATCACATATTCTTACTTGCTCATCACAGGAAGTGTGGGAGTCAACAGGTGTGTGGCTGCTGTACTGGTGCGGCACAGATAAGGGGCTACACTAGCAGGGAGAGCTCTCCCAAGCAGCTCTCAGTTTCACTCAGTGTCTGCAACGTTCCACGGAGCATTGGGGAAGGATTAGAGAAACTATTGGAAGGATTATAAACCACAGAAAGGAATGTCTTTAGCAAACACAAGTTAGAGTAGCAAACTTTTCAGTTACTTTGTGCTTCCTTCTCTTTATGTGGGAAACTGAATAAAATGGGATTTCTGCATTCACTTATCACAACAAACAAGTTTCTGAGGGTAGCCGTATTGGTCTGCAGTAGATATGATAGATATGAGTTCAGTAGGACCTTGGAGACCAACAACATTTTTCAGGGTATGAGTTTTTGAGAATCAAAAGATGTGCTGGATTCAAGTCCAGTAGCACCTTAAAGACGAACAAGATACATTAGAGAGTTCCGACTTTCAAAAGGTCACATCTTGAAAATCTTGTTGGCCTCTAAGGTGCTACTGGACTCATACACAGAAAAAAGTTAGTATAGATTGAACAAGCTACATTCAAACCATGGCTCAGAAGATTAATCTAGCAACCTTGCAATCAAAGAACATGCTAACCTGTTTAATACCTTGGAGATACACCATGAAAATAGTGGCGTATTTCCAAGGCTGGCTCTGCCAACGCAAGGCGACTGAAAGGGCAGTGGAAGTTGACCAATGTTGGCTCCATTGCCCAGAAATGCCCCCCATCATGCCTCCATAGCTCAAGACAGCATGGTAGCACCGCTGCACAGTTGGATGCTGCAGCTGGGTATTCCAGGGCCCTGTAGTGGCCTGGCACCGGTGGATTCACCCCTTTGTCAGGGTAAGTGTCCTGGGGAGGACAAATCAGCCAGAATAAGAGGGGGGATTCAGCCCTCCCCGGGTGGGCTGCTAAGTACATAAATACATTGCCAGAACAAAATTAAAAGGAAATCCTGAATTAAAATATCAGAACCCACTAATATGCACTAATAATCTGCCAGTAGTTCTACATCAGTTCTAGAAGTATACCATAATAATCCATTCAGATCAATAAAGAATGTTCAAGGTTAAAAAACTATTTCCTACAGGTGCTGTCTCCACAATCCTTATTACAGAATTCACATTTATAAAATTCTTTTAAATTATTCCATAAAATGACCTTCATCACATGAAAAAGCCTGAAATTGAGCTCTAAAATCTAGCTTTATAATTTCACCTCCTAAACCACTAAAATATTGCAATACCAAGTACGGTAATTAAGATGAAAATAAAAGACCCCTTCCGCACCCGCAAAATAATGCGTTTTCAAACCACTTTCACAACTGTTTGCAAGTGGATCTTGCTATTCCACACAGCTTTAAAGAGCACTAAAAGCAGTTTGAAAGTGCATTATTCTGCATGTGCGGAATGAGCCAAAGTGTTTCATCCAATCCTCACGGATTTCTCCCCATAACTGAAAAGTTTAAAGCATCCTGGAATACCAGTTGAAATTAGATTTAAGTGAATGTGTGTTTAACCTCAATCCTTCTGGATAAGATCTCCCATACACCAGTGAGCATTCACCTCACAACTTAAGTTTGGGTTTGTAAGAACAGCTTCCTGTTCAGCAGTCAGCACTAGTGAGGCTAGTGAAGAGGAAGCTATTCATGTAGTCTCATTGATCTATTGGGGAGGGGGGGGGGGTTGTATCAATTGTCAGTGACTCACCTCACCAATTTTTCACATTACCAACTTGCAATAGTGTTCCATACAACTCTTTATGACACAGTTTGAAGTAAATTTGTAGTATTATGTCTACACTGCAGACTGAATCTAAGGCCAAAAGTAACTTGCCAGGTCACTCCACATGTTTATAGCAGAATCTAGATTCAAACCAGAAAGTTACTGATCCACACTTAGTTTTCCAATCACCTGATATTCATCAAATAGCATCATCGTTGAAACTGGGGTGACAGAAACCAGCACCAATTCTTTCTCTCTTGAACTTCTCTCATCTAGTATGCATAGGTCCTGCTCCATGTTCCTCCATATCCAACTCTTTCATCCCCTTCACCTCTATCTACTGCCTCCTTTCCATCTTCCCTTGAGTCCTACAATGCTTTATACTATATACTGGAATGTAAATAGCCCTATGAAGATATATGAGATCAATGTACTGGTTAGTAATGGAGTAGTTGGTTAGCCACTACAAGAATCCAGATCCTGGAGAAGATGGACTATTGATCTGACAAGGCTTTTCTTAGGTTATCTGAAAGAGACTGCAAATTCTCTTTTATGAAGCTCCTAGAAGAAAAATTTAGAGAAGCCTTTGGGGGAATGCTGTTTACAGAAAGAAGACAAAGATATCACCACACGCAAACTACAACATTTTCCTGTCTGAACTTTTTGAATTACCTCTCCCATTCATGCTAGCAAAGTGGTTCAAGGAAAAAAGGTGAAAAGATTGGTATGTCTTCATGCATCACATGTCAAACAATAATACGCAATTATGACTGAAGGACAATTCTGAATGCTTCATTTTATTTTCTACTATCTACCAATAAGAATGGCATTTTGAGCACTAACTTTTGAAACAAGGTAAAGTGCCAGAAGAGGGAACCCCAGATTGGATGGCACTCAATCAGTTACTGGAGGAAGAGTGGAGGACATGTACAAGTAGTGCTATTCTCAACCACGCAACTGGACTAAAGCTGAAAGGACATTAAGTCATTGAAGTGAATGGAATTGAAGCAAAGCAAAAGTCCAAAGCCCTCCGACGCATGGGAATGGGAGTGAGTGAACTAAACTGGCCTGGATAAGGACATTTTCAGTCAGAACATTATGAAGTGTTTTACTTGAGGAATGACAAATTAGTCTACCTCCTAGAACAGTGGTGGCGAACCTATGGCACGTGTGCCAGAGGTGGCACTCAGAGCCCTCTCTGAGGGCACGTGCAAACAGAGCCCCCCACATCTAGGCTGGCCTGGGCCACTGGGCTCGATTATTAGCATTAAATCTAAGACTTAGGCTGTTTCTGCACGGGCGGAATACAGCGTCCCAGGGATGCTAAAAACAGGGTCCCGGGGGAGGGGTTTGCACAGCCACGCAGTGGCGGCCTCCCAACCCCTGAGCGGCGCGAAGTCGCTGTTTCCAAACCTCGCTCCCTGAGCGAGGTATTTCGGAACAGCGGCTTCCAACCGCTGCTGTGCAAACAGCAGCGGCTGGAAGGCGCCATTTCCCCACCCCCTTCCCCGAACGCCTACCTTTTCTCCTGGCTTCCGGCTTGTCGCAGAGGCCAGGGGACATGCCCCCCTGGCCTGTGACTCTAGAGCCATCGCTCCAGGCTGCGGGGGTGTGTCCCCTGGCTTCTGCGACAAGCTAGAAGCCAGGATACAAGGTAGGCGTTCGGCAACGGCCGCCTGCCGACCTCCTGGGACCGTCCATGTGAACAGTCCTGAGGGGGCGCGTTGGCATTGTTTATGCTGACGCACCCCCGCACTGTTGTGGTGCGGAAAGGGCCCTAGTTTTGGGGAAGCAGTGTAAGTAACCCTGTTAAGCGCTGTTAAACCGCACTGATTTTCATGTGAAAAACTAAAGTGCGATCCTTTACCTGGGTGTAAGCTTGGTTGCTGGCAATGGGGCTTGCTTCTGAGTAAACCCCCTAGGGCCGCGATTTACCCGTTGGAAGAGTTGCATGGTAGCTTCAAAGCAAAGCCGCCAACTACCATCAAGCTTACTCCCGAGTAACACACGCCTCGGAGCCAACCATTTTTCCTAAACTAAAACCTCAGTATTCAGGTTAAATTGCCATGTTGACACTTTGCAATAAATAAGTGGGTTTTGGGTTGCAATTTGGGCACTCAGTCTCGAAAAGGTTCGCCATCACTGTCCTAGAATTACTCTACCTAGTATACAAAGGATTCTCAAATTGGAACTTTCGCAGTTCTAACACGTAAGCTGACTAGTCATTCCTACGTGTCCTGTATTTGATCCATATCACCATCACTTTAGTGCCTAATTTGAAGAAATCAGAAATCATACAAAAACTCTACCTTCTTTAACCATTCTCAGATATGTGGTTATGAATAATAAATTTTACTGACAGATCCCATGACTTGAGCTATCTGCAACCAGTTGAAAAGGAACAGGGCAGTGGAAAGTTTGCAGGTTTACTCCAGCAGAATCCCCTGTGAACATGAACAAAGTTGTCCTGGTGCGGCATGGGGGAGAGGCATTCCTGCAGATAAGAGAGGTCAAGGCTATGAAGGGCCTTGCATGCGATAGCCAACACCTTAAAATTAGCCCAGTAACAGGCAGCCAACAGAGTATCTGCAGATGGGGAATAATATGCCTGCTCTAACTCCCACTAACAGCCAAGGCAACTGGTTGGAGTTTCCAAATTGATTTTGAGGGGAAATCAGTGTACAGTGCACTACAATAGTCCAGTGTTGGTGTTGCTGAGGCATGGATCCAGGTGATGAGGTCACCTGTCCCAAGGTAAGGGGCAATTTTATGGGCTAGTCAGAGTTGGTAGAAAGCATTCTTTCCAACTGCATTAACTTGCTTCTCCAGTAATAATGAGGGATCCACTATAACCCCCACTGAGTAAGAGTCAGTTGAACTCAATCGTCAGTGTGGAGGTCAGTGTTCTTCAAGACCTTTGCCTTCCTAATCAATATCACCTTTGTCTTTTCAGGGTTTCATTGCAATTTGTTCACCACAGAAGTTAGGGGATTTGAATATGGATGTATAGAGCTGAGTATCATCAGCATATTGACTGAAATCAGCTCCAAAACTATGAATGACTTGCCCGAAGGATTTTACATTGAGAAGCATGGGGTATAGAATTGTAACCTGTGGGGAAAGAATCTAGAGCAGCTGAGTTATCTAAGAAGACTTAGGACTAGTCCTCTACTGCTCTGTCAACCACTCTGGCCAAAAAGGATAGATCAGAAACTGGGTGATCAATGGATAATTGTCTCTTTGAGTGCTCAGGGAAGGTGCCCTGAGTCGGTGACTTGGTTTATAATAGATACTAAGGGTTTGTTAATGTGGACCAAGGATTTGTTAATGTGGTCCTTACATTATTCTAGCTGCCAGGATGGGAAAGGATTCAGGGTGCAAGTACTGATCATCACAGATCCCAGGATCTTATCTACATCCATCACAGAACCTGGGCCAAAAATGTAAAAATGTAAATCCTATTTTAGTCTCAGCTCAATGTGGCTTCCTACCAAACTACATAAAAATGAAGTAAGCCTCCAAAGTGTGCAACAGCAACCACCACTGCACATAATTAAAAACTAACAAGCATAACAAAATTCATCAAGGTCCAAAAAAAAGAAGACACTATTATATCGTTAGAAACAGATCATCAAGTTCAAAAAGTTGCTGAAATAGTTGCTAAAATAAAAAACAACATAGTGGAAGGAAAACAACGCCATCAAGGAAAAGGCTAAAGATCGTAAAGAATAGGAGTACCTCCTAAGGGAAGGAACTTTCAACAGTAGATGTTGGGTTGCCCTAAGGTAGGAAATGGAGCTATATATAGGGTGGTCATCTTTCATAGATTCAAGTAATAAAGCTTCTTGAGCTATGCCCCAAACCAGATACACAACCAGTACAATGCTTGCAAAATTGGTGTTATATGCAAATGCTGCCCACTTTTAGTTGAAAAGTGAGCTACTGCATTCAACAACTTGAAGCTTATTGACTTCCTTCAAGAACATCCCAATGCACAGCATGTGACAACAACCAAATGTTGCAGTTATAGAAGCATAGACCAGCATGGTGAAATAACCAGATTCAAAAACAACCAATTTCAAATTAGACATAGGTGGGAAAAGGTATTCGTAGTAATTACTCCAGCTGGCTTTTAAAAACCAAGGATGAATTCAAAAGTAACCTTACATGTTTTAATTAAGTAGACATAGGAAGGAGCCAGTAAAGCTTTTTGCCTATTTCTACAAGAATAAGTAATCCATAAGTGTGAACACCAAGTTCAGTACCAAGATTTCAAGGAATATTTCACATACTGAAGCACATTATTAGTGTACTTTTTCAGTGAACACTGAAACAAATGCTGCACATTTTATTAGAGCAATTTCTTCCATTGTTCTTGCCTCTCTACATTCTTAAGAAGTTAGCAGAAAAACTGCAAAATGTATCTTTAGAACACATGAATATCAGACATGTGCCCAAGGCACATTTCTAGCAAAGCTTTGACGCTACTCTATGAAAAGTATTTTTTGTTTCATGTGTCATCATTTCCATTCAAAAATGTGTATTTTTTAAATAATTAAAATGCCTGCAAATGCCCACATACACAATTATTTTTTTGTACATAAAATAACACATCATAGACTGGAGGCCTTATTTGGGTCAAGGTGGGACAACATAACTAAACTGGCTACTCTGATTTTAGTTTATTATATATGCATCCTTCCCTTATTTTTTTCAATGCAAACGTGGGGAGTACCACTCTCTTCTAAGCATAATACCAAGCAGAATATTAAACATCATTTCAGACAAAAAGAGTCAAATGAAAGGAGATGACAGCAGCAGTGGAACAGGATTTTGCCTGAAATAAAAACCAAGAGCATCTACTGTACAAATGTCTAAGCTCTGAGCCAGCAGAAATGCACACAACAGGCTTTACCAAATGCCCTACCTAGACTATCAGTAGACATGCATATTTGAGTTGAGGTATTACAACTATATCCATACCATCAACCCGCACAGAATTGAAGCAATGAAATAAAAAGGATAAACTACAACAAAGATCAATGTATTTAAGCCAGTGAATTTCATTCCGCATGTAAGTAGGTTTGGTTTTAGACTTCAAAACAGATTTTTTAATTTTGAGGTTTTTTTTAAATCTGACTTTCACAATAATGTAAGAAATCCTAAAATCCCAGCCTGTCTTTAAATGCAAGTTCTTACCTTGATTCTCCACTGCTGTTCCGTGGACTTTCTTCATCACTGTGCCCATTCATTGTAAAAATTCACCAAGATAAAAATATAAATAAAGGTTTTTTCCCCCAGTTTTCAAGCTGGATATAAAATGTCCACTTAACAGTGTCCTTCCCCCTGCACACTTTAGATATTTCACATGTAACCTGCTCTACTTTGTTCAGCAGTTTTTGTCCAAGTTATCTTTAAAACAAAAGAAAGAAACAGAGAGAAAGAGGGAGGGAGAGAGAAATAATATGTATTTATAGCATTTAAATCTTTTCGTGATCTTTGTTGAAACTAGAAATAAACTATATGAAAACATGTTGGGTCTTCCTTCTACAGCAGCTCCCATGTACAATGTGAATAAACCATATACATGCCATTTAATAAACAGACCTATATGGTCATATAATACAAGTAATATAACCGCCCCATTAAGATTACAATTATTTCCAATTGAGAATGCAGTGGGGATAGCTTCTATAATGTAAACACAAATATGATAGAACAGTACAAAAGGGATTTCCACTCGTCTTCTTTCAAACAAGTGCATGATCAAAGACCCTGGCCACGACTTCTACAATATAGCTTGATACATTAAGGCCAGCTCCGTTATTCGGAAACCAAAGATCAATTCCAGATGCTTATCCAAAAACCAAACTTTTTGCCATCCGGCTTGGCCATTGCACAAACGAATTTAGGAATGCCACAGCACCAAAGTGGTGCATTCCCGCATACTTCAATCAGCTGAGTTGTGAGCGGTTCTTTTTTAAGGGAACCCAGGCAAAAGGCGGGGCCACTGTTAAGAACAGCAGGAAGGCACCGCACAGAGTCCCTGATAGCCAGCCTGTCAGCCAATGAGGAACGGGCCTCGTGGATTTAGTGGGTGCCAAAACAAATGGGCTTTCTCCCTTCCTTCTGGTTCCCCCCTTAGTGTGGCGGGTGTTTCTCGAAACTGCTTGCAGGGCGGCTTCCCCCCCCCCACCCCCATTGCTATCCTCGCTCTTCCCCGTAGGACGGCTCCTGTGCAGCTCTTCCCTCGCCCGCTTGCGAAAGCCCCGCTGCGTCTCCTGACTGCCTCTTCGCCGCCGCCTGGTAAACAAAGGGAGATGGCGGGGGAAGCGGAAAAAGCGGAGCCGACCGCAAGGAGCAGCGTGGCCGGCTCTCTCTCGGCCGCAGCGATTGTCTCCGCAAGGGAGCCGGCTCACCAGGAGAGGCCCGGCCCGGCGGGGGCTGAACAAAAGCGGTGTTCCTTCTCCGCGCTCGCCCCGGTCCCCTCGCTGCTGCCGCCGTTCCCCTTTCCCAACGACTACCCACAGCCGAGCCCTCCCGCTGCTTTTCACCTCTTCTTCCAGGCCGCAGCTTTCGCCTCGGGCTTCCTGCCCGCCTGGGCCGGAGAACCCATTCCCTTGCTCGCTCGCTCCTTTTCCCTCTCTCCGCCCTTCGCTCGCCCCGGCGAGGCCTGCACAGGGCAACCAGGCCGGCTGCGCAGTCTAGAGCGCGGGCGGCAGCTCCGGACCCCGCATTCCGCCGGGCAGGACAGCCTGGCTCTCTCCCCCCCGTCTCCCGCGCTTCTTTCTTCACAGTCTCCGCCAAGCCTCTCCTACCTGAGCGCGGCCAGGCCTGCCCGGCTGCCTCGGCCTTCCCGTGGGAAACAACACGGCGGGCGCTGCAGCCCGGCCTTCGGGGGCTGAAGACGAGGAGGAAGCCGCGAGCTGCTCCGGGGCCTGTCTGGATTCCTGCCTCGCACTCCCTGCCGCCACCACGCTCGGCCTGCCAGAAATTAAATATCAACCGCCCCTCAGACAAAAAAGAGGCGGGGGGGAGAACGGGTTTTAAAAAGGCCCATCCCGGGGTAAGCGGGCGCGCGCCGCCGTTGCTTTAAGTCCGCCTGGCCGCCGCCATCACGCTGCCGCCGCCGCAGCCGCTGAGGACAACCTCCTTCCCCCGCCCTCGTCCGATGGAAACCCCGGGCGTGATGTCAGCCCTGGGACAGGCGGGAAGGGGAGGGGAGGAGGAGCGCGCGAACGAGCGAGGCTCGGGCGCGCGTAGCCCCCTGGCTGAGGGCTGGGACAAGGGGCGAGGCGGGGTGACCGAGGCTGTGGCGGTAGCAGGGGGTGGGGAGGATGCATGCAGGGGGTGAGGGGATTCGACTGGCGATGCCCGCAGCCCCGGGACGACGAATAGCAGCTTCGAGGGAGTGGGTGTCACGTTATCCTGAATTTGGCCGGAAGTCTCCTGAGAAGCCTAATAGAAATGGTTCTCGATAAATATTTTGCACTGTATCCTCTCTTATTTCCTTCCTTCCTTCGGCGCTGAAACTGCCCCCCTCCCCGCCCCCCCCCGCCCCCTTTCTCTTCAACCATTCTTGCCTCTTATGAGCTTGCCCCCAGACTGAATGCTTTTTGCAGGAGGGGAGGCGGTAACAGTATGCAATCCTGTTCATATTTGCTTGAATGTCTTCTAGCCCTTGCTCTCAGGAATCCTAGGGCCAGTTTATGGGTCTTCAGGTTTGTCCAGCTGAAACAAGCCCTTGTATGTCTTTGTGTTTAGGCTTCGAAGCGAGTTTCTGTGCCCACTATCAGCAGTAGTGTAATTTGTGTGGATTTGAAGGAAATGATGGAAATTGTGATGCACGACTTGAAATCTTTCTAGGCTACTTTTGGTGTTGTAAAAACGCTACCCATCAAGCACCTCATTATTCGACGAGTTGAGTAATAGAATATTATGTAAGGTTATGAAATGAGGTTAAGTTCAAGGCAATTAAGATTACTGTTGAGAAACTTAAATCTGGATGAGAGTTGTAGCCTGCATGCTGCCAGTGTTGTCAGATACAGTTATATTTTGTTGATTGATCTGTTACCTTGGTCTTCAGCCTGTGGATCATGACCTCAGGTGGGTTTGAACCAGGATACAGCTGCATATGTAGAGTGAGAATACAACGCATCCTGCCTTTTTTTTTTTTTGCACATACCCTGTGAGAAACAGCCAGGCCTCACTACTTGGTGGAAAGAGTTCTCTTAACATGGAGCCAGAGGCACCCCACCCTCTCCATGTAAAGCACTCTTCTTTTTAGTGGCTACCAACCAGTCAGGTATCCAATGCTCTATATACTTGCAGTGCAGAACCACCTTTTTTCTTAAATCAAGAGAGGATTTCCCCCCCCCCCCCAAAGTAGTCAACATGGGTTGTTTTTTTACCACGGCCAAATTGTACCATTGTTAGCACAGGGAATATCCCAGTGCAGCCTGGAATTATTCACGGTCCTCGAAGCTGCATTGGGTCTGCCCCTGAGTTGCACCACCATTTCCCCTTTTCCCCATGGCTTTTAAAAACCACCTTTTGAAATACCCCAGTGTGACTCCGCTTGCCTCTGTGTGCTTCTGCGGCCGTGAAAATACCACGGCAGCAGAACCAGGGCCATTTTTCCTGCCTTGCAGCTCTGGCCCACCCCACAAATCAATAGGAGCATCCTTTTCTGACAGAATTCCTGAGTGTGTGAGAGAGAATCGGTGCCCTGCCATTCCCGGCACACCCTCACACCCTGCTTTTCTGTCTAAGAATTCTTCTGTGTGTGAGAGAGAATAGACGCCCTGCCGTTCCTGTGCCTGTTCACCCCTCTTTTCTGACAGATTCCTGTGTGAGAGAATCGGTTCCCTGTTGTTCCCAGTGCACCCACACCCCGCTTTTCTAGGATCCACGGTTTATCCCTCTGTGTTTTTTTCCCCACAGTGAAAGGGAATGGGGGGAGAATCAGCCAATCAGAACGCAGGAAACAGATTGTCCGTGCATGTGCGGAAGAGATTGTGGAAGAGCTTGCAGTTCAAATGGGAAAGTCCTGGGTTCGCTTGGAAACAGCTGGGGCGAAAGGGACCGGCCCTGCCCCAACTCCCGGGAAGAACCAGGGAGCCATGCAGAATCAGAAACAGGGAAAAAAGCCCCGCAGCATGTAAGATCTGGGATCTACCACAGGGAAATTTGGCTGTGAAAAAACGGCCATGGTGGCAAAAGACAATAATCATGGAAAAAATTTTATTTGGTCTAACACCTTTCCTTTTTCTTTCTGTCTGATATCACTATTTCTAGTTATCAGGCCAATATCTGTGCTTGGCAATTCTTTACTAAGAGATAAAGAGGAAGTTGAATTCCAGTTGGCCTGGCTGAAAACCAACATGCTTCCAGGGAAAGCGAATTTCCCAGGCCTTGCTGTGGATCACACTAGAACAGCTGGTACAGAAACATCAAATAGTTGGTAGGATCTTGAATGTTATGTGAACTACTGTGTCTCTAATGTTTCATTTAAATATAACATTTATTAAGGCAAAGATACTTCGCATGAGACTTTGCGTGGGCTCGGTTCCGCTGGTATAACCAATGCACAGCACCAGTGAGTGCTTAGCATGCCAGTGCAATAGATCCACGAGGATGACAGATCTCCAGTGCACACCATAAGTGTGTTGCTGTTTAGTTTTTACTGTTTAGTTTATTTTTACTAAGTGTGTTGCTGTTTTCTGTGGGTTGCAACACAGTTTAAACAAGATACCGAGCCCTTGCAAAGCTCCTTTGTCTCATCTGCCTTATATTTATATCATGCCTAAGTACTGGTCTGTATATGATACAGAATAAGATGGTAGAATTTTGGGGTGGTAGAATAAGTAGCACAATTCAGACTGGCGGTTAAAATGGGTCACAGTTTTAATGCTTTCCCATGCGAAGACTCTCTACAAATAAAACAAATTTAACACACTAGGAAGATAGGGACTGCTGTACCCCGTTATGATATGCTGTGTGGAATAAAGTGCTGTCAAGTCACAGCTGACTTATGGTGACCCTGTAGGGTTTTCAAGGTAAGAGACATTTGGAAGTGATTTGCCATTTCCTGCCTCTGCATAGGCTGAGAGAGTTCTGAGAGGACTGTGACAAGCTCAAAGTCACTAAGCAGATAGCATGTAGATGAGTGGGGAATCAAACTTAGTTCTTCAGATTAGAGTTCACTGCTCTTAATCAGTACACCACCCTACCATAGCTCATCGTGATGTATTAGTTTGTCACATTTAGGCACATTAGGTCCATTCTACCCCTCAAAGCAAACTACCACCTCAAAACACCTCAAAATGTAATTTGCCCAACAGGAAAAAATATAAATTATTTCTGTGTTTTCCTGGAAGAGGGAAACAGCATCTTTGATACTGGGAGAATAAGTAGAGACGTAAAATGTCCAGAAATTTTGAAGCTGTGGGTGGAGATAAGGTTTCTTGCATTTTCTGCAAGAAATTGAAATACATATATTTATTTTCCCAACATAACCTAATCTTCTTTTACTAATTTAACAACACAAAATGTATTGTTTATAATTTACCATATTAAATTGATTATTTGGCATAGATATGGAATGTAAAAGTATAAAAGTCTTCATTTTCTGTAAAGAAAATTGTAAATATATAACCAGTATTTTAGAAAGCACTGCTAACAGCTGTATTCTGTGCATTCTGTGTTTGCCATCTAAGAAGCAAAGAGAAAGTAGAAAAATTCTGTAGTAAACAAAATAAAGTGTATTATTCTAGTTATCAGGTCAATATCTGTGCTTGGCAATTCTTTACTAAGAAATAAAGAGGTAGTTGCATTCCATTTGGCCTGGCTGAAATACTCTCAATCAATCACAAAATAAGTGATCACAATCACAACATAAATTTGGATATTGTTACAGTTTATAACAATTAAAAACACTGAATTCTTTCACAATGTGTTTATCCTGAACAGTGTTTATCCAAGTCACAGCTCTTTGGAGCCCCACCCAGCTCACGGGGTGTTTGTTGTGCGGGGAGGGGAGGGGAAAGGAGATTGTAAGTACCTTTGAGTCTCCTGACAGGAGAGAAAGGGGTGGGGGGTATAAATCCAAACTCTTCTTCTTCTTTATAATTGGCAAATGAAGAAAATCAAGAAAGAATAACAGTGATATTTTTTGTTAATCTACCTGTTATTAAAAATGTAGCATTTACTTTGCTAAACTAAATTGATTAGTTCTTATGATCAGATGTATGAACTTGTAACTGAAATTATTGGTGCGATTATTGAAGTTGCTTCTTGATAAGTGGTGAGATGTGGCATTTTTTCACAGCTAGAATACATCGGCAGTCATGAGTAAAAACTCATCTATTCTTTGCCTTGGTTTTAACAGCTACCACTGTATGAAAGCCAACCTCACAGTGTTGTGTAGTGGCAAATAGAATAAAGTCATTGAGAATTCTGCCAGAGAGTACTGGATATTTACTTCTAGTATTTTGCCAAAAGGTTACCAGCTCAAAATCATGACAACAGCAAAATCTGTCTTAATACCTTTTGTTAGGACCAACCAAACTGGCACAAAACACTGTGCAACTCTTTGAGTTCACCATAACTCTTCATCAGGTTCAATGTTAACAGAATTTAAAAGGGTACAGAATTCTTAGACAGTGGTCATAAGGTCCAATCTTACAAATGCCTTTGTGAGATACGCACAGACATCTTCTTTACATTGTTGCTGAGGTGCAGTTATGATCTGCTTTAAGTGATTTCAATAGGAACTCACTTTTTTTTGTGCTATTAGGTCCTCATCCTTGAATTCTTCCTCCATTGAAAGACGTTTCAGAATCTAAACACTTTTGTTGAGATGTTTAAGACAACAGAAATATCTTCTGACAGGCAGTATGATCACAGAAAGTATGATACGAACTATATTATGAGTAATTGAATGCATCTTTCTTGTCAACTTAGGTATTATTAATTTTGAGAACATGGACACATCATCAGCCTGACCTACGTTGGTGATGCTGGAGCATGCAAAAGAAATTAGCTACTTTGTCTAAAGCTATGAGGATGTTTTCCATATTCCCTGAGGTTCAGTTGATTGATCTCTATCAAGGTGGATTTGATCAAATTGATTTAAATCACAATTTAAATAACTAGTCAGTAAGACTTGATTTAAATCATGTTTTTTTTACACGAAGGTTCATTCTTGCTGGTACAGCCTTAGCTGTTACAATCAGATTAAGATTTCATTTTTTGATAAATAAATTTACAGATTAATTTTACAGTTATATCAAATTACAGATTTGGTTTTACTATTAGAAATACATAGATAAATACTTATGAAATTATTGCAGGGTGAACTATCTCCAATTTAATCGGTTAATCATGCACAACTGGACAACTTTCCTGCTGTACTTTATTGAAAAAAATAATCGTTATTTTAATAACAATTCAAATTTTATTTAACCAAAACAATAACATTATAGCATATGTATTCTTGTATTTGCTTAAACATCCATGCTTGCTAACTGATGTGGTTAAACAAAATATCTTTTTAAAACTCAGAATGTTAGCCAGGTCTACACATGAAAAACTGAAAATACTGCCTTCTGTATTTCACTTATCTTCATTTTGCTGTTTGTTCATAATTTAGAAAAGAAAAACCAGCTTTCCTACTTTATCAGTTGCCAAACGTTTTCTCAATTTGGAATGAATGAGTCCAAAGGAAGAGAATATTCTTTCTATGCCAGCAGAAGAAACTAGTGCTGTTAAAAGTGAAATCATCACTTCAACAGTCTCTAAAGCCAAATGCTTAATAAGTGACCTCCACCAGTTCACTGGTGTGACTTTCTTTAAGACATCATTGATAAACATGTATTTCTTGAATGGTTCCCATTTAGCTTTAAAAAGTTACTTTAGTTGGCATCACAGATGGATGATTCCTGGATACCTATGTCGTAGCTAACTCCTCTTCTGTAGCTCTTAAGATTTGACCCTGATACCAGATATTGACAATATTTACAAGAAAATGATCTGGAGACAATGATTGTCCGACATCAACTGATACTTGGCTTCTGATGGCTGCACCACAGGAGGAAGATAAGCCTGTCTCCACTAACTCGCCAAGGAGGAAAAGGCTGTTCTGAGATCAGTAAAGCAAGTGTGATCATGGAAATAATTCTCCCTTTAATTATTTTTTTAAAAAAACCCTTGCATTTAAATCTGCCACTTGGTACTGACCTCCATTAAAATGTTTCCAAATATGCAGAGGTGGTGGTAGATGTAAATTTTTACTGTTGGAAGCAGTATAGTATTTATAGTCGCAAAAACCTGTGTTTGTTTCAGGCTACGATGATTAAATACAATAAACTGATTTTTTAAATATAACAGGTCCAAAAACTATGACATTGATGACTGAGTTTGGCCAACAAGATATCCTTAAAAAGCCCATGCTTACAAAGTTGTACATTTTTAAAAAGTTGCTCATGAACCTCAGGATGTCTCCAAGTGAAGGTATTTTTTGTTTTAATTGTTGATTTTATGATACTGAAATTAATCATGTGCTCACAAATCATACTGAAGTTAGTGGTATTTATGAACTCCTAATTTAATGATTTGAGGAATTGTGACTTATAAAACCAGTACAGGAACATAATCCCTGTTGCTTCATAGTTAGATTGTAGTATATTCTAGCTCCCTCTAATGGAGAAATGTAATGGCATTTTCCTCTAATGCATAACTGAGACCAGCCAGAATTGTGAGACAGGAAATCTACCACGTGCTCCAGTATTGTTAAATAAACTGGTTGTATATAAGAAGTGCAGAATATCATAGCTGTGAGTGCAAACCATATATGTTCACAAACAGAATAAACTGAAACTTCATTGACAGTTACAGTTACTTTCATTGACAGTTGCCATGACAGTTACCCAGGGAGATGCTCCTGAAACTTCATTGACTGTTACCTACCATTGACAGTTAAAAGGTTGTAATTATTCTAAGGACTACCCAGTTAGTTTCCTGGCCTCATGATAAATGCTGTGTGTGTGTGAGTAGTGGGGAGTGGGAATGTGGTTTAGACAAGAGATTTTAGAGGACTAGCTATGCCATTGATCTGTGATCCAGTTCTGCAGCCTGTTTATCATAATAGCTATTCTACCCTTCTAAATATCAATGGAAGGGGTTTGCAGCATGTGGCAACAAAAATATTTTCTCTTATTTCCTTACACTTTTCCCTGGAGTTCAGCAACTCACATCTTGTGAAGTTTATCAAATATTTATATTTAAGAGCAAATATTTTCTGCCCTAAAATCAACAAGTGTTCATTCTTACTAGGCACTAATAAGAATTTCATATAAAAAATGCAGCAAGTTCTCACAAAATGGTTCTTCTTCATCCCACCAAAAGCACAGTCCTGATCCTTTCCTGACTACTGGTACTTTGTTTATTAAGAGTAAAATTGAGTGTGAATTGTTTCTTTTTAAACTCCAGGGTAAAGCAAAAAGAAGAAGAAAGATAATTAAGTGTTTAAAATTTACATTCTTGGAAGGTTGGTAGTACCCAAGACATTGCTCCACCAAAGGTCAGTTCTGTATTTGGTTCTTTTATGAACAACAGAGGGAAAGGCTTGTTCTGGCTCCACCTCCAGCTGCTGATATATAAAATGCAATAGAGTACAGATTTTACTTGGAATCTATTTCCTATTCTATGTTTTGTGCACTGCAGTAACAGGAAGGAGACAGGATAAGTCACAGAATTTTGCAAGAGACAACTCTTCCTCTCCAGCTTGGTTTGGAGTTTCTGTAGGGTTGTCATCTGAGTTTCCGTGAAGGAAGGCTCTTAACTAATCTTCTTCTGATGTTGAGGTGCTTCATTTTAGGGGAGCTTCCCATTTCAAGGGTGTCCTCTTCAGTGCATCATCATCCTCTTTTAATGAGTCCTTACTATTTCTAGCAGATGGGCCATGCTAATAACCACTGTTTAAATTTGTATTTCTTACCATAAGACGTAATTTATTTATCTTGTCAATTTGTATACAGTAAGAAGCAAAATCTTCAATTCCTTGGATGTAACATGCTTTTAGTTGGGAGGAGGCAGCATTGCCCAACTACAACTCCCCCTTCTGACTGCTTTTCCTTGTCTACAAAATTCATGCCTTGAACTCGGCACTGGATCCCCATGGAGCACATTAACAAATGATCCCTAATGCTATTCACTCTTGATATAATGAGAAAGATTCTCATGGATCGTTCCAATTAGGATTGCCAGATCACCAACTAGAACTGCTGTTATATTCTTTCAAAAGTGATGAGCAAGTAACTTTCTTGCCCTGTTCCTCTTCAAATGACCCTACCCACCTTCCTCCACTGCTGGCCACTGCAAACAGGTTTCCAATTTGCCCATGGAAAGTGGATAAAGGTAGTGAAGAGACTCAAGAATGATTGGGGCAGGAATTAACATAGCTGGCTGTATCATCTGTTGCACATGTGTGCACATTTCTCAGTGAGTACTGACATAACAGCTCTGATTCAAAGTGAACATTTATAACATAAAATAATTGCTAGAATAAATATGGGTCTCATCTTTTTGCATCTCATACAGCCACATGCGTTCTTACAGAAAATTGCCAAGTTGTGATTCTCTTAAAAAAAGGCAAGCAAATTCCTCAAAGAGAGGATTCTGAAGAAAACTGCTGACATGAGGTGAATAACACTCATTTACCATTAATCCCCAGGAAGTCCCCCTCCCTGTATCTTGGTCATTAAGGTTTAATTGCTAGGTTAAGCTTAACTATATCAATATAATTGTGTGTCACTTATATTTTTAAGTGAGAGGTTAATGGTCTTGCTCCACTAATTTAAAGCACATGGGACTTTGGTTTTGCACATAAGATGCAGATTAGCTGGCTAGATCTCTGTGCTAGTCAGAATATTATACTAATGAGCCTGCATATGGCTCCATGCTGACATTACAACTCTCTCTGGTGTAACCTTAGGCAAAATATTCAAACTAGTGGCCATCTCAAAAGAGGAGCAAGTGGAACTGAGTAAATCACATTTGGTTCTGCCAGTAGGCTTCCCCCCATCCTAGGAGAGTAATTATATTATTAGTATCCTTTCTCCCGCCCCAGCATTTTCTGTATTTTATTTTTAATTAACTTTAACCAATGATTGATGTTAATTGAAAATATCTTGTGCAGCAGATGCTGTTAAGAATCTTGTTTACCTCCAGATTTCTTTGTGAGCAGCTGGTGCAGAAAACCATGCTTTCTGTTCCTCATGCCAGGCAGAACACCAGTATGGCGTTAAACCTGAAATTATCAGCTGAATTCTGCTCGCAGTACCACTTTCTGTATGACCCTGCAAGACAAGCTGTTAAGCAGCTCCTTCTACTCTATACAGGCTGGGATAAGAGACTAGGTTGGCATTTACTTGTCTCCAATAATGATATCATTGCATAGAAGCAGACACACATGTCTGAATTTCTCCTCACAGGTATATTGCTGGCTGCTGGCTCCCTGGGAGCTGAGAGCAAAGAGGGAGAGGGAGGGGAAGGAGGCCTGGCATCTGGACATGGCCCACCCACCCTAGTGGAGGGAGGGGGATGGGTGGCATGCAAGGGAAGGGGAGTGAGGGGTAGGAGTGAGTGAGGGGTGGCATGCAAGGGAGGAGAAGGAGGGGGCATCTGGACATGACCCACCCACCCTAGCAGAGGGAGGGAGGTGTGGCATGCAAGGGAGGGGAGGGAGGGGCCCCGGTATCTGGTCATGGCCCACCCACAGAGGGAGGGAGGGGTGGCATGCAAGGGAAGGGGAGGGAGTGAGGGGTGGCATTCAAGGGAGGGGAAGAGAATACTCTGCATTTCAAAATGATGTTAAACAAGATTTAATCACGTTAGTCCTATTTCTCAAAATTATAATTTTCTCTGAAAACAAATGTTTGTCTTTTGTCCATCTCTCCAGTTCCAAATTTGCCTGAAGCTTTTAAACAGCAGCAAACACTATTATTAATGATTTACACAGTAAAGGTCTCCATTCACCTAGAAAATAACCCCCTATGTACAGCATGTAACTGTTGCAGGTGTGAGATTTTAAGATCAAAATACAAGAGTTATTGATTTTGTAATAGCTACAATTAAGCAGCAATTGGGCAAATCTCGAAGTTACTATCAACTCAATTTTACCAGGGTAGCTTCACAGGAGCAATCAACTCAAATGAATATAAATATTCAAACTGTGGCTCTTCCAACAGGTGCATGGACATTAATGTTTCTGGTTCCAGTCGCTCTAAACAAATGGTATTTTACCAATTGTTAATCTGGAATTTTAGAAAAGCTTGAAGATACAGACAAAGGTACAGCCAAAGATCAAAGGATATATAGCATCTTAACCATAGATAGCCTGCTGGGAAGGTAATGGCTTCCAAAATGATCTTTCTGAGAATTGGTTGGGAGTCAAATGGGGTGAAAAAATTATAATTGGTTAAAAATACTTAATAATTATTTTAACATTGTGACCCTTTCAGCAAAGATTTCAATGCAATGTATGATACTTATAATGCAGTTAAAATAATATCTCATAACAAAATTATGAACACCCCCCTCCCAATAGCAGCAGTATAAATAAAACAAACCAGCTGGCAATTCAGCAATACAACCATGAAATCAATGGCATGCCAAAACAGAATTATTTTAATCAACTTAAAAACAGTTAAGATGGAAGCAACAAAATGTAATTTGGTGGCAGTTTGGGTAGCATTTTAAACAAATGATAAATGCAAATAAATGTATTTTAGAAGCCTTTATCCAACATTGTGCTGTAAACCTTGCAGTAAACATCATAAGATTTGAAGCTGATGGGTTGTATCTGTTCACTACCAGTGGAATTTTTGTCCAAACATGTTGACAATTAAGCTATTATATATAAATTTTCAAATGAAGAACTATGGCTGTGATCTAGTGGCTGTCAAGCATCCACAGAGCTCTTCCACAGTGGCAAAATCACCAAGGGGACGGGGGGGGGGGCGCCATGCCCCAGCGCGCGCCTGTGCAGGGGCATGGTGGGGCATTCTGGGGCTGGGTGGGTATGGCAGTGGCGCAGGGTGCATGCGTACTCCGGGCACAGTTCCCCCTCACTCTGACCCTGCTCTTCCAGTTTTGACATTTCTTAGTTCTGCTCTGCAGGACATCATTTCATGTGTGCCATGAAAATCCTTCATAGAAGAAAACAGGAAACTGCAATACTCGAAGGACTATGAATCCTGCTCTTTGTGTCCTTTTCCCAGTTTACAGAGTTCAATCACAACACAATATCTAAAATCAGAAATATGTTTTTGAATTATGTAGAATCCATGGCTATTGGGCATAAAGGTCAACACTGCAAAATGATAACAGTCTTGGGAAGGGTGAACCTCTGACAACCATAGCTAGCTGAAGGTTTGTTTAAAACTGCCCTGAGTTTTATATATATGGGTAGTCTTGTAGTTGTGAGCAGCTGACCAACTGAAAAATTATCGCTGGATTAATTTTAAGTATTGAACAATATTTGTTGGTGCCAGAATAGACAAATATCACTTTTATTTTTATTTATCTACTTTGGTGTGCAGAGTAAAATGAAAACTCATTCACAGTTTAAGAGATGATAGTGTGAGGAGCATAAAGAGAACACTAATTCTTGTTTACGTAACATTGCTGATCCATCTTATACGTTCTGAAACTGATCCATAGAACTATGATTATTGTACTATTTTATCTCAACTTTGACAATGATACAACAGAGAAAGATATATATGAAGTCAGGTCAGAAGAGCCCCCTCTGAACTCCACATCTGAGAGGCATCAGGTGCTTTATTTCTACTCACATTTACAAAAACAGATTTTTGCACAGAGTTGACTGTTCAGATTTAGTAGGAATAAAATTTACTTGGATACCCCAAATCTCTGAAGCCTAAGCAGACAATGACAAGCCACTTTGAATGTATCTTGCCTTGAAAAACTTATACATCTCCATAAGTGGGCCGCAGTTGGTGGCAAAAAGGGAGGCCGGGGGAGAGACAGAGGATGCTGGGTTACTGTGATGAATGTCCTGTTGTTCTGTGTTGTCACTGCAGTGCTGCGTATTTCTAGAGTTTCAACCAATAGAAGATTATGGAATTGTCAAAGAGAGAAACGAGAGGGAAGGTTAGTGGCAAAAATGTCATTGTAACAGTTGCTAGCACAGACTGAGCGGGCACACACCTAAGGTTCCTCAGGAGTTCCTGTCAGCCTTGTTCTAACTGCCGCCTCTTGGGTATTCTGATAGCATTGTGAGGAGATTTTTACTTTTCCTCCAAAACTGACTGCTGTTACCAGGCTGGATTGGGGCACGCTTAAATGATTCCTGAGGCTTAGTAACAGGCAAACAAAGATGAAATGTTTCTTTATAGAATTATATGAAAAAAAAGTTACAGAAATAATTAAACTTTTCTTTTTCTTTGGCAGGAATACTTTACTAAACACTTCAGTTGTTTCAGATATTCTATTATAGTTTCTAAATAGTTCTCTGGCTTTGTTTTAACAGTCTTACAAAACTTCCCTCACAGGAAAAATCTTTCCGTCATAGAACTTGACAGATACTTAAATAACCAACTTCTTTCACCAAAACAGAGGCACACTGGGCTTCACAGAGCAGGCTCTGGGGTATTCCACATGGAAACCCACTCCTGATTCTGCTAATTAAATAATACATACCCTCAGAGACTTCACAGTCCCATACCAAGCACTTTCTCCGTAGATACCTACAAACAAGCCCCCCGTGCAGTGGTGGGATTCAGCAGGTTCGCGCCACTTCGGCAGAACCGGTTGTTAAAATGCTGCTTGTAAACAACCAGTTAAATTATTTGAATCCCACCACTGCCTCCTTGTGATTAAGTATTGTCCTTGTGGTGATGTTTCCCTAGGACCTTGGCTCAGGTTTCACATTTAACCTGGCCTACCTAGTCCTTCACTTAAAAAACCCAGCTATCCAGCCTCTTAACAACCAAAGCTCTCTCCTTCTCTCAGTTCTGAGAGCTTCTCATCAGGAACACCCACCCCCTGGCTTTTTGAATAGCTGCAGTATCAGCAGCCAATTAGGTGGAACTCCAAATTAACTCCTTAATTTCCTTTTGCTCTGACAGAACTGCACTGTAAAATTAACCCCTAATCAGTAGTCCCTCACAGTCATCAATGAGAAAATTCCTCCTATAGCTCAGACATCAAAGAACTAGATAAATAAGACTCAGACGAGACTTCTTTTCTGCTGGTACACTTTGGTACATTGTACTTGCACCCTCTCTATTATAGCTGAAGGAGATTGGGGCAATAGTTCAGAGGCTGGCAGACAAGGGAGCATGTGACTGGTATAGAAAGTAGCAGAGCAGCCAATATATTCTGTTATTCTTGCTGATGTCATCAACAATGTGTAGATGAAGGGCCCAGGAAAGGATGGGGAAGCCCAAGCTACAGCTCTTCAGCAATCTACCTGGGTCCGATCAGAATATTGCTGGCCAAGCCATACCTGATCAATCAGCCCAGCCACTGGCAGGTAAAAAGCTGTGAAGAAGAGGCACCTTGGGCAGCAGATGAGAGAGACATGTACACACTCACAGTCATGGTGACAGGAATAATCATGCACATACACACAGGTGACCACTCCCACTGTCACCTTCCACACTGTTCCACACTTTTGGCCCCAATTCCCAGACATGGCGTACTTAATGATGTCTGCACAAAGTGTGTTGTCACTAAAGCATTTCAAGAAATTCAAAGAGGAGGTTGGCATCAAATGGACTGAGGGTATGGAGATCCCACTGACGTCTGGGGGTGTGGCCCAATGCACCACCCAGTCAGCAGATAAATTAATCTTTTGTTTACAACAAAAGCACTGGACTCAGAAATGGTCAGAGCTATGTGATTAGGGCTCAAGCGCCTATAGAAGAGCAGGATTGGGTTAGATATGCTGTGATAGAAAGGTTAGGTTCCCTTAGAGAAATAGTGTGTTAATGACTTGTGAGGAGGCTGAGGGAAAATCCTGACAGACAAGCTAATACTATTTCAGGAGTCCAAGATTCCTGGGCTTTGTGAGCTATTTGAGGTAAAATCCATCCATCAATGTCTCCCACAGGAACAGCTAGTCATTTCTGTAACCTTGCGTGTGTGCTGCTAATAAGCCCTTCCATAACAGAGCTTTGGCTCCCCTTCGATGCAAAGTGTTACTACACTGGTACATTTCTTTACTTGCTGACCCAGCTACTCTTTATAAGTTCTTCTAAAGAAAAGGCAATGTTATATAAATTTAATAAAAAATTTAAAAAAGGTAATATGTTTATTTCTGTTTGTTGAAACACAGTGGCAGTGTTCACCACACCAGCCACTGTAGTGCAGTGATTAACAACAGGTGGACTCTAATCTGGAGAACCAGGTTTGATTCCCCACTCCTCTAAGTGAGCAGTGGAGTCTTATCTGGTAAACCAGATTTGCTTCCGCACTCCTGAATTCCTGCTGGGTGACCTTGAGCTAGTCACAGTTCGTTCAGAACTCTCTCAGCCCCACCTATCTTACAAGGTGTCTAATGTGGGGAGAGGAAAGGAAAGAAGTTTGTAACTTGCCTTGAGTCTCCTTACAGGAGAGAAAGGCAGGATATAAATCCAAATTCTTTTCTTCTTCTTCCATGAAAGGGGAAAAGAAGTAGAAATTAGATACTCATACTACCCGCCCTTTCCCCTTTCTTCCCATGTTATCCAGCATGGTTTTTCAATATATATATTTAGCCTTGTGGACCATTTGCAAACACTCCATTACCAAAACTGCTTGGTCATTGCTATTGGGGGTGTGACAGAAGGTAGAAAACGGAGGCATTTCCCTTCCATCACAGATACTGAAAAAAAATTGTACCTCTCAGTAATTCACCACTCATCAGAAAAGGAGCAAAATACTACTTTGGCCTAATAATGAAATAAGTTAAGAAAATGGACCTGACAATGGTCGATCATGCATGAGGAGGTGAGGTGTGCACAAGAGGGAATACTCCAAAATTTTTAACAACAACCGGTGTAAAACAAGGATGTATTTTGGCCCCCACGTTGTTTAATCTGTTTCTAAATGATTTGGCTCCAACTTTAACAGCAATAAACACATGTTGTCCAGTCCTAGGTAACATCCCAACTCCCATCCTGCTTTATGCAGATGATGCAATTCTACTCTCAAGAACTAGAGCTGGTCTCAACCTTCTTATGTCAAAATGTGCGGAGTACTGCACAACTAACAGCTTAAATATAAATACCGCAAAAACCAAAATCATGGTCTTTTCTAATAGACTTAAAATCCATAAATGGTCTATACACGGAAAGGACATTGAACAGGTTAAATCATACAAATACCTAGGGATCCATCTTCAATTCAACACCAAATGGGTACATCATAGAAATGCAGCGGTGAAGGGATGTACTGCCACAATAAATGCAGTGAATAACTTTTTCTACTCCAAAGGCCAAAAGCATATTCCCTCTGCTTTAAAGGTCTTCCAGGCCAAAGTCTTGCAACAACTCCTTTACGGGGTTCCGATCTGGATTACCGTTTGGTCCAATGCGGTTGAAAAGGTACAATCAGCATTTCTCTACAAAATATTTGGAGTCCCACATTGTGTGCCTTATGGGGTGCTATGCTTAGAAGCGGGCATGCACCTATTAACTACCAGGGCTTGGCTACTTACCTTTAAGTTTTGGATAAAGATATGCTTTCAGCTACAACACGGAAGCCTACTGCATAGGGCCTTAGTTGAGGTCCAAAGCTTAGAGTGGTGGAATATAATCAATGGTAAACTCAATTCATTGGGTTTCTCATTAGAGGAGTTGGTATTGAAGGACCCCCAACAAATATATAGCCTAATTAAACTTAGACTATATGATCAGGAGTATCAACATCTAATCAATCGTGCAACAACAACATGCTCCCCATTGTACTTTGGTATAAGCCCTGAGCCTGGCACGATGGCCAAATACTTATTAAAAATCCCGGATTCTAAACAACGCTGGGTACTGACTCGAGCCAGATGCAATGTTTTTTCCCCTGCCCTTTTGCAAGGCCGGATTGAGAAGCGGCCTCTATCACATAGACTATGCCCTTTCTGTCCCACCATGGTGGAAACATTGGACCACATTTTATGTTATTGCCCAAAATATAATCCCCAGAGGGAAGCTTTAGTACTACCGATAATGGGAAATGTGCCCCCCAAAATATCAATCGCAAAATTGTTAAACAGTAATAATCCTTCTATGCTTGGGAGAATAGCCAATTATTTGCTGCAAGTCATGTCCTTAAGAGGTATGTAAAATAGGCAAGTACAAAACTATTTAAATGTGAAATACTCCATACCTCTGATACTCCTGGGGTATTTTAGAAGGTGTTTATAAGGAGCTCACTGTTATTTATTGCATTTTATGGAAATTTAATTAATTTATAGTATTAATTAGTATACTATATACAATTTATAGATCTTGGGGAAGGCTATACCTTTTTAGTAAACTAGCGTGGCCCAGCCACGCGTTGCTGTGGCTTATTGTGGTGAAATGGGAAAGGAACAGTAGCAGCAAATCAATTGCAGAGGCCAGCAGTACATGCTCATGCAAACTTGCAGCCTGATACTGTGCGATGTCAGTCATGTGTGTGCCCGCATTCCTGGGGGGGGGGGAATGGAAAGGCACCCCTCCCACACATCTAGGCTGGCTGGTCATGATCCTTTACCTGGGAGTAAGTTTGGATGGTGGCAATGGGTGTCGCTTCTGAGGAAACCCTCTGACGGGTGCGACGCAACCATTCAAAGTATGTCATGGTTGCTGTACTGAGCTTACTCCTGAGTAATGCGTGCCTGGTTTTCTTAACTGTAACTGCAGTATTCAGGGAATCTAGGGTGCCTGGCCGCTCTCTCCCGTCCCTTGCAAGTCGCCCCTCACTCTCTTCTCTCCCTCCCTTCTCTTCCTTTGCATGCCACCCCTCCCCCTCCCTCCCTTCCCTTTCCTTCCGCTAGGGTGGGTGGGTCATATCAAGATGCTGGGCCCCCTGCCTCCCCTCCCTTGCATGCAACCCCTCACTGTCTCCCCTCCCTCACTTCTCTTCCCTTGCATGCTGCCCCTCCCCCTCCCTCCCTTCCCTTTCCCTCCGCTAGGGTGGGTGGGTCATATCAAGATGCTGGGCCCCTGCCTCCCCTCCCTTGCATGCCACCCCTCACTCTCTTCCCTCCCTCACTTCTCTTCCCTTGCATGCCACCCCTCCCCCTCCCTCCCTTCCCTTTCCCTCCGCTAGGGTGGGTGGGTCATATCAAGATGTAGGGCCCCCTGCCTCCCCTCCCTTGCATGCCACAGCTCACTGTCTCCCCTCTCTCACTTCTCTTCCCTTGCATGCCACCCAGTGGTGGGATCCAAAAATTTTAGTAACAGGTTCCCATGGTGGCGGGATTCAAACTGTGGCGTAGCACCAATGGGGCTGGGCGGGGCACAACGGGGGCGTGGCCGGCCATTCCATCGGCGGGGCATTACTGGGCGGGGCTGTGGCAAGGACGCAGCCGCTGTGCCGGTCCTTGGGTGGGAAACGAATGCACGCAGGCGCAGACTGCCACGCACGCTGATGCACCTTCTGCTAGACTGCTTCAAGTTCTGCGCGCTACTTCTGAGAGAAGGGGCGTAACTAAGGCAAAAATCACGTGACAAAATCACCAATTAGTAACCCCCTCTCGGCACACACAAATAATTAGTAACCTACTCTCGGGAACCTGTGAGAAACTGCTGGATCCCATCTCTGATGCCACCCCTCCCTCTCAGTGGCAGTGGAGGTTAAGAGCTCGTGTATCTAATCTGAAGGAACCGGGTTTGATTCTCCGTTCTGCCATCTGAGCTGTGGAGGCTTATCTGGGGAATTCAGAGTAGCCTGTATACTCCCACACACGCCAGCTGGGTGACCTTGGGCTAGTCACAGCTTCTCGGCGCTCTCTCAGTCCCACCTACCTCACAGGGTGTTTGTTGTGAGGGGGGAAGGGCAAGGAGATTGTCAGCCCCTTTGAGTCTCTTACAGGAGAGAAAGGGGGGATATAAATCCAAACTCCTCCTTCTCTTCCTCTTCTTCTTCTCCTCCTCCTCCCCTCTCCCTCGTGTGTATGTGTGTGTATGTGTTTCACTTCCACTCGAGTTACTGCCTATGTGCTGTTTCCACTGCTCATCTTTGGCCATCTGAGTGAACATTCTAAGGGCACGAACATTCTAAGGGTGACAGTTACACACAGGCCCCTCCCTGTCCTTCACCAGGGAGCGCCAGGAAAAAGGCGTTTTTACCTGGGCCAGGTATGAAATTTCAGGTATGTGAACATCTGAAAACACTCTCGCCTGACTGACTATAGTGGCTGGGAATTTTCAGAGGAATTGGCCCAGCAGTTACTGAGGTACCCTGTCATCAACACATACACGGTTAGCTTTTTATATATATAGATAGGCTATGAATAACGAATATCTTAATCCTGTCTTTTAAGTGTAGTTTTACTATACCTGTTCACAATCCCGTGTACAATGGAATGGACAAATTTTTTTAATCTACATTATTTTTATAAATGAAGTGTGATTTTAGAATGTAAAACTACTCATAGACGCCATGTACAACTCTTTTAAATTTAGTGATGGTCTATACTCACGCTTTTGTATCTTATGCCAATAAAGGTCTATTGTATTGTATAAGTTAAGAAAATGGACCTGACAATGGTCGATCATGCATGAGGAGGTTCCCGCGACTTCAAAGAGCTTTGTTTTGGGGCATGTTTGGCATTATCACCCACCACTTTGCAGCGGGACAGGCATTACCCATCAATTGGCTTTTTGCTTGCTTCAGGGGTATGTGCGTGTTTCACAGCTTCTCTACCATGCATGCATGCATTTTTAATACACATTTTAATTTTTATCTTTAATTTTATCAATAGATCAATCTGGGGTGCTGTGTGGTTTCTGGGCTGTATGGCCGTGTTCTAGCAGCATTCTCTCCTGACATTTCGCCTGCATCTGTGGCTGGCATCTTCAGAGGATCTGCAGGATGTGACAGCAATGGCCTTCTGCTGCTGCTGCTCCCGAGCACCTGGTCTGCTAAGGCATTTGCAACCTCAGTTCAAGGAGGATCAATTCAGATGGCACTCCCCCACTGAATAGGGAACAGGCCAACGTTTGCAGTCAGCCTGCTTCCTATAGTCCTCCTTAGATTTCTTAAGTGAGTCCTGGACCACTGGATGGTTGCCACCCACTCCTGGAGATCCCTGGGTTCGAGGGGTTGCGCCCCCACCAGGGGGAAAGGTTTGCTTTCTTGCCTGTGAACAACATGGAGGAGGCTTTTCCCCCTACTGGAATGCACTGCATTGTCAAAGGCAAACTCTGCAAAAGGCAGGAGGTCCACCCAATTGTCATTGTGGTGATTGACATAGCACCTCAGGTACTGCTCTAGAACCCCATTGGTGTATTCGGTCTGGCTGTCCGTGGCTGTGTGGTACACTGAGATCCTTGTTCTATGCCCAGGAGCTTTACGTACTGTCTCCAGAACCGTGACACAAACTGGCTGCCCCAATCAGAAATTATCTAATCAGGGGCTTCATGGAGGTAGTAGATGTGCTGCATGAAGAGCTGGGCAAGTTTCTTTGTGGGCTATAATAAACTGGCATCTTTCCCAGTGCGGGCTACATTTAACCAACACGTGTTCAGTCTTATGGGTGGAGCGAGGGCCTTCCATGGGGCTCCCATCCATATGTTCAAACCTCATGGGATTTCTTAGTCTTTTGAGTCTTAGTTTTAGCCCTCTGCAACTGTGGGGGGCATAAGGCACTTGGAGCACCCAGAGTCAATTAACACCCCTAGAATCACTCGAATTTTCTGCTTTGGGTTAGCGAGGGCAAGGTGAAGGACAGGCGGGGCAGAAGTTTCACTCACCCGATGGTTGGCACTCTGCTGTTTGATCTGGCCGTCAGCATGCGTTAGGCCAGGTCATTGTCATTTCCTGATGATTTGTTTGCTTCTGCATTGGAGGTGTCAGAGGCACTCTCTTCATCTGGGGAGTCAGGCACTTCCAGGGCCAGGGTGGTGTTCAACAGAGGCGTACCTGGCAAACTGGAGCCCTGGGCAAAACCTGCCCCCCCCCCCATGGGCAGCCACCCTCACCCACCCTGACCAAACAATGATTTTTTCCACCAGGTCGTTTCAAAGTCACCATCACATTATAGAACATGCCCCAACTCACAAATCTGAACACAGCAGAAATAATTTTTGGAAAACATTTTCAAAATGCTTTCAAAATGTTTTATTACTGCTATGAAAACATTTCATGGTGTTGTATCCAGTCCACCCAATTGGGGGGGGGGGGGTAATAGCATCACTTTCAATGTTATTTAAACTGGGGACCCCAGATTCTCCTTTTAAGGTGGATTTAAAAGGAGAATCTGGGCTCCCTAGTTTAAACAAGTGATGCTGGAATCCACCCACAAACACCATTATTTTCAATGGTGTTTAAACAAGGGAGCCAAGATTCTTCTTTTAAATCCACCTTAAAGAGAGAATCCCCAGTTTAAACAACATTGAAAGTGATGCTATTTTGGGGTGAATTCTCCCCCACCCTGAAACAGCATCCCTTTCAATGTTAAAACTGGGGACCTCAGATTCTCCCTTTAAATCCATGCCAAAAGGGGTGGATTTAATGACAACAACAACAACAACAACAACAAACACTTTTATTACGCATTGAGAGAATGAAAGAAAGAAAACAAGCATTGGCAGGAAGGGAGTGGATTTAATAATAATAATAACAACAACAACAACAACAACCTTTATTAGGCATTGAGAGAATAAAAGAAAGAAAGAAAACAAGCATTGGCAGGAAGGGAGTGGATTTAAAAAGAATCTGGGGAAATTTAGGGGGTGCCTGTTGTCAGGGGTGCAATTATTAAGATATCAGCACCAAAATATCAGAGTATCTTCGTGAGACCCTACTGATGATACCATCCAGGTTCAGGGGGTCCAAAGTTATGGACCCTCAAAAGTGTAGCCCCCATCTCCTATTAGCTCCCATTGGAAACAATGGGGTATAGGGGCACTCCCTTTGGGAGTCCATAACTTTGGACTCCCTAAACCAAACCTCACCAAACCTGAATCATATCATCAGGAGAGTCTCCCAAAACATCCCTGAATTTTTGGTGCTGTTAGCCTAAAATCTGCACCCCCTGCAGCCCAAAAACGGAAAAAACACTGAAAATACAAAATCCCCCATAAACGAACTTGCAATTTTGTCGCCCACCACAAGGTGGCACCCTGGGCAGCTGCCCACTTTGCCCAATGGGAGGAATGCCTCTGGTGTTCAATGCTGGGCAGCGTTTTGGTTGCTTCTTTGCTCCCTTGCATCTGGGAGCTTTAGGGGCTGCTGGAGGGGCCCGAGCTCACTTTTCCGGGCAGTTGGTGATCAGGTGCCTAGCTTATCCACATAGCCCGAGTCTACACTGGGACCCACATAGCCCGAGTCTACACTGACAAGCATAGATGGTCTTGTTGGCTCCTGGGCAGCCACAGGCCGGGCTGGTTCCCCCGCTGGCCATCTTGGTGCTGGGGGGCTGCTGGCTGGGACCCGACACTGCCTTGGCCTCTGGACTTTAGGTGGCCCTTGGCATCTCCTGCCAGGCAGATCCACCCCATCAGGGTGTCTGGGACCCCAGACACTAGGGCCCATTGGAGACCTCAGGATCTAGGACATCCTTAAACATGTGGATGAAAATCCGTTCGGGCCAGTGCCACAACCTGCTGGCGAGTTGTTGGAACTCGGCCCTGTAGTCAGCCACAGAGCAGTTTCCCTGCTGCAGGCGCTGCAAGTGGGCTCGAGCCTTCTCTTCAAGGAAGGGGTCTTCAAAGCGCCATTGGAGGGCCAGCATGAACCAATCGAAGTTGCGCAGCTTGGGAGCATCTTCTTCTAAGAGTCCCACCAACCAGGCTGCTGCCTTAGCTTCCAGGAGGTCCCCGATCTCATGCACACGCTCGGTGTCATTCTTGTAGTAATCTTCCATCATGCGCATGTAGGCCTCCACTTGCACTAGGAAGTAGGAAAGGTTCGCTGGTTCCCTGTCGAATGTAGCCTTTAACTCCCGTCTCTTCTTCGGTTTCTTCTTTGTCCACTCCTTGCACCACACCTTGCAGCGCAACCACCCGCAGCACCAACCTGGCTGGGGGCCTGCACTGGTGGGTTCGCTTCTGCTACTCCCATTGCTGCCTGGGTTGCTGCCAGGTTGATCAGTTGGTGTTGCATGGCCTGTAGTTCAAACCACATCACGTCTCGCTCCCTCCAGAACTTCTCTTTCTCTGCCAGAGCTCCTCCGCCTCTTGACGCTATCGTGCAGCTTCGTGCTCAGGGCCCCACTCGAATTGCTGAGGCTCCCACTGGTCATAGGCCATAATGGGTGCCTCCCTGTATTCCCTGCCACGTTGTTGCGAGGCCACCAACAGCCATGAGCCCTAGCCCCCCAGGGCATGGCATCCTCGTTCCCAACCATAGGCACATTCAGAAGTTGGGATGGCTACCTCCCCCATGGAAGGCAGCTGGGAGTCTTGCCCCATCTGGTCGGGCTGGAGGCCCCCATCGTTGGTGTCCAACCCACTGTTGGAGGTGGTGAAAGTCCCCTTCAACCCAGCCATACTGGAAGTAGGTCTGGGCAAAAAAATGGGGATCTAAGGTAAGGATCTGTTACCCCAGTCAATAATTGAGACTCAGGAATATTTCTAGAGCTTTATTGAACTATGTCAAGACCTTGGCTGCAAAAAGCCAGAGCTGGCACTCAACCTTTTGCAGCCAGTTTATATCATCAAACATTCAAACATTGCCCATTCAGATGTCCCCCCCTCCCATTGATTCCTACAATTGCCCCTTGAGAAAAGATAGTGTGAAAGCAGTGTTATTATGAGTTAGCCCAAGGCTGCAACAAATTCTCTTCTCCAGGAAATGGGAGATGAGGGAAGGTATGCATACTTCACTAGCAACCCCAAAGAGACAGAGTAGCGAAGCCCTCAGGCCACAGATAACATCAAGTACAGGTGTAACCTTGGCTCCAGCCCTGTGATGCCAGGTCCCAGCAGAGCCAGGCCTGACATCGTCATCATATTTCATTAATGAGCATCTCCAGATTTATATGTACATACTGCAGAGGCCCATTTTTTCACTCACTTGAAAGCAACAAACTCCTAAGTTTTTTTGACTGCTTCCAGATGGATGTTTTGTTCTTAATTGCCTTTCAAACTAACGGCTTTTGAGGTGGGAAGTGACACTGCCATGCCATTATCCACTTTCCAAGTTATCTTCTGCTTTGCTGCAATCTTTCACAAGCTTTCTTCAGTAGTCGTTCCAGAACTATTGTAGGTAAAACATGTTTACCTCTCATCTGAACAGAAAAGTGCAGGTTTTTTTTTAACCTCCCTGCCTACATTGCTGTTATTTCCTCTCAGTATCTGTGTCTGTTTGTTACCCTCCACACACACACACACCCTGCCACACTACTGGTGGTCTTTCTGTCAGTTTTAAAAATATTACAGTTGTTTTACAGCCATAATAGTATACTGATACAGTTATTACAAGTTTTTTTTATAAGCTAGTTAAAGACTTCCAGTTGGGGGAGTAATAACAGACATGAAAAGCATGAAGTATACTGCCATGGGTATGCTCCATTGTAGTTGCTAATGCTAGTGCATTCAAAATAGCAACAAATGTAAAATGAGGAAGCATAGTTGCATGGATGAAGCCATAGACCTCTCTCTCTCTCTCTCTCTCTCTCTCACACACACACACACACACACACACACTTATCTCAGGCAAGTCACTCTCTCTGCCTCTGCATTATGGGATTCTAGCTTATTTTATAGGATTGTTGAAAGGATTATAATGATTATAATTGTGTGCAAGGGATACTTTTAACAGGATGCAAATGTTAAGTAATATTCTTTTCAATCACATACAGTGCAATCCTGAAAAGGAGTTACACTCTTCTAAACCCATCAATGTACTTAGTGTGTAATTATGTTTAGGATGGGGTAGTTAGGAGCTTTAAATAGTGGAGTCTCCCACCAGGTAGGCCCCAGTAAAAGCAGGGAAGGGGGTTGCAGCCCCAGGATCCTGTCTCTGCTAACCTCTGTTCCCCAGCACTGAGCAGGACCAACTGGTCACACTCTCTTGGTCATTCCCACTCCATCCATGTAACTAGAGTCCACTGGGGATTAAAAGAAATCAGTCTCCCTCCTTACGGTTTAACTGAACTCCCAAACCTGAATGCAGTAACAATTATATGAATATGAAGAATATGAAGAACTTTGCACTGCAAAATAATCTCTGACATGTAAAATGACATGTTGAGAACTCCACAGATGGTGGTGGTTTCAATGTGTTTGTAATAATGTGTTATGGCCCATGACACCCCCAAAATATTATTTATATGTATTTCTGCTTTAAAATCATATTGGCAAAAGCCAGTTGCCAAAAAGCACTCCTCTGGGTGTAGGTAGCCGCATGATCATATGACCACAAGCTAAAGGTCAAAACTACTTTAACAAAAGCCAAATTAAGATAATGAGTTACTCCTGGTAACCTGGAGGTCTTATCTGAGTCACTAGCATGCTTGATTACCACACCTTGCTATAGAAACTGTTAAAGACAAAGGATATAAAGTCACCCTGCCAGTAGATACTGTATTCTTTAGTTTGCACTGGAAACACAGGTAAGCAGCAAATACTTACTGCTCTGCATGTCCCCCTCCTTTTGTAATGGTTCTCCTAAAAGCCTTTACCTCTCCCAAGTCTAAAGGTCTCAGCCAAAATCTGAATATCTTGGGCAGTGACCCTACAGGATTAATCTGCATGGGAGCATTGCAGCCCTCCCCCATTCAGCTTGATAATGTAATTTGGCCCTATTGTCACGGGGTTAGCAATAGGTGAGCTGACTCATCAAAGTCAGCACCCCAAATCCAGCACAGATGCTGCAGAAGTAAAACTTGCTCTGACTGGTTCCTTTTCCCACCAAGGAAAAGTTTAGTTCACCTGGAGCACCCTATAAAAGTTTAGTTCACCTGGAGCACATTGCTCATTGCCACTTGCTCCTCTCTTGGTCTTGTTGGTGTTGAGACATGATATCATCTTCACTGGGTTTCTGTGCTGGCGTGGAATCCCTGCCTTCTACTTCGTCTACTCCTAAGAATCGTTAGGTAACGTATTACCCTGCAAAAAAACCCATTCCCCTCTCTATCTTCCAAATCTATCTTTCAAACCTGCTTATATACTAGGAACTTGAATGTATGCGCTCTTGTGCCTTACTGTGTGTATGTATTTTTGAACCAAATTCATATAAAACGTTTAAACTCAATTTGGACTCTTGTGCTCCTCTGTGGAATATTCTTTGCCAGAATCCCTTCCCCATAGACATAGTCCCAAAGATCCTCTTGGCCAAACTCTTGCAGCCAAAAGTGAGTTGTTTTTATTCCCCTGTGCTACTTAAAATTCCAAACATGTGCTGTTACACTCTTAGCAGCTGGTGGAGAATCCCTTTCCCAAATCCCCTTCCCCTGTTAAGGCCATAACAAATAGGAGACACAGGATGATCAGATTCCTCCTTGCTTTGAACAACAGCAGACACTGTTTTGTCCAGCTTCTCAGTGACAGTGGCCCTTTCTGCGCAGCACAAATAAAATGTCTTGCAGATGTTTTAAAAAGGACTGTTTTGGGGTTTTTTTGTCCATATAGTGTGGACAAATAAAGCATTGGCAGGGAAAGAGGTTCTTCCCCCCTCCCCAGCTCTTACTTTCCCCCCAGCTCTTACTTTCAGTTTTCACTGAGGAGCTCACACCTGCCATTTTCAGCCCTCTTCAAGAGGCTCCATGCTGCTGCCATTTACAAAATGTCCCCACGGAGCTCCACTTGCAGGTCATTTACTCATCCTTGCAGTGTCTAAAGTTCTTTAATAAAGTTAGTTTTTCCTGGCGATCCTGTGCACATGTCATTTTTCCTCCTTTGTTTTAAATTAGATATCTTCGTAGCTACAATGTCACGATGTGAGACTTGCAGCCTTTATTAGAAAGAAAAAAATGTGACTGGTGCCTCAGACAAAAGATATATTTGAGAGAGACAAGAAAGAGACAGGATTTGAACTAGATCAAACAAATTTTGAAAAACAATTATGCAGAATTGAAGATCATCTTCTAAGTAAAATCTATGACCTGCTGTTGAGCTTAGATACAGAAATAGAGACAGAGTTTATGATAAAATGAGCAATGAATTTAGGTATAATATACAGTTAGATCATTGGGAATACATGTTGAAAAAGGGACTAATGTTCACAGCTAGTTACAATCAGAAAATTTCTATAAAATGTATTATAGATGGTACATGAGCCCACAAAAGTTTTTTTTAAATGAATAAGGGACTTGCCGATAAATGTTGGAAGACAGAAAAAAAGAACTTTATATCACATGTGGTGATTGTATAAAAAAGCAAAAACGTTTTAGCAAAATGTGCATAATGAAATTCAAAAAAATTCAATTGAAAATACAGTTTAAGCCTGGATCATATTTGTAGGGGTTTTTAGGCAAGAAGATGGAGACAACAATTGGTGAAGTCTTTTGGTATTTATCATCCGGTGCCAGGATTGTCTGGGCATGAAAATGGAAATCTTGTGAATTACTGGCTATCAGAGAAGGGAGCAGCAGTGGCGTAGGAGGTTAAGAGCTCGTGTATCTAATCTGGAGGAACCGGGTTTGATTCCCAGCTCTGCCGCCTGAGCTGTGGAGGCTTATCTGGGGAATTCAGATTAGCCTGCGCACTCCCACACACGCCAGCTGGGTGACCTTGGGCTAGTCACAGCTTCTCGGAGCTCTCTCAGCCCCACCTACCTCACAGGGTGTTTGTTGTGAGGGGGGAAGGGCAAGGAGATTGTAAGCCCCTTTGAGTCTCCTACAGGAGAGAAAGGGGGGATATAAATTCAAACTCCTCCTCCTCACTCCTCCTCCTCCTCCTCCTTCTTCTTAAAATAGTTGAGTTTACCCAAATGGCAAAATTAATGAAAGTTATTGATGAAAGAATGTTAACCAAGTTTAAAGATGAATAGACCCAGTTAGCAAACTACCTTGAAAAAATATGTAAGAATAAATTGATGTTGATAAGCTTGAAGGAGTAGAGGAGAAGAAAGAAACCACAGATAATATATCGAAAAAATAATTATGACTGGATTATATAACAAACCTCTGTACATGGAAAAGTAATCTCTTTTCAGTTACTAAACTTAGGGTAGGTAGGACAGTTTGGTTGGAAGTCCATTTGTATAATAAACAAATTGAATTGCTTTGTCTATATGATGTTATATTTTGAGTTTCTCTAAGTTATTGACTAATCATCATTGTAATTGTAAGCTATTGATTAATTGTAATTGTAATGTTTAGATTTAAGATGTATCAGTAAAACCATATTAAAAAAATAAAAAATGTGGCTATCCCCTCAATACAAATTCCTTGACTTTGATCAATACGGGATCTATATCTGTCCTTGACTTTATCTGTCTGGCTGTCACTGGCAGAATGACAAGGCAATCCATTAGTAAGATGCTGTAGGCACTTCAGGTAATGTAGTGGCCCAAGGCATCTGCTGAGCCACCCTGTTGACAGTCAATTTATAATTTCCACATATGTTCATGGAGCCATCAGTTTTAATATAGACACAAGGGGAGTTGCTCATTCTGAAACCTTTATATGTTCAATAATACCTGCTTTTAATAATATTTTCAATTCCATTTCAGTCTTTTGTCACATTGCAAAAGGAACAGAACTAAGCTTAAACTAACAAGGTGTACCATTTGCTTTCACAAACATTCTTGCCACCACACTCTTCATAGCACTTAACCCCTCCAAAAGAATCTCCCCTCCGGGTTGAAAGTCTAAAACGGTTCATCAGAGTTTAAACCCAAATCAGCTAACCATTCTCTTCAAAGTGTGCTTTCTCCCCTGAAAGCACAATCAGTGGTAATAGTTTTACTTTATCTTTGTAGGATACAGTGATGAAAATTTCACTTACAGCCCCATCCAAATGGGAGACGGTGGGCTGCGGCAATGATGCGGCGACATTCCACCACTCTCACTGAGGCTTCCCGGCAGCATGGGGAGATTCACAATGCGTAAAAATCTCCCCACTGCTGAGAAGCCTCTATGGGCCACAATGGACCCACAAAGGGGTGTGTAGCTACAGAAAAGGGTGCCCACGGTAAGAACAGAAATTGCACCCCCCCACTCTGCAGCCCCAACACTGCCTCCAAAGAGGGGCAGTGGAATCCAGGTGGGATGTGTGGGGGCTAAGCTAGTTGTGTAACAGCGAGGGAGGGGGGGAAGTGAGAAAGGAAGGGTGTGTGTGTGTGTGAGAGAGAGAGAGAGAGAGAGAGAATAGTGACAGATGGGATGGTGATGGGGGGCGGGGAGAGGATTAAGACCACTGCCAGCCAATGAGGAAAGGCAAAGTGTGTTTTCCCACACCCATGGTAGAATGATTGGGGACCATGACCACTAACCAGATTTGAAACTGATGTAAAGTTTGTAAAGCAGGCATGCTTTTAGTTAATTTGATTATTAGATTCCCTCCTACTCAGCAGGAGTGTCAGAGAAAGAAAAGGGAGAATTGCAGCTGCTATTTTTTGTCCTGCTATTAGAGGTTGTTTTGACAGTTTGGAAGGCCAGATCTAGGGTAAAGATGAAGAAACAACACACATTCCAAGTCTGCTTTAGAAGTGATGCCGTGTCACTGTAAACATTAGTGGAGAGGAAGGGCAGAAGAAAGTGTCCACTTACAACATTAATCAAACTCCAGCCCTACCAGTGTTTTATTATTTTATTTCAAATACACTATACTAAAATAAAGAATTTGTGTTTCTCACCTAGATCCCTTAACCACCTCCAGACCAAATCCACCAGAAAAGCCAAATTTGTTGGGAACCAGCCATTTCAGAGAAGGGAAATCACTGCCGGATTCAGGGGCTTGAATAACATGAATCTTGCCCAGTTTTGGTGAACTGGCATATTGAGAAAAAACATTCCTATCAGTTATAGTTTTTTCAGATGATGGGGGTAGAGGTTCAGATTTCACAGAGTTCTTAAACAGCCAGGGAAAGAAAGCAGAGAGCATTTGTATATTCACACACTCACAAAACAAGCAGATCCCGCCGGGAGATTGCTTCGACACGCAAGGTTGGGCCCAGCCTCATGGCGGGGAGGCCTCTCTCCCACTAGGGGGATTGCGCTGGCATTGTCTGTTTGTGCTGGTGGTGCCCGGTGCCTGGCCGGCACTGAGGTCAGGCCCTGCCATGTGACTGGGAGCTCCCCTGCAAAGGGGGTGTTCTGGGTCCTGCCCTCCCTGACCTCCCTTCTGACAGGGAGGACAGGGGCTGGCTTGCCCATGCAGCGCCAGCCTGAGCCACCCGCCAGAGCTGCCACTGTAAGTGGGGCAGGGGGGCACTTGATCAGATTTTGCCCCCAGGCGCCATTTTCCCCTGATATACCTCTGATATATTCTTAATTGAATTCTGCTGGGTTACCACAAGGGTGCCCCTCATCATGACCAAAAGCCTCAAATGAGGCATGACTCATAAGAGTTACACTGCAACCCATGTCCAATTCAAAGGACATCTTGTTTGCATCTGTAGCAGAACAGGCCTGCTTGAACTGCAAGCTCTGTTCCACGCAACCCTCTTCCAGGGATTCCCAACTCCTCCTGGAGGGGCTTCTCTCTCTCAAGACAGGGGTCTGCAAACTATGGCTCTCCAGATGTTCATGGACTACAATTCCCATCAGCCCTGCCACTTGGCCAGGCTGGCAGGGGCTGATGGGAATTGCAGTCCATGAACATCTGGAGAGCCGTAGTTTGCTGACCCCTGCTCTAGGGTAACTGCTGCCACCACCTGACCTTCACAGGAATTTCCCACTAGTGTCAGGACCTCCTAGCTTCCTTTCCAACTGTGAGGTCTTTCAACAATTCTCCAGGCATTTGCAGCCTTTTCCCTCCAACATCGGGGTGGGATCTGCAAATCCTGTAAGAAGAAGAAGATTTTGGATTTATATCCCACCTTTCTCTCCTGTAAGGAGACTCAAGTTGTCCTACGAGCTCCTTTCCCTTCCTCTCCCCAAAACAGACACCTTATGAGGTAGGTGGGGCTGAGAGAGCTCAGAAGAACTGTGACTAACCCAAGGTCACCCAGTTGGAATGTAGGAGTGCAGAAACACATCTGGTTCACCAGATAAGACTCTACCATTCAGGTGAAGGAGTGGGGAATCAAACCCGGTTCTCCAGATTAGAATCCACCTGCCCTTAACCACTATACCATGCTGGCTCTCATTTTTAGTTGCAGATTACATGCACAGGGTCAATATTAATTTAGAATCAAAGGTTAAGGCAGATTCAGACAGTGGCAGCCCCTGTATTTTCTTGTCATTTACTCCACAGACTAACTGATCCCTTAACATCTGTGTCAACATGGCACCATAATTGCAATTCTGAGAAAGCTTCCACAGTTTAGCTACAAACTCCCCTCTAGTCTCCCCAGACTTTCTGGATCATTAATTAAGTGTAAAACTCTTCACTATCTCAGTAGGAGCAAGGTTAAAGTAGTTCTGCATCAGATTTACTAACTCCAAAAGTTTTACCACTGGATTTTTCAAGTAGCAGGAGATTTCCCATTAAGTTATAGATCAAAGATCCCACTACAGAGCAGAACTGCTCTCTTTTTATCCCCTTCTGTGATATCATTTGCAGTGGAAAAAATGAGCAAGATTTTCACAGTATTCCTCCCACATCTGTGGCTGTTGATCATATTGCAAAACAGTCCCTTTGGTGGCAGTCATTATCTCCTAGTTTCAAGAATACTCGCAAAGCTAAAACACATTCTTCTGTGGTCGCTCATTTGCCAAGATGCCTTCAGTTTATCCTTGTTGCCATATCATAAACAACAGGACCATGCACGTAGGTAAGGGGGGGGGGGTTTCTCGGGTTTGAACCCCCCCCATTCATGTCCGAAGCTCTGCCCCTCCGTTTGTGGGTTTTTAAAACATTTTAGTGCTTTTTTGGTTTTTGGCCTGCAGGGGGCGCATTGTTTGGGCTAGCAGCACCAGACTTTCAGGGATTGTTTGGGGGTCTCTCCTGATGATACCACCCAGGTTTTGTGAAGTTTGGTCCAGGGGGTCCAAAGCTATGGACTCCCAAAGGGAGTGCCCCATCCTTTATTGTTTTCAATGGGAGCAAATAGAAGATGAAGGCTACATCTTTGAGGGTCCATAACTTTGGACATCCTGAACCAAACTTCACCAAACCTGGGTGGTATCATTAGGAGAGACTCCTAAAGATACCCTGAAAGTTTGGTGCTTCTAGTTTAACAATTGCACCCCTGACAGCAGGCACCCCCCAAATTTCCCCAGATTCTCCTTTTAAATCCACCCCCTTCGGCATTGGATTTAAAGGGAGAATCTGAGGTCCTCAGTTTAGAAGAAGAAGAGTTTGGATTTATATCCCCCCTTTCTCTCCTGCAGGAGACTCAAAGGGGCTTACAATCTCCTTGCCCTTCCCCCCTCACAACAAACACCCTGTGAGGTGGGTGTGGCTGAGAGATCTCCGAAAAGCTGTGACTAGCCCAAGGTCCCACAGCTGGCATGTGTGGGAGTGCACAGGCTAATCTGAATTCCCCAGATAAGCCTCCACAGCTCAGGTGGCAGAGCAGGGAATCAAACTGGTTCCTCCAGATTTTAGAATGCACCTGCTCTTACCCACTACGCCACATTGAAAGTGATGCTGTTTCAGGGTGGGGGATAATCCACCCCAAAACAGCATCACTTTCAATGTTGTTTAACTAGGCACCACAGATTCTCCCTTTAAGGTGGATTTAAAAGGAGAATTTGGGCTCTCTAGTTTAAACACCATTGAAAGTGATGCTGCTTTGGGGTGCAGCAGTGGCGTAGGAGGTTAAGAGCTCGTGTATCTAATCTGGAGGAACCGGGTTTGATTCCCAGCTCTGCCGCCTGAGCTGTGGAGGCTTATCTGGGGAATTCAGATTAGCCTGTGCACTCCCACACACGCCAGCTGGGTGACCTTGGGCTAGTCACAGCTTCTCGGAGCTCTCTCAGCCCCACCTACCTCACAGGGTGTTTGTTGTGAGGGGGGAAGGGCAAGGAGATTGTAAGCCCCTTTGAGTCTCCTGCAGGAGAGAAAGGGGGATATAAATCCAAACTCTTCTTCTTCTTCTGCTTGGGGATGGATTCCAGCATCACAGCGGCTGCCTGGGTGGGGAGTGGGGTGCAAAACTCAGATTTTGCACCAGGCTCCATTTTCCCTCTATGCCTCTAACCAGAGGGCAGGGGCAGGGCAGGGCAGGGGAGTCTGCCATCCCCGACCTGGAGAGCTGCTTTTATAAGCGCTAGGCCAGGGGCGAGGCTTGGGGAGACGTGGCCATGCCCTAGGGGCGGGTGTGGGTGTGGCCCCCCCAACCCCCCCCTAAAAAATCTATACCTACGTCCCTGAACAGGACACATCAGCTTTCAATTTGAGAAAGATATTTAATTTAGTGAGGGTTCGCTCTCTCTCTCTCTCTCTCTCTCTCTGTGTGTGTGTGTGTGTGTGTGTGTGTGTGTGTGTGTGACTCGGCCTTTTTTAAGTTGGCCTCTCAACTCACTCACATATAGCAGCCCCACAGGGCCAACACGAAAGGCCATGCAAAGCAGAAACTAATCCCTCGGGGCTGTTTGAATACATTACTACAATAAAGAGTTTTGAGTTTCCATTAAGTGAAGAAAGGCAGGATATAAGTGAAGTAAATAAATAATAAAAATAGATGATGATTGAGGGGGAGATAAAAGTTAGGTTGGTAAGGAGAGAACAGGTATAGGTGAGGATATGAGATTGCCAGGAGGACAGAAAATGAAAATAATGTGGCAAAAGGAAATGGAAAAATAGTTGCACCGTTGTATGCTTCCCACTGCACAACTGGGCTTGGCTCAGCCAGTACTGTAAAATTCAGCCAGAGTATTCCCAAGGAGAGTCTGCCAGGGAGAAGAAAGGAAGGCAAGTTAAAGGTGGAGGCACATAAAGGTAGGTTGGCTGGTGGGTGGGTGGGAATGAGAGAAGAAAATGGGGAGCTTTCAGAGAAGGGTAGCGGAAAACAAGACACCACCTAAAGTCTATGTGGGTCCCTTGCTCAAGTGTAAAACAGAATAACAAACCAAAGTGTGGGTTTAAAGGAACTGTTAAGATTTTCTTTGCAACAATGGATCACTATTTTTTTAAAAAAACGTAGCTATGTAGGCTACTCTAAAGGGATTAACTAGGAACTGAAAATGATCAGTAAATCAGACCTCATTTCAAACAATTTTTTGGCTACCACACAATAGTATATAGTTGCATTAAACCTGGCCAGGATCTCATAGAAGGGTTGGTTATATGAACTTGTATCTCTATGGGGGATGGGTGAGAAACTATGTCATCATATTGGGTGCTGTGTGGTTTCCGGGCTGTATGGCCGTGTTCTAGCAGCATTCTCTCCTGACGTTTCGCCTGCATCTGTGGCTGGCATCTTCAGAGGATCCTGAAGAGGCCAGCCACAGATGCAGGCGAAACGTCAGGAGAGAATGCTGCTAGAACACGGCCATACAGCCCGGAAACCACACAGCACCCAAGTGATTCCGGCCGTGAAAGCCTTCGACAATACATATGTCATCATAGTTCAAAAGAGAGCCACCATGAGCCTGTTGGCAGCTCCATGTGTTCGATTGGCTTCACTGTGCCTTAATCAGGCTTACAATCCTAAATGTGCAACAACAATCACTTGGTACACAAACCCCATGGGTTGTGCTGGCTTGAATCCTAACCTCCATTCCATTTGTGGAATATCCTTCCCTTCACAGAAGGGAGAGAATTTTTCTCACTTCCTTATCACCCTCCTCCATGCTATTCTTGAGTTTCCACTGGCCAATATGATTTTGTGGGACACAGCAAGCTGCCATGTGAGGAGGCAAACTGGAGAGTTTTCCTTTACCTGTCAGAATCCATTTTATACTAAATGGACTCCTTCTCACAGATATGTTTTATTTGTTGTGAGGATGGTGAAGAAGTGTATTATAACTTTATCCTATGCATGTTTTATCCTATCCTGTGTGTGTTTTTTAAAGACGAAGTCCCACTGAGTTTCACATGGATGTGCTGATAATTGCAAGTTATGTGGCAAGGAAATGTGCTGATAACTGCACTGCCAAAGCTATGTTAGTGTGCCTGAATTGGAGGGCTGCTAGGCCTTACCCCCAGTGAGAGATTTCAAGGAGCAGGGATTGGTTGTTATGCTAACATCTCAATCACAGAGACCTCCTTGGTAATAAAACTCTGGTGTAAGCCAAGAGAGTCAGGGAGTAGATTGTGACAAGAGGAAGGATAATAAAAGGCTAGAGCTGGAAACAAGAGAGAGAAGTAAGGTAGGTTGTTGGAAGGGCAGGAAGATAGAAAACTAGAACATCTGTGAGGTTAGGAGGGACCCTGGGAGGTAGTATACCTGGTTAAGAGAGTCACAGGTTACTTTCTGGAAGCCTGATAGCCTAATCATGTGGAGATTGTTCAACAGCTGGAGGTCTCAGTCAAAGAACTCTAGGCAGGAATCCTGGCCAGGGAGTATGAGCAGAGTCTTGATTTAGACAGGTGCAGAAGAAAAGGGGATAGGGCGGCAGACCTCCCTGCAATTGAGACTTTGAACCCAGAACTCTGTAAACAACAATAAACTACAGCCTTGGTGTCAGCTTGTTATTGGAGAGCCTGGAATGCCTAGGTAAACAAGCAGCCTCTTACTGGGGGCTTCATGCCATAGAGCCCTGTGCTGCAGCATTTACTGGATTTGAAAGGTAATAGAAGTCTGGAATATGATGTGGCATATTGGTCAAGTCCTTCTGCTGCTGAAAATGAAATAAAAGTGACCATCAGGAAATCTTTTCCATTTCTGAACTTTTATATATTCTTTCAGTACAAATCTGCAATAAAATGATCTCTTTCAAATCTCCATTAAAAAGGGAGAGAGACCATAAAATGGTAGCCAGAAAGCAAATGTAAGTATTCGAGAATCTCATGGGTTTAAATAAACAAAAAAATTCATGAACAGACAATGGGAGTTTATTCTTTGTTATCACACGGAAGCCCTGTTTATTGAGAGAAAAACATTCTCTCCAGCTGTCAGTAGATGTCCTCAGTTTCATGCTTTATGATCCTGCTCTCATTGCAGCCTTTCCATTTGCCTTCACATTATATCATATTCCTCCTTTCTGAGTGAAACATTCAATTCCTTTCGCCAATTGCTTGTAATTAGCTGAGGCACCTACCAATTCTAGTCATTGGGGCTCCTTTCAGGTGCCATGAAATTAAAATGGAATCAATACAGTTTCCACAACAATATATTCTGAATATTACAAGTAATATTGAGAGTTTGAGGCAGTTCTGCCTGACAGATGAACAAAGGGCAAGGCAATAGAAAGAGAAAGGATAAAAGGGCTGAAGTAAAAGAGAAAAGGGCATGTCACTTGCATTGAAAAAATTCTTGGCAATCTTATATTTTACCCTGCGTTAACTTCTTGAAACTTCAACTCTGAAATTTTAGAAAGGTTAGGTCAAAAGGCTGCAAAGAAGAGCAGGTAGTAGACTGTGAGGAAAGGAAACTCATACTGAGAGTCTGTATTGGCCAAATTAAAATACTTATACCAAGAATAACTGGAATGTTAGAACATTAGAACAGCAGTTCTGGATCAGAACAATGATATATTTATTCCAGCATTCTGCTTCCATCAGTGGCTGACCAGGTACCTACAGAAGCAGGGCATGGAGGCTCAAGTTCCCTCCCCCTGTTACCCCAAGCACTGGTATTCAGTAGCATACTGCCTCTGAACATGGAGGTTCTGTTTATTCATTGTAGCTGATAACCATTGATGCACATGCCTGCTCTGCCCCCCAAGTGAATCTGTTTTGGAGCCCCGTACTTGGCTGGGACAGAGTGGGAGAGACACAAGCCAGGTTCAACAATGCAAACAATATGCTTATTAGTTAGGAGAATAAAGACCCTAACACCTCCCTTGGGTCTGTCTAAATCAAAGTACTTGCTTGTTTTGAGCAGATTTGAAGTTGAAGACGGTGTCCTCTCTTGGCTGCTTTCAAGGAAGTCCACTGTGTCTTACTTCCTTTTAGTTCTTTTTGTCTGGTTCTAATTGTTGTTAACGTTAACTTGAGTTCTGTATATCACCATAGACGACTATGGACCACCATATACATCACAAATATTACAGTCTCCAGCTACCCTAGGCACCTTGCTCTGACTGACTGGCTAGAGCTAAAACAGGGGATTACTGGGTAAAAAAGGAAGACTGCCTCTTGGGAAATGTCTTAAAGGGACAGGGGCTAACTAAAATTCCCTCCCTTAGAAGACTTTACAGTGAACTAAACCCATGCTAACTACGGAAAAACTGAAGCTTAATGGGGAAATAACAAAGCCTCTGAGGGGGCATGACAATGCCACCTATGAAGTTGTCTACATTTTCAAAGCCAATGAAATTAGTGACTTATCACCACACCCTGCAGCAGCAAATTTTACAAGCTTTTGATGATGTATTTCTTTTTGACTGTCCTGAATCTACTGAACATGAATAACCAGGCTTGCTATTCTTCTCTATCATTCCTCCTCCCTCTCCGTGGGACCTATTTAATGGGTGCAAAATAGAAAAAAATTGTAATCAAACTGCTAGGCACATAATGTCTCCTCCACTCTCTTTTGCTTTTCTCTCTTTGTCTCTATAACTTTTCCAGATTCTGATACAAGTCACAGTATCACTACATTCACATAAGAATTCTCAAATGTATGCAGAGCAGTTCTTCTTTTGGCCTTTCATTGCACAGTCAGAAATGAAGAGTCTGAAAGACACTAATAAAACAATTTAGAAGTCTGGTGATGGATATTCTCTCCTAATACAGCATAGTGAGAAAATAATCCAAATATTAATGGTTAAACTGATGAACTGGAGACAGTTCACCTCCCAATGATTTCATGAATATGCTTCAATTACCTTTGGTAAATGAAATAGCCAAACAGTAATTTACTTTCTGATGTAGCTGTGAAACTAATCTGTTTTCAAACAGTTTTTTAAAAAATTTAAATGCTATTTAGAAATGTATATTATGTATAGCACTTTCTAAAACAGAGCTGTGAAGAATTTATATTAAGGTTATAACAGCCAATGGAATGCACTTCTATATAGAAAACAAGTCTTTCTGAGTAGTGATTTACATGAATTTGATTTAAATAAAATCCACAGGCAGGGTTGTTTTTTTCTTGAACACCTCTGAAATGGGACATCCTTGGATGCCAGATGTACATGCTGTTTCAGCCACACCATCATTCATTGGATCAATGGGAGCCAGAACAGACCACCTGTTTCTTGGAGTTTCTGGGTGCAGAGCACATCCATAATGTATGAAGCAATGATTGAATTCCCATCCTAGCAATTCCTCATGTTAAAATGATCCAGTGAAAAGTGCAATTGGCTTTTGGAAATTAAAAAAGAAAGAAAGAATATTTTCTTTTAATGTTGTCTTTGGTGGTCATTTGAATTTTTATAAGAACCAAGAAGTACAATGGAATGAATACATCTCTTATACTTTCAAATACAGCTTTTGGACACCTGTGAAATTACTATGCTTTTGCCATAATCTGATCTGCACAATAACTAATAGAAAAACCACCTTTTTAAAAGGTAGAAATATCTAGAACTAGCACCAGTTTCTGTATATTTTTGAGATCTATTGATCCCCAAAACTGTATATGCTGTTTTTGTTTGGAGATGCAGGATTTTTTTCCACCTAGGAAATGGTTTTCCCTTGGAAATGGAATCAGGGGTTTGTTGTCATAGCAACAAAGATTTCAGTACTTCTGTTTCCTACAACATATATCTCTCTTGGTTGCTGCAATTCTAGTGCTTATCAGTGTTTTATCCGCTGAGTGAGCTTGGTGGTGCTGACACATAGAATAAACTTCAAAGCAGCAACCTAGGCTGTTTCTCCGAGGATCCAAACAGCTGTCACTGTATTCCAATTATAAGCTATAACATCATGTCCAGTTGTTCAACAAACTACCATTAACCTATCAAACCTGTTTGCTAATAAGTGTCTCCCCCCCCCCCAAAAAAAAAGTGGTTGAGTAAAAGAATGAATAAATGCTTTCTATATTGCGTTGTGTGGGTTAGGAGCTTTTAAATACATGGACAGATAATGCCATGAATTTTGCCTTGAAAGTAATATGGGATGGGGACAGGTGCTTGAATCATAAAATACAAGGAATATTTCCTTTGAAACAGCAGAGGTTATATGGAGAAAGCAGGAGTGATCACCCTTAGCTGCTTATGACTACATTCTATGGTTAGAGCCAGTAGCACTTTAGAGATCAAAAAGATTTTCAGCCAGGTCATAAGCTTTCAAAAATCAAAGCTCCCTTTGCCAGATACAAGTAAAGAAGATCCCTGAGCTCTTATATCCTACTCAGAAGGTGCTAGGAGTGTTGTAAAGAAGGGAGTTAGGGTGCAAAGGTACTATGGGGCAGATAATTAGCATCTGTTGTGAGAAAAGAATCCTACATCCCTATTTAGCCCTCAAGTTCAGTAATCTCACATTGTAATCTCACTTTGAAGTTTCTGTCTATGATATTACTGGAGTGGAATTTCCAACAGCATGAGTTCCAAAGACTTTTTCAGCTTAATGTTTTTGGCATTCATATCTCACGCACAAGAAAAGTGACTGCCCATAACCCTCCTGTTACAAAAGATCACTATGTCGTGTGTGAGTAGGGCAATGTACCCCCATTCCATCCATAGCACTTGTAAACACAAACCTGCGTCTACAGCAAACTTGGGTACCAAAGCCTGAAAATATATGCATTGTCTTATTCACACAAAATGGCAATCATGTGTACTGAAAAAACAGCGTGTGCTCCCCTGGTATATAAGATAGGAAAGCTAAAAGTAGAACTGAAAAGAGTTCCATTCAAACTTTATCTGGCATTATGTTTCCTCTGCAGCATCTTCCCTTACGTAAATTGAGAAAGGTAGGCACAGGCCCTGCATACAGGGAGAAGTGCCAGGTCATCCTGACTGGATGCTACTTCTTAGCATCTTTTCAACCTAGTGTCTGCACTTCACACTTATTACTGAAGGAGAAATTGTAAGTGTCATATTGGTGAAATATGGAAAACATTATTATTGCACAAAGTGTGAAGTGGTCCAAAGGCAATGTCCAAATGTCCCTTCTTAGGGACATATCAAAAGTTGCCAAGGGAGATTAAATTATTTAGGCATAATGTTCAACCACTTTTTAAAGCATCTATCTAGTATATAAGTTGTATCTAAGCATTCCATCAGCAGAAACAGCTGACAATCACAGATCACCCTCTCTTTCCCCACACCCCAGCTGCCATTTCCAATTCTGGGAAAGGTGATTCTTGTGGCCATGTGACCCTCATGAAGTAATAACCACACGGTGTAGTGGTATAGCAGAAGGAGCGAAAGGTTGGCCTTTCTGCCTCTCCCAGCACATGAAACTGCCTTATACTGAATCAGATTCATGGTCCTTTTTGGCAGCAGTTGTCTTGGGTCTCAGTTGGAGGGTTTTTACATTGCCTACTATCAGACCCTTTAAACTGAAGATTACAATAAGATAATATATGAGTCGATATGTGGTTGGGTATGTCTGTGTCTGTACTGGGCTACTATGACCAGATAGCTCATTAAGTGACCATGGGATAGTCACTTTCTTTCAGCCTACCATGCCTCTCAGGGTTGCTCTGAGAATGAAATGCTAGAGGAGCCCTCAGCATTTTGGAGGAAACCTGAGATTAAGTATAATAACTAACACAGTGGTGCCTGTTATGAACCAGACTGATATAAGTGCAGTAAACGAAGATGATTTGTATTTTGCTTCAAAACAGTTGTTGTAATCAAATGCAAATTAGCACAGATTTAATAGATTCATTAGTTGAACGACATTTCTTTAATCAGGCATCAGTTCCTGTGCTGTTTGCTTCTGAACAGAAACTGACCATCTCTCTTCTCTTTTTGTTGACACTGCCTAAGTTTGTAATGAGTTATCTGTTTAGAATACCTTTGCCTCATTAACTCTGCTCTACATTCTTCTTGCTCTTACAACAGAGCATGAAGAACATTTTCCCTGTGACTGAGGTCAGAGCATCTTGGTCTTGATACAGGATTAAGTGGATTTTACCTGCAGATGACACTTCAGATATAATTATTTTCAGAGCAAGTTGCCCTTTTATGTCAGCTTTCTGGAAAATTGGGGAAGAGATGAAAGGAAAGTTTTTAGAAAGTATTATAAAGAAAAGAGTTGGAGGAACTGTCCTATATTTTTCTGTCTTTTCTTCTTTTATATTTCAGTTTGAAAACCTGGTGGAGACTTTTTTCCTATATTGTTTTTTCTTATCCAGGGGCAAATTATTATTTACTGCAATCAGAATAATATTTGCTTGCACACACATTATGTGTGAAAATGACTATACAAGGAAAGAAGGACACAAAAATGCCTTGAGGTCAGCTGGTATAAAAGATCAGCATCTTGTCTACACCTTTTAAAGCCTGTCCTGAACAACTTATATGACTTAACTGTATAACACAGGACCAAACTACATATTACAATTTTCAATATATTATATCTGACCTAACGTTGACTCAGTCACACATCAGCTGAGAGTTCCTGAGAATTTCTCTCTTAAGTGTGTGATGCCCTAATGCGGATCAGGAACATGGTACAAGGGGAGAAGATTCCATCCTAATGTTATTTTTCTGACCTGAAGTGGCAGCCCACATGTTTGGGAAATAAGTTACACTCATTTTGATGCTTAAAACTGTCATTCACAGTTTTCAGTTTCTTTAAAAAAAACATATTTTATTGTATTTTTTAAATGACATATAATCGTGTGAGGTTTCTTGCCAAGAATATCATGTTGTCCTTTACCAGGTCTGGTTCCATCTTAAATTCCAGAAGTAGCTTATATATTTTCTTGATGGCCTTCTTGTTTGAGGAACTGGTCCAAATTTGTACTTTTTTCTAAGAACATTCAACATTTTTTGTCTTCTTGTAGGTATTTTCCAAGTTGGTTATATACATGCCAGTGGCATGGTGATTCATTTATAAGTATGTCTGTTCTAGATTTGAGTATGTAGTTATTTGTTTTAGCCAAAATATCTTTGTATTGTGGCCAGACCCTAACTTACTTCTAGGTGTGTGTTGTAACGATTCTAAACTGGAAACCTACAGAGGAATTTTATTATAGTAGATTATGTGTCTGTACTTGTTCCAAACTTTCATCAATACCTTCCTGAGGGGATGATTGGAAAAGTTTTAAGTTATTGTGGGTTTGTTTTTCCAGAGAAAGTGATGCCAACCTTCATGAAGGCCATGACCTTCAATGTCTAACAAATTCTGATTACTTAATGTCATCCATTCTTTGGTCCACAAGAGACTACAAGCTTCATAATATAATGTTAAATCTAGTTTTCAGTTTCTTTAACATCAAGTATCAGCTAAGGAATCCAGAACCTTGGGAGATAGTATGATGTTACTGCTTCACATAGTTCACAGAGCAGACAGAAAAACTAGAGGCCATTAAAAGCTTATATAACAGATAATTCAAACAGTTAGAAGGATTTAATGGAGTGTTTGAAGCATGTAATTTAACTGAAACTTAAACCTGATGGTGTGTACTATAGGACCTCTACAGAGGAAGTAGCTGCCATGTAGGGGCCATTTGAAATTGTTTTCTCTATAGCAGAGGTGTCCAAGTCAGGCACTTCAGATGTTCATGGACTACAATTCCCATCAGCCCCTGCTGGCATGGCTAATTGGACACCCCTGCTCTATAGCATCTACCTCCAGTTGGAGTTTCTACTACATATAGATGAAATAATTGTGCTCCCAATGTTCTCCTCAGATGCTGTATACTCACTGGGGGTTATATCCAGTAAATAATTTCTGCAAATGGAAGAGGGTGATATATTACTAACATGTTTCATAATTAACATGTAATGATTTTTAGTATTTAACAGTCTGATAGATAACATGCAACTGTGTGTAGTAGTAGTAGTTGATAACTTGTGCACTTTTATACTACACACATTCAGATTTGAAACCTGAATGGTGTAATCTGAAATGCTAATAAATTCAATTTATTGGAAAATTTCAATCTAGCACTACTTTTACACCACTATTATATTTATGGAAAAATATTCTTGTTTTAATTCTTTCCCTTAATAAGGTATCTTAGCTAACTTTTTATTAAAAATAATGCCCTTGAAAATATCTATGGTACACTTCTGCTCATTTAATAGTACAGTACAATGAAAGCCACATATATTCAGAATGTCAAGATGAAAAAATGAAAAAATGTCAAGATGAAAAAAAGCGGTGCTTCTCATGAGTTGATGCAGTGAAACAGTTACGAACTGGTAATAAAAGGGTACTATTCATGGAAATTATGTCAAATGGTAGTACAAACAATGAACATGTAATGCGGTACCTTCGGGACCGCATTACCCCATATGTCCCAGCTCGTCCTCTGTGATCAGCAGAGGCGAATCTACTGGAGATCCCTGGCCCCTCGATGACGCGGCTGGCCTCCACACGAGCCAGGGCCTTTACAGCTCTGGCACCGGCCTGGTGGAACACATTACCATCAGCTGTTCGGGCCCTGCAGGACCTTGGAGAGTTCCGCAGGGCCTGTAAAACCGAATTGTTCCACCGGGCCTTTGGAGAGTACAGCCGCCGATAGTGCCGCCCTTCCCCCCTGCTAGTAGGGTCCCCTAACATCACTGGGACCCATCCTCAAATTTTGGAAGAGGGTGGTATATGGGTCTCGTGGGCCCCATTTTAGAATGTACCTGTTTTAAGATTTTATGTTTTCTGTTTGATTTTCTGTTGTTCACCGCCCTGAGCCCTTCGGGGATAGGGCGGTATATTAAGTTTAATAAATAAATAAATAAATAAATAAATAAATAAATAAATAAATAAATAATAATAATAATAATGTTTTAAAAAACCCTTAAATGGCAAACATTTGGTAGAAAGGATTTGGCATCCCCCCCCTTTTTTTTCTGGACAGCATTTGTCAAAAGCTTTCATGGTTTATAAAGTTCATTATTGACTCCATTATGTCTAAAAAAACCCGCTAGTCATATTGTTTATCTTAATGTTCATTTCTCACAATAACAGCAGGCATGTGTATAATTAGCATAGCAGAGAACTAGTCTTTTCCAGGTTGAAATATTCAGTTTCTCTCAGCTGAAATTCTTACCAAGCTTCTGCCTTGTGCAAGCACATCAAGTTCCTATTGATATTAGAAGTGGATCCATTTTCGTTGCTTTGTGGTTACCATGTATTCTTCTCTCTACAATTCTAGTTTCAGAACAATTTAACTCTTTCCAATGAAGATGCTGAAATAATTGTTTTAGAAAGTTGCTTCTTAGCTGTTGAAGACTACTTTTCAATGGTGAAAAAGCCTGTTCCTAAGAGCTGTATTGGACCTGGGAGAGCATTCATGCCTGTGGAGTACAATGGACTTTGGCAAACACTTTCATGCTTATAAGAGCCCAAAGAAACAAGATGACCAGAAATGGCTAAAAGTAATCCTTGTAATATGTGAATGTGTTACATTTGGCTTTATCTAGTGGTGGAACTGCAGAAACAGCATCTGTCCTTTTCATAGCAGCCCTCCAATTTGCTTCTTATGCCATTCCTAAATATCTTCAGTACCCCACAGGCATTATTTTGTGATGCAGTGGGTGACAGGAGGCTAGAAAGTCCCATTCTGCTGACAGAAATCTGCTTTCCCATCAGCAAGGTCCCATCAGTAGAGTAATCCCACTATCTAAATTAATAGCAGAAAGCTTTGTAAATAGTGTGTTTTGGAATGGAGAACTGCACAGATGGGCTGCACCAGCAACGATGTAAACAAGCAAAACAAAAGAAGCACAAAGAATCTTCAAATATGTAAACAATATTTACTTGATGATCCTAAGAACATAAGAACATAAGAACTAGCCTGCTGGATCAGACCAGAGTCCATCTAGTCCAGCACTCTGCTACTCGCAGTGGCCCACCAGGTGCCTTTGGGAGCTCACATGCAGGAGGTGAAAGCAATGGCCTTCTGCTGCTGCTGCTGCTACCGAGCACCTGGTCTGCTAAGGCATTTGCAGATCAAAGGCTGAATCCAAGATTGGTAGCCATAGATCGAGCTTCTCCTCCATAAATCTGTCCAAGCCCTTTTTTAAAAGCTATCCCAGGTTAGTGGCCATCACCACCTCCTGTAAGGCAGCACTATTATCCAAACACCAATCACACGTTTAGCGATGAAGAAGTGTTTCCTTTTATTGAGTCCTAATTCTTCCCCCCCAAGCATTTTCTAATGAATGCCTCCTCTGGTTCTAGTATTGTGAGAAAGAGAGAAAAATTTCTCTCTGTCAACATTTTTTCTACCCCCCCATGCATAATTTTATAGACTTTGTCTCCTCAGGCGTCTTCTCTTCCCAAGCTAAAGAGGGAGTCCCCAAGCGGCTGAAGCCTCCTCCTCCTTGGAAGGTGCTCCAGCCCCTCAATCATCCCTCGTTGCCCTTCTCTGTACTTTTTCTATCTCTTCAATATCCTTTTTGAAATGTGGGGCTCAGAACTGAAAACAGTACTCCAAGTCGCGGTGTTCGCTGCAATGTTTTATATAAGGGGTGTAATCCTTGCAGTTTTATTATCAGCTCCTTTCCTACCAATGATCCACAGCATAGAGTTTGCCTTTTTCACAGCTGCCTGCCATGCGGTGAGTTGACATTCCCATGGAACTATTATCAACTAAGACGGCCAAATCCCTTTCCTGGTCTGTGACTGATAGCTGTATAATAATGTGAGGGAGTTGGGATTGCCCATATGTTGCATCACTTTACATTTTGCTACATTGAACTGCATTTGCCATTTCTGAGCCCACTCACCCTAATTTATCAAGGTCAGCTTGGAGCTCTTAAATCCTTTGTGGTTCTCACCATCCTACATAATTTGAGGTATCATCTGCGAGCTTAGCCACTGCGCTACCCACCCCTACTTCCAGGTCATTTATGAATAGGTTAAAGAGCGCTGGTCCCAATACAGATCCTTGGGGGACACCCCTCCCTACATCTCTCCATTGTGAGAACTTCCCATTTATACCCACCCTTTGTTTCCTGTTCCTCAACCAGTTTTTAATCCATAGGAGGACTTCCCCTCTTATTCCTTCATTGCTGAGTTTTCTCAACAGTCTCTGGTGAGGAACTTTGTCAAAAGCCTTTTGGAAATCCAAGTGAACGTAATGTCCAGTTCCCCCTTATCCACATGCCTGTTTTACCCTCAAAAGAGACTCTAGTAAGGTTGTAAGACAGGATTTGCCTCTGCCAAAGCCATGCTGACTCTTCCTCAGCAGGTCTTGGCACTGCTTTCTACATGTTTAATAATTTTATCTTTAATGATAGAATTCTACTAATTTACCAGGAACAGATCATCAAACTGACTGGCCTGTAATTTCCCTGGTTACCTAAGATTGGTGTGACATTAATGCATGTTGAAGATCTTCAGGAATGGAGGCTGATTTCAGAGTTGGTTATTAATGTGAGAACATCAAAGCAATTTTCATGCTTGGAAATAACTAGAACTCTTGGATGAATTACAATCTAGACCAGGGGATTTGTTAGCATTTAGTTTATCAATGGCTGCCAGAACTTCTTCCATGTCTACCATTATCTTAAGCTGGTTCCTCGGATTCACCTCCTAAGAAGCTTGGTTCAGGTGCGGGAATTTCCTCACACCTCCTCTTGGGTGAAGACAGATGCAAAGAATTCATTCAGCTTCTCTGCAATCTCCCTGTCATCTTTTAGCACACCTTTTGTTCCTTCATCATCCTAGCGGGCCTACTGCTTCCCTAGCTGGCTTCCTGCTTTTGATGTTAAAGAACTTTGTTGTTGCTGGTCTTGATGTTCGCGGCCGTGCGTTCCTCATAATCCTTTTTTGCCTCCCTTACAGCTAACCTGCCTCTCTTTTGCCACCATTTGTGTTCTCTTTGGTATTCTTCATCAGTTAAGTTGGACTTCCATTTTCTAAAAGACATCTTATAATAATTTTACCTCAACCTCCCTTGTTAACCATGGTGGCTTTCTTTTGGACTGGGCACTGCCTTTCCTAACCTGTGGAACACTTTCCAGCTGAGCTTTTAACACTGTGTTTTTTAAATAACCTCCAAGCATCTTGGACATTTTTGACTCTCTTGATTTTCCCTTTCAGCTTCTTGCGCACTATCCCCCTCATCTTTGAGAAATTTCCCTTTCTGAAGGCAAATGTAACTACATTAGTAGTTGTCACTTGTTAGCATGCAGAGATACTGAGTCTGTGGTCGAAATGTTCCCTATCGGCTCAACAACACTGGCTTTACTGGAGTGCAGATTCCCACATAGAATTAGATCTAGGATCACCTCTCCCCTGGTTGGTTCTACAACCATCTGCTCCTAGCCACAGTCATTTAGCATATCCAGGAATGTTCTCTCCTTACTATGACCTGAACATGTGCATTTTTCCAGTTTATATGGGGATAGTTAAAATGGCCCATTACCACGACATTTTTGCTTTTTTGTTGGCCTCTCTAATTTCTTTTTCCATCTCAGAATCCTCTTGTCTTGCGCTTTGGTCAGGGAGGGGCGATAATATATTCCTAATGTTAAACTGTATTGCTGCACCCCTGGTATTGATATCCACAGTAGCTTCTGTAGAAGAATCAGCTCCACCTGCATTGTCTATTTTATGTGACACTATGCTCTCTTTGATGTAGAGGAGCCACCCCACCCCCAATCACGCCCTGTCCTATCGCTTCATAGCAGAGCCTGTAACCTGGGACTTAGCATCCCACTGGTTCTCCTCATTTCCACCCATGTCTCTGCAATTGCCCACTATATCAATGTCCTCCTTCAAAACTCTGTACTCCAGCTCCCCCATTTTAGATCGAATGCTTCTACTATTGTAGAAGTGCTTCGCGACCCTTCTATACCATGCTGCCTGGGATTTTATGCCATCCAGCCTCCGGCTACGCTTCTCGGCTTGTATGTGGTGCGATTTAGAAAAACCTCCCTCACCATGCCATCGCTGTATAGAATTGGGCAGTCTTTCAATCATACGGCTTTTCCACGAGGATAAGGTTTAAAGGCTGTTCTGCCACCTTTTTTTTAATGTTGAGCGCCAGCAGTATGGTTCCCTCTTTGGTTAAGATGAAGCCCGTCCCTTTTGTACAGGCCTGCGCTTATCCCAAAAGGTTCCCCAGTTCCTGACAAATCTGAAACCCTCTGCCTTACACCACCTTCTCATCCGCAGCATTTGAGACCCTGTATCTCGGCTTGCCTGAAAGCTCGCCCTACTTGGCGTGGAACCGGTAGCATTTAGAATGCCGCAGCCAGGGTCCTGGATTTTAACCTGTTTCCTAGCAGCCTAAAATTTGGCTTCCAGAACCTCCCGGCTACATTTCCCAATGTCATTGGTACCAATGTGGACCACCACTGACTCCACCCCAGCACTGTCTAACAGCCTATCTAGGCGAAGGCGTGACATCCGTAACCGGCACCAGGCAGGCAAGTCACCATGCGGTCATCACGCCTGTCACAAACCGCTCTCTATATTCCTGATGATCGAATCACCCACTACAAGGGAGCCCCCCACGCCGAGGGGTATCCTCAGTGCTTGAGAGGATATCTGACCACCAGCAGCTAAGGAAGGGGTCCCTACATCGCAAGGAGCATCTTCCCACCTCCTCAGACTGGCACCCTCCATCACGCGGGCTCTCATTCTCCGCATGACATCTGACGGTCATGTCACGCTTGGGAACAGGACCCGGCTGCTGGAGTCCCTGAAAGCCTTGTTTGTTGCCCTCTCTGCGCTCTCTCAGCTTCTCCAGATCTATGGCTTCAAGAGAACGGACACGTTCCTTGAGTGCCAGGAGGCTCATTACAGCGAGGGCACGCCACGACTTCTGTCCTAGTGGCAGATAGTCAGACATGTGGCACTCAGTGCAAATCGCTGGGAAGCCCCCATGCCCCTGCTGGCTTCCTGCCTTCATACCTATTTTTGTTTTGATATTCAAATGCAGATTTTAATTAGTGCTTCTCTCTTAAGGTTTCTATACTACTATCCCTTAAAATATGTTCTTATTTAGTAAAACACCTCTTGTGCGCGCCGTTAGGCTTTCGCAGCTGATTCCAGAGACTAACTGATAAGATTTAAAATTTGAGAAGCCCCACCCTTTCAGCAGCCTCCGCAATCAGCAGCCCCACCCCTTCAACCCAGCCTCCACCAATCAGCAGCCCCACCCCTTCAGCAGCCTCCGCAATCAGCGGCCCCGGGACAAGGAGAAAAAAAAAGAAAACCCCTGTTTAAAATACACTATTTAAAAGATGTGGCTTTGAAAAAAGCGAGCTGTCGGCGCGCAGAAACTTCTGGCTCAACCTTGTTTTCTGGCCCACTGCTGTTCTCCACTGCTCTCTCCTCTGCCACTTCCAGTTCCAGAGACCCAACTGACCAAGATTTAAAATTTGAGAAGCCCCACCCTTTCAGCAGCCTCCACCAATCCAGCAGCCCACACCCCTTCAGCAGCCTCCACCCCGATAAACAGCCCCACCCCTTCAGCAGCCTCCCACCAATCAGCAGCCCCCCCAGGACAAGGAGAAAAAAGAAAACCCCTGTTTAAAATACACTATTTAAAAGATGTGGCTTTGAAAGCCCTCTGTAAGCAAATTCATCAGCCCTTTCTGGCTCACTCAGCCCTTGTTTCTGGCCCACTGCTGTTCTCCACTGCTCTCTCCTCTGCTGATTCCAGAGACTAACTGACAGAGACTAACAATCAGCAGCCCCACCCCTTCAGCAGCCTCCACCAATCAGCAGCCCCACCCCTTCAGCAGCCTCCACCAATCAGCAGCCCCAGGACAAGGACAAAAAAACGGCAAGCCCCTGTTTAAAATACACTATTTAAAAGATGTGGCTTTGAGAAAAGCCCTCTGTAAGGAAAAAGCAGAGCTAACTCAGCCCTTTCTGGCTCACTCAGCCCTTGTTTCTGGCCCACTGCTGTTCTCCACTGCTCTCTCCTCTGCTGATTCCAGAGACTAACTGACAAGATTTAAAATTTGAGAAGCCCCACCCTTTCAGCAGCCTCCACCAATCAGCAGCCCCACCCCTTCAGCAGCCTCCACCAATCAGCAGCCCCACCCCTTCAGCAGCCTCCACCAATCAGCAGCCCCAGGACAAGGAGAAAAGGAAAACCCTGTTTTAAAATACACTATTTGAAAGATGGTGGCTTTTGAAGAAAAGCCCTCTGTAAGGAAAAAGCAGAGCTAACTCAGCCCTTTCTGGCTCACTCAGCCCTTGTTTCTGGCCCACTGCTGTTCTCCACTGCTCTCTCCTCTGCTGATTCCAGAGACTAACTGACAGAGACTAACAATCAGCAGCCCCACCCCTTCAGCAGCCTCCACCAATCAGCAGCCCCACCCCTTCAGCAGCCTCCACCAATCAGCAGCCCCAGGACAAGGAGAAAAAAAGAGAAAACCCCTGTTTAAAATACACTATTTAAAAGATGTGGCTTTGAGAAAAGCCCTCTGTAAGGAAAAAGCAGAGCTAACTCAGCCCTTTCTGGCTCACTCAGCCCTTGTTTCTGGCCCACTGCTGTTCTCCACTGCTCTCTCCTCTGCTGATTCCAGAGACTAACTGACAAGATTTAAAATTTGAGAAGCCCCACCCTTTCAGCAGCCTCCACCAATCAGCAGCCCCACCCCTTCAGCAGCCTCCACCAATCAGCAGCCCCACCCCTTCAGCAGCCTCCACCAATCAGCAGCCCCAGGACAAAGGAGAAAAAAAGAAACCCCTGGCAAAATGCACTATTTAAAAGATGTGAGCTTTGAAAAAAGCCCTCTGTAAAGCAGGAAGGCTAAACTCCAGCCTTTCTGAGCTCCACTCAGCCCTTGTTTCTGGCCCACTGCTGTTCTCCACTGCTCTCTCCTCTGCTGATTCCAGAGACTAACTGACAGAGGGACCCACCCTTTCAGCAGCCTCCACCAATCAGCAGCCCCACCCCTTCAGCAGCCTCCACCAATCAGCAGCCCAGGACAAGAGGAGAAAAAAGAAAACCCTGTTTAAAATACACTATTTAAAAGATGTGGCTTTGAGAAGAAGCCACTCTGTAAGGAAAAGCAAGAGCTAACTCAGCCCTTTCTGGCTCCACTCAGCCCTTGTTTCTGGCCCACTGCTGTTCTCCACTGCTCTCCTCTGCTGAAGGATTCCAGAGACCTGTAACTGACAAGATTTAAAATTTGAGAAGCCCCACCCTTTCAGCAGCCTCCACCAATCAGCAGCCCCACCAATCAGCAGCCTCCACCAATCAGCAGCCCCACCCTTCAGCAGCCTCCACCAATCCAGCAGCCCAGGACAAGGAGAAAAAAAAAAAACCCTGTTTAAAATACACTATTTAAAAGATGTGGCTTTGAGAAAGCCCTCTGTAAGGAAAAAAGCAGAGCTAACTCAGCCCTTTCTGGCTCACTCAGCCCTTGTTTCTGGCCACTGCTGTTCTCCTGCTCTCTCCTCTGCTGATTCAGAGACTAACTGACAAGATTTAAAAAAAAAAAATTTGAGAAGCCCACCCTTTCAGCAGCCTCCGCAATCAGCAGCCCACCCTTCAGCAGCCTCCACCAATCAGCAGCCCCACCTTCAGCAGCCTCCACCAATCAGCAGCCCAGGACGGAAAAAGAGAAACCCCTGTTTAAAATACACTGGCTAAAAGATGGCGAAACGAGAAAAGCCCTCTGTAAAGAAAAAGCAGAGCTAGCTCAGCCCTTTCTGGCTCACTTTCCAGCCCTTGTTTCTGGCCCACTTGCTGTTCTCCACTGCTCTCTCCTCTGCTGATTCCAGAGACTAACTGACAAGATTTAAAATTTGAGAAGCCCCACCCTTTCAGCAGCCTCCACCAATCAGCAGCCCCACCCCTTCAGCAGCCTCCACCAATCAGCAGCCCCACCCCTTCAGCAGCCTCCACCAATCAGCAGCCCCAGGACAAGGAGAAAAAAAGAGAAAACCCCTGTTTAAAATACACTATTTAAAAGATGTGGCTTTGAGAAAAGCCCTCTGTAAGGAAAAAGCAGAGCTAACTCAGCCCTTTCTGGCTCACTCAGCCCTTGTTTCTGGCCCACTGCTGTTCTCCACTGCTCTCTCCTCTGCTGGTTCCAGAGACTGACAGGTTTCATGTCAGGTTTCATCCTGACAGGTTTCATCCTGACAGGTTTCATGTCAAAATGCTTAATCGGGGATTCACACCTTGCTTTCAACTACAACTTTAAAAGTTTCCAGACAGCTACTAATTTTTGAGCTGTTGTTGAAAGCAAAGTTTGATTCCCCAAGGAAGCGTTTTGACAGAAAACATGTCAGGATCATCAAGTAAATATTGTTTACATAGTTGAAGATTCTTTGTGCTTCTTTTGTTTTGTTTTATTTTGGAAGGGACAAATACATATTGAATGCAAATACATTTGGGTGGCAGGGTTAAGAAAAGTCACTTTTAGTATTTCAAATTAGGATACTAATGTCTAATGCTTCCATCCCTAGCACTGAGGTTTTTTACGCTGAATGAGATATGAGCCACATCTAGAGCCAGTTTCAGACAACTAAGAATTCTCAGTTGGAATATAGCTGGCTGGAACAGGAATATCTCTGACCTTGGAACTGTTTCTTTATTTCTTTTCTTCTATTTCCTTTTCTTTCTTTCTTTGGTTCAACATTTTTATTAATGTACAGTTTAAAAATACAATGCCAACACTTTGCACTGTAATTTTAACAAATTATCTGCCCGAAATACAGACTTCCACTTCTTCACAAAAAAGGGTTAATCTCTTCTTTATATCTGCACTTATTTTCATCATACCAATATATTTATAATAGCATTCTGTTTCTACAAGAATCTATACACTGCTATCTAATGTATAAAACATACTGTTAACAAATCATTTTGCATTTCATCAGGTAGGAGATGAATGGTTTCCAGATGTTGATACCCATCCGGGTCTTGTCCCCTTATTCTGTTTGTTAATCTGTCCATTTCAGCTCAATCTATCAATTTCTCCATCCATTCTTCTTTCATTGGTAGTTTGGATTTTTCCAATTCTGAGCAATCACCAGTCTTGCCACTGTAACCACATATATAATAAAAACTTCATGGTTCCTATACTTATTCTCTACTATATTCACCAAAAATAATCCTCATTTTAAAGATATGTTAAGTTTAAGAATCTTCCTCGTTTCTTCTACCATCTCTAGCAAAATGTATGTATCTTTCTGCAAGACCACCATACATGGTAAAATGAACCAATTGCCTGGGAACATTTCCAACATTTAGGAGAGGTTCCTTTACAAATTTTTGCTAATTTATTTGGTGTGATATAAGTTCTATAAAAATTATACAATTTTTTCTTTGTAGCTAATGGAAATTTGATACTTTTAGTCCACATTCTTACCTAAACTAACAAAATATTATGTCCCAGGTTCTTGGCCCTCTTAATCATATTATTTTTAATCACTTGTTTTCCTTTTTAATTTTAATAGCAGGTTAGAAATATTAGAAATTAAATTAATTAATTTTTCCACAAACTTTTTAAAATTTTGAACTTAAAGTTTCAAATTGCTCTTTTCTTAAATCTGTTTTAAATCTCTCTTTTCATTCAGTTTATAAGAATCAACTACTTTTTTTCTATCTGTACTTCACTATTTTTCATTCTAATTTCATTTGTGGATATATCTAATATCTTCTTATATATTAAAAAAGATTTATATCCACCAACTCTAATCAAAGCCTCATGTGGAGAAATCCATAATGGAATTTTCCCATGTAATTTCTCTCTATATCTCTTCCAAACTTTTAAGAGGGCATTTCTTACAAGGATCGAACTCGGGTTGTAAGCAGAGCTTTGACTGCAGTACTGCAACTTACCATTCTGCGCCACAGGGCTAAAAACAGCCTTGCTTATCAAAAACCAAAAACAGACAGGGAAAGGCTGCTGTGTGCACTGACCATTTACAGTTTATCAGCCATAGAAACAGGGTTTCATGACGATAAAGATTATGGTAACACAATAACTCAGGATATTGTCAGGATGCCTTTTGCTGAGAGGGGGAGCTACTGGGGAGACCTGTTGCTTTGTGCTTTTTGCTTTTGCAGGTGCTTATCTGCTTCCCTGGCCTTGCAGCTCTGCAGCTGGGCTGAGCTCTCAGACTGGACTCTTTCTACTGTCTTGGTTCTCATGGGGGGTGGGGATTTGCTACAACATATTATCAACAGTTTTGGCGCCCTTTCGCCAGAACTATCTTTTGCTGTTACTCACATGTCATCAATAAAATCCTTGAACCCACCAAGCGAGTTATTGTCTGTTCGGGGTTATTGTCTGTTGAAAGATATAAAGCTACACGATTGAATGCACAAACACATTAATCTGCCTTATAGTGAATGAGATCACTGGTCCATCAAGGTGAGTATTGTCTACTCTGACTGGATGTAGCTCTCCAGTGTTTCAGGCAGTTGTCTTTTTCATAACCGATTTCCTGGTCCTTTAACTAGAGATGCTGGGGATTGAACCTGGGACCTCCTGCATGGCCAGCAGATGCTAGACCACTGGACCACAGAACTACCTGTAGCAGTGAGAAAACTTGTCAGTTCAGATAAGGCGTTTACTCTCTTCTTTCATATTTCTGTGAAATGGAGAAACTGGTTTTCTGAAAAGAGAAAAGAAGAACTTGTAGTACAATACAAATGTATACAACTATATGTTGCTTACTGGACTTGCGAATCAGTGGTCTGTGTATGGTTACTGATCATTTCCTCATTATTTACAATCATATGAACAGTTTTGCATGACTACTTTTTATGCTTCACATTGTTTTTGGTTCACTGGATAGAATTCTGCAAGAAATTATACTAGATATTTACTGACTTCACTGGGACTACAGTGATACATTTACAGGCATGACTACAGTAGATAGCAATATTTGCTTTAGCTGTAAGTACACTTTATTCATGAAGATCAGTAGTGATTGCTAAATATCTCACCACAGCATTTAACCCCATCAATCAAGGCATTTGCTGTTGTAACTACTGCCTAGAAATAAATTACTCTCTATTTTATGTTGTCCTAGTGGAGTGTCCCATAAAGATAAAATATTTTAAAGGACTGCCATAAATTAGATTAGCTGTCCTTGAATTCAACAAAAGCATGAGATAGATAACTGATGCTCCATTCACTCCAAATGGCAATAGAAAGGAAGGTGTGGTGAGGGCCACATAAATCATCAGAAGAACAAAGCTTGACTTGGTGGTGATGACATGAACATCTGCAAGATTTGTCAGAACACATGTTTAGTTTTATGAGAGTAGCTTTAGCCATAGTAAGGGTCAAATTCAGACCTGGCACGGATCTGTGTAATTCACGCCAGCTCCATTATGATGTTTGTTTACAGAGGGCTTGGACCACTGTCACTTTTTGAGGTCCCTAGCCATTTAAAAAGAAACAACTGATAACACATAAAAATAAAATAAGGCACCAAAAAGAGTAACAAATGCATCCCAGTTAACACAAAAATGGCTTTCATAAAATGACATTTCTTATTTGCTTAGATTTGTAGCTCAGAGTGTGAGTCACGTTTTGGTCTGATGTGTGTGTGTGTGTTTGCTGTCAAGTCACAACTGACTTATGGTAACCTCCATAAGGTTTTGAAAGCAGGAGATGTTCAGGAGGGGTGCATAAAAAAACAAACCAACAGTGAAACTTCTCAAATACAAAAAAATTGATAAGTATCTAAATCTGAGGATTATTTGAATTGCCAGACCAAATGACCCTCTTGCTCATCCCTCAGATTGACTTTGAAGTGGGGATGCCAGCCACTGTCCTCCCCAAGCTCCAGCCCTAAATCTTCAGGAATTTCCAAAGCTGAATCTGGCAACCATACCTCTTACTCCCCAGCTGTGGCTGGGAAGAACTGGCAACCCTACTCTGAAGTAAGCAATAGGTAGCACATTCTCAAATTCTGTCTCTAGGCTCTATTTATAAGGAAGTTCTTCTGTGCAAGGTCCACTGAAATGAACACTATGTTATACTCTGATTACTCAGTTATGAAGAAAAAGCACTCTGTAAACATTCAAGGTTCTATTAATGCACACATTGAAGGGTTATATTTTGGCATAAATCAAAGCTGATTTTACATGAGTTTTACAGTGGTATGAAGTGGAGAAATAGTGATTTGTTTAAAGTCACTATATGGTAAAGGTGCGAAATAGGTTTCTAGTGTCATAGTTCAATTATTTAGGTTCACACTTGGAGTCTGTTACAACCTTGTAGTCTGTTAGATAGAAAATAGAATAACTATATATGTGAGGATCATGCAAAAGGGGATGTTACTTAGTGACATATTTTAAGAACATAAGAACATGCCAGCTGGATCAGACCAGAGTCCATCTAGTCCAGCTCTCTGCTACTTGCAGTGGCCCACCAGGTGCCATTGGGAGCTCACATGCAGGATGTGAAAGCAATGGCCTTCTGCGGCTGTTGCTCCTGAGCACCTGGACTGTTAAGGCATTTGCAATCTCAGATCAAGGAGGATCAAGATTGGTAGCCATAAATCGACTTCTCCTCCATAAATCTGTCCAAGCCCCTTTTAAAGCTATCCAGGTTAGTGGCCATCACCACCTCCTGTGGCAGCATATTCCAAACACCAATCACACGTTGCGTGAAGAAGTGTTTCCTTTTATTAGTCTTAATTCTTCCCCCCAGCATTTTCAATGTATGCCTCCTGGTTCTAGTATTGTGAGAAAGAGCGAAAAAATTCTCTCTGTCAACATTTTCTACCCCATGCATAATTTTATAGACTTCAATCATATCCCCCCTCAGACGTCTCCTCTCCAAACTAAAGAGTCCCAAATGCTGCAGCTACTCTCTCTCCATAAGGAAGAGATGCTCCAGTCCCTCCAATCATCCTTGTTGCCCTTCTCTGCACTTTTTCTATCTCTTCAATATCCTTTTTGAGATGTGGCGACCAGAACTGGACACAGTACTCCAAGTGCGGTCGCACCACTGCTTTATATAAGGGCATGACAATCTTTGCAGTTTTATTCTCAATTCCTTTCCCAATTATCCCCATCATAGAGTTTGCCTTTTTCACAGCTGCCATGCATTGAGTTGACATTCCCATGGAACTATTTTTTTTTTAATTAGGATTGTATGAAAGTCAGGAAATAAACTCTTGGTTTTACACTGGTTTGTGAATTTATGCTTCCCATGAAATGTACTTTGAGTAAATGGTTCTTCTAAACATTATCATACAATTGAGAAGCCCCCTAGAGTGGAAATCTGTATGTAAAGTTTGCCATTAAGAAGAGGTATAGGTGAGTAAGCAGGTATGTGTTGGCCAAGTCCAACTTCCTTTCCCTGTTCTTTATTGACTTTCTGTGGTTTACAAAATGAACACGATTTTTTTAAAAAAATAGTTAATTTGTTATGCCAGAACTTTGGAGGATGTGTCCTCTTTGCCAGGGTTCTCTTCAGAGGTGTTCCTCCCATTGGGCACAGTGGGGTGTGCAAAAACTGCAGGGTCATTTGTGGGATTTTTTGTATTTTCAGTGTTTTTCCATTTTTGGCCTGCAGAGGGCGCTGTTTTAGGCTAGCAGCACCAAAATTTCAGGGATTTTTCGGGAGACTCTCCTGATGATATCACCCAGGTTTGGTGAGGTTTTGTTTAGGGAGTCCAAAGTTATGGACTCCCAAAGGGAGTGCCCCATCCCCCATTGTTTCCAATGGGCACTAATAGGAGATGGGGGCTACACCTTTGAGGGTCCATAACTTTGGACCCCCTGAACCAAACTTCACCAAACCTGGGAGGTATCAACAATAGGGACTCATGAAGATACTCTGAAATTTTGGTGCTGCTATCTTAATAATTACACCCCTGACAGCAGGCACCCCCTAAATTTCCCCAGATTCTCTTTTAAATCCACCCCCTTTCTGCCAATGCTTGTTTTCTTTCTTTCTTTTATTCTCTCAATCTATATATATAAAAAGCTAACCATGTATTTGTTAGTGATGGTATAACTCAGTAACCGCTGGGCCAATTCCTCTGAAAATTCCCAGCCACTATAGTCAGCCAGGCGAGAGTGTTTTTAGATGTTCACATACCTGAGATTTCACACCTGGCCCAGGTAAAATGCCTTTTTCCTGGCGCTCCATGGTGAAGGACATGCAGCTGCCTGTGTGTAACTGTCACCTTTAGAATGTTCGTGCCCTTAGAATGTTCGCTCAGATGGCCAGATATGAGCAGTGAAAACAGTACATGGGCAATAACTCAAGTGGAAGTGAAACACATGCACTCACATACACATGAAGGAGAGGGAAGGGAGGGAGAGGGAGGGGGAGGGGTGGCATGCAAGGGAAGAGAAAGAGAGGGGAGAGAGTGAGGGGTGGTATGCAAGGGAGGGGAGGCAAGGGGCCCAGCATCTTGATATGACCCACCCACCCTAGCGGAGGGAAAAGAAAGGGAGGGAGGGGGAGGGGTGGCATGCAAGGGATGAGAAGTGAGGGGGGAAGAGAGTGAGGGGCGACATGCAAGGGATGGGAGGGAGGGGCCAGCCAGCCTAGATTCCCTGAATACTGTGGTTACAGTTAAGAAAACCAGGCATGCATTACTCAGGAGTAAGCTCGGTAAAGCAACCGTGACATACTTTGAATGGCTGCATCACGCCCCTCAGAGGGTTTCCTCAGAAGCGACACCCATTGCCACCAACCAAACTTACTCCCAGGTAAAGGATCATGACCAGCCAGCCTAGATGTGTGGGAGGAGTGCCTTTCCATCCCCCCCCAAGGAATGTGGGCACACACATCAATGACATTGCACAGTATCAGGCTCCGTGTTTGCCTGAGCACGTACTGCTGGCCTCTGCAATTGATTTGCTGCTACTGTTCTTTTCCCATTTCACCACAATAACCCACAGCAATGCGTGGCCGGGTACCGCTAGTGCCTAATAAAGGTTATTACTATTAAATCTACCCCATTCAGCATGGATTTAAAGGGAGAATTTGAGGTCCCCAGTTTAAACATTGAAAGTGATGCTGTTTCAGGTTGGGGTATAATCCACCCCAAAACAGCATCACTTTCAACGTTGTTTAAACTGGGGACCCCAGATTCTCCCTTTAAGGTGGATTTAAAAGGAGAATCTGGGCTCCCTAGTTTAAATACCATTCCAGCATCACTTGTTTAAACTAGGGAGTCCAGATTCTCCTTTTAAATCCACCTTAAAGGGAGAATCTGGGGTCCCCAGTTTAAATAACGTTGAAAGTGATGCTGTTTCCCCCAATAGGGGGGACTGGATATAACACCATAAAATGTTTTCATAGCAGTAATAAATCATTTTGAAATTGTTTATAAATATTTCTGTAATTGTAATTGTAAAAAATATTTCTGATGTGTGGCATGGCCCATTGCTGTGTTCAGATTTGTGAGTTGGGGCATGTTCTATAATGTGATGGTGACTTTGAAACGACCTGGTGGAAAAAATCATTGTTTGGTCATGGTGGGAGAGAGTGGCTGCCCATGGGGGGCCTCAAACTCAGGTTTTGCCTAGGGCTCCAGTTTGCCTAGGTATGCTACTGGTTCTCTTTGCCAGGAATGAAGAGCTAATTCACTCCTGGTAAAGAAGAAAAATTATCCATGGCTCTCAGTGCATTGTTTCCCCAAAGAGCCACTGTCAGCCAGGAGCCAAATGATCTAAGCTCCCCCTAATCTATGACAACTCCTTGGGCATGCCTATATCCACTGTCATCACTGCTGCAACTCAGGTCCAAACCATACAGACCCTGCAGTAGTACCAGCCACTTCCCTCCATTTGCTCAAGAACTGTTTTAACATCCTAGTCTGTTCCTGCTTTCTTCATAATCTTATAACTAACACAACTGTGTGCCCGCAGAGTGACTGATCTCATCACTGCTTCCTTCTGCATGTCAATATTCATTCTTGTCCATTTGTTGTCAGACCTGGTAGCTGACAAGGGAGGTAACCACATCAGACAGCTCTTCCATCGAATCATTTACTATGTATTTTACTGACAACACAAAGAAAGCAGTGGTGCCACTCAAGTATCAAGTGAATTGGGCCTTAAAAACTGCCAGTAATGGTTCAAAACTAATAACCAGTCCTTGCCATTTTTGAAGCCTTTATTGTCCACAGTCCTCCTTGTAACTCCACTAAAATTACCAAAGTTACAGTAGCAACAACTACTTTTTCAGCACCTGTTACCTGAGGCCTTTTAAGCAGAGATGCTGGATGTTGAATCTGGGACTTGCTCACTGAATTACAGCCCTTTGGCTTCCAGTAACTATTTTTGAATGCAGTCTCAATCATAGACAATGTTAACAGACACCACTTCTAGGTAACCCTTTGTTACAGGGTAGTTTGACTTGAAGAGCTGTCAAGAGAATTGCTTGTAAAAATAGTTACCCTGGGTGCCTGACTGGCTGCCTATGGAAAAGAACAATGTTTTTAATTTGCTACTTTTACTTGTTACTTTTTGTCTTATTTAATTTATCAAAGCAAAGTTCTTACAAAATACTTGACTTTTTGGCATGAAATTATGTGATTATTCATCACAGGATCTGATTACCTTGCATCCTTTACTATTTCTAGATCACCTCATTGACCTCTTTGAATGAGGACACATTCACCTTTTTATTCAGTGGAAACTGATGACATTGAAATTTGAAGCAGTTCTTGTACATTTTTTTTGCCAGAGGAGTTGTGCCAAATATCAATCCTTAACTTGAAAGAAATCTGTTTCAAGTAAACCTATTTTTATATGGTAATCAGTCAAGTTCCAAATCACTGAAAAAATGTGAACTATGCTTGTTTTATGAATATTTATGAGTCTTCATATCCCTTCTAGCCGATGACCCCAAAATAACATTTACAATTGTTCCCTGAAAAAGACACATTGCAAAATGAGCAATCGTTTTCAGTGTAACTTTGCAAACTAAAGGATTAGCATCTATACAAGGGATTTGTTCCATTTCCACATGATTTTATTTCATCAGAACTCCTGGATTGTGTCCACAGATCCATTAAGAAATTTTAATTTCATCTATGATTGGACACTAGTTATGATTCCATTGTTTCAAATAAGGTCTCGATCCTAATTAAGGTTTCTGGAGTTCAAGGATTTATGCCTGCAGAGCATGATTTTCTTTCCTCCTCTCATCTGCCAAAGCCCAAATGCCCTCCCAATCCTGTTCCTGGGGAACAGGCAACTAAGCACAGGATCAGAGGAGATATGTGGCTAAAACAAGAAGGGGGAAATGGAAAACTCATGGTCTTGGGCGATTTCATTCTAAGTCAAACACACAGAGGACTCAGGCACAGCCCAACAGCAGGAACTTAAAGCTTGTGATCAAGAGCAGATTCAGTTCCTCAGTCTGCTGAGTCATCCACAGACAGGTGCCACTTATTGCTGGCTGAGCAGCCTCTGTGGCTGTAAGCCCTGATTCTGTGGAAACTCCAGCTCGCAGGCAGAGATTGATCTGTGCTTGGCTGCCAACCACACACTACTGCAATGCTTCTGGGCCTCTCTCCAAGATCACATTCTGCAGGTGAGGCTGGTGGCTGCAGTGCTTTTGTTTCAATCTTGGAACCCCGGGCTGTGAGACTGAGGGTGTGGTGTGCTGAGACTCCCCTTCTGTAACAGTGGAGTTTCTTCCTTGTCTGATGTATCTTCCTGTGGCCTCCAAGGACTGGGACTGACTTTCTATGTCTCTTCCGCATCCAAGGAGTTGTTGGCTAGCAGACTCATGACACCTACCCTGATTCAATACCTAAAGCATCACCTCCTGTCTTCCTGAGATAGCCTTCCTCGCTTAATTCAGAAAATGTAAACCTATGTTTTCCTTGTTAAGTTGTCTCTGTAAGTCTTCACTGTCCATGTTCTAATAGTCTTTATCTAAAACTTCACTCATTCCTCTCCCACCCAGTAAGGTTTCATAGCCTCCCATTGGTTGATGTCACTGGGAATTTAGGAAGTGGTTTAGGGAACTGAATATGTTTAGATTGGAGAAGAGAAGGTTTAGGAGTGACATGATAGCCATGTGTAAATATTTGAAGGGATATCATGTTGAAGATGGAGCAAGCTTGTTTTCTGCTGCTCCAGAGACTAGGTCAAGGAGTAATAATGGATTCAAGGTGCAGGAAAAGAGATTCCATCCAACCAATAGGAACAACTTCCTGATGATAAGGGCTGTTCAACAATGGAATACATTGCCTTGGAGGGTGATGGAGTCTCCTTTGTCGGAAATTTTTAAACAGAGGCTGGATGTCCATCTGTCAAGGGTGCTTTAATTGTGCATGACAGGGGGATGGACTCAATGGCCCTCATGGTCTCTTCCAGTTCTATGATTCTGTACAATGGCACCACCAGAAACAAAAATAGCTTACTGGTGAAAGTCAAAATGACTTTAAATTTTCTCTACAATGATTGACACCTCCCCTGAATTTTCTTTGCACCATTATTGAGATTTTATATCATACATGTTGAACAGATCCTTGGAACTGTTGTAGAATCTTATATTCTAATAGCAAAATTGACCAAATCTTTGGATACCTAAATCTGTAACTGGAGCTGTGAATGGCTAAAAAAAAAATCTTTCTACAAACCTGAAAAGGACTTTGGGTTTGTAGAAAACTGTGAAATCTAAAAATATATTGCATTGGGGGTTAAAAGCCCCTCAAAATGATAAAGGAAACATTGGCAGCTTTAGAAAATGGATTCCCTCAGTGGCTGTTGCTAAGCAACCATAGATTATGGGCTTCTGTTTCTGTCAGTAAAAGACAAAGAGGGGGCGCAGGGCCCTTTCCAGGCCTCATCTGGCTTCTAAGGGAGGACCCACTGTAGCCATGTCTAGGGTTGCCATCTCTAGGTCAGGAAATTCCTGGAGATTTTGTGATAGATTCTAAGGAGTTTGGAGATGGGAGAGACCTGAGCTGGATAAAATGCCATAGAGTCCATCCTCTAAAGCAGCCATTTTCTACAGTGGGGGCACATCTCTGTCATCTGGAATTTGTACCTATTTCTGTGAAATCTCTATATCCTAACTGGAGACTGGGAACCTTAGGCTGGGCAGAAACCTCTAGGTAGCAAGTTAATACCATCCAACATAGGTCTCAACTAGGCAGGCCTGCTTGATATTGTTCAACAGCAGCCACTCTATGGCCCTTTCCGCACACGCAAAATAATGCGTTTTCAAACCACTTTCACAACTGTTTGCAAGTGGATTTTGCCATTCCGCACAGCTTCAAAGAGCACTGAAAGCAGTTTGAAAGTGCATTATTCTGCATGTGTGGAATGAAAAGCCTATGAAAACCAGTGTGGTATAGCAGATAGAGGTTCAAGGTCAAGTCTGGGAGACTCAGATTTGAATTTCTATTTTGCTGCGGAAGCCATGCTGACAGAGGCTGATGGGAATTGTAGTTCCTGAACATCTGGAGAGCCGCAGGTTCCCTACCCCTGGGGTAGACACTATGGTATTTGGACACTATAGTATTATATAACATGCTGAGACCACTTCCCTCCCCAAATCTCACCATCCCAAGGGTCTACCCTCACATCTCCAGAAAAGTCCTGACCTGGAATTGGCAACCCTGAGGGGCCCTGATCTCTGTAATTGGGAGATTTGTTATAATTCAGGAGATCGCTAGTCTCTACTTGAGACTAGCAACCTTATGAGAAGGAAGCAGCAAAAAGGGAGAGGCTTTCAGGAAGAGAATGAAGAAATAGAGAGGAGGGGGAAATGAGTTGCCTCCCACAAGATCTTTCTGGTTTTGTGATAAATAGAATTGTGAAGTAAAACAATGCTAAATATGCTTCATTGGTTACAAAGTCTTTAAGCATTGAAATATTTCACATATTCTGCCTGAAAGATGATGTCTATACTAGTGTACATTCAGTTTAGTTGCCCATTTGCTGATGAAGAACAATCCCTGCAAACATCTGTTGTATACAATGGATCAGCTGCAGATGTTTTCCCCACATTCAGAATGGCTGAGAAAACACATTTGCATAACAGATTAGCCATCTACCATAAAGTAGCAGTCCAGCTGCTTTTTCTCTGGTTTGTCCCAAACCATCTGGTTGGCATTATCCCATATTCGGCATGCCAGCACAAATCTTCAGAGAATCAGTTTTCACAATGAAAGTATGCTCTGTTATCTATAAGAAATTGGGTTTTCCTAATAGGCTCTATCATTGACTTATATAGGCTGAAAAGAACAAATGCTGCTAATTGATATGGAGATGCCAAGACTCTGGCTCAGGTAACTTGTATTCAATATGCTTTCTGCATTGTATTCAGCTTATGTTGTCAGGGATATTTTTCCATGTTAAGTTCAGACTGGAGTGGTGTTGACATGCAGGGCTTCTTATCTTTGATGCTTTCACTGCTGCTGAATTGCTTATAACTCCCTTGCCTGCCTGGACCATGGTTTTGACAGTTTATTTTCATCTCTCAGATAGGAGGGGTGTGTAATAGAGTAGGTGTACATTGGTCAACCTTTCAAAACATTTTTTTTCTTAAGGGGGGGCATCGTCTCACTTTACCCTTGTCAGTGTCCTTTGGTTCTAGGACACAGCAGGGAACAGGACACTAATGATAGGTGCTTACCACATCATTGGGTTTTACTCAGAGGGACTGTTGTTGTTTGTAAATTTACCCATCCATCTGAAGACTTTTCCAGAGTCATTCTACTTTAAGATGGTGCCTTTAGCAGCCATGAAGTTGAGCCAGGTTATCTTCGCAAAGGAGCAAACTTGTCCTGCACCTTGGATTGCTGCTGTGTTCGCTGGCTTTGTTGCAGGAAGTGATGTATCACAGGGTATTTTGGGATTTTAACTTATTGTAGGCTTTTTGCTCATGTTTGGTCTGTTTGTGTCAGCTGTCAAGCATACTTTACTTTTGGATCAGATTCTCAATTGTGCACGTTTTCCTTCCTCTTGAACTCATGGTGCTTCAGATAAGAGAATTCCCATGGTTTTCAAGAGCAAGTAAAGTGCAATGTTTCCCTGCCTTTGAAAGTGAAGCAAAGCATACCAGTTTGTATTTTACTACATTTGGGTTTTCTGCTCCTACCCACCTTCCCATGCCCACTGGCATAAATCATTAAAACACCTTTTAAAAAAACAGGTGGCAAACATCTCCCTGACATGAAAGCATGGGTCAAGCAGAAGGGACACTCCTTGCATGTAAATGAGGAAATGTGGGGAGACCCTACTGTGAAGAACATAGCTGCACCACAAACTGTAAATGCACAAAGAGCTGTAGTGTTTTAACTGTGTTGTGTAAGTCTCCCTGAGACATAAAGGTGGAATATAAATTTAGGGTGACATATGACCCACACCACTACACTGGCACTCTCTTCCTCTCCATCTTCCATCACAGATTCTTACCCTTCAACTATAGAACCACTTGCAGTAATCTTTGAGAATTCCTGGAGAACAGCAGAAGTCCCAGTGGATTGGAGGAGGTCTAATGCTGTCCCCATCTTCAACAAGGGAAAAAAGAGAACCCAAACAATTACTGCCCAGTCATCCTGACATCAATACCAGGAAAGATTCTAGAGCAGATCATTAAACAGACAGTCTGTAAGCACTTACAAAGGAATGCTGTGATCACTAAAAGTCAACATGGCTTTCTCAAAAACAAGTCATGCCTACTAATCTTATCTCTCTCTTTTTTGATAGAATGACAAGCTTGGTAGATGAAAGGAATATTGTGTCTCTTTTAAATTTTTTTATTGTATCATTTGAATTTTACAGTTTATAGTAATTTCCTTCTTCATACATTTTCAAACAATACTTTCCCCCCTTTCTCCCTCCCCATTACTTCTTCTTAATAGTTTTGTCACACAAACAGCAGTAAGTTCATTCTCCGTAGCCTCTTCTCCCATATTTCTTCATTGACTCGAGCTTCTTTCATTCAGTCCACATATATTATCAATATCTTCAAATTTCATTCTGTTTATCTTGCCACATCTTATTTTTTGGATTAAGTATATCAAAAATGTCCAGTGTCACTTGTTCACAGATATATTACAACCATTTTCACAAATGTCCGGCTGTACTTTTCTTTCCAGCCCAAAGGCTATTGTTGCGAAACACTGCTGAAATCATTATTTTATGCATACTAACTATATTGTTTATGCCTTCTGTATTTCATTTACCCTTCAGACACTAAGTCATTTAATTTCCGTCATATTTATCTTCACCAGTTTCTCGATATATATTTACAGTTGTCCAAAAAATGTTCACTTCTGCACATTCTATTCACATATGGCTATAACAGGGGTAGGGAACCTTTAACACTCAAAGAGCCATTTGGACCAGTTTTCCACGGAAAAGAAAACACGTGGAGCCGCAAATACTTTTTGACATTTAAAATGAATATAACACTGTATATATTGTTTTTTTTACCTTTACGCTTTGTATATAAACAATTACAGTGTGTTGCTTATGAAATCCATGAAGTGCTATAGATAAAAATAATTTTTTATTTATGTAAACTACGGTACGAACATTTTGAACTCAGGAGTAGTGGTGAAAGTTTTATTTTCTCAAACAAACCCAGAATTTTTGGGGGAAATTGATATATATGCAATACTTAGTTCCTGTCAGATTTAAATTATATTTACTTTTTTTACAACATAAATTAAGTAACATAAATTAGCATATAACATTATATTATTTGGCGGAATTTGTGAAATTTCCAAATACTTAAATGCCTGACAAGCTCCATCCCTAAATTCTGACCCATGACTGGCATAGGGATTATTATCCTAATGTATCAGCGGTGCCCTGCATAAATATTCCATACTACATATTTTTAAAGGGCTGCAATGTGAGTGTTTGCTCATTTTGCGCCAAATCAGCCATATCTTCCACATTTTACAACCTGGTATTCTCCCACCCCCTTACCCCCCAAAAAAAACCAGACCTTACAGCATTTCCCAAAACACATGGCCAGCTGGCCCTAATTCCTGAGGAAAGGGGCCACCCTCAGTAGGACTTTCAGGAAACAACACTTGAGGTATTTGTGGGAAAGTATTGGGAAACTTTAAAGGCTCTCTTTGTTGATAAGGCATGTACGTAGCCCTTTCCTCGTTTTTTATTTAATTATGAAAAATTATATAATAATAATAATAATAATAATAATAATGTAATAATAATTATAATGTATTAAGCATAATAGCCAATAATGACCTTGTGCCGAAAGAGACTGCCCTTAGGCTCGCGTTGGAGACCCACCTCTGCAGCAGCATCTCTATATGCAGTAGGGGGGAAATCCAAATCTACCACACCTCCCCCTCTGCTCTAGGTTATTCTTGCCCCTGCTGGGTCAGGCCCACAGAGCACCAGGGAAGTAGCTGGCAGGCGCTGGAGTGGGGAGACCCCGGTTCAAATCTCTGCACTTTTCTGCAGTTTGAGTGATGGTCCAGCCTTGGGCTGATCACCCCTTATCTCAGCCGTGCCTACCTGCGTGGGGTTATTTATTTATGGGGATAAAAAGGGGAAAAGGAGGGAGTCAAATGCCTCTTGGATGCCTGCTGGGAAGAAAATCGACATAGCAAACCAGCTTTTGGGTCTGGGTCAGACCCGGGCGGGCGGGATGACGGGGGGGCAAAGGGCTGGCGGCAGGGAGGATGCTAGCTCGGGGCCAAGAGAGGGTTGCTTAGCCCGAACTGCTGCGCCCGGCGCCCGCAACCCCCTGGATAACCCACAGACCTGATGCCGGACGGCCGGGAGGAGCCGCTCTGCGCCAGGGCCAGATCCGGTCAGAGTCCCGACTTCACAGCTGGGCCAGAGGAGACATGAAGCGGAGTGGCTGGGATGGCTGGCGTGTTTGCTTGCACGCGTCGCGGGGAGGCTTGCCTTGAGAAAATGGAACCCGAAGGGCTGCCTGGAGGGGAAACCTGGCCGCTGGAGAGCCTGCGGCTGCAAAACCCCCCTCTCCCACGCAGGGGCCCTTCCCCGCCCCTCCAAGAGGCCCCTCCCACCTGACTGCTCCTTCTTGGGATCTCCACTCCGGAAAAGCCGCAGGATGAGGTCAGGGGCGTGTGTGTGAGTGAGGCCACTGAGAGCGCTCTGCACATGCCAGAGGCGTGCAGGGGTGGGGAGAAATGGAGCAGTATCACGTTCAGGGTGCGGCCTTAGCATTATGGAATGACCTGAGTGGCGGCGAGGGTGGAGGTGGTGGGACACCGAGACACCACGTTCGAGCAGGCAGGAAATCTGCCTGCAGGACTCTCTTGCGGGACCATGCGGGAAGCCCCGTGGAGCCGCAGGAGAGGAGTGAAAGAGCCGCTTGCGGCTCGAGAGCCGCGGGTTCCCGACCCCTGGGCCATAATATGCCTCCTGGTCTCCACAGTGCCAGCATTTAGAACTAAGTCCTTTTATCATATATGTTAGTTGTTTTGGTGTTCTATACCATTTTAATATCACTTTTCTTTCTAACACCATATATTTCTCAATCTTTATATTTTTCCAACTGCCTATTAATTTTTCAGTATGAAGGGAATATTGTGGATGTAGCATACCTTGACTTCAGTAAGGCCTTTGACAAAATCCCCCATGAAATTCTTGAAAGCAAGCTACTGAAATGTGGACCTTTGTTACTGTTAGATGGGTTTGTAATTGGGTGACTGACCAAATCTAGGGTGCTCACCAATGGCTCATCTTCATCCTGGAGAGATGTGACTGGTGGGGTGCCGCAGGGTTCTGTCCTGGGCCCAGTGCTATTCAATATTTTTATCAATGACTTGGATGATGGAATAGAGGACATGCTAATCAAATTTGCAGATGACACCAAATTGCAGATGACACCAAATTAGGAGGAGTAGCTCCTAGACAACAGGGTCAGAATCAAAATGACATGGACAGATTAGAGAGCTGGACCAAAACTAACAAAATGAATTTCAACAGAGATTAATATAAGGTACTGCACTTAGGCAGAAAAAAATTGAAAAGCACAGATAAAGGGTAGGTGATACCTGGCTTGACAATAGTACATGCGCAAGGGATCCGAGAGTCTTAGTAGACCACAAACTGAATATGAGTCAGCAGTGTGATGCAGCAACCAAGAAAGCCAGTGCAATTATGGGCTGCATCAATACGAGTATAGTGTCTAGACTGAGGGAAGTAATAGTACCACTCTATTCTGCATTAATCCTGGAATAATGTGTTCAGTTTGACTGTGGAATAAGCTGCCTTGGAGTATGGTAGGATCTCCTTCTTTGGAGGTTTTTAAACAGAGGCTGGATGGCCATTTATAAGGAGTGCTTTGATGGTATATTCCTTCATGGCAGGGGGTTGGACTTGATGGCCCTTGTGGTCTCTTCCAACTCTATGAATCTACATACAACCCACTGCCATAATGGAATGAGTAAACACTTGAACAAATTGGATAAGCATCAACCATTAGTTACTGGTCCCTCTCCCCCCAAAATAGTGACTGTCCAGGGAGAGGTATAACAGGCTGGTGAGTTGTTGTTCCTTGTGGTCAGATTCATAAAGGGGTTGGAACCCAGAATAATGTCTACAGTTGCAGCCATTTCTCTTCCTTTCACATCTGTCTTCAGCCTGCTTTCTAGGTTACCAACCCTGTTAGTGCAATCCCTATGGCCTAGCCACCTACTAACCCATGCAGTACTTTGCAGTGGAGAAATCTATTATCTTGCATTCCACATATTGAAGCATTATAATTGCATGGACATGTTACAGGTTCACAAAATATATTGAGTGAACCAGACAGAAAATACATTATCCATAATTTTTTACCCATTCTGTTTGGCTCCAAAGGAGATGAATAAAGGAAGTGAACAAAAGAATCCCAAGACTCTTTATCAAAAATCTAACATGCTAGAAAGACAGCTTTATCTACCACTCTTCACAGGCATAGGGCACATCTAATGTACACACAGACTCTAATGTAATACTTCTGGGAACATTCACACTGTACACAATCATATCTGTACAATTTCCTGGGCCAGCTGGCAGTGATGATATAATGCTGAGAGATATTCAGCACTTTTTGTACAACAGTTTATAGGGTTGAAATATTTAAATATTCATCACATTTCCAAATTTAATATAGTTACACTGAGAAACTATATGTTTTTCTATATTAACTAAGTTTATTCCTTCCTATTAGTGGCCAAAGCTGTACCTGAGACATCTGTACAGTTGTGACAAACAAGTCCCTTCTAGCTAGAAAAGACATTCAAACAGCTCTGACCCATGCCTTGTTAAGGTTTTCATCACTGTTGTTGACTTTTTGGTAGTTCAGACACAAATTTTCCTTTGCAGGTTGGCTTAGCTGCCCCGTCATGCTCACACACTTCATCACTGAAAAATGTTGACTGTAGTCAAGATATATTGGGTCAGATATTGCTTTCTTCTCCAGGCTTCATCCCCAGAGATGAACAATTTGTGAATATTTCAACCAACCCTGTTGACTTGGAGCAAGATGAAGTGTAACCTGTACACTCTGGGGTTCGTTATCTCTACACTTCTGAGAAGGCCGTCAAGCAGTCTTAGTCATGAATATGAAATTTCTTTAATTTTACTATGAGATGGTGTGCATTGACCACTTCCCCCTCTATTTTCCATAATAATAAAACATAAAACAATTGTATTATCTACAAGTAGAACTATTCTTGCTAATTCCCCTTTCACAGAATGAAGTACTTTCAGTTACTGATGTTCCTTCTTTTGTGCCCCCTTTTCCCATTTCCTTGGGACTTTCTTCCAAAAGGAGAAGGAGGAGGTAGTCACTGTTCTCCTGGGATTCAGATATGTAATTATCCATCAAACCCCAGGTAAGATAGAACTTTTGTTCTCCAACTGTTTTTTTTTAAATTGAACTACTTTATTATTGTAAATGTTGTTTTTAATTGGTCAAATGTTTTAATGTTTTATGTGTGCTACACTGGGTACCCTGATCCAGTTGAAATGTGACTTAATTATGTTTTAATAAATAATAAAATAAACCCTATCTTATTTATTCACCAATTTTTCACATAGTATTTGCTCTAGCGGTATGTGTCAAGAAAACCTTTGTTATACCTTTGTTACAGTTTTGGATGGTTTTGATCATTATTGTTTACTTCTGAATCATCATTTTGGGGTTGACATCTATATTGTTTTGGAGTTAGGGAGCATTATTTTCAATGGGGAAAGTATATGTCTGGAGTATCTGCTTATAAAAGTAATGGCACCAAATTTGCACAGAGCATACTCTTCCCTGTAAAGACCCCTCCCCCATTTCAAGTAAATGGTCCAAGAGACTCAATTTTTTGGACCCCTGAAGCTGATGTCTCTCAGCATAGACCTCTCCACTGATTCCTAAAATGGTGGTGAAGCAGAATAGCTCTGGCTGGCCACAGCATTAAAAAAAAAACACCTTACCTGCTGTATCCTGCTGTTTCAGACACTGACAGTACAACTTTCTTACCTTACAACTTTGCATTTGCTATCCTTTCTTGTGCTCTGACCAGGATAGCCCCAGGCTAACCTGGGCATTTCAGATCTCAGACATGATTGCTCTGGTTAGTATTTGGATGGGCAACCTCTAAAGAATACCAGGGTCACAATGTGGAGATAAGGAATGGCAAACCACATCTGAGCATCTCTTGCCTTGAAAACTTTACAATGTGTCCATAAATCAGCTGTGACACTGTGTCTGGACTTCCCTCTGTGATACATCTCTGAAGATGCCAGCCACAGATGCAGGCGAAATGTTAGGAACAAGATCCACCAGACCACGGCCACGCAGCCCGGAAAACCCTCCACAATCAGTTGAATCCATCCATGAAAGCCTTTGACAATACATTGTGTAGAATAAAATTGAGACTAACCACAACTTAAAAGGTTTGCTGGTTGTGGAGAAACAAATACCAAGTTGAGTTCTATTTATATTAGCAAAGTTCTGGCAATGTTGAGTCTGTCAGAGAAGCCACCTTAATAGGCAGGGCTCGCCCAGCCACAGGACGGACGCCCCGCAGGATCTTCCAGCCAGGCCCAGCCAGGCAAGAAAAGTGGGGGTAATTTTTTGATCGGTGGTGGGTTTGGCAAACTAAATTAAACACTAGTTAGCAGTTCTGCAGAACTGGTGTGAACCAGCTGAATCCCACCTCTAGGTGAGGCTCGAATTGTAACGAAAAGGCAGAAACCAGCTAAAGAACTGGCAGCTGTAATATTAAACATAGTCACAATAACAATTGAATACTGCTATGTCTTCATGATCACACATAATTTAAGAAAACCCAAGCAAGACAATGTTGTCTTATTAAATAAAAACTATTTTAGTCATGCTACCATTGTAAGGTTGAAAAGCAACATTCAGCTAATTCTTAAGTCACCTGCATCACATTTCAACAAATATTTGTATTACAAAATTAATCCACTGATTATTAATCCACTGATGGACCTTTTTGTATCCTGGGCACACAATACAGTGGTAATGGGAATCAATAGAAAACAAACAGTGTATAAGAAAGCAATTTCCACTACTAAGATCTACAGTGCAAATATTTAAGAAATTGGCTCCCCAGGCTTAACCTTGGAGCTCCAGCAAGAAAACTGGACGTTCAGCACATATACATCCTCTGTACATGCAACAGGAACCTGTTACTGCATATTGTTCTTTGCTGAGCCCAGTGCACTTTACACGTTTCAAAAACATCTTACTATATAATTGAACCAGAAAAAGTGAGTGCTGCTGGAAAGTGTAGTCCTTGGCCATCCAGGAGGGCCCAGATTCCAACTCTTCCAGAGGAGCAAGGAGTACACTTCCCAGCAGTCCTTGCTGTAGGAAGTCATACTGACCTCTTCACCCCACAGCATGCTTCTCCCTGGTGGTGGAGAGCGTTGAAAAGGGGGGAAAGTGCAAGAGGATGCTATACTCCCTCCTCCCCCTACAGTGTGCTTCTCCCTACCAGGACTAGGTCCCTGTGGTGAACTTTGAAGAACTTTCTGCCTGGGAACATGGGACAAACTCTATCAAGCAACAGCTGAACCTGAAGAGCCCATTTGCAAAGTTGGGGGAACCTCTCTCTCTCTCTCTCTCTCTCTCTCTCTCTCTCTCTCTCTCTCTCTCTCTCTCTGTGTGTGTGTGTGTGTGTGTGTGTGTGTATTTGGGAGAATCTGAGAAAGGAGAGGCCATTTGCAAAGTTAGGAAAGCTTGTCTGTATGTGGGAGTGGGTGGGATATGAAGAGCCTGTTTGCAAAATTAGAAGAGCCTCTGTGTGAGGGGGTGGGTAGGAAAATTCTTTAAGCAATGTTTTTTCATTGAATAATTAGACTTGGTTTTCATTATCTGTGGTAAATTGTGAGACCAAGCAGGGAGGAAAGGCAGGAGGGTTTGGCCCCCTTGGTGGGTGCTGTTAACCCACTAACAAGTTTTCTAGAGCCTATAGTGTTTATTCATGCAATGGGCATTACTGTTAGTACCACATAATGTGAAATGTGTGCAATAGACTAACAGGAAAATCCTGTACAGAGTAAATACATTCTAAAGCCATTGATATAAATGAGATTAGATTGGAGTAACTGTCTGCTGGGTAGATGCTGAAAGAAAGAACATTCTTATGCAAAGCAGAACTTGGGTGTAATACAAAAACAAAGGGCATTCCAAGTCTGACAGCCATTAAAAGGAAGCCCTCTGAAATGTGCCTTTCCAAGTTGCCTCAATAAATTGTCACACACACTGAGGCACTGTGATATTTGATAATTGTCCACTGGTGTCATAAGACATAATGACAAAAAGTGATGACAACGAGGGAACCTTTTATACTGAGCCAGCAATTTTTACCATCTGCTACATAATTACAGGTTGAGGGTTATGGACAATGGGTATATAAGATCATTAGTGCTGATGCCATTTGAGGGGCAACAAAGGTCCTATTGGCAAAAGGCCTGGCAAGGCAATGGTGTGGCTGTTAATAAAATGGTAATTGAGACAAGGCACAGGCCTTATATTATCATGACTCAGACCTGGATAATCCAAATCCTCCTTGTGCTTGGCTCTTCTTCTGCTGTAATTGAAAAACAGTACTACTGGGAATAAGGAAATGATTAAAAGGCCTGCAGGGATTATGAATATTAGCATAATCTTTGCAGAGAAACTCAATACAATTGCAGGAGATGAAGCCATAGCTGGAACATCTGTCTCACTAGGTATGTCCATGAGATGGCTTTGTCTAGAAGTGTCTTAGGTTAAGTCTAAATGATGCAGCTTACCTACACTCCTATACCCTGTCTCACAAAAAGGAAAAAAAATGTAACTTCATTCACCACATGCTGGACCATCTTTGTTTGAGAATACCTCAGTAACATCCAATGGAACTTCAGGGAGCAGAACGGATCTTAAGGGAGGGAGGGAGATCTGTTAACATTGTTTTTACCTCAGATAGGGTAGACATGGATTAGGATGGTCAGAGAAAGGGTAGTAGTAGCTCTGTGTTCTGATCAGCCAAAGAAGTTTGACACCAGATTTTCTGATGGGTGGATTCATATTAATATGTGCCTATCATTTTGAGAAACAGTGTTGAACTGCAAACGTTGAGTCAGAGCTGGTACAGGGCTTGGACAGATTTATGGAGAAGTCGATCTATGGCTACCAATCTTGATCCTCCTTGATCTCAGATTGCAAATGCCTTAACAGACCAGGTGCTCAGGAGCAGCAGCAGCAGAAGGCCATTGCTTTCACATCCTGCACGTGAACTCCCAAAGGCACCTGGTGGGCCACTGCGAGTAGCAGAGTGCTGGACTAGATGGACTCTGGTCTGATCCAGCAGGCTAGTTCTTATGTTCTTATGTTCTTACAGAGAAGATTGGCTATAGTGTGATTAACTAAGTACAGTGATCTCAGTCAGACAGAAAACCAATACTAAGAGTAAAGGACAAGATAAACTGTATCTCTCAAGATACCAATCTAAATCTTTGCTTGTACAGTTATCTTCAACATCTTCTATAATATTCTTCAGCAAGCTAATGACTAAGGTTTTTATATTAACCTTGGGTTTCTGTAAATTGACTAATATATGCCAGTATCTTTGATATTATTCATGGTTCTCATCAGAGTATAAAGGGAATTAAATCCTGCCCAGAGATCTGCACCCTTTGCCGTCAAAGGAATCCAAGGAGTCTGTACCCTTTGCCATAAAAGTAATTCAAGGCACCCAAACAGAAATGCTATCTTGTCTTATTTAAAAATAAGAGACATTTTGGGGATAGTCTTTAACACAAGGTCTGCTCTGGTTCTAAGGATTTGCAAAATTCCTTTGGGATTTTGTCTACATACAGCTGCCATCTAGTCCCCTTGTCTCAATATGTTTGCAGTGTGGTTACAAAACAAGCAAGATTCCAAACTTTTCCTCAGGGCTTCACAATATTGGCAGCAATATAAGTCTCATGTAAAGCATCTGAAGTTGATATCTATGGGATACCTTTCATCTTTAAAGTGTGGGGGGTCAGGGGGCAGAGAGAGGTCTAGTGGATGCTGCTTTCAGTGATCCTGGCATAAATCTAGAACTACTACTTTGAAATCACCAAACTGGTTTACACTTGTATCACTTAGAATGAATTTGTCCAGCAGGTTTCCAGGATGATGGTATATATGCTGTTGCTGAATTTGAAGAAAGTAAATAGGAATATAAAGAAGATAATTTCAGAGCTTTTCCTAGTATTAGGATACAGCAAGAAAGAGCACTCCACAGTTTGCTGTAAGACTACATCAGACCTAGGTAGATACTTACCTCTCATTTCACTGGGTAAGTCTGAGCTTAGGGTCTGCCTTGCTTTGTTACTACTTTAGAAATATAGAGGATTCAGCAATTTAAACTGCAATGGAGAGCTCATAAAATGGATTTAAAGAGTCAATAGTCACCTTTGACAGGATTACAGTGCAGGAGTTGTCTGTATTGTTTATGATTTTTTAAAAATCAGATTCTCTACCCAATGCACATAGCAGAAGGGTGAAGACCTCTCTGCAGTTCAGAGGTCACCCTGGATACAATCTGCTGTTACCAACTGATAGGTTAGTTTTTGCCACTAACAGAAGAAGCTGAAGCTGTAAACATAACTGCCTGTTGTATGTGTGTCTGTGTGTGTGTGTGGGGGGGTCATCAAAAAGAAATACTGTACCAAATTCTTCTTGATTTCATGCTGAGAATTACATCTTGCCTAACAACTTTAGTATAGTCAATTTTTATTCATCCCTGTAGCTTCCATTTTAACCTGCAATAAAAAAAATCCTAGACAGAAAACAAATTGTAGTTAAGTGTAACAAAAGAGGAGCTTTGGTACATCTAATCCAGCATAGTGTTTTCCACAGTGGCTGACCAGATACTTCAGAAGGATCACAAAGGAGGTAGAAAAATAAAAAATAAACCCTCTTATGCAAATTCTGTTGCTTCTGCCCCCGTATTTGGCATTCAGAACATGGCTAATACTACTGATGGACGTTTCTCCATAAATGTATCTTTTATTTATTTTATTAAATGTATACCCAGGCATATGGCCTATAGAGACATGGGTCACCCATGTCCCTGGGCGCATGCCTTTCAGTCACGTGGGGGTGCCCCCACTTGATGAAACAACATGTGCCCCAGCTGCACGCCATTGAGCCCTGCCTCCCTGCCTCCCTGCACGCTGGCTCCTGCAGGGAGGCTGGGAGTGAGGCTTGGTGGCAGGTGGCTGTGGCACCCACCTGGGCCACCCACCGCTGCTGAGCCCTGAGCCCCCAGCCTCCGTGCAAGCCAACTTTTGCCCTCTCCAGGCCTTGGGGACAGCAGGAGCCTGCCTGCAGGGAGACGGGGCTGGGGCTCAGCACCTAAGCCCTGCTCTTGAACCCCGCTCCTGACCATGGTGGGCAGGGCGCCCAGTGAAGCTGTTGTCCCTGGGCACCATTTCCCTCCAATATGCCTCTATGTATAACCTTGCCCAATTCCTGGTAGAAGCTGGGCTCATCTAATCCCCTATTTAAAGCAGCCATCTATGCATCCTGTGTGAATGTCCTGTACATTGATTATATACTGTATGAATATTTTCACTACAAATTTGCTTGGATGAAGTGCAACATTTCTGATTACATCAGAGCTCTTAACACAACCAGAACATCAGAAAAAATATTATGGTAAATGCTTGTACTAAGTCAAACATGGTATCTTCACATGCACTTCTGGTTGTGAAAGATGTGCAACCACTTTCTGAGTACTATAGTGGGGAGGAAACTCGAAAGTGTTGTGCAAAATATTACACAAGCTGAATTGCACTAAGTCCATTTATGTTCCACTTGTACATAGTTGGGTCCAAGCCATAGCCCTTTGAAAGAGGGAGAAAATGTAACTTGTATCTGCTTTATCTAGATTCTATCTATCTTTATCTATCTTTATCTAGACACCCTGAACAATGTGGTGTTGCAAAGAAGTTATTCCATTACAGCATCTAACAAAGGCACGCTTGCCTGATGAGACCTTTGATCTCAGGAAAGGGAACCAAAAGGCTTTGGATAAATTACCAAAAGAAAGCTAGTAGCCAAACGGTTATAAATCAAAGAGGCTAGTTACAGAATGACCAGGAAATGGAGTTTTCCTGAGGACAGAGGAGACAAAGAAAAGTTATTCTAATCTAATCTGGGTTGGAGGGCGCATCTCTGGAGCCCAGGTCTGAAACCAAGGCCTGCCAGGAATTGTGCTGTTAGCTGAGAGATATTTGTACCAATTTTTTTTCTTGTTTTCTTGTTTTCTGTTTTACTTTTCAATAAAATAATTGAGAACTCCGTGGTTTTTGTAGTATCTGGAGAAAAGAACCCAGGATCTACAAGACAGATATGCCCCCCCACCCCAGGCCTGGTAACTTGTATTTGCTTTAACTAGATCAAGTATGAACATCTCTGTGTTTGATTTTTAATCCCTTTCTTAGTAGTCTCCAGCACAGAATTTCCCCTTTCTATAGTGGTCGTACACTAAATTGATGTTTGCATTGAGAAATCTACCATGACTCCAAGATCTCTTGATTAGTCAGCACCAGTTCAGAAAGTTTCAGGGGATAAAGTCAGCATTTTTTGTCTCTACGTACATTACTAATGTTAAATTTCGTTTTGTTTTCCATTTGCCCTATTCAGAGAGATTTTCTTGAAGATCCTCACAATCAACTTTGGTTTTCATCACCCTGAACAATGTGATGTCATCTGCAAATTTATGAACTTTACTCCTTATCCCTGATTTCAAATAATTTATGAGCAAATGAACTTGCATTGCTACTGGTAATTGTCTCTGTAGGAGCCTACTGGAGAACCAGTGACCTTGGTCCAGTGTCGGACTAGGACCTAAGAAACCCAGGTTCAAAACCCAGGTTCTAATCCCCACTCCCACTATGGAAGTTTGCTGAATGACCTTGCGCCAGTCATACACAAACAGCCCTGACCTGGTCCGGTATTTGGATGGGAAACCTCCAAGGAACCTCCAGAGGCAGGCCATGGCAAACCACCTCTACCTCCAAACACCTCTTGCCTTGAAAATTTTATAAGCATAAGTCAACTGTGATTGATGGCAAAAAAGGAGCCTACTGTTTACTTCTTTTTATTGTCAGAAACATCAAATTGATTTGTTTAATTATTAGTTTAAAAAAACACAATGAAAGTTAACCAAATACATTTAACATAGTAGAAAGCAAAAATAATCCAACAGATGCAGTGATACTATATATTTTTAAAAATCAAAATATATCCCAAAGAATATTAAATTATCATTTTTGCTGGCCATTTTCTTTAGTACTAATAGGAGGACAAGCTGCAAAAATAATTAATCAGTAGAGTATATTTTCTGATTTACCAAATGCCTAAAAACATGTTAGCTTATTTATTAAACTGTCTGCCATGCTTTTCTGAACCATTCATCTGAACTGGGAAGCAAGCTGTTCTTTGAATATTTTGACAATAATACTGTAGCTGTCAATAACAAGTTGCCAACTAATACATGTTACTTTTCAAACTACCTTTTAGATAACCCAAACAGAACCACTGATGTCTTTAATGGGATTTCATACCCAATTATTTCTCTAATAATTCTTAAAACACTTTCCAGTGTGTTTTCACCCTCCTACAGCTCTACCATATATGAAAGAAGCTGGCATCTAAATTGACTTTTTAAGACTGATGAGCTCGCAAAACACTGCAGTGCAGTTAAAAAGATGTTTAAATTAGTCTCTGCAGCACAGTCTACAGCAGAACAATCCTCTTAAGTTATCTGCACAAAACACAAATACACAAATTAATGGAGAGGGAGAATTACAAATTATAGCAAATCCATGCTTTGTTAGATCAACTGGTTTCTGTTTTGCTCTCCCTGCCCCCAGTCAAGTCAGTTGAACATTAGTTGCAAGCTCATGAATCAAGTACACACCTATAGACTTAATACTCACCATAACTGGGCGTGTAACCAGAATGCAGATTTGGTACTATTTTCTTTTCTAATGGTTTTCTGAATCAACCATTAGTATTCATATATCATTCTAATACAAATTCTGCATAGCAGTGCAATTCAGAACACAAATAAGTGGATGAGCTCTGACTGTTAAGGTAGACTGTGCATATTACTAAAATTTCTTACATTGCTTGGAAATATAATGTTTTGTTTGTAGCTCCTCTGCAAATGGATACCCGTTTGTGGCCCCTGTAGCCCAGAGAAATGAAGGCAAACAGTGCTGTTCCTAATTTACCTTTTCAGTACTGAATCCTTATACTGGTAATACCACTTCAAGGAAAATTTCAGATGTTCAGCCTACTGTTCCAATAAGACAATTATGAAGAAATTCTGAGGTTAAAAAAAAATACTGGAAAACCATGGATACTGTGTCAGTTTTTGGATTTGTTCTTCCTAATATTGTGGAAATAATGTTTGTAATAATCTTCTGGCACTGCAGAAGTTTCATTGAAGGCATTTACCACTTTTTATAAGCCAGGAAAAAAAACATTCTGACTCTTTCAAACTGACTAACCCTCCAGATTTTTTTGTCTTTGGACACATAGAAACTTACAGCTAGAAGCAACCCCAAGGTCATTTAGTCCAACCCCTGAACAATGCTGGATATTTATAGCTCCCCTTCCCCATTGACTCTTACTGTATGCCCAGAGGAAGGCAAAAAACATTTAGGATCCCTGCGCCAATCTAACCTGTAAGAAAATTATTTCCTGATGCCAAAGTTGTGATTGGCATTACCCTGGACATATCAAAAAGGACCACAAGAGCCAGGTTCTGGCTCATCCCTTTTTGTCATCATTCTCATAATCTACCCAAATTGATAGTGAGTCATAGAATCAGCATTGCTGTCAGCATTACTTCTAGCCTGTGCTTAAAAACCTCCAAAGAATAAGAGCCTAACCACAGAATTCTGCATTTATCTCTGTGGAAATTCAGTTTATTAATCCAGTTTTCCAGCCTGTCAGTATCATCCAAAATATTGACTCTTCTACCACATTTGCTGCCTCTCCAAATTTAGTACCATCTGCAAATTTATTGAGTAGACATGGACATTTCACAGTAGTCAGAGTTTTTAGAGCAGACGGCAGCCCCTGAAGGTTTCAAATCATTGGTATTCATGCAAACTATTGTATATTTTGGAAGCACAGACATATGGAATTTCTGTTCCACTAGTCTTGAAATTCCACTAGTCTGAAACCAGTACACATCCAGGTTCCAGTTAGCTTAGTGGACTTTCATTGTATTACACAGGATCTTTGCTTTAGATTTTCATTATATTACACAGGAATATTATCAGTGTTGTTAAGGTCTGTATTTCAGATACCTTGTGGTACTGTTCTATGCTTATGGATTTGGACGTGCAGTACTAACTAGTAGCCAATCTCCTGGTCTCAATATTTCTCATCATCTATTACATGATCCTTGTTGGGTGGAGATACTGGGGACTGCACCTTGACTTCTTTGTATGTAAATGTAATGCTTTGCCACTGGAACTTATGATCTATATGTTTGTTATAACTCTTCTGTGGGTTTTCTGCTGAAAAATCCCTTCCTTCTCCCTTTAGATTGATGGTCTAATGGAGTGACTGGGAGATTCCTGGTGCCCCAGTCCCTAGTAATGGACCCACACTATTCTCACACTGTAATACTGGCTTCTTCTCAAATTATTGTCAAAATAAGTTTGTAATGCATACTTTTAACCATAAATTTCAACAATATTTTAACAATAAACTGCCAGTACTTTAAAGGTAGCACAATTTGTGACAAGTTGAGATTTATGGTTGCTGACAGGTTAACCAGATTCCTGGTCCTAACAGCCTCATCCAAGTGGTGAAGTGGGTGGCAGCAGCACTGCAGCTGCACTGTCTCACTACTCCCAGAGAGGCTTCTTGTTGACGCAGGGAGTCTTGCATATCAAAACAGCCTCACTGCTGCCAAGAAACCTCTAAAGGTTTGAATAGGGTTGCATAAGTCTGAATTGGCTGCTGCTGGAGAAACTGGTGACTGGCCAAGAGGAAGCAAACTAATGTTGACTTTGTTCCCAGACTGTACCCAATGTGCTGGAAGTATGGGCATGGGTGCTGGGACTTTGCTGCATCGTACTGCACTGAGTCCCAGCTCTGGGGGAGACCAATGGCAGGCACCCCTCCACCAGGATAAGTGCCCCACAGAGGGCCCTTCCACTGGTAGATTTAGCCTGCCCCTCTGGATGGAGCTGTAGGCTACAAATGGTACCCCTTGGTTTAACAGGTAAAGGCAGGGGTGGGGAGTGGAAAGAGAAAACTATTTCTAGCAACATTCCTCTGGTGGAAACAAACTTTTTTTTGCTTGGTTGGCCACACCAATAAAACCTATCAAGAAAACTGGACAGAATTGCAAAGCTTCATGTGTATTCCAGCACTAGAATACAAATCCTGCTTTCTTGTCTCAGCCTATTTTAAAACAAATACAAAGCAGGCATTTTGAATGCTGATAGCTTCCTTGAAATTAGGTATCTGCTGACAGTTTATTTTCTGAAGGTACATTTCATACTTCAAGTACAGCATTTTCCTCTTACTTTATTTTTCATTTCCATCTTGGTTTTCTCTTGTCTATGGTCAGCAACTATGTCTGATGGCCAGGATTTTAAAGGCAGAGTTACTGTGTGCTTTCCAGGACAAGAATCACATTCAACAAAGTAGAACAATTTCAGTGATGAGATTAACCTCATATTACTTCATACTGCTGTTAGGCATTTGGTGGTTATTTTCAGAAGGTTTAGGCTTATGAGGAATTCCAGAGGAGCACCCATTTTTGTTTGTTGCAGCCAAAACAACCAAAATTCCTATGGCAGTAAGTGTGAAATCAGAAGTGATGCAGGCAAGTCTGTGAATGTATTTTTCTATCATTTTAAGTTCCAAATCACACCAGCATGAACTCTTGATTCAGATGGGGCCTATAATATAGAACAAGAAGTATTTTAATGACTTAAAACATGGAATCAAACTCTACAAATTAATAGGAAACATGTGTCTCCTCCAATAGACAGCATTCCTTTGCAGTTTTTCTTGCAATTCACTTAGTTTACTGAGTTTTATCACTGTATGGGTTAGTTTGGTAAGTTAAAAGATAAGTTTCTTGTTGGTCTTTAGAGAATGGCTCAAGGAAATCAGGGAGACCTTTGGTGGCAAAACCAGACTAATGTCATTTCATGCAATAGCCTCGAAACACAGATGGCCAGGAATTCTTAGGGCTTGGTTGTGGTGGATTTTCTGGGCTGTGTGGCTGTGGTCTGGTAGATCTTGTTCCTAATGTGGCTGACATCTTCAGAGGTGTATCCCAGAGAGAAGTCTTTTACACACTGTGTCTAGTAAGAAGGGAATGTTTAGTGGGGTATATATTGTCCATGTCCCAGGTGGGGAACCAATCAGTAAGTGGTTGTGGTGGGTTTTCCAGGCTTTGTGGCCGTGGTCTGGTGGATCTTGTTTCTAACATTTCGCCTGCATCTGCGGCTGGCATCTTCAGAGGTATATCACAGAGGGAAGTCTGTTACACACTGTGTCACACAGCCCGGAAAATCCACCACAACCAGTTGAATCTGGCCGTGAAAGCCTTTGACAATACAATCAGTCAGTGTTTGGTGGAATTTGCTATGCAAAGGTGTGGTTGAGTGCATTGTATTGTGGGTAGGGTTATCAGTTCATTTATATTTGTAGTCTTAGGGCCTGTTTTCCACACTGCAGCAGTGTTGACAGAAGGCAGACTGGCTACCATACTTATTTCCATGCACTGTGTTATGGCATTGAATTTCTTTTAGAAGACTGGACAACTCTATGCATAGTTCTCTACATAGCTCTCAGACCTCTCAGGCATCTGTATATCCTTTCCACCCTTCCTGTTTGGACAAGTTCTCCATCACAGCTCCTCTGACTCCTGATAATGTGGCTTTCTCTTCTCACACCTGATGAAAGGCAAAGTAGTGATAAACATTCAGAGATGAAATGTTGAACATTTGTATTTAACTGCATATCAGATCAAAACAATAGTTTTCCTTGATCCTTTTATACTTCTTTTGCAAAATCAAAATGAAAAACATTTTAATGTATTTTACAAGAAGTTTTTTTTGCAAATCATAAGTGTCCTTTCTAAAAAGATAACAGAATGCCATTTATATGTCTTCTTTCATTCTTCTTTTCCCAAATCAAAGTGAATATGCTTTGATGTATTTTTTACAAGAACTTGATTTTTTTAAACAAATTGTAAATGTCATGTCAAAAGATAACAGCATGCAGTTGCCCATGTAACACAGCCTAATAAGTTATAAAAATATTTGTCATAGAATAAGGGAAAAATTAAGTGTTAAAAAATTATGTATAAAATTTTCTCTCTTGATAGTTTTAATGAAGCAGAAAGGCAAATGTATACATTTTAGATTTATGAAAAATAGTAAAAAAGATATAGAAAAATTATGAATGAACTGCAATAAATTGGATAAACATTGAAAACCAGAAACTATGTGTGTGTGTGTGTGTGTGTGTGTGTGTGTGTGTGTGTATGGTTTAAACTTGCATAGTTTTAAAAGAATATATCACAAAATAATGACTAAAGTAAACAAGACATTCTTCCTTTTGGGGCACAGTATATATTATATTGCATTCAAATTTTAGAAGTTTCCCAAAGCTTGAATGACTTTTAAAAAAATCCATTATAAGTAAAATTTAGATTTAATGAATGTGGTAAACATTTCAGTTAAATAAAAATATCAGTGCTTTTAATCTAGTCCATTAAGGGAGCATACAGAGGTATTCCCATACATATAACAGAGTTCCCTCTCCCATCGGCACCCATTTTGGAAATTCCAGGTTGCCAAGATGTGTCCTTCTCAACATCCCTATCCAACATACCTCCCGAGTTTGTGTTCTGAACTTATGTTGCATTTCTCAGACAAAGAGGCAAGCTGGATGAGAAGTGAGAAGCATTAAAGGCTTCCTATTACCTCTAATAACTAACCGCCATATTTCTGTCCTTGTTTCCTGCAGGGCTAGAGGAGTGAATCAAGACTCTGTTACGCTCTATAGGGATCTTCTGATGGACTGGAGCAATTTGTTTCGGTAAGTTTTACGTGTTTGTGACCAGGGTGACTTAGTGGGGAAAAATAGGGATACGAAATTTTCAGGAGGCCTCAAGTCATATGGTTTGCAGTTATATGGCATTTTGGTTCAGTACGGGAGGTGTGTACAAGGGTCCCAGAGAAAATCTTTGGCAACCATAGCCGCTCTCCACAGCCTGAGCAGTAACTTTTTTTCTCATGTTGGGCACATTTAAATTATATGAAACTAGAAACCATTTGTTTTGACAAGTTTTACAAGGACAACAAATCATTGTGGCAGTTTCTTTTCAAGCAATTTCAAGATGCCCTCAGGGTTTTGCATATGGCACTGTATATGGCTGTGATTATTCTTGGTAACTGCTGATGCTCATGTTGGTTTGGTTGGGGCACCAGTTGCCTTGGAAACACCTGCAACATGTATAGAAATGAACACATAGATATGCACATACAAATCTCAGTAATGGCTGCTGGCACTTCTGAATAGCCTGGTTACTGGAATTATTATTTACACAACAGCCTCCCACATACTTTTCCATGTTCTGTGTATGCATGTGTGTTTTCTTCTGGACAAGAAAATATCTCATAGGTAGCACCTATGATGATTTTATAGACAACCAGCAAGGTAGGTTAATCTTTGTATTTTAGAACTTTCTGGAATATAAATTGCAAGAGGTATTGAGGTTAAGTGAGAAAGTTGTTTTCTATATTGTTTCCTTTCCCTCCAAATTACTCTGGAATTGCAAATGATATTAGCTTTCTGTGTGATAATTCAGTCATGATTTACAAACGCCAACTGTCAGCAACATTCTCTTTCCCTGTATACCGCATGATAAATAATCCACAATTCACGTTGGCATTATTGAGAACCACAAGAAATGTGGCCCATAAACATCACTCAACAGTGCTTACAAATGTCTCTAAGTGTGATGATTAGTGTTTCCCCTCCCCCAAAGCAGATCACCATATCCCAGCCCCATCAGCACAGGACATTGTGCTGGAGTGACTGGGGGCATTTCCAGGGGTGGATTTGAATTTAACCTGATTCCATCCGGGATTTGGGGATGTGAGCCTGATGCCCTGGCCCTCAGTCTGTTGAGCCCAATGGAGGGGCTTTCTGGTGGCATTTTTTTGTTTTTGTTTCCTCCCAGCAATCCCTTGCTGACCAAGGCTCTGGATTGGGCTTCCTGAACATTGCTTTTCAATTCAGTCACCATCTAATTTGAAAAATTGCTGCACTGACTTTTTTGTCACTTTGAATACAGCTCCGGGCAATGCTCAGGGACAATGTTATTCAGTCTTCATCAGCTGCAGGTGAAATAAGCAGAGTATGAATTGTTTAAGTCAAAAAAGTGGAATCTCACTAAGGACAGAACATGGCTGAGGGAAAATGTTTGTATTCTAAATAAAGCTGAAACGTTAGGAATAACAGTGGAAACAAAGGCAAATTTTAAAAAAGATTATTTTAAAATTATTTTTTTTAATTTAAAACCTCCCCAAGTCTAGTTCATGACCAAACTTATTTTATTTTGACAATGCCTAGCATTTTTTTCAGTGAAGAGTCCCAAGGCACAAAAGCAAAAGTCAGCACGTGGTACAATGAAACAATAATAAGGCAATACATTAATTAGCTGGGCTATATTAATCCCCTCAGCTAAATAAGGCTTCTTCTGGAAGAAGCATCCTTTTCCTTCAAAGCAAGATTCCTTACATAGTTAGGATTTCCAGCCTTTCATTGGCAACCAGTGGGAGATGGGGGAGGGAGGAGGGAGCAGAGATTTACAAAATCAGTGCTGCTTTATTTTATTTATTTATTTATTTATTTCTCAGTCTTATAGACCGCCCAACCCCCGAAGGGCTCTTATGTGGTGATGTCCGTTCCAAGAAGAGATCTGAAGGGGACATCATAATGTCACATGGTATTCTAAGGATTTTCCTTATCTCTATGATAAAGACCATAATGATTGGGCAGAATTCTTAGAGCATTTTTCAACTCATTATCACTTCTGAGTCTGCACCAAGAAGTGATATCAATGCATGGAGCAACACTGATCTTCCCTCCACCATTTCCACCCTGCCATTCAAGTGAGTACCAGCTGGGAAGGACAATGGTATATTTGGGGGAGACAGAGGGGGCTAATGTCCCAGGCCCCACTAGGAAGTGACAAGGGGGGAGCATTTGGCCACCCTCTCTTCCCTGCCCTCCCCTCAGGAGCAAGCAGCTGCATTGCCTCCTCCTTATACACCCCTATCCACCAGGCTAACCCTTTCCTTCTTACTGCCTTGGGCTATTGCTGCCTGAGTCACCCACCTCCTGCTGCTAGCCACCAGACAATCTGCCTCTTCCTTGACACCTTGCATTCCTTCCTGACTGCTTTGCCCAGGTTGCTGCTGTGCCCCACCCTCACCTCTCTGGCTGTCACTGACTCAAAGCAGAGAGGCAAGTAGGTGGTATAACTTTTGCCCCCATAGCTGGCCTATGGACTTTGCTGGGCACTTCCACCTCCTTGGTCCTGACATCACAGCATGCCCAATCCTGGCAGCATTAACCAGGTGCTGAAGATGTCTCTGCAGAGGAGTAAATCCAAGATTGACATGACGGTGGGGGGGGGGGGGAGAGCATCTCCTCGTTCCAAATCTCCATCCTCTGTAAGTGGATCCTGCTAGCCTAGCTGTCCCACAGGGTCACCTTTTCCATTCATCAGTGCTGTCCTCCCTCAGCTGCTTTGGAGCAAGAGCTGCCGATTCCCCAGAGCAAAAGCACTTACAGATTGTCCATCTTGAGAAGGAGCCAGGAGGGAGTAATGCAACAGCATACACACAAACATGCACTGACATTCTCCTCTGCACCCAGGCAGCTCACTATGAAGAGTGGGGAGTAACGTGGCTGCAGTCTTTGAAAATGCACAGAAAGGCATCCGGCGCCCCCACCCCCAAGTAACTGAAAGGCATATGCCCGGGGACATGGGTGTCCCCATGTCACTAGGCTGGTATGCACCTGCCCCAAAGTACATCTAAAAGATGGGTGTCAGATGTGAGGGTAGGGGTGTGCAATTTGAAAGCTTGCCCCAGGTGTCAATTTCTGAGGATATGTTTTTGTGGATGAGAGAGCACTGGTGGGGGATTGTTTGTGCTTAGCAGAAGATAGCTATAGGATCCAGCCCAGTATCCTTAAGCCAGTCTGTTAAATGGACTCTATTGGACAGCACAGAAAAGGGGAACTGAAACTTGCCCCTATCCTCAAAGGCAAACAGCAAAAAAGGTTACATAATTTATTTCATAGAATTTCTTTTGTGAGGATAATGAGGGATACCATAGATGCTGTTCTGAACTCCTTGAAGGAATGTCAGGATAAAAATGTAAATAGTAATAAATATTATCATACAGCAGAGAAATAAAACTAGGCAAAAAACAAAATTGTATTTTTGCAGCCTGCTGCTGAACTGAGTATAAAAGATTTGTTGTGATTAGTTTTATTCTGCACACAATGCAATGTTTCTATCTTATTGTTTTTCACTATTTATTATTGTGGTTATTGAAATTTATGAAAGCTTTAATGAACTAATAGTTGCCTTGGGAGGCAATAGATGGAGAGTGCAGGATCTACATATTTTAAACAATAATAGTAACCCATTGCAGTACCCAATAAAAGGGTTTGTAAAAACATATTGTGGAACAAGCTCATTTGCTCTGTTGTTCAAAGATATGCAGGGTATGTGAGGGCGTAAGGATCGTAAGAAAAGCTAAAAGGGAAAGCATCATGGATTGGGCAGAAACATATTTGAGTTGGTTGCACTCATAGCACTGAGTGAACAAGTGCTGTTTAAGGTGAGTTTTTGCCAATGTATGTCTGACTGCAAGTCCATCCATACACCTGTATCCTTATATATGTTGGATATGTTGTGTATTAGTGCCCTTAGCTGCTACCTCCAATCTGAATCAAGTTTGGTAACATTTCCTCATAATTAGTTGTAGAATTGAAATTGTTCAAGCCTTTCTGTTTCTTGGCCTCTTCATCAACCAAGAGGTAGATGCAACCAAGAAATCAAAAGAAGATAGAGACTGGGAAGAGTAGCCATGAAGAAGCTAGATTTTTGTCTTAAGTATAAGGATGTGTCACTGGTGACCAACATCCAGATAATTCATACTATAATATTCCCATTACTATGTATGGGTGTGAAAGTTGGACAGTGAAGAAATATAATAGATTCCTTTGAAATGCGATATTGGAGGAGAGTTTTACAGATATCTAGAATACCAAAAAGACAAATCAGCGAGTTCTAGATCAAATCAAGCCTGAACCTTCCCTAGAAGCTAAAATGACTAAACTAAGTCTTTGGTCACATTATGAGAAGAAAATAATTAACTGGATAAGACAATAGTGCTTGGAGAAGTTGAAGGCTGAATTAAAAAGGAATACCCAACATGAACTAGATTGATTCTATAAAGGAACACAGAGAGAGAGAGAGAGAGACATAATGTGCCACTGAAACCATCAAAGAAGCACAAAAAACTTTTGCTTAGAAGGAGGAGTCTCTTTTTGGAAATTAAAAGATAGAAAATGGCATCAGCATATCAAATGGATGCTGCTGGACTTCAAACCTGCAAAAGGCAATGGATTTAACACAGTAGAATTGTACAAAGATCAGACTTTGGTATATAGCATGAAAAAAAATGAAGAGATTGAAAAAGATGTGATAGAAAGAGTTGAAACTGTCATTCCCTGAAAATGGAGGATCCAGAAACAATGGTATGTTCAGATTTTCATTCAGTGCCTACTAAGGTTTAGGCTGCATCAAGGAAAGCTTTCAGTGCTTCTGTGGACCGACAGGAGGTAGAGAAATGCACCAATGAAGAAGAAAGGATGCTATTTTCACAGAGCCTGGAGACACTGTTCCTTCTAGCAAGGGGAGCTGTCTTGCTATTAGTAAAGACTAATTATTTCTGCTTTAATTTCTGCTAACACCATAAATCATCTTTATCCTGTGTGCATTGGTTGAACAGGATTGTAGATTAACTGGAGTTTACTACTGAAATTCATTATTATAATTTCCTTCTGTCTTATCTATGATTCAGACTAAGCTTTGAAAGAGAACTTCTTTAAGCCAGTACAGTGGATTATTGAAGTGTCTGTATAAATATCCGATACCCTGTGGACATCTCTACTTCTCTTGCGCAAGACCTTCAGCAACCAGTGTCTGTTAAACTGAACCCGGGAGAAGCCACCAGCTAATCCTGTGCCAGAGTTGCTCTTCGTGTCCCAGAATGATTTCTTTTAATTCTCCTTTTGCAACTCTCAGTTATGCAAATTCCTTCTCTGAGGAAGATAAATGTGTATTTAAACCAAGAATTGAGCGTGTATGTGGATTATTTATGGTGCCAATACAATTGTGCCAGAGTATCCAATAGACAGCTAATCTGGACAAGTGTGGGCCTGCAAGAAAGGGCTTGACATTATTCATATTAAAGGAAAGATTAATATATTGTCAGACATCCTGTCTAGGGAGTATGCTAAACAGTTTTATATTGCCTAAATTGCTTTCGAAAGAACATAATTGTTTTGCTTTTCTGCCTTTTACTGATAATGACAATGTAGGTTTTAGATAAATCCATAATATGTTTTATAAAATAAATGCTTTGCATTACTTGTTCTTCTTTGTGTTTCCAATGTATGCCTTTTGATCTGTAAAACACTGAAGTGATAGAGAACCCCCTTTCTGAATACCTTTGCAGGCCCCTATGAAGTTTCAAAGCTGGTTCTAGAGAATGCTGGATTCAATCCATCCCAGGAAAGAGCAAATGTGCCCATGAAATATTTCATTACTATTGTCCTTGCAATCATAATACATTATTTCTTTATTTTATATATTTCTTTATGTTATTTATAATCTACCTTTCTCACAGGAACTCAAGGCAGATTATACAGAATGAATCAGTACAATTAAAAAATCAACAAACACTGCATTAGCATAAAAGGGTCTGGAACCAACCAGGAATTGAAAAATAGAACTAAAGCATAACATGACATGTTATATGGTGCAAAAATTACATAATAGGATCCTGCTTACAGTAAGCCACATAGAGTCCCAATCATTTATCCAAATAAGTTTATGAACCAATTTGTAAAGTGCTACCTTATTATCTGGGCTGAAAAGTCCTATTGAATAATTCAGTTTGGCATAGTTTGTGGAAAGCCAGGAGAGGGGGAGCAATCCTGATCTCCTTAAGCAGGCCATTCTGTAAAGTGGGAAAAGTACATATGTGAGCAGTTGTTGATTTTACCCATTTGCAGGCTGGTACCCACAGAATCCCCAACTAACTTTGGCCGTTTCTGCACGGGCAATTCATGGCGGCCTGGAGACGGTAAAAACACCGTCTCCAGACGTCCGCCATTACGCGATCGGGGCGCAGCTGCAACACTTAGCCGCTGCCGCCACCGCGCCGCCTCGGTCGGGCCTGAAGGCTGGCAAGTTTCCCCAGAGCCGCTTCCCAGCGCTCTTTTTGGGGAAAGCTGCCCGGCATGAAGCCGCTGCCCGAAGCGAACGGCAGCGGCTTCATGTCACTTCCCCCCAACCTCGGCACTTCACCTTCTCCCCGGGCCTCCGGCGCGTCAGCCGAGGCCTGGGGACACGCCCCTGGCGTACCTGCGCCTGGTATGCGCAGGGCCGAGGCGGGCGTGTCCCTGCAGCGCCTGGCGACGCGCCGGAGGCCAGGGGACAGGCCGGGTTGCCTGGGCGCCGGCGCTCCGCGGCGCCGGCTGCCCAGCTGCTTCAAGGACCGTCCATGCGGACGGTCCCAGCGTCTTCAGGTCGGCGCGCAATGCGCCGACCTTGCCGTTTCCGCCGCCGTGCGGAAACGGCCATAGTTGGAAATGAAATGCCAGAGTGTGGGGGAGAAGCAGTCCCACAGTTACGAAGGACCAAAACCAAGGAAGGGCTTCATATGTGCTAGCCAATACCTTAAACTCAGCCTGGTAACAAATGGGCAGTCAATGGAATGTTGAATGAGAGTAATATACATGCTCTGTCCAGCTCCTGATAATAGTTGAGCCAAGGCTCAACATTTTGTACCAGTTGGACTTTCTGGATTGATGCTGAAGGGAGACCAATGTACAGGGCATCACAGTAGTCTAGCCTCAGTGTTACTGTGGTGTGGATTGAGTTGGCCATGTCAGCCTAGGGGCTTGGTTGAGTTGGTAGAAAGTGGGTTTTTTGCAACTGCATTAACTAGTTTCTCCAGTAACGGAGTTGGATCCAATTTAAGAGTTGGATCCAACTCCATCAAAAGTGTCGTTCAAGACCTCTACCTTCTCAACCAGTATTAGATCTGTCCAGTGGCAGAGCTACAAGGGGATAAGGGTGGGTGTGCTTGGGGGCACAAAAATTACCCCTCCCCCACCTTGCCAGGCCTGGTCTCGCCCCACCAACCTTGTCCATTTTCAGCTGGCAGAAAGCTGTTTTCTGCCAGCTGGAAAAGGTAAATGGGGGGAAAGGGGCCAGGCCGGGCCGCAGGGAGGCAGAAAACACGGAGTTCACCCTGGGCGCACTCCTGCCAAGGTACATTTCTGGATCTGTCTTTTCAGGGTTTGTTTCAATCTGTTAACTTTTAAGCAGTTAACCACCACAACCAGGCAATGATTTAGGATCTCTACCACGTTACCAGGAGATTTGGATAAGGTTGCATAGAGTGGAGTATCATCATTGGTTAAATCTGTCCTTAAAGCTATGCATGATTTGTCCTAGGGGTTTTACATATAGACTGAAAAGCAAGGGGGGGGGGATTAGAATTGAAAGATAGGCCCTATACCAGGGGTAGGGAACCTGCAGCTCTCCAGATGTTCAGGAACTACAATTCCCATCAGCCCCTACCAGCATGGCCAATTGGCCATGCTGGTAGGGGCTGATGGGAATTGTAGTTCCTGAACATCTGGAGAGCCGCAGGTTCCCTACCCCTGCCCTATACCAATGATAGCTGTTTTCCAAAAGCAACCATTTGAGTCCAATCCATGAGGAATGGTTTGAACCAGTTAAATACACATTCCCCTGATACCTACTTCTACCTTCCCATGCCTCAACAAAATAGTATGATTTACTATATCAAATGATGCCAACAAATCCAATAAGAACAACAGAGAAGTGTGGCCTTTACCTATACTCAGACAGAGGTCATCAGATAAACTGATTTGTTTCTTTCTCATAGCCTGGCCAGAAGCTAGACTAAAAAGGCTTTAGAGTAGATGAGTTAACCAAGAAAACTTGGAGTTAATTCACTACTGCTGTCTCAGTCACTTTGCCCAGAAAGGGTAGATTAGCCACTGGGCAATAACAAGTCACATAATTTTTCTGTAGGGATTTTTAAAGTAGTGGATAGATAACAGCCTCTTTGAGTCACTGAAGGATGGGACTGTGAGTCAGTGACTGATTTATAATACATGCAAAGGGTTTGCTGAGAAGGTTCTTACATGATTTTAGCAGCCAGGATGGGAAACAATCCAGACTACAAGTAGTGGCTTTCAGAGATCCCAGGATCTTGTCCACATCCTTGATGGAAAATGGGTCAAAATTATCGAAAAATACATCAGATGGTATATTTGACCTTTCCTATGTTTTTCAGTGCTGTTCTTACAATATATGTAGGAACACAACAATATGTGCAGAATGGGAGGAAGTATGATGACTCTGCCCCTTGCTCATGAGTGAGTCTCTTAGGCCAATTGCCTAACTATGTACATTTGCCCATTCACAGATGTACGGGCTATTTTGCGTTATTTAAATTTCATGGTCCCTTTCTCATTAAAAAAATCTAGGAGTTAACTGGATACCAGTATAATCTTTGCACTTCATATCTAAGCACAACACAGAAGCAAACAGCAGCAGAACTTTACATCATGTCCTAGAATCTTTCTTTTCCTTTTTTTTCTCCTATGGAGGATAAGCATTTAAATTAGTATGTTTTGCAAAGTATAATTTAGTCTTCATATTTAATCATAATGAATGCATGCAGGAAAGATTGGTAGCCTTGGACAATGGAAATCCAAGGAATCAGGAGCAGCATGTTTCAATTATGTAATTATGAAATATGAGCCTGGTTGTAGCAAGCAACCTTCCCCTTTCCTTGTGAAGCTGGTTCTGACTTTGCAAGTGGAGAGGGTGCCCTGGACAGCTGAATACAGGAGTCATATCAATCAATCTCTGGATTCTGTTGTGCGGGGCTTGTTTTTTTCAGGTTCTGCTTTAAAACCTGAAAATTTTGGGGAAAAGTGAAAAAGCTGATACAGGGTATTGGCTTTTTTTTTTTTGAGTGGGGGACCTTTCCTCAAAAATTTCTGGTCTTTTAAAGCCAAGTTACTGAAAATAAGTTGCCCAGCCCTATTTTATGGCCATTGTGGCTGTCCTTAAACTGCCCTTATACTGCGGGGCAGGAGGGGCTCACCGTGATCCTTCTATGTCAGACAGTATACAACATGACTGCAGAATTTGTTTCATGGCTTTTCTCCACTTAGTAAGGCTATGCTAAGCTAATCTCTGAACATTAGCAGAGTGCAAATAAACATTTCTCTACCAAAGCTGCAATTTTTTTTACAAGTGGTCTGTGGTGTGAAGTATCATTTTGCCACTGGTTGCCTGTTTCAAATGCAATCAAAAGTTATGGGGTGAGCATTCACAAAATCTAAGAGGCATTATTTCAAGGAGAAAGGAGAGGTAGTGCTTTATATGGTTGGAGATCATTGATATGTATACCCAGCTTCATCAGCAAGATACTTCCCTCTTCTCCAATTAATAATGTGTTAATTATTCATGATTCCTTATAAAATATAATTAATTGCTATCAAAATTTTGTGCAGATAAAGTAACCATTTCCTTCTTTTTCTTGCTTACAATTACAACTTGGAGAGTTCAGTATTTTTCACTGTTGACTTACTTGATTCCAGTTAACAATGGATTATGGAAGCTAAATGGATTAACACAGTTTGGGTAATAACAATCATAGGGAAAAAATTCTAGTTCATAAAATAGCCCTGAGAAGTTTATTCATATTATTTTATTTTTATCCTATTTTTCTTCCAAGGAGTTTAGGGCAGCATGCATGCCCCCGCCCCCTTTATCCTCACAACAACCCTGTAAGTTATGTTAAACTGAAAGCGATTAACCAGTCTAAGGTTGATTCCGCATTTGAGTTATTGACCTAGGTTCGACCTAAGTTCGACCTAGGTACTCCACACAACCACCGGGTTTGACATGGGTTCGTTCCAGCGTCACCCCGTTTCACCGTCAAATTTCTGACTCCACCAGGGAGGTACACTTTTTTCAGGAACCATGGTCGAAATCAGGTCGAATCCATGTGAGTGGAGAATTTTGGCGCCAGGAGTCTCCTGCGTTCAGCCAATCACAGCTAAGTGCTGCGGGCACGCACAGAGCTGGAGACTCGCCGCAGCAAAAAGTGCGCCCTTTTTTTCTTCTGGCGTTCGAAGCGACTGCTGGGGGCACAAATCTCACTCTCATCTGTATGGCGCATTGTGGTGTCGCCTCCACGTAGCTCCTAGGTATCTTATTTTTTTTAAAGCGGGACACAGGGTTTCCCGCTGTGAAACAGTAGCCAATCGGGACGGAGCAGCGAAGAGATACTGAGATGATCCTGCCCTCCGAGCTGGGATCCAGCTAGATGACTTCAGTTGCAGTGGGGAACAACAATGCCTTCAACCTAGGTCAGTACCCTTCTCAGGGAACCGGGTTGAACCTTTTACATTCGAGTGCAAAATCAGCCTAAGTCTTCTGAGTCTTAGGACAGAAAGAGAATTTGCATCTATGTTTCCTTGGTCATAGGGCAGGGGTCCCCAAACTTTTAAAACGGGGCCAGTTCACGCATGGCCAGAGCCCAGCCGGGGGCCGGACCAAGTGCTGCCCGCGGGGGGGGGGGCGCCATCCATCCCATGCCTTCTCGACCTGCTCCCTGAAGCTGGAGCCCCCCCCACCCCCGTTGGTCCCCTTCCCAATCCCGGCCCTGAAGTTCACGCTGCCTTTCTCTCCCCTTGCACGCATTGAGTAACGGTCCCCACCCGTGCCGCTTTGGAATGAGCTTGGCTTAGAGTTGCTCTGGCGCTTGAGGCTGCTTGCTGAAACCTGGGGATTGGTGTGCCAACCCAGGGGTCAGCCTGGAGTTTGGCATTCGACCCCCAGGGAGTTTACAAACAGCCTCACAGCGCTGGAGCTGACTTCGCTGCTCGATTTTAGCGGCCGGAGACCATATTGCCATAGCTGTAGGGAGGAGAAAGGCAGCTCTGCCGCCTTTCTCTCCCCCCCTTGCTGCATTGGTACGGTCCCCTCCGGCCACTTGGAATGAGCAGCAAGTCGCCCGCTCTTAATGCTGTTTGTAAACCTGGGGAAAAGGAGATAGAGAAGGGGGAGATCCGCTTCTGCCCAGCGGGCCGGATAAATGTCTTCCGGGGGCCTGATTTGGCCCCCGGGCCGTAGTTTGGGGACCCCTGTCATAGGGTGACACTCTAAACCATAGGTGTCAAACTTGCGACCCTACAGATGTTATGGACTACAGTTCCCACCATCCCCTGCCAGCATCATGCAAGTTTGACATCTGTGTTCTAAACATACCGGTGTGTATATTTGGGCTCTTGTACCACCCAGATGCTGATCAAATCACCCCATAGTAGAACTCCATCGACACATAGCCCATAGATGATGGATGTCCAGTTCCTGCAATGATGATAATGAATCAGAGGCCAGTTATGGGCAGTGGCATAAGGTACCCTCAAGATACATCCAGACATACTTGCAATACAATTAGATAATCTAGTTCTTGAAGGTCAAATTACAAAGCGCTTTGCACAAGTCTTCTTCGACCTCACTGACTCACATTGTCACTAAGCTTGCTTTTTAGAAGCAGAAAAAGAAGAGTTGGATTTATGTCCCCCTTTTCTCTCCTGTAGGAGACTCAAAGGGGCTTACAATCTCCTTTCCCTTTCCCTTCCCTTCCCCACCCCACACAACAAACACCCTGTGAAGAAGGTGGGGCTGAGAGAGCTCAGAAGAACTGTGACTAGCCCAAGGTCATCCAGCTAGCATGTGTTGGGAGTGCACAGGCTAATCTGAATTTCCCAGATAAGCCTCCACAGCTCAAGTAGCAAGGCAGGGAATCAAACCCGGTTCCTCCAGATGAGTGCACCTGCAATCACTACATCACTGCTGCTTTGGGTAGTAATACAGTCTTCTTGGAAGCCTGCTTGAACATCAGTGCTTTTTGAAAACATTTTTGAGCAAAGTAAAAGAATGGGTGTAATGAATTTGAGATAACAATGCATATATTTGAGACTTCTTTGTCATTTGCATTTTAATGATAGATCCATTGATTAATTGATAGATAGCAAAATTAGACAAATCTGAGGATACTTAAATCTGGTGACTGAAACTATGAATGGGCAACTCAGATCTTTCCACAAACTGAAATAGAATTCTGGGTTTGCAGAAAAATGTAAAATTTAAAACAAAAATAAAAAATTTGGGAGTTTAAAAAAAATCAAAATGATAATTGGCATTCTTTAAGCACAGAATTCCCTCAGTGGCTGTAGCTAGGCAACCACAGATTCCAGGCTTGGTTCTTTCAGTAAAAGGCTAAAGAAGGGCACAGTGCTCTTTCCAGGGTTATTTTAGCCTTTGAGAGAAAACTCATTTGGGCTAGGTCTGGCTAGGGTTGCCAGCTCCAGATTGGAAAATTCCGGGAGATTTTGTGGTGGACTCTGAGGATGGAAAGTTTCAGGGAGGAAAAGGTCTCAACTGGATACAATGCCAAAAAGTCCATCCTCCAAAGCAGCCATTGTCTCCAGGGTTACAGATCTCTGCCACCTGGGGTTCAGTTGTAATTCTGGGAGATCTCCAGGTGCCATCTGCATGTTGGCAAACCTAGGCTTGGCAGCAACCTCTGCATGACTTGATACCACTGGACTTGCAAGACGCAACTAGGTCTGGCTACTTGCTACTGTTAAATAGCAGCCACTCTATGAAAACCAGTGTAATGTAGCTGTTGGAGCTTCAGAACAGGGTCTGGGAAACCCACATCTGAATCCTTGTCTTTCTGTGCAAGCTCACAGAGTGATTTTGGGCCAGTCACATAATCTCAAGCTAACATGCACCACAGGAAGAGAGGAGAATAATGTAAGTTGCTTTCCCCAGAGTGCAGAAAGGTAGGGTAAAAATGAAGTAAATAATAAATACAGCTGAAGATGGGAAGTAGATAAAAGGTAGGTTGATGAATAACTGAAAAGGAAAGAATTAGACAGGGAAATGGGAGAGGAAATGGGGATTGACAGGAAGAGGAAGTGATACAGAGGAAATCCCTTAAAGGTTCCCTACTAGGGGTGCATACAATTTTTTCTGGAATTTTTCAGTTTCAGTTTAATAGTCATATAAATTTTAACTCCCCCACCACCCAAACGTTGAATTCCCCTACCAGCTTTTTGGCAATTTTATTTTGTTGGGGGTCTATTAAACATAAACCCCAAAACTTCCAGCTGCCTCCTAACTTCATGTGGGCTTAAAGGCAGTAGGCAGTGTAGAACTGAATTCTGGGCTCGGCAGAGCTACCTCTGAGCTCACATGGAGTTTGGAGGCAACAATGACCTGCCATCTGCTTGCCTGCCACCTCCAACCATTGTGGACTTCAGGGACAGCAGTGATGCAGAACTAAATGTTCGGCTCAACCCAGCAGACCTCAGCATTCAGCTCTGTGCCACCTGCTGCTTCTGAGACCCAGTCAGCAGGGAAGTGAGGGGAAGTGAGAGGAGAGATTTTTAAAATGGTGGCAGGGCTTAATTGACCTAGGTAATTCTGAAAAAGTTCAGCATCATTTGGGACCTGTTTTCTGGCTCCTTTAAATCACCATTTTTTCCAGGATACCCCCCCCCCCCCAAATAAAAATAAGATATTTGGGAGGGGGGTCCCCAGTTTGGCTTTAATGAATGCATACCCTTATTTTCTACTATGAAGGTGGACCTGGCCCAGTACCTGGCACTACACGACTGGACCATAGTTTTCCTGGCTAGATGTTGCTGGGAGGACAGAGAAACAGATAAATGTAGATTGTCAGTTGGATAGGTAGGAGAAAAAGAAGCAGGGAAATGGCGTGGCTATGGGGACTTTTAGGAAAAGGAAATAAAAAATAATGGGAGAGGGGAATATCCAGTGGCGTATTGGGGCTAAATTGCACCCAGGGGCATGACTGCCTCCTTCACCCCCCCTGCCCGGCTCCCTGCGCCCCACTTATGGGAGCCAGCAAAGAGGCTGGGGCACCCTGCAGGCTGGCTCCTGCCCTTCCCAGGGCCTGGGGAGGGCAGAAGCTGGCCTGCAGGGAGGCTGGGGGTGGGGCTCAGCAGCTCCGGCGGATGCCATGGTGGTAGGCTGGCTCCTGCCTTCCCTAGCCTCCCTGGGGTGAGGCGGGAGCCAGCCTGCAGCCACGGCAAACAACTCAACCGGCGAGCAGTGCCCTGGCACAGCTGGGTCCCCGCATCACTGGAGAGGCTTGGCGTGGGTACCTGGCTGGTGTCTGGCACCCTCCCCCCACGACAAAACTGCATGTGCCCAGGGACATGGGATACCCTATGTCCCCATTAGCAGTACGCCACTGGCAATATTATATATATTGTATACAGAGAGACTTTGAGAGAGAGGGACACAGAGAGTGAGCTTGTTGCCTGATTATCTACAGAGTAAATTTTGCTAGACAGAAACACAAAAATCAGCTTGGAAGGATTAAGTTTGGCAAGGAGGGGGGTGACATAAAAAGCAGCCAGGCTTTTATAGACTAAAAAAATGGAAAGAAAGTTAATGAAGGGAAGCCCAAATGACCAGTATTTTTTCCCTGCTCATTTCTATGCCTGTAATTGGTACTCCCTAAATTATTGATGGTTCACAAATTACACAGAAAAATTATGCAAGAATAGCACACAGCACAGAAAAGGATTTAGGAACTTACTGTAAGTGTCTACTTCATAAAGCTTTTTTTGTCCATGATTACAAGCAGGAAAAAATCTTGTACCTCCCCCAAATTGTATGCAGTTGCACTGAGGCTGGGATGTTTGTAGTTTGGTTGTACAGCATTACACCAAAAAAGATCCAAACAAACCCTCAGAATTTCGCAGCCTGGAATTCATTTCCTATTCCATTTTTTACCATATGTTTCTTAACTGCTGCTAAGGATATTTATCTCAATCTTTTTGACAACTTTGGATAAGAATAGGCAGTGTCTGTGATCCGCTGATGCAAACACATGGGGCAATTTGGACAGCTTGTTCCTGATTTTGGCTGGCAAACTATCTCATCTGAACAACATGCCCTTTTGCCAATAGCTGGTAAAGAATAGTAGCTAAGGGAATAAGCTGTGATCTGGGAGGTTTCTGGTTCAAATTGGCCTTTGTCATGAACTCACCAGGTTGCTCTTTCCAGGCTACACTCCCTGTCAGCTTCAGGTCTCCATCTGCAAACCACCTTGCAGGACTGCTGTAAGAGTTTCCATAAGGTGTAACACTGAAAGTGGTATATAAGTATTAAATAATACTAATAGCTTCTAATAGGAGATGAGGGTATCAATAATATACTTGGAGGGATTTTTTTTGAGCATATTCCACTCTTCGTTGACTGGCTCAGTTTACACTTTCATCAAGTTTGATAGAGTTGAGGGGGGAAAGGAAAAGGGAGGCAAATAAAGTGCCTCCTGCCTGGCTATTCGCTCGCGAGAGGCTGCAACCCAAATTTTTTGAAAAGAATTGCTTGTTTAGCGATTTTAAAACCCATTAAAATGGGTTGGGGGGAAATAACATGGGGCAAACTCATTTTGGGGGTGGGATCTGGGCAAAGTCCCCCCTCCAATGGGTTATTTAGCACCCTACACCCAAGCAGAAGGGGCCTAAGAGTATTGGATTAGCATCTGAGACATGCAGGTTGAATTCCACACTGGGATTTCACTGGGTGACCTTGGGCTAGTCACACTTTTTCAGCTTGTAAAAACCCCACCATGTTACAGAATCTTGCTGTATGACCTTGGGCCAAGTCATACACTTTCAGACCATACAAGTCATACACTTTCAGACCAACCCACCTACCTCATAGGGTTGATGTGAGAATAAAATGATGTAAGCAGCATTGGGCTCACATTGGTGGATAAAGGCAAGGTATGATCCAGGTTGGGTTGATGTGAGAATAAAATGATGTAAGCAGCATTGGGCTCACATTGGTGGATAAAGGCAAGGTATGATCCAGGTCAGGGCACATTACTGGATCAGTGTATTTAGTGACACAATTGTAAACCCTCCCCTAATTATTAGTTTTCATTTTTAGCCAAATAACTCCTTTTTGTGATGTATGACATACAATCTTCCTTCACATGGTTGTTAATATCTTACAGTAAAATAGCCCCAAGAACCTATTTTAGTCTAAGAGTCTGACTTAACAGAATATTGTTACCCATGGGGCCTTGAGTTTGAAACCTAGCACATGAGAAATATTCTCGTGAAAGAGCGTTGAGTACCCCCAAGGTATCGTATAACTGCAAAAATGAACTCCAGCAGATGCATTATTGAACAGCTCATGTCAACTTTAAATAAGACACAAATTCTTGTTTCATATTTCAGTCCTATGTTTTATTAGGAAGCTACTAATCTGTTATACTAAATGTCCACTTTTATGGATTACAACAGTGACATTTATACAAGGCCTCATTACTGCCATGCAGACATCTCATAAATAAATCTCACAATTTTCACAAGGATGAGCACAAAGTTTGAACATATTGTTTTAAAAGAGATAATAAAATGACTTGCAGCTATGTCTCTTATAGCTCTCTGCTCTCCTGTTTTACATTCATTAGACTTGTCCTCCAAATGATATGTTTCTGTGACTTTCAACATTTAAATAATGTCCATTTATTGCTGGATATTGCAGCAAAGAAAATCTGATCCGCTATGTTCTGATGACAGCCTTTAAAAAATTAAGTCCATAAAACAATTTGAATCCTAAGAACACTTTCCTGGGAGTAATCCCCACTGAGTAGACTTGAGTAGAATTCTAAGTAAATGTGCTCTCAAATGTATTGAAATGTTCATATTTCACACTGCTGACACAACAACCTGAATCATATATTTAAAGGTTACATATATGTGCACCTAATTACATCACAGAGTGGTAAGCTGCAGTACTGCTGTCAAAATTCTGCTTATGACCTAAGTTCAATCCCGATGGAAGTCAGGCCCTTTCCGCATGGGCGATATACAGCGGCCCAGGGACGGCAAAAACACCGCCGCTGTTCGCACAGCAGTGCCGTCCTGACTGCCCGAAAGCGGCGTGAAGCCGCCGCTTTTAACCTCGTTAAACAAGCGAGGTTTTTGCAAAACAGCGCCTTCCCATCGGTGTGGTGCAAACCGCACCGCTGGGAAGACGCTGCTTCCCCCGTCGCCTCAACTCACCGTCATGCCCAGCATCACCCTGGAGGGCTGCAGGGACCCGCCCACACTTCCCTCCGACCCCTGGAGGTTGGAGGGCAGCATTGGCGGGTCCCTGCAGCCTTCCAGAGCGATGCTGGACATGACGGTGAGTGGAGGGGGCTAACCGAGAGGCGGCTCCATGTGGAGCAGCCTCTCCAGCTGGGGAGGGAATGCAGGCCGCTTGCATGCTAGTGTGTGAACAGTCCTCAAGCCTCCACTGGCATAAATTATGCCGGTGGAGGCTTGTTTCTGCCCGTGTGCAAAAAGGTTTCAGGTAGCTGGCTCAAGGCTGACTCAGCCTTCCATCCTTCCAAGGTTGGTAAAATAAGTACCCAGTTTGCTGCAGGTAAAGTATATATAACTGGGGAAGGCAATGGCAAACCACCCCATAAACAAAGTCTGCCTACTAAGTTCTGAACAGTGTCCTAGTGGTTACATATACTAAGGAGGATATTATTTTACCTCTGTCCAAGATATGGCCACTGACCCAAGTCTGGACAACTCCTATATTACTGGATCTCCTGTGATCACCCCATAATTCCAGGCATATTTTGAATTACAAACTCAGATAAAAATTGTCAGATCTCTTGCTTAACAGCAAATCTCTTTTCCCCTAGTTGAATTCCAAGCATGTAATGCTGAGATAAGTGCCCCCAGCAATGATCTAGCAAAGCCAGTGAGAACATCTAAGGTAACTTGCTGTTCACTGCTAGTTACCTTGTGGGCCTCTTCCCTTGCTTACTCCTCCTTCCCTCTTGCCAGTGTGGAAAAGAGCAGGACAGAAGTTCATGATCATTAAGTAGGGAATATAATTTGATTTTAAGTATTTCTTTTTGCATCAGCACTATGCCAATTAAATTTTAAAAAGGTCTAAGGGCAAAATGCACTTCTCACACGTCTTACCAAAGTGCATCACAGCAGGAAGTCGACGTGACATTTGGAATATTCTTGTTTAAAAGGGGAGTACAGAAGGCCTCACAATGTTCTATTCTAATAAAGACAGTTGACCGTGCAGTTCAGTGTCGGAGAATGTTCATATTCATCCCCTGGCCGCCCCACGTCAGCACAAGCTTAATGTTATTATGCCATCTGGTTCCCCACAGGAATTCAAAGCCCTTACGAAATCTTTTCAAAAAAAATTATCATTCTTTTGGGAATGCTTTTTTAAAAATGTAATTTTGGAGAATAAAATAAAGCTGTAGCCCTGTCATATATGTTAAACAGTGTATTCAGAAAGTGATTTCTGGTTATAAATCATCAGCTGCCTAAAAATAAAAGACTTGAAAATGTGTTGATAAAGAGGGAAACTTTAATAAAAGAGTCTGTGATAGAAGTCTAATACAAAATCTAAAAGGGCACATGTCTCAGAATTCCAAATGAATTCTCCGCTAACAAATCTTTGTACTAGGGACATATATAAATTGCATTCGAGATGTTTATTCTTCAAGCAGTATCTGTTGTGTGCACCCAACATGGAAATATATATCTGCTATGGCTTCAAGCTCACTCTAAACCTTTAGCTTTCTGGATAATAGTTTAAAGCTAACTTTTGCAAAATTTGCAAAGGAACCATTGGGAAACTCAAAGTGCCATGCTCAACATTTTAAATGATAATGTTAAATTACTCCTCTGAGGATAGTTCATGGCATGACATGTTTCATTCAAGAAGCAAAAGTGAATATGGAGGCCATGCTGGGGCTGTGGAGTCTGGGAGGGTGGGGTGGTGGTGGAATTTCAATGCTTGCTCCAGGTGCCATTTTCTGTAGCTACGTCCCTTCCCCTTTCATTTTATCCTCACAAAAGGTAATGAGAGGAATTAGGCTGAGAGAGAGAGAGACTAACCCAAGGTCACGCCCTGAAATTCATGACTAAATGGGAACTGGAACTCAAATCTCACCAGTTATAATTCAACCACTGCATATTATTCACACTTAGTTTATTTCAAAACATGTATTTGACAGTCACTGCAGTGACTGCAGTCATAGACCGTAAAGTATGCTGTCTGGGGCAAAAAGCATACATGCAGCCAAAGTAGACAGGTCAACTTCCAAGTGGTGTCTCGCAGATCCCCCAAATGTGATCTGCAGTCCACAGAGATCAGTTATCCTGCTTTGGAGAATGGACTGTACAGCATTATGCCCTGCTGAGGTCCCTTCTGTCCCAAATCCTTGCCTTTCCCAGATTCTACCCCCACATTTCTATAAATTTCTCAACCTGAAGTTTGCAACCCAAAATCAGAGATATGGAGAAATTTCCACTACAGTCAGACTTCAACTGGCATTGGAATATCATTTGTCTGTTTCAACTTCATTAGCTTGTTTAGCTGCAAGATTTGCTGCAATAAAAACAATGAACATACTTTTCACATTGAAAATTATGCTGTTTCAGAGTAGATCCCCCCCCCCCAAACAGCATCACTTTCAATGTTGGTTGTTGTGTGTTCCAGGCTGTGTGACCGTGGTCCGGTAGATCTTGTTCCTAATGTTTCACCTGCATCTGTGGCTGGCATCTTCAGAGGTGTATCACAGAGAGAAGTCTGTTATACACTGTGTCCAGACTTCTCTTTTTACAGACTTCTCTCTGTGATATGCCTCTGAAGATGCCAGCCACAGATGCAGGCGAATCATTAGGAACAAGATCTACCAGACCAAGGCGACGTGGCCAGAAAACTCACAACAACCAGTTGAATCCATCTGTGAAAGCTTTCGACAA